>NC_090371.1:208613439-211013439 GCF_036365525.1 Heterodontus francisci | reverse complement strand
GGATCAGAATCTAATCCTGAGATAAAGTTTGGATTTGAACCTGACCCCCAGTTAAAGTTTGGATTTGAATATGTTAATCAGTTAAACTTTGGATCTGAATCTGATCCGGAATTTAAGTTTGGATGTGAATCTGCTCATCAGTTGATTTTTGGATCAGAATCTACTCCTGAGATAAATTTGGATCTGAATCTGTTCATCAGTTAAAATTTGGATCTGAATCTGATCCTGAGTTACAATTTGGATCTGAATCTGATCATCAGTTAAAATTTGGAACTGAATCTGAGCCTCAGTAAAAGTTTGGATCTGAATCTGATCATCAGTTAAAATTTGGATCTGAATCTGTGCATCAGTTAAAGTTTGGATCTGAATCTGATCATCAGTTAAAATTTGGATCTGAATCTACTCCTGAGATAAATTTGGATCTGAATCTGTTCATCAGTTAAAGTTTGGATGTGAATCTGGTGATGAGATAAAATTTGGATCTGCATCTGATCATCAGTTAAATTTTGGATCTGAATCTATTCATCAGTTGAAATTTGGATCTGAATCTGATGATCAGTTAAAGTTTGGATCTGAATTTGATCATCAGTTAAAATTTGGATCTGAATGTGATCCTGAGTTAAAGTTTGGATCTGAATCTGATCATCAGTTAATTTTTGGATCTGAATCTGATCATCAGTTAAACTTTGGATCTAAATTTGATCATCCGTTAATTTTTGGATCTGAATCTGTTCATCTGTTAAACTTTGGATCTAAATCTGATCATCATTTAATTTTTGGATCTGAATCTGATCCTGAGTTAAAATTTGGATTGGAATCTGATCATCAGTTGAAATTTGGATCTGAATCTGATCATCAGTTAAACTTTGGATCTAAATCTGATCATCAGATAATGTTTGGATCTGAATCTGTTCATCTGTTAATCTTTGGATCTAAATCTGATCATCGGTTATTTTTTGGATCTGAATCTGATCCTGAGTTAAAATTTGAATCTAAATCTGATCATCAGTTGAAATTTGGATCTGAATCTACTCCTGAGATAAATTTGGATCTGAATCTGATCCTGAGTTAAAATTTGGATCTGAATCTGATCATGAGTTTAAGTTTTGATCTGAATCTGATCATCAGTTAAAATTTGGGTCTGAATCTGATCCTGAGTTACAATTTGGATCTGAATCTGATCATCAGTTAAAATTTGGAACTGAATCTTTGCCTCAGTCAATGTTTGGATCTGAATCTGATCATCAGTTTAAGTTTGGATCTGAATCTGTTCATCAGTTAAAGTTTGGATCTGAATCTGTTGATCAGTCAAAACTTGGATCTGAATCTGTTCATCAGTTAAAGTTTGGATCTGAATCTGATGATCAGTTAAAGTTTGGATCTGAATCTGATCCTGAGTTAAAATTTGGATCTGAATCTGATCCTGAGTTAAAATTTGGATCTGAATCTGATGATCGGTTAAAATATGGAACTGAATCTGTTCATCAGTTAAAGTTTGGATCTGAATCTGATCCTGAGTTAAAGTTTGGATCTGAATCTGATCCTCAGTAAAAGTTTGGATCTGAAACTGACGATCGGTTAAAATTTGGATCTGAATCTGATCCGGAATTTAAGTTTGGATGTGAATCTGTTCATCAGTTAAAATTTGGATCTGAATCTGATCCTGAGTTACAATTTGGATCTGAATCTGATCATCAGTTAAAATTTGGAACTGAATCTGAGCCTCAGTAAATTTTTGGATCTGAATCTGATCATCAGTTAAAATTTGGATCTGAATCTGATCCTGAGTTACAATTTGGATCTGAATCTGAGCATCATTTAAAGTTTTGATCTGAATCTGTTCATCAGTTAAAACGTGGATCTGAATCTGTTCATTGGTTAAAGTTTGGATTTGAATCTGCTCATCAGTTAATTTTTGGATCTGAATCTAATACTCAGTTAAAGTTTGGATCTGAGTCAGTTCATCGGTTAAAGTTTGGATCTGAATCTGATCATCAGTTAAAATTTGGATCTGAATCTGATCATCAGTTAAAGTTTGGATCTGAATCTAATCATCAGTTTATGTTTGCATCTGAATCTGTTCATCAGTTAAAGTTTGGATCTGAATCTGATTCTGAGTTAAAACTTGGATCTGAATCTGCACATCAGTTAAAATTTGGATCTGAATCTGATCCTCAGTAAAAGTTTGGATCTGAATCTGATCATCAGTTAAAGTTTGGATCTGAATCAGATCCTGAGATAAATTTGGATCTGAATTTGATCATCAGTTAAAGTTTGGATCTGAATCTGATTCTGAGTTAAAGTTTGGATCTGAATCTGATCCTCAGTAAAAGTTTGGATCTGAAACTGATGATCGGTTAAAATTTGGATCTGAATCTGATCCGGAATTTAAGTTTGGATGTGAATCTATTCATCAGTTAAAATTTGGATCTGAATCTGATCCTGAGTTCCAATTTGGATCTGAATCTGATCATCAGTTAAAATTTGGAACTGAATCTGTGCCTCAGTAAAAGTTTGGATCTGAATCTGATCATCAGTTAAAATTTGGATCTGAATCTGAGCATCATTTAAAGTTTGGATCTGAATCTGTTCATCAGTTAAAACTTGGATCTGAATCTGTTCATTGCTTAAAGTTTGGATTTGAATCTGCTCATCAGTTAATTTTTGGATCTGAATCTAATACTCAGTTAAAGTTTGGATCTGAATCTGCTCATCAGTTAAAATTTGGATCTGAATCTGTCCCGGAGTTAAAATTTGGATCTGAATCTGATCATCAGTAAAAAGTTTGGATCTGAATCTGATCATCAGTTAAATTTGGATCAGAGTCAGTTCATCGTTTAAAGTTTGGATCTGAATATGATCATCAGTTAAAGTTTGGATCTGAGTCAGTTCATCGGTTAAAGTTTGGATCTGAATATGATCATCAGTTAAAATTTGGATCTGAATCTGATCATCAGTTTAAGTTTGGATCTGAATCTGTTCATCAGTTAAAGTTTGGATCTGAATCTGATGATCAGTTAAAGTTTGGATCTGAATCTGATCCTGAGTTAAAATTTGGATCTGAATCTGATCCTGAGTTAAAATTTGGATCTGAATCTGATGATCGGTTAAAATATGGAACTGAATCTGTTCATCAGTTAAAGTTTGGATCTGAATCTGATCCTGAGTTAAAGTTTGGATCTGAATCTGATCCTCAGTAAAAGTTTGGATCTGAAACTGACGATCGGTTAAAATTTGGATCTGAATCTGATCCGGAATTTAAGTTTGGATGTGAATCTGTTCATCAGTTAAAATTTGGATCTGAATCTGATCCTGAGTTCCAATTTGGATCTGAATCTGATCATCAGTTAAAATTTGGAACTGAATCTGAGCCTCAGTAAAAGTTTGGATCTGAATCTGATCATCAGTTAAAATTTGGATCTGAATCTGAGCATCATTTAAAGTTTGGATCTGAATCTGTTCATCAGTTAAAACTTGGATCTGAATCTGTTCATTGGTTAAAGTTTGGATTTGAATCTGCTCATCAGTTAATTTTTGGATCTGAATCTAATACTCAGTTAAAGTTTGGATCTGAATCTGCTCATCAGTTAAAATTTGGATCTGAATCTGTCACGGAGTTAAAATTTGGATCTGAATCTGATCATCAGTAAAAAGTTTGGATCTGAATCTGATCATCAGTTAAAGTTTGGATCAGAGTCAGTTCATCGGTTAAAGTTTGGATCTGAATATGATCATCAGTTAAAGTTTGGATCTGAGTCAGTTCATCGGTTAAAGTTTGGATCTGAATATGATCATCAGTTAAAATTTGGATCTGAATCTGATCATCAGTTTAAGTTTGGATCTGAATCTGTTCATCAGTTAAAGTTTGGATCTGAATCTGATGATCAGTTAAAGTTTGGATCTGAATCTGATCCTGAGTTAAAATTTGGATCTGAATCTGATCCTGAGTTAAAATTTGGATCTGAATCTGATGATCGGTTAAAATATGGAACTGAATCTGTTCATCAGTTAAAGTTTGGATCTGAATCTGATCCTGAGTTAAAGTTTGGATCTGAATCTGATCCTCAGTAAAAGTTTGGATCTGAAACTGACGATCGGTTAAAATTTGGATCTGAATCTGATCCGGAATTTAAGTTTGGATGTGAATCTGTTCATCAGTTAAAATTTGGATCTGAATCTGATCCTGAGTTACAATTTGGATCTGAATCTGATCATCAGTTAAAATTTGGAACTGAATCTGAGCCTCAGTAAATTTTTGGATCTGAATCTGATCATCAGTTAAAATTTGGATCTGAATCTGATCCTGAGTTACAATTTGGATCTGAATCTGAGCATCATTTAAAGTTTTGATCTGAATCTGTTCATCAGTTAAAACGTGGATCTGAATCTGTTCATTGGTTAAAGTTTGGATTTGAATCTGCTCATCAGTTAATTTTTGGATCTGAATCTAATACTCAGTTAAAGTTTGGATCTGAGTCAGTTCATCGGTTAAAGTTTGGATCTGAATCTGATCATCAGTTAAAATTTGGATCTGAATCTGATCATCAGTTAAAGTTTGGATCTGAATCTAATCATCAGTTTATGTTTGCATCTGAATCTGTTCATCAGTTAAAGTTTGGATCTGAATCTGATTCTGAGTTAAAACTTGGATCTGAATCTGCACATCAGTTAAAATTTGGATCTGAATCTGATCCTCAGTAAAAGTTTGGATCTGAATCTGATCATCAGTTAAAGTTTGGATCTGAATCAGATCCTGAGATAAATTTGGATCTGAATTTGATCATCAGTTAAAGTTTGGATCTGAATCTGATTCTGAGTTAAAGTTTGGATCTGAATCTGATCCTCAGTAAAAGTTTGGATCTGAAACTGATGATCGGTTAAAATTTGGATCTGAATCTGATCCGGAATTTAAGTTTGGATGTGAATCTGTTCATCAGTTAAAATTTGGATCTGAATCTGATCCTGAGTTCCAATTTGGATCTGAATCTGATCATCAGTTAAAATTTGGAACTGAATCTGTGCCTCAGTAAAAGTTTGGATCTGAATCTGATCATCAGTTAAAATTTGGATCTGAATCTGAGCATCATTTAAAGTTTGGATCTGAATCTGTTCATCAGTTAAAACTTGGATCTGAATCTGTTCATTGCTTAAAGTTTGGATTTGAATCTGCTCATCAGTTAATTTTTGGATCTGAATCTAATACTCAGTTAAAGTTTGGATCTGAATCTGCTCATCAGTTAAAATTTGGATCTGAATCTGTCCCGGAGTTAAAATTTGGATCTGAATCTGATCATCAGTAAAAAGTTTGGATCTGAATCTGATCATCAGTTAAATTTGGATCAGAGTCAGTTCATCGTTTAAAGTTTGGATCTGAATATGATCATCAGTTAAAGTTTGGATCTGAGTCAGTTCATCGGTTAAAGTTTGGATCTGAATATGATCATCAGTTAAAATTTGGATCTGAATCTGATCATCAGTTTAAGTTTGGATCTGAATCTGTTCATCAGTTAAAGTTTGGATCTGAATCTGATGATCAGTTAAAGTTTGGATCTGAATCTGATCCTGAGTTAAAATTTGGATCTGAATCTGATCCTGAGTTAAAATTTGGATCTGAATCTGATGATCGGTTAAAATATGGAACGGAATCTGTTCATCAGTTAAAGTTTGGATCTGAATCTGATCCTGAGTTAAAGTTTGGATCTGAATCTGATCCTCAGTAAAAGTTTGGATCTGAAACTGACGATCGGTTAAAATTTGGATCTGAATCTGATCCGGAATTTAAGTTTGGATGTGAATCTGTTCATCAGTTAAAATTTGGATCTGAATCTGATCCTGAGTTACAATTTGGATCTGAATCTGATCATCAGTTAAAATTTGGAACTGAATCTGAGCCTCAGTAAAAGTTTGGATCTGAATCTGATCATCAATTAAAATTTGGATCTGAATCTGAGCATCATTTAAAGTTTGGATCTGAATCTGTTCATCAGTTAAAACTTGGATCTGAATCTGTTCATTGGTTAAAGTTTGGATTTGAATCTGCTCATCAGTTAATTTTTGGATCTGAATCTAATACTCAGTTAAAGTTTGGATCTGAATCTGCTCATCAGTTAAAATTTGGATCTGAATCTGATCATCAGTAAAAGTTTGGATCTGAATCTGATCATCAGTTAAAGTTTGGATCTGAGTCAGTTCATCGGTTAAAGTTTGGATCTGAATCTGATCATCAGTTAAAATTTGGATCTGAATCTGATCATCAGTTTAAGTTTGGATCTGAATCTTTTCATCAGTTAAAGTTTGGATCTGAATCTGTTGATCTGTCAAAACTTGGATCTGAATCTGTTCATCAGTTAAAGTTTGGATCTGAATCTGATGACCAGTTAAAGTTTGGATCTGAATCTGATCCTGAGTTAAAATCTGGATCTGAATCTGATCCTGAGTTAAAATTTGGTTCTGAATCTGATGATCGGTTAAAATTTGGAACTGAATCTGTTCATCAGTTAAAGTTTGGAACTGAATCTGTTCATCAGTTTAAGTTTGGATCTGAATCTGATCCTGAGTTAAAATTTGGATCTGAATCTGATGATAGGTTAAAATTTGGAACTGAATCTGATCATCAGTTAAAGTTTGGATCTGAATCTAGTCATCAGTTTATTTTTGCACCTGAATCTGTTCATCAGTTAAAGTTTGGATCTGAATCTGATTCTGAGTTAAAACTTGGATCTGAATCTGCACATCAGTTAAAATTTGGATCTGAATCTGTTCCTCAGTAAAATTTTGGATCTGAATCTGATCATCAGTTAAAGTTTGGATCTGAATCAGATCCTGAGATAAATTTGGATCTGAATTTGATCATCAGTTAAAGTTTGGATCTGAATCTGATCCTGAGTTAAAGTTTGGATCTGAAACTGACGATCGGTTAAAATTTGGATCTGAATCTGATCCGGAATTTAAGTTTGGATGTGAATCTGTTCATCAGTTAAAGTTTGGATCTGAGTCAGTTCATCGGTTAAAGTTTGGATCTGAATATGATCATCAGTTAAAATTTGGATCTGAATCTGATCATCAGTTTAAGTTTGGATCTGAATCTGTTCATCAGTTAAAGTTTGGATCTGAATCTGATGATCAGTTAAAGTTTGGATCTGAATCTGATCTGAGTTAAAATTTGGATCTGAATCTGATCCTGAGTTAAAATTTGGATCTGAATCTGCTGATCGGTTAAAATTTGGAACTGAATCTGTTCATCAGTTAAAGTTTGGATCTGAATCTGATCCTGAGTTAAAGTTTGGATCTGAATCTGATCATCAGTTAAAGTTTGGATCTGAATCTGATCCTCAGTAAAAGTTTGGATCTGAATCTGATCCGGAATTTAAGTTTGGATGTGAATCTGCTCATCAGTTGATTTTTGGATCAGAATCTACTCCTGAGATAAATTTGGATCTGAATCTGTTCATCAGTTAAAGTTTGGATGTGAATCTGCTGATGAGATAAAATTTGGATCTGCATCTGATCATCAGTTAAATTTTGGATCTGAATCTATTCATCAGTTGAAATTTGGATCTGAATCTGATGATCAGTTAAAGTTTGGATCTGAATTTGATCAACAGTTAAAATTTGGATCTGAATGTGATCCTGAGTTAAAGTTTGGATCTGAATCTGATCATCAGTTAAATTTTGGATCTGAATCTGTTCATCAGTTAAAGTTTGGATCTGAATCTGATCATCAGTTAAAATATGGATGTGAATCTGATCCGGAATTTAAGTTTGGATGTGAATCTGCTCATCAGCTAATTTTTGGATCAGAATCTAATCCTGAGATAAAGTTTGGATTTGAAACTGACCCCCAGTTAAAGTTTGGAATGGAATATGTTAATCAGTTAAACTTTGGATCTGAATCTGATCCGGAATTTAACTTGAGATGTGAATCTGCTCATCAGTTGATTTTTGGATCAGAATCTACTCCTGAGATAAATTTGGATCTGAATCTGTTCATCAGTTAAAATTTGGATCTGAATCTGATCCTGAGTTACAATTTGGATCTGAATCTGATCATCAGTTAAAATTTGGAACTGAATCTGAGCGTCAGTTAAAATTTGGATCTGAATCTGTGCATCAGTTAAAGTTTGGATCTGAATCTGATCGTCAGTTAAAATTTGGATCTGAATGTGATTCTGAGTTAAAGTTTGGATGTGAATCTGATGATGAGATAAAATTTGGATCTGAATCTGATCATCAGTTAAAATTTGGAACTGAATCTGAGCCTCAGTTAAAATTTGGATCTGAATCTGATCATCAGTTAAATTTTGGATCTGAATTTGATCATCAGTTAAAATTTGGATCTGAATGTGATCCTGAGTTAAAGTTTGGATCTGAATCTGATCATCAGTTAAATTTTGGATCTGAATCTGTTCATCAGTTAAAGTTTGGATCTGAATCTGATCATCAGTTAAAATTTGGATCTGAATCTGATCATCGGTTAAAATATGGATCTGAATCTGATCCGGAATTTAAGTTTGGATGTGAATCTGCTCATCAGCTAATTTTTGGATCAGAATCTAATCCTGAGATAAAGTTTGGATTTGAACCTGACCCCCAGTTAAAGTTTGGATTTGAATATGTTAATCAGTTAAACTTTGGATATGAATCTTTTGATCAGTTAAAGTTTGGACGTGAATATATTAATCAGTTAAACTTTGGATTTGAATCTGATCATCAGTTAAACTTTGGATCTAAATTTGATCATCGGTTAATTTTTGGATCTGAATCTGTTCATCTGTTAAACTTTGGATCTAAATCTGATCATCGGTTAATTTTTGGATCTGAATCTGATCATCAGTTAAACTTTGGATCTAAATTTGATCATCCGTTAATTTTTGGATCTGAATCTGTTCATCTGTTAAACTTTGGATCTAAATCTGATCATCGGTTAATTTTTGGATCTGAATCTGATCATCAGTTAAAATTTGGATTGGAATCTGATCATCAGTTGAAATTTGGATCTGAATCTGATCATCAGTTAAACTTTGGATCTAAATCTGATCATCAGATAATGTTTGGATCTGAATCTGTTCATCTGTTAAACTTTGGATCTAAATCTGATCATCGGTTAATTTTTGGATCTGAATCTGATCCTGAGTTAAAATTTGGATTGGAATCTGATCATCAGTTGAAATTTGGATCTGAATCTGATCATCAGTTAAACTTTGGATCTAAATCTGATCATCAGATAATGTTTGGATCTGAATCTGTTCATCTGTTAAACTTTGGATCTAAATCTGATCATCGGTTAACTTTTGGATCTGAATATGATCCTGAATAAAAATTTGATTCTGAATCTGATCATCAGTTAAACTTTGGATCTAAATCTGATCATCAGTTTAAGTTTGGATGTGAATCTGCTCATCAGTTAATTTTTGGATCTGAATCTAATCCTCAGTTAAAGTTTGGATCTAAATCTGATCATCAGTTAATTTTTGGATCTGAATCTGATCGTGAATTAAAATTTGGATCTGAATCTGATCATCAGTTTCAGTTTGGATGTGAATCTGCTCATCAGTTAATTTTTGGATCTGAATCTAATCCTCAGTTAAAGTTTGCATCTAAATCTGATCATCAGTTAATTTTTGAATCTGAATCTAATCCTCAGTTAAAGTTTGGATCTAAATCTGATCATCAGTTAATTTTTGGATCTGAATCTGCTCATCAGTTATAGTTTGATCTAATAGGTTCATTCGTTAAAGTTTGGAAATGAATGTGATCCTGAGTTTAAGTTTGGAAAAGAATCTGATCATCAGTTAAGATTTGATCTGAATCTACTCCTGAAATAAATTTGGATCTGAATCTGATCCTGAGTTAAAATTTGGATCTGAATCTGATCATGAGTTTAAGTTTGGATCTGAATCAGCTCATCAGTTAAAATTTGGATCTGAATCTGTCCCTGAGTTAAAATTTGGATCTGAATCTGATCATCAGTAAAAGTTTGGATCTGAATCTGTTCATCAGTTAAAGTTTGGATCTGAATCTGATGATCAGTAAAAGTTTGGATCTGAATCTGATCATCAGTTAAAGTTTGGATCTGAATCTGTTCATCAGTTAAAGTTTGGATCTGAATTTGATGATCAGTTAAAGTTTGGATCTGAATTTGATCATCAGTTAAAATTTGGATCTGAATGTGATCCTGAGTTAAAGTTTGGATCTGAATCTGATCATCAGTTAAATTTTGGATATGAATCTGTTCATCAGTTAAAGTTTGGATCTGAATCTGATCCGGAATTTAAGTTTGGATGTGAATCTGCTCATCAGCTAATTTTTGGATCAGAATCTAATCCTGAGATAAAGTTTGGATTTGAACCTGACCCCCAGTTAAAGTTTGGATTTGAATATGTTAATCAGTTAAACTTTGGATATGAATCTTTTGATCAGTTAAAGTTTGGATGTGAATATATTAATCAGTTAAACTTTGGATTTGAATCTGATCATCAGTTAAAGATTGGATCTGAATCTGATCATCTGTTAAACTTTGGATCTAAATCTGATCATCGGTTAATTTTTGGATCTGAATCTGATCCTGAGTTAAAATTTGGATTGGAATCTGATCATCAGTTGAAATTTGGATCTGAATCTGATCATCAGTTAAACTTTGGATCTAAATCTGATCATTAGATAATGTTTGGATCTGAATCTGCTCATCTGTTAAACTTTGGATCTAAATCTGATCATCGGTTAATTTTTGGATCTGAATCTGATCCTGAGTTAAAATTTAAATCTAAATCTGATCATCAGTTGAAATTTGGATCTGAATCTGATCATCAGTTAAACTTTGGATCTAAATCTGATCATCAGATAATGTTTGGATCTAAATCTGTTCATCTGTTAAACTTTGGATCTAAATTTGATCATCGGTTAATTTTTGGATCTGAATATGATCCTGAATAAAAATTTGATTCTGAATCTGATCATCAGTTAAACTTTGGATCTAAATCTGATCATCAGTTTAAGTTTGGATGTGAATCTGCTCATCAGTTAATTTTTGGATCTGAATCTAATCCTCAGTTAAAGTTTGGATCTAAATCTGTTCATCAGTTAATTTTTGGATCTGAATCTGATCGTGAATTAAAATTTGGATCTGAATCTGATCATCAGTTTCAGTTTGGATGTGAATCTGCTCATCAGTTAATTTTTGGATCTGAATCTAATCCTCAGTTAAAGTTTGGATCTAAATCTGATCATCAGTTAATTTTTGAATCTGAATCTAATCCTCAGTTAAAGTTTGGATCTAAATCTGATCATCAGTTAATTTTTGGATCTGAATCTGATCATCAGTTATAGTTTGATCTAATCGGTTCATTCGTTAAAGTTTGGAAATGAATGTGATCCTGAGTTTAAGTTTGGAAAAGAATCTGATCATCAGTTAAGATTTGATCTGAATCTACTCCTGAAATAAATTTGGATCTGAATCTGATCCTGAGTTAAAATTTGGATCTGAATCTGATCATGAGTTTAAGTTTGGATCTGAATCTGCTCATCAGTTAAAATTTGGATCTGAATCTGTCCCTGAGTTAAAATTTGGATCTGAATCTGATCATCAGTTAAAGTTTGGATCTGAATCTGATGATCAGTAAAAGTTTGGATCTGAATCTGATCCTGAGTTAAAATTTGGATCTGAATCTGATCATCAGTAAAAGTTTGGATCTGAATCTGTTCATCAGTTAATGTTTGGATCTGAATCTGATCATCAGTTAAAGTTTGGATCTGAATCTGTTCATCAGTTAAAGTTTGGATCTGAATCTGATGATCAGTTAAAGTTTGGATCTGAATTTGATCATCAGTTAAAATTTGGATCTGAATGTGATCCTGAGTTAAGGTTTGGATCTGAATCTGATCATCAGTTAAATTTTGGATATGAATCTGTTCATCAGTTAAAGTTTGGATCTGAATCTGATCCGGAATTTAAGTTTGGATGTGAATCTGCTCATCAGCTAATTTTTGGATCAGAATCTAATCCTGAGATAAAGTTTGGATTTGAACCTGACCCCCAGTTAAAGTTTGGATTTGAATATGTTAATCAGTTAAACTTTGGATATGAATCTTTTGATCAGTTAAAGTTTGGATGTGAATATATTAATCAGTTAAACTTTGGATTTGAATCTGATCATCAGTTAAAGATTGGATCTGAATCTGATCATCTGTTAAACTTTGGATCTAAATCTGATCATCGGTTAATTTTTGGATCTGAATCTGATCCTGAGTTAAAATTTGGATTGGAATCTGATCATCAGTTGAAATTTGGATCTGAATCTGATCATCAGTTAAACTTTGGATCTAAATCTGATCATTAGATAATGTTTGGATCTGAATCTGTTCATCTGTTAAACTTTGGATCTAAATCTGATCATCGGTTAATTTTTGGATCTGAATCTGATCCTGAGTTAAAATTTAAATCTAACTCTGATCATCAGTTGAAATTTGGATCTGAATCTGATCATCAGTTAAACTTTGGATCTAAATCTGATCATCAGATAATGTTTGGATCTAAATCTGTTCATCTGTTAAACTTTGGATCTAAATTTGATCATCGGTTAATTTTTGGATTGGAATATGATCCTGAATAAAAATTTGATTCTGAATCTGATCATCAGTTAAACTTTGGATCTAAATCTGATCATCAGTTTAAGTTTGGATGTGAATCTGCTCATCAGTTAATTTTTGGATCTGAATCTAATCCTCAGTTAAAGTTTGGATCTAAATCTGATCATCAGTTATAGTTTGATCTAATCGGTTCATTCGTTAAAGTTTGGAAATAAATGTGATCCTGAGTTTAAGTTTGGAAAAGAATCTGATCATCAGTTAAGATTTGATCTGAATCTACTCCTGAAATAAATTTGGATCTGAATCTGATCCTGAGTTAAAATTTGGATCTGAATCTGTCCCTGAGTTAAAATTTGGATCTGAATCTGATCATCAGTTAAAGTTTGGATCTGAGTCAGTTCATCGGTTAAAGGTTGGATCTGAATCTGATCATCAGTTAAAATTTGGATCTGAATCTGATCATCAGTTTAAGTTTGGATCTGAATCTGTTCATCAGTTAAAGTTTGGATCTGAATCTGTTGATCAGTCAAAACTTGGATCTGAATCTGTTCATCAGTTAAAGTTTGGATCTGAGTCAGTTCATCGGTTAAAGGTTGGATCTGAATCTGATCATCAGTTAAAATTTGGATCTGAATCTGATCATCAGTTTAAGTTTGGATCTGAATCTGTTCATCAGTTAAAGTTTGGATCTGAATCTGTTGATCAGTCAAAACTTGGATCTGAATCTGTTCATCAGTTAAAGTTTGGATCTGAATCTGATCCTGAGTTAAAATTTGGATCTGAATCTGATCCTGAGTTAAAATTTGGATCTGAATCTGATGATCGGTTAAAATTTGGAACTGAATCTGTTCATCAGTTAAAGTTTGGAACTGAATCTGTTCATCAGTTTAAGTTTGGATCTGAATCTGATCCTGAGTTAAAATTTGGATCTAAATCTGATGATCGGTTAAAATTTGGAACTGAATCTGTTCATCAGTTAAAGTTTGGAACTGAATCTGTTCATCAGTTTAAGTTTGGATCTGAATCTGATCCTGAGTTAAAATTTGGATCTGAATCTGATGATAGGTTAAAATTTGGAACTGAATCTGATCATCAGTTAAAGTTTGGATCTGAATCTAATCATCAGTTTATGTTTGCATCTGAATCTGTTCATCAGTTAAAGTTTGGATCTGAATCTGATTCTGAGTTAAAACTTGGATCTGAATCTGCACATCAGTTAAAATTCGGATCTGAATCTGATCCTCAGTAAAAGTTTGGATCTGAATCTGATCATCCGTTAAAGTTTGGATCTGAATCAGATCCTGAGATAAATTTGGATCTGAATTTGATCATCAGTTAAAGTTAGGATCTGAATCTGATCCTGAGTTAAAGTTTGGATCTGAATCTGATCCTCAGTAAAAGTTTGGATCTGAAACTGACGATCGGTTAAAATTTGGATCTGAATCTGATCTGGAATTTAAGTTTGGATGTGAATCTGTTCATCAGTTAAAATTTGGATCTGAATCTGATCCTGAGTTACAATTTGGATCTGAATCTGATGATCAGTTAAAATTTGGAACTGAATCTGAGCCTCAGTAAATGTTTGGATCTGAATCTGTTCATCAGTTAAAACTTGGATCTGAATCTGTTCATTGGTTAAAGTTTGGATTTGAATCTGCTCATCAGTTAATTTTTGGATCTGAATCTAATACTCAGTTAAAGTTTGGATCCGAATCTGCTCATCAGTTAAAATTTGGATCTGAATCTGTCCCTGAGTTAAAATTTGGATCTAAATCTGATCATCAGTTAAAATTTGGATCTGAATCTGATCATCGGTTAAAATATGGATCTGAATCTGATCCGGAATTTAAGTTTGGATGTGAATCTGCTCATCAGCTAATTTTTGGATCAGAATCTAATCCTGAGATAAAGTTTGGATTTGAACCTGACCCCCAGTTAAAGTTTGGATTTGAATATGTTAATCAGTTAAACTTTGGATATGAATCTTTTGATCAGTTAAAGTTTGGATGTGAATATATTAATCAGTTAAACTTTGGATTTGAATCTGATCATCAGTTAAAGATTGGATCTGAATCTGATCATCAGTTAAACTTTGGATCTAAATTTGATCATCCGTTAATTTTTGGATCTGAATCTGTTCATCTGTTAAACTTTGGATCTAAATCTAATCATCGGTTATTTTTTGGATCTGAATCTGATCCTGAGTTAAAATTTGGATTGGAATCTGATCATCAGTTGAAATTTGGATCTGAATCTGATCATCAGTTAAACTTTGGATCTAAATCTGATCATCAGATAATGTTTGGATCTGAATCTGTTCATCTGTTAAACTTTGGATCTAAATCTGATCATCGGTTAATTTTTGGATCTGAATCTGATCCTGAGTTAAAATTTGAATCTAAATCTGATCATCAGTTGAAATTTGGATCTGAATTTGATCATCAGTTAAACTTTGGATCTAAATCTGATCATCAGATAATGTTTGGATCTAAATCTGTTCATCTGTTAAACTTTGGATCTAAATTTGATCATCGGTTAATTTTTGGATCTGAATATGATCCTGAATAAAAATTTGATTCTGAATCTGATCATCAGTTAAACTTTGGATCTAAATCTGATCATCAGTTTAAGTTTGGATGTGAATCTGCTCATCAGTTAATTTTTGGATCTGAATCTAATCCTCAGTTAAAGTTTGGATCTAAATCTGTTCATCAGTTAATTTTTGGATCTGAATCTGATCGTGAATTAAAATTTGGATCTGAATCTGATTATCAGTTTAAGTTTGGATGTGAATCTGCTCATCAGTTAATTTTTAATTCTGAATCTAATCCTCAGTTAAAGTTTGGATCTAAATCTGATCATCAGTTAATTTTTGGATCTGAATCTGATCATCAGTTATAGCTTGATCTAATCGGTTCATTCGTTAAAGTTTGGAAATGAATGTGATCCTGAGTTTAAGTTTGGAAAAGAATCTGATCATCAGTTAAGATTTGATCTGAATCTACTCCTGAAATAAATTTGGATCTGAATCTGATCCTGAGTTAAAATTTGGATCTGAATCTGATCATGAGTTTAAGTTTGGATCTGAATCTGCTCATCAGTTAAAATTTGGATCTGAATCTGTCCCTGAGTTAAAATTTGGATCTGAATCTGATCATCAGTAAAAGTTTGATCTGAATCTGATCATCAGTTAAAGTTTGGATCTGAGTCAGTTCATCGGTTAAAGTTTGGATCTGAATCTGATCATCAGTTAAAATTTGGATCTGAATCTGATCATCAGTTTAAGTTTGGATCTGAATCTGTTCATCAGTTAAAGTTTGGATCTGAATCTGTTGATCAGTCAAAATTTGGATCTGAATCTGATCCTGAGTTCCAATTTGGATCTGAATCTGATCATCAGTTAAAATTTGGAACTGAATTTGAGCCTCAGTAAAAGTTTGGATCTGAATCTGTTCATCAGTTAAAACTTGGATCTGAATCTGTTCATTGGTTAAAGTTTGGATTTGAATCTGCTCATCAGTTAATTTTTTGATCTGAATCTAATACTCAGTTAAAGTTTGGATCTGAATCTGCTCATCAGTTAAAATTTGGATCTGAATCTGTCCCTGAGTTAAAATTTGGATCTGAATCTGATCATCAGTAAAAAGTTTGGATCTGAATCTGATCATCAGTTAAAGTTTGGATCAGAGTCAGTTCATCGGTTAAAGTTTGGATCTGAATATGATCATCAGTTAAAGTTTGGATCTGAGTCAGTTCATCGGTTAACGTTTGGATCTGAATATGATCATCAGTTAAAATTTGGATCTGAATCTGATCATCAGTTTAAGTTTGGATCTGAATCTGTTCATCAGTTAAAGTTTGGATCTGAATCTGATGATCAGTTAAAGTTTGGATCTGAATCTGATCCTGAGTTAAAATTTGGATCTGAATCTGATCCTGAGTTAAAATTTGGATCTGAATCTGATAATCGGTTAAAATTTGGAACTGAATCTGTTCATCAGTTAAAGTTTGGATCTGAATCTGATCCTGAGTTAAAATTTGGATCTGAATCTGATCCTGAGTTAAAATTTGGATCTGAATCTGATGATCGGTTAAAATTTGGAACTGAATCTGATCATCAGTTAAAGTTTGGATCTGAATCTGATCATCAGTTTATGTTTGCATCTGAATCTGTTCATCAGCTAAAGCTTGGTTCTGAATCTGATTCTGAGTTAAAACTTGGATCTGAATCTGCACATCAGTTAAAATTCGGATCTGAATCAGATCCTGAGATAAATTTGGATCTGAATTTGATCATCAGTTAAAGTTTGGATTTGAATCTGATCCTCAGTAAAAGTTTGGATCTGAAACTGATGATCGGTTAAAATTTGGATCTGAATCTGATCCGGAATTTAAGTTTGGATGCGAATCTGCTCATCAGTTGATTTTTGGATCAGAATCTACTCCTGAGATAAATTTGGATCTGAATCTGTTCATCAGTTAAAATTTGGATCTGAATCTGATCCTGAGTTACAATTTGGATCTGAATCTGAGCATCAGTTAAAATTTGAAACTGAATCTGAGCCTCAGTAAAAGTTTGGATCTGAATCTGATCATCAGTTAAAATTTGGATCTGAATGTGATTCTGAGTTAAAGTTTGGATGTGAATCTGATGAAGAGATAAAATTTGGATCTGCATCTGATCATCAGTTAAAGTTTGGATCTGAATCTGATCATCAGTTAAATTTTGGATCTGAATCTATTCATCAGTTAAAGTTTGGATCTGAATCTGATCATCAGTTAAAATTTGGATCTGAATCTGATCATCGGTTAAAATATGGATCTGAATCTGATCCGGAATTTAAGTTTGGATGTGAATCTGTTCATCAGCTAATTTTTGGATCAGAATCTAATCCTGAGATAAAGTTTGGATTTGAACCTGACCCCCAGTTAAAGTTTGATTTGAATATGTTAATCAGTTAAACTTTGGATATGAATCTTTTGATCAGTTAAAGTTTGGATGTGAATATATTAATCAGTTAAACTTTGGATTTGAATCTGATCATCAGTTAAAGATTGGATCTGAATCTGATCATCAGTTAAACTTTGGATCTAAATTTGATCATCCTTTAATATTTGGATCTGAATCTGTTCATCTGTTAAACATTGGATCTAAATCTGATCATCGGTTAATTTTTGGATCTGAATCTGATCCTGAGTTAAAATTTGGATTGGAATCTGATCATCAGTTGAAATTTGGATCTGAATCTGATCATCAGTTTAACTTTGGATCTAAATCTGATCATCAGTTTAAGTTTGGATGTGAATCTGCTCATCAGTTAATTTTTGGATCTGAATCTAATCCTCAGTTAAAGTTTGGATCTAAATCTGATCATCAGTTAATTTTTGGATCTGAATCTGATCATCAGTTAAAGTTTGATCTAATCGGTTCATTCGTTAAAGTTTGGAAATGAATGTGATCCTGAGTTTAAGTTTGGAAAAGAATCTGATCATCAGTTAAGATTTGGATCTGAATCTACTCCTGAGATAAATTAGGATGTGAATCTGATCCTGAGTTAAAATTTGGATCTGAATCTGATCATGAGTTTAAGTTTGGATCTGAATCTGCTCATCAGTTAAAATTTGGATCTGAATCTGTCCCTGAGTTAAAATTTGGATCTGAATCTGATCATCAGTAAAAGTTTGGATCTGAATCTGATCATCAGTTAAAGTTTGGATCTGAGTCAGTTCATCGGTTAAAGTTTGGATCTGAATCTGATCATCAGTTTAAGTTTGGATCTGAATCTGTTCATCAGTTAAAATTTGGATCTGAATCTGTTGATCAGTCAAAACTTGGATCTGAATCTGTTCATCAGTTAAAGTTTGGATCTGAATCTGATGATCAGTTAAAGTTTGGATCTGAATCTGATCCTGAGTTAAAATTTGGATCTGAATCTGATGATCGGTTAAAATTTGGAACTGAATCTGTTCATCAGTTTAAGTTTGGATCTGAATCTGATCCTGAGTTAAAACTTGGATCTGAATCTGCACATCAGTTAAAATTCGGATCTGAATCTGATCCTCAGTCAAAGTTTGGATCTGAATCTGATCATCAGTTAAAGTTTGGATCTGAATCTGATCCTGAGTTAAAGTTTGGATCTGAATCTGATCCTCAGTAAAAGTTTGGACCTGAAACTGATGATCGGTTAAAATTTGGATCTGAATCTGATCCGGAATTTAAGTTTGGATGTGAATCTGCTCATCATTCGACTTTTGGCTCAGAATTTACTCCTGAGATAAATTTGGATCTGAATCTGTTCATCAGTTAAAATGTGGATGTGAATCTGATCATCAGTTAAAATTTGGAACTGAATCTGAGCCTCAGTAAAAGTTTGGATCTGAATCTGATCATCAGTTAAAATTTGGATCTGAATCTGTGCATCAGTTAAAGTTTGGATCTGAATCTGATTGTCAGTTAAAATTTGGATCTGAATGTGATTCTGAGTTAAAGTTTGGATGTGAATCTGATGATGAGATAAAATTTGGATCTGCATCTGATCATCAGTTAAATTTTGGATCTGAATCTATTCCTGAGATAAATTTGGATCTTAATCTGTTCATCAGTTAAAGTTTGGATCTGAATCTATTCATCAGTTGAAATTTGGATCTGAATCTGATGATCAGCTAAAGTTTGGATTTGAATTTGATCATCAGTTAAAATTTGGATCTGAATGTGATCCTGAGTTAAAGTTTGGATCTGAATCTGATCATCAGTTAAATTTTGGATCTGAATCTGTTCATCAGTTAAAGTTTGGATCTGAATCGGATCATCAGTTAAAATTTGGATGTGAATCTGATCATCAGTTAAAATATGGATCAGAATCTAATCCTGAGATAAAGTTTGGATTTGAACCTGACCCCCAGTTAATGTTTGGATTTAAATATGTTAATCAGTTAATATTGGATATGAATCTTTTGATCAGTTAAAGTTTGGATGTGAATATCTTAATCAGTTAAACTTTGGATCTGAATCTGATCATCAGTTGAAATTTGGATCTGAATCTGATCATCAGTTAAACTTTGGATCTAAATCTGATCATCAGTTAATTTTTGGATCTGAATCTGATCCTGAATTAAAATTTGGATCTGAATCTGATCATCAGTTTAAGTTTGGATGTGAATCTGCTCATCAGTTAATTTTTGGATCAGAATCTAATCCTGAGATAAATTTTCGATCTGAATCTGTCACTGAGTTAATATCTGGATCTGAATCTAATCCTCAGTTAAAGTTTGGATCTAAATCTGATCATCAGTTAATTTTTGGATCTGAATCTGATCATCAGTTAAAGTTTAAATGTGAATATGGTGATCAATTAATGTTTGGATCTGAATCTGTTCATCAGTTAAAATCTGCATCTGAATGTGATCCTGAGTTTAAGTTTGGAAAAGAATCTGATCATCAGTTAAAATTTGGAACTAAATCTACTCCTGAGATAAATTTGGATCTGAATCTGATCATCAGTTAAAATTTGGATCTGAATCTGATCCTGAGTTAAAAGTTGGATCTGAATCTGATGATCAGTTAAAGTTTGGATCTGAATCTGATCCTCAGTAAAAGTTTGATCTAATCGGTTCATTCGTTAAAGTTTGGATCTGAATGTGATCCTCAGTTAAAATTTGGATCTGAATCTGATCCTGAGTTAAAAGTTGGATCTGAATCTGATGATCAGTTAAAGTTTGGATCTGAATCTGATCCTGAGTTAAAATTGGGATCTGAATCTGAGTCTGAGTAAAAGTTTGGAACTGAATCTGATCATCAGATAAAGTTTGGATCTGAGTCAGTTCATCGGTTAAAGTTTGGATCTGAATCTGATCCTGAGTTAAAATTTGGATCTGAATCTGATCATCAGTCAAAACTTGGATCTGAATCTGTTCATCAGCTAAAGTTTGGATGTGAATATGTCAATCAGTTAATGTTTGAATCTTAATCTATTCATCAGTTAAAATTTGGATCAGAATCTGATGATCAGTTAAAGTTTGGATCTGAATTTGATCATCAGTTGAAATTTGGATCTGAATCTGATCATCAGTTAAAGTTTGGATCTGAATCTGATCATAAGTTAAAATTTGGATCTGAATCTGATCATCGGTTAAAATATGGATCTGAATCTGATCCGGAATTTAAGTTTGGATGTGAATCTGCTCATCAGCTAATTTTTGGATCAGAATCTAAACCTGAGATAAAGTTTGGATTTGAACCTGACCCCCAGTTAAAGTTTGGATTTGAATATGTTAATCATTTAATATTGGATATGAATCTTTTGATCAGTTAAAGTTTGGATGTGAAACTGATCATCAGTTGAAATTTGGATCTGAATCTGATCATCAGTTAAACTTTGGATCTAAATCTGATCATCAGTTAAACTTTGGATCTGAATCTGATCCTGAATTAAAATTTGGATCTGATTCTGATCATGAGTTTATGTTTGGATCTGAATCTGCTCATCAGTTAAAATTTGGATCTGAATCTGACCCTCAGTTAAAACTTGGATCTGAATCTGATCATCAGTTTAAGTTTGGATGTGAATCTGCTCATCAGTTAATTTTTGGATCAGAATCTAATCCTGAGATAAAGTTTCGATCTGAATCTGTCACTGAGTTAATATCTGGATCTGAATCTAATCCTCAGTTAAAGTTTGGATCTAAATCTGATCATCAGTTAATTTTTGGATCTGAATCTGATCATCAGTTAAAGTTTAAATGTGAATATGGTGATCAATTAATGTTTGGATCTGAATCTGTTCATCAGTTAAAATCTGGATCTGAATGTGATCCTGAGTTTAAGTTTGGAAAAGAATCTGATCATCAGTTAAAATTTGGATCTGAATCTATTCATCAGTCGAAATTTGGATCTGAATGTGATCCTGAGTTAAAGTTTGGATCTGAATCTGATCATCAGTTAAATTTTGGATCTGAATCTGATCCGGAATTTAAGTTTGGATGTGAATCTGCTCATCAGCTAATTTTTGGATCAGAATCTAATCCTGAGATAAAGTTTGGATTTGAACCTGACCCCCAGTTAAAGTTTGGATTTGAATATGTTAATCAGTTAATATTGGATATGAATCTTTTGATCAGTTAAAGTTTGGACGTGAATCTATTAATCAGTTAAACTTTGGATCTGAGTCTGATCATCATTTGAAATTTGGATCTGAATCTGATCATCAGTTAAACTTTGGATCTGAATCTGATCATCAGTTAAACTTTGGATCTGAATTTGATCATCAGTTAAACTTTGGATCTAAATCTGATCATCAGTTAAACTTTGGATCTGAATCTGATCATCAGTTAAAGTTTGGATCTGAATCTGATCATCAGTTAAGATTTGGATCTGATTCAGATTATCAGTTAAAGTTTGTATGTGAATAATTTAATCAGTTAACGTTTGGAGCTGAATCTGTTCATCAGTTAAAGTTTGGCTCTGAATCGGTTCATCAGTTAAAGTTTGGATCTGAATCGGTTCATCTGTTAAAGTTTGGATCTGAATCTGATCACTAGTTAATGTTTGGATCTGAATCTGATCATCAATTAAAGTTTGGATGTGGATATTTTAATCAGTTATTGTTTGGATGTGAATCTGTTCATCAGTTAATTTTTGGATCTGAATCTGTTCATCAATTAAAGTTTGGATGTGGATATTTTAATCAGTTATTGTTTGGATCTGAATCTGTTCATCAGTTAAAGTTTGGATGTTAATATTTTAATCAGTTAATGTTTGGATCTGAATCAATTCATCAGTTAAAGTTTGGATGTGAATATTTTAATCAGTTAATGTTTGGATCTGAATCTTATCATCAGTTAAAGTTTGGATGCGAATATTTCAATCAGTTAATGTTTGGATCTGAATCTTATCATGAATTAAAGTTTGGATGTGGATATTTTAATCTGTTAATGTTTGGGTCTGAATCTGTTCATCAGTTAAAGTTTGGATGCGAATATTTCAATCAGTTAATGTTTGGATCTGAATCTGTTCATCAGTTAAAGTTTGTATGTGAATAATTTAATCAGTTAATGTTTGGATCTGAATCTGTTGATCAGTTAACGTTTGGAGCTGAATCTGTTCATTAGTTGAAGTTTGGATCTGAATATGTTAATCACTTAATGTTTGGATCTGAATCTGTTCATTAGTTAAAATTTGGATGTGAATATTTCAATCAGTTAATGTTTGGATTTGAATCTGTTTAGTTAAAGTTTGGATGTGAATAATTTAATCAGTTAATATTTGAATCTTAATGAGTTCATCAGTTAAAGTTTGGATGTGAATAATTTAATCAGTTAATGTTTGAATCTGAATCTGTTCAGTTAAAGTTTGGATGTGAATAATTTAATCAGTTAATATTTGAATCTTAATCAGTTCATCAGTTAAAGTTTGGATGTGAATAATTTAATCAGTTAATGTTTGAATCTGAATCTGTTCAGTTAAAGTTTGGATGTGCATAATTTAATCAGTTAATATTTGAATCTTAATCAGTTCATCAGTTAAAGTTTGGATGTGAATATTTTAATCAGTTAATGTTTAGATCTGAAACTGATCATCAGTTAAAGTTTGGATGTTAATATTTCAATCAGTTAATGTTTGGATCCGAATCTGTTCATCAGTTAAAGTTTGTATGTGAATAATTTAATCAGTTAATGTTTGGATCTGAATCTGTTGATCAGTTAAAGTTTGGATGAGAATATTTTAATCAGTTAATGTTTGGATCTGAATCTAATCATCAGTTAAAGTTTGTATGTGAATAATTTAATCAGTTAATGTTTGGATCTGAATCTGTTAATGTGTTAAAGTTTGGATCTGAATCTGTTCATCAGTTAAACTTTGGATGTGAATATTTCAAACAGTTAATGTTTGGATCTGAATCTGTTAATCAGTTAATTTTTGGATCTGAATCTGATCATCAGTTAAGATTTGGATCTGATTCAGATTATCAGTTAAAGTTTGGATGTGAATATTTTAATCAGTTAATGTTTGGATCTGAATTTGCACATCAGTTAAAGTTTGTATGTGAATAATTTAATCAGTTAACGTTTGGAGCTGAATCTGTTCATCAGTTAAAGTTTGGATCTGAATCTGTTGATCTGTTAATGTTTGGATCTGAATCTGATCATCAGTTAAAGATTGGATGTGGATATTTTAATCTGTTAATGTTTGGATCTGAATCTGATCATCAGTTGAAGTTTGGATGTGGATATTTTAATCTGTTAATGTTTGGATCGGAATCAATTCATCAATTAAAGTTTGGATGTTAATATTTCAATCAGTTAAAGTTTAGATCTGAATCTGATCATCAGTTAAAGATTGGATGTGGATATTTTAATCTGTTAATGTTTGGATCTGAATCTGATCATCAGTTAAAGATTGGATGTGGATATTTTAATCAGTTAAAGTTTGGATCTGAATCTGTTCATCATTTTAAGTTTGGATGTGAATATTTTAATCAGTTAATTTTTGGATCTGAATCGAATCATCAGTTAAAGTTTGTATGTCAATAATTTAATCAGTTAATGTTCGGATCTGAATCTGTTAATCAGTTAATCAGTAAAAGTTTGGATCTGAATCTGTTCATCAGTTAAAGTTTGGATGTGAATATGCTAATCAGTTAATATTTGGATCCGAATCTGTTCATCAGTTAAAGTTTGGATGTGAATATTTTAATCAGTTAATGTTTAGATCTGAAACTGATCATCAGTTAAAGTTTGGATGTTAATATTTCAATCAGTTAATGTTTGGATCCGAATCTGTTCATCAGTTAAAGTTTGTATGTGAATAATTTAATCAGTTAATGTTTGGATCTGAATCTGTTGATCAGTTAAAGTTTGGATCTGAATATGTTAATCACTTAATGTTTGGATGAGAATATTTTAATCAGTTAATATTTGGATCTGAATCTAATCATCAGTTAAAGTTTGTATGTGAATAATTTAATCAGTTAATGTTTGGATCTGAATCTGTTGATCAGTTAAAGTTTGGATCTGAATATGTTAATCACTTAATGTTTGGATCTGAATCTGTTCATCAGTTAAAGTTTGGATGAGAATATTTTAATCAGTTAATATTTGGATCTGAATCTAATCATCAGTTAAAGTTTGTATGTGAATAATTTAATCAGTTAATGTTTGGATCTGAATCTGTTCATCAGTTAAACTTTGGATGTGAATATTTCAAACAGTTAATGTTTGGATCTGAATCTGTTAATCAGTTAATGTTTGGATCTGAATCTGTTCATCACTTGAACTTTGGATGTGAATATTTCAATCAGTTAATGTTTGGATCTGAATCTGTTCATCACTTGAACTTTGGATGTGAATATTTCAAACAGTTAATTTTTGGATCTGAATCTGTTCATCAGTTAAACTTTGGATGTGAATATTTCAAACAGTTAATGTTTGGATCTGAATCTGTTCATCAGTTAATTTTTGGATCTGATTCTGATCATCAGTGAAGATTTGGATCTGATTCAGATTATCAGTTAAAGTTTGTATGTGAATAATTTAATCAGTTAACGTTTGGAGCTGAATCTGTTCATCAGTTAAAGTTTGGCTCTGAATCGGTTCATCAGTTAAAGTTTGGATCTGAATCAGTTCATCTGTTAAAGTTTGGATCTGAATCTGTTCACTAGTTAATGTTTGGATGTGAATATTTCAATCAGTTAAGGTTTGGATCTGAATCTGTTCATCAGTTAAAGTTTGGATGTGAATATTTCAATCAGTTAATGTTTGGATCTGAATTTAATCATCAATTAAAGTTTGGATGTGGATATTTTAATCAGTTATTGTTTGGATGTGAATCTGTTCATCAGTTAAAGTTTGGATGTGAATAATTTAATCAGTTAATTTTTGGATCTGAATCTGATCATCAGTTAATGTTTGGATGTGAATATGCTAATCAGTTAATGTTTGGATCCGAATCTGTTCATCAGTTAAAGTTTGTATGTGAATATGCTAATCAGTTAATGTTTGGATCCGAATCTGTTCATCAGTTAAAGTTTGGATGTGAATATTTCAAACAGTTAATGTTTGGATCTGAATCTGTTAATCAGTTAATGTTTGGATCTGAATCTGTTCATCAGTTAAAGTTTGGATGTGAATAATTTAATCAGTTAATGTTTGGATCTGAATCTGATCATCAGTTAAAGTTTGGATGTGAATAATTTAATCAGTTAATTTTTGGATCTGAATCTGATCATCAGTTAATGTTTGGATGTGAATATGCTAATCAGTTAATGTTTGGATCCGAATCTGTTCATCAGTTAAAGTTTGTATGTGAATATGCTAATCAGTTAATGTTTGGATCCGAATCTGTTCATCAGTTAAAGTTTGTATGTGAATATGCTAATCAGTCAATGTTTGGATCCGAATCTGTTCATCAGTTAAAGTTTGTATGTGAATATGCTAATCAGTTAATGTTTGGATCCGAATCTGTTCATCAGTTAAAGTTTGTATGTGAATATGCTAATCAGTTAATGTTTGGATCCGAATCTGTTCATCAGTTAAAGTTTGTATGTGAATAATTTAATCAGTTAAAGTTTGGATCTGAATATGTTAATCACTTAATGTTTGGATCTGAATCTGTTCATCAGTTAAAGTTTGGATGTGAATATTTTAATCAGTTAATGTTTAGATCTGAAACTGATCATCAGTTAAAGTTTGGATGTTAATATTTCAATCAATTAATATTTGGATCTGAATCTGTTCATCAGTTAAAGTTTGTATGTGAATATTTCAATCAGTTAATGTTTGGCTCTGAATCTGTTCATCAGCTAATTTTTGGATCTGAATCTGTTCATCAGTTAAACTTTGGATGTGAATATTTCAAACAGTTAATGTTTGGATCTGAATCTGTTAATGTGTTAAAGTTTGGATCTGAATATTTCAATCAGTTAATGTTTGGCTCTGAATCTGTTCATCAGTTAATTTTTGGATCTGAATCTGATCATCAGTTAAAGTTTGTATGTGAATAATTTAATCAGTTAATGTTTGGATCTGAATTTGTACATCAGTTAAAGTTTGTATGTGAATAATTTAATCAGTTAACGTTTGGAGCTGAATCTGTTCATCAGTTAAAGTTTGGCTCTGAATCGGTTCATCAGTTAAAGTTTGGATCTGAATCGGTTCATCTGTTAAAGTTTGGATCTGAATCTGATCACTAGTTAATGTTTGGATCTGAATCTGTTCATCAGTTAAAGTTTGGATGTGAACATTTCAATCAGTTAATGTTTGGATCTGAATCTAATCATCAATTAAAGTTTGGATGTGGATATTTTAATCAGTTATTGTTTGGATGTGAATCTGTTCATCAGTTAATTTTTGGATCTGAATCTGTTCATCAGTTAAAGTTTGGATGTGAATATTTCAATCAGTTAATGTTTGGATCCGAATCTGTTCATCAGTTAAAATTTGTATGTGAATAATTTAATCAGTTAATGTTTGGTCTCAATCTGTTGATCAGTTAAAGTGTGGATCTGAATCTGTTCTTCAGTTAACGTTTGGATCTGAATCTGTTCATCAGTTAAAGTTTGGATCTGAATCGGTTCATTAGTTAAAATTTGGATGTGAATATTTCAATCAGTTAATGTTTGGATCTGAATCTGTTCAGTTAAAGTTTGGATGTGAATAATTTAATCAGTTAATATTTGAATCTTAATCAGTTCATCCGCTAAAGTTTGGATGTGAATAATTTAATCAGTTAATGTTTGAATCTGAATCTGTTCAGTTAAAGTTTGGATGTGAATAATTTAATCAGTTAATATTTGAATCTTAATCAGTTCATCAGTTAAAGTTTGGATGTGAATAATTTAATCAGTTAATGTTTGGATCTGAATCTGTTCATCAGTTAAAGTTTGTATGTGAATAATTTAATCAGTTAATGTTTGGATCTGAATCTGTTGATCAGTTAAAGTTTGGATGAGAATATTTTAATCAGTTAATGTTTGGAACCGAATCTGTTCATCAGTGAAAGTTTGTATGTGAATAATTTAATCAGTTAATGTTTGGATCTGAATCTGTTGATCAGTTAAAGTTTGGATGAGAATATTTTAATCAGTTAATGTTTGGATCTGAATCTAATCATCAGTTAAAGTTTGTATGTGAATAATTTAATCAGTTAATGTTTGGATCTGAATCTGTTGATCAGTTAAAGTTTGGATGAGAATATTTTAATCAGTTAATGTTTGGATCTGAATCTAATCATCAGTTAAAGTTTGTATGTGAATAATTTAATCAGTTAATGTTTGGATCTGAATCTGTTCATCAGTTAATGTTTGTATGTGAATATTTCAATCAGTTAATGTTTGGCTCTGAATCTGTTCATCAGCTAATTTTTGGATCTGAATCTGTTCATCAGTTAAACTTTGGATGTGAATATTTCAAACAGTTAATGTTTGGATCTGAATCTGTTAATCAGTTAATGTTTGGATATGAATCTGTTCATCAGTTAATTTTTGGATCTGAATCTGATCATCAGTTAAGATTTGGATCTGATTCAGATTATCAGTTAAAGTTTGGATGTGAATATTTTAATCAGTTAATGTTTGGATCTGAATTTGCACATCAGTTAAAGTTTGTATGTGAATAATTTAATCAGTTAACGTTTGGAGCTGAATCTGTTCATCAGTTAAAGTTTGGCTCTGAATCGGTTCATCAGTTAAAGTTTGGATCTGAATCGGTTCATCTGTTAAAGTTTGGAACTGAATCTGTTCATCAGTTAAAGTTTGGATGTGAATATTTCAATCAGTTAATGTTTGGATCTGAATCTGTTCAGTTAAAGTTTGGATGTGAATAATTTAATCAGTTAATATTTGAATCTTAATCAGTTCATCAGTTAAAGTTTGGATGTGAATAATTTAATCAGTTAATGTTTGAATCTGAATCTGTTCAGTTAAAGTTTGGATGTGAATAATTTAATCAGTTAATATTTGAATCTTAATCAGTTCATCAGTTAAAGTTTGGATGTGAATAATTTAATCAGTTAATATTTGAATCTTAATCAGTTCATCAGTTAAAGTTTGGATGTGAATAATTTAATCAGTTAATGTTTGGATCTGAATCTGTTCATCAGTTGATTTTTGGATCTGAATCTGTTCATCAGTTAAAGTTTGGATGTGAATATTTTAATCTGTTAATGTTTAGATCTGAAACTGATCATCAGTTAAAGTTTGGATGTTAATATTTCAATCAGTTAATGTTTGGAACCGAATCTGTTCATCAGTTAAAGTTTGTATGTGAATATTTTAATCAGTTAATGCTTGGATCTGAATCTAATCATCAAAGTTTGTATGTGAATAATTTAATCAGTTAATGTTTGGATCTGAATCTGTTCATCAGTTAAACTTTGGATGTGAATATTTCAAACAGTTAATGTTTGGATCTGAATCTGATTATCAGTTAAAGTTTGGATGTGAATATTTTAATCAGTTAATGTTTGGATCTGAATTTGCACATCAGTTAAAGTTTGTATGTGAATAATTAAATCAGTTAACGTTTGGAGCTGAATCTGTTCATCAGTTAAAGTTTGGCTCTGAATCGGTTCATCAGTTAAAGTTTGGATCTGAATCGGTTCATCTGTTAAAGTTTGGATCTGAATCTGTTCACTAGTTAATGTTTGGATGTGAATATTTCAATCAGTTAATGTTTGGATCTGAATCTGTTCATCAGTTAAAGTTTGGATGTGAATATTTCAATCAGTTAATGTTTGGATCTGAATCTAATCATCAATTAAAGTTTGGATGTGGATATTTTAATCAGTTATTGTTTGGATCTGAATCTGTTCATCAGTTAAAGTTTGGATGTTAATATTTCAATCAGTTAATGTTTGGATCCGAATCTGTTCATCAGTTAAAATTTGTATGTGAATAATTTAATCAGTTAATGTTTGGATCTGAATCTGTTGATCAGTTAACGTTTGGAGCTGAATCTGTTCATTAGTTGAAGTTTGGATCTGAATATGTTAATCACTTAATGTTTGGATCTGAATCTGTTCATTAGTTAAAATTTGGATGTGAATATTTCAATCAGTTAATGTTTGGATGTGAATAATTTAATCAGTTAATGTTTGAATCTGAATCTGTTCATCAGTTGATGTTTGGATGTGAATAATTTAATCAGTTAATGTTTGAATATGAATCTGTTCAGCTAAAGTTTGGATGTGAATAATTTAATCAGTTAATGTTTGAATCTGAATCTGTTCATCAGTTAAAGTATGGATGTGAATAATTTAATCAGTTAATATTTGAATCTTAATCAGTTCATCAGTTAAAGTTTGGATGTGAATAATTTAATCAGTTAATGTTTGAATCTGAATCTGTTCAGTTAAAGTTTGGATGTGAATAATTTACTCAGTTAATATTTGAATCTTAATCAGTTCATCAGTTAAAGTTTGGATGTGAATAATTTAATCAGTTAATATTTGAATCTTAATCAGTTCATCAGTTAAAGTTTGGGTGTGAATAATTTAATCAGTTAATGTTTGAATCTGAATCTGTTCAGTTAAAGTTTGGATGTGAATAATTTACTCAGTTAATATTTGAATCTTAATCAGTTCATCAGTTAAAGTTTGGATGTGAATAATTTAATCAGTTAATATTTGAATCTTAATCAGTTCATCAGTTAACGTTTGGGTGTGAATAATTTAATCAGTTAATGTTTGGATCTGAATCTGTTCATCAGTTAAAGTTTGGATGTGGATATTTTAATCTGTTAATGTTTGGATCAGAATCTGTTCATCAGTTAAAGTTTGGATGTGAATATTTCACTCAGTTAATGTTTGGATCTGAAACTAATCATCAAATAAAGTTTGGATGTGAATAATTTAATCAGTGAATGTTTGGATCTGAATCTGTTCATCATTTTAAGTTTGGATGTGAATATTTTAATCAGTTAATTTTTGGAGCTGAATCGAATCATCAGTTAAAGTTTGTATGTCAATAATTTAATCAGTTAATGTTCGGATCTGAATCTGTTAATCAGTTAATCAGTAAAAGTTTGGATCTGAATCTGTTCATCAGTTAAAGTTTGGATGTGAATATGCTAATCAGTTAATGTTTGGATCCGAATCTGTTCATCAGTTAAAGTTTGGATGTGAATATTTTAATCAGTTAATGTTTAGATCTGAAACTGATCATCAGTTAAAGTTTGGATGTTAATATTTCAATCAGTTAATGTTTGGATCCGAATCTGTTCATCAGTTAAAGTTTGTATGTGAATAATTTAATCAGTTAATGTTTGGATCTGAATCTGTTGATCAGTTAAAGTTTGGATCTGAATATGTTAATCACTTAATGTTTGGATGAGAATATTTTAATCAGTTAATATTTGGATCTGAATCTAATCATCAGTTAAAGTTTGTATGTGAATAATTTAATCAGTTAATGTTTGGATCTGAATCTGTTGATCAGTTAAAGTTTGGATCTGAATATGTTAATCACTTAATGTTTGGATCTGAATCTGTTCATCAGTTAAAGTTTGGATGAGAATATTTTAATCAGTTAATATTTGGATCTGAATCTAATCATCAGTTAAAGTTTGTATGTGAATAATTTAATCAGTTAATGTTTGGATCTGAATCTGTTCATCAGTTAAACTTTGGATGTGAATATTTCAAACAGTTAATGTTTGGATCTGAATCTGTTAATCAGTTAATGTTTGGATCTGAATCTGTTCATCACTTGAACTTTGGATGTGAATATTTCAATCAGTTAATGTTTGGATCTGAATCTGTTCATCACTTGAACTTTGGATGTGAATATTTCAAACAGTTAATTTTTGGATCTGAATCTGTTCATCAGTTAAACTTTGGATGTGAATATTTCAAACAGTTAATGTTTGGATCTGAATCTGTTCATCAGTTAATTTTTGGATCTGATTCTGATCATCAGTGAAGATTTGGATCTGATTCAGATTATCAGTTAAAGTTTGTATGTGAATAATTTAATCAGTTAACGTTTGGAGCTGAATCTGTTCATCAGTTAAAGTTTGGCTCTGAATCGGTTCATCAGTTAAAGTTTGGATCTGAATCAGTTCATCTGTTAAAGTTTGGATCTGAATCTGTTCACTAGTTAATGTTTGGATGTGAATATTTCAATCAGTTAAGGTTTGGATCTGAATCTGTTCATCAGTTAAAGTTTGGATGTGAATATTTCAATCAGTTAATGTTTGGATCTGAATTTAATCATCAATTAAAGTTTGGATGTGGATATTTTAATCAGTTATTGTTTGGATGTGAATCTGTTCATCAGTTAAAGTTTGGATGTGAATAATTTAATCAGTTAATTTTTGGATCTGAATCTGATCATCAGTTAATGTTTGGATGTGAATATGCTAATCAGTTAATGTTTGGATCCGAATCTGTTCATCAGTTAAAGTTTGTATGTGAATATGCTAATCAGTTAATGTTTGGATCCGAATCTGTTCATCAGTTAAAGTTTGGATGTGAATATTTCAAACAGTTAATGTTTGGATCTGAATCTGTTAATCAGTTAATGTTTGGATCTGAATCTGTTCATCAGTTAAAGTTTGGATGTGAATAATTTAATCAGTTAATGTTTGGATCTGAATCTGATCATCAGTTAAAGTTTGGATGTGAATAATTTAATCAGTTAATTTTTGGATCTGAATCTGATCATCAGTTAATGTTTGGATGTGAATATGCTAATCAGTTAATGTTTGGATCCGAATCTGTTCATCAGTTAAAGTTTGTATGTGAATATGCTAATCAGTTAATGTTTGGATCCGAATCTGTTCATCAGTTAAAGTTTGTATGTGAATATGCTAATCAGTCAATGTTTGGATCCGAATCTGTTCATCAGTTAAAGTTTGTATGTGAATATGCTAATCAGTTAATGTTTGGATCCGAATCTGTTCATCAGTTAAAGTTTGTATGTGAATATGCTAATCAGTTAATGTTTGGATCCGAATCTGTTCATCAGTTAAAGTTTGTATGTGAATAATTTAATCAGTTAAAGTTTGGATCTGAATATGTTAATCACTTAATGTTTGGATCTGAATCTGTTCATCAGTTAAAGTTTGGATGTGAATATTTTAATCAGTTAATGTTTAGATCTGAAACTGATCATCAGTTAAAGTTTGGATGTTAATATTTCAATCAATTAATATTTGGATCTGAATCTGTTCATCAGTTAAAGTTTGTATGTGAATATTTCAATCAGTTAATGTTTGGCTCTGAATCTGTTCATCAGCTAATTTTTGGATCTGAATCTGTTCATCAGTTAAACTTTGGATGTGAATATTTCAAACAGTTAATGTTTGGATCTGAATCTGTTAATGTGTTAAAGTTTGGATCTGAATATTTCAATCAGTTAATGTTTGGCTCTGAATCTGTTCATCAGTTAATTTTTGGATCTGAATCTGATCATCAGTTAAAGTTTGTATGTGAATAATTTAATCAGTTAATGTTTGGATCTGAATTTGTACATCAGTTAAAGTTTGTATGTGAATAATTTAATCAGTTAACGTTTGGAGCTGAATCTGTTCATCAGTTAAAGTTTGGCTCTGAATCGGTTCATCAGTTAAAGTTTGGATCTGAATCGGTTCATCTGTTAAAGTTTGGATCTGAATCTGATCACTAGTTAATGTTTGGATCTGAATCTGTTCATCAGTTAAAGTTTGGATGTGAACATTTCAATCAGTTAATGTTTGGATCTGAATCTAATCATCAATTAAAGTTTGGATGTGGATATTTTAATCAGTTATTGTTTGGATGTGAATCTGTTCATCAGTTAATTTTTGGATCTGAATCTGTTCATCAGTTAAAGTTTGGATGTGAATATTTCAATCAGTTAATGTTTGGATCCGAATCTGTTCATCAGTTAAAATTTGTATGTGAATAATTTAATCAGTTAATGTTTGGTCTCAATCTGTTGATCAGTTAAAGTGTGGATCTGAATCTGTTCTTCAGTTAACGTTTGGATCTGAATCTGTTCATCAGTTAAAGTTTGGATCTGAATCGGTTCATTAGTTAAAATTTGGATGTGAATATTTCAATCAGTTAATGTTTGGATCTGAATCTGTTCAGTTAAAGTTTGGATGTGAATAATTTAATCAGTTAATATTTGAATCTTAATCAGTTCATCCGCTAAAGTTTGGATGTGAATAATTTAATCAGTTAATGTTTGAATCTGAATCTGTTCAGTTAAAGTTTGGATGTGAATAATTTAATCAGTTAATATTTGAATCTTAATCAGTTCATCAGTTAAAGTTTGGATGTGAATAATTTAATCAGTTAATGTTTGGATCTGAATCTGTTCATCAGTTAAAGTTTGTATGTGAATAATTTAATCAGTTAATGTTTGGATCTGAATCTGTTGATCAGTTAAAGTTTGGATGAGAATATTTTAATCAGTTAATGTTTGGAACCGAATCTGTTCATCAGTGAAAGTTTGTATGTGAATAATTTAATCAGTTAATGTTTGGATCTGAATCTGTTGATCAGTTAAAGTTTGGATGAGAATATTTTAATCAGTTAATGTTTGGATCTGAATCTAATCATCAGTTAAAGTTTGTATGTGAATAATTTAATCAGTTAATGTTTGGATCTGAATCTGTTGATCAGTTAAAGTTTGGATGAGAATATTTTAATCAGTTAATGTTTGGATCTGAATCTAATCATCAGTTAAAGTTTGTATGTGAATAATTTAATCAGTTAATGTTTGGATCTGAATCTGTTCATCAGTTAATGTTTGTATGTGAATATTTCAATCAGTTAATGTTTGGCTCTGAATCTGTTCATCAGCTAATTTTTGGATCTGAATCTGTTCATCAGTTAAACTTTGGATGTGAATATTTCAAACAGTTAATGTTTGGATCTGAATCTGTTAATCAGTTAATGTTTGGATATGAATCTGTTCATCAGTTAATTTTTGGATCTGAATCTGATCATCAGTTAAGATTTGGATCTGATTCAGATTATCAGTTAAAGTTTGGATGTGAATATTTTAATCAGTTAATGTTTGGATCTGAATTTGCACATCAGTTAAAGTTTGTATGTGAATAATTTAATCAGTTAACGTTTGGAGCTGAATCTGTTCATCAGTTAAAGTTTGGCTCTGAATCGGTTCATCAGTTAAAGTTTGGATCTGAATCGGTTCATCTGTTAAAGTTTGGATCTGAATCTGTTCATCAGTTAAAGTTTGGATGTGAATATTTCAATCAGTTAATGTTTGGATCTGAATCTGTTCAGTTAAAGTTTGGATGTGAATAATTTAATCAGTTAATATTTGAATCTTAATCAGTTCATCAGTTAAAGTTTGGATGTGAATAATTTAATCAGTTAATGTTTGAATCTGAATCTGTTCAGTTAAAGTTTGGATGTGAATAATTTAATCAGTTAATATTTGAATCTTAATCAGTTCATCAGTTAAAGTTTGGATGTGAATAATTTAATCAGTTAATATTTGAATCTTAATCAGTTCATCAGTTAAAGTTTGGATGTGAATAATTTAATCAGTTAATGTTTGGATCTGAATCTGTTCATCAGTTGATTTTTGGATCTGAATCTGTTCATCAGTTAAAGTTTGGATGTGAATATTTTAATCTGTTAATGTTTAGATCTGAAACTGATCATCAGTTAAAGTTTGGATGTTAATATTTCAATCAGTTAATGTTTGGAACCGAATCTGTTCATCAGTTAAAGTTTGTATGTGAATATTTTAATCAGTTAATGCTTGGATCTGAATCTAATCATCAAAGTTTGTATGTGAATAATTTAATCAGTTAATGTTTGGATCTGAATCTGTTCATCAGTTAAACTTTGGATGTGAATATTTCAAACAGTTAATGTTTGGATCTGAATCTGATTATCAGTTAAAGTTTGGATGTGAATATTTTAATCAGTTAATGTTTGGATCTGAATTTGCACATCAGTTAAAGTTTGTATGTGAATAATTAAATCAGTTAACGTTTGGAGCTGAATCTGTTCATCAGTTAAAGTTTGGCTCTGAATCGGTTCATCAGTTAAAGTTTGGATCTGAATCGGTTCATCTGTTAAAGTTTGGATCTGAATCTGTTCACTAGTTAATGTTTGGATGTGAATATTTCAATCAGTTAATGTTTGGATCTGAATCTGTTCATCAGTTAAAGTTTGGATGTGAATATTTCAATCAGTTAATGTTTGGATCTGAATCTAATCATCAATTAAAGTTTGGATGTGGATATTTTAATCAGTTATTGTTTGGATCTGAATCTGTTCATCAGTTAAAGTTTGGATGTTAATATTTCAATCAGTTAATGTTTGGATCCGAATCTGTTCATCAGTTAAAATTTGTATGTGAATAATTTAATCAGTTAATGTTTGGATCTGAATCTGTTGATCAGTTAACGTTTGGAGCTGAATCTGTTCATTAGTTGAAGTTTGGATCTGAATATGTTAATCACTTAATGTTTGGATCTGAATCTGTTCATTAGTTAAAATTTGGATGTGAATATTTCAATCAGTTAATGTTTGGATGTGAATAATTTAATCAGTTAATGTTTGAATCTGAATCTGTTCATCAGTTGATGTTTGGATGTGAATAATTTAATCAGTTAATGTTTGAATATGAATCTGTTCAGCTAAAGTTTGGATGTGAATAATTTAATCAGTTAATGTTTGAATCTGAATCTGTTCATCAGTTAAAGTATGGATGTGAATAATTTAATCAGTTAATATTTGAATCTTAATCAGTTCATCAGTTAAAGTTTGGATGTGAATAATTTAATCAGTTAATGTTTGAATCTGAATCTGTTCAGTTAAAGTTTGGATGTGAATAATTTACTCAGTTAATATTTGAATCTTAATCAGTTCATCAGTTAAAGTTTGGATGTGAATAATTTAATCAGTTAATGTTTGGATCTGAATCTGTTCAGTTAAAGTTTGGATGTGAATAATTTAATCAGTTAATATTTGAATCTTAATCAGTTCATCCGCTAAAGTTTGGATGTGAATAATTTAATCAGTTAATGTTTGAATCTGAATCTGTTCAGTTAAAGTTTGGATGTGAATAATTTAATCAGTTAATATTTGAATCTTAATCAGTTCATCAGTTAAAGTTTGGATGTGAATAATTTAATCAGTTAATGTTTGGATCTGAATCTGTTCATCAGTTAAAGTTTGTATGTGAATAATTTAATCAGTTAATGTTTGGATCTGAATCTGTTGATCAGTTAAAGTTTGGATGAGAATATTTTAATCAGTTAATGTTTGGAACCGAATCTGTTCATCAGTGAAAGTTTGTATGTGAATAATTTAATCAGTTAATGTTTGAATCTGAATCTGTTCAGTTAAAGTTTGGATGTGAATAATTTACTCAGTTAATATTTGAATCTTAATCAGTTCATCAGTTAAAGTATGGATGTGAATAATTTAATCAGTTAATATTTGAATCTTAATCAGTTCATCAGTTAAAGTTTGGATGTGAATAATTTAATCAGTTAATGTTTGAATCTGAATCTGTTCAGTTAAAGTTTGGATGTGAATAATTTACTCAGTTAATATTTGAATCTTAATCAGTTCATCAGTTAAAGTTTGGATGTGAATAATTTAATCAGTTAATATTTGAATCTTAATCAGTTCATCAGTTAAAGTTTGGGTGTGAATAATTTAATCAGTTAATGTTTGAATCTGAATCTGTTCAGTTAAAGTTTGGATGTGAATAATTTACTCAGTTAATATTTGAATCTTAATCAGTTCATCAGTTAAAGTTTGGATGTGAATAATTTAATCAGTTAATATTTGAATCTTAATCAGTTCATCAGTTAACGTTTGGGTGTGAATAATTTAATCAGTTAATGTTTGGATCTGAATCTGTTCATCAGTTAAAGTTTGGATGTGGATATTTTAATCTGTTAATGTTTGGATCAGAATCTGTTCATCAGTTAAAGTTTGGATGTGAATATTTCACTCAGTTAATGTTTGGATCTGAAACTAATCATCAAATAAAGTTTGGATGTGAATAATTTAATCAGTGAATGTTTGGATCTGAATCTGTTCATCAGTTAAAGTTTGGATGTGAATAATTTAATCACTTAATGTTTGGATCTGAATCTGTTCATCAGTTAAAGTTTGGATGTGAATATTTTAGTCAGTTAATGTTTGGATCTGAATCGAATCATCAATTAAAGTTTGGATGTGGATATTTTCATCTGCTAATGTTTGGATCTGAATCTGATCACCAGTTAATGTTTGGATCTGAATCTGTTCATCAGTTAAAGTTTGGATGTGAATATTTCACTCAGTTAATGTTTGGATCTGAATCTGTTCATCAGTTGATTTTTGGATCTGAATCTGTTCATCAGTAAAAGTTTGGAGGTGAATATATTAATCAGTTAATGTTTGGATCTGAATCTGATCATCAGTCAAAGTTTGGAGTGGATATTTTCATCTGCTAATGTTTGGATCTGAATCTGATCTACAGTTAAAGTTTGGATCTGAATCTGTTCATCAGTTAAAGTTTGTATGTGAATAATTTAATCAGTTAATGTTTGGATCTGAATCTGTTCATCAGTTAAAGTTTGGATGTGAATATTTTAGTCAGTTAATGTTTGGATCTGAATCTAATCATCAATTAAAGTTTGGATGTGGATATTTTCATCTGCTAATGTTTGGATCTGAATCTGATCACCACTTAAAGTTTGGATCTGAATCTGTTCATCAGTTAAAGTTTGGATGTGAATAATTTAATCAGTTAATGTTTGGATCAGAATCTGTTCATCAGTTAAAGTTTGGATGTGAATATTTCAATCAGTTAATGTTTGGATCTGAAACTAATCATCAAATAAAGTTTGGATGTGAATAATTTAATCAGTGAATGTTTGGATCTGAATCTGATCATCAGTTAAAGTATTTATGTGAATAATTTAATCAGTTAATGTTTGGATCTGAATCTGATCATCAGTTAAAGTTTTTTTGTGAATAATTTAATCAGTTATTTTTTGGATCTGAATCTGATCATCAGTTAATGTTTGGATGTGAATATTTCAATCAGTTATTGTTTGGATCTGAATCTGTTAATCAGTTAATGTTTGGATGCGAATCTGTTCATCAGTTAAAGTTTGGATGTGAATATTTTAATCAGTTAATGTTTGGATCTGAATCTGTTCATCAGTTAATGTTTGGATCTGAATATTTCAATCAGTTATTGTTTGTATCTGAATCTGTTAATCAGTTAATGTTTGGATGCGAATCTGTTCATCAGTTAAAGTTTGAATGTGAATAATTTAATCATTTAATGTTTGGATCTGAATCTGTTAATCAGTTAATGTTTGGATCTGAATCTGTTCATCAGTTAAAGTTTGGATGTGAATATTTTAATCAGTTAATGTTTGGATCAGAATCTAATCATCAGTTAAAGTTTGGATGTGAATATTTTAATCAGTTAATGTTTGGATCTGAATCTGTTCATCAGTTAAAGTTTGGATGTGAATATTTTAATCAATTAATGTTTGGATCTGAATCTAATCATCAATTAAAGTTTGGATGTGGATATTTTAATCTGTTAATGTTTGGATCAGAATCTGTTCATCAGTTAAAATTCGGATCTGCATCTGTTCATCAGTTGAGGTTTGGATGTGAATAATTTAATCAGTTAATGTTTGAATCTGAATAAGTTCATCAGTTAAAGTTTGGATGTGAATAATTTAATCAGTTAATGTTTGAATCTGAATCTGTTCATCAGTTAAAGTTTGGATGTGAATAATTTAATCAGTTAATGTTTGAATCTGAATCTGTTCATCAATTAAAGTTTGGATGTGAATAATTTAATCAGTTAATGTTTGCATCTGAATCTGTTAATCAGTTAAAGTTTGGATGTGAATATTTTAATCAGTTAATGTTTGGATCTGAATCTAATCATCAGTTAAAGTTTGGATGTGAATATTTTAATCTGTTAATGTTTGGATCTGAATCTGTTAATCAGTTAAAGTTTGGATGTGAATCTGTTCATCAGTTAAAGTTTGTATGTGGATATTTTAATCTGTTAATGTTTGGATCTGAATCTGTTCATCAGTTAAAGTTTGTATGTGAATAATTTAATCAGTTCATGTTTGGATTTGAATCTGTTCATCAGTTTAAGTTTGGATGTGGATATTTTAATCTGTTAATGTTTCGATCTGAATCTGTTCATCAGTTAAAGTTTGTATGTGAATAATTTAATCAGTTAATGTTTGGATTTGAAACTGTTCATCAGTTAAAGTTTGGATGTGAATAATTTAATCAGTTAATGTTTGAATCTGAATCTGTTCATCAGTTAAAGTTTGGATGTGAATAATTTAATCAGTTATTGTTTGAATCTGAATCTGTTTATCAGTTAAAGTTTGGATGTGAATAATTTAATCAGTTAATGTTTGAATCTGAATCTGTTCAGTTAAAGTTTGGATGTGAATAATTTAATCAGTTAATGTTTGAATCTGAATCTGATCATCAGTTGATTTTTGGATCTGAATCTGTTCATCAGTAAAAGTTTGGAGGTGAATAATTTAATCAGTTAATATTTGAATCTTAATCTGTTCATCAGTTAAAGTTTGGATGTGAATAATTTAATCAGTTAATGTTTGCATCTGAATCTGTTCATCAGTTGCTTTTGGATCTGAATCTGTTCATCAGTTAAAGTTTGGATGTGAATAATTTAATCAGTTAATGTTTGGATCTGAATCTGTTCATCAGTTAAAGTTTGGATCTGAATCTGTTCATCAGTTAAAGTTTGGATGTGAATATTTCAATCTGTTAATGTTTGGATCTGAATCTGTTCATCAGTTAATGTTTGGATGTGTATATTTCAATCAGTTAAAGTTTGGAACTGAATCTGTTCATCAGTTAAAGTTTGGATCTGAATCTGTTCATCAGTTAAAGTTTGGATATGAATATTTTAATCAGTTAATGTTTGGATCTGAATCTGATCATCAATTAAAGTTTGGATGTGGATATTATAATCTGTTAATGTTTGGATCTGAATCTGTTCATCAGTTAAAGTTTGGATGTGAATAATTTAATCAGTTAATGTTTGGATTTGAAACTGTTCATCAGTTAAAGTTTGGATGTGAATAATTTAATCAGTTAATGTTTGAATCTGAATCTGTTCATCAGTTAAAGTTTGGATGTGAATAATTTAATCAGTTATTGTTTGAATCTGAATCTGTTTATCAGTTAAAGTTTGGATGTGAATAATTTAATCAGTTAATGTTTGAATCTGAATCTGTTCAGTTAAAGTTTGGATGTGAATAATTTAATCAGTTAATGTTTGAATCTGAATCTGATCATCAGTTGATTTTTGGATCTGAATCTGTTCATCAGTAAAAGTTTGGAGGTGAATAATTTAATCAGTTAATATTTGAATCTTAATCTGTTCATCAGTTAAAGTTTGGATGTGAATAATTTAATCAGTTAATGTTTGCATCTGAATCTGTTCATCAGTTGCTTTTGGATCTGAATCTGTTCATCAGTTAAAGTTTGGATGTGAATAATTTAATCAGTTAATGTTTGGATCTGAATCTGTTCATCAATTAAAGTTTGGATCTGAATCTGTTCATCAGTTAAAGTTTGGATGTGAATATTTCAATCTGTTAATGTTTGGATCTGAATCTGTTCATCAGTTAATGTTTGGATGTGAATATTTCAATCAGTTAAAGTTTGGAACTGAATCTGTTCATCAGTTAAAGTTTGGATCTGAATCTGTTCATCAGTTAAAGTTTGGATGTGAATATTTTAATCAGTTAATGTTTGGATCTGAATCTGATCATCAATTAAAGTTTGGATGTGGATATTATAATCTGTTAATGTTTGGATCTGAATCTGTTCATCAGTTAAAGTTTGGATGTGAATAATTTAATCAGTTAATGTTTGGATTTGAATCTGTTCATCAGTAAAAGTTTGGATGTGAATAATTTAAGCAGTTAATGTTTGAATCTGAATCTGTTCATCAGTTAAAGTTTGGATGTGAATAATTTAATCAGTTATTGTTTGAATCTGAATCTGTTTATCAGTTAAAGTTTGGATGTGAATAATTTAATCAGTTAATGTTTGAATCTGAATCTGTTCAGTTAAAGTTTGGATGTGAATAATTTAATCAGTTAATGTTTGAATCTGAATCTGATCATCAGTGATTTTTGGATCTGAATCTGTTCATCAGTAAAAGTTTGGAGGTGAATAATTTAATCAGTTAATATTTGAATCTTAATCTGTTCATCAGTTAAAGTTTGGATGTGAATAATTTAATCAGTTAATGTTTGCATCTGAATCTGTTCATCCGTTGCTTTTGGATCTGAATCTGTTCATCAGTTAAAGTTTGGATGTGAATAATTTAATCAGTTAATGTTTGGATCTGAATCTGTTCATCAGTTAAAGTTTGAATGTGAATAATTTAATCATTTAATGTTTGGATCTGAATCTGTTCATCAGTTAAAGTTTGGATGTGAATAATTTAATCAGTTAATGTTTGCATCTGAATCTGTTCATCCGTTGCTTTTGGATCTGAATCTGTTCATCAGTTAAAGTTTGGATGTGAATAATTTAATCAGTTAATGTTTGCATCTGAATCTGTTCATCCGTTGCTTTTGGATCTGAATCTGTTCATCAGTTAAAGTTTGGATGTGAATAATTTAATCAGTTAATGTTTGGATCTGAATCTGTTCATCAGTTAAAGTTTGAATGTGAATAATTTAATCATTTAATGTTTGCATCTGAATCTGTTCATCAGTTAAAGTTTGAATGTGAATAATTTAATCATTTAATGTTTGGATCTGAATCTGTTGATCAGTTAACGTTTGGAGCTGAATCTGTTCATCAGTTAAAGTTTGGATGTGAATAATTTAATCAGTTAATGTTTGCATCTGAATCTGTTCATCCGTTGCTTTTGGATCTGAATCTGTTCATCAGTTAAAGTTTGGATGTGAATAATTTAATCAGTTAATGTTTGGATCTGAATCTGTTCATCAGTTAAAGTTTGGATGTGAATATTTTAATCTGTTAATGTTTGGATCTGAATCTGTTCATCAGTTAATGTTTGGATGTGAATATTTCAATCAGTTAAAGTTTGGATCTGAATCTGTTCATCAGTTAAAGTTTGGATGTGAATATTTTAATCAGTTAATGTTTGAATCTGAATCTAATCATCAGTTAAAGTTTGGATGTGAATATTTTAATCTGTTAATGTTTGGATCTGAATCTGTTCATCAGTTAATGTTTGGATGTGAATATTTCAATCAGTTAAAGTTTGGATCTGAATCTGTTCATCAGTTAAAGTTTGGATGTGAATATTTTAATCAGTTAATGTTTGAATCTGAATCTAATCATCAGTTAAAGTTTGTATGTGAATAATTTAATCAGTTAATGTTTGGATCTGAATCTGTTCATCAGTTAAAGTTTGGATCTGAATCTGTTCATCAGTTAAAGTTTGGATGTGAATATTTTAATCAGTTAATGTTTGGATCTGAATCTGTTAATCAGTTAAAGTTTGGATCTGAATCTGTTCATCAGTTAAAGTTTGGATGTGAATATTTTAATCAGTTAATGTTTGGATCTGTATCTGATCATCAATTAAAGTTTGGATGTGGATATTATAATCTGTTAATGTTTGGATCTGAATCTGTTCATCAGTTAAAGTTTGGATGTGAATATTTCAATCAGTTAATGTTTGGATCTGAATCTAATCATCATTTAAAGTTTTTATGTGAATAATTTAATCAGTTAATGTTTGGATCTGAATCTGATCATCATTTAAAGTTTTTATGTGAATAATTTAATCAGTTAATGTTTGGATGTGAATCTGATCATCAGTTAAAGTTTTTATGTGAATAATTTAATCAGTTAATGTTTGGATCAGAATCTGATCATCAGTTAAAGTTTGGATGTGAATATTTCAATCAGTTAATGTTTGGATCTGAATCTAATCATCATTTAAAGTTTTTATGTGAATAATTTAATCAGTTAATGTTTGGATCTGAATCTGATCATCATTTAAAGTTTTTATGTGAATAATTTAATCAGTTAATGTTTGGATCTGAATCTGATCATCAGTTAAAGTTTTTATGTGAATAATTTAATCAGTTAATGTTTGGATCAGAATCTGATCATCAGTTAAAGTTTGGATGTGAATATTTCAATCAGTTAATGTTTGGATCTGAATCTGGTCATCAGTTAATGTTTGGAGGTGAATATGTTAATCAGTTAATGTTTGGATGCGAATCTGTTCATCAGTTAAAGTTTGGATGTGAATATTTTAATCAGTTAATGTTTGGATCTGAATCTGGACATCAGTTAAAGTTTGGAGGTGAATATGTTAATCAGTTAATGTTTGGAGCTGAATCTGTTAATCAGTTAATGTTTGGATCTGAAACTCTTCATCAGTTAAAGTTTGGATGTGAATATTTTAATCAGTTAAGATTTGGATCTGAATCTGTTAATCAGTTAAAGTTTGGATGTGAATATTTTAATCAGTTAAGATTTGGATCTGAATCTGTTAATCAGTTAAAGTTTGGATCTGAATCAGTTCATCAGTTAAAGTTTGGATGTGAATAATTTAATCAGTTAATGTTTGAATCTGAACTGGTTCATGAGTTAAAGTTTGGATGTGAATAATTTAATCAGTTACTGTTTGAATCTGAATCTGTTCATCAGTTAAAGTTTGGATGTTAATAATTTAATCAGTTAATGTTTGAATCTGAACTGGATCATGAGTTAAAGTTTGGATGTGAATAATTTAATCAGTTAATGTTTGAATCTGAATCTGTTTATCAGTTAAAGTTTGTATGTGAATAATTTAATCAGTTAATGTTTGAATCTGAATCTGTTTATCAGTTAAAGTTTGGATGTGAATAATTTAATCAGTTAATGTTTGAATCTGAATCTGTTCAGTTAAAGTTTGGATGTGAATAATTTAATCAGTTAATGTTTGAATCTGAATCTGTTCATCAGTTAAAGTTTGGATGTGTATAATTTAATCAGTTAATATTTGAATTTTAATCTGTTCATCAGTTAAAGTTTGGATGTGAATAATTTAATCAGTTAATATTTGAATCTTAATCTGTTCATCAGTTAAAGATTGGATGTGAATAATTTAATCATTTAATGTTTGCATCTGAATCTGTTCATCAGTTGCTTTTGGATCTGAATCTGTTCATCAGTTAAAGTTTGAATGTGAATAATTTAATCATTTAATGTTTGGATCTGAATCTGTTCATCAGTTAAAGTTTGGATCTGAATCTGTTCATCAGTTAAAGTTTGGATCTGAATCTGTTCATCAGTTAAAGTTTGGATGTGAATAATTTAATCAGTTAATGTTTGGATCTGAATCTGTTCATCAGTTAAAGTTTGGATCTGAATCTGTTCATCAGTTAAAGTTTGGATGTGGATATTTTAATCTGTTAATCTTTCGATCAGAATCTGTTCATCAGTTAAAGTTTGGATGTGAATATTTCAATCAGTTAATATTTGGATCTGAAACTAATCATCAAATAAAGTTTGGATGTGAATAATTTAATCAGTGAATGTTTGGATCTCAATCTGATCATCAGTTAAAGTATTTATGTGAATAATTTAATCAGTTAATGTTTGGATCTGAATCTGATCATCATTTGAAGTTTTTATGTGAATAATTTAATCAGTTAATGTTTGGATCTGAATCTGATCATCAGTTAAAGTTTTTATGTGAATAATTTAATCAGTTAATGTTTGGATCAGAATCTGATCATCAGTTAAAGTTTGGAGGTGAATATTTCAATCAGTTAATGTTTGGATCAGAATCTGATCATCAGTTAAAGTTTGGATGTGAATATTTCAATCAGTTAATGTTTGGATCTGAATCTGGTCATCAGTTAAAGTTTGGAGGTGAATATGTTAATCAGTTAATGTTTGGATGCGAATCTGTTCATCAGTTAAAGTTTGGATGTGAATATTTTAATCAGTTAATGTTTGGATCTGAATCTGGACATCAGTTAAACTTTGGAGGTGTATATGTTAATCAGTTAATGTTTGGAGCTGAATCTGTTAATCAGTTAATGTTTGGATCTGAAACTCTTCATCAGTTAAAGTTTGGATGTGAATATTTTAATCAGTTAAGATTTGGATCTGAATCTGTTAATCAGTTAAAGTTTGGATGTGAATATTTTAATCAGTTAAGATTTGGATCTGAATCTGTTAATCAGTTAAAGTTTGGATCTGAATCAGTTCATCAGTTAAAGTTTGGATGTGAATAATTGAATCAGTTAATGTTTGAATCTGAATCTGTTCAGTTAAAGTTTAGATGTGAATAATTTAATCAGTTAATGTTTGAATCTGAATCTGTTCATCAGTTAAAGTTTGGATGTGAATAATTTAATCAGTTAATATTTGAATCTTAATCTGTTCATCAGTTAAAGTTTGGATGTGAATAATTTAATCAGTTAATGTTTGAATCTGAATCTGTTTATCAGTTAAAGTTTGGATGTGAATAATTTAATCAGTTAATGTTTGAATCTGAATCTGTTTATCAGTTAAAGTTTGGATGTGAATAATTTAATCAGTTAATGTTTGAATCTGAATCTGTTCAGTTAAAGTTTGGATGTGAATAATTTAATCAGTTAATGTTTGAATCTGAATCTGTTTATCAGTTAAAGTTTGGATGTGAATAATTTAATCAGTTAATGTTTGAATCTGAATCTGTTCAGTTAAAGTTTGGATGTGAATAATTTAATCAGTTAATGTTTGAATCTGAATCTGTTCATCAGTTAAAGTTTGGATGTGAATAATTTAATCAGTTAATATTTGAATCTTAATCTGTTCATCAGTTAAAGTTTGGATGTGAATAATTTAATCAGTTAATATTTGAATCTTAATCTGTTCATCAGTTAAAGTTTGGATGTGAATAATTTAATCATTTAATGTTTGCATCTGAATCTGTTCATCAGTTGTTTTTGGATCTGAATCTGTTCATCAGTTAAAGTTTGAATGTGAATAATTTAATCATTTAATGTTTGGATCTGAATCTGTTCATCAGTTAAAGTTTGGATCTGAATCTGTTCATCAGTTAAAGTGTGGATCTGAATCTGTTCATCAATTTAAGTTTTGATGTGAATATCTCAATCAGTTAATGTTTGAATCTGAATCTGTTCAGTTAAAGTTTGGATGTGAATAATTTAATCAGTTAATGTTTGGATCTGAATCTGTTCATCAATTTAAGTTTTGATGTGAATATTTCAATCAGTTAATGTTTGAATCTGAATCTGTTCAGTTAAAGTTTGGATGTGAATAATTTAAACAGTTAATGTTTGAATCTGAATCTGTTCATCAGTTAAAGTTTGGATGTGAATAATTTAATCAGTTAATATTTGAATCTTAATCTGTTCATCAGTTAAAGTTTGGATGTGAATAATTTAATCAGTTAATATTTGAATCTTAATCTGTTCATCAGTTAAAGTTTGGATGTGAATAATTTAATCATTTAATGTTTGCATCTGAATCTGTTCATCAGTTGTTTTTGGATCTGAATCTGTTCATCAGTTAAAGTTTGAATGTGAATAATTTAATCATTTAATGTTTGGATCTGAATCTGTTGATCAGTTAATGTTTGGATCTGAATCTGTTCATCAGTTAAAGTTTGGATCTGAATCTGTTCATCAGTTAAAGTTTGGATGTGGATATTTTAATCTGTTAATGTTTGGATCAGAATCTGTTCATCAGTTAAAGTTTGGATGTGAATATTTCAATCAGTTAATATTTGGATCTGAAACTATTCATCAAATAAAGTTTGGATGTGAATAATTTAATCAGTGAATGTTTGGATCTCAATCTGATCATCAGTTAAAGTATTTATGTGAATAATGTAATCAGTTAATGTTTGGATCTCAATCTGATCATCAGTTAAAGTTTGGATGTGAATATTTCAATCAGTTATTGTTTGGATCTGAATCTGTTAATCAGTTAATGTTTGGATGCGAATCTGTTCATCAATTAAAGTTTGGATGTGGATATTTTAATCTGTTAATGTTTGGATCAGAATCTGTTCACCATTTAAAGTTTGGATGTGAATATTTTAATCAGTTTATGATTGAATCTGAATCTGTTCATCAGTTAAAATTCGGATCTGCATCTGTTCATCAGTTGATGTTTGGATGTGAATAATTTAATCAGTTAATGTTTGAATCTGAATCTGTTCATCAGTTAAAGTTTGGATGTGAATAATTTAATCAGTTAAAGTTTGGATGTGAATAATTTAATCAGTTAATGTTTGGATCTGAATCTGTTCATCAGTTAAAATTCGGATCTGCAACTGCTCATCAGTTGATGTTTGGATGTGAATAATTTAATCAGTTAAAGTTTGGATGTGAATAATTTAATCAGTTAATGTTTGGATCTGAATCTGTTCATCAGTTAAAATTCGGATCTGCAACTGCTCATCAGTTGATGTTTGGATGTGAATAATTTAATCAGTTAATGTTTGAATCTGAATCTGTTCAAAAGTTAAAGTTTGGATGTGAATAATTTAATCAGTTAATGTTTGAATCTGAATCTGTTCATCAGTTAAAGTTTGGATGTGAATAATTTAATCAGTTAAAGTTTGGATGTGAATAATTTAATCAGTTAATGTTTGGATCTGAATCTGTTCATCAGTTAAAATTCGGATCTGCAACTGCTCATCAGTTGATGTTTGGATGTGAATAATTTAATCAGTTAATGTTTGAATCTGAATCTGTTCAAAAGTTAAAGTTTGGATGTGAATAATTTAATCAGTTAATGTTTGAATCTGAATCTGTTCATCAGTTAAAGTTTGGATGTGAATAATTTAATCAGTTAATGTTTAAATCTGAATCTGTTCATCAGTTAAAGTTTCGATGTGAATAATTTAATCAGTTAATGTTTGAATCTGAATCTGTTCATCAGTTAAAGTTTGGATGTGAATAATTTAATCAGTTAAAGTTTGGATGTGAATAATTTAATCAGTTAATATTTGGATCTGAATCTGTTCATCAGTTAAAATTCGGATCTGCAACTGCTCATCAGTTGATGTTTGGATGTGAATAATTTAATCAGTTAATGTTTGAATCTGAATCTGTTCAAAAGTTGAAGTTTGGATGTGAATAATTTAATCAGTTAATGTTTGAATCTGAATCTGTTCATCAGTTAAAGTTTGGATGTGAATAATTTAATCAGTTAATGTTTGAATCTGAATCTGTTCATCAGTTAAAGTTTGGATGTGAATATTTTAATCAGTTAATGTTTGGATCTGAATCTAATCATCAGTTTAAGTTTGTATGTGAATAATTTAATCAGTTAATGTTTGGATCTTAATCTGTTAATCAGTTAAAGTTTGGATGTGAATATATTAATCAGTTAATGTTTGGATCTGAATCTAATCATCAGTTAAAGTTGGGATCTGAATCTGTTCATCAGTTAAAGTTTGGATGTGGATATTTTAATCTGTTAATGTTTGGATCTGAATCTGTTCATCAGTTAACGTTTGTATGTGAATAATTTAATCAGTTCATGTTTGGATTTGAATCTGTTCATCAGTTAAAGTTTGGATGTGGATATTTTAATCTGTTAATGTTTGGATCTGAATCTGTTCATCAGTTAAAGTTTGTATGTGAATAATTTAATCAGTTAATGTTTGGATTTGAATCTGTTCATCAGTTAAAGTTTGGATCTGAATCTGTTCATCAGTTAAAGTTTGGATCTGAATCTGTTCATCAGTTAAAGTTTGGATGTGAATATTTTAATCAGTTAATGTTTGAATCTGAATCTAATCATCAGTTAAAGTTTGGATCTGAATCTGTTCATCAGTTAAAGTTTGGATGTGAATATTTTAATCAGTTAATGTTTGGATCTGAATCTGTTAATCAGTTAAAGTTTGGATCTGAATCTGTTCATCAGTTAAAGTTTGGATGTGAATATTTTAATCAGTTAATGTTTGGATCTGAATCTGATCATCAATTTAAGTTTGGATGTGGATATTTTAATCTGTTAATGTTTGGATCTGAATCTGTTCATCAGTTAAAGTTTGGATGTGAATATTTCAATCAGTTAATGTTTGGATCTGAATCTAATCATCATTTAAAGTTTTTATGTGAATAATTTAATCAGTTAATGTTTGGATCTGAATCTGATCATCATTTAAAGTTTTTATGTGAATAATTTAATCAGTTAATGTTTGGATCTGAATCTGATCATCAGTTAAAGTTTTTATGTGAATAATTTAATCAGTTAATGTTTGGATCAGAATCTGATCATCAGTTAAAATTTGGAGGTGAATATTTCAATCAGTTAATCTTTGGATCAGAATCTGATCATCAGTTAAAGTTTGGATGTGAATATTTCAATCATTTAATGTTTGGATCTGAATCTGGTCATCAGTTAAAGTTTGGAGGTGAATATGTTAATCAGTTAATGTTTGAATGCGAATCTGTTCATCAGTTAAAGTTTGGATGTGAATATTTTAATCAGTTAATGTTTGGATCTGAATCTGGTCATCAGTTAAAGTTTGGAGGTGAATAATTTAATCATTTAATGTTTGGATCTGAATCTGTTGATCAGTTAACGTTTGGATCTGAATCTGCTCATCAGTTAAAGTTTGGATGTGAATAATTTAATCAGTTAATGTTTGGATCTGAATCTGTTCATCAGTTAAAGTTTGGATCTGAATCTGTTCATCAGTTAAAGTTTGGATGTGGATATTTTAATCTGTTAATGTTTGGATCAGAATCTGTTCATCAGTTAAAGTTTGGATGTGAATATTTCAATCAGTTAATGTTTGGATCTGAATCTGTTCATCAGTTAAAGTTTGGATCTGAATCTGTTCATCAGTTAAAGTTTGGATGTGGATATTTTAATCTGTTAATGTTTGGATCAGAATCTGTTCATCAGTTAAAGTTTGGATGTGAATATTTCAATCAGTTAATATTTGGATCTGAAACTATTCATCAAATAAAGTTTGGATGTGAATAATTTAATCAGTGAATGTTTGGATCTCAATCTGATCATCCGTTAAAGTTTTTATGTGAATAATTTAATCAGTTAATTTTTGGCTCTGAATCTGTTCATCAGTTAAAGTTTGGATGTGAATATTTCAATCAGTTATTGTTTGGATCTGAATCTGTTAATCAGTTAATGTTTGGATGCGAATCTGTTCATCAATTAAAGTTTGGATGTGGATATTTTAATCTGTTAATGTTTGGATCAGAATCTGTTCACCATTTAAAGTTTGGATGTGAATATTTTAATCAGTTTATGATTGAATCTGAATCTGTTCATCAGTTAAAATTCGGATCTGCATCTGTTCATCAGTTGATGTTTGGATGTGAATAATTTAATCAGTTAATGTTTGAATCTGAATCTGTTCATCAGTTAAAGTTTGGATGTGAATAATTTAATCAGTTAAAGTTTGGATGTGAATAATTTAATCAGTTAATGTTTGGATCTGAATCTGTTCATCAGTTAAAATTCGGATCTGCAACTGCTCATCAGTTGATGTTTGGATGTGAATAATTTAATCAGTTAAAGTTTGGATGTGAATAATTTAATCAGTTAATGTTTGGATCTGAATCTGTTCATCAGTTAAAATTCGGATCTGCAACTGCTCATCAGTTGATGTTTGGATGTGAATAATTTAATCAGTTAATGTTTGAATCTGAATCTGTTCAAAAGTTAAAGTTTGGATGTGAATAATTTAATCAGTTAATGTTTGAATCTGAATCTGTTCATCAGTTAAAGTTTGGATGTGAATAATTTAATCAGTTAATGTTTGGATCTGAATCTGTTCATCAGTTAAAATTCGGATCTGCAACTGCTCATCAGTTGATGTTTGGATGTGAATAATTTAATCAGTTAATGTTTGAATCTGAATCTGTTCAAAAGTTAAAGTTTGGATGTGAATAATTTAATCAGTTAATGTTTGAATCTGAATCTGTTCATCAGTTAAAGTTTGGATGTGAATAATTTAATCAGTTAATGTTTAAATCTGAATCTGTTCATCAGTTAAAGTTTCGATGTGAATAATTTAATCAGTTAATGTTTGCATCTGAATCTGTTCATCAGTTAAAGTTTGGATGTGAATAATTTAATCAGTTAATGTTTGAATCTGAATCTGTTCATCAGTTAAAGTTTGGATGTGAATATTTTAATCAGTTAATGTTTGGATCTGAATCTAATCATCAGTTTAAGTTTGTATGTGAATAATTTAATCAGTTAATGTTTGGATCTTAATCTGTTAATCAGTTAAAGTTTGGATGTGAATATATTAATTAGTTAATGTTTGGATCTGAATCTAATCATCAGTTAAAGTTGGGATCTGAATCTGTTCATCAGTTAAAGTTTGGATGTGGATATTTTAATCTGTTAATGTTTGGATCTGAATCTGTTCATCAGTTAACGTTTGTATGTGAATAATTTAATCAGTTCATGTTTGGATTTGAATCTGTTCATCAGTTAAAGTTTGGATGTGGATATTTTAATCTGTTAATGTTTGGATCTGAATCTGTTCATCAGTTTAAGTTTGTATGTGAATAATTTAATCAGTTAATGTTTGGATTTGAATCTGTTCATCAGTTAAAGTTTGGATCTGAATCTGTTCATCAGTTAAAGTTTGGATCTGAATCTGTTCAAAAGTTAAAGTTTGGATGTGAATAATTTAATCAGTTAATGTTTGAATCTGAATCTGTTCATCAGTTAAAGTTTGGATGTGAATAATTTAATCAGTTAAAGTTTGGATGTGAATAATTTAATCAGTTAATGTTTGAATCTGAATCTGTTCAAAAGTTAAAGTTTGGATGTGAATAATTTAATCAGTTAATGTTTGAATCTGAATCTGTTCATCAGTTAAAGTTTGGATGTGAATAATTTAATCAGTTAATGTTTAAATCTGAATCTGTTCATCAGTTAAAGTTTCGATGTGAATAATTTAATCAGTTAATGTTTGAATCTGAATCTGTTCATCAGTTAAAGTTTGGATGTGAATAATTTAATCAGTTAAAGTTTGGATGTGAATAATTTAATCAGTTAATGTTTGGATCTGAATCTGTTCATCAGTTAAAATTCGGATCTGCAACTGCTCATCAGTTGATGTTTGGATGTGAATAATTTAATCAGTTAATGTTTGAATCTGAATCTGTTCAAAAGTTGAAGTTTGGATGTGAATAATTTAATCAGTTAATGTTTGAATCTGAATCTAATCATCAGTTTAAGTTTGTATGTGAATAATTTAATCAGTTAATGTTTGGATCTTAATCTGTTAATCAGTTAAAGTTTGGATGTGAATATATTAATCAGTTAATGTTTGGATCTGAATCTAATCATCAGTTAAAGTTGGGATCTGAATCTGTTCATCAGTTAAAGTTTGGATGTGGATATTTTAATCTGTTAATGTTTGGATCTGAATCTGTTCATCAGTTAACGTTTGTATGTGAATAATTTAATCAGTTCATGTTTGGATTTGAATCTGTTCATCAGTTAAAGTTTGGATGTGGATATTTTAATCTGTTAATGTTTGGATCTGAATCTGTTCATCAGTTAAAGTTTGTATGTGAATAATTTAATCAGTTAATGTTTGGATTTGAATCTGTTCATCAGTTAAAGTTTGGATCTGAATCTGTTCATCAGTTAAAGTTTGGATCTGAATCTGTTCATCAGTTAAAGTTTGGATGTGAATATTTTAATCAGTTAATGTTTGAATCTGAATCTAATCATCAGTTAAAGTTTGGATCTGAATCTGTTCATCAGTTAAAGTTTGGATGTGAATATTTTAATCAGTTAATGTTTGGATCTGAATCTGTTAATCAGTTAAAGTTTGGATCTGAATCTGTTCATCAGTTAAAGTTTGGATGTGAATATTTTAATCAGTTAATGTTTGGATCTGAATCTGATCATCAATTTAAGTTTGGATGTGGATATTTTAATCTGTTAATGTTTGGATCTGAATCTGTTCATCAGTTAAAGTTTGGATGTGAATATTTCAATCAGTTAATGTTTGGATCTGAATCTAATCATCATTTAAAGTTTTTATGTGAATAATTTAATCAGTTAATGTTTGGATCTGAATCTGATCATCATTCAAAGTTTTTATGTGAATAATTTAATCAGTTAATGTTTGGATCTGAATCTGATCATCAGTTAAAGTTTTTATGTGAATAATTTAATCAGTTAATGTTTGGATCAGAATCTGATCATCAGTTAAAATTTGGAGGTGAATATTTCAATCAGTTAATCTTTGGATCAGAATCTGATCATCAGTTAAAGTTTGGATGTGAATATTTCAATCATTTAATGTTTGGATCTGAATCTGGTCATCAGTTAAAGTTTGGAGGTGAATATGTTAATCAGTTAATGTTTGAATGCGAATCTGTTCATCAGTTAAAGTTTGGATGTGAATATTTTAATCAGTTAATGTTTGGATCTGAATCTGGTCATCAGTTAAAGTTTGGAGGTGAATAATTTAATCATTTAATGTTTGGATCTGAATCTGTTGATCAGTTAACGTTTGGATCTGAATCTGCTCATCAGTTAAAGTTTGGATGTGAATAATTTAATCAGTTAATGTTTGGATCTGAATCTGTTCATCAGTTAAAGTTTGGATCTGAATCTGTTCATCAGTTAAAGTTTGGATGTGGATATTTTAATCTGTTAATGTTTGGATCAGAATCTGTTCATCAGTTAAAGTTTGGATGTGAATATTTCAATCAGTTAATGTTTGGATCTGAATCTGTTCATCAGTTAAAGTTTGGATCTGAATCTGTTCATCAGTTAAAGTTTGGATGTGGATATTTTAATCTGTTAATGTTTGGATCAGAATCTGTTCATCAGTTAAAGTTTGGATGTGAATATTTCAATCAGTTAATATTTGGATCTGAAACTATTCATCAAATAAAGTTTGGATGTGAATAATTTAATCAGTGAATGTTTGGATCTCAATCTGATCATCCGTTAAAGTTTTTATGTGAATAATTTAATCAGTTAATTTTTGGCTCTGAATCTGTTCATCAGTTAAAGTTTGGATGTGAATATTTCAATCAGTTATTGTTTGGATCTGAATCTGTTAATCAGTTAATGTTTGGATGCGAATCTGTTCATCAATTAAAGTTTGGATGTGGATATTTTAATCTGTTAATGTTTGGATCAGAATCTGTTCACCATTTAAAGTTTGGATGTGAATATTTTAATCAGTTTATGATTGAATCTGAATCTGTTCATCAGTTAAAATTCGGATCTGCATCTGTTCATCAGTTGATGTTTGGATGTGAATAATTTAATCAGTTAATGTTTGAATCTGAATCTGTTCATCAGTTAAAGTTTGGATGTGAATAATTTAATCAGTTAAAGTTTGGATGTGAATAATTTAATCAGTTAATGTTTGGATCTGAATCTGTTCATCAGTTAAAATTCGGATCTGCAACTGCTCATCAGTTGATGTTTGGATGTGAATAATTTAATCAGTTAAAGTTTGGATGTGAATAATTTAATCAGTTAATGTTTGGATCTGAATCTGTTCATCAGTTAAAATTCGGATCTGCAACTGCTCATCAGTTGATGTTTGGATGTGAATAATTTAATCAGTTAATGTTTGAATCTGAATCTGTTCAAAAGTTAAAGTTTGGATGTGAATAATTTAATCAGTTAATGTTTGAATCTGAATCTGTTCATCAGTTAAAGTTTGGATGTGAATAATTTAATCAGTTAATGTTTGGATCTGAATCTGTTCATCAGTTAAAATTCGGATCTGCAACTGCTCATCAGTTGATGTTTGGATGTGAATAATTTAATCAGTTAATGTTTGAATCTGAATCTGTTCAAAAGTTAAAGTTTGGATGTGAATAATTTAATCAGTTAATGTTTGAATCTGAATCTGTTCATCAGTTAAAGTTTGGATGTGAATAATTTAATCAGTTAATGTTTAAATCTGAATCTGTTCATCAGTTAAAGTTTCGATGTGAATAATTTAATCAGTTAATGTTTGCATCTGAATCTGTTCATCAGTTAAAGTTTGGATGTGAATAATTTAATCAGTTAATGTTTGAATCTGAATCTGTTCATCAGTTAAAGTTTGGATGTGAATATTTTAATCAGTTAATGTTTGGATCTGAATCTAATCATCAGTTTAAGTTTGTATGTGAATAATTTAATCAGTTAATGTTTGGATCTTAATCTGTTAATCAGTTAAAGTTTGGATGTGAATATATTAATTAGTTAATGTTTGGATCTGAATCTAATCATCAGTTAAAGTTGGGATCTGAATCTGTTCATCAGTTAAAGTTTGGATGTGGATATTTTAATCTGTTAATGTTTGGATCTGAATCTGTTCATCAGTTAACGTTTGTATGTGAATAATTTAATCAGTTCATGTTTGGATTTGAATCTGTTCATCAGTTAAAGTTTGGATGTGGATATTTTAATCTGTTAATGTTTGGATCTGAATCTGTTCATCAGTTAAAGTTTGTATGTGAATAATTTAATCAGTTAATGTTTGGATTTGAATCTGTTCATCAGTTAAAGTTTGGATCTGAATCTGTTCATCAGTTAAAGTTTGGATCTGAATCTGTTCATCAGTTAAAATTTGGATGTGAATATTTTAATCAGTTAATGTTTGAATCTGAATCTAATCATCAGTTAAAGTTTGTATGTGAATAATTTAATCAGTTAATGTTTGGATCTGAATCTGTTCATCAGTTAAAGTTTGGATCTGAATCTGTTCATCAGTTAAAGTTTGGATGTGAATATTTTAATCAGTTAAAGTTTGGATGTGAATATTTTAATCAGTTAATGTTTGGATCTGAATCTGATCATCAATTTAAGTTTGGATGTGGATATTTTAATCTGTTAATGTTTGGATCTGAATCTGTTCATCAGTTAAAGTTTGGATGTGAATATTTCAATCAGTTAATGTTTGGATCTGAATCTAATCATCATTTAAAGTTTTTATGTGAATAATTTAATCAGTTAATGTTTGGATCTGAATCTGATCATCATTTAAAGTTTTTATGTGAATAATTTAATCAGTTAATGTTTGGATCTGAATCTGATCATCAGTTAAAGTTTTTATGTGAATAATTTAATCAGTTAATGTTTGGATCAGAATCTGATCATCAGTTAAAATTTGGAGGTCAATATTTCAATCAGTTAATGTTTGGATCAGAATCTGATCATCAGTTAAAGTTTGGATGTGAATATTTCAATCATTTAATGTTTGGATCTGAATCTGGTCATCAGTTAAAGTTTGGAGGTGAATATGTTAATCAGTTAATGTTTGGATGCGAATCTGTTCATCAGTTAAAGTTTGGATGTGAATATTTTAATCAGTTAATGTTTGGATCTGAATCTGGTCATCAGTTAAAGTTTGGAGGTGAATATGTTAATCAGTTAATGTTTGGATCTGAATCTGTTCATCAGTTAAAGTTTGTATGTGAATAATTTAATCAGTTAATGTTTGGATCTGAATCTGTTGATCAGTTAACGTTTGGAGCTGAATCGGTTCATCAGTTGATTTTTGGATCTGAATCTGTTCATCAGTAAAAGTTTGGATCTGAAACTCTTCATCAGTTAAAGTTTGGATGTGAATATTTTAATCAGTTAATATTTGGATCTGAATCTGTTAATCAGTTAATGTTTGGATCTGAATCTGTTAATCAGTTAATGTTTGGATCTGAAACTCTTCATCAGTTAAAGTTTGGATGTGAATATTTTAATCAGTTAATATTTGGATCTGAATCTGTTAATCAGTTAATGTTTGGATCTGAATCTGTTAATCAGTTAATGTTTGGATCTGAAACTCTTCATCAGTTAAAGTTTGGATGTGAATATTTTAATCAGTTAATACTTGGATCTGAATCTGTGAATCAGTTAAAGTTTGGATCTGAATCTTTTCATCAGTTTAAGTTTGGATGTGAATATTTCAATCAGTTAATGTTTGGATCTGAATCTAATCATCAGTTAAAGTTAGGATGTGAATAATTTAATCAGTTAATGTTTGAATCTGAATCTGTTCATCAGTTAAAGTTTGGATGTGAATAATTTAATCAGTTAATGTTTGAATCTGAATCTGTTCATCAGTTAAAGTTTGGATGTGAATAATTTAATCAGTTAATGTTTGAATCTGAATCTGTTCATCAGTTAAAGTTTGGATGTGAATAATTAAATCAGTTAATGTTTGAATCTGAATCTGTTCATCAGTTAAAGTTTGGATGTGAATAATTTAATCAGTTAATGTTTGAATCTGAATCAGTTCATCAGTTAAAGTTTGGATGTGAATAATTTAATCAGTTAATGTTTGAATCTGAATCTGGACATCAGTTAAAGTTTGGATGTGAATAATTTACTCAGTTAATGTTTGAATCTGAATCTGTTCATCAGTTAAAGTTTGGATGTGAATAATTTAATCAGTTAATGTTTGAATCTGAATCTGTTCATCAGTTAAAGTTTGGATGTGAATAATTTAATCAGTTAATGTTTGAATCTGAATCTGTTCATCAGTTAAAGTTTGGATGTGAATAATTTAATCAGTTAATGTTTGAATCTGAATCTGTTCATCAGTTAAAGTTTGGATGTGAATAATTTAATCAGTTAATGTTTGAATCTGAATCTGTTCATTAGTTAAAGTTTGGATGTGAATAATTTAATCAGTTAATATTTGAATCTTAATCTGTTCATCAGTTAAAGTTTGGATGTGAATAATTTAATCAGTTAATGTTTGAATCTGAATCTGTTCATCAGTTAAAGTTTGGATGTGAATAATTTAATCAGTTAATGTTTGAATCTGAATCTGTTCATCAGTTAAAGTTTGGATGTGAATAATTTAATCAGTTAATGTTTGAATCTGAATCTGTTCATTAGTTAAAGTTTGGATGTGAATAATTTAATCAGTTAATATTTGAATCTTAATCTATTCATCAGTTAAAGTTTGGATGTGAATAATTTAATCAGTTAATATTTGAATCTTAATCTGTTCATCAGTTAATGTTTGGATGTGAATAATTTAATCAGTTAATGTGTGGATCTGAATCTGTTAATCAGTCAAAGTTTGGATCTGAATCTGTTCATCAATTAAAGTTTGGATGTGAATATTTTAATCAGTCAATGTTTGAATCTGAATCTAATCATCAGTTAATGTTTGGATGTGAATAATTTAATCAGTTAATGAGTGGATCTGAATCTGTTAATCAGTTAAAGTTTGGATCTGAATCTGTTCATCAGTTAAAGTTTGGATGTGAATATATTAATCAGTTAATGTTTGGATCTGAATCTGTTGATCAGTTAAAGTTTGGATGTGAATATTTTAATCAGTTAATGTTTGGATCTGAATCTGATCATCAATTTAAGTTTGGATGTGGATATTTTAATCTGTTAATGTTTGGATCTGAATCTGTTGATCAGTTAAAGTTTGGTTGTGAATATTTTAATCAGTTAATGTTTGGATCTGAATCTGATCATCAATTTAAGTTTGGATGTGGATATTTTAATCTGTTAATGTTTGGATCTGAATCTGTTCATCAGTTAAAGTTTGGATGTGAATATTTCAATCAGTTAATGTTTGGATCTGAATCTAATCATCATTTAAAGTTTTTATGTGAATAATTTTATCAGTTAATGTTTGGATCTGAATCTGATCATCATTTAAAGTTTTTATGTGAATAATTTAATCAGTTAATGTTTGGATCTGAATCTGATCATCAGTTAAAGTTTTTATGTGAATAATTTAATCAGTTAATGTTTGGATCAGAATCTGATCATCAGTTAAAATTTGGAGGTGAATATTTCAATCAGTTAATGTTTGGATCAGAATCTGATCATCAGTTAAAGTTTGGATGTGAATATTTCAATCATTTAATGTTTGGATCTGAATCTGGTCATCAGTTAAAGTTTGGAGGTGAATATGTTAATCAGTTAATGTTTGGATGCGAATCTGTTCATCAGTTAAAGTTTGGATGTGAATATTTTAATCAGTTAATGTTTGGATCTGAATCTGTTCATCAGTAAAAGTTTGGATGTGAATATATTAATCAGTTAATGTTTGGATCTGAATCTGTTCATCAGTTAAAGTTTGGATGTGAATATTTTAATCAGTTAATGTTTGGATCTGAATCTGATCATCAATTTAAGTTTGGATGTGGATATTTTAATCTGTTAATGTTTGGATCTGAATCTGTTCATCAGTTAAAGTTTGGATGTGAATATTTCAATCAGTTAATGTTTGGATCTGAATCTAATCATCATTTAAAGTTTTTATGTGAATAATTTAATCAGTTAATGTTTGGATCTGAATCTGATCATCATTTAAAGTTTTTATGTGAATAATTTAATCAGTTAATGTTTGGATCTGAATCTGATCATCAGTTAAAGTTTTTATGTGAATAATTTAATCAGTTAATGTTTGGATCAGAATCTGATCATCAGTTAAAATTTGGAGGTCAATATTTCAATCAGTTAATGTTTGGATCAGAATCTGATCATCAGTTAAAGTTTGGATGTGAATATTTCAATCATTTAATGTTTGGATCTGAATCTGGTCATCAGTTAAAGTTTGGAGGTGAATATGTTAATCAGTTAATGTTTGGATGCGAATCTGTTCATCAGTTAAAGTTTGGATGTGAATATTTTAATCAGTTAATGTTTGGATCTGAATCTGGTCATCAGTTAAAGTTTGGAGGTGAATATGTTAATCAGTTAATGTTTGGATCTGAATCTGTTCATCAGTTAAAGTTTGTATGTGAATAATTTAATCAGTTAATGTTTGGATCTGAATCTGTTGATCAGTTAACGTTTGGAGCTGAATCGGTTCATCAGTTGATTTTTGGATCTGAATCTGTTCATCAGTAAAAGTTTGGATCTGAAACTCTTCATCAGTTAAAGTTTGGATGTGAATATTTTAATCAGTTAATATTTGGATCTGAATCTGTTAATCAGTTAATGTTTGGATCTGAATCTGTTAATCAGTTAATGTTTGGATCTGAAACTCTTCATCAGTTAAAGTTTGGATGTGAATATTTTAATCAGTTAATATTTGGATCTGAATCTGTTAATCAGTTAATGTTTGGATCTGAATCTGTTAATCAGTTAATGTTTGGATCTGAAACTCTTCATCAGTTAAAGTTTGGATGTGAATATTTTAATCAGTTAATACTTGGATCTGAATCTGTGAATCAGTTAAAGTTTGGATCTGAATCTTTTCATCAGTTTAAGTTTGGATGTGAATATTTCAATCAGTTAATGTTTGGATCTGAATCTAATCATCAGTTAAAGTTAGGATGTGAATAATTTAATCAGTTAATGTTTGAATCTGAATCTGTTCATCAGTTAAAGTTTGGATGTGAATAATTTAATCAGTTAATGTTTGAATCTGAATCTGTTCATCAGTTAAAGTTTGGATGTGAATAATTTAATCAGTTAATGTTTGAATCTGAATCTGTTCATCAGTTAAAGTTTGGATGTGAATAATTAAATCAGTTAATGTTTGAATCTGAATCTGTTCATCAGTTAAAGTTTGGATGTGAATAATTTAATCAGTTAATGTTTGAATCTGAATCAGTTCATCAGTTAAAGTTTGGATGTGAATAATTTAATCAGTTAATGTTTGAATCTGAATCTGGACATCAGTTAAAGTTTGGATGTGAATAATTTACTCAGTTAATGTTTGAATCTGAATCTGTTCATCAGTTAAAGTTTGGATGTGAATAATTTAATCAGTTAATGTTTGAATCTGAATCTGTTCATCAGTTAAAGTTTGGATGTGAATAATTTAATCAGTTAATGTTTGAATCTGAATCTGTTCATCAGTAAAAGTTTGGATGTGAATATATTAATCAGTTAATGTTTGGATCTGAATCTGTTCATCAGTTAAAGTTTGGATGTGAATATTTTAATCAGTTAATGTTTGGATCTGAATCTGTTAATCAGTTAAAGTTTGGATCTGAATCTGTTCATCAGTTAAAGTTTGGATGTGAATATTTTAATCAGTTAATGTTTGGATCTGAATCTGATCATCAATTTAAGTTTGGATGTGGATATTTTAATCTGTTAATGTTTGGATCTGAATCTGTTCATCAGTTAAAGTTTGGATGTGAATATTTCAATCAGTTAATGTTTGGATCTGAATCTAATCATCATTTAAAGTTTTTATGTGAATAATTTAATCAGTTAATGTTTGGATCTGAATCTGATCATCATTTAAAGTTTTTATGTGAATAATTTAATCAGTTAATGTTTGGATCTGAATCTGATCATCAGTTAAAGTTTTTATGTGAATAATTTAATCAGTTAATGTTTGGATCAGAATCTGATCATCAGTTAAAATTTGGAGGTCAATATTTCAATCAGTTAATGTTTGGATCAGAATCTGATCATCAGTTAAAGTTTGGATGTGAATATTTCAATCATTTAATGTTTGGATCTGAATCTGGTCATCAGTTAAAGTTTGGAGGTGAATATGTTAATCAGTTAATGTTTGGATGCGAATCTGTTCATCAGTTAAAGTTTGGATGTGAATATTTTAATCAGTTAATGTTTGGATCTGAATCTGGTCATCAGTTAAAGTTTGGAGGTGAATATGTTAATCAGTTAATGTTTGGATCTGAATCTGTTCATCAGTTAAAGTTTGTATGTGAATAATTTAATCAGTTAATGTTTGGATCTGAATCTGTTGATCAGTTAACGTTTGGAGCTGAATCGGTTCATCAGTTGATTTTTGGATCTGAATCTGTTCATCAGTAAAAGTTTGGATCTGAAACTCTTCATCAGTTAAAGTTTGGATGTGAATATTTTAATCAGTTAATATTTGGATCTGAATCTGTTAATCAGTTAATGTTTGGATCTGAATCTGTTAATCAGTTAATGTTTGGATCTGAAACTCTTCATCAGTTAAAGTTTGGATGTGAATATTTTAATCAGTTAATATTTGGATCTGAATCTGTTAATCAGTTAATGTTTGGATCTGAATCTGTTAATCAGTTAATGTTTGGATCTGAAACTCTTCATCAGTTAAAGTTTGGATGTGAATATTTTAATCAGTTAATACTTGGATCTGAATCTGTGAATCAGTTAAAGTTTGGATCTGAATCTTTTCATCAGTTTAAGTTTGGATGTGAATATTTCAATCAGTTAATGTTTGGATCTGAATCTAATCATCAGTTAAAGTTAGGATGTGAATAATTTAATCAGTTAATGTTTGAATCTGAATCTGTTCATCAGTTAAAGTTTGGATGTGAATAATTTAATCAGTTAATGTTTGAATCTGAATCTGTTCATCAGTTAAAGTTTGGATGTGAATAATTTAATCAGTTAATGTTTGAATCTGAATCTGTTCATCAGTTAAAGTTTGGATGTGAATAATTAAATCAGTTAATGTTTGAATCTGAATCTGTTCATCAGTTAAAGTTTGGATGTGAATAATTTAATCAGTTAATGTTTGAATCTGAATCAGTTCATCAGTTAAAGTTTGGATGTGAATAATTTAATCAGTTAATGTTTGAATCTGAATCTGGACATCAGTTAAAGTTTGGATGTGAATAATTTACTCAGTTAATGTTTGAATCTGAATCTGTTCATCAGTTAAAGTTTGGATGTGAATAATTTAATCAGTTAATGTTTGAATCTGAATCTGTTCATCAGTTAAAGTTTGGATGTGAATAATTTAATCAGTTAATGTTTGAATCTGAATCTGTTCATCAGTTAAAGTTTGGATGTGAATAATTTAATCAGTTAATGTTTGAATCTGAATCTGTTCATCAGTTAAAGTTTGGATGTGAATAATTTAATCAGTTAATGTTTGAATCTGAATCTGTTCATTAGTTAAAGTTTGGATGTGAATAATTTAATCAGTTAATATTTGAATCTTAATCTGTTCATCAGTTAAAGTTTGGATGTGAATAATTTAATCAGTTAATGTTTGAATCTGAATCTGTTCATCAGTTAAAGTTTGGATGTGAATAATTTAATCAGTTAATGTTTGAATCTGAATCTGTTCATCAGTTAAAGTTTGGATGTGAATAATTTAATCAGTTAATGTTTGAATCTGAATCTGTTCATTAGTTAAAGTTTGGATGTGAATAATTTAATCAGTTAATATTTGAATCTTAATCTATTCATCAGTTAAAGTTTGGATGTGAATAATTTAATCAGTTAATATTTGAATCTTAATCTGTTCATCAGTTAATGTTTGGATGTGAATAATTTAATCAGTTAATGTGTGGATCTGAATCTGTTAATCAGTCAAAGTTTGGATCTGAATCTGTTCATCAATTAAAGTTTGGATGTGAATATTTTAATCAGTCAATGTTTGAATCTGAATCTAATCATCAGTTAATGTTTGGATGTGAATAATTTAATCAGTTAATGAGTGGATCTGAATCTGTTAATCAGTTAAAGTTTGGATCTGAATCTGTTCATCAGTTAAAGTTTGGATGTGAATATATTAATCAGTTAATGTTTGGATCTGAATCTGTTGATCAGTTAAAGTTTGGATGTGAATATTTTAATCAGTTAATGTTTGGATCTGAATCTGATCATCAATTTAAGTTTGGATGTGGATATTTTAATCTGTTAATGTTTGGATCTGAATCTGTTGATCAGTTAAAGTTTGGTTGTGAATATTTTAATCAGTTAATGTTTGGATCTGAATCTGATCATCAATTTAAGTTTGGATGTGGATATTTTAATCTGTTAATGTTTGGATCTGAATCTGTTCATCAGTTAAAGTTTGGATGTGAATATTTCAATCAGTTAATGTTTGGATCTGAATCTAATCATCATTTAAAGTTTTTATGTGAATAATTTTATCAGTTAATGTTTGGATCTGAATCTGATCATCATTTAAAGTTTTTATGTGAATAATTTAATCAGTTAATGTTTGGATCTGAATCTGATCATCAGTTAAAGTTTTTATGTGAATAATTTAATCAGTTAATGTTTGGATCAGAATCTGATCATCAGTTAAAATTTGGAGGTGAATATTTCAATCAGTTAATGTTTGGATCAGAATCTGATCATCAGTTAAAGTTTGGATGTGAATATTTCAATCATTTAATGTTTGGATCTGAATCTGGTCATCAGTTAAAGTTTGGAGGTGAATATGTTAATCAGTTAATGTTTGGATGCGAATCTGTTCATCAGTTAAAGTTTGGATGTGAATATTTTAATCAGTTAATGTTTGGATCTGAATCTGTTCATCAGTAAAAGTTTGGATGTGAATATATTAATCAGTTAATGTTTGGATCTGAATCTGTTAATCAGTTAATGTTTGGATCTGAAACTCTTCATCAGTTAAAGTTTGGATGTGAATATTTTAATCAGTTAATATTTGGATCTGAATCTGTTAATCAGTTAATGTTTGGATCTGAAACTCTTCATCAGTTAAAGTTTGGATGTGAATATTTTAATCAGTTAATACTTGGATCTGAATCTGTGAATCAGTTAAAGTTTGGATCTGAATCTGTTCATCAGTTTAAGTTTGAATGTGAATATTTCAATGAGTTAATGTTTGGAACTGAATCTAATCATCAGTTAAAGTTTGGATGTGAATAATTTAATCAGTTAATGTTTGAATCTGAATCTGTTCATCAGTTAAAGTTTGGATGTGAATAATTTAATCAGTTAATGTTTGAATCTGAATCTGTTCATCAGTTAAAGTTTGGATGTGAATAATTTAATCAGTTAATGTTTGAATCTGAATCTGTTCATCAGTTAAAGTTCGGATGTGAATAATTAAATCAGTTAATGTTTGAATCTGAATCTGTTCATCAGTTAAAGTTTGGATGTGAATAATTTAATCAGTTAATGTTTGAATCTGAACTGGTTCATCAGTTAAAGTTTGGATGTGAATAATTTAATCAGTTAATGTTTGAATCTGAATCAGTTCATCATTTAAAGTTTGGATGTGAATAATTTAATCAGTTAATGTTTGAATCTGAATCTGGACATCAGTTAAAGTTTGGATGTGAATAATTTACTCAGTTAATGTTTGAATCTGAATCTGTTCATCAGTTAAAGTTTGGATGTGAATAATTTAATCAGTTAATGTTTGAATCTGAATCTGTTCATCAGTTAAAGTTTGGATGTGAATAATTTAATCAGTTAATGTTTGAATCTGAATCTGTTCATCAGTTAAAGTTTGGATGTGAATAATTTAATCAGTTAATGTTTGGATCTGAATCTGTTCATCAGTTAAAGTTTGGATGTGAATAATTTAATCAGTTAATGTTTGAATCTGAATCTGTTCATCAGTTAAAGTTTGGATGTGAATAATTAAATCAGTTAATGTTTGAATCTGAATCTGTTCATCAGTTAAAGTTTGGATGTGAATAATTTAATCAGTTAATGTTTGAATCTGAATCAGTTCATCAGTTAAAGTTTGGATGTGAATAATTTAATCAGTTAATGTTTGAATCTGAATCTGGACATCAGTTAAAGTTTGGATGTGAATAATTTAATCAGTTAATGTTTGAATCTGAATCTGTTCATCAGTTAAAGTTTGGATGTGAATAATTTAATCAGTTAATGTTTGAATCTGAATCTGTTCATCAGTTAAAGTTTGGATGTGAATAATTTAATCAGTTAATGTTTGAATCTGAATCTGTTCATCAGTTAAAGTTTGGATGTGAATAATTTAATCAGTTAATGTTTGAATCTGAATCTGTTCATCAGTTAAAGTTTGGATGTGAATAATTTAATCAGTTAATGTTTGAATCTGAATCTGTTCATTAGTTAAAGTTTGGATGTGAATAATTTAATCAGTTAATATTTGAATCTTAATCTATTCATCAGTTAAAGTTTGGATGTGAATAATTTAATCAGTTAATATTTGAATCTTAATCTGTTCATCAGTTAAAGTTTGGATGTGAATAATTTGATCAGTTAATGTGTGGATCTGAATCTGTTAATCAGTCAAAGTTTGGATCTGAATCTGTTCATCAATTAAAGTTTGGATGTGAATATTTTAATCAGTCAATGTTTGAATCTGAATCTAATCATCAGTTAACGTTTGGATTTAAATAATTTAATCAGTTAATGTGTGGATCTGAATCTGATCATCATTTAAAGTTTTTATGTGAATAATTTAATCAGTTAATGTTTGGATCTGAATCTGATCATCAGTTAAAGTTTTTATGTGAATAATTTAATCAGTTAATGTTTGGATCAGAATCTGATCATCAGTTAAAATTTGGAGGTGAATATTTCAATCAGTTAATGTTTGGATCAGAATCTGATCATCAGTTAAAGTTTGGATGTGAATATTTCAATCATTTAATGTTTGGATCTGAATCTGGTCATCAGTTAAAGTTTGGAGGTGAATATGTTAATCAGTTAATGTTTGGATGCGAATCTGTTCATCAGTTAAAGTTTGGATGTGAATATTTTAATCAGTTAATGTTTGGATCTGAATCTGGTCATCAGTTAAAGTTTGGAGGTGAATATGTTAATCAGTTAATGTTTGGATGCCAATCTGTTCATCAGTTAAAGTTTGTATGTGAATAATTTAATCAGTTAATGTTTGGATCTGAATCTGTTGATCAGTTAACGTTTGGAGCTGAATCTGTTCATCAGTTGATTTTTGGATCTGAATCTGTTCATCAGTAAAAGTTTGGATGTGAATATATTAATCAGTTAATGTTTGGATCTGAATCTGTTAATCAGTTAATGTTTGGATCTGAAACTCTTCATCAGTTAAAGTTTGGATGTGAATATTTTAATCAGTTAATATTTGGATCTGAATCTGTGAATCAGTTAAAGTTTGGATCTGAATCTGTTCATCAGTTTAAGTTTGAATGTGAATATTTCAATCAGTTAATGTTTGGAACTGAATCTAATCATCAGTTAAAGTTTGGATGTGAATAATTTAATCAGTTAATGTTTGAATCTGAATCTGTTCATCAGTTAAAGTTTGGATGTGAATAATTTAATCAGTTAATGTTTGAATCTGAATCTGTTCATCAGTTAAAGTTTGGATGTGAATAATTTAATCAGTTAATGTTTGAATCTGAATCTGTTCATCAGTTAAAGTTTGGATGTGAATAATTAAATCAGTTAATGTTTGAATCTGAATCTGTTCATCAGTTAAAGTTTGGATGTGAATAATTTAATCAGTTAATGTTTGAATCTGAACTGGTTCATCAGTTAAAGTTTGGATGTGAATAATTTAATCAGTTAATGTTTGAATCTGAATCAGTTCATCAGTTAAAGTTTGGATGTGAATAATTTAATCAGTTAATGTTTGAATCTGAATCTGGACATCAGTTAAAGTTTGGATGTGAATAATTTACTCAGTTAATGTTTGAATCTGAATCTGTTCATCAGTTAAAGTTTGGATGTGAATAATTTAATCAGTTAATGTTTGAATCTGAATCTGTTCATCAGTTAAAGTTTGGATGTGAATAATTTAATCAGTTAATGTTTGAATCTGAATCTGTTCATCAGTTAAAGTTTGGATGTGAATAATTTAATCAGTTAATGTTTGAATCTGAATCTGTTCATCAGTTAAAGTTTGGATGTGAATAATTTAATCAGTTAATATTTGAATCTTAATCTATTCATCAGTTAAAGTTTGGATGTGAATAATTTAATCAGTTAATATTTGAATCTTAATCTGTTCATCAGTTAAAGTTTGGATGTGAATAATTTAATCAGTTAATGTGTGGATCTGAATCTGTTAATCAGCCAAAGTTTGGATCTGAATCTGTTCATCAATTAAAGTTTGGATGTGAATATTTTAATCAGTCAATGTTTGAATCTGAATCTAATCATCAGTTAACGTTTGTATTTAAATAATTTAATCAGTTAATGTGTGGATCTGAATCTGTTAATCAGTCAAAGTTTGGATTTGAATCTGTTCATCAGTTAAAGTTTGGATGTGAATATTTTAATCAGTGAATGTTTGAATCTGAATCTAATCATCAGTTAAAGTTTGGATCTGAATCTGTTCATCAGTTAAAGTTTGGATGTGAATAATTTAATCAGTTAATATTTGAATCTGAATCTGTTCATCAGTTAAAGTTTGGATGTGAATAATTTAATCAGTTAATGTTTGAATCTGAATCTGTTCATCAGTTAAAGTTTGGATGTGAAAAATTTAATCAGTTAATATTTGAATCTTAATCTATTCATCAGTTAAAGTTTGGATGTGAATAATTTAATCAGTTAATGTTTGAATCTGAATCTGTTCATCAGTTAAAGTTTGGATGTGAATAATTTAATCAGTTAATGTTTGAATCTGTATCTGTTCATCAGTTAAAGTTTGGATGTGAATAATTTAATCAGTTAATATTTGAATCTTAATCTATTCATCAGTTAAAGTTTGGATGTCAATAATTTAATCAGTTAATATTTGAATCTTAATCTGTTCATCAGTTAAAGTTTGGATGTGAATAATTTAATCAGTTAATGTGTGGATCTGAATCTGTTAATCAGTCAAAGTTTGGATCTGAATCTGTTCATCAATTAAAGTTTGGATGTGAATATTTTAATCAGTCAATGTTTGAATCTGAATCTAATCATCAGTTAACGTTTGTATTTAAATAATTTAATCAGTTAATGTGTGGATCTGAATCTGTTAATCAGTCAAAGTTTGGATCTGAATCTGTTCATCAGTTAAAGTTTGGATGTGAACATTTTAATCAGTGAATGTTTGAATCTGAATCTAATCATCAGTTAAAGTTTGGATCTGAATCTGTTCATCAGTAAAAGTTTGGATGTGAATATTTTAATCAGTTAATATTTGAATCTGAATCTGTTCAGTAAAAGTTTGGATGTGAATATTTTAATCAGTTAATGTTTGGATCTGAATCTGTTCTTCAGTAAAAGTTTGGATGTGAATATTTTAATCAGTTAATTTTTGGATCGGAATCTGTTAATCAGTTAATGTTTGGATTTGAATCAATTCATCAGTTAAAGTTTGGATGTGAATATTTTAATCAGTTAATGTTTGGATCTGAATCTGTTCATCAGTTAAAGTTTGTATGTGAATAATTTAATCAGTTAATGTTTGGATCGGAATCTGTTAATCAGTTAATGTTTGGATTTGAATCAATTCATCAGTTAAAGTTTGGATGTGAATATTTTAATCAGTTAATGTTTGGATCTGAATCTTATCATCAGTTAAAGTTTGGATGCGAATATTTCAATCAGTTAATGTTTGGATCTGAATCTGTTCATCAGTTAAAGTTTGGATGTGAATATTTTAATCAGTTAATGTTTGGATCTGAATCTTATCATCAGTTAAAGTTTGGATGTGAATATTTCAATCAGTTAATGTTTGGATCTGAATCTGATCATGAATTAAAGTTTGGATGTGGATATTTTAATCTGTTAATGTTTGGATTTGAATCTGTTCATCAGTTAAAGTTTGGATGCGAATATTTCAATGAGTTAATGTTTGGATCTGAATCTTATCATGAATTGAAGTTTGGATGTGGATATTTTAATCTGTTAATGTTTGGGTCTGAATCTGTTCATCAGTTAAAGTTTGGATGCGAATATTTCAATCAGTTAATGTTTGGATCTGAATCTGTTGATCAGTTAACGTTTGGAGCTGAATCTGTTCATCAGTAAAAGTTTGGATGTGAATATTTTAATCAGTTAATGTTTGGATCTGAATCAATTCATCAGTTAAAGTTTGGATGTGAATATTTTAATCTGTTAATGTTTGGATCTGAATCTGTTCATCAGTTAAAGTTTGGATGCGAATATTTCAATCAGTTAATGTTTGGATCTGAATCTGTTCATCAGTTAAAGTTTGGATGCGAATATTTCAATCAGTTAACGTTTGGCGCTGAATCTGTTCATCAGTTGATTTTTGGATCTGAATCTGTTCATCAGTAAAAGTTTGGATGTGAATATTTCAATCAGTTAATGTTTGGATCTGAATCTGTTCATCAGTTAAAGTTTGGATGCGAATATTTCAATCAGTTAATGTTTGGATCTGAATCTGTTCATCAGTTAAAGTTTGGATGCGAATATTTCAATCAGTTAACGTTTGGCGCTGAATCTGTTCATCAGTTGATTTTTGGATCTGAATCTGTTCATCAGTTAAAGTTTGGATCTGAATCTGTTAATCAGTTAATGTTTGGATCTGAAACTCTTCATCAGTTAAAGTTTGGATGTGAATATTTTAATCATTTAAAATTCGGATCTGCATCTGTTCATCAGTTGATGTTTGGATGTGAATAATTTAATCAGTTAATGTTTGGATCTGAATCAGTTCATCAATTTAAGTTTTGATGTGAATAATTCAATCAGTTAATGTTTGAATCTGAATCTAATCATCAATTAAAGTTTGTATCTGAATATTTTAATCAGTTAAAATTCGGATCTGCATCTGTTGATAAGTTGATGTTTGGATGTGAATAATTTAATCAGTTAATGTTTGAATCTGAATCTGTTCAGTTAAAGTTTCGATGTGAATAATTTAATCAGTTAATGTTTGCATCTGAATCTGTTCATCAGTTGATTTTTGGATCTGAATCTGTTCATCAGTAAAAGTTTGGATGTGAATAATTTAATCAGTTTATATTTGAATCTTAATCTGTTCATCAGATAAAGTTTGGATGTGAATAATTTAATCAGTTAATGTTTGAATCTGAATCTGTTCAGTAAAAGTTTGGATGTGAATATTTTAATCAGTTAATGTTTGGATCTGTATCTAATCATCAGTTAAAGTTTGGATCTGAATCTGTTCATCAGTTAAAGTTTGGATGTGTATAATTTAATCAGTTTATATTTGAATCTTAATCTGTTCATCAGATAAAGTTTGGATGTGAATAATTTAATCAGTTAATGTTTGAATCTGAATCTGTTCAGTAAAAGTTTGGATGTGAATATTTTAATCAGTTAATGTTTGGATCTGAATCTGTTCATCAGTTAAAGTTTGGATCTGAATCTGTTCATCAGTTAAAGTTTGGATCTGAATCTTTTCATCAGTTAAAGTTTGGATGTGAATATATTAATCAGTTATTGTTCGGATCTGAATCTGTTCATCAGTTAAAGTTTGGATGTGAATATTTTAATCTCTTAATGTTTGGATCTGAATCTGTTCATCAGTTAAAGTTTGGATGTGAATATTTTAATCAGTGAATGTTTGAATCTGAATCTAATCATCAGTTAAAGTTTGGATCTGAATCTGTTCATCAGTTAAAGTTTGGATGTGAATATTTTAATCAGTTAATGTTTGGATCTGAATCAAATCATCAATTAAACTTTGGATATAGATATTTTCATCTGTTACTGTTTGGATCTGAATCTGTTCATCAGTTAATGTTTGGATCTGAATCTGTTCATCAGTTAAAGTTTGTAGGTGAATATGTTAATCAGTTAATGTTTGGATCTGAATCTGATCATCAGTTAAAGTTTTTATGTGAATAATTTAATCAGTTAATTTTTGGATCTGAATCTGGTCATCAGTTAAAGTTTGGATGTGAATAATTTAATCAGTTAATTTTTGGATCTGAATCTGGTCATCAGTTAAAGTTTGTAGCTGAATATGTTAATCAGTTAATGTTTGGATCTGAATCTGATCATCAGTTAAAGTTTTTATGTGAATAATTTAATCAGTTAATGTTTGGATCTGAATCTGTTCATCAGTTGATTTTTGGATATGAATCTGTTCATCAGTAAAAGTTTGTATGTGAATAATTTAATCAGTTAATGTTTGGATCTGAATCTGTTCATCAATTAAAGTTTGTATGTGAATAATTTAATCAGTTAATGTTTGGATCTGAATCTGTTAATCAGTTAATGTTTGGATCTGAATCTTATCATCAGTTAAAGTTTGGATGCGAATATTTCAATCAGTTAATGTTTGGATCTGAATCTGTTCATCAGTTAAAGTTTGGAGGTGAATATTTTAATCAGTTAATGTTTGGATCTGAATCAATTCATCAGTTAAAGTTTGGATGTGAATATTTTAATCAGTTAATGTTTGGATCTGAATCTGATCATCAGTTCAAGTTTGGATGCGAATATTTCAATCAGTTAATGTTTGGATCTGAATCTGTTCATCAATTAAAGTTTGGATGTGAATATTTTAATCAGTCAATGTTTGAATCTGAATCTAATCATCAGTTAACGTTTGTATTTAAATAATTTAATCAGTTAATGTGTGGATCTGAATCTGTTAATCAGTCAAAGTTTGGATCTGAATCTGTTCATCAGTTAAAGTTTGGATGTGAACATTTTAATCAGTGAATGTTTGAATCTGAATCTAATCATCAGTTAAAGTTTGGATCTGAATCTGTTCATCAGTAAAAGTTTGGATGTGAATATTTTAATCAGTTAATATTTGAATCTGAATCTGTTCAGTAAAAGTTTGGATGTGAATATTTTAATCAGTTAATGTTTGGATCTGAATCTGTTCTTCAGTAAAAGTTTGGATGTGAATATTTTAATCAGTTAATTTTTGGATCGGAATCTGTTAATCAGTTAATGTTTGGATTTGAATCAATTCATCAGTTAAAGTTTGGATGTGAATATTTTAATCAGTTAATGTTTGGATCTGAATCTGTTCATCAGTTAAAGTTTGTATGTGAATAATTTAATCAGTTAATGTTTGGATCGGAATCTGTTAATCAGTTAATGTTTGGATTTGAATCAATTCATCAGTTAAAGTTTGGATGTGAATATTTTAATCAGTTAATGTTTGGATCTGAATCTTATCATCAGTTAAAGTTTGGATGCGAATATTTCAATCAGTTAATGTTTGGATCTGAATCTGTTCATCAGTTAAAGTTTGGATGTGAATATTTTAATCAGTTAATGTTTGGATCTGAATCTTATCATCAGTTAAAGTTTGGATGTGAATATTTCAATCAGTTAATGTTTGGATCTGAATCTGATCATGAATTAAAGTTTGGATGTGGATATTTTAATCTGTTAATGTTTGGATTTGAATCTGTTCATCAGTTAAAGTTTGGATGCGAATATTTCAATGAGTTAATGTTTGGATCTGAATCTTATCATGAATTGAAGTTTGGATGTGGATATTTTAATCTGTTAATGTTTGGGTCTGAATCTGTTCATCAGTTAAAGTTTGGATGCGAATATTTCAATCAGTTAATGTTTGGATCTGAATCTGTTGATCAGTTAACGTTTGGAGCTGAATCTGTTCATCAGTAAAAGTTTGGATGTGAATATTTTAATCAGTTAATGTTTGGATCTGAATCAATTCATCAGTTAAAGTTTGGATGTGAATATTTTAATCTGTTAATGTTTGGATCTGAATCTGTTCATCAGTTAAAGTTTGGATGCGAATATTTCAATCAGTTAATGTTTGGATCTGAATCTGTTCATCAGTTAAAGTTTGGATGCGAATATTTCAATCAGTTAACGTTTGGCGCTGAATCTGTTCATCAGTTGATTTTTGGATCTGAATCTGTTCATCAGTAAAAGTTTGGATGTGAATATTTCAATCAGTTAATGTTTGGATCTGAATCTGTTCATCAGTTAAAGTTTGGATGCGAATATTTCAATCAGTTAATGTTTGGATCTGAATCTGTTCATCAGTTAAAGTTTGGATGCGAATATTTCAATCAGTTAACGTTTGGCGCTGAATCTGTTCATCAGTTGATTTTTGGATCTGAATCTGTTCATCAGTTAAAGTTTGGATCTGAATCTGTTAATCAGTTAATGTTTGGATCTGAAACTCTTCATCAGTTAAAGTTTGGATGTGAATATTTTAATCATTTAAAATTCGGATCTGCATCTGTTCATCAGTTGATGTTTGGATGTGAATAATTTAATCAGTTAATGTTTGGATCTGAATCAGTTCATCAATTTAAGTTTTGATGTGAATAATTCAATCAGTTAATGTTTGAATCTGAATCTAATCATCAATTAAAGTTTGTATCTGAATATTTTAATCAGTTAAAATTCGGATCTGCATCTGTTGATAAGTTGATGTTTGGATGTGAATAATTTAATCAGTTAATGTTTGAATCTGAATCTGTTCAGTTAAAGTTTCGATGTGAATAATTTAATCAGTTAATGTTTGCATCTGAATCTGTTCATCAGTTGATTTTTGGATCTGAATCTGTTCATCAGTAAAAGTTTGGATGTGAATAATTTAATCAGTTTATATTTGAATCTTAATCTGTTCATCAGATAAAGTTTGGATGTGAATAATTTAATCAGTTAATGTTTGAATCTGAATCTGTTCAGTAAAAGTTTGGATGTGAATATTTTAATCAGTTAATGTTTGGATCTGTATCTAATCATCAGTTAAAGTTTGGATCTGAATCTGTTCATCAGTTAAAGTTTGGATGTGTATAATTTAATCAGTTTATATTTGAATCTTAATCTGTTCATCAGATAAAGTTTGGATGTGAATAATTTAATCAGTTAATGTTTGAATCTGAATCTGTTCAGTAAAAGTTTGGATGTGAATATTTTAATCAGTTAATGTTTGGATCTGAATCTGTTCATCAGTTAAAGTTTGGATCTGAATCTGTTCATCAGTTAAAGTTTGGATCTGAATCTTTTCATCAGTTAAAGTTTGGATGTGAATATATTAATCAGTTATTGTTCGGATCTGAATCTGTTCATCAGTTAAAGTTTGGATGTGAATATTTTAATCTCTTAATGTTTGGATCTGAATCTGTTCATCAGTTAAAGTTTGGATGTGAATATTTTAATCAGTGAATGTTTGAATCTGAATCTAATCATCAGTTAAAGTTTGGATCTGAATCTGTTCATCAGTTAAAGTTTGGATGTGAATATTTTAATCAGTTAATGTTTGGATCTGAATCAAATCATCAATTAAACTTTGGATATAGATATTTTCATCTGTTACTGTTTGGATCTGAATCTGTTCATCAGTTAATGTTTGGATCTGAATCTGTTCATCAGTTAAAGTTTGTAGGTGAATATGTTAATCAGTTAATGTTTGGATCTGAATCTGATCATCAGTTAAAGTTTTTATGTGAATAATTTAATCAGTTAATTTTTGGATCTGAATCTGGTCATCAGTTAAAGTTTGGATGTGAATAATTTAATCAGTTAATTTTTGGATCTGAATCTGGTCATCAGTTAAAGTTTGTAGCTGAATATGTTAATCAGTTAATGTTTGGATCTGAATCTGATCATCAGTTAAAGTTTTTATGTGAATAATTTAATCAGTTAATGTTTGGATCTGAATCTGTTCATCAGTTGATTTTTGGATATGAATCTGTTCATCAGTAAAAGTTTGTATGTGAATAATTTAATCAGTTAATGTTTGGATCTGAATCTGTTCATCAATTAAAGTTTGTATGTGAATAATTTAATCAGTTAATGTTTGGATCTGAATCTGTTAATCAGTTAATGTTTGGATCTGAATCTTATCATCAGTTAAAGTTTGGATGCGAATATTTCAATCAGTTAATGTTTGGATCTGAATCTGTTCATCAGTTAAAGTTTGGAGGTGAATATTTTAATCAGTTAATGTTTGGATCTGAATCAATTCATCAGTTAAAGTTTGGATGTGAATATTTTAATCAGTTAATGTTTGGATCTGAATCTGATCATCAGTTCAAGTTTGGATGCGAATATTTCAATCAGTTAATGTTTGGATCTGAATCTGTTCATCAGTTAAAGTTTGGATCTGAATCTGTTCATCAGTTAAAGTTTGGATGTGAATAATTTAATCAGTTAATGTTTGGATCTGAATCTTTTAATCAGTTAAAGTTTGGATCTGAATCTGTTCATCATTTCAAGTTTGGATGTGAATATTTTAATCAGTTAATGTTTGGATCTGAATCTAATCATCAGTTAAAGTTTGGATGTGGATATTTTAATCATTTAATGTTTGGATCTGATCTAATCGTCAATTAAAGTTTGGATGTGGATATTTTAATCTGTTAATGTTTGGATCTGAATCTGTTCATCAGTTAAAGTTTGGATGTGAATATTTCAATCAGTTAATGTTTGGATCTGATTCTAATCATCAGTTAAAGTTTTTATGTGAATAATTTAATCAGTTAATGTTTGGATCTGAATCTGTTCATCAGTTAAAGTTTGGAACAGAATCTGTTCATCAGTTAAAGTTTGGATGTGAATATTTCAATCAGTTAATGTTTGGATCTGATTCTAATCATCAATTAAAGTTTGGATGTGAATATTTCAATCAGTTAATGTTTGGATCTGATTCTAATCATCAGTTAAAGTTTTTATGTGAATAATTTAATCAGTTAATGTTTGGATCTGAATCTGATCATCAGTTAAAGTTTTTATATGAATAATTTAATCAGTTAATGTTTGGATCTGAATCTGATCATCAGTTAAAATTTTTATGTGAATAATTTAATCAGTTAATTTTTGGATCTGTATCTGATCATCAGTTAAAGTTTGTAAGTGAATAATTTAATCAGTTAATGTTTGGATCTGTACCTGTTAATCAATTAATGTTTGGATCAGAATCTGTTCATCAGTTAAAGTTTGGATGTGAATTTTTTAATCAGTTAATGTTTGGATCTGAATCTGATCATCAGTTAAAGTTTGCATGTGAATATTTTAATCAGTTAATGTTTGGATCTGAATCTGTTCATCATTTAAAGTTTGTATGTGAATAATTTAATCAGTTAATGTTTGGATCTGAATCTGTTGATCAGTTAAAGTTTGGATCTGAATCTTTTCATCAGTTAAAGTTTGGATGTGAATATTTTAATCAGTTAATATTTGGATCTGTACCTGTTAATCAATTAATGTTTGGATCAGAATCTGTTCATCAGTTAAAGTTTGGATGTGAATTTTTTAATCAGTTAATGTTTGGATCTGAATCTGATCATCAGTTAAAGTTTGCATGTGAATATTTTAATCAGTTAATGTTTGGATCTGAATCTAATCATCAGTTAAAGTTTGCATGTGAATAATTTAATCAGTTAATGTTTGGATCTGAATCTGTTCATCAGTTAAAGTTTGGATGTGAATATATTAATCAGTTAATGTTTGGATCTGAATCTGTTCATCAGTTAAAGTTTGGATGTGAATATGTTAATCAGTTGATTTTTGGATCTGAATCTGATCATCAGTTAAAGTTTGGATGTGAATATATTAATCAGTTCATGTTTCGATCCGAATCTGTTCATCAGTTAAAGTTGGTTTGTGAATAATTTAATCATAAATGTTTGGATCTGAATCGTTTCATCTGTTAAAGTTTGGATCTGAATATGTTAATCACTTAATGTTTGGATCTGAATCTTTTGATTAGTTAAAGTTTGGATGTGAATATTTCAATCAGTTAAAGTTTAGATCTGAATCAATTCATCAATTAAAAATTGGATGTGGATATTTTAATCTGTTAATGTTTGGATCTGAATCTGTTCATCAGTTAACGTTTGTACGTGAATAATTTAATCAGTTAATGTTTGGATCTGAATCTGTTCATCAGTTAAAGTTTGTATGTCAATAATTTAATCAGTTAATGTTTGGATCTGAATCTGTTAATCAGTTAAAGTTTGGATCTGAATCTGTTCATCAGTTAAAGTTTGGATGTCAATATTTTAATCAGTTAATGTTTGGATCTGAATCTAATCATCAGTTAAAGTTTGGATGTGAATATTTCAATCAGTGAATGTTTGGATCTGAATCTAATCATCAATTAAAGTTTGGATGTGGATATTTTAATCTGTTAATGTTTGGATCTGAATCTGTTCATCAGTTAAAGTTTGGATGTGAATATTTTAATCAGTTAATGTTTGGATCTGAATCTGTTCATCAGTTAAAGTTTGTATGTGAATAATTTAATCAGTTAATGTTTGGATCTGAATCAGTTAATCAGTTAATGTGTGGATCTGAATCTGTTCATCAGTTAAAATTTGGATGTGAATATTTTAATCAGTTAATGTTTGGATCTGAATCTAATCATCAATTAAAGTTTGGATGTGGATATTTTAATCTTTTAATGTTTGGATCTGAATCTGATCATCAGCTAATGTTTGGATGTGAATATTTCAATCAGTTAATGTTTGGATCTGAATCTGTTCATCAGTAAAAATTTGGATCTGAATATGTTAATCTGTTAATGTTTGCATCCGAATCTTTTCATTAGTTAAAGTTTGGATGTGAATATCTCAATCAGTTATTGTTTGGATCTGAATCTGTTCATCAGTTAATTTTTGGATCTGAATCTGATCATCAGTTAATGTTTGGATGTGAATATTTTAATCAGTTAATGTTTGGAACTGAATCTGTTAATCAGTTAATGTTTGGATCTGTAACTGTTCATCAGTTAATGTTTGGAGGTGAATATGTTAATCAGTTAACGTTTGGATCTGAATCAATTCATCAGTTAAAGTTTGTATGTGAATAATTTAATCAGTTAATGTTTGGATCTGAATCTATTGATCAGTTAACGTTTGGATCTGAATCGTTTCATCTGTTAAAGTTTGGATCTGAATATGTTAATCACTTAATGTTTGGATCTGAATCTTTTCATTAGTTAAAGTTTGGATGTGAATATTTCAATCAGTTAAAGTTTAGATCTGAATCAATTCATCAATTAAAAATTGGATGTGCATATTTTAATCAGTTAATGTTTGTATCTGAATCTGTTCATCAGTTAAAGTTTGTATGTCAATAATTTAATCGGTTAATGTTTGGATTTGAATCTGTTCATCAGTTAAAGTTTGGATGTGAATATTTCAATCAGTTAATGTTTGGATCTGAATCTAATCATCAATTAAAGTTTGGATGTGGATATTTAAATCTGTTAATGTTTGGATCTGAATCTGTTCATCAGTTAATGTTTGGATCAGAATCTGTTCATCAGTTAAAGTTTGTATGTGAATATATTAATCAGTTAATGTTTGGATCTGAATCTGATCATCAGTTAAAGTTTGGATGTGAATATGTTAGTCAGTTGATTTTTGTATCTGAATCTGTTCAGTAGTTAAAGTTTGTATGTGAATATTTTAATCAGTTAATGTTTGGATCTGAATCGTTCATCAGTTAAAGTTTGGATGTGAATATTTTAATCAGTTAATGTTTGGATCTGAATCTAATCATCAATTAAAATTTGGATGTGGATATTTTAATCTGTTAATGTTTGGATCTGAATCTGTTCATCAGTTAATGTTTGGATCAGAATCTGTTCATCAGTTAAAGTTTGTATGTGAATATATTAATCAGTTAATGTTTGGATCTGAATCTGATCATCAGTTAAAGTTTGGATGTGAATATGTTAGTCAGTTGATTTTTGTATCTGAATCTGTTCAGTAGTTAAAGTTTGTATGTGAATATTTTAATCAGTTAATGTTTGGATCTGAATCGTTCATCAGTTAAAGTTTGGATGTGAATATTTTAATCAGTTAATGTTTGGATCTGAATCTAATCATCAATTAAAATTTGGATGTGGATATTTTAATCTGTTAATGTTTGGATCTGAATCTGTTCATCAGTTGAAGTTTGTATGTGAATAATTTAATCAGTTAATGTTTGGATCTGAATCTGTTCATCAGTTAAAGTTTAGATCTGAATCTGAACATCAGTTAAAAATTGGATGTGAATATTTTAATCAGTTAATGTTTGGATCTGAATCTGATCATCAGTTAAAGTTTGGAAGTGAATATGTTAATCAGTTGATTTTTGGATCTGAATCTGTTCATCAGTTAAATTTTGTTTCTGAATCGGTTCATCTGTTAAAGTTTGGATCTGAATCTGTTCATTAGTTAATGTTTGGATGTGAATATTTCAGTCAGTTAATGTTTGGATCTGAATCTGTTCATCAGTTAATTTTTGGATCTGAATCTGTACATCAGTTAATTTTTGGATATGAATCTGATCATCAGTTAATGTTTGGATGTGAATCTTTTCATCAGTTAAAGTTTGGATGTGAATATTTCAATCAGTTAATGTTTGCATCTGAATAAATTCATCAATTAAAGTTTGGGTGTGGATATTTCAATCAGTTAATTTTTGGACCTGAATCTGAACATCAGTTAATGTTTGGATGTGAATCTTTTCATCAGTTAAAGTTTGGATGTGAATATTTCAATCAGTTAATGCTTGGATCTGAATAAATTCATCAATTAAAGTTTGGATGTCGATATTTTAATCTGTTAATGTTTGGATCTGAATCTGATCATCAGTTAAAGTTTGTATGTGAATAATTTAATCAGTTAATTTTTGGATCTTAATCTGTTAATCAGTTAATGTTTGGATCTGAATCTTATCATCAGTTAAAGTTTGGATGCGAATATTTCAATCAGTTAATGTTTGGATCTGAATCTGTTCATCAGTTAAAGTTTGGAGGTGAATATTTTAATCAGTTAATGTTTGGATCTGAATCAATTCATCAGTTAAAGTTTGGATGTGAATATTTTAATCAGTTAATGTTTGGATCTGAATCTGTTCATCAGTTGAAGTTTGTATGTAAATAATTTAATCAGTTAATGTTTGTATGTGAATCTTTTCATCAGTTAAAGTATGGATGTGAATATTTCAATCAGTTAATGTTTGAATCTGAATAAATTCATCAATTAAAGTTTGGGTGTGGATATTTCAATCAGTTAATTTTTGGATCTGAATCTGATCATCAGTTAATGTTTGGATCTGAATAAATTCATCAATTAAAGTTTGGATGTCGATATTTTAATCTGTTAATGTTTGGATCTGAATCTGTTCATCAGTTGAAGTTTGTATGTAAATAATTTAATCAGTTAGTGTTTGGATCTGAATCTGATCATCAGTTAAAGTTTGGAGGTGAATATGTTAATCAGTTAACGTCTGGATCCGAATCTGTTGATCAGTTAACGTTTGGAGCTGAATATGTTCATCAGTTAAAGTTTGGAACTGAATCGGTTCATCTGTTAAAGTTTGGATCTGAATATGTTAATCACTTAATGTTTGGATCTGAATCAATTCATTAGTTAAAGTTTGGATGTGAATATTTCAATCAGTTATTGTTTGGATCAGAATCTGATCATCAGTTAAAGTTTGATGTGAATATGTTAATCAGTTGATTTTTGGATCTGAATCTGTTCATCAGTTAAAATTTGGATGTGAATATTTCAATCAGTTAATGTTTGGATCTGAATAAATTCATCAATTAAAGTTTGGGTGTGGATATTTTTATCTGTTAATGTTTGGATCTGAATCTGTTCATCAGTTAAAGTTTGTATGTCGATAATTTAATCAGTTAATGTTCGTATCTGAATCTGTTAATCAGTTAAAATTTGGATCTGAATCTGTTCATCAGTTAAAGTTTGTATGTGAATATTTTCATCAGTTAATGTTTGGATCTGAATCTGTTCATCAATTAAAGTTTGGATGTGGATATTTTAATCTGTTAATGTTTGGAGCTGAATCTGTTCATCAGTTAAAAGTTAGTCTGTGAATAATTTAATCAGTTAATTTTTGGAACTGAATCGGTTCATCTGTTAAAGTTTGGATCTGAATATGTTAATCACTTAATGTTTGGATCTGAATCAATTCATTAGTTAAAGTTTGGATGTGAATATTTCAATCAGTTATTGTTTGGATCAGAATCTGATCATCAGTTAAAGTTTGATGTGAATATGTTAATCAGTTGATTTTTGGATCTGAATCTGTTCATCAGTTAAAATTTGGATGTTAATATTTCAATCAGTTAAAGTTTAGATCTGAATCAATTCATCAATTAAAGTTTGGATGTGAATATTTCAATCAGTTAATGTTTGGATCTGAATAAATTCATCAATTAAAGTTTGGGTGTGGATATTTTTATCTGTTAATGTTTGGATCTGAATCTGTTCATCAGTTAATGTTTGGATCTGAATAAATTCATCAATTAAAGTTTGGGTGTGGATATTTTTATCTGTTAATGTTTGGATCTGAATCTGTTCATTAGTTAATTTTTGGATGTGAATATTTCAATCTGTTAATGTTTGGATCTGAATCTGTTCATCAGTTAATTTATGGATCTGAATCTGATCATCAGTTAAAGTTTGGATGTGAATATGTTATTCAGTTGATTTCTGGATCTGAATCAGTTCATCAGTTATAGTTTGGATGTTAATATTTCAATCAGTTAAAGTTTAGATCTGAATCTGATCATCAGTTAAAAATTGGATGTGAATAATTTAATCTGTTAATGTTTGGATCTGAATCTGTTCATCAGTTAAAGTTTGTATGTGAATAATTTAATCAGTTAATGTTTTGATCTGAATCTGTTGATCAGTTAACGTTTGGAGCTGAATCTGTTCCTCAGTTGATTTTTGGATCTGAATCTGTTCATCAGTAAAAGATTGGATGTTGATATTTTAATCTGTTAATATTTGGATCCGAATCTGTTCATCAGTTAAAGTTTGTATGTGAATATTTTAATCAGTTAATGTTTGGATCTGAATCTGCTCATCAGTTGAAGTTTGTATGTGAATATTTTAATCAGTTAATGTTTGGATCTGAATCTGTTCATCAGTTAAAGTTTGGATCTGAATCTGTTCATCAGTTAAAGTTTGTATGTGAATATTTTAATCAGTTAATGTTTGGATCTGAATCTGTTCATCAGTTAAAGTTTGGATCTGAATCTGTTCATCAGTTAAAGTTTGTATGTGAATAATTTAATCAGTTAATGTTTGGATCTGAATCTGTTCATCAGTTGAAGTTTGTCTGTGAATATTTTAATCAGTTAATGTTTGGATCTGAATCTGTTCATCAGTTAAAGTTTGTATGTGAATAATTTTATCAGTTAACGTTTGGAGCTGAATCTGTTCATCAGTTAAAGTTTGGATGTGAATATGTTAATCAGTAGATTTTTGGATCTGAATCTGTTCATCAGTTAAAGTTTGTATGTGAATAATTTTATCAGTTAACGTTTGGAGCTGAATCTGTTCATCAGTTAAAGTTTGGATCTGAATCTGATCATCAGTTAAAGTTTGCATGTGAATAATTTGATCAGTTAAGGTTTGGATCTGAATCTGTTGATCAGTTAACGTTTGGAGCTGAATCTGTTCATCAGTTGATTTTTGGATCTGAATCTGTTCATCAGTAAAAGATTGGATGTGGATATTTTAATCTGTTAACGTTTGGATCTGAATCTGTTCATCAGTTAAAGTTTGGATGTGGATATTTTATTCTGTTAATGTTTGGATCTGAATCTGTTCATCAGTTAATGTTTGTCTGTGAATAATGTAATCAGTAGATTTTTGGATCTGAATCTGATCATCAGTTAAAGTTTGGATCTGAATCTAATCATCTGTTAAAGTTTGGATCTGAATCGGTTCATCTGTTAAAGTTTGGATGTGAATATTTCTATCAGTTATTGTTTGGATCTGAATCTGTTCATCAGTTAATTTTTGGATCTGAATCTGATCATCAGTTAAGGTTTGGATCTGATTCTGATCATCTGTTAAAGTTTGGATGTGAATATTTCTATCAGTTATTGTTTGGATCTGAATCTGTTCATCAGTTAATGTTTGGATCTGAATCTGTTCATCAGTTAATTTTTGGATCTGAATCTGTTCATCAGTTAAAGTTTGGATGTGAATATGTTAATCAGTTGATTTTTGGATCTGAATCTGATCATCAGTTAAAGTTTGTATGTGGATATTTTATTCTGTTAATGTTTGGATCTGAATCTGTTCATCAGTTAATGTTTGGATGTGGATATTTTATTCTGTTAATGTTTGGATCTGAATCTGTTCATCAGTTAATGTTTGTCTGTGAATAATGTAATCAGTAGATTTTTGGATCTGAATCTGATCATCAGTTAAAGTTTGGATCTGAATCTAATCATCTGTTAAAGTTTGGATCTGAATCGGTTCATCTGTTAAAGTTTGGATGTGAATATTTCTATCAGTTATTGTTTGGATCTGAATCTGTTCATCAGTTAATTTTTGGATCTGAATCTGATCATCAGTTAAGGTTTGGATCTGATTCTGATCATCAGTTAAAGTTTGGATGTGAATATTTCTATCAGTTATTGTTTGGATCTGAATCTGTTCATCAGTTAATGTTTGGATCTGAATCTGTTCATCAGTTAATTTTTGGATCTGAATCTGATCATCAGTTAAAGTTTGTATGTGAATAATTTAATCAGTTAATGTTTGGATCTGAATCTGTTAATCAGTTAATGTTTGGATCTGAATCTGTTCATCAGTTAAAGTTTGGATTTGAATCGGTTCATCTGTTAAAGTTTGGATCTGAATCTGTTCATCAGTTAAAGTTTGGATCTGAATCGGTTCATCTGTTAAAGTTTGGATCTGAATCTGTTCATCAGTTAAAGTTTGTATGTGAATAATTTAATCAGTTAACGTTTGGTCTCAATCTGTTGATCGGTTAAAGTTTGGATCTGAATCGGTTCATCAGTTAAAGTTTGGATCTGAATCTGTTCATCAGTTAAAGTTTGTATGTGAATAATTTAATCAGTTAATGTTTGGTCTCAATATGTTAATCAGTTAATGTTTGGATCCGAATCTGTTCATCAGTTAAAGTTTGTATGTGATTAATTTAATCAGTTAATGTTTGGTCTCAATCTGTTGATCAGTTAAAGTTTGGATCTGAATCTGTTCTTCAGTTAACGTTTGGATCTGAATCTGTTCATCAGTTAAAGTTTGGATCTGAATCTGTTCATCAGTTAAAGTTTGGATCTGAATCGGTTCATCTGTTAAAGTTTGGATCTGAATATGTTAATCACTTAATGTTTGGATCTGAATCTGTTCATTAGTTAAAGTTTGGATGTTAATATTTCGATCAGTTAAAGTTTAGATCTGAATCTGATCATCAGTTAAAAATTGGATGTGAATAATTTAATCAGTTAACGTTTGGATCTGAATCTGTTCATCAGTTAAAGTTTGTATGTGAATAATTTAATCAGTTAATGTTTGGATCTGAATCTGTTGATCAGTTAATATTTGGAGCTGAATCTGTTCATCAGTTTATTTTTGGATCTGAATCTGATCATCAGTTAAAGTTTGGATCTGAATATGTTAATCACTTAATGTTTGGATCTGAATCTGTTCATTAGTTAAAGTTTGGATCTGAATATGTTAATCACTTAATGTTTGGATCTGAATCTGTTCATTAGTTAAAGTTTGGATGTGAATATTTCAATCAGTTAATGTTTGGATCTGAATCTGTTCATCAGTTAATTTTTGGATCTGAATCTGATCATCAGTTAAGGTTTGGATATGATTCTGATCATCAGTTAAAGTTTGGATGTGAATATTTTAATCAGTTAATGTTTGGATCTGAATCTGATCATCAGTTAAAGTTTGGATGTGAATATGTTAATCATTTGATTTTTGGATCTGAATCTGTTCATAAGTTAAAGTTTGGATGTTAATATTTCAATCAGTTAAAGTTTAGATCTGAATCTGATCATCAGTTAAAAATTGGATGTGAATATTTTAATCAGTTAATGTTTGGATCTGAATCTGATCATCAGTTAAAGTTTGGATGTGAATATGTTAATCAGTTGATTTTTGGATCTGAATCTGATCATCAGTTAAAGTTTGTATGTGAATAATTTAATCAGTTAATGTTTGGATCTGAATCTGTTAATCAGTTAATGTTTGGATCTGAATCTGTTCATCAGTTAAAGTTTGGATTTGAATCGGTTCATCTGTTAAAGTTTGGATCTGAATCTGTTCATCAGTTAAAGTTTGGATCTGAATCGGTTCATCTGTTAAAGTTTGGATCTGAATCTGTTCATCAGTTAAAGTTTGTATGTGAATAATTTAATCAGTTAACGTTTGGTCTCAATCTGTTGATCGGTTAAAGTTTGGATCTGAATCGGTTCATCAGTTAAAGTTTGGATCTGAATCTGTTCATCAGTTAAAGTTTGTATGTGAATAATTTAATCAGTTAATGTTTGGTCTCAATATGTTAATCAGTTAATGTTTGGATCCGAATCTGTTCATCAGTTAAAGTTTGTATGTGATTAATTTAATCAGTTAATGTTTGGTCTCAATCTGTTGATCAGTTAAAGTTTGGATCTGAATCTGTTCTTCAGTTAACGTTTGGATCTGAATCTGTTCATCAGTTAAAGTTTGGATCTGAATCGGTTCATCTGTTAAAGTTTGGATCTGAATATGTTAATCACTTAATGTTTGGATCTGAATCTGTTCATTAGTTAAAGTTTGGATGTTAATATTTCGATCAGTTAAAGTTTAGATCTGAATCTGATCATCAGTTAAAAATTGGATGTGAATAATTTAATCAGTTAACGTTTGGATCTGAATCTGTTCATCAGTTAAAGTTTGTATGTGAATAATTTAATCAGTTAATGTTTGGATCTGAATCTGTTGATCAGTTAATATTTGGAGCTGAATCTGTTCATCAGTTTATTTTTGGATCTGAATCTGATCATCAGTTAAAGTTTGGATCTGATTCTGATCATCAGTTAAAGTTTGGATGTGAATATGTTAATCATTTGATTTTTGGATCTGAATCTGTTCATAAGTTAAAGTTTGGATGTGAATATTTTTATCAGTTAATGTTTGGATCTGAATCTGATCATCAGTTAAAGTTTGTATGTGAATCTGTTAATCAGTTGATTTTTGGATCTGAATCTGATCATCAGTTAAAGTTTGGATGTGAATATTTTAATCAGTTAATGTTTGGATCTGAATCTAATCATCAGTTAAAGTTTGTATGTGAATAATTTAATCAGTGAATGTTTGGATCTGAATCTGTTAATCAGTTAATGTTTGGAACTGAATCTGTTCATCAGTTAAAGATTGTATGTGAATATTCTAATCAGTTAATGTTTGGATCTGAATCTGTTCATCAGTTAAAGTTTGGATCTGTATCGGTTCATCTGTTTAAGTTTGGATCTTAGTCTGTTCATCAGTTAAAGTTTGGATCTGAATCGGTTCATCTGTTAAAGTTTGGATCTGAATCGGTTCATCAGTTAAAGTTTGGATCTGAATCTGTTCATCAGTTAAAGTTTGTATGTGAATAATTTAATCAGTTAATGTTTGGTCTCAATCTGTTGATCAGTTAAAGTTTGGATCTGAATCTGTTCATCAGTTAAAGTTTGTATGTGAATATTTTAATCAGTTAATGTTTGGATCTGAATCTGATCATCAGTTAATGTTTGGAGCTGAATCTGTTCATCAGTTTATTTTTGGATCTGAATCTGATCATCAGTTAAGGTTTGGATCTGAATCTGATCATCAGTTAAAGTTTGGATCTGAATCTGTTCATCTGTTAATGTTTGGATCTGAATATGTTAATCACTTAATGTTTGGATCTGAATCTGATCATCAGTTAAAGTTTGGATGTGAATATGTTAATCATTTCATTTTTGGATCTGAATCTGTTCATAAGTTAAAGTTTGGATGTGAATATTTTTATCAGTTAAAGTTTGGATCTGAATCGGTTCATCTGTTAAAGTTTGGATCTGAATCGGTTCATCTGTTAAAGTTTGGATCTGAATCTGTTCATCAGTTAAAGTTTGTATGTGAATAATTTAATCAGTTAATGTTTGGTCTCAATCTGTTGATCAGTTAAAGTTTGGATCTGAATCTGTTCATCAGTTAAAGTTTGTATGTGAATAATTTAATCAGTTAATGTTTGGTCTCAATCTGTTGATCAGTTAAAGTTTGGATCTGAATCTGTTCATCAGTTAAAGTTTGGATCTGAATCGGTTCATCTGTTAAAGTTTGGATCTGAATCTGTTCATCAGTTAAAGTTTGTATGTGAATAATTTAATCAGTTAATGTTTGGTCTCAATCTGTTGATCAGTTAAAGTTTGGATCTGAATCTGTTCATCAGTTAAAGTTTGTATGTGAATATTTTAATCAGTTAATGTTTGGATCTGAATCTGATCATCAGTTAAGGTTTGGATCTGAATCTGATCATCAGTTAAGGTTTGGATCTGAATCTGATCATCAGTTAAAGTTTGGATCTGAATATGTGAATCAGTTGATTTTTGGATCTGAATCTGTTCATCAGTTAAAGTTTGTATGTGAATATTTTAATCAGTTAATGTTTGGATCTGAATCTGATAATCAGTTAAAGTTTGGATGTGAATATGTGAATCAGTTGATTTTTGGATCTGAATCTGTTCATCAGTTAAAGTTTGGATGTTGATATTATAATCTGTTAATGTTTGGATCTGAATCTGATCATAAGTTAAAGTTTGGATGTGAATATTTTTATCAGTTAATGTTTGGATCTGAATCTGTTAATCAGTTAAAGTTTGGATCTGAATCGGTTCATCTGTTAAAGTTTGGATCTGAATCGGTTCATCTGTTAAAGTTTGGATCTGAATCTGTTCATCAGTTAAAGTTTGTATGTGAATAATTTAATCAGTTAATGTTTGGTCTCAATCTGTTGATCAGTTAAAGTTTGGATCTGAATCTGTTCATCAGTTAAAGTTTGTATGTGAATAATTTAATCAGTTAATGTTTGGTCTCAATCTGTTGATCAGTTAAAGTTTGGATCTGAATCTGTTCATCAGTTAAAGTTTGTATGTGAATATTTTAATCAGTTAATGTTTGGATCTGAATCTGATCATCAGTTAAGGTTTGGATCTGAATCTGATCATCAGTTAAGGTTTGGATCTGAATCTGATCATCAGTTAAAGTTTGGATCTGAATATGTGAATCAGTTGATTTTTGGATCTGAATCTGTTCATCAGTTAAAGTTTGTATGTGAATATTTTAATCAGTTAATGTTTGGATCTGAATCTGATAATCAGTTAAAGTTTGGATGTGAATATGTGAATCAGTTGATTTTTGGATCTGAATCTGTTCATCAGTTAAAGTTTGTATGTGAATAATTTAATCAGTTAATGTTTGGATCTGAATCTGTTGATCAGTTAAAGTTTGGATCTGAAAATGTTAATCACTTAATTTTTGGATCTGAATCTGTTCATTAGTTAAAGTTTGGATGTGAATATTTCAATCAGTCAATGTTTGGATCTGAATCTGTTCATCAGCTAAAGTTTGGATCTGAATCTGTTCATCAGTTAATTTTTGGATCTGAATCTGATCATCAGTTAAGGTTTGGATCTGATTCTGATCATCAGTTAAAGTTTGGATGTGAATATTTCAATCAGTTAAAGTTTAGATCTGAATCTGATCATCAGTTAAAAATTGGATGTGAATAATTTAATCAGTTAATGTTTGGATCTGAATCTGTTAATCAGTTAAAGTTTGGAGGCGAATATGTTAATCAGTTAATGTTTGGATCTGAATCTGTTCATCAGTTAATTTTTGGATCTGATTCTGATCATCAGTTAAGGTTTGGATCTGATTCTGATCATCAGTTAAAGTTTGGATGTGGATATTTTATTCTGTTAATGTTTTGATCTGAATCTGGTCATCAGTTAAAGTTTGGAGGCGAATATGTTAATCAGTTAATGTTTGGATCTGAATCTGTTGATCAGCTAAAGTTTGGATCTGAATCTGTTCATCAGTTAATTTTTGGATCTGAATCTGATCATCAGTTAAGGTTTGGATCTGATTCTGATCATCAGTTAAAGTTTGGATGTGAATATTTTAATCAGTTAATGTTTGGATCTGAATCTGATCATCAGTTAAAGTTTGGATCTCAATCTGATCATCAGTTAAAGTTTGGATCTGAATCTGTTCATCAGTTAATTTTTGGATCTGAATCTGATCATCAGTTAAGGTTTGGATCTGAATCTGTTCATCAGTTAATTTCTGGATCTGAATCTGATCATCAGTTAAGGTTTGGATCTGAATCTGTTCATCAGTTAATTTTTGGATCTGAATCTGATCATCAGTTAAGGTTTGGATCTGAATCTGTTCATCAGTTAATTTTTGGATCTGAATCTGATCATCAGTTAAAGTTTGGATCTGAATCTGTTCATCAGTTAATTTTTGGATCTGAATCTGATCATCAGTTAAGGTTTGGATCTGATTCTGATCATCAGTTAAAGTTTGGATGTGAATATTTTAATCAGTTAATGTTTGGATCTGAATCTGATCATCAGTTAAAGTTTGGATGTGAATATGTTAATCAGTTGATTTTTGGATCTGAATCTGATCATCAGTTAAAGTTTGGATCTGAATCGGTTCATCAGTTAAAGTTTGGATCTGAATCTGTTCATCAGTTAAATTTTGTATGTGAATAATTTAATCAGTTAAAGTTTGGATCTGAATCTGTTCATCAGTTAAAGTTTGGATCTGAATCTGTTCATCAGTTAATTTTTGGATCTGAATCTGATCATCAGTTAAGGTTTGGATCTGATTCTGATCATCAGTTAAAGTTTGGATGTGAATATTTTAATCAGTTAATGTTTGGATCTGAATCTGATCATCAGTTAAAGTTTGGATCTCAATCTGATCATCAGTTAAAGTTTGGATCTGAATCTGTTCATCAGTTAATTTTTGGATCTGAATCTGATCATCAGTTAAAGTTTGGATGTGAATATTTTAATCAGTTAATGTTTGGATCTGAATCTGATCATCAGTTAAAGTTTGGATGTGAATATGTTAATCAGTTAATGTTTGGATCTGAATCTGATCATCAGTTAAAGTTTGGATGTGAATATGTTAATCAGTTAAGGTTTGGATCTGATTCTGATCATCAGTTAAAGTTTGGATGTGAATATTTTAATCAGTTAATGTTTGGATCTGAATCTGATCATCAGTTAAAGTTTGGATGTGAATATGTTAATCAGTTGATTTTTGGATCTGAATCTGATCATCAGTTAAAGTTTGGATCTGAATCGGTTCATCAGTTAAAGTTTGGATCTGAATCTGTTCATCAGTTAAATTTTGTATGTGAATAATTTAATCAGTTAAAGTTTGGATCTGAATCTGTTCATCAGTTAAAGTTTGGATCTGAATCTGTTCATCAGTTAAATTTTGTATGTGAATAATTTAATCAGTTAATGTTTGGTCTCAATATGTTAATCAGTTAATGTTTGGATCCGAATCTGTTCATCAGTTAAAGTTTGTATGTGAATAATTTAATCAGTTAATGTTTGGTCTCAATCTGTTGATCAGTTAAAGTTTGGATCTGAATCTGTTCATCAGTTAAAGTTTGGATCTGAATCTGTTCATCAGTTAAAGTTTGGATCTGAATCGGTTCATCTGTTAAAGTTTGGATGTGAATAATTTAATCAGTTAATGTTTGGATCTGAATCTGTTCATCAGTTAAAGTTTGGATGTGAATATGTTAATCAGTTGATTTTTGGATCTGAATCTGTTCATCAGTTCAAGTTTGGATGTGAATATATTAATCAGTTAATGTTTGGATCTGAATCTGTTCATCAGTTAAAGTTTGGATGTGAATATATTAATCAGTTAATGTTTGGATCTGAATCTGATCATCAGTTAAAGTTTGGATCTGAATCTGTTCATCAGTTAAAGTTTGGATCTGAATCTGTTCATCAGTTAAAGTTTGGATCTGAATCGGTTCATCAGTTAAAGTTTGGATCTGAATCTGTTCATCAGTTAAAGTTTGGATCTGAATCTGTTCATTAGTTAAAGTTTGTATGTGAATAATTTAATCAGTTAATGTTTGGTCTCAATCTGTTGATCAGTTAAAGTTTGGATCTGAATCTGTTGATCAGTTAAAGTTTGGATCTGAATCTGTTCATCAGTTAAAGTTTGGATCTGAATCTGTTCATCTGTTAAAGTTTGGATCTGAATCTGATCATCAGTTTAAGTTTGGATGTGAATAATTTAATCAGTTAATGTTTGGTCTCAATCTGTTGATCAGTTAAAGTTTGGATCTGAATCTGTTCTTCAGTTAAAGTTTGGATCTGAATCTGTTGATCAGTTAAAGTTTGGATCTGAATCTGTTCATCAGTTAAAGTTTGGATCTGAATCTGTTGATCAGTTAACATTTGGAGCTGAATCTGTTCATCATTTAAAGTTTGGATCTGAATCTGTTCATCAGTTAAAGTTTGGATCTGAATCGGTTCATCTGTTAAAGTTTGGATCTGAATATGTTAATCACTTAATGTTTGGATCTGAATCTGTTCATTAGTTAAAATGTGGATGTGAATATTTTAATCAGTTAATGTTTGGATCTGAATCTGTTCATCAGTAAAAGTTTGGATGTGAATATATTAATCAGTTAATGTTTGGATCTGAATCTGATTATCGTTTAAAATTTGTATGTGAATAATTTAATCAGTTAAAGTTTGAAGCTGAATCTATTCATCAGTTAATTTTTGGATCTGAATCTGTTCATCAGTTAAAGTTTGGATGTGAATATTTTAATCAGTTAAAGTTTGGATGTGAATATTTTAATCAGTTAAAGTTTGGATGTGAATATTTTAATCAGTTAATGTCTGGATCTGAATCTGTTGATCAGTTAATGTTTGAAGCTGAATCTGTTCATCAGTAAAAGTTTGGATGTGAATAATTCAATCAGTTAATGTCTGGATCTGAATATGTTCATCAGTTAAAGTTTGGATCTGAATCTGTTCATCAGTTAAAGTTTGGATGTGATTATTTTAATCAGTTAATGTTTGGATCTGAATCTAATCATCAGTTAAAGTTTGTATGTGAATAATTTAATCAGTTAATGTTTGGATCTGAATCTGTTGATCAGTTAAAGTTTGGATGTGAATCTGTTGATCAGTTAAAGTTTGGATGTGAATATTTTAATCACTTAATGTTTGGATCTGAATCTGTTCATCAGTAAAAGTTTGGATCTGAATCTGTTGATCAGTTAAAGTTTGGATGTGAATCTGTTGATCAGTTAAAGTTTGGATCTGAATCTGTTCATCAGTTAAAATTTGGATGTGAATATTTTAATCAGTTAATGTTTGGATCTGAATCTAATCATCAGTTAAAGTTTGTATGTGAATAATTTAATCAGTTAATGTTTGGATCTGAATCTGTTAATCAGTTAAAGTTTGGATCTGAATCTGTTCATCAGTTAAAGTTTGGATGTGAATAATTTAATCAGTTCAAGTTTGGATCTGTATCTGTTCATCAGTTAAGTTTGGATCTGAATCTGTTCATCAGTTAAAGTTTGGATCTGAATCTGTTCATCAGTTAAAGTTTGTATGTGAATAATTTAATCAGTTAATGTTTGGTCTCAATCTGTTGATCAGTTAAAGTTTGGATCTGAATCTGTGCATCAGTTAAAGTTTGTATGTGAATAATTTAATCAGTTAATTTTTGGATCTGTATCTGTTCATCAGTTAAGTTTGGATCTGAATCTGTTCATCAGTTAAAGTTTGTATGTGAATAATTTAATGAGTTAATGTTTGGTCTCAATCTGTTGATCAGTTAAAGTTTGGATCTGAATCTGTTCATCAGTTAAAGTTTGGATCTGAATCTGTTCATCAGTTAAAGTTTGTATGTGAATAATTTAATCAGTTAATGTTTGGTCTCAAAATGTTAATCAGTTCATGTATGGATCCGAATCTGTGCATCAGTTAAAGTTTGTATGTGAATAATTTAATCAGTTAATGTTTGGTCTCAATCTGTTGATCAGTTAAAGTTTGGATCTGAATCTGTTCATCAGTTAAAATTTGGATCTGAATCGGTTCATCTGTTAAAGTTTGGATCTGAATATGTTCATTAGTTAAAGTTTGGATGTGAATATTTCAATCAGTAAATGTTTGGATCTGAATCGGTTCATCTGTTAATGTTTGGATCTGAATTTGTTCATTAGTTAAAGTTTGGATGTGAATATTTCAATCAGTAAATGTTTGGATCTGAATCTGTTCATCAGTTAATGTTTGGATGTGAATATTTTAATCAGTTAATGTTTGGATCTGAATCTGATCATCAGTTAAAGTTTGGATGTGAATATTTTAATCAGTTAACATTTGGAGCTGAATCTGTTCATCAGTTAATGTTTGGATGTGAATATTTTAATCAGTTAATGTTTGGATCTGAATCTGATCATCAGTTAAAGTTTGGATGTGAATATTTTAATCAGTTAACATTTGGAGCTGAATCTGTTCATCAGTTAAAGTTTGGATGTGAATATTTTAATCAGTTAACATTTGGAGCTGAATCTGTTCATCAGTTAAAGATTGGATGTGAATATGTTAATCAGTTGATTTTTGGATCTGAATCTGATCATCAGTTAAAGTTTGTATGTGAATAATTTAATCAGTTAACATTTGGAGCTGAATCTGTTCATCAGTTAAAGTTTGGATGTGAATATTTTAATCAGTTAATGTTTGGATCTGAATCTAATCATCAGTTAAAGTTTGTATGTGAATAATTTAATCAGTTAATGTTTGGATCTGAATCTGTTCATCAGTTAAATTTTGGATGTGAATATTTTAATCAGTTACCGTTTGGAGCTGAATCTGTTCATCTGTTAAAGTTTGGATCTGAATCTGTTCGTTAGTTCATGTTTGGATGTGAATATTTCAGTCAGTTAACGTTTGGAGCTGAATCTGTTCATCACTTAAAGTTTGGATGTGAATATTTCAATCAGTTAATGTTTGGATCTGAATCTGTTCGTCAGTTAATGTTTGGATCTGAATCTGTTCATCAGTTAAAATTTGGATGTGAATATTTTAATCAGTTACCGTTTGGAGCTGAATCTGTTCATCAGTTAAAGTTTGGATCTGAATCGGTTCATCTGTTAAAGTTTGGATCTGAATCTGTTTGTTAGTTCATGTTTGGATGTGAATATTTCAGTCAGTTAAAGTTTGAATCTGAATCTGTTCGTCAGTTAATGTTTGGATCTGAATCTGTTCATCAGTTAATTTTTGGATCTGAATCTGTTCATCAGTGAAAGTTTGGATGTGAATATTTAATCAGTTAATGTTTGGATCTGAATCTAATCATCAATTATAGTTTGGATGTGGATATTTTAATCTGTTAATGTTTGGATCTGAATCTGTTCATCAGTTAAAGTTTGTCTGTGAATAATTTAATCAGTTAATGTTTGGATCTGAATCTGATCCTGAGTTACAGTTTGGATCTGAATCTGATTATCAGTTTAAATTTGGATCTGAATATGATCCTGAGTTAACGTTTGCATCTGAATATGATCCTGAGTTAATGTTTGGATCTAAATCTGATCATCAGTTAAAACTTGCATCGGAATCTGATCCTGAGTTAACGTTTGGATCTGAATATGATCCTGAGTTAATGTTTGGATCTGAATCTGATCATCAGTTAAAACTTGCATCGGAATCTGATCCTGAGTTAACGTTTGGATCTGAATATGATCCTGAGTTAATGTTTGGATCTGAATCTGATCATCAGTTAAAACTTGCATCGGAATCTGATCCTGAGTTAACGTTTGGATCTGAATATGATCCTGAGTTAATGTTTGGATCTGAATCTGATCATCAGTTAAAACTTGCATCGGAATCTCATCATCATTTAAAATTGTGTTTGAATCAGATCCTCAGCTAATGTTTGGATCTGAATCTGACCCTCAGATAAAATTTGGATCTGAATCTGACCCTCAGGTCAACTTTGGATCTGTATCTGATCATCAGTTAAAATAGAATTTGAATCTGATCCTCATTAAAATTTGGATCTGAATCTGAACTCGGTTAATGTTTGGATTTGAATCTGATCCTCAGTTTAAGTTTGGATCTGAATCTGATACTGAGTTAAAGTTTTGATCTGAATCAGACTCTCGGTTAATGTTTTGATCTGAATCTGATCCTCATATAAAATTTGGAACTGAATCTGATCATCAGTTCAAGTTTGGATCTGAATCTGTTCATCAGTTAACGTTTGGACCTGAATCTGATCCTGAGTTAAAGTTTGGAGCTGAATCTGATCATCAGTTAAATTTTGCAACTGCATCTGACCCATGGTTAAAGTTTGGATCTGAATCTGACCCTTAGTTAAAATTTGGATCTGTATTTGATCATCGGTTCAGATCGGATTTGAATCTGATCCTCAGTTAAAGTTTCGGTCTGACTCTGATCCTCATTAAAATTTGGATCTGAATCTGATCATCAGCTAATGTTTGGATCTGAATCCGACCCTCTGTTAAAGTTTGGATCTGAATCTGATCGTCCGTTAAAATTGGATTTGAATCAAATCCTCAGCTTATGTTTGGATCTGAATCTGATCCTTATGGAACCTGAGGTGAGCCACCCTCGGACAAGGGGTGTGGGTTTGCCTGGTCAGTATATTTCTCACACTAACAGTTCCTTAGGAATGTGTCATGTCTGGGTGATGAGATAAGAGTGTTGTTGAAGCATAATGTCTCTTTCTGTTATTGCGCTGTACCAGCTGCAAGGCCAATGGTGAGATCGCTATGTAAACGAAGGATTGAAAATTACTGTACCTTATTCGTTTCGAGCAAAAACTGAATTGTAATATTATTGGTGCTTTAGAATGCAAATTAAGGATTGAACTATTGTTGTAAGATTATTGGTTGCAGAATAGTATAATTGCCATTGTTTTACTGAAATTCTTCAGAACATCGCACTGAGTCTCAATGTGATCTCTACTGTGTTTGTTCTCCTTGTGCACAAGTTAATAAAGTAGGTTGGGAGTACTCACCATGCCGTGATCTGAATCTGACCCTCAGTTAAAATTTGGATCTGAATCTGATCATCAGTTAAAATTGGATTTGAATCTGATCCTCAGTTAATGTTTGGATCTGTATCTGATCCTCATTAAAATTTGGATCTGTATCTGATCTCGGTTAATGTTTGTATCTGAATCTGATCCTCAGTTTATGTTTGGATCTGAATCTGATACTGAGTTAAAGTTTTGATCTGAATCTGACTCTCAGTTAATGTTTGGATCTGAGTCTTATCATCAGTAAAGTTTGGAACTAAATCCGACTCTTAGTTAAGGTCACTGCAGGAACCTAAGGAGGTCGTAAATGCTTCATAAACTTTGTATTGAACTCATTAGTAAATAAGTATAACAATAAACAGCAATTCATACTAAATCCTTAAATTTGCATTAATTTCAGATACTTGTAAATTAAACAGTTGAGCAGTCTTTTCAAACTTACCTAGGAAGTTGAAAAATTCAGAGGATGCTGCAGTATAAGGGTTTGAAAGGGTTAATGTTGTTGTTTTGTTTTAGAGATACAGCACTGAAACAGGCCCTTCGGCCCACCGAGTCTGTGCCGACCATCAACCACCCATTTATACTAACCCTACACTAATCCCATATTCCTACCACATCCCCCCCTGTCCCTATATTTCCCTACCACCTACCTATACTAGGGGCAATTTATAATGGCCAATTTACCTACCAACCTGCAAGTCTTTTGGCTTGTGGGAGGAAACCGGAGCGCCCGGAGAAAACCCACGCAGACACAGGGAGTACCCAGAATTGAACCTGGGTCGCTGGAGCTGTGAGGCTGCAGTGCTAACCACTGCGCCACTGTGCCGCCCCATGTTGAAAGAATGTAATGAATATCTCTGGCCATGATGATGTAAGAGATCACATGTGAGAGGGACTTGAAGAGAGATGCAGCCTGGCTTCAGAGGAATGACACAGATTGGTGTGAAGCTGTAAATAATTATAATGTAATAAAGGTTAATGTTCTAACGACTCCTGACTAAAGAATAATTTTCATAAGAGTTATATTTTGAAGTTTTAAAATTGTTGACAGAGTGTGATAGTTAAGTGGGAGAGGGCGAATTCCAGTGAATCAAGATACTCAGCGGGAAAGGGCGAATTTTAGTGGATCTGGTCGAGGTGGATTGGCATCAAAGATTGGCTGGCAAAAGTGTAAATGAGCAATGGGAAGCCTTCAAAGAGGAAATAGTTCAGGTACAGACTTGATACAGACCAAAGAGAGGGAAAGGAAGAATGTCTAAAGCTAGAGCTCCCTGTATGACTAAAGATATAGGGATTAAAATGAAGCAGAAAAGGGGGCTTATGATAACTGTTAAATTAATAGTAGAGAATCACACAGAGTATAGAAAATGCAGAAGAGAACTGAGCATGGAAATAAGAGGGGCAAGGAGACTGTATGAGAAAAAAAAAAGCTAGCAAGTAACATAAAGGGAACAGTGAAGTTTTTTGTAAACTTACAAAAATAAAAATAGTTAAAGGAAGGTGGGGCTGATTAAGGAGGCAGAGCGAGCGAGATTGAGACCAGCAGGAAGTTTAAAAGAGAGGCAGGAAGGAGTGGGATAGAGCGGACCAAACATGTTCTGAGAAGAATCAATGTATGATGTCACAGGAAAGCAGCTAGTTGATTGGTTGGTGAGCATTTTTTCATTTATCTTTCAAAACTCAGGTAATTTTAGTAATTTTAAGCTTTTATTAGTGGTAGTAAGGTTTACTAATAGTAGTAAAGCTTATTAGATTGGCTGGTGAGTATTTCCTATATATTATTATTATTGGTAAGGTTTATTACTATTGGCAAGGTTATTACTGCTATTGGTAATGTTTTAGTATTAGTAGTGTGTATTAATAGTAAGGTAGATTAGTATTGGTGAAGTTTATTATTAGCAGTAGTAAGGTCATTATTATTATTGCTAGCATTATTAATATTAGTAGTAGCAGGGTTTAGTTGTAGTACCAAAGTTTATTATCTAATAGATAGAGGAGTGGCTCCAACCTCTGGAGTGCACATCCTGGCTATATTTGAACTTCAGGATGCTTCTTGTGTCCTGGGTAACCATATGTGCAGGAAATGGCATCAGTGGCAGCAGCTTGAGCTTGAGGTTTTGGAACTTGAGGAGCAGTTGCCATTACTGTGGTGAATCCATGAGATTGAGAGCTTCATGGATAGCTTCTTTATAGATGTGCTTAAGAGTATGCAGGCAGAGAGGGAATGGGCAACCACCAGATAGTCAAGAAGAAACAGGCAAGTAGTGCAGGAGACCACCCAGTGCATCTCACTCTCCAATTGGTATTCAGTTCTGAATACTGAGGAAATACAGCCAGAGCCAAGGCTCAGCTGTACAGCGGCAGGGGACAGGGTACAAGGAAGACTGGAAGAGCGATAGTGATGGGGATTTGATAGTCAGGGGAACAGACAGGCATTTCTGTGGCTGCACACGTGAATCCAGGATGTTGCGTTGCCTCTCTGGTGCCAGGGTCAAGGATGTCAATGAACGGCTACAGAGAACCCTGAGGGGGGAGGGTGAACAGTCCACAGTCGTGGTCCACATTGGTACCAACGACATAGGTTGGAAGAGGAATGTGGTCTTGCAGAAAGAGTTTAGTGAGTTAGGTAAGAAATTAGCAAACAGGACCTCAAAAGTAGTAATCTCTAGATTACTCCCACTACCATGCACAAGTGAGTACGGAAACAGGAGGATAGTGCAGATGAATGCGTGGCTGAAAAGATGGTGCAGAAGGGAGGGCTTTAGATTCCTGGGCCACTGGGACCAGTTCTGGAGAAGGTAGGACCTGTACAGGCCAGACGGGTTGTACCTGAACAGAGCAGAGACAAATTTCCTTGCGGACCATTTGCTAGTGCTATTGGGGAGGGTTTAAACTAACATGGCAGGGGAGTGGGAACCAGGATAGAAACACCAAGGTGCACAGAGAATTGGAAGAGACATAGCACTATAGTAGGAAATAGCAAAGTATTAGGTGGGATCAGAGTGAGAGTGTTAGACAGTACAAGGGAAGGGAGTAGTTCCGTATTAGATGGGAGTGGACTGAGAGGGACTACAAGGAATGTAAAGACAGGATTACAATGCATGTGTGTAAATTCACAAAGTGTGGTGAATAAGGAAAGGGTGCAGAGGAAATTTACTAGGATGTTGCCTGGTATGGAGGGAAGGTCTTACGAGGAAAGGCTGAGGGACTTGAGGTTGTTTTCGTTGGAGAGAAGGAGGAGGAGAGGTGACTTAATAGAGACATATAAGATAATCAGAGGGTTAGATAGGGTGGATAGTGAGAGTCTTTTTCCTCGGATGGTGATGGCAAACACGAGGGGACATAGCTTTAAGTTGAGGGGTGATAGATATTGGACAGATGTTAGAGGTAGTTTCTTTACTCAGAGAGTAGTAGGGGCGTGGAACGCCCTGCCTGCAACAGTAGTAGACTCGCCAACTTTAAGGGCATTTAAGTGGTCATTGGATAGACATATGGATGAAAATGGAATAGTGTAGGTCAGATGGTTTCACAGGTCGGCGCAACATCGAGGGACGAAGGGCCTGTACTGCGCTGTAATGTTCTAAAAAAAAAGGTTGGTGAGCTACAAGCACAAATAGCAGTATGGGAATATGATGTAGTGGCAATAACGGAAACATGGCTTAAAAATGGCAAGGACTGGGTGCTTAATCTACAAGGATATAATGTGTTCAGAAAAGATAGAGAAGGAAAAAAGGGAGGTGGGTGGCAGTCCTGATCAGGGAAGACATTACAGTACTGGAAAAGGAGGATGTCCTTGAAGGGGCAAGGACAGAATCCAATTGGTTAGAGTTGAGGAGCAAAAAGGGTATGATCACATTACTAGGGGTATTCTATTGGCCTCCAAATAGTGAGAGATAGAGGAGCAAATCTGCAAGGAAATCACAGATAGGTGCAAGACCTATAGAGTGGTGATATTGGAGACTTCAATTAACCAAATATTGATTGGGATAATTTTAGAGTCAAGGGTAAGGAGAGGGAGGAATTTCTAAAATGTGCTCAGAAGAATTTCCTTGATCAGTATGTTCTAAGCCCAACTAGAAAAGAGGCATTGCTGGATCTGGTACTGGAAAATGAAGTGGGCCAAGTGAACAAAATGTTTTTGGTGGAGCACTTGGATAAGAGTAATCATCGTATCATAAGATTTTGGCTAGTAATGCAGAAAAGCAAGGAAGAAAATAAGGTAGAATGTTTCGATTCAAAGAGGGCTAATTTCAAAGTGATGAGAAGGTAACTAGCCAGGGTAAAATGGAACCAAAGACTGGCAGGAAAAGCTGTATCAGAACAATGGGTTATCTTTAAGTAAGAGATGCTTCAGGTACAGGCTAGGAACATTCCAACAAGCATGAAAGGTAGGAGAACCAAGAACAGGGCTCCTCGGTCGACGAGGGAGATAGAGATTATGATGAAACAAAAAAAGAGGGTGCATGACGCATGTCAGCTAAACTGATTAAGTGAGAACTAGGCCATATACAATAAGTTGAGAGGGGAGGTGAAGAGGAAAATAAGACTGGCAAAGAGAGAATACGAAAATAGATTGGCAGGTAACATAAAAGGGAACCCAAAGATCTTCTACCGGCATGTAAATAGTAAGTGAGTATTAAGAGGAGGAGTGGGGCCTATTAGGGATAAAGAGGGTAATATATGCTTCGAGGCACAGGGCAATACATAATGAGTACTTTTTAATGGTGTTTGCTAAGGAAGAGATATCTGACAAAATATCAGTAGAAGCGGAGAGAATGGATAGTGCAAAAATTGAGAGGAGGTGGTACTGGAAAGGCTGGCTATGCTTAGGTATACTTGGTCTGGATGGGTTGCATCCTAGGTTGCTAAAGGAAGGGACGGGGGATGGTAGAGATAGCAGAAGGGCTTGCCATAATCTTCCAATTTTCCCTAGATATAGGGGAGGTGCCAGAGGATTGGAGAGTGGCAAATGTGATACACTTGTTCAAGTAAGGATGTAAAGACAGTTCAAGCATCTACAGGCCAGTTAGCTTAACATCAATGGTGGGCAAGGTTTTAGAAACAATAATCAGGAAAAAAAAGTCAACAGGCACTTGGAGAGCTTTGAGTTAATTAAGGAGAGCCAGCACGGATTCGCAAAAGGCAGATCATGCTTGACTAATCAAATTGAATTTTTTGATGAAGTAACAGAGAAGGTTGGTGAAGGGATTGTGGTGGATGTTGTCTATGAATTTTAAGAAAGCATTTCATAAAGTACCACATAAAAGGCTGGTTAAAGAAATTGAGGCTCATGGAATAGGAGGGTCAATGTCCAACTGGATTAAAAAATTGGCTTAAGGACAGAAAACAAGTCAAACTGGAGGATGGTGAACAGATGGTGAACAGTCCCCCAAGGGTCAGTGTTAGGACTATTGCTTTTTTTTGGATATATATGATGACTTGGATATTGGAATACAGAGTAGAATTTCAAAATTTACCAATGATACCAAACTTAGAGGAATGGCAAACTGTGAGGATGATATGATCTGCCTGGAACAGGACATAGATAGGCTAGCAGAATGGGCAGACAAGTGGCAGATGGAATTTAATATAAAGAAGTGTGAGGCGATGCATTTTGGCAGAAGGGATAGGGTGAGACAATATATACTTAATGCTGTAGTTCTAAAGAGTGTGCAGGAACAGAGGGTCTTGGGGGGGTGGGGCGCGGTGGGGCAATGGGGGGAGGGGAAGAATGTGTATTGATCTTTGAAGGTGGTAGGACATATTGAGAGAGTGGTTAGCAAAGCATATGGGATCTTGGACTTCATAAATAGAGGCATTGAGTACAAAAGCAGAGAACCTTTATAAAGCTCTGGTGAGGTTCCAACAATTGCTTCCAGTTCTGGTCACCACACTTCAGAGTCATAGGGCTGGATTTTACCTTAGGCGGACAGGAATTCGGACTGCAGCCCAGCCGATGCCATGGAATCTGGGACCGAGGTAAGTTGGGCTTGCCTCACCAGGGGGATCAGTCCTTCCCTGGTGAGGCTGGAGTGGTCGTTTGCGGGGATGGGGGGCATCCTGGGTCCCGGAGCTGGGTTGGGAGGTGGGGGAGGCCCTCAATCAGGCACCCTGTGCCCAACTGACATGGGCCCCCCGGGGCGTGGAAAGGCCAGCAGCTATCGCTGGGCAGCCTTTCACGTCTCCTGCATGCCTGTTTCCCATGGGTAAAATACCCATGGAGGCAGGCAAGGGCCCTTAAGTGGCTGTTAAGTGGCCACTTAAAGGCCTTGATTGGCCTTGGGTGGGTGGGATGTTTCCCCCCGCCATCCGACCGTTGTAAAGCTCACCGGAGGCGGGAGCATGGCGATTTGGCCTCCTGGAGCCTCCCACTCAATTTTTACGCTCCTCCACGCCACCATCCGACCCACTGGGGCGGCGTAAAATTCAGCCCATAGAGTCATAGTGTTATACAGCACAGAAACAGACCCTTCGGCCTATCATGTCTGTGCTGGCCATCAAGCACCTATCTATTCTAATCCCAGTTTCCAGCAATTGGTCTGTAGCCTTGTATGCTATGGCATTTCAAGTGCACATCTAAATACTTCTTAGGTGCTGTGAGACTTCCTGCCTCTACCACCCTTCTGGTAGTGTGTTCCAGATTCCAACCCCCCCTCTGGGTGGAAACATTTTTCCTCAAATCCCCTCTAAACCTCCTGCCCCTCACCTTAAATCTATGCCCTCTGGTTATTGATCCCTCCGCCAAAGGAAAAAGTTTCTTCCGATCTATCCTATCAATGCCCCTCATAATTTTGTATACCTCAATCAGGTCTCCCCTCAGCATTCTCTGCTCTAAGGAAAACAACCCTAGCCTATCCAGTCTCTCTTCATAGCTGAAACACTCCAGCCCAGGAAACATCCTGGTGAATCTCCTCTGCACCCTCTCCAGTGTAATCACATCCTTCCTATAGTGTGGTGACCAGAACTGTACACAGTACTCAAGCTGTGGCCTAACTAGTGTTTTATATAGCTCTATCATAACCTCCCTGCTCTTATATTCTATGCCTTGGCTAATAAAGGCAAGTATCCCATATGCCTTCCTAACCACCTTATCTACCTGTGCTGCTGCCTTCAGTGATCTATGGACAAGTACACCAAGGTCCCTTTATACTTCCTAGGGTCCTACCATCCATTGTGTATTCCCTTGCCTTGTTAGTCCTCCCAAAATGCATCACCTCACACTTCTCAGGATTAAATTCCATTTGCCACTGCTCCGCCATCTACATCGTCCTGTAATCTAAGGCTTTGCTATTTATGACACCACCAATTTTCATGTCATCTGTGAGTTTGCTGGTCATACCTCCTATATTCACATCTAAATCATGAATGTACACTACAAACAGCAAGGGTCCCAGCACCGTCCCTGCAGTACACCGCTGGTCACAGGCTTCCACTCGCAAAAACAACCCTGGACCATCACCCTCTGCCTCCTGCCACTAAGCCAATTTTGGATCCAATTTGCTAAATTGCCCTGGATCCCGTGGGCTCTTACCTTCTTAACTAATATCCCATGTGGGACCTTATCAAAAGCCTGACTGAAGTCCATGTCGACTACAACAGCTGCTTTACCCTCATCTACACATCTAGTCACCTCCTCGAAAAATTCAATCAAAATTTAGGAAGGATGTGAGTGTCCTTGGGAGGGTGCAGCGGAGATTTACCAGAATTATTCCAGGGATGCGGGATTTTAGTTACAAAGTTATGGTGGTAAAGATGGGGTTTTTCTCCCTGCAGAAAAGGAGACTGATGAAATATTTGATAGGGGTGCACAAGATTATGACAGGCTTAGACAGGCAATAAATGCTAGCCAAGCCAGCAATGTCCACATCCCATGGACGAATAAAAAAAAGATAAGTTAGACAAGGAAAAGCTGTTCCCATTAACTGATGGTACAAGGACACGGGTACACAGATTGAAGGTTTTGGGCAAGAGTTGCAAGGGGAATGTGAGGATAACATTTTTATGTAGCAAGTGGTAATGATCTGGAACTCGCTGCCCATGATGGTGGTGGAGGTGCGAACAATCAATGATTTCAAAAGGAAATTGGATGGGCATTTGTAGGAAATAAACTTCTAGGGCTGCAGGGATCGAGCAGGAGAGTGGGACTGACTGGATTGCTTTGCAGAGAGCTAGCATGGACTCAATGGGCCAAATGGCTCCTTCTATACCATAAGTACTTTTATGACCCCCTGACTGGTCAAGGCAATGGAAGCGCATCTTCAAGAGGTCAATAGCCTTCAAAGCAGGTCTGCCGTCGGAAATAGCTCGGGTTATAGCACCTCTCTCTATCCCTGTCTGGGTTTCGGATGTGAGTCAGGAACCACCTCTTTAGGCGATAACCCTTATCCCCAGCAGCCACCCACGGAGTCTGGATGTGGGCCTGAAGAGGTGTGATGCCTGGGACTCCCACAGGATAGCTTGCCCAGTCATGACAGCTGCCCAGGAACCGGGCGCATTTGCAAGATTCATTTCCTATGGTCACAGAGCAGCCAGATGTTTACTAAGTGGTAGCTCTTTCTGTTCAGGAATCTGTCTTGCTGGTGTCTTGGTGCCTTGATGGCTACGTGGGTGCAATTGATGGCCCCATGGACCTGAGGGAATCCATCAATGGTGGCAAAGTGCTCTGTGCCTGCGCTGGCCCATCTGTGTCAAAGTGGGTGTAGCCCCCACCCTCTGGAATATCTGGGACCTGCCTCATGTTGTGATGAGCTGCCGATGGTGAGATTCCACCTAGGTCCACTGCTGATCCCTGAAATGACCTGGTTGCATAAAAATTCAGGGCAACAATGACCTTGATGGCTGCAGGAAATGGACTGCAATGGGGGCCACAGGTCATTGTGCATCAGAGCACACAGGTCCAGGACCATCATTCTGGATAGGCATAAACTCCTAGGGCACTGGTGCTCTGTCATTTGTAGGCGGCTGACTCTTGGGCAGTAGACCCAAAGTCTTGGGTAGCACCTTCTTCCCTTTGCAGCCCCCCCCCCACCGCTGTGCTCCTCTGGCCTCCAGCTATCCAGGAAGTTGCATCTGCTGAAGCTCATGCTGGCTGCTCTGTTCCAATGTCAGAGTCGCCTGTTCCCATATGAACTCCCTCAGCTGGGCTTTGTGCATTCACCAGGCCTTCAACTGTTAATGCCAGCTGCCCAAGTGATGCCAGCGGCCTCACATCCCACTCCAGATCCCTACCACCTACCACCCCACTGACAAATGCAAGTGTTTCAGCTCCAGCAATGGCTATTCTGTGGCACTGTTTGAGTGGCTGAACTTTATTTTGGGCCTCTGTGTTATGTTAATCAGCCCTTCCCATAGCCCTCATGGTCCCTGCATTGTTCATATGCTCTTCATCTTGTTGTCGTGTTCCAGACATGGTGTTTTCCCTGTGCCCTTCCCACTGAAAATCCCAAACTGCTGCTGACAAGCCTGATAATGAGGTCCACAATCTGTTCAACAGACAATTAATTGGAGGTGTGCGGGCTTCCCATTCCCTCCTTCCCGGCATACCTTTAAAAATGTGACCTCCGAGAATGTGATCTTCAAATCACATGTGCACCTACTTCTGCTTCCAAAGGGCTTTGAAAACCCAGCCCAGAGAGTCTGGTGAAATGGGCAGACACGTGGCAGATGAAATTTAACAGAGAAAAGTCTACAGTAATGCCTTTTGGAAGAAAGAATAAGAGGCAATATAAACTCAATGAAACAATTTTACAGGGTTTGCAGAATCAGACACTGGGATGTATATGTACACAAATCTTTGAAGGCGGCAGGACAATTTGATAAGGCTGTTACTTAAGGGATGGATTTTATTGGACCCCCAAGACGGGGTTGGAGGGGGGGAGCCCATAGAATCATGACGGGAGGCAGGAGGGAGGAGGGCCCCTCTCCTCCCCATCTTTAAGTGATTTTTATCAGGGGCGGGATATGACTATGACAGGCTTCCCGCCCAGAGGCCAATTGAGGCCCTTAAGTGGCCTTTTAATGGCCACTTAAGGGCCTCTTCCTCCTGCTGCAGGATTTAACCAACAGTGGGCAGTGCCTCTGTTACATGGGGAGGTCACCTCAAAATACGAGGTGCCCTCCCTGCGGGCTTGAGTGGGGGGGGGAATCCCTCCTCTGTGAGCATCTGTGGCCCGTAGAGGATCCTCGCTGGCAAAAACAGCAGCTCCCTGGACCCCACTCCCTCTGCACTTCATGATCACCCTCCCATTTCTTCCCTCTCTGGAGCCTTCCGGACAGGCCCAGGTGACCCTGCCTCACTTACCTGAGATCTGGGATGCCAGCGCTGGGCCTGGTTCCAAGGCCTCAGCAGTACTGGCAGTGGCCACCACTCCTGGTGGTACTGCCAATACTGTTGAGCTGCTGGCCCTCTGATTGGCCGGCAGTTCTTGGAGGTGGGATCCCCATATTTAAAGGGATGGGGATCCTAGTGCCGGCCACTTAGGTTCCGGAACAACGTAGGATCATGCTGGGTGGGGGGGCTCAAAAATGCCGGTGGGGTGTACCCTGTCTTTTTGGCCTGGCACCAGGAACCCCACCAGCGCCATAAAATCCAGCCCTACAAAGTCAAGGAAGCTATGCTAAACCTTTAAAGAACATAGATTAGGCTGGTGTATTGTGTCCAAATTTGGGCACCATATTTTAGAAAGGATGTCAAGGCCTGAGAGAGGGTGCAGAGGTGATTTACTAGAATGATCCCAGGATGAGGGACTTCAGTTATGTGGAGAGACTACAAAAGCTGGGATTGTTCTTCTTGGAGCACAGAATGTTTTTGATCGAATAAATAGGGATTAATTGTTTCATTGGCAGGAAGGTCAGCAACCAGATGACACAGATTTAAAGTAACTGACAAAAGGAGCAGAAGGGAAATGAAGCAATTTTTTTTGTGCCGTAACTTGCTATGATCTGGAATGCACCAACTGAAAGGCTGGTGAAAGCAGATTCAATAGCAACTTTCAAAAGGGAATTGAATAATTACTTGAAGGGAAAACATGGAAATCATAGAAATTTACAGCATGGAAGGAGCCTTCCTATTCACTCTATCTAGACCCTCATAATTCAATTAGGTCTCCCCTCAGCCTCATCTGTTCCAAAGAAAACAGGCCTAGCCCATCAATTACAGGGCTATGAGAAAACAGCAGGGCAGTGGCACTAATGGGATAGCTCTTTCAAAGGGCCAGCACAGGCACAATGGGCCGAATGGGCTGTATCATTCTATGATTGCATCTATGTAATTGTTCAAAAATAATGTTATTCTGTAATTAGTGTTGGATCAGTGACCCCTCCAATTTGATCCAGTGATTATGTCATTGTTTTGTGAAAATGTTTTTACGAGATGATACAAAGTTCCATTGGATTTTTTAATCCAGAAATTAATCTGTTTGATATTAGCATTTAAATGCTCATAATATTCATATCACATTACTTTATTCACTACTTTAACAGAAGTATTTACCTATTTAAAATTTTGTTTGTTCATTCATTGGCATCAGCTTCTTCCCAGTAGGTTGAATCATAGAATCATAGAAAGGTTAAGGCACAGAATTGGGCCACTTGGCCCATCGTGTCTGTGCCAGCTGAAAAACAATCCATCTATTCTAATACAACCTTCCAGCATTTGGTCCATAGCCCTGCGGATTACAGCACTTGAGGTGCATATCCAGACTCCTTTTGAATGAGTTGAGGGTCTCTGCCTCAACTACCCTTTCAGGGAGTGAGTTCCAGACCATCACCAGCCTCTGGGTGAAAAAGTTTTTCTTCCTCTCCCCGCTAATTTTTCTACCAATCACTTTAAATCTATGTCCCCTCGTCACTGACCTCTCTGCTAAGGTGAATAGACCCTTCACCTCCACTCTATCCAGGCCCCTCACAATTTTGTACATCTCAATCTAATCTCCCCTCAGCCTTCTCTGTTCCAAGGAGAACACCCCAGCCTATCTAATCTTTCCTCATAACTGCATTTTTCCAGTCCTGGCAACATTCTCGTAAATCTCTTCTATACCCTCTCTAATGCAATTACATCCTTTTTGTAATGAGGTGACCAGGACTGCACACAGTACTCAAGTTGTGGCCTAACCAATGAGTTATACAGTTCCAGCATAACCTCCCTGCTCTTATATTCTATACCTCGGCTAATAAAGGAAAGGATTCCATATGCCTTTTTAACCACTTTATTGACCTGTCCTGCTACCTTCAGGGATCTGTGGACATTCACACCAAGGTCCCTCACTTCCTCAATACTTCTCAGTATTTTCCTATTAATCGTGTATTCATTTGCCTTGTTTGACCTCCCCAAATGCATCACCTCACACTTCTCCAGGTTGAATTCATTTGCCACTTTTCTGCCCATCTGACCAGATCATCAATATCTTCCTGCAGCCTACAGCTATCCTCCTTGCTATCTACCACACGGCCAATCTTTGTGTCATCTGCAAACTTCTTGATCATGCCCCCTACATTTACGTCCATATCGTTAATATATACCACAAAAAGTAGGGCATCCAGTACTGAGCCCTGTGGAACGCCATTGGAAACAGCGCTCCAGTCGCTATTATTCACATTATTCATTAACAGCTTGGATGATGGCATAGTAAGTCATATATCCAAATTTGCTGATGATACAAAGTTAGGCAGCATTGTAGACAGTCTAAATGATAGCATAAAATTGCAAAGAGATATTGCAAGACTAGGTGAGTGGGCAAAACTGTGGCAGATGGATTTCAATGCGGGCAAGTGTGAGATTATCCATTTTGGACCAAAAAAGGATAGAGCAGGGTACTTTCTAAATGGGAAGAGGTTAAGTACAGTAGTTGTCCAAAGAGACTTGGGAGTTCAGGTGCATAGATCTTTAAAATGCCACGAGCAAGTTCAGAAAATAATCAAAAAGGCTAATGGAATGCTAGCCTGTGTACCTAGAGGATTGGAGTGGCCTAACCAATGAGTTAACACAGAGGTTATGCTGCAGCTGTACAAAAGCCTGGTTAGACCCCACTTGGAGTACTGTGAGCAGTTCTGGGCACCACACCTTAGGAAGGATATATTGGCCTTGGAGGGAGTGCAATGTAGGTTTACAAGATTGATACCTGAACTACAGGGGTTAAGTTACGAGGAGAGATTATACAAATTAGGCCTGTTTTCGCTAGAATTTAGAAGGTTAAGGGGTGATCTGATCGAATTCTTCAAGATATTAACAGGAAATGACAGGCTAGATAAAGATAAACTATTTCCACTGGTTGGGGATTCTAAAACTAAGGGGCATAGTCTAAAAATTAGGACCAGACCATTCAGGAGAGATGTTAGGAAGGACTTCTTCACGCAAAGGGTGGTAGAGGTTTGGAACTCTCTCCCACAAACAGCGGTTGAAGCTAGAACAGTTGTTAATTTTAAATCTGAGATAGATTTTTGTTAAGCAAAGATATTAGGGGATATGGGCCAAAGACAGGTATATGGAGTTAGGCCGTGGATCAGCCATGATCTCATTGAATGGCGGGACAGGCTCGAGGGGCTGAATGGCCTACTCCTGTTCCTATCTTCCTATGTTCCAATGTTCCTATGCTAAAACACCCGTCAACAATTACCCTTTGTTTCCTGCCACTGAGCCAATTTTGTATCCACCTTGCCGCATTTCCCTGGATCCCATGGGATTTTATTTTTTTAACCAGTCTGCCATGTGGGACCTTGTCAAAAGCCTTGCTAAATTCCTTGCTGACTATCCTTGATTAACCTGTGCCTTTCTAAGTGACAGTTTATCCTGTGTCTCAGAATAGATTCCAATAATTTGCCCACCGCTGAGGTTAGGCTGACTGGCCTGTAATTATTCGGTCTATCCTTCGCTCCCTTTTTAAACAGAGGTACAACGTTAGCAATTCTCCAATCCTCCAGTACCACATCTGTATCCAGTGAGGACTGGAAAATGATGGTCAGACCCTCTGCTATTTCCTCTCTTGCTTCTTTAACAGCCTAGGGTACATTTCATCTGTTATTGGTGATTTAACAACTTTCAAGGATGCTAGTCCCATTAATACTTCCTCTCTCCCTACGTTTATCACATCTAATACTTCACGCTCCTCCTGCTTAACTACAATATTTGCCTCGTCCCTCTCTTTTGCGAAGACAGACACAAAGAATTCATTAAGAATCATACCAACATCTTCTGCCCTTACACCGAGGTTACCTTTTGGTCTTTTATGGGCCCTACTCTCTCATTAGTTATCCTCTTACTCTTAATGTATTGATAAAACATCTTTGGGTTCACCTTGATTTTACTTGCCAATAGGTAGGTGGTAGGGAAATATAGGGACAGGTGGGGATGTGGTAGGAATATGGAATTAGTGGAGGATTAGTATAAATGGGTGGTTGATGGTCGGCACAGACTCAGTGGGCCAAAGGGCTTGTTTCAGTGCTGTATCTCTAAACTAAAATATTCTTTCATGCCCTCTCTTTGCTTTCCTAACTTCCTTTTTGATTTCACCCTTCCACTTTATATACTCCTCTTGGCTTTCTGTAGTATTGAGTTCTCGGTGTCGGACATAAACTTTCCTATTCTGTCTTATCTTACCCTGTATGCTCCTTGACATCCATGGGGCTCTAGATTTGGCCATATCACCCTTTTTCCTTGTGGGAACATGTTTACTCTGAACCTTTGACTCTCCGTTTGAATGTCTCCCACTGTTCTGACACTGATATACCTTCAAGTAGCTGTTTCCAGTCCACTTTCACTAAATCACTCCTCAGTTTAGTAAAATTGGCCTTGCCTCAATTGAGAACTCTAACTCCTGTTCTATCTCTGTCCTTTTCCATAATTATGTTAAGACTGACTGAATTATGATCACTACCACCAAAATGCTCTCCCACTGCCACCCCTTCCAGCTGCCCATCTTCATTTCCTAAAACTAAGGCTAAAACTGTGCCCTCTCTTGTTGGACTTGCTACATACTGGGCAAAAAAGTTCTCCTAAATGCACCTCAAAGAATTCTGTTCCCTCAATTCCTTTCACACTAAAACTATCCCAGTTAATATTGGGGTAGTTAAAATCCCCTACTATTACTGCCCTATTGTTCTTGCACTTCTCAGAGATTTTCTTACATATCTGATCTTTTATCTCCCTCTGACTGTTTGGGGGTCTATAGTATACTCCCAGCAGTGTGATTGCCCTTTTTTTATTCCTTAGCTCAATCCATATGGCCTCATTTGATGAACTTTCCAACATATCATCCCTCCTCACAGCTCTAATAGTTTCCTTGACCAAAATTGTCACTCCCCCTCCTTTCTTATCCCCCTCCCTATCGTGTCAGAAAACCCTGTAACCAGGAGCGTTGAGCTGCCATTACTGTCCCTCCAGAAGCCATGTTTCTGTAATAGCTATGATATCATACTGCCATGTGTCTATCTGTGCTCTCAGCTCATCCACCCTATTTGCTATACTCCTTTCATTGAAATAGATACCCTTGAGCACTGCCAAACTCTTTTCTTTATTTTCTAACCTTTGTTTCCTCTGTCTTCCAGACTTATCCATTAACTTCTGCCTTCCAGTTTCATTTCTGATTTTGTCCCAACTGAGACTACCCTCAGGCCCCATCCCCCTGCCAAACTAGTTTAAACCCTCCCCAACGGCTCTAGCAAAACGTCCCGCAAGGAACAGTGCCAGCTCTGTTCAGGTGCAACCTGTCTGATCTGTACAGGTCCCATCTCCCCCAGAGCCGGTCCCAATATCCCAGGAATCTGAAGCCCTCCCTCCTGCATCATCTTTCCAGCTGCTTATTCATCTGTCTTTTCCTTCTATTTCTACACTCACTTGCGCTAGGCACTGGGAGTAATCCAGAGATGACTACTTTTGAGGTTCTGCATGCTAATTTCTTACCTAGCTCTCTAATTTCTGACTGCAGGACCACATCCCTCTTTCCATCTATATCGTTGGTTCCGATGTGGACAGCGACTGCTGGCTGTTCACCCTCCCCCTTCAAGATGCTCTGCAGCTGCTCAGTGACATCCTTGACTCTGGCACCAGGGAGGCAACAGACTATCCTGGATTCACGTCTGCGACCACAGAAACGCTTGTCTGTTCCCCTGACTATTGAATCACCTATCACTATGGCTATTCCGCTCTTCCCTGTACCCCCCTGTGCAGCTGAGCCACGTATGGTGCCATGTACTTGGCTTTGGCTGCACTCCCCGGGTGAAGTATCACATTTCTCAGTATTCAGAACTGAATACCTGTTGGAGAGTGAGATGCACTCAGGGGTCTCCTGCACTACCTTCCTGATTCTTTTTGACTGCCTGGTGGTCACCCATTCCCTCTCTCCCTGCATACTCATAAGCTGTGGGGTGTTCACATCTATAAACGTGCTATCCACATAGTTATAATTTTCATGAATGGACCGCAGTGTCGCCAGCTGCCGCTCAAGTTCCAAAACCCAGAGCTCAAGCTGCCGCAGTTGACAACACTTTCTGCTCAAATGGTTCTCCAGGATATGGGAAGTATCCTGGAACTCCCACATAGCAAAGGAGGTGCACATTCGAGATTGAAGCATCCCTGCCATTCCTTTATTTATTAGTTGACCCCATGTTACTGCTAAAAAAAACTTATCAATACTACCACACCTTAGAATTATTAATGACACCTTACTAGCACTGATAAAACCTACTAAAAATCAATACATTTCAATCGTGAAAATAAACCTTACTCAAAAAATACTCACCAGCTACTCACTCGTTCCAAAGTTATACTTATCTTGATTACACAGATATGTAGACCTTCCTACTGTTAATAGACCTTACCAATGCTAATAAAGTTTTACCAATTCTAATAAACCTTACTACTATTAGTAAACCTTACAAATACTGATAAACCCTAATAATATTTAATACAGCTTATGTATTAAGTTGTCCGATTTTGAGCTAATATACTCCCTGCTGGTCTCTCTTTCACTCTATTATAAATTATAAAATTTGCTTTAGTTTTTAGTTGATATAATACTGAATCAGTCAAGTCTCAATTTATATTTGATTGATTGATATTAAGATAAATTAAACATTTCCCTGTATACTCACCCTGGCGCCTTTCTCTTCCTCTGCTGTCTCTGTTGACTGTGACGTCACTCTGATGTCACTTTTCGATTTTTTTCCCTCGCCCCGCTCCCATCTCTCTCTCTCTCTCTCTCTCTCACTGGTCTCTAACTGTCCTTTTGGCGCGCTTTTTAAAGCTCTGCTCCTACCGTGCTCTCTCTCTCTCTGTCCCTCTCTCTCTGGTTTCCGACTGTCCTTTTGGTGCATTTTTAAAGCTCTGCTCCTGCCGTGCTCTCTTTCTCTCTGTCTCTCTCTCTAGTCCACTGCCATGGATCTCCACCTCTGTCTGTCCTGTGCTGTCCTTAAACATTCTGCATCCAGTCAATTATATTCATCATCCATTTTCTTCTCTGTTTGCCTCTCTTATGTTTTCCATTGATCATTCCTTCTAATAATTGTCTCTGCCTACCTCTGCTCTCATGATGTGACCAAAATATTGTTTCTCTCTTTGATGTTATGCACTAATTTCCTCTTTTCTACAGCTATGTTCAGCACTTCCTCATGTGTCTTTCTGGCTGTGTAGGATATGTGGCACTCCCTCTGTATCCACATCTCGAATGTATTCAGCTTATCAATAGTCTCTTTGTTTGTTGTCCATGTCTCCAAGGCATATAACATAGCTGACAAAAAGAAGCACCTCAGCATTCTTTTCCTAAGAATAAGGAGTGTGCCAGGGATGCATTATGTCCCCAAAACTGTTCAATCTGTACACTGAAGCTATCTTCAGAGACATCGAAGATCTACCAGGTTGCAACATTGGTGGTTGAATGTCAACAACTTGAGATATGCAGATGACACTGCACTGATTGTAGAATCAGAAGACGCACTACAGGAAATTGAAAACAAAGTAAATGCAAGGATTGTGCAGCATGGATGACGAATAAATGTGAAGAAAACCAAGACAATGGTAATAAGCAGAGACCTAATCCTGGAAGTGAAAATTGAAGTAAATGGACAAGTCCTGGAACAAGTGAAACGGTTTACATACCTTGGGCAGATTATCACAGACGATGGGAGATGTGATTATGAAATCCAAAGGAGAATTGAGATAGCCAAGACCAGCTTTGTCAGAATGAAGGACTTATTAACATCAAAGAAACTGAATCTGATTCTTAGGAAATGGGCTTACACCTCCTTTAAAATAGCATACACAGGAATTTTGTATGACAGTGTTAAGGGTGCAGTCATTTCTTGGTAATAGTTTATTGTAGCTCAAAATATCAGGTTTACAAAAGATTGCATGTTAATTAAATCCATGTGGTAACCCTGTGTTGTTGCATTTCTCTATAACTCTAAAGCTATTAGTTGTTGGATTAGCGCAGTAGAATCTAATTAAAGGTGCCTTAGATCAATGGACCATGTCTTCATCAGAACAGAAGCTATAAACCATTTCCACCAGAGACATGCCCAATTTATACAGGAGATGTACTCTATCTGTAGGCCTGCCGAACCGACTTGAAATGCTAGGTAGATGAATATTGGCTCATGTATCACAAATGTTTTGATGTGAAATAGTAAATACTTTGCCGAGGTAGACAAATAAATTACCCAGTTTATGTCATGTCCACAGATTAGTTGACAAAGCCTTTCAGTCCCAGATATGAATGCACTGTGAGGTTTATCCGACTGCCTAATGTACTATACTTGCATTTTAGCAGCAGTATCCTCCAGAATTTTTAAGAGAGGCTGACTTATAGGCCTCGATGTTAACTATGCCCCCCCAATGATACATGGGAGAGAGTCAGGGGGGTAGGGTTAAAGTGTGAAATCCACAATACCCGTTCTGAACACACTGTGCATGCACCCACCATCATTTTTATGGCGGCGACTATCGGGAATCCAAGTGTCTCTCCGCAGAGAGGCGGTATGCTTATTAACATATTTCATTCGGGCTCCTGCAGTGCAATTGGGAGCCTGATTTGAAATTAATATATGCAGCATGGACTTCCTGGGAGTAAGAAAACTTGGCAGTGAAACGGAGGCAGGATTGAATGGCATTGTATCGGAATGATTAAAGATCAAGAGGACCGATCTCAAGAAAAGTTCAGTACTCACAGCAGCTTTCTTAGTTCCCGACGGGCCATGGTTTGCTGAGTGTACTAGGTGTGAGAAACTTAATTGTAGAGTTTTGAGGTTCTCAGACAGAGAAGATCATGATGGGTGGTTCTATAGTTGCTCTCAATTGGACTGAGAAAGAGGATGAGAATAAGGATCAACAGCAGGAAGGGCAAGCTGTGGAAGCAGCTTCAGGTGGCCAACAGAGGGGATGAGCTCATAGAAGGCCCTGACCACCTAACAAGGTCTATAGACAGAGGCTTAGCTTCCTTGACCTGTTGGAGGAGGAGTGCTTCTGAAGGTTGAGATTGTCACAAGAAGACCTGCTGCCTGCTGGACCTGGTGGCCATATATTACCAGTAGCTGTGAAAAATGGCCACCACTGTCAATTTCTTTGCTTCTCTATCCTCCCAGGGGACAACAGGAGATTTAACGAGGATCTCGCAGTCAACTGCAGATAAAAGAAAGAACCAGCATTTATATAACACCTTTCACAATCTCAAGTCGTCCCAAAGCGCTTTACAGTCAATGAAATACTTTTGAAGTGCAGTCACTGTTGAATGAAATGCAGCAGTCAATTTGCACACAGCAAACTCCCGCCAACAGCAATGTGATAATTACCAAATAATCTGTTTTAGTGATGCTGTTTGCGTGATAAATACTTGTCGGGACATCAGGGAGGACTCCACTGGTGTTAGAAATAGCACCAGGAGAGGGCAGAAGAGGCCTTGGTGTAACTTCTCATTCAAAAGATGGCACCTCCAACCGTGCAGCACTCCCTCAGTACTCACTGAAGTGTTGGCTGAGATTTTGTGCTCAAGTCGATGGAGTGGGTCTTAAACCCAAAAGCTTCTGACTTAGAGACAGAACAACCTGCATAAGGCAGATGACAGACATATCATTTACCAGGACTGGGAAGTACATATGTTTTCCCTGTGATGAAAATAGCTAGAATGAGTGGACACTTGGATTTGCATGGTTTCTCACAGGTACAGGGTGCCAGTGATTGCATGCACGTGGCAATCTGAACACCCCATGATCAACTCGGAGTATTCCATCAATGTTCAGCAAATGTGCCACCACAAAAAAAGGCTCATGCAGCTCTGTGACAGATTCCCGGGTTACTGCCAAGTTGCTTTCATACCGCAGCAGCCCAACATCCCCAATATGATCAGATCAAGAAGCAGCTTGAAGGAATGGCTGCAATTAAATAAAATACTGTCTTGCTGATGATGCCCCTGAATGAATATAAGGAGCACTAGAACATGAACAATATGAACATACAAACATATGAATTAGGAGCAGGAGTAGGCCACTCGGCCCTTCGAGCCTGCTTCGCCATTCAATAAGTTCACAGCTGAACTGATTGCTCCACATTTCCACCTACCCCGATAACCTTTCACTCCCTTGTTTATCAAGAATCTATCCACCGCTACCTTAAAAATATTCAAAGAATCTGCTTCCACCAACTTTTGAGGAAGAGAATTCCAAAGACTCACGACTGTCTGAGAGAAAAAAATTGCTCCTCATCTCTGTCTTAAATGGGCGACTGCTTATTTTTAAACAGTGACCTCTAGTTCTAGATTCTCCCACAAGGGGAAACATCCTTTCCATATCCACCCTGTCAAGACCCCTCAGGATCTTATATGTTTCAATCAAGTCACCTCTTACTCTTCTAAATTCCAGCGGATACAAGCCTAGCCTGTCCGATCTTTCCCCGGAAGACAGCCCGCCCGTTGCAGTTACTAGTCTCGTAAACCTTCTCTGTACTGCCTCCAATGCATTTACATCATTACTCAAATAAGGAGAGCAATACTGTACACAGTACTCCAGATGTGGTCTCACCAATGCCCTGTATAGCTGAAGCATAACCTCCCTACTTTTGTATTCAATTCCCCGCGCGATAAATGATAACATTCTATTGGCTTTCCTAATTACGTGCTGTACCTGCATACTAACCTTTTGCAATTCCTGCACTAGGACACCCAGATCCCTCTGCATCTCAGAGCTCTGTAGTCTCTCACCATTTGGATAATACGCTTCATTTTTATTCTTCCTGCCAAAGTGGACAATTTCACACTTTCCCACATTCTACTCCATTTGCCAGGTCTTTGCCCACTCACTTAACCTATCTATATCCCTTTGTAGCCCCCTTATGTCCTCTTCACAAGTTACTTTCCTACCTATCTTTGTGTCATTAGCAAGTTTACCAACCATACCTTCAGTCCCTTCATCTAAGTCATTTATATAAATTGTAAAAAGTTGAGGCCCCAACACAGATCCCTGTGGCACACCGCTCGCTACATCTTGCCAACCAGAAAATGACCCATTTATACCTACTCTCTGTTTCCTGTTAGCTAGCCAATCTTCTATCCATGCCAATATGTTACCCCCTACACCATGAGCTTTTATTTTCTGCAATAACCTTCGACATGGCACCTTATCAAATGTCTTCTGGAACTCTAAGCACGATACATCCACCGGTTCCCCTTTATCCACATGTAACTCCCTCGAAGAACTGCAGTAAATTGGTTACACATGATTTCCCTTTCACAAAACCGTGTTGACTCTGCCTGATTACCTTGAATTTTTCTAAATGCCCTGCTATAACATCTTTAATAAGATGTTTCCCTAAGACAGATGTTAAGCTAACTGGCCTGTAGTTTCCTGCTTTCTGTCTCCCTCCCTTTTTGAATAAAGGAGTTACATTCGCTATTTTCCAATCTAACGGAACCTTCCTCGAATCTAGGGAATTTTGGAAAATTAAAACTAACGCATCAACTATCTCACTAGCCACTTCTTTTAACACCCTAGGATGATGTCCATTGGAACCTGGGGACTTGTCAGCCTGCAGCCCCAACAATTTGTTCAGTACTACTTCCCTGGTGATTGTAATTTTCTTGAGCTCCTCTCTCCCTTCCAATTCCTGACTTACAGCTAATACTGGGATTTTACTTGTATCCTCAGTAGTGAAGACCAATGCAAAATATCTGTTCAATTCATCTGCCATCTCCTTATTCTCCATAATTAATTCCACAGACTCACTTTCTATAGGACCAACGTTCACTTTGTTAACTTTTCTTTTCTAAATATCTATAGAAACTCTTACTATCTGTCTTTATTTTTCTAGCTAGCTTTCTCGAGTACTCTAACATTACCTTCCTTATCAATCCTTTAGTCATTCTTTGCTGTTTTTTATATTCTGTCCAATCTTCTGACCTGCCTCCCACCTTTGCGCAATTATAGGCTTTTTCTTTAAGCTTGATACTATCTTTAACTGTTTTAGTTAACCATGGATGGCAGGTCCCGCCCATATAATTTTTCTTTCTTGTTGAAATGTATTTATTCTGTGTATTCTGAAATATCCCCTTGCCACTGCATCTCTATGGCCTATCCCTTAACCTGATTGGCTAGTTCACTTTAGCTAGCTCTGCTTTCATGCCCTCACAATTGCTCTTATTTAAGTTTAAAATACCAGTCTTGGACACAGTCTTCTTTCCCTGAAACTGAACGCAAAATTCAATCATATTATGATCACTGCTACCTCGGGGCACCTTAACTATGAGGTCATCAATTAATTCTATGACAACTAGATGTGCCATCGCGCAAGCATGCTCATGTTATGCTTCAGGTGCCTGGACAGATCTGGAGGCACCCTTCAGTACTTGCCAGTGAGGGTCTTCAGGATAATTGTGTTCTGCACAACATAGCGGAACAGCGAGGACCAGAAGTGCAGGAGGAACAAACCCCTCAGCACTCCTCATCTGATGTGGATTCCAATGGAGAGAAGGAGAATGAGGAAGATGCCCAATTACAGATCAGCTGATCAAACTGCTGCTCAGGATGCCAGGATACCCTCATAGCTCGAAGATTCAGTTCTCCGCTCACACTGAACCAAAATTGTCTCCTCTGAGGAGTCCTCATCATCTCTGGATATGGTCTTGTTTTCTTTGATGGATGACCCTGGAGGAGAGAACAGACAGATATGTTTTAGTCATGAGAATGTACAAATGTTGAAATGTACATGAGTAAAGTGATCATATTTGGTAAAGTGTTGAATTCGATTTAAGATGATTGTTTTGTAGGAGATGCGGGTCTGAGAGATTAATGCTGTCACCCTGCTCCAACGCACTACCAATCTCCCCAGCTCTGATGATCAGGGAGGCTGAGATGCCATTAATTTCCAATTCCTCCTCTTCTGTTGGGTAAAAATCCATGCCAACACTTTTCTGCTCACCTCCTGTGTGATCTCCAGCAACACCTAATTTGTGATAGAAACAGATTTCTTTTTCCCATTGTGGGAAAAGAGAACCTCATTTGTGGCCATCACTGCACCCAGCAGAACATCCAAAAATGGCTCACTGGTACTGTTTCTCTGCTTCTGTCTGGACTGCGAGACCGAATTGTTGAGTGGGGCAGTCTCACAGGGAGGAAAACAGGAAGTTCAGCCTCACAAAAATATAGTTCCGATTGATTGATCACAAAGCAGCACTGGTGGTAACCAGAGAATTTTTTATCAGACCTCCCCAACACATACAAGGGCATAGTTAACTTTGTTTGTCTCTACAAAATGCTCTTTCCTTCTGTAAACTATTTGAAGCTTCTATTTAGTGCATTGAACTCTTGCAGAAGTTTCTAGCCTGGGGCTGGGCTAGATCATTGGAAAAACCTACAACAACTCTGAGTGATGTCATGGTTGCTGGTCATCCGTGTTGCCGATCTTTCTGTAAGTTAACGTCTGTCTGAACAAGGCTTAACAATATTAAATTTGCCCACTTCCTCCAGAATGGGGTTCTTATGCACAGATCCTTGAAGGTGGAAGGACATATTGAGAGAGTAGTGACCAAAGCATATGGGATAAATAGAGGTATTGAGTGCAAAAGTAGGGAGTATTGTGTCCAGTTCTGGTCACCACACTTTAGGAAGGATGTGAGGGTCCCTGAGTGGGTGCAGAGGAGATTTACCAGAATGGTTCCAGAGATGAGAGATTTTGGCTACAAGTTTAGGTTGGAAAAGTTGGGGTTGTTCTCCTTGGAGCAAAGGAGATTGAGGGGAGATTTGATAGAGATGTACAAAATTCCTACAGATTTAGATAAGATAGACAAAGACGAGCTGTTTCCATTCGCTGATGGTACAAAGACTAGAGGATACAGATTTAAGGATTTGAGAAAAAGATGCCGTGGATGGGGGCATGTAAGGAAGCACTCTTTTTACGCAGCGAGTGGTAATGACCTGGGATTCACTGCCTATGACAGTGGTGGAAGCAGAGACTATGAATGATTTCAAAAGGAAATAGGAAGGGCACTTGAGGGAACTAAATCTGCATGGCTACAGGGATAGAGCAGGGTAATGGGTCTGACTGGATTGCTCTCCAGAGAGCTGGCATGGACTCAATGGGCCGAAAGGCCTCCTTCTGTGCTGTTATGACTCGAATGGGCTGGATTTTCAAAGCCCTCTGAGTGCAGGAACGGCAGTGAGCACAATTTGAAATTCGTGTTCTCGGAGGTCGGCACAGGGTCTCGCCACCTCCTGAATGCAATGCAATTTTCGAAGTGCCGCCCAGCAGGGAGGGAACGGATTGAGTGCTGGCCTACAATTGTGTGCCTGTTGAGCTCATTAAAGAGCTCATTAACTGGGTTGCCAGGAGCAGGGAGCTATTTTTACAGTCTGGGAACAGGGAAAACACCATGGGGGGAACACAGCAGAGTTGTGAGGATCTGAGCATTGTGGAGGAACTCGAGGGCTGTGGGAAGGGCTGATTAAGCCAAAGTAGAGGCAGCAAATAAAGCTTCAGATGTATCTCAGTGTGGATATTGTTAAAGCTGGAAGAGTTAAATGTTACATTGGAGACTGCCATGAAACCAGCTCGGGAAGTGAGCCCCCGGCATCACTGTGGCACCTGGAGATGGCATGGGAAGGCCTGGTGAGCGTTCAAGGCCTAGCTGATGAAGGTCAGATGGGAACAGGCGACTCTGAGATTGGACAGAGCAGCCAGGATGAGTGGCAGCAGGTGCAACCTCCTGGACAGCTGGAGGCCAGAGGAGCACAGTGGGGAGGCCTCAAGGGGAGGCAGGCACTACCCAAGACTTCAGGTGCACAGCCCAAGAGTCAGCTACCTGCAAATGACAGAGCCGCAGTGCTGTAGGAAGCTGCGCCTATCCAAGCACATGGTCTGGGTTCTTTGTGCTCTGATCCACAATATCCTGAGGCCTCACGGCCCTCATGGCAGTCCCCTTACCTGCAGCCATCAAGGTCTCGGGTGCCTAAACTTCTATGCAACCGGATTGTTCTAGGGATCAGCTGTGGACCTAGGTGGCATCTCACAGTCAGCATCTCATTAGGCCATCAGGCAAGTGATGGATGCCCTTTTCAGGAGGGCAGGGACTGATGGGTCTGCACTGGCACAGAGTGCATTGGGGTTTGACACAATCACTGGATTCCTTCAGGTGCAGGGCATCATTGATTGTACCTATGTGGCCACCAAGGCACCCAGCAACCAGCCAGTGAGATCCATCTACAGGAAGGGCTTCCATATCCTCAATGTTTAAGTGGTCCACTACCACAATAAGAGCTTCCTCCATGTTTGCACATGCTTTCCTGGCAGCTTCCATGACTCCTTCATCCTCCACCTGTCCAAGGCTGCCTCAGATCTTCACTATATCCCCAAAGTGCATGGTTGGATCCAAGGAGACAAGGGAAATCCCTTGGAGAGATGGCTACTGACCCCTGTAAAGGAGCCGCAGACAGAGGCACAGAGGCAAAATAACCAATGCCACCTGCTCAGCAGGCCAACCATTGAGCAGGCGCTTGGGTTTCTGAGGATGTGAATCTGGTGCCTGGATTTGTCATGTAGCACCCTCCAATGCCCTCTTGCAAGGGTTTTGGTCATTGTGGTGGTCTTCTGGACTTTCCATAGCATGGCTCTCCAACGACATGTATACGTGGAGAACAGTGAAGGAGTCAGTTCATCAGGGGAGGACCAGGAGGTGAGAGGAAGACTAGAGAGGGCTGTGGAGGATAATACTGAACACAGAGGTGCCCCTGATGCATGATGAGGTAGCCTCCTCCTGCCACCCTTCGGGAAGAGGACTTGCCTTCTTTCCCTCACGGCCCCCAGCATTAGATCCAGATCGGCATCGATGAAGCGAGGGTCTGGCCTGCCCCTAGTGACAGGCCTCCAGCTCCCTGGTGCTGTGGAAGGCAGATCTCCCCCTCAAGACAACCAGCCACCTCAGTGATGGCTGCTGTTGTAGTCTACAAGAGCCCCAACACTTGAACTGACCAATTGACATTTTCCATCCTACTGGCTCTAAGAGGACAAGAAACCCGTCTCCGTACCAATTACGACTTTCCCACTTGAAAATTGCAATTTGAATCAGTTTCCCAGAGGATGCAAGTTTCAGATCAAAAACCAGACCAGACTCCTGTTCCCCACTCCACTTTGAAAATCTGGCCCCATGACTCTAAACAAGGGGCACTCTCTGAGTCTCAGTGGTGCAATCATTAAAGTTTGATTGTGCTCATTTCCTCCACTCCTCAACGCATTGATTCTTGCTCAAAATTCAAACACACTCCAAATCTGTGCCCAAATAGCCTTACTTCTTGTGTGAGCTGAGACGATAATTATTGGGAAGTCACTTGACTGGAACTAACTCAGCACAGATTGGAAACTGAATCTAGGATTATTCTGGTCTGTGTGATTTTTTAACACCTGTGTGGCTTTTTTAAAACATTCTGCGAATGAGCTAGGAACAATGAAATAAATCATGCGTAAATCATTTAGTTCTGTTGATATGAACAAGACAACTAGCGTATCCATTGCATGCAGTTATGTAAAAACCTTTTTTAACAATTGACACAGAAGGTGAAGCAAACATGATCAAACTGAATTTTAAGAAAGAAACATAGGGAACAGATGAAGGCCATCAGGTCCAACAAACCTGCCTTTATTGTTTAATTACAACCCTCTTAAATTTTTCTACCGTATTTCAGTTCCATTTTTCTCTAGAAGTTTGTAGTTGATTTTTGAACCCATTTATACTTTTTTTATATATTCGTTCTTGGGATGTGAGCAAAGCTGGTTAGGCCAGCATTTGTTGCCCATCCCAACTTGCCCTTGTGAAGGTGGTGGTGAGCTGACTTCTTTAACCACTGCAGTCCATCTGGTGCAGGTACACTACAGTGTTGTTAGGGAAGGAGTTCCAGGATTTTGTGTGACAGTAAAGGAATGACGATATATTTCTAAGTCAGGATGGTGTGTGGCTTGGAGGGGAACTTGAAGGTGGTGGTGTTCCCAAGCATGTGCTGCCCTTGTCTTTCTAGGTGGTAGAGGTCACGGGTTTGGAACGAGCTGCCGAAGGAGCCTTGTCGAGTTGCTGCAGTGCATCTTGTAGATGATACACACTGCATCTACTTTGTGCCAGTGGTGCAGGGAGTGAATATTTAAGGTGGTGAATGGGGTGTGATCAGGCAGGCTGCTTTCTCTTGGATGGTGTTGAGCTTCTTGAGTGTTGTTGGAGCCGCACTCATCCAGGCAAGTGGAGAGTATTCCAGTACAGTCCTGACTTGTGTCTTGTAGATGGTTGACAGACTTTGGGGAGTCAGGAAGTGAGTTGCTTGCTGCAGAATTCCCAGCCTTTGACCTGCTCTTGTAGCCACAGTATTTATATGGCTGGTGCAGTTCAGTTTCTGGTCAATGGTAACCCCAGGATGTTGATGGTGGGGGATTCAGAGAAGGTCAAGGGGAGATGGTTAGATTCTGTCTTGTGGGAGATGGTCATTGTTTGAATGAACTCTCACAATCTTATTCCATATTTAACCCTTTGGGTGAAATAGTGGATTCATTTCATTAGGAAATATTATTTGACATATTGATATAGATTTTCAACAGTGCCTGGGCATAAAACTGGCAGTGAGGATTATCCACCCATTATAGAAACTGCATTTTTCATTTCCATTGATTTCAATGCCGTTTTCTTAAATATGAGATGAACATTAAATTAAAGAGCTAGAGAGGGCAGAGGTCAACATGACTTACAGGAGTGAATCCCCAATTGAGCAAGTGCCACTCCTTGTTATGAGAACCCAATCAAGGAATGAATTCAACTAAATGAGGTTGGAGGATAAATGACAGATGGAAAAGAACAAAAGCTAGATGAGTTCCAAAACAAAACCAAGTGACCCACCAGGTCCTAAACCTAACCTGAAATTAAAATTAAATATACCTTACAAAATTATTGGGGTTATTTCCTGTAGTTAATGTTTAGTTCAGAAATGTAGGCAGTGAGCAAACAGAGATTAGTGGTTTATAATTTGAGGCTTACCATGAAACTTTTGAATTTTTACAGTAGGGGTATAGTAACTTCATAATGGCAGGAAAGTTATTCTTATTAAGGCAAGTGATACTTTGAACTTTTTGAACAAATTAATTTCTGACATGAATAGCCTTGCAAGTGGTAGGTTAGAGATGGGGGTAGCTCAAATTTAGGGAGGGGATCATTATCCTCAGGGGCAGAAAATGACAATAGCGTGGCTAACAACAGATAGGGCCATTTTGCACCTACATTTTCACTAACAATAAAGGAATGATTTGCCCATGAGTGTTTATAGGAATAAGCAGCCCATATCCATAAATTGGGTACCACTTCATAGAACTATTTGGTGAGCAAATTTTTCCTGCAGATGCTCTTTGTGTGGTTTTAATTTTGTAAATGTTACTTTTAAAGAAATGCAAGAACATTTTTCTCTCATAAAAGCTGACATACGTAAAACGTGTTACTTTAAGAACTGCAGTCCTTGAACTTACTATCAATTTCTTATGGCAGCTTCAAAAAGATCTCTTTCCTTCTGTTCTTCTAGTTGCCTATTTTAATTAAATGGTCAATTATTTCAATTTTCCCAAGACGGTGGAGTAATGACTCAACAACAGCAACTTACATCTATATAGTGCCTTTAACATAATAAAATGTCCCAAGTCAGTTACAACCTGACAATCAGTCTCTCCACCCCATGAGTCAGTGCAGGCAGCGTGAATGATACATATTAGCAATAGCCAGACCATTATGGCAAGACTTCTGCTGCAGGAGTGTGAATGCAATAGAGTGTGGTAACAGTGCTCAGAATCACAATACTGAGACTAACAGGAATTCTTTGGGAGTATAACACAAACTTGTGAAATAAAATGCCAACAAATATTGGCCGATAAAAATTGAACACCCAGCTGGGTAGATCTTGACCACAAAAAAAAGTTTTTAAATGTTGCTGAGTCTGACAAAATCCTTTTAGCACTTGCTTTAGAAAATAAGTGAAAGAAATTAGTGCATTCCATCAAAAGAGAAAATAATGGGACCAATGATCCTCTGCATTGTGCCTCTCGTGTGCTATTTTCAAGAAGGGAAGTGGGAGGGAAATGGGCAGATACTTGTTACTCAGGATTCCACCCCAACTATACTGTTGCACACTTTCTGTTGTGGTTGGGTCGGGAATGCTTTGCTGCATTTCAAAAGGGAACTGGCCTTTAAATTTACTTTAAAGGGGTATAAGTGACAAAGTGACCAGCTTTCCTCCATTTCCACCAGTTGCAGCACAGGCGCTGGCCTCCCCCTAATGCTGAATTTCAAATGCAAGTTGTTGACAACTGCTCCATGCTTTTTTTGGCTAAAAGTGTTTTAAAGTTTAATTAAGTTTCAGACTTGTTACGACCAGGTGTACAATGTGTCTAGGGCTTTCTTGCTGTCTTCACCTGGTCTAATTGTAACAGGGTTTAATTTTAAACACACTGTGTTTTGAGCTCCCCCTTTGTGAATCCTGGATCACAGCTTTCCAATTATAAGGCAAATAAATGAGCACAAGCAGGCTTTCCTTGGTTTAAAGCAGAAAGAGGAAATTTAGTAAAACCTTAAACCTTAACTCTAATACAGTTCATGCCTACGGATCTACGGCGCGGTTATGCTAGCAGGCACATGCGATATAAACATGCAAATAGGGAGAGAAAAGAGCAGAAGAAAAGATAAGGAGAAGAGTTTGAGGTAATATCATGTTACTGTTTCTTGAGCTTGTTGTAATCCTTGATTAATATGGTCTTGCGATTCGTTGGGGCCCAGTAATCTTCTTAAAACTTCTGCACGTGGCAAACCCTTCTCTCTTTGAGTTTCACGTGTCTTCAATGGTTTCGGTTCCCTGAGATGTGAGTAGGCAGAGGAGATGTTCTTGCTTCAGTTTCAAGAGCACGTGGCATTCACCCTCAAATCCCTTTGTTTGGGAGTTCAAATTAAATAAAAAACTCCCAAGTTGCCCAGCAAGCTAGTCATCTGACTAGCTCCTTATATGGAACTGTCTCTTCAAAAATCCTTTGTGGGAAGTGCAACTTCTCTGCAACAGCTATAGTCATGTGGCTAAAACTGGTCTGACCACTTCTGTGTATTGGGAAGCAACTGCTGGGGCCCCATTGTTTCAACATTGTCTGGTATTATGCAACTGTCCTTCCACTCAGGGATTGCAATTTTAAGTTTCTGTTCATGTGGCAAAATAATGTGTGCCTCAGTCTTGGCAGGCGGGGGTTTGCCTGACACATCCACACCCAGGGGAATGAAATGTGATTTGAAGAAAATGGGGCATTTCATTAGAGAGTTTGAGAGAAATACAAGATACAGAAAGAAAACCATGCATTTCTCTCATTATTTTCCTTCATTCACCACTCTTGAAGCTCATTAAAAAATGGTTTGTTCTTTGGGCGGTGGGGGTGGCGGGGGGCTGCTTTAATTTCCTCCTTTTTTTTACAGGAGAGTTAGTAGGGAGGCGGGTCTATCCTGAACTCCCTGAGTCATGCAAAGATTTTTGGCTTCAGGGGACCTCTGACTGTGGGGGAAGAGTCTCTGTTACTCTCCTCTTTGTTCTCTCGGACACTCCTACCTGCAGGTATTTGTGCAGACTTAACTGCATTTTCTGGTGACCCTTCATAACTAGATGAGACATCACTCTATGGTTTCTCTGTGCCCTAGACGTGGAGGCTTTGGAGAGGGCACAGAGGAGGTTTACCAGGATGTTGCCTGGTCTGGAGGGCATTAGCTATGAGGAGAGGTTGGAAAAACTCGGATTGTTTTCACTGGAACGACGGAGGTGGAAGGGCGATATGATAGAGGTTTACAAAGTTATGAGCGGCATGGACAGAGTGGATAGTCAGAAGCTTTTTCCCAGAGTGGAAGAGTCAGTTACTAGGGGACATAGGTTTAAGGTGTGAGGGGCAAAGTTTAGAGGGGATGTGCGAGGCAGGTTTTTTACACAGAGGGTGGTGAGTGCCTGGAACTTGCTGCCAGGGGAGGTGGTGGAAGCAGATACGATAGCGACGTTTAAGAGACATCTTGACAAATATATGAATAGGAAGGGAATAGAGGGATATGGGCCCCAGAAGTGCAGAAGGTGTTAGTTTCAGCAGGCATCAAGATCGGCGCAGGCTTGGAGGGCCGAATGGCCTGTTCCTGTGCTGTACTGTTCTTTGTTCTAGAGATCTCTCTTTGTCTCTGAAGGTTCCTGTAAATGCTGTTAGCAACTCTGGTGGGGTGCCTCTAGAGTCTGCATTTACATAGGAGGATGTGGGGTCTAACTTTTCACATTTTTCGGGGTTTGTTGACCGGACAGTAGGGATTTTCATCCGGGATTCCTCCTGGACTTCCTTTAACCTGCCCTCCTGTTCACTTTTTCCCTTTCTCTTTCTAAACTTTTGCCAGCCGTGTGCCTGCCATGTTTTCCTAATTAACCCTACCGGTTTCCCCTTTAGTTTCAAATAGTCAGCTTTTAAATGCCCTGCCTTATTACAATGGAAGCACTCAGGTCTCTGGGTCTCACTCTTGCTCACAGCACCTTCCGTTTTGGCTGGAGGAGGGCCCTCTGTGTCACCTGCTTTCCTTTCTCTCCCAGGACTGGCCAGGCTTCTATCACATTCCCACCCTTTGTCCTTTTCGGATTTGTGGGGATGATAAGGAAAGGTTCTCCCCTGGGAAACCGACTTATGGATTAAAGAAAATTCATCAGCCAGAACAGCTGCTTGTCGGGCTCCCTGAACCCGCTGCTACTCGAAATGAGTTTTTATTGAGAATGGGAGAGAGTTTTTAAATTCCTCTAACAGAATTACTTCTCTGAGAGTCTCATAGCTGAGCTGTATTTTTAAAGCCCTCAGCCACTGGTCAAAAGCCAGCTGCTTGTTTCTTTCAAACTCCAGATAGGTTTGATTGGCTTGCTTTTTGAGGGTTCTAAACTTCTGGTGGCAGGCTTCAGGTACTAATTCATATGCCCCGAGGATAGCGTTTTTGGTCAGTTCATAGTTTGATGAACTCTCATTCGGCAGCGAGGAATAGACCTCATGGGCTTTTCCAGTTAGTTTGCTTTGTATTAAAAGAGACCAGGTCTCAGTTGGCCATTTTATCTGCCTTGCCAGTTTCTCGAAAGATACGAAAAACACTTCCACATCTTCCTTTAGTCTTATTGTAACAGAGTTTAATTTTAAACACACTGTGTTTTGAGATCCCCCTATGTGAATCCTGGTTCACAATTTTCCAATTATAAGGTAAATAAATGAGCAAAAACAGGCTTTCTTAGGTTTAAAACAGAAAGAGGAAACTTAGTAAAACCTTAAACCTTAACTCTAATACGGTTCACGGCTACGGATATATGACCCATTCATACTAGCATGCACATGCGATATAAACATGCAAATAGGAATAGAAAAGAACAGAGGAAAAGATAAGTAGAACAGTTTGAGGCAATATCTTGTTACTGTTTCCTGAGCTTGCTGCAATCCTTGATTGAAGATATGGTCTTGCGATTCGTTGGGGCTCAGTAATCTTCTTAAAACTTCTGCACATGGCAAACCCTTCTCTCTTCGAGTTTCACGTGTCTTCAATGGTTTCGGTTCCCTGAAAGATGAGTAGGCAGACAGGCAGGCAGAGGAGATGTTCTTGCTTCTCTTTCAGGAGCATGTGGCATTCTTCCTCAAATCCCTTTGGGAGTTCAAATTCAAAAAAAACTCCCAAGTTTCCGAGCAGGCTAGCCATGTGACTAGTTCCTTATATGGAACTGTCTCTTCAAAAATTCTTTGTGGGAAGTGCAACTTCTCTGCAACAGCCATAGTCATGTGGCTAAAACTGGTCTGACCATTTCTGTGTATTGGGAAGCAACTGCTGGGGTCCCCATTGTTTCAACATTGTCTGGTGCCATGCAAATGTCCGTCCACTCTGGGCTTGCAATTTTAAGTTTCTGTTCATGTAGCAAAATAATGTGTGCCTCAGTCTTGGCAGGTGGGGGTTCACCTGACAGCCTGCTCCAAGGGTATGCTATGGGGCAGTTTTTTTTTGGCTAGCTGTGAGGTCATTCTCTTCCTTTAGCAGAATAAGGTCTCAGTTGGAATACCCTTGCCACATGTCTTATTTGGAGGAAGAAGAGTATAATGAATGGGAAGCAATCTTGGATGATAGGCATTATTTATATTTTAAAAATCAGGACAGAATGTATGACTTTAAAATGGAGACTACGCATGTACATAATTTGTTATTATATCTCTCTATATTCTATAAAAACCTTTTACACCTGCATAACCTGATCCAATTATCCTCTCCCCTTTAACACCACTTATAATGAAGACTACACTAGGTCTTGACTTCCAGTTTGCAATGCCATGGGAGGTCGACTAGTAAGTAGTGTGGTAATCCTGTAGCAGATTCTTTCTCCACACCGCACAACACAGGGCATACTAGTGTGTAAAAACATTCGGATAAATCTTCTGATTTCTCGCCTGTACTGAGGTATCTTGTCATTCGGGTTTATTGACAAATGCCAGACATGTTGTCCACAGTTCTATACATTGGTTTAGATGGATAGAAGATCACATGCAGCATGCTCAAAATATTCTGGAAGATTTGCCTCATTGTCTTGGTCTTGCCATCCAGAGAGGAAGGATGGCAGAAAGAAAGACTAGTTATGTACGAGTTACCATTAACCTGCAAATGTTCTTATATTAATGGTTGTACTCAAAGAAGACACCTCTGCAGATCACGCTACCATTGAAATAACCTTGTGGGTGGCTGAAAGTATTGTAAAAGGACAATGGAGGTCAATTTCTGCAGCGCTTCTCCCATGAAAAAACTGTAGAAATCCTGAACAAATAGCATAAATGGTGCTTATGCTGTTTTTATGAGGTTTCCGTGGCACTTCCACCAAAATTACTTTGGATTAGCGAGAGGACACTGCAGAAATTGACCCTAATATCTTTGAAGCAATATCCAATCAAGCAATGGTCAGAAATAGTGACAACACTTCCTAAGCATCACTGCCCATTCATTGACAATTCTACCCGATCTCCATTCAAATGACCCGTTCCCCTATTCGGCCTAACATGGAGCGTCTATACTACACGGTGCAGATCGGGAGGAAATAAATTATAATGACGTAATGTGTGCATTTCTAGACATTCCCTAATTTCAATATGTGCCAATGTTTTATATTCGTCTGAGCATGAACATTTACAGACAGTCACATAACAATTAGTAACTGACAGTGAATCGAATGGGCATCCTGTTAATCGAAACTGGAGCCAGGCTGTCTGCAAGATGGAATTTGGAAAGTAGTAGGAGTGAAGTTGCTTTAAACTTTAATGAACCCATTCCTTTTTTTAAATTCAATCTTGGATTTTAACAAGCCCTAAAGAAAGGGGACAATTTTGACTTTGTGCAGTGGCAAGCTCGCAGCCCCTTTTACATCACTCCCCATTTTAATTTGCATTGTCGTCTTGCTATCACCTGTTTTACACAATGGTGCAAAATCAAAATTACCTCAAGGGCTTAACTGAAATGGTCAGCCCAAAGTCAAATATGTTAATTGCAAACATACCTGTTAAAGTGCCACTGATTGGAAGCATTATTGATTGCTTGATGATATTTGTAAATAACTGTTATACAATATATATATAATAGTTACAATAAGTAAAGTATAATAAAAACCTACCTCTTTGACCAAGCTTTTGGTCATCTGCCCTAATAGCCCCCTTAATGTGGCTTGGTGTCAAATTTTGTTTGATAACACTCCTGTGAAGCGCCTTGGCATGTTTAACTAAAAGTGCTATATAAATACAAGTTGTTTTCTTCTTGTACCTAGTAAAGGTCATTTAATAATAAATCACAGATGGGAGAGGCAGAAACTTTTGCAGTTAAGCCCAACCCAAGACTTGGTACTAAAATCCATAATGTGACTGAGGCCAGAGAAGTAAAATAAAACATAAAAAGGGGGCAAATATGTCATAATTAAAAACAGAAATTGGAGTTGAGTCATGATGTTACTGCTATGAGTCGAAACTTCTGTTTGCAATTACAGCAGGTGAGTAGCAGGACAAACTAGGCTCCGTCAATTGGTAAAGACATGTACTCTTTGGCTGGCACTGTGCTACCATTCTTAGCTATCCTCCTAATTCTGTTTCTCTGAAAATGGAAAATAAAATCAAGGACTCATTGTCCTTAACTGAGTCATTGCTTTATCTAAATCACACACCCATTTCTTTTTTTATAGATTGTTTTCTTTTTCCCTCTACTTTTTTTCCTTTTCCCCTGAATGCTGTGATTCATGCCCAGTTATAGTTTCCTGTGTGCTGGCTCCCCAATAGTACCACACCCAAATGAATGTTCTTCATGTGTGAGCTTTGGTCATAGCTGTCGGGTATTTGACCAGCTTGACCTCATCTTGAACTCACATAATATCTATATGCACAGACTATCCACCCGAGGTTACTGGATAAGGAGCAGGAGTGGGAGCATTGGCTGAGGTCATTTGTAGCATCCAATTACTACTTTGGCTGAAACGTACTAGTTCAGCACAAACTGGATATTGAGTAGGCATTGTTTCTATTATCATTCTGAAGAGACAGTCATTAAATACAAAAGACAGAAACATCAAGGGGTGAATTTCTATGGGTTCTTCCACTGCTGGTTTTCCGGGGGTTTCTGCAGGGGAACCCCTTGGAAGTTCACACCCCAAAACCTTTGCCTGTAGGGGTGGAAGTGTTGATTGAAGGGGAGGAAGCAGAGGGGGGAATCTAAACAGATGAGGCTGATCAGATTCAGTCTCAATGATTAAAAAAACAAGAGAAATTCGAGCAGTCATTGTTACCCAGGGAGCAGGAGGAAAAACAGAATAGAACATATATTTTAAAGTTCAGCAATGAACAACAAGCAGGAAGAAATGACTAACAAATTCCTACCAGAGCGTCCACATTTCTATGGAGTTCTATTTTCCAAAGGTTGTAAGTAAAGAATTTGTAAGGGTACACCTGGTGTGTGCCTGGTTCTTCTGTTAATGCTATTGCATACTCGCTGTGGCATGTTACCACTGGGAGTGATCCAACACTTATGGAACAATTATTTCAGCTCTGCATTTCCCTGACATGTTTTATCCAGCTCTGATGTAATCCCACTCATTGAGTAAAACATAAATTAAAACAATTGTAAAGGCAGTTTATTAAATTATACATTAGACTAGTATTTCAGCAACTTTCTCAAGGTGCTAAATGTATGCTGAGTAAGTTACTTTTGAAATAGACATTAATATCTCTTATCCTGTGCGGCACCGAAACATCATAATTATCCCATAATTTTATGACTATGTATGAATGTGGTGTCAATCATACAACTGTTGTAACCTTCACCATGATACAATGTCTGCTTCATTTTAGGTAGATTAATTATTGTGACATATTTAAAAACTGCCAGCAATGATTACAGTTCATAATACATTAACTTTAAAGGTGCACTAACAATTTAAATAGTATTTTGAGTTTTTACACTGCCTACATTTTTAAACCAAATAGTTAGTACAATGCAAATCTCATTATGCATTCCTGTCCCTAAAATGTGACAAAGTAATCAAGATTCATTATACTGCGTCCTACTCTAGTAAGACTTCTTACATTCCTCTGTCTTTTCTTACTCCTATAACCTTGAACCTTTTATCATACAAATTTCTAAATTATCTCATCTCTCTCACGCCTTCAGCTTTACTTGGACTTGGCCCTTCTTGTAAATTCTTCAACGAGAATAGATGATTTTTACTGCTGCTCAGAATAATGATATTTGAGCAACTATCTCTATTGAACTCAACCTGCTGAGTACATTTTGAGTCTTCCTGTGGAAATCCCATTGGGCTTTGGAATAAAACACAATCAACTTTCTATTGTCTTGGCACACAGTTACCTTCTAGTTCTCTGGAGACAATAGGTGATGCCACCTCGTTCAGTGTAGAAGGAGTGATTGTGGTAGATGTTCAATTGGAGAGAATTATGTATTCCCTTTGTCTACCTCAAGCTAACTTCATTTGTGCATAGTCTCTCTTTTTGAATTATTGCCCAGAGAGAGAGCACACATTACATTAGTCCAGGGGTCAGCAACCTGCAGCTCATTAAGGACTCATGTGCAGCTCCTTGACCTTGATTGATCAAATGCATTTTTCAACCTGCATTAAAGTAAATTTGTTTTTCATTTCCTACTTTTTGTATCCAATCTCTTATTTGAACAAATATAAATTTGCCCATCTCCTGAGTCTGTCTTGTTTTTCATTATTATTGGCATTTGAGTAACAGCATTGCTCTTAAGATACTGAGTTTGTGACTACAATTTAAAAATGGCTCTTCTTGTTATTAAAGTTGCTGACCCCTGCACTAGTCCCACCATTCTCAGTTGACCTATAGGATGTGCTCTATTACTGGACTTAGTGATGCAAACTAAGTGGAAAACTCTGCATTTCTCCCCCCATTTCTTGTATGGCAGAGGTGCCATTATACAAGCACTGCCCTGGTTGTACTTTCTATATTTTTGCTTATCCAATTTTCTTTGATTTTTATTCACCATAGCCATAATGAGAGTGAAATTGGACTTTGTTTCCCCTATTTCCTGGGCACAAAATGGGAACAATAATGTCCCATGCCACAAAGACATCAGAAATACGTTCGTTTGGTTTGGGCAATATTCAAGCCTCTTTGGGGGTTGCCTTAAAAGGAATTAGGCTCCTCACATATGTCACTAAGGAGTCTAACACCTATTTAAGGACCCCACTTCTAAAATTGGTCAAAACTATGCAGAGGTTGCGCTGCACAAGCTCTAACTAGCTTTTCTATCTCTGAAGTGAACTAACCAACGATCCATGAAGGGACTGCTGGAGGCTGCCAAAGACAAGGTAAGTAAACTTTTTCTCACCTACCTTAATACTGCAGGTCACAGTTGACCTCTGCCCTCACCCTACCCCACACTTGCCCTAGGCTTGACTACTGATTGGTGTCCACAACTTGAAGATTTCATGGTAATATGGCCTGAGAGTCAATTTTGGGCAACCCATGGGCCAATATCTTTGGCTGTGCATTGCTGTTGCACTGCCTATTTTACCCCATTGTCAGGTGCTAACCAATTTCTCCCCATAATCCATTTTTCTACTCCAAATACTTGTTTTCTTTTTCTGTACTGATCATTTGGAGACTGAAAATTATGCCTAAGACCTTTCTCTTCATAAATACCATGACTTAATGTCATTGTTCAAATGACCATTGGCAACATTGGATCCAACAATGCTAATGATAATAAAAGCAAAATACTGTGGATGCTGGAAATCTGAAATAAAAACAGACAGTGCTGGAAATACTCAGCAGGTCAGGCAGCATCTGTGGTGAGAGAAATAGAGTTAATGTTTCAGGTCTGTGACCTTTCGTCAGAGCTCCTTATGATTCTTCTTGGAAATCCTTGTTGAGCCTGTCACTTCAATGCCTCCTGTCTTAGTTTGTATCATGTTTTAATGTTACTGTTGATTGAATTAAATGCCAATATTAAGCCAATTTTGTGACCGATTTTTAAAATGTTTTCTGGTGAAAAGAAAACTTTTGTGTTCAACAATGGGAAAAAAACTTTCTTTTGCAAATTTCCCAGGTATTATTTCTCTGATACAGCTTTTTGCCTATCCAATATATAAAACCATGTTGTAAAAGATAGCCCAGAATTTGCTGAAATTGGACATTTGACCCTGAATGCCTTGTTCGACCATTGTGTGCCGAGATCCTCCAGTGGCAATTTATGCCAAAATTACCTAGAGAGCTAATTACAATGCTCCACAGTGAGGTTAGTGACGATTAGGAAGCGATGCAGCCAATGACCAATGACAAATGTTTGTTATTAATTCTTATTTTGATCATGTTATGATCAGATGAAGAGGGATCGAAAGGCTCCCCTCTTGTCCCTCTCCTTGTTTGACTGCAACAACGTTTATTCCTTTTTTAACAGTGGATGTGCTTACCAATTCAGTGACTGTTTAACCCTTTATGTGCTATGATCATAAAAGAACCAATGGGATGGATTTGTTTGAGTTTAAACAAGAAAGAGGTTAGTTTATTGTACTTAAAATCAAAACCCGATCTAAGAAAAATAATAAACTATGGCTCCAACCTTCACACACACACACACACACACACACACAAGAATTACACACACACTAATAGGTTACAGAGTGATGAAGAATAATTTGGTTGGATTAGAGTCCAGAACAAATAAAACTAATATACAGTCTGTGGGGTCTGGTAATTCAGTTATCTTCCAGCTGAATTCCTGGTCTTGAAGTTTCTGGTTAGTAGAAGTACACTTGCAGCTGGTCCATCTAGTTTAGGGTTTTCTTAGAGACAGTGATGTAGGTGGCTTTCTTCCCCGGGGTCTCTTTCTGTAGCAATGGTAGACTTGGATGTTCTCCAGTCACAGACAGGTTTCAAAACTTGCAGTATTACCTGGAGAGAGAAGAGAGAGAGAGAGAGACAGCCCACTCGGGTCCTGCACTGATTAGCTCCCAAAGCTTGTCTGCTGTTTGTAACAGAAACTCCAAGTTTTCACACAGACTGGGGAGACTGTCACATGATTCTTTCAGTGTATTTTTTTTTTCACTTCAATGAGATCCCAAGTCTAAGAATTCCAAATCTCTCTCAGGTCTTATTGTTTCAATGTTTACTCTCTAGAGGTATGTCTCCACTAGTGTGAATGCTCCAAGATGGTGTTGAATGTCTTGCTAATGAGGATTATACTAGATAATGCACTCAACTGTTCATGCCATTGTTCTTGATGAGAGCTATTTGACATGTGTCTCCACTTCGATGCCTTGGAATGTGTGGTATATAAGTGCAAATTGTGGTGGCCATCTTAGCTGCCAGTTTTTTAAAAAGTTGAATGTAGGATTCCAACTTTCCTTTTTAAAAGTTTAATATAGATTTCCAACCAATGAATTAAAAATCATCATTCAGCATAGCACGTTTTCATGACAGATCACTTGAACAGTATTGCATTATTCATCCACTTTCTATTCTGATTTATAACAAATTCCATTTGGAAAATCCACTACAAATCTGTTGGATTATTTATTTTCTAAAGTTATTCCTCAATATAATATGGGTAGCATGTGTGAAGGTACCTGAGCTAATGGAAAGCTTCTAAATTGTTTTCAGATGTTGGTGGGAAAATTAATTTCAAAGCATATGTCCCTGTGTTTTGTAGGGGAAATATATTAAAAACTAAATGCTAGATCTCTAGGTTGTAATTATTTATGAATTAATCTCTCAGATATTCCCGCACTATTGTAACTCTTTAAATAAGTCAATTTTATGTTTATTTCTCAACAAAATATTTACTGATGCACTGTCCCATTGATGTGGAATTGAATGTATTTATTTATTTAGAGATACAGCATTGAAACCAGCCCTTCGGCCCACTGAGTCTGTGCCAACCAACAACCACCCATTTATACTAATCCTACATTAATCCCATATTCCCTACCACATCCCCACAATTCTCCTACCACCTACCTACACTAGGAGCAATTTACAATGGCCAATTTACCAATCAACCTGCAAGTGTTTGGCTGTGGGAGGAAACCAGAGCACCCAGCAGAAACAGGGAGAATTTGCAAACTCCGCACAGGCAGTACCCAGAACTGAACCCGGGTCACTGGAGCTGTGAGGCTGCGGTGCTAACCACTGCGCCACTGTGCCACTCTATTTATTGATAGGAATACTGAAAGAAACAAGTATTTGGATTGATACACCGGGCTGGATTTTACCAGCCCTCCGACGTCAGGGGTTGTGGCGGGGAGGCCAAGAAAATAACTCCAGGAGAGGCCCACCATGGGCCTTGATGCCGGGAAGGCCCCACCCCAAATTACTGGTGATGGCAAGGCCTCTTGGCAGCCCTCCAGCCACTCGGCGACAGGACCCCAATTAAAATATTTTAATTTATTTAAATTACATGAATAAAGACCTACCTTGACAAAGCGGAACACTGGTGGGGAGGGGGGAGGAGTGACGTTTTCAGGGTGGGGCGGGGAGCGGGGAAAACTCTTGCTATTGGTTGAGGGGATGGTGGGAAGGGGTTGAAGGTGCGAGTGAAGAAAGTTCAGGGTGGAAAGGTCGTGATTGAGAGCTAACATTTTTGTGGGGAGAGGGCAATTAATAAATTGAGTAGTCATGAGGGTCGGGTGGGGGAGGGGACTAAAACTGCTGATAAAGTTTTAAATTTATTTTTTTAAAGACCTGTAGTGTTAAAAATTTAAATGGACCTGAAGGGCTGGAAGCCCTTAAAAAATGGTGCCAGCGCCTGAGCAGTGGCTCCAGACGCCGTTGCTGTGTTGGAGTGCCCGCCCCTTTATGTCATCAGGGGCAGTCCGCCCTCTCCATGTAAATGAGCCGACGCGCTAAATATCGTGGCGGCTCAGTGGCACACATCTCGCACGTGCGCTGTGCTGTTTTTGAAGCTCACCACCAAGATCGGCGGTGTGCTTAAAAAATTCAGCCCACTATGTTAAAAATAACAATTGACGCTGTTAAGGGACAAGAGATCAATGAATCAATACAAACATTAAATGGCTTTCAAAAATTTTATTCCATTTAACACTAAATTCTCCAACCAGCTAGTATATCCAAAAGATTATTATCTCTGTATTAGCGACATAAAAGATTTGTAAAAAGACATCTTTGTTTAATGGAAATTGATCTTGGTGCAATAAATTATGCTGCTGCCAGACCACCAGTGTCATTTTGGTCTAAACGGCAGCAGTGAACAAAGTAGTGTTAAACCAGCAAATTGGACATTGCCGCCGTTGAATTTATAGATGGGGCAGAACAACGCTAACAGAATTCTCACTTTTTCGGTGAAGTTCACAATGGATTTCCCAGGAAATTTTGCCATAGCATAAATAATGTCCAGAGTCACCACACCTTAACTTCCTGGAAGTAGTAACAACGTGTACTGTAGATGGATCATTACTATGGCACAAGTTTCCAGCAAAGACCAGCCCGATATATTTGATGTACTCGCTACCCCAGATTTAATGTTGTTTTATATATTTTCCCTCTGGACCATCTCAAATTTCAGTTTGGCCGATGATGCATGATGTCTGGATATAGATAGGGGACCTTGAAGACATTAAAGTAGTGGAAAATGTGCTCAGAATTTTCTTGACAACCAGTTGTAGAAACCATGATGGTTGCAATGCTCATTCTCGGCATCTTGTCATTTGCTTATGCAAAACATCAGGCACTGCATTTTAACATTTTGGCCCATTCACAATGGGGGAGGCTGGCAGTGGGTCGGGAACCCGAAATATCGTGTAGCAGGTTTCTCTGTGGCTCTTCAACTGACCCACAGCATTAGCATCCTACTTTCAGATTTCCTGACCAATCAAAGCGGGCGGACGTGGTCAAGACCTATATGTGCCTGTTGAAGCCTCAGTATTTAAAGGGACCCCAAAGAGGGACAGAATTGAAGTATTCTATAACTGGCAACTGAGAAACGACAACTGGATTGATGGAGTCTCAAAGAGGGAAAGCTACCCCCTTCCCCCTCCCTGCCACTCCCCCCACTCCCCACCAATTTTCTAAGTCTTCTCTGGACATCATACTGCAGGCTAAAAAGGCTCACAGAGAAACTTTGTTCCCAGAGGACAGGAGGAAGAAACCTGCATCGGAAACCAAGCAGGCATGGCTGGAAGTCACTGAGGAGGTGAGCGGCAGGAGTGTGGTTCCTTGCTCATGGATTTACAGCTGCAAGAGATTCAATGACCTTATCAGGACAGGAAACATTAGTGGCATACCATATTCAAGTGCCTTCACTCTGACATCTCCAACCTTTACCTGCACAGCACTCCTCAGACCAACACACCTTGTAGGTCCACCCATCACTCTCTCACGAGGCAACTTCTGATATCCCCATCAGAACATTTATCACTGACACTCACTTTCATCATATTGCCATCTCACAGTCATCACTCACAGTCACCCTGCACAAATATTGTCATTCCATCCTTTCGACACAGTCCATATTTCGCACACATAACTCTTCTCTTTCTCTCCTTGCAGGAGAAGAGAGTGCAGAACACCAGGGACAGAAGAGAACTAGGGGCTGTCCTCCAGTCATAACCACACTGACACTGCAGAGGACAGAGCATTGGAAATAAGTAGAGTCTCAGAATGCATGGCCATTGGGGAAGGAGAGATTGGGGTCTCCAAGATACCTGATAAAATAACTAGGTATTACACAGCCACATGGCACATAACCCTCACTGATGACTTGATGTCAGCAGCCACTGAAATATGATCTGCACAATGTTGACTTTGAATCCTTTCACCTTATCAGTTCTAATTCATGTTTTTCATCTCCGACAGGTCCTTCAAGCATCACATAGCTGCTGATCCTGGAGAAGCTGAGGAATCATCAGAGGATATCGCACACTCTGAGAAAGCACTGCCACATGGCTCATGCTTACTCCCCACCAGTGCAGATATCCACACCTCAGTGGGGACCCCAAGACTGGTAGCTGTGTTGTCACACGGTGAGCCACACATCACAAGTAAATGGAAGCAGGTGTTGGAGACAGGAAAAGCAGTGGAGAGTCCCCATCGGAGGGTGCAGGACACTCCAAGCTCTGCTTAGCTGGATGCAGATGCTGAGCCTTAGGGTGAGGATGGGGGTGGGGGTGTCATCGATGGAGAGACTATTCTGGAGCAGCAACGGAAAATGTGTCTGTCAGCATTTCCAGAGGTATTGTGCATGACTGGGGAGAGCTTGGAGGAGTCAGTCTCCACCGTGAGTGCCATGATCTCTCAGGTATTTGTGACTTCAAGTGCTGGCCCTGACCAATGATCTGCACATTTCATCTGCCAGTTTAAATAAAATAGCGGAAAGCCTCACCTTGGCTATTCAGAACCTCACTGAAGTGCAGCAAAGTGCACTGCAGCATTTAGCTAGCTGGGAAGTGCAGGTGGGCCATAAGAGGGAAGAAGGACAAAGGGGAGATGCAAATGGGAGCTCTGCTCAAAACACTTGTCCCCCCCGCCCCTCTCCTCAGTCAGAATCCCAGATACTGCCTCCTCTCCCAATAGTCATGTCTGCCCCTGCACAAGTGCAGGTGAGGCCGTCTTTGGCAAGGTTTTCTTGGGTCCAAAACCCAGAGGATGTCTGTTATGAGCATCTGAGTAGTCAGAGCAAGGGAGTGAGCAGCCTGCCTCCAGCTCTGCTGAAGACACAGTGGAGCACAATGTAGGAGGAATAGGAAAAGGAAGGGAAAGCCTTTGCATTTTCACAAGGGAAATCACTTGGGTATTTAAAAGTTTGTTAAAATGTCACTTTCATTATCAATGTTTATGTATGATAAACTTTATTTCAAATCTTCATTGTTCAGTCATCCCTATTGTCACCTGTCGCCTGCCAAGTGGCCTTCAGTCTTAAAGAAAATGGTATGACTAGAAGACAAGCAATGGATGTCAGTGAGAGGGATGGATTGTGGAACTGCTTCATGCTGGGGGCTGCGGGTGGGCACAGCAGGTTTGGAATTGGTCTGCTAGATGGTTACACTGCCTCAGATCAGCTGATGTGTGCCTAAATTAGTCCGTCCTGTGCATCCTTGGCAGCTAAGTGAGTGGCTGCAGGTACCCTGGCTCCATCAGTCTCCTCTTCCTGTTGTTCCTCCTCTTCCTCCTCCGAGGGTGCAGAGCAGTCCTCACCTTCCTCCTTCTGCAGCTCCAACCCTCTCTGCTGTGCTATGTTGTGCAAGGCACAGTGCACAACTATCATTCTGAATACCCTTGCTGGTTCATACTTAAGATTGCCCCAAAGTCTGTTAAAGCACCTTAATCACATCTTCAGCATCTCAATGACTTGCTGAATGACCACTCCTTGTGTCCATGTGGCTTCGGTTGTACCTTTCCCGTGTGTCAGCTGTAGGGATTCTCATAGGTGTCATCAGCCACATCCTTAGAGAGTAGCCCTTTTCACCAAATAGCCACCCACTGACTCTGCTTGGAGACTCGACTGGCACAGAATTTTTTTTTATGATTCATTGGATGTGGGTGTCACTGGCAAGGTCAGCATTTATTCCCCATCCCTAATTGCCTTGAATTGAGTGGCTTGCTAGGCCATTTCAAAGGCAGTTAAGAGTCAACAACATTGCTGTGAGTCTGGAGTCACATGTAGGCCAGACCAGGTAAGGATGGAAGATTTCCTCCCCTTCAGGGCATTAATGAACCAGATGGGTTTTTACAACAATTGACAATGGTTTCATGGTCACCACTAGACTAGCTTTTAATTCCAGATTTTTTAATTGAATTCAAATTTCACCATCCACCATGGTGGAATTTGAATCCATGTCCCCGGAGCCTGGGCCTCTGGAGTAGTAGTCCAGTGACATTACCACTACATCACCACTTCCCCTCAATGAAAGCATCATGGTAACTTCCTGGGTACTTTGCATAGACATGCATGATAATCCTTTAGTGGTTACATATGAGCTGAACATTAATGGAATAGAATCCCTTTCAATAGATGGATACTGCTGGTTGATCTGATAGCACCTTGATTGGCAAATGTGTGCACTCTATGACTCCCTGGACATGTGGGAATCCAGCCAGAGCAGCAATTCTAATGGCCTTCTCATTCTGACTGGCCTTATCAATAGTGAAATGGATGTGAGTAGCAGCCTTGGCAAACTGGAGGTGAAGAATTTCAGGGCTGCGGTGACCTTGATGGCCACTGGCAACATGTGCCTATCTGGCCCACTTGAAAGTCAGTCTTGATTTAGGAGGCTGCAAATGTCAGCAACCACCTGACGTGAAAGTCTGAGCCTCCTGAGGCACTAGTGCTCAGTCATGTCCAGAAAGCTCAACTTGTGCCTATATAACCTGTGTTGGGGATATCACCTCCTTCCGGCTGGAGCTCCTATGTTCATCACCTCAGTTCAGGTGGTTGAAGAGAAGGCTGCCGCTGCTCCTGCTGCTGGTTGTGTTGCTCCTGCTCCCGCTGATGGTGTTGGTGTTGCTGCTGCTGCTCATCTTGTTTCTCATCAAAGGTCCAAGGTAGAGCTGCATAAGCATCTCACATGCTGCTGAGAAGGCTGACAACTGGAAAGTGCAGATCAAAGTCTAAAATGTCAAGGTAGCAGAAATGATCTCCAAAGTCTTGAAAATCTCCTCTTAAAGGCTGGGATTTTATAGAACATAGAACATAGAACAGTACAGCACAGTACAGGCCCTTCAGCCCACGATGTTGTGCCGAACCTTTAACCTACTCTAAGATCAAACTAACTACCTACCCTTCATTCTACTATCATCCACGTACCTATCCAAGAGTCGCTTAAATGTCCCAAATGTATCTGCTTCTACCACCACCGCTGGCAGCGCATTCCACGCACCCATCACTCTGTGTAAAGAACCTACCTCTGACATCTCCCCGAAACCTTCCTCCAATCACCTTAAAATTATGCCCCCTGGTGATAGCCCTTTCCACCCAGGGAAAAAGTCTCTGACTATCCACTCTATCTATGCCTCTCATCATCTTGTACCCCTCTATCAAGTCACCTCTCATCCTTCTTCGCTCCAATGAGAAAAGCCCTAGCTCCCTCAATCTTTCTTCGTAGGACATGCCCTCCAGTCCAGGCAGCATCCTGGTAAATCTCCTCTGCACCCTCTCTAAAGCTTCCACATCCTTCCTATAATGAGGCGATCAGAACTGAACACAATATTCCAAGTGTGGTCGAACCAGGGCCTTATAGAGCTGCAGCATAACCTCGCGGCTCTTAAACTCAATCCCCCTGTTAATGAAAGCCAACACACCATACGCCTTCTTAACAACCCTATCAACTTGGGTGGCAACTTTGAGCGATCTATGGACATGGACCCCAAGATCCCTCTGTTCCTCCACACTACCAAGAATTCTGTCTTTAAGCCTGTATTCCGCATTCAAATTCGACCTTCCAAAATGAATCACTTCACACTTTTCCAGGTTGAACTCCATCTGCCACTTCTCAGCCCAGCTCTGCATCCTGTCAATGTTACATTGCAACCTACAACAGCCTTCCACACTATCCACAACTCCAGCAACCTTCGTGTCATCGGCAAACTTGCTAACTCAGCCTTCCACTTCCTCATCCAAGTCATTTATAAAAATCACAAAGAGCAGAGGTCCCAGAACAGATCCTTGCGGAACACCACTGGTCACCGAGCTCCATGCTGAATACTTTCCATCTACTACCACCCTCTGACTTCTATGGGCCAGCCAATTTTGTATCCAGACAGCTAACTTTCCCTGAATCCCATGCCTCCTTACTTCCTGAATGAGCCTACCATGGGGAACCTTATCTGAGGTGGAATCAGAGGTGGGAGGCACTGAGTATCACAATGGGTGGTGGGGGGGGGGGGGGTGGTGGTGGAGGGCCCATCGCCTCCCCGTTGCCAAGCAATCTTCCCAGGAGCAGGATAGGCCAACGACAGCCTTCCCACCCAGGGGGCAATTGAGGCCGTTAAGTGGCCTATTAATGGCCAATTAAGGGCCTCTTCCCGCCACCGCTGGGATCTTACCAGTGGTTGGGGGAGAGGGGCCTCCACCACTTTGGGGGTGGGGGGGGTTGCCTTGTAACATGAGGCACATTCCCTGTGGGCTTGGGCGGGGGGGAGGGGGGGGTTGCAGTCTCTCCTTCGTGGGCAATCTCTGGCCCAGGGAGGACCCTGCTGGTACAACTTTACCCCCTGGGACCCCCCAACTTCCCCGGACTGCACAACCACCTTGCACCCCACCTGCGGGGGTCTTCTGGACTGGTCCTGGTGACACCGCCTCACTTAGCTGAGATCCAGGGTTCCAGGGCTGGGCCTGGGTTTGAGGCCTCTGCAGTACCAGCAGTGGCCATTGCTCCCTGATGCCCAGTTTGGGTTCCGCCAGGGCCACTCAGCTCCTGACCTCAGTTCAAACATGGACAAAAGAGCTGAACTCAAGAGGTGAGGTGAAGTGAGTGCCCTTGACATCAAGGCAGCATTTGACTGTGTATGGCATCAAAGAGCCCGAGCAAAACTGAGGTCAATGGGAATCGGGGGGAAAACTCTCCGCTGATTGCAACGATGGTTGTTGGAGGTCAATCATCTCAGATCCAGGACATCACTGCAGGAGTTCCCCAGGGTAGTGTCCTAGGCCCAACCATCTTCAGCTGCTTCATCAATGATCTTCCTTCAATCATAAGGTCAGAATTGGGGATGTTCGCTGATGATTGCACAATGTTCAGCACCATTCGCAACTCCTCAGATACTGAAGCAATCCGTGTAAAAATGCAGCAAGACCTGGACAATATTCAGGCTTGGGCTGTTGGGCTGATAAGTGGCAAGTAACATTTGTGCTACACAAGTGCCAGACAATGACCATCTCCAACAAGAGAGAATCTAACCATCTCCCCTTGACATTCAATGGCATTACCATCACTGAATCGCCCACTATCAACATCCTTGGGGTTACCATTGACCAGAAACTGAACTGCAGTAGCCATGTAAATACTGTGGCTACAAGAGCAGGTCAGAGACTAGGAATCCTGCGGTGAGTAACTCACCTCCTGTCTCCCCAAAGCCTGTCCACCATTTACAAGGCACAAGTCAGGAGTGTGATGGAATACTCTCCATTGCCTGGATGGATGCGCTCCAACAACACTCAAGAAGCTCGACACCATCCAGGACAAAGCAGTCCGCTTGATTGGCACCCCATCCACAAACATTCACGCCCTCCACCACCGACGCAGCGTGGCAGTAGTGTGTATCATCTACGCGATGCACTGCAACAATGCACCAAGGCTCCTTAAACAGCACCTTCAAACCCACGACCTCTACCACCTAGAAGGACAAGGGCAGCAGATGCATGGGAACCCCATCACCTGCAAGTTCCTCTCCAAGCTACACATCATCCTGACTTGGAACTGTTTCGCTGTCACTGGGTCAAAATCCTGGAACTCCTTCCTAACAGTACTGTGGGTGTACCTACCCCACATGGACTACAGTGGTTCAAGAAAGCAGCTCACCACCACCTTCTCAAAGGCAATTAGCAATGGGCAATAAATGCAGGCCTAGGCAGCGACACCCACATCCCACGAATGAAAAAAAAATAAGGCAGAGGCAGGCTTTCCCCTCCTTTTCGGCCTGGTGCCCTACCTCCAGCACAAAATCCAGACAAAGGAGTGAAAGCACACTCTCAGAACAAGTCCTTTGTGCTAAAACCTTTCACCGAGGCAAAGAAGCAGATTTCATATCTCTGTGTTTAAAGGCTTTTCAGCCTGTCAATTACTCAGCTCCATCAATCGTCACTGTCCTCTCATCTTGTTCAATTTGGCAAGTTCCAGACAACCTGGGAGACCTGTGTGCTGGCAATTAAAACCTGAACCCAATATTAAAGATGCAGTCAATTGCCTTGTCAATTTGTCTTCTCAAGGGCAAATAGGGATGGGCAACAAATGCTGGCCTTACCAGTGACACTCACATCCCATGAAAGAATTTTTTAAAAAAGCAATGTTAATCGCAGACCCGCCTGTTCTGCCAGGAATTTTGGTCCACGAACAACATGCATGCGTTAAATACGGAAGTCAGGAGGTTCCTGCCGGCTTCCTGGCACACTGGCATTTATGCTTCTTTAATCTCCTGCATACACCAACACCCGCCCACCCTGGCAGGTTAAAATCCACCCCCCCGCCCCCTCACTGCCACCCCCCCACCCCCCACCCCCAACGCCCAGGTGTACTTTTTTCTGAGCAGAAAGTTAAACAAAGATTATGTTACTAAGTTGGGAAGGTCTAGTATGATTGTTTGCTAAAAGAATAACAGAGGACAATAAAATCCAGGATGAATTCTAAGTCACCAGCTGGGGTCTGATCTATTTCACATACAGAATAGTGCAGCAGCGATAATAACAATGTAGAAACTTATTCACTTGGTTCATCTAAATAGTAGCTGATAGAAAAGAATGAAAATCTGTTCTATATAAATGTTTTCCTCTGAATAATACACTGAAGCAGGAAAGAAAATTCCAGAATGTAAAATCAAAGCTAACCTCATTAGTCAACATCCCATGTGCATTCCAAAATCTCAAAACTCATTGTAAATCAGTGCTCATAATACATCTGCAACAGGCTGGAACTATGTAAATGTATTTTCCTACAAAGTAAAATGAATTGTAATGTGATACTTTTTAACTTGTTCCCTCTGCACTGCTGTTCTGAACCCATGTGATCCACAAGATATCAGCTGCTCAACAGCAATTACAGCATCTGGATCTCTCATCACATGGTTGGCCAATGCACTGATAATAATCAAATGTAGGTTTGCTGAATTAAATGTAAATAGTACTCTGCACTATACTGACAATGGAATGGGAGCCTATCTTTGGCCAACTTATAGAACCAATGTATCCAGGTCCACAGCACAGCTGACAAATAGTGTATGCCTTCAGAGAAAAAAAGTAAGTGAATGAAGCAGTCTTCACAATAGCATTTAAAGTAAAGGGATCGGAAATTGCAAATGAATGAGTACAGATGCCATGGAAATCTGTTGGAAGAAAGAGGTGAGAAAGTCTTACATATATGAGATGGTGGACAGGCATTGGAGAGACAGGAGATGAATTACTCGCTGCAGAATTCCCAGCCTCTGACCTTCTCTTTTAGCCACAGCATTTATGTGGCTGGTCCATGTTACGATCAGGTGAGGAGGGGTCACAGGCTCCCCTCTTGTCCTTCCTCTTATTTGACTGCAACAGGGTTTATTCCTTTTTAAGCAGTGGATGTGCTTACCACATACCTTTGTGGTGATTGTAAAACAACCAATCAGACAGGTTTTCTTGAATTTAAACAAGAAAGAGGTGAGTCTATTACACTTAAAAATCTAAACCCGATCTAAATGAAAATAATAAAAGTACACTGCACTTCCATGCACGTACACACACACAGGAGAATCACACACACACAAATAGATTACAGAGTGATGAAGAATAGATTTGTGTTGGGTTAGAGACCAGAACAAATAAAAATAACACATAGTCTGTGGTCTGGTAGCTGTACTGGTCTTCCGGTTGAACTTGTGGTCCAGAAGTTCTGTGTTGACAGTTGAGCAGAGGGCTTCCTTCTTGGTGTCTTTGTCTTCGATCTAGCATCCGACAGCTAGGCTTCGCATGCTCCACCAGGCCTTACGGAGAGAGAGAGAAAGAGAGAGAGAGAGCGAGAGAGAGCTCTTCTGGCTTCTGCACAGATTGAGTTTCTGGCTTGTCTGCTTGTCCAAGGGAAACCCCCTGCTTTCACAGAGATGGACAGATGGTCACATGACTGTGTCAGTGTATTCTCTGGTACCTTCTAATGAGAATTAAGTTTTAGAATTTCCATCTGTCAAGCCTCGTGGTGCCAATGTTTTCCCCTGGAGGGGTTTGCCCTTTCAATGTTAATGTCCCGAGATGGCTTTGAATGTCTTGCTAATAAAAGCAATCTCAGGTAGCTCAATGAATAGGGCAAGCCGTTGTTTTGGGTACAGGCTAATCAGACATGTGTCTCCAATTTTGACGCCTTGAAATGTGCAAGGTTTTCAAATGCTGGTGGCCATTTTTAATTGTGGCAAAGATTTTGTAAAAGTTGTCTGCAATATTCCAGCTTTCCTCTTTTTTTGAGTTTAATGTAAGTTTCCAACCAATGAATTAAAATTCCTCATTTGGCATAGCATGTTTTCTTGACATCGAGTTCAATTTCTGATCAATGGTAACTCTCAGGATGTTGATAGTGGGGAATCAGCGATTGTAATGCCATTAAACATCAAGGGAGCTGTTTGAAATAGTCATTACCTTGCACTTGTGTGGTGCGAATGTTACTTGCCACTTATCAGCCCAAGCCTGGATGTTGTCCAGGTCTTACTGCATCTGGACACAGGCTGCTTCAGTCTCTGAGCAGTTGCGAATGGTGCTCAACATTGTGCAATCATTAGTGAACATCCCCATTTCCTACCTTATGTTGGAGGAAAGGTCATTGATGGAGCAGCTGACGATGGTTGGGCCTAGGACATTACCCTGAGGAACTCCTGCAGTGATGCCCTGGGACTGAGATGATTGTCCTCCAACAACCACAAGCATCTTCCTTTGGGCTAGCTATGACTTGAACCAGCAGAGAGTTTTCCCTTGATTCCCATTGACTCCAGTTTTGCTACAGCTTCTTGATGCCAAACTTGGTCAAATGGTCTCTTGAAGTCAAGGGCAGTCACTCTCACCTCACCTCTGGAGTTCAGCTCCTTTGTACATGTTTGGACCAAGGTTGTAATGAGGTCAGGAGCCGAGTGGACCTGGCAGAACCCAGATTGAGCGTCAGTGAGCAGTTTATTGCTAAGCAAGTGCCACTTGTTAGCATTGTCTACGACACCTTCCATCACTTTGCTGATGATCGAAAGTAGACTGATACGATGGTAATTGACCATGTTGGATTTGTCCTGCTTTTTGTGCACAGGACATACCTGGGCAATTTTCCACACCGCTGGGTGGCTGTTAGTGTTATAGCTATACTGGAACATCTTGCCTAGGGGCGCGGCTAGTTCTGGAGCACAGGTCTGCAGTACTATTGCCAGAAGTTGTCAGGGCCTTTGCAGTATCCAGTGCCTTCAGCCATTTCTTGATATCCCATGGAGTGAATGCGATTGGCTGAAGACTGACATCTGTGATGTTGGGGACCTCAGTGGGGGGCTGAAATGGATAATCCACCCGGCACTTCTGGCTGAAGATGGATGCAAATGCTTCAGCCTTGTCTTTTGCACTGAAGTGCTGGGCTCCCCCATCATTGAAGATGGGGATATTTGTTGAGCCTCCTCTTTCTGTTAGTTGTTTAATTGTCCACCACCATTCATGCTGGATGTGGCAGGACTGCAGAGCTTGGATCTGCTCCATTGGTTGTGGGATCGCTTAGCCCTGTCTATCACATGCTGCTTACACTGTATGGCATGTAAGTAATCCTGTGTTGTAGTTTCACCAGGCTGATACCTCATTTTTAGGTATGCCTGGTGCTGCTCTTGGCCTGCCCTCCTGCACTCTTATTTGAGCCAGGGTTGATGGAAATGGTAGAATGGGGTTATGCTGGGCCATGAGGTTGCAGATTGTGGTTGAATACAACTCTGCTGCAGCTGCTGATGGCCAACAGCACCTCATGGATGTCCAGTTTTGAGCTGTTAGATCTGTTCAAAATCTAGCTCATTTAGCACAGTGATAGTGCCACACAACACGATGGAGGGTATTCTCAATGTGAAGATGGGACTTCGTCTCCACAAGGACTGTGTGGTGGTCATTCTTACCAATACTGTCATGGACTGATGAAACTGCGACAGGTAGATGGGTGAGGATGAGGTCAAGTAGGTTTTTCCCTCTTCTTGGTTCCCTCACCGCGTGCTGCGGACCCAGCCGAGCAGCTATGTCCTTTAGAACTTGGCCAACTCAGCCACTAGTGGTAGTACCGAGACACTCTTGATGATGGACATTGAAGCCCCCCACCCAAAGTACAATCTGTGCCCTTGCCACCCTCAGTGCTTCCTCCAACTGGTGTTGAACATTGAGAAGCACTGATTCATTAGCCGAGGGGTTGTGGGGCGGGGGGGGGGGGGGGGGGGGGGGGTGGGGGTGAGGGGGACGGTCGTTGGTGATTAGCAGGAGTTTCCTTGCCCATGTTTGACCTGATGCCGGGAAATTAGATAAGTACAAGAGAGAGAAAGGGAGTAAAGGATTTATTGATAATGTGAGATGACATAAATAAAGTAGATAGAGGCTTGTATCCGTGTTGTAAATTCGATATAATACAATTCTAATTAATGAGTACATGTTTCTTCTGCTCAATCTTCTATCTTTGTTCCCTTATTTTCTAACTTAAATCACCTCTTTAAAATCATTCCATAATTTCCTCATTTTAATGAAAACAGCTTCTGTTCTGTTTTTCAAGTATTTCTTCATATTCATATTTTCTCATACCAGACAACATTCTAATCAAGCTGTGCTGTATCCTCTCTATTGCCTCAACTTCATCCCTGCAGCGTGGAGCCCAAAACTGCACACAGTAATCTGCTAAGTTTTTATATAGATTCGCCATTAAATCTCTGCTTTTATTTTCTGTGCATCTTGCCAAAAATCCAATAGTCCACTAGTTTTCTTTTAATGCAATTATTTGAGTGGTAGTTCTAAAATCTTGTGAACCTGGAATCCTGAATCCCTCTGCTGTTCCAACTATCAATGATTCTAAGTATTATTACTAAATGTACCACTTCACATTTGCCACTTTTGTTGCCATTTACATAATTTTGTCAATATCTGTATAGAACTTCCTTTGGTCTCCAGAATTATTTACAATGTTACCTATTTTAGTATTGTATCCACATTTGGACAACATTCCCACTAGTTCCATAACCAAATCATTGATATCAGGGGGCTAAATTGGGCCATATTCTGCCAGTTCTTTAGCTGCTAGGAGGCCACAAAATGCTTGAAACTGAGATCCAAGATACATGTACACATTTCCAATGTTAAATGGAATGAAAGACCTTCCCATTGCACTATTTAAAAGAATCATGAAGTACTTACAGGTTAGTTGCTGGATTATTTCTTCTGGCTGCTGGTCCAATGGTATGTGTTTTTGGAGGTTTCCTATACGTGACTAATGTTTGAATACTCTACAGGGAAAAACGGCTGGCCTAGAAATATTATTTTTGTCATTTAAAATACCATGCTGAAAGAAGTTGCTTCCAGACATAGGTGGCCTGGTAAGGCTTTCTGTGTGAATTGAGCATGATTGGGTGAATGAAGTGAGACCATGCACAACAGGACAAGTTGCTGGAAGAGAAGGGGGAGGAGATCAGTCAGCAGGAGACCATGTTCACAGAGAGTCTTTAGGGAGCAATTCCCTAACCTCAGTATCACAAGGACAAACCTATGAAACATCTTCACTTCACAACTCCTGCAGCCACAACTGCAACCTCAAAGCAGGGCAAGGACAGCATCAGCATTGACTGTGGCTGTCAGACCATAGCTTGTAGCTTTTGCATCTGACACCTTTCAGGCTGCAGCTGGAGATTTAAGCAACATCTTGCAGTTTGCATGCTGCATTGAAGCTATCTATACAAAGAGAAACCCTTTCATTTCATCCCCACTTGCAGGCGGCGTGAGCATGAGGATTTCCATAGATTGGAGGCTCCCCATGGTGCAGGGTGTCATTAATGGCACGTACATTGCCTTGCGTGCTCCTCAACTGAACTTGGTCATTTGCATCGACTGAAAGAGATTCTGCTCCCTCAATGTGAAGCTGGTGTATGACTATGGGCAGCGCATCATGCAGGTTAATACCCATTATCCTGGCTGCAGTCACTATTCCTTCTTTCTGCGACAGTCCTCTCTATTTGACTCACCATGTTAAGTCAAAGTTAGGCTAAATGACTGCAAGAGTTATCACTTCATCAAATGGATCATGACTCCAATCAAGAACCAATGCACACATGCACAGTCAACCTACAATGTGAACAATGCTGCAATAAGGATCATTATAGAGCACACCATCACCATTCTCAAGTGATGCGTCTGCTATTTGGTCTGGTCTGGAGGAGCAGGTATCACGATTTATTGTAGTATATTGTATACTGCACAACCTGGCCATGATGAGGGAACAGCCTTTGCCACCAACTATCAGGTGAGAAACTGAGGAGTAGGAGCATGAGGAAGAGGAAGTGGAGGAACTGGTAGAGGAAGGGAGGCAGCAATGTTGACAGTCCCTTTCTGCCTGGGCTCTACGTGATCACATTATTCATGAGTGATACCAGTAACCTCAACCCCACCTCCACACTCACCATCAATCCCAAACTCTTTGCCTTTCCTCTATCATTGACCATCACATCATTCTCTTTCTAACAACACCAAACTAAAAACCATCAAAAAATACACATTCAAATCCAATTTTATAAATTCACTCATGAAATAATGCATACAAAATTAATCACCCTTGTGCATTCCCTCAGTTCCTGTATTCTGTGTGTATTTGCCTATTGTTATGGCTTGGCCATGTGAGCCGCATGGAAGATGGCAGGATCCCCAAAGACACATTGTACAGCGAGCTCGCCACTGGTATCAGACCCACCGGCCGTCCACGTCTCCGCTTTAAAGACGTCTGCAAACGCGACATGAAGTCCTGTGACATTGATCACAAGTCGTGGGAGTCAGTTGCCAGCGTTCGCCAGAGCTGGCGGGCAGCCATAAAGACAGGGCTAAAATGTGGCGAGTCGAAGAGACTTAGTAGTTGGCAGGAAAAAAGACAGAGGTGCAAGGGGAGAGCCAACTGTGCAACAGCCCCGACAAACAAATTTCTCTGCAGCACCTGTGGAAGAGCCTGTCACTCTAGAATTGGCCTTTATAGCCACTCCAGGCGCTGCTTCACAAACCACTGACCACTTCCAGGCGCGTATCCATTGTCTCTCAAGATAAGGAGGCCCAAAAGAATCAGGTGAGAAACTGAGGAGTAGGAGCATGAGGAAGAGGAAGTGGAGGAACTGGTAGAGGAAGGGAGGCAGCAAATTTGACAGTCCCTTTCTGCCTGGGCTCTACGTGATCACATTATTCATGAGTGATACCAGTAACCTCAACCCCACCTCCACATTCACCATCAATCCCAAACTCTTTGCCTTTCCTTTATCATTGACCATCACATCATTCTCTTTCTAACAACACCAAACTAAAAACCACCAAAAAATACACATTCAAATCCAATTTTATAAATTCACTCATGAAATAATGCATACAAAATTAATCACCATTGTGCATTCCCTTAGTTCCTGTATTCTGTGTGTATTTGCCTATTGTTATGATCAGGTGAGGACGGGTCGAAGGGCTCCCCTCTTTACCCTCCTTGTTTGATCGCAATAGGTTTTTTAAGAAGTGGATATACTTGTCAATTAAGTGAGTGTTTAACTGTTTAAGCGCTATGATCATAAACATAGGAACATAGGAACAGGAGTAGGCCATTCAGCTATCAGGCCTGCTCCACCATTCAATACGATCATGCCTGATCATCCACTTCAATGCCTTTTTCCCACACCATCCCTATATCCCCTTATGTCATTGGTATTAAGAAATCTATCAATCTCTACTTTAAACATACTCAATGACTGAGCTTCCACAGTCCTCTGGGGTAGAGAATTCCAAAGATTCACTACCTTCTCGGTAAAGAAATTTCTCCTCATCTCTGTCCTAAGTGGCTTATTTTGAAATCGTGTCTCCTGGTTCAAGACTCCCCAACCAGGGGAAACATCTTACCTGCATCTACCCTGTCTATCCCTTTGAGTATCTTGTAGGTTTCAATGAGATAGCCTCTCATTCTTCGAAACTGTAGTGAATACAGGCCCAGTTTCCCCAATCTCTCTTCAGAGGACAGTCCCGTTATCCTGGGAACATGTCTGGTGAACCCTCATTGCACTCCCTCTATGGCAATAATAACCTTCCGAAGGTAAGGGGACCAAAACTGCACACAGTACTCCAGGTCCGGTCTAACCAAGGTTCTATACAATTGAAGCAAGACTTCACTACTCCTGTACTCAAATCCTCTTCTGATAAAGGCTAACATACCATTAGCCTTTCTAATTTCTTGCTGCACCTGCATGTTATCTTTCAGTGACCTATTGATGAGGACACCCAAGTCCCTTTGTACATCTACACTTTCTAATATCTTACCATTTAAGAAATGCTCTGCACATATGTTCCTCCTACCAAAATGGATAACCTCACATTTTTCCACATCATATTCCATCTGCCACGTTCTTGCCCACTCACTAAGTCTGTCCAAATCCCCTTGAAGCCTCCCACTTTGCATCTTCCTCACAACATACATTCCCACCTAGTTTTGCGTCATCTGGGAACTTGGAAATATTACATTGGGTCCCCACATCCAAATCATTGATATATATTGTGAACATCTAGGACCCAAATACTGATCCTTGCGGTACCCCACTAGTCACAGCCTGCCAATGTGAGAATGACCCCTTTATTCCTACTCTCTGTTTTCTGCCTGTTAACCAATCCTTAATCCATGCCAGTATATTACCTCCTATCCCATGACCTTTAATTTTGCTAACCAACCTCCTGTGGGGGACCTTATCAAAAGCCTTCTGAAAATCCAAGTATACTATGTCCACTGACTCCCCTTTATCAATTCTGTTCGTAACATCCTCAAAAAATTCCAATAGATTCATTAAACATGATTTCCCATTCATAAATCCATGTTGACTATGCCCAATGAGATCATTATTATCCGAGTGTCCATTTATCGCATCCTTCAGAATAGATTCTAGCATTTTTCTTACTACTGACATAAAGCTAACAGGTCTGTAGTTTCGTTTTCTCTCACCCTCCCTTCTTTAATAGTGGGGTGACATTTGCTACCTTCCAATCTGCAGGAACTGTTTCAGAATCTATAGAATTTTGGACGATGATCACCAATGCATCCAGTATCTCCATAGCTACCTCTTTCAACACTCTGGAATGTAGACTATCAGGTCCTGGGGACTTATCAACCTTCAGCCCCATTAATTTCTCCAATACAGTATTCTTCTAATACTAATTGCCTTCAATTCCTCATTCTCCCTAGTCCCTTCGATCACTAATTCTGGGAGATTTCTTGTATCTTCCTCAGTGAAGAAAGACACAAAGTAATCATTTTGCTTCTCTGCCATTTCTCTCTTCCCCGTTATAAATTCTCCTGATTCTGCCTGTAATGGACCCACATTTGTGTTAGCCGAACATTTCCTTTTTATGTACCTATGGAAGCTTTTACAATCTGTTTTTATGTTTTTGCTAGTTTACATTTATATTCTATTCTCCCTTTCATTATCAGTTTCTAAAATCCACCCAATCCTCAGGTTTACTACTATTTCTGGCCACTTTACAGGCCTTTTCTTTTCATCTTATACAATCCTTAACTTCCTTTGTTAGTCACAGTTGACTGCCTTTACTTTTGGAGCTTTTGTGCCTCGAAGGAATTTATAGTTGCTGTAAACTATGTCATAATTCTTTGAAGACTATCCATTGTCTACACACTGTCAATGTATTTTCCCAATCCACCTCAGCCAATTTGCCCCTCATACCTTCATAATTTCCTTTGTTCAAATTTAACATCCTGGCTTCTGATTGAACTATCTCACTTTTAAACATAATGTAAAATTCTATCGTATTATGGTCACTCATCCCTAAATGTTCTTTTACAACAAGATTATTAATTAGTCCTTTCTCATTACATAATACTAGATCTAAAATAACTTGCTGTCTAGTCGGATCCTCAACATACTGCTCTAGAATACCATCCCTAACATACTCCAGAAACTCGTCCTCCACATCATTAGTGCTCATTAAGTTAACCCAGTCTATATGCAAATTGAGTCACCCATGACTACTGTATTACCCATGCCACATGCTTCTCTAATCTCTTGGTAATACCATGCCCCATATGACCACTACTGTTTGGTGGCCAATTAGCAACTCCTACCAATGTTTGCTGCCCCTTGCTCTTTCTTAGCTCCACCCAAACAGATTCCACAGTCTGTTCTTCTGATCTGAGATCCTCCCTTACAAATGTACTGATCTCATCCCTTATTATCAGCACCGCACCACCTCCTTTTCCTTTTTGCCTGTCCTTCCTAAATGTCGAATATCCTTGAATATTCAGTTCCCAGTCTTGGTCACCCTGTAGCCATGTTCCCGTAATGGCAATTTGATCATACCCATTTACCTCTATTTGTGCCTTTAAATCATCTACCTTGTTGCAAATGCTGCGTGCATTCAGGTAGAATGCCCTTAACCTTGTCCATATAGTCCTCTGCCTCGCAGATGGACAACAGTAACTCCAGTCACTGCTCAAGTTCCAAAACCTGTAGCTCAAGCTTCTGCAGCTGTCGACACTTCCTGCCGATGTGTTCGTCTAGGACACATGGTTTGTCCATGACTTCCCACATACCGCAGGATCTACATACCACTTGGCCAAGCTGACCTGCCATACCGTAACTTTCAAAACTATTTATTACAATTAGAAGTAAAAACAATTTACTAGTTACTCACCAATTAGCATCTTCCCCTGTTCCGAAGAGAGAGGCAGCTACTGGAGGCTGAAAAAAGATAGAAAAAGAAAGAAAGGAGCCCCACCCTCATTGAATTCCCTCACGCACCAACTCTCACTTTATACTCTGTACACTCAAAGTAGCTTTCAGTGCAGACAAGTTTATTTTCTTAATTAATTTATATTTCCCCTCCTTACCAAACTCCCTCAATTACCAAACCGCCTTCTTTACACTCTGTGCCCTCCAGCAGCACTCAATGCAGACAAGCAGCACTGAGAGTCCCCTGAATTTATGCTCCCTGTAAACAATGCTGTGTCAGCTCTGCTAGAGCTCAGAAACCAGTTGAAGTTGAAGCTGGCTACCTAATTAACTAGCTACAGCTACTCTCAGAGAGCTTGTATATCCCTTGTGATGCAGACGCTCACCTGCCAAGAATGAGGCATATTCATTTTGTCATGTGGACATTGATTTTAAACTGTTGCTGGAGTGAAGAAAGGACTTGTTGAAAAAAATCACCAGACACTTGGCTGGAAAAACATTTGCGTACTAACAGACAGTGCTTGGAGAGACAAAGGACTATTCCCTGGTCTGCTTAACCCAAAATGAACTGTGATCTCCAGACATTGAAGGTGAGGAGGTTGCCATTCCAGGATGACTGCTAAGATGGCAGAATCCACAAACAGAAGTGGTCAAATCAGCTCATCACATGACTAACCTGCTGGATAATCTGGGGTTTTTTGAATTGTGCCACAGAGAAAGAGGCAGAAGGCAGTTTGAACTGGAACCTGCAACAAGGAAGCCTCGCTCTCTGGCTTTCTCCCCAAGCCACTGGACCCACGGAAGATACGAAAACCTCAAGAGTGAAAAGATTCTGACGTCGAAACAAGTTGAAGCGTGCACTGGGCCCCAACAAATTGCAAGTCTGACCGGCAACCAAAGACTTCACAGCAAACTCAAAGGACAGTTAAATAGAAACCCACTCATTGGCTCAAACTTTTCCCTTTTATTCTTTTCTACATTTCTGTCTCTATCTGCATGTGTGTCTATCGCGTATGCGTGCTAGCGTGGTCACATTGCATATTCATAGTCGGTAACCAGATTAGAGTTTAAGATTAATAAACTTCTACCTTTCTTGTTTTCTTTTCTGGAGACAGTAGCACAATTAATTTCCTTCAAGGAGTCTCTGTCTGCAGCAGGGCCGTCCCTGGGTGGTCACGGTCAGCAGGCAAAATTCAAAGCTTGTAAGGTGGATTGGAAAGAGAGAAAGGAAGGAGGAACCCCACTCATGTCTTCTCTCTTCTGCGTGTAGCTGCTTGTCTCCCCACTGCAGAGAAAACACCAGCTTAAACACATGAAGGGTGGGCCTGTCACATGACTGTCACCCAGTGATTCAAGTATCATGGTTACTAGTGTGTATTCCTTCTTAAAATGTAATCATTCCATGTCTAAGAATTCTCTTCTCACTGCTAGGGTCCCATTGTTCAAGTGATTAGGTTTGAGTGGCTCATCTCTACCAGTTGAATATTCAGGTGCCTTGGCATCTTGCTAATGGGAGCAGGATAGATGGTTCAATCAGATTCGCCAGCTCATTGTCCTTGATGGGTCTGTGCAGACATACCGTCTCCATCTCAATGCATTGGAATGTGAAAAGTAAAGTGAAGTAAATTGGGGTGGCCATCTTTAGCTGCCAGCATTGATTCACTTTTTATCTGTTTTTTATTAATTCAATTCAAGTTTCCAGTCGGTGGATTAAAAATCAGCATTCAATATAGCTCGCTTTCGTGACACTGTCCTAGTGCTCCTGCAAGATGCTTCCTCAGTGGTTGCAGTATAGCTAGTGGAAATCTGCTGACTTTCAATTGAGGAGACTGCAGATGCCTTTGGAGGATGAACTTGAGCAGCTTTGGGCCTAAACACCTAGACTTCAGGCTGCAGCTTGGACTGGCCAACAGGCAACAGCAAGGACACTGGTGGAGTGGCAGGGGTGGGAGTAGGAATGCTGCCATCTTGAGACAGGACAGCAGGTTCCTGCTCTATGGAGCCACTGCCACTATTCCAGAGCAGTTCCTCAGCAATCCTGATGATCTTTTGGAGGACAGATTGATGGACTGCTGTGACACATTAGAAGCCCTTTGAATAGTGGCATCCAGAGCCAAGATGGCAGCAGTCTCAGCTTGCAAGACAGAAGTCTGAAATTCCAATGCAGCAGTCAGAGCTTTGATGGAAATTATGATATCAGCCATCAGACGCAGCATCACTGTGTGTGCCACAGGTGTGACGAGGGAGGTGACCACCCATTCCATATTGGAAAGGATGAGGTCCAAGCTCTGCGCAAAGCCCTGTGATATGTTGATGCTGAACTCCTCCATGCTTCTTAACATTGTGTGTAGGCTTGCTGGCAGGTTTTCCAGTGCACCAAGCATTTTGTTGTGTACCCCCATCAGCTTTCTTCTGTAGGCTGGTCCATCAAAATCATCTGCAGCAGAACTTGTGTGTGATCTCTTCCTCTAGCAAGCTGGCACCTGTGCTATCCTTTCCCCTCGCCCTGGCTCGTGCACACTTGTGCCTGGTCCTTACCAGATGCAGGTCCCTCCTCTATCCTAGCCTCTAAAATATGTGCAGTGTCAATATCTGAGATGGCAGATGTGAGTATAAGATTGAATAATGGTCTCTCTTCATCTTCACTGACTTTATCTTCTTCCTCCTCTGACTGGGAAGGTTCCAGTTCTTGAGTATCTGAAATGATAAAGGGACAAGGATTGGGTTGTGATGAGGAGAGAGGAGAAATTAAGAAGTGCATGCTCATATCATCTGCAACTTGTAAATCAGAAGAGATTGTGAAACGAGGAAGAAGTGGGAAGATAGTGTAGCAGGTCCTTCAGCAAAACCACATTCAACTTAAAGGGAGCCATCATTTAAAGTTCAAGCGATGGTACTGCAAAATAAAGGCAGTTTGTAATGAACAATTGTCAGAAATTGGCCAACTTTCACATCCCAGGATCCCACGAGACTTTATAACTCAACTTTTGAAAAAAAAACAAGCTGGGAATTGAAATGAAATAGACATAATGGAGTGACTTCATGAATATACTAGCCAAGAGATAACTGATACAACCAGACCATACAATGGTATGTGTCTATCCAGATTTAAATGACTTATCACGAACATTGAACTCCTGTTGCCAAACTGTAAATAGCACTTACAAGCAAACAAGCTCTGGATTCCAGTATGTTTGGGTGGATATCCACATCCCTTGCAAATGCTAATACCAAAAACTGTTTAATTAGGGTCAAACTCATTCACCAATCTGATGATGTTGATAAGCCAGAATCTTCCCCATCGAAACACCTGCATCTGTTAATGGGCTATTCATGAACACAGGATGTGGAAATGTAGATTGGTGAGGACGAGGTCAAGTAGGTTTTTCCCTCATTTTGGTTCTCTTACCACATGCTATAGGCCTGGTCTGGCAGTTATGTCCTTCAGGGCTTGGCCAACATTGGTACTATCCAATCTCTCTTGTTGATGGATATTGAAGACCCCACCAAGAGTACATTCTGTGCCCTTGCTACCCTCAGAGCTTCTTCCAAATGATGTTCAACATGGATCAGCATTGATTCATCAGTTGAGGGAGGGCAGTAGGTGGTAATCGGCAGGAGGTTTCCTTGCCCATATTTGACTTGACGCAAGACCACATGGGGTTTGGAGTCAATGTTGAGGACATCCAGGGCACTCCCTCCCCCCTGTATACCACAGTCCGCCCACCTCTGGAGTGGTGATGGATGGATCTGGGACATTGCTGAAATGTATCATTCTGTGAGTATGACTATATCAGGCTGTTGCTTGACTAGCTTGTCTCAATTAATCCTCCTCAATTAGTGAGGAGTATTTTGGGAGGTTTACGAGGCAGTGTGTGCTTTTGTTATTTCCAGTGTCTATGTTGATGCTGGGCAGCCATCCTGTTTTATTCTTAATAGACTTACCTGGGTCATTTCAGAGGGCAGTTATGAGCCAACCAAATTGCAAGGCATATGTAGGCCAGACCGGGTAAGGATGGTAGATTTCCTTCTCAATGGACATTAGTCAACTGGATGGTTTTGGACAACAATCTGATAGTTTCATGGTTACCATTAATGAGATTTATTTAATTGAATGTGAATTCCCCAGCTGCAGTGGTGGGATTTGGAACTCATGTCACCGGAGCATTAGTCTGGGCCTCTAAATTGCTAGTCCAGTAACATTGCCACCACGCTACCAAGATGGGAGATGTTGTGCTGGAACATTGCTATTCATGATCTCAGTATGAATGTTCCTGTCAACCAACATGGAAAAGTTCTCCCAGTACTGATCTTATAATGCTGAGATCCGGATTCCTCAACTCCACAGCAGCTGGGCTCACTTCCTCTTGGATTTCCTTTTGGATTGATTTTTTTTCAGTCTATCTAGATGGTACTTACAATGGGCCAAATTTTAAGGGGATCCAGGGGACAGGAACAGAGGTGGGGGGGAGTCATAAAATCGGGATGGGACACATCAGATTGGAAGTCCGACATTGTAACACACCAACCTGATTTTACCAATGGCAGCAAAGATGGAGGGTGTAGTTCCAACAGTGATGTGGTGGGCAGGTAATTAAGATAGTTAAGAGGCTAAATGAAAGCGATTTTATGGTCGGGTTAGCATTTTATGGATGTAAATACCAGTCATGGATGAGCTGGACATACAGCCAACCAAATCAGAACTCAGTGATGCCATTGATTCTCTAGCCAGCGGAAAAGCCCCTGGGAAGGACAGCATTACCCCTGAAATAATCAAGAGTGCCAAGCCTGCTATACTCTCAGCACTACATGAACTGCTATGCCTGTGCTGGGACGAGGGAGCAGTACCACAGGACATGCGCGATGCCAATATCATCACCCTCTATAAAAATAAAGGTGACCGCGGTGACTGCAACAACTACCGTGGAATCTCCTTGCTCAGCATAGTGGGGAAAGTCTTTGCTCGAGTCGCTCTGAACAGGCTCCAGAAGCTGGCCGAGCGCGTCTACCCTGAGGCACAGTGTGGCTTTCGTGCAGAGAGATCGACCGTTGACATGCTGTTCTCCCTTTGTCAGATACAGCAGAAATGCCGTGAACAACAGATGCCCCTCTACATTGCTTTCATTGATCTCACCAAAGCCTTTGACCTCGTCAGCAGACGTGGTCTCTTCAGACTACTAGAAAAGATCGGATGCCCACCAAAGCTACTAAGTATCATCACCTCATTCCATGACAATATGAAAGGCACAATTCAACGTGGTGGCTCCTCATCAGAGCCCTTTCCTATCCTGAGTGGTGTGAAACAGGGCTGTGTTCTCGCACCCACACTTTTTGGGATTTTCTTTTCCCTGCTGCTTTCACATGCGTTCAAGTCCTCTGAAGAAGGAATTTTCCTCCACACAAGATCAGGGGGCAGGTTGTTCAACCTTGCCCGTCTAAGAGCGAAGTCCAAAGTACGGAAAGTCCTCATCAGGGAACTCCTCTTTGCTGACGATGCTGCTTTAACATCTCACACTGAAGAGTGCCTGCAGAGTCTCATCGACAGGTTTGCGGCTGCCTGCAACGAATTTGGCCTAACCATCAGCCTCAAGAAAACGAACATCATGGGGCAGGACGTCAGAAATGCTTCATCCATCAATATTGGCGACCACGCTCTGGAAGTGGTTCAAGAGTTCACCTACCTAGGCTCAACTATCACCAGTAACCTGTCTCTAGATGCAGAAATCAACAAGCGCATGGATAAGGCTTCCACTGCTATGTCCAGACTGGCCAAGAGAGTGTGGGAAAATAGCGCACTGACACGGAACACAAAAGTCCGAGTGTATCAAGCCTGTGTCCTCAGTACCTTGCTCTATGGCAGCGAGGCCTGGACAACATATGTCAGCCAAGAGCGACGTCTCAATTCATTCCATCTTCGCTGCCTCCGGAGAATACTTGGCATCAGGTGGCAGGACCGTATCTCCAACACAGAAGTCCTCGAGGCGGCCAATATCCCCAGCTTGTACACACTACTGAACAGCAGCGCTTGAGATGGCTTGGCCATGTGAGCCGCATGGCAGATGACAGGATCCCCAAAGACACATTGTACAGCAAGCTCGCCACTGGTATCAGACCCACGGCCGTCCATGTCTCCGCTTTAAAGACGTCTGCAAACGCGACATGAAATCCTGTGACATTGATCACAAGTCGTGGGAGTCAGTTGCCAGTGTTCGCCAGAGCTGGCGGGCAGCCATAAAGACAGGGCTAAAATGTGGCGAGTCGAAGAGACGTAGTAGTTGGCAGGAAAAAAGACAGAGGCACAAGGGGAGAGCCAACTGTGCAACAGCCCCGACAAACAAATTTCTCTGCAGCACCTGTGGAAGAGCTGTCACTCTAGAATTGGCCTTTATAGCCACTCCAGGCGCTGCTTCACAAACCACTGATCACCTCCAGGCGCATATCCATTGTCTCTCGAGATAAGGAGGCCCAAAGGAAAAAAAGAACACGGGTTTCATGGGCCTTCAGACGCTTGCCTACTTCATGGAGGTGACATGGAAGTGGGACAGCATGGCTGGGTGCTAGGAGAGGCCATCAGCAAAGCAACCATGGAAAATGGGCAAGTGGCACCTTGGCAAAGGTCACAACTGGGAGCAAGAAGGTGAGGGAAGGGGGCCCTGGCAGGGAAGGGCTAGCTTTTAGGAAGATGCCACCTATCATGGGTTTATTCATCAAGCCTTCTTAGAGCCGAGGGCTACCCACTGGGGCAGAGCAGCAGCTGCCTTTATGAGGATCACCCTGAAAGGTGCCCCCAGTTTCAGTAAGTAGCCGCACCTCCTCCTGAGCAAGGCAAACTTCTGCCTCCCTGCTGACCTCTCCAAAGGTTAATTGAGTGGGCAAAAATTTGGCAGATGGAGTATAATGGGGGGAAATTTGAGGTTGTCCACTTTGGCAGGAAGAATAGAAAAGCAGCATATTATTTACATGGAGAGAGACTGCAGAATGCTGCACTACAGAGGAACCTGGAAGACCTGGTGGTGACTCCAGGTCCCCATCACCCTCTTGCCTTACCACTGCTGCCTTGTGCCCATGGTCACGACGAGAGTACGCAGATCTGCACGAATGTTCTACAGACACTAAGTGCTCTGCTGGATTGCTGGATGTGGCTCTCCATCAGAGCCATGACTCTCTTAATGAAGGACACCACTCATGCAGTAGTCAGATACAATGCTGAGCTCAAGGCCTGGATGGATTCCCCCATCATGTGCGCTTGGGTATTGCCTCTGGCACCTCTGCCAGATGTTGCCAATCTTCTCACTGCAGTTGCAGCATTTCCTGGGATGCTGCCAACACCAGAGGCTTGTCATGAGCCTAGGGCTCAGCATGGACGTAGCCTGCCACAGTCCTCCAACTGTCAGTGAGCCTGGGCTGTCACAGTCTCTGTCAGTGCTGTGATCACTAGGTTGTGTGCCTGAATTTAACTGCAAGTGCAAATCCACCAACATGCATGTATCTGAGCTGGTGGAGGGTGCAGGGGTATGTGGTACCAATGGACCCTTTGAGGTGCTGTCCTCCCCCTCAGAGATGGCAGGTTCTCCCACAGTCTCAGAGGCTGTCCACGTAGGCACTGCTTGACCTGCATGAGAGAACAGAGATATATAAGGATCAAGAGCCTTTTCTCCCGACATAGCACATACCCCTACGATGCAGACTCCTGTGGGTGCCGGATGCCTGATGGGCAGTATGGCACCATCGCTGCAGATGCAGCCTTGTTTCCCATGGTGACCTTACTCACTGTCTTGGGAAGGTGCACATGCCTCTCCCTCCGCAACACTCCGGCCATCCTGCAGTCCAGCCAACTCCATGACCTCCTCCTCCATTGGGGTTAATACATGGAGAATGGGGAGCCCACCACAGGTCTTAGCCCGCTCTCTTTGATTGTGCAATCTTCTCCTGCAGACAGAGGGAAGGAAACTGTGCGTCTCCCAGCAAGAACAATCCAAATACATAGGCTACCGGCAGTCCAACTGCCACTGTTGGAGGCACACAGATGCCTCCTGCAATCATCCCCTTTCTAGGGACCTCACAAGCTTCTGTTATGACAAGAGGCCTTCTTTCAGGCCACCTCGCCATACTGCTGTCAGTCATCTTGCATCCTCTGACCCTTTGCTCATGTTTGGGTGGGTAATGCCTCTCCTCCCAATGCACCCTCCTGCTTTGCCAGATGCAAGGCCCAAGAGGATGAAGGTGTTAAGAGGTACTCACTTTCGCAACCTGGATGAAGCCACTGTAGCACTGGATCCATGACCTTGCCGTCACCCCAAGGCTGCTGACCTCCTCTGCTATGTGAAGCCAGACCTGCTTGGTTAGGCTGCGAGGTCTCCTCCTCCTGTCCTCGGGAATAGAATGCCCCTCCTCTCCCTTGCAGCCTGTAGAAATACCAGGAGGGAGGCATCAGGGAAGCGTGGAGCTGCCATCTTCCAATATCCTCTATGACCTCCTCCTCTCCCAGGCCTACACACTGCAGAGTTAACTGCAGGGCTGACAGCTCGCCAGATGCTGCACTCTCCACCTCCAGGCCCAACTTCAACCGTGCAATCGATCATGTCGCGTGCCTCGTTGACCTTAATTGGCCACCCGCCTCTGGATCGCACGCAGCCGGCTGCACCTGCCCCAAATGTGCCTCGCCCCCGTTTCTAGTCGCGACAACAGGACTGACACCGTCCTGATAAAATTCAGCCCCATGTCTTTGATAGCTTGAGGGCTTGCATTTCCATCAGATTTCTTCCCTTCCTACAAAGTAAGAGGTACTAAATTACAGTGATGGAATTCCCAAGGGGTGTCCCCTTCTTTGCTATTCTAAAGGAGGAGAGGGAGGAGCAGTGCGGGATAGAAAAGTAGAGGGTGAAAGAGTATTTGAAGACAATGCACCACACAAGATATTAACCGTTCTCAATTTACAGGCCACACAGATACTATGAAGACTTCAATAAGAAGCTCTGTGCGAGAAGATTGTGTTCATCAAAAAGGCTACAGGAGAGCTGTGCCACCATTTACACAAGGACCTGCCCTCAAGATCATCAGCCCAGATAGTTCTGCTTGCAGATGTAAAAGTTCCCATGGTTACCAATTTGATGTCACTGATTCATTCCAAGCAGCTGTGGGGAACTGTGTGACATCACAGAAGGAGCTATCAAGGCCTGCATTTATTAAGCCACTAACACCATTTTTGAGAGTGCAGATTGCTGGCCAACAGGATGATGGAGCTAGCCAGATGTATCAAGCTGTTGGCTTCCCCAAAGTACATTTTGCAATCTCACATCACACCAATCCTTTCCCTGCAGTTCCTAACATGTGGCAGGAATAATTGACCTGAAATTAAGATGACTTATTCTTTAATTATCACCAAAACAAATATAATCAGCAAAACAAAAGCAAAATAATGCAGATGTTGGAAATCTGAAATTAAACAGAAAATGCTGGATAACACTCAGCATCATAGAAATCATAGAAAATTTACAACACAGAAGGAGGCCATTCAGCCCATTGTGTCCGTGCCGATTGACGAAGAGTTACCCAGCCTAATCCCACCTTCCTGCACTTGGTCCATAACCCTGCTGGTTATGGTTCTTCAAGTAGACATCCAAATACTTTTTAAATGTGGTGAGAGTTTCATCCTCTACCACCCTTTCAGGCAGTGAGTTCCAGGTCCCTACCACCCTCTGGGTGAAAACATGTTTCCTCATCTCCCCTCTAAGTCTCTACCAATTACCTTAAATCTATGCCCTTGGTTTTTGACCCCTCTACTAAGTAAGTAGGTTGTCCCTATTTACTCTATCTAAACCCCTCATAATTTTACACACCTCAACTACACGACTAATTTTTGTATCATCTGCAAACTTCTTGATCATGTCCCCTACATTTGAGTCTAAATCATTATTATAAACTACAAAAAGCAAGGAACTGAGTACTGAACCCTATGGAACCCCACTGGTAACAATCTTCCAGTCACAAAAACACCTATCAACCATTACCCTTTGCTTCCTGCCACTAAGCCAATTTTGAATCCAATTTGTCACACTCCCTTGGATCTCAAGATCTTTTACTTTTTTGGCCAGCCTGCCATGTGGGACCTTGTCAAAAGCCTTGCTAAAATCTGTGTAGACCACATCCACTGCACTCCCTCATCAACTCTACTTGTCACCTCCTCAAAATATTCATTGAAGTTAGTTAAACATGATTTTCCCTTAACAAATCCATGCTGACTTTCCTTGATTATTCTATGCTTTTCTAAATAAAGGTTTATACTATCGCTTAACATTGATTCCAATAATTTGCCCACAACCAAAGTTAAGCTAACTGGCCTATAATTACTCAGTTTATCCCTTCCTCCCTTTTTAAACAACTGTGCAATGTTGGCAGTTCTCCAGTCCTCTGGAACCACCTCTGTAGGCAGGGAGGATTGAAATATAATAGTCAGAGCCTTGTTAATTTCCTTCCTTGTTTCTTTTAACAACATGGCATATATTTCATCTAAGCCTGGCAATTTATCGACTTTCAAATATGTCAAACCCTTTAATGCTTCCTCTCTTGCAATGTTTATCCCATCCAATATTTCACACTCTCCCTCCTTAATTTCAACAGCATCATTGACCTCCTCTTTTGTGAAGACAGCCATAAAGGATTCATTACTCACATCCTCTGCCTCCACACATAGGTTACCTTTTTGGTTCCTAATTAGCTCTACTCTTTCCTTAGTTATCCTCTTGCTCTTTATATACTTATAAAACATCTTTGGACTTTCCTTGATTTTACTTGCCAGTATAGTTTTCGTGCCAGCTCTTAGCTTTCCTAATTTCTCTTTTAATTGCACCCGTATGCTTTCTGTACTCTTCCTGGCTTTTTGCAGTGTTAAGCTCTTGGAGTCTGACCTAAGCTTCCTTTTTTTGCCTTATCTTGCCCTCTATGCACCTTGTCATCCGGGGACTCTAGGATTGGCTAGCCCACCCTTTTTCTTAATGGTTCAAGTTGACCAGTTCTGTTGAAAGTTCATCAACTGGAAACATTAACTCTATTTCTCTCTCCACAGATGCTGCCTGACCTTCTGAGTATTTCCAGAAACATTAGCAGTAACCATTCTACTGCTACTTCACTTTGTAGTAAATCTGACTCTGACATCTTGTGAGTGGTGAAGAGTTCTTTATTGAGGTAATCAAATCAAACACAAATTAAAGTCATTATACCACTCAAGTCATATTTATAAGAACAGAGTAAAATTACCCGATTACTTTCTGAGTAGAGATGTTCGACCTGCTCAGATATTTCCTTCTCCTCTGTAAGTTCAACTCTCCTACTGGCCTCTTATAATCATCTGTACTTTTACTGGGCTTCCAAGCCTGACCTGTACATCTGGAGCTGCAAAATGTAATGTTTTTTCAACACAACACACTCGCTTTGCCTTTGCCACATGACCTCCTTGTCAGTTAATCTCTCCGGCCCTCTGTCCGATCACACACCTTCCCTTTTGTTCTCTTCATCCCACCCCCACTTTACTTGCTTAAAACCTATTACATTTCTAACCTTTGCCAGTTCTGATGAAAGGTCACAGACTTGAAACGTTAACTCTGCTTCTCTCTCCACAGATGCTGCCAGACCTGCTGAGTATTTCCAGCACTTCCTGTTTTTATTTCAGACTTCCAGCATCTGCAGTAGTTTGCTTTTATTTTAGTGTTTAATTCACTGCCACTTCTCTTCCAGGAATGCCTACCTTAAGCAAGTTCTGCTCTTCTCTTCGACGGGATTTCCGTTTGTCTCGATTACCTTGTTCACCTTCATTGCTTTCTATTTCCCTCCTGGTGTTTGAAAAGGTGTCTACCAAAACTCGTTTTCACAGCCACATCTCCTTCCTCAGCGACTGTCTCTGGCTCTGACTTATTCCACATGGATTCTAACTGAAGTTCCATCCTTCATGTTTTGAATCCACCCAGGATTAAAGGTATCTCCGAGAAATACAACATTCCTCGGACTGCTGTTGTCACCGCATCCTAAGATCCACACTCAGTGCCATGCACCGCCACAGGTACACACTGGACCTCTCTCTTCAGAAGCACCACCTCACCTTATCGCAAAGCTGTTCTGCTCTGCAGTTTCATTTCATCCTTCGTCTTATCTGATGCATTAACAAAAATTTTTTTTCTTCCTTTCAGGTGTTAAGGAACGCAAGCTCCAGCAGCTCATGGGCACCAACGCCCCTCCAGATCCTTCTTCCCCTTCACTTCCCTCTGACCCCATCCCTTCTAATTTAACACCTTGCTGTGTATTTACAATACCACTGACCTTCCCCTCTCTGATGCTAAACAGTTTGTACTGAACAAAGGGGGAGGTAGGTAGAAGTGTCTGAGAGTTGGCACTCAGTCTCTGCAAGGTAGAGGTCAGTTTTATCCCCTTATGCCTCCACCTCAATGAATTTCGCGGTCAGCATGATGTTTAGCTCTTCTGTCACCTTCACCTCCAGGCTCACTTCTTTGACCAGGAGTCCTCCCCCCGACCAGCAGACACTTTCACCCGCCTCCAGCATTCTCCCTCCACCTGGACCCCTCCCTCTGGCCTCTTACCCGCTCTTGATCTTTTTATTGAGAACTGTCGGCGAGATATTGGCCGTCTCAATTTCTCCTCTCCCCTTACCCACTCTAATCTCTCTCCCTCTGAACTTGCTGCACTCCATTCTCTCAAGTCTAACCCTGACATTGTCATCAAACCTGCAGACAAGGGTGGTACTGTTGTTGTCTGGCATACTGACCTCTACCTTGCAGAGGCTGAGCGCCAACTCTCAAATACTTCTTCCTACCTCCCCCTGGACCATGACCCTACCACCGAGCACCAAGCTACTGTCTACAGGACTGTCACTGACCTCATCTCCTCTAGTGATCTTCCCTCTACAGCTTCCAACCTCATAGTACCACAACCCCGGACAGCCCACTTCAACCTTTTTCCCAAAATCCACAAACAGGACTGTCCCAGCAGACCCATTGTTTCAGCCTGTTCCTGCCCCACTGAACTTATTTCTTCCTATCTTGACTCCATATTTTCTCCCCGGTCCAGTCTTTTCCCACCTACATCCGTGACTCTTCTGACACCTCCATCATATTAACAATTTCCAGTTTCCTGGCCCTAACCGCCTTCCCTTCACAATGGACGTCCAATCTCTACAGCTCCATCCCTCACTAGGATGGTCTGAAGGCTCTCCACTTCTTCCTTGAACAGAGACCCAACCAGTCCCCATCCACCACCATCCTCCTCCACCTGGCTGAACTTGTTCTCACATTGAACAACTTCTCCTTCAACTCCACTCACTTCCTTCAAATAAAAAGTGTTGCTATGGGTACCAGCATGGATCCTAATTATGCCTCTTTTTATGGAGTATGTTGAACATTCCTTGTTCCAGTCCTACTTAGGCCCCCTCCACCAACTCTTTTACTGGTACATTGATGACTGTATCGGTGTCGTTTCCGGCTCTCGCCCCGAACTGAAAAACTTCATCGACTTTGCTTCCAATTTCCACCCTTCTCTCACCTTTACATGGTCTATTTCCGACACTTCCCTTCCCTTCCTCGACTTCTCTGTCCCAATCTCTGGGGATAGACTGAACACTAATCTTCATTATAAGCCCATCAACTCCCATAGCTACCTCAAATACACTTCCTCAAACCTGCTTCCTGCAAGGACTCCATTCCATTCTCCCAATTTCTCCGTCTCTGACACATCTGTTCTGATGATGCAACCTTCCCCAACAGCGCATCTGATACGTCTCCCTTTTTCCTCAATCGAGGACTCCCCCCCACCCCCACTGTGGTTGACTGGGCCCTCAACCGTTTCCGACCCATTTCCCGAACTTCTGCCCTCACCCCTTTCCTCCCTACCAGAACCATGACAGGGTTCCCCTTGTCTTCACAACGCATCGGTCTCCACATCCAATGGATCATCCTCCGCCATTTCTGCCATCTCCAGCGTGTTGCCACCACCAAACACATCTTCCCCTCCCCTCCCTTGTCAGCATTTCGTAGGGATCATTCCCTCTGTGACACCCTGGTGCACTCCTCCATTACCTTGAACACCTCATCCCCTTCCCATGGCACCTTCCCATGCAATCGCAGGAGGTGTAATACCTGCCCTTTTATGTCCTTTCTTCGCACCATCCAAGGCCCCAAATGCTCCTTTCAGGTGAGGCAGCAATTTACTTGTACTTCTTTCAATTTAGTATACTGTATTCACTGCTCACAATGTGGTCTCCTCTACATTGGGGAGACCAAATGCAGATTGGGTGACTGCTTTGCGGAACGCCTCCGCTCAATCCGAAAGCATGACCTTGAGCTTCCAGTTGCTTGCCATTTCAACAGATCCCCCCTCCTCTCATGTGCACATTTCTGTCTTTGGCCTGCTGCAGTGTTCCAGTGAACATCAACACAAGGTTGAAGAACAGCACCTCATTTTCCGATTTGGCACTCTACAGCCTTCCGGACTGAACACTGAGATCAATAATATCAAGCATGACTAACCCTTTTTTATTATTATTTTATTTTACTTTTGCAAATCATTTTTTGCCATGTGCCTGCCTGAAATTGGGTTTTTCATGTTTGTGCTTTTGGCTACGGCTGTTCATTATTCTGTCATTAACACTCTTTCTGTACTGATGCTTTGTCTTTCACCACACCAGGAGCACACTGTCTTTGCTTTTGCCCCATGACCTCCTTGTCAGTTAATCTCTCTGGCTCTCTGTCTTATCACAAACCTTCCCTTTTGTTCTCTCCCCCCATCTCCCCGCCTCCGCTTTACCAGCGTATAAACCTATGACATTTCTAACCTTTGCCAGTTCTGATGAAAGGTCACAGACCTGAAATGTTAACTCTGCTTCTCTCTCCACATATGTTGCCAGACCTGCTGAGTATTTCCAGCACTTTCTGTTTTTATTTCAGGGAAGATGAGACTGATTGTTTACTGTCAGCTGGATGAGTTTAAACTGGAAGGGGATGAGGTTGATCAACCATGAGCTAATTACCATTTAGCTAAAGTCTTTAAGAGACATGCATTGTCCAGAGCTACAGTGATTAAAATAAGGTTGGTTGACCATAACCAGCTCATTCTTATTAAACTCATTTCAAGACATCGGGCTGAATTCTAACATTTATACATGCTGGCAGTGGGGGAGCCTGGTGGCGCGAGGAGAATCCAAAAGTTCCAGCAACACATTTCCAGTGGCTTTTTAACTCAGCCACAGATTTGTATCTGACTTCCAGGTTTTTAGATTAGATTAGAGATACAGCACTGAAACAGGCCCTTCGGCCCACCGAGTCTGTGCCGACCATCAACCACCCATTTATACTAATCCTACACTAATCCCATATTCCTACCAAACATCCCCACCTGTCCCTATATTTCCCTACCACCTACCTATACTAGTGACAATTTATAATGGCCAATTTACCTATCAACCTGCAAGTCTTTTGGCTTGTGGGAGGAAACCGGAGCACCCGGAGAAAACCCACGCAGACACAGGGAGAACTTGCAAACTCCACACAGGCAGTACCCAGAATCGAACCCAGGTCCCTGAAGCTGTGAGGCTGCAGTGCTAACCCCTGCGCCACTGTGCCGCCCTGACCAGTTAGCAGGAGTGGCCGTGATTTTGACCATATAAGTCAATTTCATCTGAAATATTTAAAGGAAAACTGCTAGGATGAAACATTGAAAGGATGCTTAAACAGAACAAGAGTGTTGCAATGGATTCACAAAGTTGATAGGCTGCACCCCAGACTTCACTGATGCCTGTCTAGAGCTGCTGCTGCTGGCTGCACGTGGCTCAATTGCACAGGAGGGGAGAAAGAAGAGTGGAAGAGCAATAGTGAGAGGGGATTTGATAGTCAGGGGATCAGACAGGCGTTTCTGCAGCAGTAAACGTGACTCCAGGATGGTGTGTTGCCTCCCTGGTGCCAAGGTCAAGGATGTCACAGAGCAGCTGCAGGACATCCTTCTGGGGGAGGATGAACAGCCAGAGGTCATTTAGAACATTACAGCGCAGTACAGGCCCTTCGGCCCTCGATGTTGCGCCGACCTGTGAAACCATCTGATCTACACTATTCCATTTTCATCCATATGTCTATCCAATGACCACTTAAATGCCCTTAAAGTTGGCGAGTCTACTACTGTTGCAGGCAGGGCGTTCCACGCCCCTACTACTCTCTGAGTAAAGAAACTACCTCTAACATCTGTCCAATATCTATCACCCCTCAACTTAAAGCTATGTCCCCTCGTGTTTGCCATTACCATCCGAGGAAAAAGACTCTCACTATCCACCCTATCTAACCCTCTGATTATCTTATATGTCTCTATTAAGTCACCTCTCCTCCTCCTTCTCTCCAACGAAAACAACCTCAAGTCCCTCAGCCTTTCCTCGTAAGACCTTCCCTCCATACCAGGCAACATCCTAGTAAATCTCCTCTGCACCCTTTCCAAAGCTTCCACATCCTTCCTATAATGCGGTGACCAGAACTGCACGCAATACTCCAGGTGCGGCCTCACCAGAGTTTTGTACAGCTGCAGCATGACCTCGTGGCTCCGAAACTCGATCCCCCTACTAATAAAAGCTAACACACCATATGTCTTCTTAACAGCCCTATTAACCTGGGTAGCAACTTTCAGGGATTTATGTACCTGGACACCAAGATCTCTCTGTTCATCTACACTACCAAGAATCTTCCCATTAGCCCAGTACTCTGCATTCCTGTTACTCCTTCCAAAGTGAATCACCTCACACTTTTCCGCATTAAACTCCATTTGCCATCTCTCAGCCCAGCTCTGCAGCCTATCTATGTCCCTCTGTACCCTACAACATCCTTCGGCACTATCCATAACTCCACCGACCTTCGTGTCATCTGCAAATTTACTAACCCACCCTTCTACAACCTCTTCCAGGTCATTTATAAAAATGACAAACAGCAGTGACCCCAAAACAGATCCTTGCGGTACACCACTAGTAACTAAACTCCAGGATGAACATTTGCCATCAACCACCACCCTCTGTCTTCTTTCAGCTAGCCAATTTCTGATCCAAAGCTCTAAATCACCTTCAACCCCATACTTCCATATTTTCTGCAATAGCCTACCGTGGGGAACCTTATCAAACGCCTTACTGAAATCCATATACAACACATCCACTGCTTTACCCTCATCCACCTGTTTGGTCACCTTCTCGAAAAACTCAATAAGGTTTGTGAGGCACGACCTACCCTTCACAAAACCGTGCTGACTATCGCTAATGAACTTATTCTTTTCAAGATGATTATAAATCCTGTCTCTTATAACCTTTTCCAACATTTTACCCACAACCGAAGTAAGGCTCACAGGTCTATAATTACCAGGGCTGTCTCTACTCCCCTTCTTGAACAAGGGGACAACATTTGCTATCCTCCAGTCTTCCGGCACTATTCCTGTCGACAATGACGACATAAAGATCAAGCACAAAGGCTCTGCAATCTCCTCCCTGGCTTCCCAGAGAATCCTAGGATAAATCCCATCTAGCCCAGGGGACTTATCTATTTTCACACTTTCCAAAATTGCTAACACCTCCTCCTTGTGAACCTCAATCCCATCTAGCCTAGTAGTCTGAATCTCAGTATTCTCCTTGACAACATTTTCTTTCTCTACTGTAAATACTGACGAAAAATATTCATTTAACGCTTCCCCTATCTCCTCTGATTCCACACACAACTTCCCACTACTATCCTTGATTGGCCCTAATCTAACTCTAGTCATTCTTTTATTCCTGATATACCGATAGAAAGCCTGGTCCACATTGGTACCAATGACATAGGTAGGAAGAGGGATGAGGTCCTGAAAGCAGATTTTAGGGAGTTAGGAAGAAAATTAAAAAGTAGGACCTCAAGAGCAGTAATCTCAGAATTACTCCCGATGCCATGTGCTAGTGAGCATAGGAATAGGAAGATTAATTGATTGAACACGTGGCTGGAGAATTGGTGTAAGAGGGAGAGCATCAGATTTCTGAGGCATTGGGATCTGTTCTGGCACAGGTGGAATCCGTACAAGATGGACGGGCTACACTTTAATAGGACTGGAACTAATATCCATGCAGGGAGATTTGCGTGTGCTGTTGGGGAGGGTTTAAACTAGCTTGTCGGGGGATGGGAACCTGAGGGGTAGCTCAAATTAGAAGGAATTAAATCTGGTAACAGAGGTAGAAAAGTAGCAAGCGACATTAGAAGGCAGGCGAAAAAAAGGTGAGCATCAACTAGGTTTAGAATGCAAAATAATGTCAAGAATACAAGGTTAAGGCCACTCTACCTAAATGCATGCAGCATTTGCAACAAGGTAGACGATTTAAAGGCACAGAAAGAGGTAAATGGATCTGATCTAATTGCCATTACGGGAACATGGCTACAGGGTGACCAAGACTGGGAACTGAATATTCAAGGATATTTGACATTTAAGAAGGACAGGCAAAAAGGAAAAGGAGGTGGTGTTGCACTGATAATAAGGGATGGGATCAGTACATTAGTAAGGGAGGATCTCAGATCAGAAAAACAAAATGTGGAATCTGTTTGGGTGGAGCTAAGAAACAGCAAGGGGCAGCAAACATTGGTAGGAGTTGTTTACAGGCCACCAAACACTACCAGACCAAGTGGTAGTGTGGGGCATGGTATTAATCAGGAGATTATAGAAGCATGTAGCATGGGTAATACAGTAATCATGAGTGACTTCAATCTGCATATAGACTGAGTAGAACTGATGAGCACTAATGCTGTGGAGGACCAGTTCCTGGAGTGTATTAAGGATGGTTTTCCAGAGCAGTACGTTTCGGAACCGACTAGAGAACAGGCTATTTTAGATCTAGTATTATGTAATGAAAAAGAGCTAATTAATAATCTCGTTGTAAAAGAACCTTTAGGGATGAGTGATCATAAGAAATTTATATTATGGTTGAAAGTGAGGTAGTTCACTCTGAAGCCAGGGCGTTAAATTTGAACAAAGTTTTATGACCAGGTGAGAAAGTCTAGGGGTTCCCTCTCAGCCTTTGCCTGGTTTAACCGTAACAGGGTTTAATTTTTTTTAAAACTGTGTTTTGGCTCCCCCATAGTGAATCCTTGTTCACCGCTTTCCAATTGTAAGGCAAAGAAATCAATTCAGACAGGTTTTCTTAGATTTTAAATAAGAAAGGTAGAAGTTTATTAATCTTAAACTCCAATCCAGTTACAGATTACGAATATGCAACGTGACAACGCTAGCATGCATACGTGATAGACACACACACAGATAGAGACAGAAAAGTAGAAAAGAATAAAGGGGAAAAGTTTGAGGCAAGAGATGGGTTTCTATTTTACTGTCCTTTGAGTTTGCTGTGAAGTCTCTGGTTGCCGGTCAGACTTGCAATTCGTTGGGGCCCAGTGCACTCTTCAACTTGTTTCGATGTCAGAGTCTTTTCTCTCTTGAGGTTTAAGTGCATTCCGTGGGTCTGGTGGCTTGGAAGAAAATGAGAAAGAGAGAGAGAGAGGCTTCCTTGCTCCAGCTGCAGTTTCAAGATCTTCTGCCTTTCTCTGTGGCACAATTCAGAAAATCCCAGTTTTCCCAGCAGGTTAGTCATGTGATGAGCTGATTTGACCACTTCTGTTTGTGGATTCTGCCATCTTAGCAGTCATCCTGGAATGTGAGCTTCCTCACCCTCAATGTCTGGTGATTACAGTCCATTTTGGGTTAAGTGGACCAAGGAATAGTCCTTTGTCTCTTCAAGGACTATCTGGTAGTATGCAAATGTTTTTCCAGCCACTGCTGATTTGTTTAACAAGTCATTTCCTCACTGCAGCAACAGTTTAAAATCAATATTCCGAGGACAAAATGAATATGCCTCATTCTTGGCAGGTGGGGGTCTGCATGACAAAAGGAGGTTATGAAGGTATGAGAGGAAAATTGGCTGAGGTGGATTGGGGAAATACATTAAAAGATATGACATTACATAGGCAAAGGATTTTTTTATTCATTCATGGGATGTGAGCATCGCTGGCTTCAGCATTTATCGCCCATCCCTAATTGTCCTTGAGAAGGTGGTGGTGAGCTGCCTTCTTGAACCGCTGCAGTGAATGTGGGGTAGGTACACGCGTAGTACTGTTAGGAAGGAGTTCCAGGATTTTGACCCAGTGACAGTGAAGGAACAGCGATATAGTTCCAGCGATATAGGACGGTGTGTAGCTTGGAGAGGAACTTGCAGGTGATGGGGTTCCCATGTATCTGCTGCCCTTGTCTTTCTCGGTGGTAGAGGTCGCGGGTTTGGAAGGTGCTGTTTAAGGAGCCTTGGTGCGTTGCTGCAGTGCATCTTGTAGATGGTACACACTGCTGCCACTGTGCGTCGGTGGTGAAGGGAGTGAATGTTTGTAGATGGGGTGCCAATCATGCAGGCTGCTTTGTCCCAGATGGTGTCGAGCTTCTTGAGTGTTATTGGAGCTGCACCCATCCAGGCAAGTGGAGAGTATTCCATCACACTCTTTACTTGCGCCTTGTAGATGGTGGACAGGCTTTGGAGAGTCAGGAGGTGAGTAACTTACTGCTGGATTCCTAGCCTCTGACCTGCTCTTGTAGCCACGGTATTTATATGGCTACTCCAGTTCAGTTTCTGGTCAATGGTAACCCCCAGGATGTGGATAGCGGGGGATTCATTGATGGTAAGGCTGTTGAATGCCAAGGGGAGATGGTTAGATTCTCTCTTGTTGGAGATGGTCATTGCCTGGCACTCGTGTGGCACAAATGTTACTTGCCACTTATCAGCCCAAGCCAGGATATTGTCCAGGATTTGCTACATTTCGCGAATGGTGCTGAACATTGGGGTCTGGAATCAATGTTAAAAACTCCCAGGGCAACTCCGTCCCAACTGTATATGACTGTGCCGCTGCCTCTGCTGGGTCTGTCCTGCTGATGGGACAGGACGTACCCGGGGTGGTGATGGTGGTGTCTGGGATATTGTTCCAGATAGTTGTTAAAGAATTATTATATAGTTTACAGCAAATATACATTCCTTCAAGGCACAAAAAAAACAAAAGAAAAGGCAGTCAACCGTGGCTAACAAAAGAAGGTAAAGTTTGTATAATATTAAAAGAAAATGCTGATAAAGTTGCCAAAAATAGTAGTAAGCCTGATGACTGGGAGGATTATAGAAGACAGCAAAGGAGGACCAAGAAACTGATAAAGAAAGAGAGCATAGAATATCAATGTAAACTAGCAAAAAACATAAAAATGGACTGTAAAAGATTCTAAATTTCAAAAAATGGAAACACTTGGCTTTGACAAATGTGGAACATTACAAGCAGAGTCAGGAGAATTTATCATGGAGAATAGAGAAATGGTAGATGATTACTTTCTCTCTGTCTTCACTGAGGAAGATACAAGAAATCTCCTGGAATTAGAGATCGAAGGGACTAGGGAGAATGAGGAATTGAAGGAAATTAGCATTAGTAAGAAGGTTGTATTGGAGAAATTAATGGGATTGAAGATTGATAAGTCCCCGTGACCTGACATTCTACATCCCAGAGTGTTGAAAGAGGTAGCTAAGGAGATAATGGATGCACTGGTGATCATCTTCCAAAATTCAATAGATTCTGGAATGGCTCATGCAGATTGGAAAGTCGTAAATGTCACCCCACTATTTAAGAAGGGAGGGAGAGAGAAAACAGGGAACTACAGATCTGTTAGCCTTACATCAGTAGTAAGGAAAATGCTAGAATCAATTCTAAAGGATGTGATAAATGGACACTTGGAAAATAATGATCTGATTGGGCATAGTCAACATGGATTTATAAATGGAAAACCATGTTTGATGAACCTGTTGGAGTTTTATGAGGATGTTACTAACAGAATTGATAAAGTGGAGTCGGTGGGTGTAGTATTTTGGATTTTCAGAAAGCTTTTGATAAAGTCCCCCACAGGAGGTTGATTAGCAAAATTAAAACACACGGGATAGGAGGTAATATACTAGCATGGATTAAGGATTGGTTAACGAGCATCATGAGAAGTGTTAGCTGGACAGGCTTAATGAGAGTGTAAATAGTTATGTATATAAAATAAACGAGTTACTATTTAGCCATACAGAGTCTCTGAGACATCTGTAAACAACGCACAAACTACGTTTACAATACATAATAGTGGTCTCCCAGCTACCTGGCAACAGAATTAAATTTCACTAAGCCACATGACATACAACACTCACTCATGCTGACTTGATGTCAGCAGCCAGTGAAATATGATGATGTGCACAATGATGACTTAACAGCTTCGTACCTTGACAGTTCTAATTCCTGTCTTTCATCTTCCACAGGCCCTTCAAGTGTCCGGAGGATGTCGGCCACGAGCATCTGAGCAGTCAGAGGAAGGATACGAGCAGCCTGCCTCTAGCTCTGCTGAAGCCATAGGGGTTGCACAATGTAAGCATAGTAGGAAAAGGAAGAGTAAAGATTAATAGTTGTACAACGGTACGCACATTAGTATTGAACAATGTTACATTGTTAATTTTCTGCTTAATTTTTCTGAAATTGAAATGATTTGTTTGCTCCATTTTCCTGTATGGCCCATTTTTGCCTGCTGTCTGGCAATGCCCTTCTCACTGTGATGAATGGTAGGACATGAACTAAAGGCGAGCAATGGGTGGCGGTAATAGGGATGTTTTGATTATAGGACTGCTTTGTATTGGGAGATGGGGCTGCCCAGTGGGTTCAGAATTTGACTATCAGATGGATTCACTGATTCAGTCTATCTGAAGCATGCAAGAATTAGGGCATCCTGGACATCCCAGGCAGCTATGTGTGCCACAGCTGGTGCCCTCACCACATTGAGTCCCTCCTCCTCTTGCTCCTCATGTTCTTTCTCCTCCTCTGAAGAGGCAGAGTGCTCAGTACCTTATTCCTCCTGGAGCTCCAGTCATCGCTGCTGTGCCATGTTGTGCATGGTGCAGCAGACCACTATCATTCTGGACACCCTGACTGGTGCATACTGAAGGGTGCTTCGAGATCTGTCGAGGCAGCCAAAGTGCATCTTAAGCATCCCGATTGCTTGCTCAATGACAGCTCTTGTGGTCAGGTGGCTTCCGTTGTGACTCTCCTGGTTAGCATCGGCGAATGTGCTGAAATTAAAGGCCGAAGTCAGCGGTTACTGTTGCCTTCCTGAGGTGCAGTCAATTTCAGCTCTTTTAACCAGATGCCCTCTTCCAAGCCCACTCACTTTTTGAGATTAAAATTCCTCTCATCACATAGGAACACAATAGTTGCACTAAGCACAGGCTATTTCAGCATTTTTGTTTGAACTGTTTCATTGCCAGGCTGCATAAATCAAATTATATGTGCACCATGTATTCATGTTCTCATGCTCTGATCTTCTTTGAGCTGTCCATTCTTCCAGTCCCCATCTTGGGGCTGAGGGGAAAGGAGAAACTAGAGACTCCACCAATTATAATGTGATAAAGTCTTTCAATTCTAATTTGGCTCTCCTATGTTGGAGCCTCTGTAAGAGGTACCACTGCTGGCAGCAGGTGCTAGCCATGGCAAGCACACCGGGCTGCTCTGCCTGATCCTCCTCTTCACATTCTCTGTCCCATTCCTTTCCTGTGGTCAGATTGTGAAGCCATTCCTATTTTTCTTTAAACATTGCCTGAGACCATTCAGAATAGTGTACATCACTTTAGCCTCTTGGAAGGGTTACACGGCTTAAATCAGCAATAACTGGAACAATCTCATAGTGTACATTTGTATGTACAATTTGGTGGGTGGGCTGAGCCACTAACCTGTTCTCTGCTCTGCTCATAAACGTAGCACATTCACACCTTCTTTCAACAGAATGATATTCCTGTTGGATCTGTGCCACTAAAGAGATCCGCTCAGGTTGCAAATTGCTGGGTTCTGCTGTGTCAAAGCAGCTGTCTTGTCCCTCATGTTGCTTATGGACCCTGGGAAAATGGAGCTGCCAAAATAACTGAGCTTGCCACTTGCAATGACAAAATATAGGATTCCATAGGAATAGGTGGAGCCCCTGTCCCCATCTTCCCTCTGAACACCCTATTTTTCAGGGTGGGACATTGAGGTCAACCCGCTTGACTTGTATCTTGGCAAGGTAAGATAATCTCCCAAAACTAACTAATTTCTGACCCACATCATCCTTTCTTCATTGCCAATGGTAATTGTGTAATAGTCCAGTATCACAAAATCTGGCTCCTTAGCATCCATTTTCTTGATGCTACAGGTGCTATTTTGCTCCAAAATGGCATCTTCGAGGCACCTGCACACTTCTGGTGCTAGCCCCGCTGGATGCCATTTTTGATGAGTATTTTAGCACACGTGCAAGAGTGTCCACTGGAAGTAAGCAGAGTCGGCAGGTTGTGATGTTAGTCACTCTGTCACGCTGATTTGGCACCAGTGTTGCCATGCTGGAATTCAATGCTACAGCTAACGGTCTCCCTTAACCTCACACAGCAACAGGAAGGAACCCCCCCCCCCAACTCTCCCCCACCTGTACTATATAAAAGTGTCATCAACTCTTTTCAGATTAATTGCTGATTGCTTTCTCCTGGCTGTTGCTGTGATTGTAGAAGTGGTTGATGATTTCTCGATTTGTTTAAAGTTGCTGCAGTCTACAGGGAGTAGTGGGGCACGTACTGAACGACTTTGTCCTGACTCCAAGGATTCTGCGCAAACCACTTGCTTCCAGACTTGGGTGCAGTAGTTTGCATCCCTCCAGGCCTACAATATGGCAGGGTACATAAGCAGATATGACACAGGGCAGGGCAAACTGCTGGAAGAAGGAAGAGGGGGAGTAGGGGAAGGGCTCTCAGCAGGAAGTCATATCTGCCCAGGGAGTTCAGGGAGCAATTCTCTGACCTGAACCTCAATGAGGAACAGTATGCCCGATGTCTCAGGTTCACCAAGGAGGTCTTCACAGAAATCTTCCACTGCTGCAGCCACATCTGAAGCCTCACAGCAGGGTGAGCATGACAGTGCCAGTGACTGTGAAGGTGATCATGGTCACCAACCTATTTGTCTCTGGCTCCTTCCAGGCTCGAGCAGGAAATATTTGCAACATCTCCCAGTTCGGCATCCGGTGTTGCAGAAGGAAGATCACTGAGGCTCTGTATTCCAAGAGAGCAGAATATATTTCATTCTCTCTTGCCAGAGTGAAGTGGGGGAGTGAGCACGTTGTTTCATGAGGATTATAGGCATCGCATCATGCAGGGTGCCACAGACCGCACACACGGCAATTTCTGGGTACCGCCTGTCAATTCTGAGATTTACTGCAACTGAAAGGGATTGCACACCATCAACTTGTATCTGGTGCATGACCATACGCAGTGTATCATGCAGGTTAGGAACAGGTCAATGCCCAGTATCCTGGCAGCAGTCATGATGCCTTCATTTTGTGGCAATCTGGTGTGCCATCTGCATTTGAGCTACCATGACAAATCAGAGAGTGGCTAGTGGATGAGAAGAGCTAATCTTTGACGATATGGGTCATGTCTCCGATGCATAACCTACACACAGTTAGCTAGCGAGCATATAACGAAAGCCATGCTGCCACACAAAATGTGATAGAGCAGACCATTGGGGTGCTTAAACAACACTTCTGCTGCCTGTGTTGCCCTGGAGAAGCCCTGCAGTACTTGGCAGAATGTGCGTCAAGATTTTTGGTGGTCTGTTGCATGCTGCACAACCTCGCCATTGTGAGGGTATAGCTTTTGCCACCACGTTGATCAGCTGAAGAGGAGGAGGAGGAAGAGGAGGAGAAAGAGGAGGAGACATCCAACACAGTCCCTTTCTGACCGGGCTGTCTGTGATCAACGTATTTGACTGCAATATCACTATACGCAATACTAATTTCCCCAATCACCAACAGTCCCACACCTTAACTTACTTCTGTTACTGACCATCACAGTATCTCCCATTGCCACGGACGGCCCCTCCGAGGGCCACAGTGTGCCCCGATTAGGGCCCCCCTCCCACCCTGCTTCAGCCTGCAGGGAGGCCACCAGGGTTTACCAGGCAGCCTCCCCATGTAGCGGAGGGCCCACCTGCTGCTGGTAAAATGCCAATGGCAGTGAGAAGAGGGCCTTAATTGGCCACTTAAGTGGTTCAGTTGGCAGCTGGGTGGAGGGCCATTCTCCACCTTCCCTGTCGCTGGTAAAATGCCATTGCAGCAGAAGGCAAAGGGCACTCCAACCACGACCCACACCCCCCGCCCCGCCTTCCCTTACCATCTTACAACAGCCCCCCACCACCTCCCCCACCTCCTTGCCCGACCCTGAAGGGCTGGTGAAATCCAGCTCAAAGTCATTTTGTAGTACAGTGGCAGCAAGAGGGCGGTGTTAATAACATAGACCTGTTAGACCAAATATGAACTGCTCCTGGAGCCATGATTTGCCAGTCGTTAGCAGGGCACCAACTTCTTCACATGATGAGGGATGAGGGATGCACTGAATTGTCTCTTTGGGCGTACAGTCAGTGAACCTGGTCAGGGGTTTTCTGCTTTCATGAAAGAAAGATCCATCGATATGAGGTCATCAATGTCTGATAGCAGCTCTCTTTTCACAGGGGAAGTTGGCATTGGTGAGGCTGCACCTGATACAATAATAGCTGAGGGAGTAAGGTAATCTTTTGGGGGTGATATTGAGCCACCTTTCCATAAGTAATAATGTAGAGGAAGTGAGTGTATCCCTGGGTCTCATCAAAAGATTCAGTGGGGTGTATGAGAGGGCAAATGATAATTTAGTGATGCAAGTAAAGTGCTTGACAGCCCAGAATGTTGCCAGTAGCCTCCATAATGTCTGTCTTCACTCTCTCAACAGCTTTGGCGTTCTTCTCTGCCCACTTAGCAGAGACATCACCATCCTCTGAAGTCTTCAGATCATATAGTGTGAAATATTTGTGAAATTTGGAATAAGGAGTCTTTGATACCCTATTAGTCCCAGGAACGATCAAAGAGCCATCTTCAAGACAGGCATAAGCAATCACTGAATAATCTCTACCTTATGAGAATGCAGCTTCTTCCCTTGTTGTGAAATGATAACTCTGAGGTATCTAACTTTGGACTGTAAAAACTGAGCTTTCATTTGGATTATTAACTTTTAGTTCTGCTTCTTGTGGAGGCTGGAAAAGTTCCCGTAATGGATCTCTGTGTTCTTCTGATGTTTTGGCCCCCAGAACAGGTCATCAATGCATTGCAGCAAACAGTCAGGTCTTGAAAATTGTTTTATTGCTGCCATCAGCCTGTTCTGAAAAATGATGGATGTGTTGTGAAATCCCTGGGGCGGGCATGTCCAGATGTACAGCTGATCGCCGACTGTAATAGCAAATTTGTACTGGCCCTCCCTCTGTATCGGGATACTCCAAAATCCATTTGAAATAACAAGAGTGGGAAACAACTGAGCTGCTTTCAGGATTTGAGACAGGAAAGTCAGCGCTTCCCAGACCACTGGGGAGCAGGTTGAAGTCACCTGGTTCAAGTCCCTGTAGTCGACAGTAAGTCACCAGCTGCCATTTGGTTTCTTAACAGGCCAAATAGGAAACTTAGTCATAAAAGACCCTGAAACTATCGCACTCTGTTATGACAGAATGTCTATTGTCAGGCAAGCCCCTCACCTGCCAAGAATGGGGAAAATTAATTTCTCTACATGAACATTGATTTTAAAGAACTTGCTTTAAAAAACAATTGGAGACTTTGGCTGGAGTGAGACATTAGCATATCAATGGACATGTACTTCAAAGGACAAAGGAGCTATTCCCTGCTCCAATTTAATCCACAATGGACTTTTGATTACCAGATATTGAAGCATTCCAGGTTAACTACTAAGATGACCGAATACACAAACAGACGTGGTTGGGCCAGTTTGGTCACATGAGTGACTGATTGTGGGAGTTTTTTGAATTTGAGCTACCATCAGGGAATTTGAAATCAGAAAGCTGTTTGCTCCTGGACCAGAAAAGACCTCTCATGGCTGGCTTGCCACAATCTCTCCTGTGTGCTTCTGTCTCTTTCCCATGGAACTGAAAACCACTGAGACATATGGAATCCCAAGAGAGAAAGGTCTCCTGCAGTGAGCTAGATTTAAGAAGAATACTTGGCCCCAATGAAAAGCAAGACTACCTACAATCAAGGACCCTACAGCAAGCTCGAAGCACAGTAAAAGACTACTCTTCAGAGATTGCCTCATACTTCTCCATTTTTTCCTTCTCTTTTCTGTCTCTATTTGTATGTGCGTATCACATGTGTACGCTAGCATGGGCACAGCGTGTATCTGCAGGCGTTAACCGAATTAGAGTTTAAGTTTAAGGTTTAATAAATTTCACTTTTCTTCTTTAAACCTAAAGAAAACCTGGTATGCTCATTTCTTTGCCTTATAATTGGAAAGTGGAGAATAAGGATTCACCAAAGGGGGAGCTCAAAACACAGTGTGTTTCAAATTAAACCCTGTTACAATAAGACCAGGTGAAGACAGTAAAAGATCCCTAGACACATTTCACACCTGGTCGTGAAATTTGGGTGCTAGCATCCGGAATTTTACCCACAGACAAACGAGTGAAATTGGAAGTGGGAAGCCAAATTGTTCCCAATCAAAAAGAGCAAATTTCAATGCAAGTTTTCTTGTGGCTGTGTGGGGTTGAATACTAACATGTCTGCAACTGAAGCAAGTAGCTCTCCAAGCCAGAGTGGAGTAACTTGGGATAAATTAAAAGCACAGTCTATGGAGGAGTGAGAAAAATGGCTGAGCAGTGTGGGATCACTGTACATGGCAAGGCTAGGAAGCCTGAACTCCTAAGGCCAGTGGCAAACCAGTTTTCCCTTGAATCTGAAGTAGAAACAGGGTGAGAAGCGGAATCCAACAGGGTATTGTTAGCAAAGATACACTTGGAACAGAGGAAACTTAAATTTGAGAAAAGAGAGAAAGAGAGAGCCTTCCAGAAGGAATGTGAAGAAAAAGAGAGACAGGAGAAGGAAAGAGAGAAAGAATATTCCAGAAAGAATGCGAAGAAAGAGAGCTGAGGCAGCTTGTGTTAACTAGGGGCGACAGAGTAACCTCGGTGAAAGCATGGCCAATATGGAGGAGCATAATTCAGGGCTGGGTGCAAAATTGCTAAAAATCACTTAATTAATTCCAAAATTCAATGATGAAGATGTGGAAGAATTTTTTGTGTCTTTCGAGAAACTGGCAAGGCAGCTAAAATAGCCAGCTGAGAGCTGGTCTCTCTTATTGCAAAGCAAACTAACCGGAAAAGCCCATGAGGTTTATTCCTTGCCGCCAGATGAGATTTCATCAAATTATGAACTGACCAAAAATGCTATCCTCGGGGCATATGAATTAGTACCCAAAGCCTACCGCCAAAAGTTTAGAACCCTCAAAAAGCAAGCTAACCAAACTTATCCAGAGTTTGAAAGAAGTAAGCAGCTGGCTTTTGACCTGTGACTGAGGGCTTTAAAAATACAGCTCAGCTATGAGACTCTCAGAGAAGCAATTCTGTTAGAGGAATTTGAAATCTCTCTCCCATTCTCAATAAAGACCCATGTCGAGGAGCAGTGGGTTTAGGGAGCCCAGCAAGTGGCCATTCTGGCCGATGAGTTTTCTTTAATTTATAAGTCAGTTTCCCAGAGGAGAACCTTTCCTAATCACCCTCACAAATCCAAAAAGGACAAAGGGTGGGAAGGTGATATCCGCCCAGGCAGTCCTGGAAGAGAAAGGAATGCAGGAGACACAGGGGGCACTCCTCTGGCCAAAAAGAAAGGTGCTGTGAGCAAGTGTGAGACCCAGAGACCTGTGTGCTTCCATTGTAATAAGGCAGGGCATTTAAAAGCTGACTGCTGGAAACAAAAGGGGAAACCGGTAGAGTTAATCAGGGCACACCCGCTCAGTGAAGACGAGGACCTGATGGAAAACATGGACCGGGCTGTGCCTTTGACTGTAGTAAGAGTGCAACCCAGGAAGCTTACTATGACTAATGCAGGAAAAGTTAATAGGATTCCTGAAGGTTATCAGGGTTTTGTGTTTGAAGGGAAAATAACCCCATATCCCTCAAGTGGGGCAAGCAAGCCCATAGTAATTCTCAGGGACACAGAGGCCACCAGATTCCTTTTACTGGGAAAAGGCCTGACCGTTCCCGCAGAGAGTGCAGTGAACACCAAAATGGCGGTGAATGGTATTGGAGGGTAGTGTATGCCTGTACCTGTACACCGAGTGCACCTGGAATGCGACCCAGTATCGGGACCGGTGATTGTAGGGATTGTCCCTAGTTTACCTGTGGACGGGGTTGATCTGCTCCTAGGTAATGATCTGGCAGTGGTAGCCCCCTCAGTAGTGAAAGACCGCAGGAGGTCAGAGAGACAGGGCAGTGGCAGGAGACGGTCCCCTGCAGAATCCCTGAATGTGTAGTGTATCAGGCCATGATCAAACCAGCTCCCCCAGAGGAGACTGCATTGGCACTGCAGGCAGATGACCATGAGGTCTGCCTGTCCGAGACTTTCTTTGGAAAGTTAGGAGACTAAGGGAATGAATTAAATGCATTTTCCCTAGCTGAGGCTCAGCGAGCCGACTCAATATTGCAAGAGTTAGCACAGGCTGCCCAGTCTGAAAGTGAAGCAGAGGGAGTCCCTGATTGCTACTATTTAAAGAAGGAGGTACTGATAATGAAATGGAGTTCTTCTCACAGACCTGAGGGCATGGAATGGACAGTAGTTCACCAGTTGGTGGTGCCGCAGAGGTACCGGGCAGAAATATTAAGAAGGGCCCACGAGACTACAGTGGCTGTACATGCCAGTATACGAAAGACCAAAGCCCTCATAAGACAACGGTTTTACTGGCCAAAACTCCACAAGATGTGGTGGAGTACTGCAGGAGTTGCCACATGTGCCAGGTTGAGGGGAAACCCTAACCTACAGTGAAAGCTTCACCCCTAAGTCCTGTACCGGTGTTAGGAGGACCCTCCACAAGCTCGCGGCTGGCAAAAGCTTAGAAAGAGCAGGGGAAAAAGTGATCAAGAAGGCAGGTTAAAGGAAGTCCAGGAGGAATCCCAGATGAAAACCCCTACTGTCCATTCAAACAACCCCGAAAAATGTGAAAAGTTAGACCCCACATCCTCCTATGTAAATGCAGACTGTAGAAGCACCCCACCAGAGTTGCTAACAGCATTTACAGGAACCTGCAGAGACAAAGAGAGACCTCTAGGGGGCAGAGCAACCATGAGGGTGATGCTTCACCCAGTCGAAGTGTCACAGAAGAGTGCAGTTAAGTCTGCACAAATACCTGCAAGTAGGAGTGTCCTAGAGAACAAAGGGGAGAGTAACAAAGAAACATCCCCTACAGTCAGAGGAAAAGGGAGCCACCCATCCCCTGAAGTCAAAAGTCTTTGCATGACTCAGAGAGTTCAGGATAGACCCGCCCTCTACTAACTCTCCTGGAAAAAAGAAAGGGAAATTAAAACAGCCCTGGCACCAAGAAAAGACCATTTTTAATAAGCTTTAAAATTGGTGAATACATGGAAATGAATTAGAGAAATGCATGGTTTATCTTTCTGTATCTTATAATTCTCTCAAACTCTGTAATGAAATGCGCCGTTTTCTTTTCTAATCGCATTTCATTCCCCTGGGTGTGGAGGTGTCGGGCAAGCCTCCCACCTGCCAAGAATGAGGAAAATTAATTTTGCCACATGAACATTGATTTTAAACTGCTGATGGTGAAGAAAGAACTCACTTTAAAAAACAATTGGAGGCTTTGGCTGGAGTGTTACATTAGCATATCAATGGACATGTACTTCAAAGGACAAAGGAGCTATTCCCTGCTCCAATTTAATCCACAATGGACTTTTGATTACCAGACATTGAAGCATTCCAGGTTAACTACTAAGATGGCCGAATACACAAACAGACGTGGTTGGGCCAGTTTGGTCACATGAGTGACTGACTGTTGGAGTTTTTTGAATTTGAGCTTCCAGCAAGCAATTTGAAATCAGAAAGCTGTTTGCTCCTGGACCGGAAAAGACCTCTCATGGCTGGCTTGCCACAGCCTCTCCTGTCTGCTTCCATCGCTTTCCCATGGAACTGAAAACCACTGAAGACATATGAACCCCAAGGGAGAAAGGTCTCCAACTGTGAACATGATTTAAGAATAATACTGGGCCCCAATGAAAAGCAAGACTACCTACAATCAAGGACCATACAGCGACCTCGAAGCTCAGTAAAAAAAACCTTCTTCAGAGATTGCCTCATACCTCTCCATTTTATTTTTCTTCTCTTTTCTGTCTCTATTTGCATGTGCGTATTGCATGTGCATGCTAGCGTGGGCTCAGTGTGTATCCAAAGGCATTAACCGAATTAGAGTTTAAGCTTAAGGTTCAATAAATTTCACTTCTCTTCTTCAAACCTAAAGAAAACCTGGCATGCTCATTTCTTTGCCTTATAATTGGAAAGTGGTGAACAAGGATTCACCAAAGAGAGAGCTCAAAACACGATGTGTTTACTGGTCGTATCTCTATGGTACCTTGCAAGGCCGAGAAACTCAAAAGAGGGATGAGGTATTGTTTCGTCTTTACACGAGGGGCACTGTTAAAGGTCTCTTACCCTTCTATTTGGCCGCAATTATGCCTATGTCTGGCAAATAGCCCCTCATGCTCCTGCAGACTGCCTGGACCTCATGATCCTGAGGCAAAGACATGGGATTTGGCTTGGCCTTGCTAGTTGCACAAACAGCTTGGGCATTTGGTGTGAATCTTGTGATTGAACCACAGAATATTGTTTGTGTAATCATTTGTCGAGAAAGTCTGACCCAAAAATACCTTTTCCATCAACCATGTTTGTAACTATTAGCAGCTTGAGAGTTAATTGAGTACAACCAAGATCAAAACATGTCTGTAAGATTTCATAGACATGCTCAGTGGGCCCCTCAAAGACAGTTATGGGAAAAAACATTTACCTGGTACTCTGGAGTAGATTTCAGCTCGGGGGATGTGGATCATCGGGATTGTGTACCCAGCATCGATTCACAGCATCTGATACTGGACCCCATTGGTACTGACAGAAATATTTGGTGATTACCCCAATCATGCTGGAACCCCAAAGCTGGCTTTGAGGAAACCGAATCTTGTCACTGGGCTCGGTTCTCCTAAGGGAGGAACCGATGAAGTGACACCAACCTTTGGATGTTTTTCCCATTTGCTGGGCGGTTATGAGGGATTCCAGGTGTTCTAATTTCTGATCCAAGTGGTCAATCTTTTCCATCTGGAGTTTGACCAAACCGTCACAACCATCCACACAAAGATCATTTCCTGGTCTGGAATCGTGCTCCCAGCTAAAATGGCCAGTCTTCTGGTAACATTGGAAGGCAGCGCTATCACCACAGATCTTCAATCCGCTATTGTGCACCAGATTTCCCCCTGCGGTCTCTACTAGTTTTTTCTCTGCTGCCTGCTGGCTTATATGATCTCTAACAGAACCTCACATCTGTGAAGATGTGTGTTTGCTAACTATCACTCCTATAGCTGTTTTCATGAGCTTGTGCAGCTGGGATAGAAACATTTGTTTAAACAGGGCATAGTCTCTTGGATCAGGTGCCTGCAGGCTTGGCTGGATTAAAGACCAAGTGGGCTGAGTCAGCTTGTGTAAATCAGACAGTGATTTGAAAATGCCTGCGGGTATTCTCATGGATCTTGAACCATTGCTGCATCCTGCTGTATCATTTTCAATTAATCTATGCCTCCCAGCTGCATAATATCAGCCATTGCATCGGTCAATGTAGTGAATGAATGTAATGGCCAGGATGTGAATGCAAGGATTAAGGGAAGATCGGAGCCCCAGCTCTCAAGCAGCCTGTAATCCTCTTCACTTAACTTGCTATGGACTCACTGAAAAGTTGCACAACTCCGTGAGATGCCAAATATATTGTCCCCATCTTTTATCATCCTTACCTCATGTACTAATGTGTCACATCTGCTGCTGGCCAGGCTCTTTCGTCAGTAATGGAATGAGTGACTTGTCCCGCGTCGTTAAGCCACATGGTGGTGACTATAAACGATATTGGTGTTGTCTACCCAGGTCTCGCTCATCATATTCGGGGTTGTGATAGCATTGACACTTCCCATTCTAAGGTGTCTCGATCTATATCAGTACCAAGCCCCATTCTCTTACCTAGACATTGGTGTAATCATTGCAGAAACAAATGCCTTTTGTCCACCCAATTTCACTTGTAACTAATAGATCTTTAATTTGCACAGGGTATGGTCCATTGCTGCTATGGGCTGGATCATCCATTCCCATCGGACTCCCCTACCATTTTCTAATTGCAACTTTAACTGCTTAGTCTCTGCTCTCAGCATATTGTGCTCCTGTACAGCCTGTTGGCTGCCTAGGCCCTGCGTGGTAACTCTTGCAACCAGCAGCTGAGACTGATTTGACACACTGGAGGATGTTGAGTTCTTTTTCGACTTCCTTACTTTCATCTCCTAACCCTTTAAGCTTTTCCTCACATTTCTGTGCATTGAAGTGGGCAACTTAATTTAAACCAAGGTGATTAAACCTTGAAGACTGCAACTGGAACCAATGTCTATGAGGGTGGTGGAAGTGGAGATGATCAATGATTTCAAAAGGAAATTGGATGGGCACATGAGGGAAATAAACTTACAGGGCTATGAGGATAGAGGGGGGACTGGGACTGACTGGGCTGCTCTACAGAGAGCCAGCATGGAGTCGATGGGCTGAATAGCTTCCTTCTGTGTCATAATGACTGTCTGGGCTTGATTTTCAATCCGGGTTCTAGAATCCAATGTCCAGATAATTTCTGGGTGCCGGCCATGAGCCACATCTCTGTTGCTCATGGGATACAGTTTTCAAATGTAGATGGCCTGATTGGGCTGGTGATGAGCTCAGCTCCCAATTATTGGCATCGAGCCCTGCCAGGAGGTGGGAGTTGCCTGCTGAGCACAATCATCAAAGGCAGAAGGCAGCCATGATGGGGCCTGCTGCTGCCTTGCAGAAGAGAGGAGGCAGGACACGGAGGCCAAGGGCCTCATTGTGCAGAGAAGTGGCCAAAGATCCAGCTAAAAGGTACTGCACCAAATCTCACACAAAAAGCCCTAGTGGTAAAAATTTGTCCTCATTAAAAAAAATTACTTAATTGCTCCCCGCTTTGAACTCGACAACTGTGTATTAACGTGCACCAGACTGTTTGGGTTTGGCGATTTGCGAATTGAAAATCACTTCCTGATCCTCCCCAGCCTGTTAACAAGCTCCTCAAGAAACTTCACAGCCCGTTATTTGGAGCCAAGTAGGTTCTCGCCTCCCCCGCCCCCATCCCACCCATTCTTTGAAAATACCAGTGCATTGCGGAGGCGTTGGGAGACTGACACATTATCCGGGAGAGCTATTTTCAAAGTGTGCCTGCTCTCATTCTTGCCCCCACAGGTGATTGAAATTCCTAACCTATGACTCTATCATTTTAAGTTTCCACCCTGAAAAACAGTCTCCAAGTAACTCAACACTGCCTCATAGGGCTCATCCGTCCTCATCAAATGGGGAATCAATTTCTCACTACAGACCACCTTCGTTAGTTTCTTTTGGACAGCTTCTCTCACAATCACAATCCCGTCCCATACAAATGGTTTCCTAACCCTGACATTGGGTTGTGACCCATGACCATCCTGATTGTTTGAACCCCTGAAAAAGAACTCATTACATTTAGTCAGCGTCCTGCTGTGCTCGGCAGATTTGTAATAAATCCGACACTGACACCATGTGGGTGATGAAAAGTTAATCATTGGGGGTAATCAAACCAAACACAAATTAAAACAAGGCCAATGAAAAAAGACTTGCATTTATATAGCACTTTTCATGACCATTGGATGTCTCAAAGTGCTTTACAGGCAATGAAGTACTTTCAAAGTGTAGTTCCTGCTGTAACATTGAAACGCAGCAATCAATTTGCACTCAGCAAACTCCCAAAAAGAACAATACTCATTTTTTAAGTAGTTGCTGATACAGGATGGAGCTGTTCAATCTGGAGCCAACACTCCCTCCTGAACTGGCCTGTTACTGCTAGAATACGATGGTGTGAAGTACTGCTTATGCATCTGCAGACTTTTGAACACCTGTTCTTCCAGATCCCCCTGTTGACCCTATGAACTCCAGCATGGTTACAGCCTTGAGGGGCTGAGCAGCCTCCTCCTGTTCCTATGTCATTGATGGAGTTTCATGGCGGCCATAATCCCATATAATTGCCAGGACTAAGTCACATGGATTTTCAGCAGCCCACATTACATAGTGTTGCCAAGTAGTGAATGTGACAATATTGAACAGGACTCAGATTTTATGTGTAGTAAACTTGCAAATTCAGTAGAACATTTGTTAAATTACAAATGTATCATCAAATAGTGCGAGATTTCAACATGAAAATTATTTCAACTCTAATAAATAATCATGATACTAGCTGAACATTGTCAAGCTTATAAATTCAAATGATGCTTGATCATAGCATGTCCTCAGTCAATGTAGGTTACGGTTGGACTTGTATGTGGATTTCAGGCTCACTGCGCACTGCGCCTCACACAAATCTGCTAAAACCTCCTTTGTCTTTTATTTGCTTGAACCATCTGTTTCTGAGAGCTTTGTGAGTCAATTTACTGTAGGCAAAACAAGAAGAATTGTGCAATGTTAAGAGGTGAAGTTCACGGGAAGAAAAGAAGCACAACAATACATTTACCCTGAATATCTAAGACTACTGGATGGAGGAGGGATTCAGAGAACTGTGTTTACAGATTTTTTCTGCAAAATACATGATAAAAAATTACTATCATTCTTTAAATCTCTTCTAATTAATCTTCATTTATTATTTCCTATTTTCCCACGTTAATTATGATAGTCTCAGTATATCGAGCTTTTGAGTTTTACATCGATACTGCCTCTGGAACTGAATTAACAAGCTCCCAGCTGTGAAGATATATGGTCTTTTCTGACCAATTTTCTTTCCTTCTGCCTTCTTTTGACGGTTTATCTCCTTCCACTGGTGTATGGCTTCACAGGCACATGAAGCAGCCTTTGCCACTCTGCCAAAGTCAGATCCCGGCTGTGCATGGCATCCACATGAGCACTTTCAGCAGGCATCACCACATAGTGATCATGAGCAAGGACTTTAGTTAATTGCTTCCTCCTTTAACCCAGCAGCAACTGAAGCTAATTTTAACACCCCTACAGTTAACCTGCCTAAGATCAACAGTAAAGACCAATAATTTCATTTTTAACCCTTCTTACGCTGGACACTTTGGATTTTCCTCTGAATTTCTGCCCGTTTTGGGCTGAATTTCATACAATAGACAGAGTAAAATGCAGCAGTAATGCCTACTGTCTCAAAACCGCCAGTGTAACTGTGCACCAGACTTTTCCTGCTAAAATATTTCCAGTTAAGGCCTTACCACATTTAAATGGACTTAAATCAGCATGGCTATCTTCCATCGAATGCCCCAAACCCATATCTAATTCAAACCATCAATTCATTAGTGGCAGCTCTAGTGCCAATAAGGTATGACTGAGGTGAATATTGTTTGGAGGAGGCCATTCATTTTGCAACAATTGGAGGCTGGTGTTACTCTATGCCTGCATATCAAACTGTTTGGAAGCTGAAGATTTTTTCAGGACCTTTGCTGCTAATTTTAATCAGCTCTGTGAAAAGTACAGCTTGGGACACTGACTTCCTAATGAAATTCCTCTATTTCTTTATTTGAAGAAAAGGAGGATGTGGAACTGGAAATAGCCAAATTGGAAGCATAGAAGACATCACTTTAATGCTCGTACATATCCACTCAACAGGGTTTCCTGAACAAGAAGGTCTTAATTTGATTTCCTTGCATGTCACGATCTTATAAAGGTCCATCATTTGATAAGGTGCCACATACAAACATACATACTAACACATGAACATACGAACATCAAAGGTTATTGCAGAAAATAAAAGCTCATGGTGTAAGGGGTAACATATTGGCATGGATTAAAGATAGGCTAGCTAACAGGAAACCGAATAGGCATTAATGGGTCATTTTCTGATTGGAAAGATGGTAACAGTGGTGTGCCACAGGGATCAGTGCTGGGGCCTCAACTTTTTACAATTTCTATAAATGACTTGGATGTAGGGACTGAAGGTCTGGTTGCTAAATTTGCTGAAGACACAAAAATAGGTAGGAAAATAAGTTGTGAGGAGAACATAAGGAGGCTAAAAAGGGATATTGATAGGTTAAATGAGTGGGAAAAGATTTGGCAAATGGAGTATAATGTGGGAAGATGTGAAATTGCCCATTTTGGCAGGAAGAATAAAAAAGAAGCATATTATCTAAATGGTGAGAGACTACAGAGCTCTGAGATGCAGAGGGATCTGGGTGTCCTAGTGCATGAATTGCAAAAGGTTAGTATGTAGGTGCAGCACGTAATTAGGAAAGCTAATAACATGTTATCGTTTATTGCGAGGAGAATTGAATACAAAAGTAGGGAGGCTATGGTTCAGTTATGCAGGGCATTGGTGCGACTACATCTGGAGTATTGTGTACAGTCTCCTTATTTAAGAAAGGATGTAAATGCATTGGAAGCAGTTCAGAGAAGGTTTACTTGACTAATACCTGGAATGGGCAGGTTCTCGTATGAGGAAATGTTGGACAAGCTAGGCTTTTATCTGTTGGAGTTTAGAAGAGTAAGAGGCGACTTGATTGAAACATACGAGATCCTGAGGGATCTTGACAGGGTGCATGTGGAAAGGATGTTTCCCCTTGTGGGAGAATCTAGAATTAGGGGTCACTGTTCAAAAATATGGGATAGCCCATTTAAGGTAGAGATGAGGAGAAATTTTTTCTCTCAGACAGTCGTGAGTCTTTGGAATTCTCTTCCTCAAAAGGCAGTGGAAGCAAATTCTTTGTATATTTTTAAGGCAGAGGTGGATAGATTCTTGAGCAGAGAGATCTTGGTATCCAGGTACATAAATCCCTGAAAGTTGCTACCCAGGTTAATAGGGCTGTTAAGAAGGCATATGGTGTGTTAGCCTTTATTAGTAGGGCAATCGAGTTTCGGAGCCACGAGGTCATGCTGCAGCTGTACAAAACTCTGGTGAGGCCGCACCTGGAGTATTGCGTGCAGTTCTGGTCACCGCATTATAGGAAGGATGTCGAAGCTTTGGAAAGGGTGCAGAGGAGATTTACTAGGATGTTGCCTGGTATGGAAGGAAGGTCTTACGAGGAAAGGCTGAGGGACTTGAGGTTGTTTTCGTTGGAGAGAAGGAGGAGGAGAGGTGACTTAATAGAGACATACAAGATAATCAGAGGGTTAAATAGGGTGGATAGTGAGTCTTTTTCCTCGGATGAGGATGGCAAACACGAGGGGACATAGCATTAAGTTGAGGGGTGAAAGATATAGGACAGATGTCAGAGGTAGTTTCTTTACGCAGAGAGTAGTAGGGGCGTGGAACGCCCTGCCTGCAACAGTAGTAGACTCGCCAACTTTAAGGGCATTTAAGTGGTCATTGGATAGACATATGGATGTAAATGGAATAGTGTAGGTCAGATGATCGGCGCAACATCGAGGGCCGAAGGGCCTGTACTGCGCTGTAATATTCTAATTCTAATTCTAATTGACAAGCAAGGGGGTGAAGGGTTATCGGGGGTAGGCGGGAATGTGGAGTTGAGGTTACAATCAGATCAGCCATGATCTTGCTGAATGGCAGAGCAGGTTCGAGGGGCTGAGTGACCCGCTCCTGCTCCTAATTCGTATGTTCGGTATGTAGACACAAAACACTTAAAAGGAATATAGCACTTTATCTATTCTGGGTTCAGTGTTTTAGCTGTTACTTTGGATACTTGGTTCATCAGAAGGAATAAATGAAACAGTAGATGCAGCATTGCCTGATATTGGATGGGATGACCTTGGCCATTGTATGGTGCAGATGATTGTTTATATATTGGGGATCATGAGGTTGAAGGTCAGACCCGTGACAATCTCTGCAGTCTTGCCCAGCCTCTTCCTTCTGCAGCCATTTCTTCTTCATTCTCATTCTGAGGATCTTCTTTTGGTTGTGAATGTTTCTTTTTCTCCCAAGGTGTTGTATGTGGATGCCTCTCTACAGACAAAATTGATTAGCATGCAGCACACATCAATGATGCTTGAGACTTTCTTAAAACTGTAGTGCAATATGTTAGCGGGAATGAATCCAGAAGAATCACTCAGGTCTGCTCCAATGTCAAACAGTTTATTTAGTTACGCCGGTGGGGAGCAGGTCACTGGGCTGTCCAGATGCCTCTCCACTGAACAAAGGAAAATCATCCATACTTATACATTTTCAAACAGTTACTCAGCCCATCCCAGCCAGACTTGGACCAATCACAACGATTATCTATTATATACATTGATTATTAGAGCCAATAGAAGCGGTTACTAGGCATAGAGGGGCTGCATGACCAACCCATACACAGATAGGGGATTACTCATGATGTTTTCCATACCCCCTTATCTTCACCTTGTTACCGGCCCATACACAGAAAGGGGATTACTCATGATGTTTTCACCTCGTTACAAGCTAGCACCTTTGTCAGCATTCCACAAAGGCATCTGCTTTTCATTTTAATTAGCCTTTTGTTTGAGATTGGATTACTCAGCTCCTGTGGAATGTGGTCAAGTTAACTGAGCCCCATGGTGTTTTGCAACCTCCTCACTGTTCACTAATATTATATGTTACTGGTTACTCAAATAATATTTAAACATTATGATATTTACGGCAGGTGCCTCTGCGCTTGGGAATACCCTACAACAATCCCCCCTTTCGGTAGGAGACTAACCCTAGTCTTCTCAACCGACACTATTTATTGTTGTTGTTTTTTTTTAACCCTTTGCACTCGCCCGGTAGTCCCTGCCTCAAACGTGCTGGCTAGTCACGTGATTTCAGGAATTCCGGTCGCATTATATCAAATTAATGTGATCCACCTGACTTAGCCCTCCAGATAGACAAATTGTCTCCCTTGCCTTTGCTCTGGTTTTCATCCTCCTTCGCTGCACATAGCGCCTGTATGATCGGCAAGCTAGTATGCCCCATGTTATGGCCAGTATCAACTGTATTCCAACTAGCACATGAGAAATTATCCTAATCCAAGGGTGGATATTGACGTTCATCCCCCAATCCCAGATCTTCTCCCACCAACTCCGGTCCTGCAATTCTGTGTCCGTATCTTTCTCTAGCTTTTTGATTTTTGTCTGCAGTTGGTGGTAGAGTTTTCCAGATTGGCCCACCCTGAGCCTTAATTCCCTTAGTACTTCGGCCAGGTGTGGGATGGGGACTGGTTCTGGTTCCTTGTAATCCTGTAGGTGGTCATGGAGATAATCAGTGACGTTAATGATCTTGGTAGCTCTACGCCGAACCTGGATAATTCGGGCTTGCCCTATAGTGACTGGTCGTAAGGGCATAAAGCAAAAATTAGAAAATGGGATAGGACATTGTAGATTATTTGTAGCGGTAGGAACTTTCTGTGGTGGAAACGCAGTATTTCCCTTTATCTCCGTTGCCTGTTCTTGCAAAATGCTTTGGGGCAGGTATGATCTCTATGACATAACCGTCGGTTCAATTGAACCCACATTCATCCAGTTCACCCTGTCCCACTGGGTGAGGACATACTGTAAGTCCCCCCTTTGCTTGCATCCCATGAGGGAGGTTTCATATAGTGTATTGTTTCTGAGTATGGCAGAGGTTTCAGTTAAATAGTAGCGAAGGGAGGTATTACCCTGTACGACCCCAATATTTTCCAACTGGTAATGGGGAAACCGCCCTGAGTCCCTACAGTGACTATTGGGATCATCAGGACTATTGCCACTCCTGTAGCTTTGCCCATTTCGCAGTCTGGGATCACTGGATATACTCTGGTGAGTACTTTCGGAGTACAATTGTCCAGTGTCCCTTTTCTCTCGGCTAGCCGAGCCAGATGTGGGCTGTCTATCCAATCGGGCACCTCCCCCCTTTGGATCTGATCGAGGTTGTGTCGTGTCTGTCCCACCACCCGCAAGCCATAAGCGTGACCGAGTTGTCCCTACCTTAGCTTTGCGGCATCTTCCCGTTCTCTATCTATGAGGTGGTTGACGGTTCTGGCATATGCCTCTAATATCGTAATTCCGTCCAATTGTATCTCCATGCCCTCTTTTCCCAGATTGGTCTGATCCTCCTGATTTTTCTCTGCTCTCTTTAAGAGTCCCTTCATTACTCCTTTAAGGTGTTCCATCTTTTCATTCAGACCTTGTATATCTAATGAGTTTACTATGGAGGCACCGGTATTGAATCCGGTAGCAACGTCATTAACTATCCCCCTCTTTGTTCTATAAAGCTGAACCTGGCCTCTAAATCTAGTGGCACCCATGGCATCGGCAGCCTGCTGCATTACAATCTTACTTAATACACTATACATATTTTTTGCCTGTTCCGTACAATATCCTGGCATTCGCATCCCTGAGATATTGACCAGGACAGGCACAATCTCATGTTTAACATTATCATACAATGCTTCCCCTGGACTCGATGTACCCACACACATCCATGTTCCTTTCAACTTTCCTTATCATCTGTTGCCCAATGGGAGGGGCACAAACAATTCCAAAGACACAGCTCTCAGTTACCCCTTCCCCTTTCTGTCTGGTCACGCAGTTAGCACGGTCATCTGTGGAACACCGTACACATACTGCATCTTTGCCCGGATTCACTGTAAGTCATGCATTCAAGTAGGTTTACTCGCCGTTATACACTTCCCATCCAACATGTTGTGCAATGCCCCATAGTTCATATAGTCCAAATTAATACTCCTTTCATTAATCCGTTGTGCATCCATTACCGGGTCTTTTTTCTTCCTCTCTGGATAGTAGCATCAGGCCCCACAGCCACTGCAGTCCGGTTCTTTCCCATTCGCCACTAGTGGTTATATCTGTAATTTAAACACACTGCCCTGGTGGTCACCAGGTGTTAGTACTTGTCCATGTTGTGAGTATCCCCCGATGAGGGATACATGTCTACCTGTGGGGACCGAACATGTCCTGGGGAATCCAGGAGTTAATTTATATTCTTATCATCTCTACTCTTTCGAAATTATCTATATGGTCCCATCACGCACGGGCTTCGTTCCCCACAATCCTTGCCCAGTTAGTAGCCCATCTAATAATAATCCAAATGCCTATCAACACTACCATTATTCCCAGCCCCCCGAGTAGTCCATTCTCAAGTGTATTCTTCCATTCCCGGTATCTCTTTGCGTACCAGGTGGTTTTTATTTCGGAGTCTATCATTTGCTGTTGTCTTTATATACCTTCAGTTGGGACCAATGTTTCCATCGGCCCTTCCCTTTACCATTACTTAGTCTCCCACAACAGGCACCTTTGTCTGTTCCTCTATCATGTTTCTATAGAACCTCCTGCCTCACCTTGTGCAGTTGTCTGCACAACCCCTTCAAAAATCTTTCAACCCTTTCTCTTGTGGGTCCTATTTCCTCACTACCTGCTATGACATCCCCTGGCAACCTCATTGCCCTTCCTGTCATTATTAAGGTGTTTAATTTATCCTGATTATTATAAAGTCATTTTCTCTTTGTGAGTTGTCTCACTGCACTGGCTGCATTAAACATTTCATGCCATGCTGTTTCTCAAGTCAGTAAACATGTTTGAGACCCGTTCGGCAGGTGATCTTATCAAAAGATCAAAAATGGCCAGACTTTCAAATGTAGCTCTCCTAAAAACTCATATCTCCAAGAGAAAACTAACAATTGCCAGTCTTATCTACACTTTCCTGACTTTCACTGGAAAATTCTAGACTTCTTGGAAATTTCACACGATATTATTTTAGCTGTTTGAATTCTAATTTCACCATTTGTTTATACCCAGAATTCCTTTATTAGCTCTTGCATCAGCCAGATCTAATTGCCAATTCCTATTAATTATAATTCTATTTCATTTTGAGCCCTGGAGAACCTTTACAATCAATATTCATAATTCCTAAAAACAGAAATCAAACATTTCCATTTGATTCCAGGCATTACTATATATTGTTTTTTTTTATACCTTAGATGATATTTTAATTCCTTAAATAACTTGCCAAATTAAACTGGATTTTCGACATCTCAGATTATTCCAAATTCAAATAACAGTAAATTTCCCTTTGAATGCTTTAAATAACCACTCATATCAATTTAATTTTGTTTATCGATTCCAATTTCTTAAGTCCAGACTTGGTGATATTGCATTTTTTTTTAGTAAAGACAGAAGTGCTTGCAACTATTTCTCCTTCTCAAGCTCTTTGTCTCATTGATAAAGATAGTTGCAGCAAGGTTAATTTCTTGCTTGTCTCCAAATGGGCGGAGCAAAGCATTCTCCGCTGCGTCGCTTTACGTAACCCTTTTTTTTAATGGAAAAGAACTAAACTCCATTTTAAATGTTGTTTGGTATCCTTAGGATTTTCAAACAACAAAATCTTTAGTAACATTATCAACTTCAAAGGAAACCATCTCCATCAGGAAAGACAGCATTTTAGATTAAATTCCAATTGTTTCCAATCTTTTAGCATCTTTTGTAAGAGGTTTCTAATCCAAAGATTTTTTTTATAACAAAGATGATTCCAAATTCCAATTCACTGCAATAAATATTTAAAAATCAAAACTGCCGATGTTATATGAGTGAGTCCTATGTCCGGAACTTAAGACTCCGCTAAAACTCGACATGCTAAACTTGAAAGTTCATTGTGGTTGCAAATGACATTTCCAGTTTTTTTTTCCAACTAAACAGGTCAATTAACCTTAACAGTATTAATTTAATTCAGACTTATTAACTTATAATACTTATTAACTGCAAACGCGACATGAAATCCTGTGACATTGATCACAAGTCATGGGAATCAGTTGCCAGCGTTCGCCAGAGCTGGCGGGGAGCCATAAAGACGGGGTTAAAGTGTGGCGAGTCGAAGAGACTTAGTAGTTGGCAGGAAAAAAGACAGAGGCGCAAGGGGAGAGCCAACGGTGTAACAGCCCCGACAAACAAATTTCTCTGCAGCACCTGTGGAAGAGCCTGTCACTCTAGAATTGGCCTTTATAGCCACTCCAGGCGCTGCTTCACAAACCACTGACCACCTCCAGGCGCTTATCCATTGTCTCTCGAGATAAGGAGGCCAAAGAAGAAGAAGAACACACAGAACAGAATAGCACGTGCTTTTTTTTTAAAGATAGATAAGTTACGTCATTTTTCTTGTTCTTCGGGCGCCTTTTCAAATGACTGTAATAAAACCAAAGACTAAAGAAAAAGTTATTTAACATTCTTACAGCAAAAGACTTAACACCAGCTCCTTACACAAACTTTAATCTTTCCCATTATCTCCTTTGCTTATCCTTCTCTCCCTTAAAACCAATATCCAATTCCTGACATTTGCTACTTAAAACAGTCAGTAAAACATGTCTTTAATTTAAACTCCAAAAAAAACTAGAACAGATTTTAAACTGGAACTCCAATTAAAGCAGGAGTTGTAAACTTCAAATTGGATTTCTGCCAAACATCTTCAGACCTTCAAGGATGAAGCTTATCTCTTAGAAAATTGTTCATTGCCTTTTCACAGTTGCAAAACCAACTTTTAAAATAATAAAACTTTAACTTAAAATATAATTCAAGTTTATATCCCATTCCTGGGTGCACAATCTTAAATCGAAATGAACACACTCAACAATCACTTTTCACACTCATTCAATTCCAAACAACTTAATAGACTCATGCTTTCAACATTAAAGCCAGACAACAAAGAGTTAACGACAATCAGTTCTACAGAACACAAGTTCCACAGATCACAAGCTGCACATCCCAGACATTCAATTCATTCGTGGACGCTTCCAACATTCTCACAGTCGAATCAAAGACAGTAATTTGTTTTTACTCTAAAACATAGTCTTTTATGTCACTCTGCCATAAACTTAGTGAATGCTTTTCTTCTTTTTGTAACCACTCCCTTTGTTTTGTGGCAGGGTCGTGGGGATTCCAATTAGATTTAATCATCTTATCGATCAACTTTTTATGTTTCTCTGCCAGGTGGCAGGTAAGGGACACCTCTGGTCCCTGCTCGAGCTCTATCTTTTCACTGGCTAGGCTTGGGTAGGATTAGAACCGTTAGAATCTACTCTCAGAGGTCCACTTTTAACCTAACGCAACTTGTAGTAGACCGTCTCCTGGCTAACTGTCGGGTCACAAGTCTGTCTGTATTTCATGCAACAAGTTTATGATATATATACGCATACATATATTCCAAACCCTCCTTGACAGTGCCGACGTCTCTTAACGAACTACCTACCACCGTTTGACCATTGTTCAGATCCTGTTCACAAACCTGGCATTCATCGGTCGCGAAACACCACCCGGCCCCGGGATAAGCTTTAAAGATACTCACCCTGGTTCCTGATGGCATTAACGACCGCCGAATCCTGTTCTCAAGTTCGGGATCAGGCTTCAGCCAACTCCCCCTTGCCGCCTTCGTTCCCTTCGCCCACTTAATTCCTGGCCTTCACGTGGGACTCAGTCCTTTTAATTCCGGCTCAGGCTGGGTGATTGGGATATCAGGGTCGCAGAAGAGTTGACTTACACCTGATCCGGCTGACTACGCCAATTGTTAGCGGGAATGAATCCAGAAGAATCACTCGACACTCAGGTCTGCTCCAATGTCAAACAGTTTATTTAGTTACGCCGGTGGGGAGCAGGTCACTGGGCTGTCCAGATGCCTCTCCACTGAACAAAGGAAAATCATCCATACTTATACATTTTCAAACAGTTATTCAGCCCATCCCGGCTGGACATGGTCCAATCACAACGATTATCTATTATATACATTGATTATTAGAGCCAATAGAAGCGGTTACTAGACATAGAGGGGCTGCATGACCGGCCCATACACAGATAGGGGATTACTCATGATGTTTTCCATACCCCCTTATCTTCACCTTGTTACCGGCCCATACACAGAAAGGGGATTACTCATGATGTTTTCATCTCGTTACAGGCTAGCACCTTTGTCAGCATTCCACAAGGGCGTCTGCTTTTCATTTTAATTAGCCTTTTGTTTGAGATTAGATTACTCAGCTCCTGTGGAATGTGGTCAAGTTAACTGAGCCCCATGGTGTTTTGCAACCTCCTCACTGTTCACTAATATTATATGTTACTGGTTACTCAAATAATATTTATACATTATGATATTTACGGCAGCTGCCTCTGCGCTTGGGAATACCCTACAACACAACACGTCCCCTGACTGACTAAGGCACTTGAAATGTTTAGGATTGTTATTATATATTCGCTGATGTTCTTATTGGCTGCACTTGTCTGGCTGTAGTGGCACACAAGTGCCAGGCAATGACCATCTCCAACAAAAACAAGAAATGCTGGAATCACTCAGCAGGTCTGGCAGCATCTGTGGAAAGAGAAGCAGAGTTAACGTTTCGGGTCAGCGACCCTTCTTCGGAACTGACAAATATTAGAAAAGTCACAGATTATAAACAAGTGAGGTGGGGGTTGGGCAAGAGATAACAAAGGAGAAGGTGCAGATTGGACCAGGCCACATAGCTGACCAAAAGGTCACGGAGCAAAGGCAAACAATATGTTAATGGTGTGTTGAAAGACAAAGTATTAGTACAGATTAGGTGTGAATATACTGAATATTGAACAGCAGCAAGTGCAAACCTGAAGAAAAACAACCTGAAAAAAAACAGTGGGTAAGCAAACTGAACAAACTAAGATGAAATGAAATAAATGCAAAAAAAGATTGTAAAAAATGTAAAAAGGAATGTAAAAAAAAAGGAAGAAAAAATAACTAAAAATGACTAAAAATGAAAGTAAAGTGGGGGGCTGTCATGCTCTGAAATTATTGAACTCAATGTTCAGTCCGGCAGGCTGTAGTGTGCCTAATCGGTAAATGAGATGCTGTTCCTCGAGCTTGCGTTGATGTTCACTGGAACACTGCAGCAATCCCAGGACAGAGATGTGAGCATGAGAGCAGGGGGGAGTGTTGAAATGGCAAGCAACCGGAAGCTCAGGGTCCTGCTTGCGGACTGAGCGGAGATGTTCCGCAAAGCGGTCACCCAGTCTGCGCTTGGTCTCCCCAATGTAGAGGAGACCACACTGTGAGCAGCGAATACAGTATACTACATTGAAAGAAGTACAAGTAAATCGCTGCTTCACCTGAAAGGAGTGTTTGGGGCCTGGGATAGTGAGGAGAGAGGAGGTAAATGGGCAGGTATTACACCTCCTGCGATTGCAAGGGAAGGTGCCCTGGGACGGGGATGAGGTGGTGGGGGTAATGGAGGAGTGCACCAGGGTGTCGCGGAGGGAACGATCCCTTCGGAATGCTGACAGGGGAAGGGAGGGGAAGATGCGACTGGTAGTGGCATCACGCTGGAGGTGGCGAAAATGGCGGAGGATGATCCTTTGGATATGGAGGCTGGTGGGATGAAAAGTGAGGACAAGGGGAACCCTGTCACGGTTCTGGGAGGGAGGGGAAGGGGTGAGGGTAGAGGTGCGGGGAATGGGTCGGACATGGTTCAGTGCCCTGTCAACCACAGTGGGGGGAAATCCTCGGTTGAGGCAAAAGGAGGTCATATCAGAAGCACCGTCATGGAAGGTAGCATCATCAGAGCAGATGCGTCGGAGACGGAGAAACTGGGAGAATGGAATGGAGTCCTTACAGGAGGTAGGGTGTGAAGAAGTGTAGTCGAGGTAGCTGTGGGAGTCAGTGGGCTTATAATGGATATTGGTAGACAACTTATCCCCAGAGATGGAGACAGAGAAGTCGAGGAAGGGAAGGGAAGTGTCAGAGATACTTCTGTAAGGACTCCATTCCATTCTCCCAGTTTCTCCGTCTCCGACGCATCTGCTCTGATGATGCTACCTTCCATGACGGTGCTTCTGATATGACCTCCTTTTTCCTCAACCGAGGATTTCCCCCCACTGTGGTTGACAGGGCCCTCAACCGTGTCCGACCCATTCCCCGCACCTCTACCCTCACCCCTTCCCATCCCTCCCAGAACCGTGACAGGGTTCCCCTTGTCCTCACTTTTCATCCCACCAGCCTCCATATCCAAAGGATCATCCTCCGCCATTTTCGCCACCTCCAGCGTGATGCCACTACCAGTCGCATCTTCCCCTCCCTTCCCCTGTCAGCATTCTGAAGGGATCGTTCCCTCCGCGACACCCTGGTCCACTCCTCCATTACCCCCACCACCTCGTCCCCGTCCCAGGGCACCTTCCCTTGCAATCGCAGGAGGTGTAATACCTGCCCATTTACCTCCTCTCTCCTCACTATCCCAGGCCCCAAACACTCCTTTCAGGTGAAGCAGCGATTTACTTGTACTTCTTTCAATGTAGTATACTGTATTCGCTGCTCACAGTGTGGTCTCCTCTACATTGGGGAGACCAAGCGCAGACTGGGTGACCGTTTTGCGGAACATCTCCGCTCAGTCCGCAAGCAGGACCCTGAGCTTCCGGTTGCTTGCCATTTCAACACTCCCCCCTGCTCTCATGCTCACATCTCTGTCCTGGGATTGCTGCAGTGTTCCAGTGAACATCAACGCAAGCTCGAGGAACAGCATCTCATTTACCGATTAGGCACACTACAGCCTGCCGGACTGAACATTGAGTTCAATAATTTCAGAGCATGACAGCCCCCCACTTTACTTTCATTTTTAGTCATTTTTAGTTATTTTTTCTTCCTTTTTTTTTACATTCCTTTTTACATTTTTTACAATCTTTTTTTGCATTTATTTCATTTCATCTTAGTTTGTTCAGTTTGCTTATCCACTGTTTTTTTTCAGGTTGTTTTTCTTCAGGTTTGCACTTGCTGCTGTTCAATATTCAGTATATTCACACCTAATCTGTACTAATACTTTGTCTTTCAACACACCATTAACATATTGTTTGCCTTTGCTCCGTGACCTTTTGGTCAGCTATGTGGCCTGGTCCAATCTGCACCTTCTCCTTTGTTATCTCTTGCCCAACCCCCACCTCACTTGTTTATAATCTGTGACTTTTCTAATATTTGTCAGTTCCGAAGAAGGGTCGCTGACCCGAAACGTTAACTCTGCTTCTCTTTCCACAGATGCTGCCAGACCTGCTGAGTGAATCCAGCATTTCTTGTTTTTGTTTCAGATTTCCAGCATCCGCAGTATTTTGCTTTTATTTTAATGACCATCTCCAACAAGACAGAATCTAACCATCTCTCATTGACATTCAACAGCATTACTATCACTGAATCCCCACCATCAAAATCCTGGGGGTTACCATTGACCAGAAACTTAACTGGACCAGCCACATAAATACTGTGACTACAAGAGCAGGTCAGAGGCTAGGAATTCTGCAGCGTGTAACTCACCTCCGGACTCCCCAAAGACAGTCCATCAAATACAAGGCACAAGTCAGGAGTGTGATGGAATACTGTCCACTTGCCTGGATGAGTGCAGTTTCAACAACAGTCAAGAACCTTGACACCATCCAAGAAAAAGCAGCCCACTTGATTGGCACCCTATCCACCACCTTAAACATTCATTTCCTCCATCACTGGAGGGAACACTGTCACCTAGAAGGACAAGGGCACCAGATGCATGGGAACACCACCACCTGCAAGTTCTCCTCCAAGGCACACATCATCATAACTTGGAACTATATTGCTGTTCCTTCACAGTCACTGGGTTAAAATCCTGGAACTCCCTTCCTAACCTTACTGTGGGTTTACCTACACCAGATGGACTGCAGCGATTCAAGAAGGCAGCTCACCACCCACTTCTCAAGGGCAATCCGGGATAGGCAATAAATGCTGGTTTTGTCAGTGATGCTCACACCCTAAAAACAAATAAATAAAAAAAGTCTCAGCCAAAGATCTGATAGGTGTCATTCGGCATGGCTGCAAAAGGGAGTCATGGTTTGATGTAGCCAACCTTACAATCATCTTCCACACCACCAGCCTCCACATTCAATGGATCACCCCCCACCATTTCCGTCATCTCCAGCATGATGCCACCACTAAACACATCTTTAATTCTTCTCCCCTTTCAGCCTTCTGAAGGGACGATTCCCTTTGCCACACCCTGGTCCACTCTTCAATTGCTTCCCAAACCAGCTCCTTTTTACCAGGCAGGAGATGCAACGCCTGCCGTTTCATCTCTTCCCTTCCCAACATCCAAGACCCCAAGAGTGATTTACTTGTACTTCATTCAATTTATTATACTGAATTTACTGCTCACATTCTCTACATTTGGGAGACCAAATGCAGATCGGGTCATCATTTTACTGAATATGTTCAGTCCTCAAGTGTGACCCTGTGCTTCCAGTCACTTGCCACTTTAATTCTCCATCCCATTCTCACTCTGACTTCTCTGTTCCTCAGCCTCCTACACTATTCCAATAAAGCTCAATGCAAGCTTGAGCAACAGCACCTCATCATTTGATTAGGCACTTTACAACATTCCGAACTCAATCTTGAATTCAACAACATCAGGTCATAACCATTGCTCCCAGTTTCTCAGACAGCAAGTGCTGATAATCGTTCTGTTCGCATTTATACCTCATCTGGACCCATCGGTTGTTTCTTTTCTTGCCCCATAATCCCCAGCTTTCACCTTGCAATAATGTCCCTTTTGTCATTTAATCTGTCCTGCCCTCCATTCTATAACAGACCTTCTGTTCTTTCCTTCCTTCTTCCACTCCCTCCTCCTCTTTTCTCCTGTTTAAAAATGGTTAAACCTCTAACTTATTCTTGGTCTGATAAAAGGTCATTGACTTGAAACTTTGTTTCTCTCTCCATAGATGGTGCCTAACCTGCCGAATGTTTTGTTATTTTCTGCTCCTTTTGCAATCCTCTTTGCAATTCAAATAATGTTGGCACCCTTTATTGCCTGAGGATGAAAACATTGTGGTTTCTGCCAGGATAATGCTCATTAACATACATGATTCTGGACTCACATTAAGGTAGTTCTCTACTTTATGGTTCATTTAAAGATAGGATTAGGGTGATATGTATTGCACTTATGACTTCCTGGGCTCCAGGAAATCCCGTCACATGCAAGAAATTTACACTGTGATCATGCTCCTGCTAATTGTTCATGGGAATGGAGAGCCTTTGATTGAATTTGGCAAACTGTGCATCAATCACCTAGTGAATGCTCCTGTGGGATACGCTTTGGCAGATGTGGGCAATGCCTGTTTTAAAAATCTCATCATTCTTTTCAAATTCTTCAATGGCCTCGCTCCTCCCTATACCTGGAACCTCATCCAACCTCGCAACCCTCTGAAATCTCTGCACTCCAATTCTGAACTCTTGTGCATTCCCGATTTTATTGCTGCACTATTGGCAGCCATGCTTTCAGCTGGCTGGGCCCTAAACTCTGAAATTCCCTCCCTAACCCTCTCCGCCCCTCTACCTCTCTCTTCTCCTATAAGACACTCTTCATAAAACCCACCTTTTGACCAAGTTTTGGTAATCTGTGCTGATATTTCCTTATGTAACTCAGTGCCAAATTTTGTTTGATAATGTTTCTGTGAAGCGTCTTGGGATGTGTTACTCTGTTAAAGGTGTTATATAATGCAAGTTGTTGCATTTGTTCCCTATGGGCACCTGAAAGGATTAAGCAACATACAAACTTAGGGCTGTGCTCATCTTCACTGGTGCTGCCAATGCCATGCCTATACTTGTGTGTGGCTGCAGTCTGCTTCAACCATGCAGCACAACTCTGCCACAATCTCTCTGCTAAAGGACAGTCCCAAGGCAGTCGAGATGTGGCTTGGAGAATAATTGATAGTGTTATAAAGGCATCTGTGAGGGAATCTGAACTGCTGGTCATCCTTCCTTCGCTTGTCCACTTCTTCACCCAAAAATATAAATACAGTGGAGAACCCATATTTGCACTCTCAACCTAAGTGCAAAATGCATAGTACACTCGAACAAAGTTTCTGCATTGCAATCAAATTGACAACAACTTGTACACAAAGACTGTTCAGACTGTTAAACTGGGAAGTGTATCTTTAAGCGAACTTGACATTTCCTATATAACTTCAGACGCTTCTTTTTAATTGGCATCAATTGCACTGAGCATGCGTCTGATGCAAAACTTAGAAGTACATTTACTGCTCTCAGGAATTCATTATGTTGCTTATTGCAATATTATGAATTTCCAGCAGAACTGCTGAATGCTGACTTCCATGCCCACCGGAAGTGATTAGGCAGTCTGAAATGCATGGTCAATTAGTGGTGTTGATGTTCATCCACTATTTTTGATTCCCAATGCTGATTTTGAATCTTTTCCTTTTAAATACTGCCCCGTCTTATCTGCTCTTTATTTGGCTCTGCCCCTGGGCAGAGCAAGGATAATTAAGAAGCTGTAGAGTTCTGTTTCACAGCAGCTTATTTCCTAATGCCTGATGATCAATGAATGGAAACTGAAGTAAAAAGGGATATCACTGACTGATAAGGTGGAATATCCCTGTCAATCTGCAGCCTTTCAGTAACACAGTACTGTAAAATTTTTTGGGAAGTTTATTCCCCGAGGTTTGGTGGTGGTTTCAGTATTTTCTCTCACTAGACAGTGATGTGTGAGAATTTTCTGACAGTTAAAATAAATCCAAGTGTTGAGTGTGTCTGCTGGAGAACCAGCTCCACAGGATTGATGCACTTTGCTAAATTATGTCCATCATTTCACACACTGTAAAAAATGGTCTGGTTTTCAAAAACTTATTTTAAAATATTACAGCTGTATTTAAAACTCACATTTCCAGCACAATTGTGACAATGCTTTAATATAGAGAGTGCAATTTCTTTAATCTGCCCCTCGAACATTGTGGAAAGATAATAATTTTCTGGACATTATCTCCTCTGCCTGATGCCTCTCTTAAACGGTGTGCAATTTTCAAATCAATTTTTATTCACAGATGTATAATAAAATGTCTTTCAGCAACTTACAGATTCCAGAAATGGAAATGAATAAATTTAACTTCACGGATATTTGTATTTCCAGGGCGCAATGTTCTCCTCCCCCTCTCCCCCTTCCATCTGACGTGAAAATCACTCCCTTGATATTATTATAATGTCATTTACACTGTTCCTGTTGTTTTCAGCAAGACACTTTTTCACCCACTGTCTCTGAGGCCTGGGATTTGTTATCTTGTGATGGCACCAACAAGGTACAAACTAAAGTGGCAGCACTGGTGAGGTGCTGTTCAGAATCGGTAGAATTATAAAATATTTTCCTTGGAAACCATGACCATATGAGTTAAAGCAGTCAGGAGATTACAATAGGACTGATGATCCTTATCATTTTGACCTAATTTAAGCTTACCGGGATCGAATGGAAACATTGAATAGTTGTGAAGATTGGCAGCAAGCACTGCTCTCACTGATGATCCAATTACTTACAAACACTGATCTGCTAAAGATTTGGGATTCAACTTTCTCTGGTAGTTTACTGGTGAACCAGTAATGTTCCATTGAGTGCTATTTTGAGGCAATTGATTGTGAGCTTTGCCTTAGTTAGTAGCACTTGCACCTCTAAATTTAAAAAGTTGTGCTTTCAAGTTCCACCCCAGAACTTGAGCTTCAAAATTTAGGCTGACACTCCAGTGGAGTGCTACAATGTCAGCAGTGTTGTCTTTCAGATGAGATGTAAAACAGAGGCCCTGTCTGCCCTCGCCGGTGGACATAAAAGTTTACTTGGCACTATTTTGAAGAGCAGGGCAATTATCCTTGGTGTCCTGGCCAATATTTATCCCTTAATCAGCATTACTGAAAAGCAGATTATGCAGTCATTAGCACATTGCTGTTGGTGGAATCATGCTGTGTGCAAATTGGTTGCCGTATTTCCTACATTACAACAGTGACTACAGTTAGAAAATACTTCATTGGCTATACAGAGCTCTGGGACATCCTGTGGGTGTGAAGGGTGCTATATAAATAAAGGCCGGGATTTAACCCTTGGCGGACGGGAGCCAGCCACCGACTGAAAAGTCGATGGTGAACCCACTTCCGCCTGGCCTGGGGATGCGACCCATATTTTGTGGATCCCCGGCCTTTAATTGTCTTGAGGCGGGACTTCCACCCACTTGAGGCAGGAAGCCCTGCCGAATAGAGCTGCCGGCCAATCAGCAGGCCAGCATCTATCTGTCCCTTCAGCGCCACCGAGAGTGGTGGCCACTGCTGGGACTGCAGCCCAGCCAACAGAAGATGCCGGGGAGCCCTGGACCTAAGTTAAGGTTTTGTTGCCTCGCCGGGGTGATCGGTCGGGCCCCAGCAAGGCAAGGGTGGTCGACTGGGCGACGGGGGGGGCGTGTTGGCTGTTGGGGATAGTTGGGGCAGCGAAGTGGCCCTCCATCGAGCACAGGGTACCTGATCATAAGGGCCCCCGTAGGCTGTCAGAAAGACACCTTTTTTTGTCAGGCGGCTTTTCTCGGGTCTAGGACGCTCGCCTGCCATGAATAAAATCCCCGTGGAGGCGGGCGGTTGGTCTGGGACAGGTGGGCCATTTTTCACCGCTGCCACCCTGCGTAAAGTGGCAGCGTAACTTCCTTGCTATTGTACTCCATGGCCGGAATTTTTTTGTTGGGTGGGAGGCCTGTCCACCAACCAAAAAATTGGTGGTGAGCCCGCCTCTGTCGGGCATGGGGAGCCGGACCAGAATTTTTTGCTCCCGAGGCCTTTAATTGGTCTTGGGCTGGATTCCACCTCCTTGAGGCGGGAAGTCCCGCCTAATGGAGCTGCCGGCCAGTCAGCGGGCCGGTACCTCATAGTCCCAGTAGCGCCACCGGGAGCAGTGGCCACTGCTGCAACTACACCCAGCTTCAGGAGGAAGAGGAAGGACGGCGCAGGAAAGAAGGTAAGATTTTAGGGCCTCGCCGGGGACAATAGGTCAAGCCCGGGTGAGGCAAGAGGGTTTCGGTTGAGGAGGGGTGGTAGTGTTGTGCACTGGGGGCAGTTGGAGCTTCGGCGGCGGCCCTCCGTGGGGCACAGGGTGCCCGATTAGGAGGGTCCCCACCAGCCCGTAAGAAGGCCACCTGGTTTCACCAGGCGCAGTTTCTGAGATAAAATATCTGCGGCGGCGGGTGGAGGCTCTTAAATGCCAGTTAATTGGCCACTTAAGGGCCTTGATTGGCCTGGGGCAGGCGGGTTGTTTCTCCCCACTGTCGCCATGTGTAAAATGGTCCCTCCCCTGCCTCCCACTCAATTTTACACTCCCACTTCCTCCTCCACCAGCCCTCTTGTTTGGGGGGCGTAAACTTCTGGCCTATATGGCTGTTTATAAAGCCAAGGATCCTGTAGGCTTTTTCATCAGCTTTCTCAATCTTTCCTGCTACATTCAAAGAATTGTGTACATGCAAGCCCAAGTCTCTCAGTTCCTGCATCCCCTTAAAATTGTACTATTTAGTTGATATTAACTCTCCTCTTTCTTCCAACCAAAATGTATCACTTCACACTTCTCTGTGTTGAGTCTGCCATGCGTCTGCCCATTTCACCAGTCTTCACCCCCCTGAAGTCTAATACAAGCCTCCTCCATTTTTTCGACATTTCCAAGTTTTGCATCATCTGCAGATGTTGAAATCATGCCCTATATACCCAAGTCCATGTTATTAATGTACTTTTGACCTGCGTAATGTCACCAGAAGCCCCCTGGAAGGATTCAGACACATAAACGTTTAGTCCTGTTGTCACCTTCATAGCACAGCATAGCTGGAGATGTATCTCAGTGGTACTGTGCATGCACGAGGTTCTGGGTTTGATCCCCAACATCTCCAACATTTACTTTTTCACAAGAGTTATTCACAGAAAGACAAATGTGGTGTGTGAGGGTAGCAAGTTTCAACTTCAGACTCTCCAGGAACATTAATGTTTATTTAGTAATCTTATATTAAAGGATCCTCTGGAAGACTGATCATATGATAAAATTATATATAAAGTTTGAGAGTGATGTGGTTAAGTATAAAACTAGGGTATTAAATTTAAACAAAGGCAATTATGAAGGTATGAATTGGCTGAGGGAAATTAGATTAAAAGATATGATGTAGTTAAGCAATAGCAAGCATTTAAAGAAATAATTCATAATTCTCAACCAACATACAGTCCCTTCAGGAATAAAAACTGCACATGAAAAGTATTCAACCATGGCTTACGAGAGAAACTAAGCATAGTATTAGATCAATAGAAGAGGCTTACAATGTTGCCAAAAGTGTTTGTGAGCCTTGGGATTGAGAGGGTTTTAAAAATCATAAAAAGATGACCAATAAATTGATAAACAGCTTATATTTATATAGCACCTTTAACACAATAAAATATCCCAAAGGCACTCCACAGGAGCACTATAAAACGAAAATATGACACCGAGCCAGATAAAGAGATATTAGGTCAGATGACCAAAAGATTGGTCAAAGAGATAGGTTTTTAGGAGTGTCTTAAAGGAGCAAAGGGAGGTAGAGAGGTGGAGAGGTATTCAGCTTGGGGCCTAAGTGACTGAAGGCACGGCAAGCAATGGTGGAACAATTAAAATCAGGGATGCTCAAGAGGCCAGAATTAGAGGAGCGCAGTAGACACATATAAAATTCTTCAAAGGCTCGACAGGGTGGATGCCGAGAGGCTGTTTCCCCTGGCTGGAGAATCTAGAACTTGAGGTCATAATCTCAGAATAAGGTGTCGGCATTTATGGCTGCGATGAGGAGAAATGTCTTCACTCATCCAGTTGTGAATCTTTGGAATTCTGTGCCCCAGAGAGCTGTGGATGCCCAGCTGGAATATATTTAAGACTGAGATTCATAGTTTTTTTGGCACTAAGGGAATCAAGGGATGGAGTGGGAAAGTGGAGTTGAGGTAGAAGTTCAGCCATGATCTTTTTGAATGATGCAATAGGCTTGAGGGGCCGTATGGCCGACTCCTGTTCTTATTTCTTATGTTCTGAGGCAAGGCAGTTCCCCTAGTGGAGTTATTTCGGAAGTTAGATTCCAGCATTCTGTGCTAACGTTTGGGGAATACAGGCTTCCTATAGGGGGAAAAAAATCCAAGTATAGCCTTTGTAGCTTGTAGACCATATCCTGAAGCTTATACAGGCCCCCTGAAGGACAGCATTTCACAGGATTATTATGGATAAGGAAGGCTTTTCAGGCCATCTATTCAGAGAGATCATAATATTCTTTTTATAGGGCTCTTGCTTCCTCTATTTTATCTGCAAGCTTCGAGGTTCACCTCTTTGCAGTGCGATTTGAATCCATGACTTTCTGACTCAAAGACAAGGATACTATAAGCTGAAGTACACCTGATGGATGCAATTCACCATCCCATTGGCTTTGTGGTTTGCTGCTCTGCATTGGTATGCTTTTTTAACAGCCTTCTCAAGTTGAGTTGACTAAAGCTTCGAAGTTTTTCTGTGCTGCATTTTCAGCAATTTCAACAGCATTCATGAGTGTGTGTGTTTATTTTTCCTTCCCATGTGCAGTAATTTACACTCGTCTACATTAAATTTCATCTGCCATTGTTCTGCCTACTTACCTAAGTAATACTAAGTTTCTATAGTGGTTATCCAATCTCTTGCCCCAATCTTGTTACGAGATTGGCAGGACTGCTAGAGAAATTGGCATGAGCAGGAATAGCATTACTTTCACACCAGTGCAGATTTAAAGAGGTTGAACCTGTTATATTCAGCAGAGTCAACTCCCACAAACAGAAATGTGATAATGACTAGATAATTTGTTTTTGTGATGTTGATTGAGGAATAAATATTGGCCAGAACACCAGGGATAATTTCCCTGCTCTTCTTTAAAGTACTGCCATGGGATCTTTTACATCCAACTGAGTGAGCAGGTGGGGCCTCAGTTTAACATCTCATCCAAAAGGCAGCACCTCCAGCAGGACTTGAACTCATAACCTGCCAATTTAGTGATAAGAGTACAACCAACTGAGTCACAGCTAACACTCAAATCAGGCATTCGCAGGGAGGTAGAATTAGGGGGTCTTAGTGGTGGAGCAGCAATTGGTCATCTCAGCTCATCTCAGCTCATCTCAGAGTCAAACATGACCCCAAGGTTGCGAACAGTCTGATTCCGCTTTAGATAGTTGCCAGCGAGAGGGTTGTGGTGGGACATTGTGAACAATGACTTCAGAATTCCCAATATTTAGTTGGAGGAAATTTCTATTCATCCAGTATCACCGAGTACTGTATGTTGGACAAGCAGCATCGTTACAGTCAAATGAGGAGGGGGTCACAGTCGCCACTCTTGCCCTTCCTCTTATTTGACTACAACAGGGTTTATTCCTTTTAAACTGTGGTGGTGCTTACCACCTCAGAGTGTTTTACCATTTTCCTTTAATGTGTTCGTGAAAGAATGAATCGGACAGGTTTTCTTGAGTTTAAACAAGAGGTAAATTTATTATACTTAACAATCTTAACCCGATTGGAAAATAATTTTAAAATATGCTATGTATTCAGACACACATTCTCACAAGAATCACACAAACACAAATAGATTACAAAGTGGAAAGTAGTTTTTTGGTTGGATTAAAGTCCAGAATAAGTAAAAGTTAAATACACTGTCAGTGGGGTTGGATGATCCGGTGGTCTTCCTGATAAAGTTGTATTTTTGAAGTCCTTGGTTGGTCAAAGTGTAATTTGTGGCTGGCCTGCTTGGGTTTTCTTGAAGGTAGACTGGTAGGTGGCTCTCTTCCCCTGGTCTCTGGCTGTAGCAGTCTGTAGGCTTGGAGGGTCCACAGTCGCAAACGGTTTTCAAACTTGATATTTTCTGTGGAGAGAGAAAGAAAGAAAGAAAGAAAGAGGCACACAGCCTTCTCTGCTGCTGTAGTTTCAGTTACTCTTGTCTTTTTGTCCAAAGGGGAAAAAAAAACAGCTTCCCCAAGATGGACAGATGATCACATGGCTGCTTCAGGTTTTCTGGAACCTTCTAATGAAATTCTAATGAATTAGCTCCACAGGCCCAGGATACCAATTTACACTTGGAGGGGGTTTGTTTTTTCAAAGCCAAGGTGTTAGGATTTCCTTGACTGCTGTGCTAATGTAGCAATTTTAGGTAATTCAATCACTTAGAGCAAGCCATTGTCCTGGGTCCATGCTGCTCAAACCTCTGGCTCCGGGTGGATCTTTTGCATATGAAAAGGTGTTTCAGATGCAAATTGCAGTGGCCATCTTGGCTGTCAGTTTTTAAAAGGTTAATTGCAGGGGTTTTCCCATTGAAAGTTTAATATAAGTTTTCCACCGATGATGCAATGCACCAAGGTTCCTTAGACACCACCTTCCAAACCCGCGACCTCTACCAACTAGAAGGACAAGGGCAGCAAATGCATGGGAACACCACCACCTGGAAGTTTCCCTCCTGTCAAAGAACAAAGAACAAAGAACAAAGAACAGTACAGCACAGGAACAGGCCATTCGGTCCTCCAAGCCTGCGCCGATCTTGATGCCTGCCTAAACTAAAACCTTCTGCACTTCCGGGGTCCGTATCCCTCTATTCTCATTCTATTCATGTATTTGTCAAGATGCCTCTTAAACGTCTCTATGGTACCTGCTTCCACCACCTCTCCCAGCAACAAGTTCCAGGCACTCACCACCCTCTGTGTATAGAACTTGCCTCGCACATTCCCTCTAAACTTTGCCCCTCTCACCTTAAACCTATGTCCCCTAGTAACTGACTCTTCCACCCTGGGAAAAAGCTTCTGACTATCCACTCTGTCTATGCAAATCCACTCTGTCCATGCACACACCATCCTGACTTGGAACTATATTGCTGTTCCTTCACTGTCGCTGGATCAAAATCCTGGAACTCCCTTCCTAACAGCACTGTGGTTGTACCTACCCCACATGGACTGCAGTGGTTCAAGAAGGCAGCTCACCACCACCTTCTCAAGGACCATTAGGGATGGGCAATAAATGCTGGCCTGGCCAGCGACATCCACATCCCATGAATGAATTTTTTAAAAATTAAAAATTCCTCATTTAGTATATCGGGTTTTCTTGACATCATGATAATGCAGAGATAGTAAAGAGGCCAAGAGAGGTTGTGGTGAGGAAGAGTTGGTTGTCAATAGTGTACGCGTGGAATCTGAATTTGTGATTTCATATACTGTTGTCGAGGGACAGCATGTAGATGAGAAATAGCTGAGGGCCAAGGTTGGATCCTTGGAGGACTCAAGAGGTAAGAGTGCAGGAGCAGGAAGAGAAACCATTGCAGGTGACTGGCTATGACTAGATAGATAAGAATGAACATGAGCTAGGGTGGTTCTGCCCAGCTGGATGGTGGAAGAGAGAAGTTGGAGGTTGATGATGTAGTCAATAGTGATCAAGGCTACCGACAGACCGAGTAAGATCAGGAGGGATAGTTTACCATGGTCACAGTCACATAGGACATCATTTGTAACTTTGATAAGGGCCAATTCAGTACTATGGCAGGGGGTGGAAACCCAATCAGAGGGATTCGAACATCGAATTGCGGGAAAGATGGGCATGGATTTGAGAGATAAAAACAAGGACTTTGGTGAGGAAAGAGAGATTGGAGATGTGGTAGTTTGCAAAAACAAAGGGTTTTTTGAGGAGGAGGCGACATCAGAAGATTTGAATGGGAGGAGGACAGTACCTGAGGAGAGGGAACAATATCAGCTAACATGGGACCAGCAGGGTAGTTAGGTGGTCAGCAGTTTAGTGGAAACAGGGTCATGGGAGCAGGATGAGCTTGGAGAGGGCATGAGGGGAGATAGGAGAGAAACTAGAAAAAGATGTGAGTTCAGGGCCAGGGCGGGGGGAACCTTAGCCTAAGTACCTGATGTGCTGGGGAAGGGAGGGAAGCAGCTGAGGCAGCTGAATGGATGGTCTCAATCTTTGTGACAAGGCAGTCCACAACTCCTCACACTTGTCGTTGGAGGTGTAGGTGGAGAAGGCCAGGAGAGGGGTTTAAATAGTGAAGAGAAACAAGGGGTTATCTTTGCATTCCAGGATGATCATAGGAGCAGGTGTAGGCCATACAGCCCACCGAGACTGCTCCGCCATTCACTTTTTTTAATTCATTCATGGGATGTGGGCGTCGCTGGCTAGGCCAGCATTTATCGCCCATCCCTAATTGCCCTTGAGAAGGTGGTGGTGAGCTGCCTGATCATGGCTGACCATCTACCTCAATGCCACTTTCCCGCACTATCCCCATATCCCTTGATGTTATTAGTATCCAGAAATGTATCGATTTCTGTCTTAAACATGCTCAAATGTTGAGCTTTCACAGCCCTCTGGAGTAAAGAATTCCAAAGATTCACCACCCTCTGACTGAAGAAATTCCTCCTCATCTCAGTCTTAAATGGCCTATCCCTTATTCTAGACTCACCAGCCAAAGGAAACATCCTATCTACCTCCACCCTGTCACACCCTGTAAGAATTTTGTAAGTTTCAATGAGGTCACCTCTCATTCTTCGAAACTCTCAAGAATACAGGCTCAGTTTCCTCAATATCTCCTCATAAGACGATCTCACCATCCCAGGGATTAGTCTGGTGAACCTCCGTTGCAGTCCCTCTATGGCAAGTATATCCTTCCTTAGATAAGGAGACAAAACTGTGCACAATACTCCAAGTGCGGTCTCACCAAGGCTCTATACAATTGCAGAAACATGCCTTTACTCCTGTACTCAAAACTAAAGGCCTGCTACCAGACCCAAACCCGACGGGACCCGACGACATGTGTCGGGTTCGGATGGGTCGGGTTGCACTTCCGGGTCCTGAATTCGGGCTCAGGTCGGGCCGGGTCGGACACGCTCGATCACAGGTAAGTGGTTCCAATGTTAATTTAATTTTTGGACCAGAAAGGTGGCTTTGTTACAGTTATTTTAAGCTTGTGCAGATCAGCAACAAAGTGAAAAACAGAAGGTAAGTTAACTGAAAGTCAGGTCGGGTCAGGCGCGGGAAAAAATGGAAGGACTCGGGCTGGGTTGGGCTCGGATCGGATGTGGTTCTGTCGGGCTCAGGTTGGGTTTTTTTTTGCAGACCCGAGCAGGCCTTTACTCAAAACCCCTTGCAATGAAGGCCAACATACCAATTGCCTTCCTAATTGCTTGCTGCACCTGCATACTAGATTTTAGTGACTCATGAACCAGGACATCCAGGGTCTCTTTGGGCAACAACACTTCCCAACCTCTCACCATTTAAGAAATAGTCTGCCTTTCTGATTTTTCTACCAAAGCGGATCACTTCACACTTATTCACATTATATTCCATCTGCCATGTTCTTGCCCATTCACTTAGCCTGTCCAAATCCCCTTGAAGCCTCTTTGCATCCTCTTCACACTTATATTCCCACCTCGTTTTGTGTCATCCACAAATTTGAAAATATCCAAATCATTGATATAAATTGTGAATAGCTGTGGCCCCAGCACTGATCCTTGCGGTACCCCACAAGTAACAGCCTCCCAACCTGCACATGTTTCTGACCATTTAAAATAATCATTGGAATATCTTGCACTTGAATTTCTGATTGCTCTTCCAATGGTAATGTTCCCCACTGGGGGGGGCTAAAGTCAGAAGGTTACTCCAGTACTGTGTACCTTGGAGTAATTTCAAACCTTTTAGTTCATCTCTGAGATTTAGATGATAGTTATAAATCACCCGAGCGCTGCTCAAGTAGCTAATTATATAATTTAAACCCTTCAATCAGAGAGTCTAATGTAATCATGCCCAGGGAGTCAGTGTGTATATTTAAAATGCATTTTAAATATGTTTTATGTATGATTTACTGAGACTGCCTTACATTTGTTGTAGAAATAGATCTATTGACTAGATATTAGAGCATTTTCAAAACGTAAGAACAAAAATATAAATGGAAGAGCTCAATGATTATTGCTTTACATTTGACGATTATAAGTGGCTTGGTCCTTGAATTCTGTTGCATCTCTGCTGATGTGAAAAATATCACTATTTCACATTTCTAAAATCCAAGTGAATACATGAAAGTCAGTCCACCTAATGAAAAATAAATTCACACATCCCAGTCAAGGCAGGGTCCTCTTAAATCAGGTTTAAATAAGTGCTAGGAGGAGGGGCAGAACAGATGACACTGGCCAGTTCTTGAAGGATTACAAGATATCAACACCTCAGGTGACTTCATAAGCTGTAAGAACAGAGTTCAAGCAGCTCATGTTCATCATTTAAATTTTGGTGGTGGATTATTGATTATTGTCCTCAATTGGCTGACAGCTACAGAGTATATAGGTTATGTGAGCAGGTAGTGAATCAAATTGGTTTTAGCACTGATAGTATCCATACATTTCTGATATCAGCTTGATGATGGATAAATCGTGTACTACATGAAATAGAACCTCATAGATTATCACTTTTGAGCAGTAACACTTGTCAAGTTAAAGGAAGGAAGATTGATTGCTTACTACTGTCTTGATTTTTGGATGGTCTACAGGTGGTCTGGCAAGTAAAATGGAGCAGAAATGCCACTTGTTATAGTGTATACTGTGAGTTAAACTCCCGTAACCCTGTTCATGGAAAACACACTCTGCTACATTTAATGAAGTAAGGGGATGTGGTGAAATGCTTCTGTCCCCTAACAGCTCTGGACATTGTTGTGTTAATGATGTCTCAACACAAACGTAACGAACAATCTGAGGCTGAATGGTAAGTTGAGTGAAGGGTTCTTTATTCTGAAATAACAGACTTACAGGAGAACTCTTAAGATACACGTGCTGACTGTTGACTAACACTGTTCCAACTACTATATCACATGTTGATTTATATCACTTCCTGTGATGACATATACTGAACTATTTACATATTCAATAGTATGTTAACTAATACTCAAGCAGCTAAAGCAATATCACAACAGACATTATTGCCACTCTAAAGATGTTAGTCCTGAGCCTGAATAATGACCAATAGGCAGAAAAAGATCTGGAAGGTGAAAGGTCACATAAGTCAGTGATTCAGTAAAACTGATTTTAACTCTGTGCGGGTGAATGGCACTTTGAATTCAAAACACAGCTGCTGCAGCAGGACACAGGCCCGGGTTTTCTAACTCCAGAATCATTAGGGTGGGGGTTGGAGGCAGGGTTGCAGTTCCCACCTGATTCTTTGAAACAAAGGAAACCCATTACTTTCAGAGGATCCTGCTGGAAAAGGTTAGGATCAGGAGGGAAGTTCTGTTTCCAGCCAATAAAAGGTGGATGTTGAAACATCAAATGCACCAGCCACAAGAGAGATTGCTGAGATTGTCAACACCAGGAGCCTCAGCCCCAGGACCTGAATGCAGTGCTGGAAGTGCTCAAGGGTGGCAAGGTTAAGTACAGCTCTTCAGATGATTAAACAGCAGCCAATCATTGTGAGCTGGCAGCCCGCAAACTTCATGTTGCTTGCTAATTTAAATGATGGTAACATACAGCCAGTCAACAGTGTGTTTTAGTTAAATGTGCTGTTCAGTGGCTGCATGCCTCAGCAGGGGGCCCGAGTTCATGTGAGGCTAGCATCAATTAAAGCTAGGTTGCACTCCTGAAAGGGGAGGTGCATTATGGCTGCAGCAGGTGGCTGGGAAAGAGTGTCCAAGCAGGAAGATCATTGAATAATGGCACAAAAAGGCAGAGACTGTGCTTCAGGTTTCTCTGATGCAGCAGTGGAAGCCTTGGTGCAGGAGGTGGAGAGAAAGAGATGTCCATGATGTGCTGAGCGTGGTCACACACCAACTGCACATTCAGGGAATGGAACCCTTTACACATTTGGTACATCTCTGAATTTAGATGTGGCACCCGCAAAGTCATGTGTGTGCAGTGTACCATGGCAAAGCCTGCTATCCTGGCAAAGTGTCAAGCATGTTCTGCTTGCTCTTCTCTGGTCAGAGAGAACACAATGTGCTCCTTACTCCTGTAATAAAGAGAATCAATCACTTCAGATGGCAAACTAGGAGATGTTAAAGATGCCACCTGCTGCAGCCTGCAAGGATCTCAACATGGAGAAACTCATGGCGACAGTTGCCTTCACAGTCGTTGGCACGCTGTCCTCACCCTGCTCTGAGGCTGCTAATCAGTCTGCAGGAGGTGACAGAAATCGGTAAGCTCCTCCTTCATAAATCAGAGATGTCGCACATACTGTTCCTTGGTGAGGTTGAAGTAAGGGAAATGCTTCCGAAGGACCCTGGGCAGATATGGCCTCCTGCTAAGAGGCCTTCTCCCTGTTCCCATTCTCCTTCCCCTTCCTCTGCGAGCAGCTTGTTTCCCTCTGTGTTGCCTCTGCTCAATCTCCCTGTCCTGCTGCAGGCCAAGGGGGGGTAGAAACTACAGCACCCATGACTGGGAGCAAGTAGTGTGAGCAGAACCCTTGAAGTCAGAACCAAGGCCTTCACCATCACTGCCTGTTGACTTCATCAACTTTAAATAGCAGTTGAAAATTCACAGTACTCCTACAAACTCAGACAGAGCCAGTAGAAATCAATCAGCAACTAACATGAAAGTAGTTGATCATCCATTTAAATAGCATTGATTGGTGGGTGTGGGGTGATCCTTCCTGCTGCTGAACACGTGTGCAGCTGCACGTGTTTAAGAGAGGGCGTTAGCTGGAATGGCAAGGTCAAAATGGCAGTGCTGGTGTCTAATCATAGACTGCTCTACATACATCCAGCACACGCTCCTAAAGCCTGGGCTAACACCCTCACCACGATAGTGTCTGGTGCGGGCTGCACCAAAAGAAATACCTGTACAGTGATAGATGGCATTTTGGCATCAAAATGACAACCATAATGCCGAAACTGCAGGCACTGCAGAGCCAAAATTAGTGGCTTTCATTTCTCCAACATTTTAAACAACACATGGCAACAGTCCTTACCCCAGTATTTTCTGTTATTGCATCCCCTACACCACATCCTTGAACACCCAGCGGAAGGCGACACTGTAGAATCTTTCATTCTCACTCCAAACACACACTCACCTTTTCCTTGCTCTCTTCACAGCAGCCACTAACAATATGCTCCTCTTACTTGCTGGCCTTTGCAGAATCACCAACTTCTCTCATGGTGATGATGCATGATGAACTTGCGCCCATTGCTTCCAGTGCAGCAGCACACAAAATGCATGCTGCCTGTTAATTTACATGATTGCAGCATCAAGTTTCCAGTTGCAGGAGGTGCAAAGTTGTGAGAGACTAGCACAAGTTCAAGCTAACCCGCACTACTTAAACCCAGCCTGCACCTCTTAAAGGGGAAGTGCAGTTTGACTGGAGCAGGTGCTGAAAGATCCTCCTCCTCCTCCTCCTCCTCCCCCCCTTCCTACTCAGCTGCTCGACGTGTACTTGGTGGCAAAGGCTGTACCTCCATGAAGGCAAGGTTGTGCGGGATACAACAGACCATGACAAATCATGACAGGTATTCTAGAGAATACACAGGGCTCCTCTAGAGTGATCAAGGTAGTGGATAAACCATGCCAATGGTCTTTTTTTATTTTATTTTTTTATTTTAGAGATACAGCACTGAAACAGGCCCTTCGGCCCACTGTGTCTGTGTCAACCAACAACCACCCATTTATACTAACCCTACAGTAATCCCATATTTCCTACTACCTACCTACACTAGGCACAATTTACAATGGCCAATTTACCTATCAACCTGCAAGTCTTTGGCTGTGGGAGGAAACCGGAGCACCCAGCGAAAACCCATGCAGTCACAGGGAGAACTTGCAAACTATGCACAGGCAGCACCCAGAATCGAACCCGGGTCCCTGGAGCTGTGAGGCGCTAACCACTGCGCCACTGTGCCGCATGTAGCAGTATGGGTGTACTTACACCACATGGACTGCATTGGTTCAAGGTGGCAGCTCACCACCACTTTCTCAAGGCCAATTAAGGATGGGCAACAAATGCTGGCCTTGTCTGTGATGCTCACATTCCAAAAAACAAGTTAAAAAAAAAGAATGCAATTCATTCCCCTCTCTTTGCATACAGAACATCAGTGAACTCCCTTATACAGCAGTGGACAGTATACTTCAAGATTTGGAGATGTCACCTGCTCCAACCTGGAAGGAACCTGTGCGAAGAAGTTAAAAACCACAGTCACCTTCACAGCCATTGGCAATTACATCCTTGCCCAGCTCTGAGACTGCAGACTTGTCTGCAAAATGCAGCAGATTTCAGTGAGCACCTCCTTAGTGAAATGGAGACGTCGCACACACTGTTGCTCACTGAGGCTGAGATAGGAAAATTGCTCCCTGAAGACACTGGGTGGATATTGTCGCTTGCTGAGAACTCTCCTCCCCATCTCCTTCTCCATCTTTGAGCAATTTATCCTCCTCTTTGTTACCTCTGCTCAATCTCCCTATCATGCTACAGGCGAAGGGGGATAGAAACTAAAGCACTCATGACTGGGAGCAAGTGAACAGAACCCTTGAAGTTAGAACCAAGGCCTGTAGACTTCACCCACTTTAAATATCAATGCAACTACCAAACACAGGGCACAATTTCAAAGTTGGCCAGTGACACAAAACCTGGAAGTATTGCGAACTGTGAGGAAAAGAGTGATAAACTTTAAGTGGACATAAACAGGCTAGTGGAATGGGCAGACATGTGACAGATGAAATTTAATGCAGAGAAGTATGAAGTGGTACATTTTGGTAGGAAGAATGAGGAGAGGCAATATCAAAAAAGGGTACAATTCTAAAGGGGATGCAGGAGCAGAGGGTCCTGGGGGGTATATGTGCACAAATCATTGAACCCAGAGGATTGTGGATGCTCCATCATTGAATACATTTAAGGCTGGGATAGATAAATGTTTGGTCTCGCAGCGAATGAAGGGATATGGGGAGCGGACAGGAAAGTGGAATTGAAGTCCAAGATCAGCTATTACTATTCGCATCATTGAAACATTGTATCTATATAGTTTGGCGGTAAATACACATTAGCTGCGTTGCTTACTTACTACCCAAGATGGCCTTAATGCTGCTCAGCTGAAAATTACTAGTGAGTTGAATCTTTTAATACTAGTTGGTCCCTGTTGTTGGTGGATTTGCCAAATGGTGACAGAATTCATGAATTATTGTAGTGTTCTGTGATTACATCGACTTATGACATTATACTTCTCTGTTTTGTAGACTGGTTCCTGTGTACACTTTTATTAACTTGTTTCACAGCAAAAACATACAAAAGTCCAAACCTGATTTTCCAGATTCCAGCTGTCTGTTTGCCTTCACCTTAGGTTATACATCTGTGCTGTACCTCATCTACAGAGTGGATTGTACAAACAAACTCTCTCTGACTGACCCAAGTAGCTGTTTGTTGTTCAGGTCTACCATTATTCTTGTGTTTATTTTCCAAACAACTGTAACAGTTCCCACCCCCCACCCACCCTACACTTTATTTTAATTATTTGTTTCTCTTTTTCAGTTTCTTTCCTTGCTTCAATTGTTTAGAACTGTGTGCAGTTTTGGTCCCCTTCCCTTCAGAAGGATATTATTACCATAGAGGGAGTGCAACGAAGGTTCACCAGACTTGTTCCTGGGGTGGCAGGACTGTCCTGTGAAGAGATATTGGGGAAACTGGGCCTATATTCTGTAGAGTTTTGAAGAATGAGAGGTGATCTCATTGAAACTGACAAAATACTTAAAGGGAAAGACAGGGTAGATGCAGCTAAGATGTTTCCCCTGGTTGGGGAGTCTAGCACCAGGAGACACAATTTCAAAATAAGGGGGAAGCCACTTAGGACAGAGATGAGGAGAAATTTCTTTACTCAGAGGGTTGTGAATCTTTGGAATTCTCTACCCCAGAGGGCTGTGGAAGCTCAGTCATTGCGTATGTTTAAAGCAGAGATTGACAGATTTCTAAATACCAATGACATAAGGGGATATGGGGATAGTGTGGGAAAAAGGCATTGAAGTGGATAATTAGCCATGATCGTATTAAATGGTGGAGCAGGCTCGATGGGCTGAATGGTCTACTCCTGCTCCTATGCTTCAATGTTCCTGTATATGAAAATATATATAACTATAATGTTATAACTTACTGGTCTATCAAAGCCTTCAGCACAAATAACCAGCACAACTGAGGAGGGGTTTTGAAGCATCAGCAGGAAGAAAGAATCTAACAGTGTTGGGGTTTGCTAAACAGTGGCAGTATTGAAGGTGGGAGTGTTGGATGCGCTTGGCACAAGGTCTAACAGTTCTGTTGTGGAGGGACAGCCAGGAGAATGAGATTGTTTGAGAGGCCCCAACCTCTCACTATTTTTCGGTCTGTCAATCTCCTCCCCATCCCATCTGCAGCCTCTTTTGCACCTCCAACACTAAGCTGGTTAAGGTATCTTATAAATTTTCATCTTCCTAAAATGAATGGAACTCCAATAAATTGGTTAAACATGATTTCCCTTTCACAAAACCATGTTGACTCTGCCTGATTACCTTGAATTTTCTAAGTGCCCTGCTAAAACGTCTTCAATAATAGCTTCTAACATTTTCCCTATGACAGATGTTAAGCTAACTGGCCTGTAGTTTCCTACTCTCTGTCTCCCTCCCTTTTTGAATAAAGGATTTATGCTGGATATTTTCCAATCTAATGGAACCTTCCCCAAATCTAGGGAATTTTGGAAAATTAAAACTACTTCTGATATGCATTCCTTTTTCCTCAGCTAAGGACATCTCCTCCTCCTCCCCGCCTCACCTTGGTTGACAGGGCCCTTGACTGTGCCAAGTTCATTTCCTGCAGTTCTGCTTGCACCCTTTTCCCTCCCTTCCAGAATCATGGTAGGTTTCCCTTATCCTCACCTTCCACCTCGCCAGCCTCCATCTTCAACAGATCATGCTCTGTCATTTCCACCACATCCAGCATGATGCTACCACCAAACACATCTTCCATTCCCCTTGCCTTTCAGGAGTCCGAAGGGACCATTCTCTCCCTGACATCCTGGTCCACTCCTCAGTCACCCCCAACAACCCATCCCCTTCCCATGCCACTTGTCTATGCAAGTGCAGGAGATACAACACCTGCCCTTTCACCTCCTCTCTCCTCACCATCCAAGGCCCCAAACACTCCATCCAGGTGAAATAGTGATTTAGGTGTACTTCTTTCAATTTAGGATAATGTATTTGCTGCTCACAATGTGGTCTGCTCTTCACTAGGGGAAACCAAACACAGATTAAGTGACTGCTTTGTGGAACACCACCGCTCAGTCCAAAAGCATGACCCTGAGTTTCCGGATGCCTGTCATTTTAATTCTCCACGTTGCTCTCATGCTGACCTCTCTGTCCTTGACTTCCTGTGTTCCAATGAAGCTCAGTATAAGCTTCAGGAAAGCACCTCGTCTTTCTATTAGGCACTTTATAGCCTTCTAGATTCAACATTGAATTCAACAATTTTAGACTGTAACCTCGGCACCAATTTTGTTTCCTTTTTCTTTGCAGGTTTTGGTTTTGCTCTTGTTTTTCTCTTGTTGTCGCTTTCAGATGGCAGCAGCTCAGCATTCTGCCATTTACACCTCCTCTAGACACATCTTTTATATTTTTTACTTGTCCAGTTGCCACTCCCTTTGGCCTTGCTCCACCAACTTTTTTGTTATTTAATCTCTCCTGTCTTCCACCCTATTACAGACCTTCCCTTTTGTTCTTATTCCCACCCTCCCCTCTTTCACTTGCTTAAAATCTAAAATATTTCTAACTATGAAAGGCCTGATGAAAGGTCATCGACCTGAAATGTTAACCCTGTTTCTCTCTTCACAGATGCTGCCTAACCTGCATTTTCTGTTTTTATTTCAGATTTTCAGCATCTGCAATATTTTGCTTTTGCACGCAAACAGGGACATTGACATTCTTGCTGCTCTGACTATGTTAACATTACTGTTCAGCCATAAGATCCATTTTCTGCCAGGATAATGCCATCAATAGGAAAATCCAACCTGGTGATAATTTTTGGATTAAAAAGTCCTGAAATTGCAAAACTGCACTCATGGTTTGAAGCTTCGCTCAATAAGGGAACATTAGGTGCGGAGCTCATTGCCCTGGTTTGCTATGCTCTTGTTTTCTGGCTATTAAATCAACACCAATAAAATCAGGCACATTGACCTCTGCAGCTAATTCTCCAATATGTGCTCTCACTGACTGGAAAGTCATGCGGAAGTGGTATGCTGCAATTTCTGGGCTAAAATTCAGCATATAGGGGTTTGATTTATTTTTATTGCACTGATATTTCATTAACTGAGATTTACTGTTTTTTCCTCTTTAGGTGCACTTTCAGGAGTAAGTTTGTTCATTGTGCATTCCTGAGGCTAGGATACATTACAGCAACTAAGCATTGAGCCAAAACAGTAACAATGGGTCACAAATGGATGCAATGAAGATGCTTCAGAATTATTACATCAAACTGGAAAAGACAGACCTTGTTATTAGTGACTGAGAAAGATAGTATACTAACTAAAGTAAGGTATGCACCCTAATTTCAGCCAATGAGGTATTTTAAATTTAATTCCAGTATACCTGGTAACATACACACTGCTGTGCTGCTGTTTTGTTTTGAACTGTAAATTGCCATCTCAAGGAATGCAGATTGTTCTTTTTGTAGAGAATAGCCTTCAACTAAGGTGCCACTGAGCAGGCCATTAACAGATGCCATGGACTGTGAGGCAGTAAATGGCCTGGGGATACTGACATTTATGGAGACGACAACATTCTTGATTTGTGCAAAGGAAATCAGTTGCATTTTTATCAGGTTCAATGTTTGTGTTCTGCTGCAAAACCTATCAGAGCAAAGCATTGTTTACGTGCAGGGAAAATTGGGTGGGAATAGAAGTCAGGTGGAGCTCATGTATGCCAGATCTCTGTACTCAGTGCCCAATTTCCTCGACTCAGCATAAATGCGCTGAACCCAATTTTCTGATGCGAGCTGTGCTTTATATTTTGATTATGGGAGCTTACATTGCAGCACCCTTAGAGGGAGATCAGAAAATCAAGTGCAGGATCAGTTCTTATAGGCCTGCAATACCACTCATATTGATACATTCCAATACATATCTATGAACACAGGCACACTTATAGGGATTTGAGTGAGGAATGATTTGCAGGAGCTGTGCTTCACAAGAGAGGCTCTGATGGAGTTTTGCTCCTTTGTTTACTGGTGAAACTTTGCCAATTGCCTCTGGTGCTTTAATGTTAACTTTAAGTAGGGAAATTAATGCAATGGGTGACCGAAGTAAATCGTAAGTAAATTTTCACACTTTATTGAGTTGCTGCTTAACAAGCAATTGATAAGTAAATTAATGTTAGCATTTGATCATACATTAATATGTATGGAAATATTCATTGCCAGGAGCAAGCTTAAATGTGTGAGAAGTTCTGCTTTGTCCGTTAATGCTAACTCACACATTTACTATCTCTAAATAGAAAATTTGCATGTGCCAACTCTAATGCAATAAGCAAACTAAGCCCCATAATGAATTTATGGAGGCTGATTTAACTCATCTTGCATTTCGATGTAGCATTTAGAACTAATAGACTGCCTGAGCGCACTGCATCGAAGAGCATCAAATGTATGTAACACAGGCTGCTTGGCTTTCCTCCATGCGCCCAGACCAGGCAATCTTTTATGTCCAAATACAGAAATAGAAAGGTCTGATCTCTGTGGCACTGCCCAGGGAATCACAGTTTGAAGATGGGAGGGACATCAGGAAATCTGCCGAGCAAGTAGACCCAGACTCTCTTGTGTTCCTGCCAATAGGTTCAGAGTGATCTGCCCTGAGGTATGTTATCAGGTAATCTGGTTGCCTTCTTGGTGGGGGAAAGGTGCCTCAGCCAAGGAGTACGGTAGGCTAGTGGTTACGGTACTGGACTAGCAACATAGTTTTCAAACTCAACCCATGACAAGTAGTGAAATTAATTTAACAATTGTAGTTATTTGTGTGCTGGAACCTGGTAAAATCACCATGAAAGTGGTTGAGGTTGTAAAAACCCAACTGGATCACCAATGCCACTCCTATCTGGCCTGGCCTACATTTGACTCCAGTTCCACCCTGTGTGGTTAATGCTAACTCTTAAAGCCTTCAGGGCACCTAAGGATTGGCATTAAATGTTATCTTGTGCCACTCAAATTCCAAGAGCAAATGGAGGAAAAACACCATTCCTTTTCAATCATAAAAATGGATTCATCTGACAACCTTCAATTGCAAAACCAGATTGATAAAAACCTAATGTTTGCAACTGAGGGCAAAAATACAGTGGATGTGCAGCAAACTTTGACCTGTACTAACTGGAGCTGTATGATTTGTCTATTATTCTTGGTGTCATATCTCAGAATCTCAGGTGCTGAATTTAGCCTTTGAAAAAACAATGAATTATTTGCTTATATTCTTAAAAATTTCTTATGTTGTGTTTGAATTAATTGAGGAATTGGGAAGAACAGTTGCATTTATCATCTGCTATGTCTCACAAGTACTTAACACACTTAAAATGCATCATAAAACTGAATTCAGTGAAATTAAATGTTGTTCAGTAATCATCAACCACTGTACATGGATACATCTTAAAGGAGCAATATGGCTTAATTTACTATTGCTGGTAATAGAATCGCAACTATTGAGATTTATCACAAACAATCTGCCAATTAAAAAATATATAAGCTTCCTGCTACCTTACCAAAACTGCATGTGAAGCTGACCCTTGCCTAACCCCTGACAGTATATAATTTTGTGACTGGCATTCTAGTTTTACCACAGCGTCTGTCAACATAATTGCTTTGGAGGGATGGAGGTAGGAAGAAGTGGGTTAGGTGTGTGTAGTTATGCTGCATTATGTAAGATGATTTCCTCTCCAATATCACTTTGGAATTCCACTGTATTGATGCAAAAGTACGGTGGAAATCCATTAAAATTAGATTTTAAATGCGTGTTCACTGTTGCAAGCTGAATATAGTGCCTGAAAGAACCATGTAGCTGCATTGTTGGAGGATAAAAAAATTAAGCTGCAACATCACATTCATACAGTGTATCCAATCACTATGTACATAGAACATTACTACCATGTGAGGGGAGCATTTATATCAGGAACATTCAGGGATACATTGAAAAAAAGCAGGAAAACATTCACCCATGTGTGATCATGTGTGAATCTGTGGAAATAAGGGAGAAAGAACTGTTGTAGCATTGATTCTAACAGCCTACCTCCGTCTCCAACCTACATTTACCTGCTGGGGTCAACCTGTGCTCCTGGGTTAAACAAGACATCTTTAGTGAACTTCTTGATCGCTATGTGGAAAACTTCCAGAAAGATAACTGTTAATTTATTAATAGTGATTAAAAAATAGCTGTCAGTACTATTCAGATAGGATTCAATAGTTTCCCTGTAAATTTTAGCCATTACCAAATGAAAAAAACACTTCTTTTACATTCAATCACCAGTGAAAGCTGCCTTTAATGAAATCTCCTAATTAGAATGCTGACATTTCTGGTTGACTTGTGTAATTCAGCATGCAGTGTGATGTAACATCATGCCCGGTGACACAAAGCTGCTAATCTCCTCAAGGCAGTAAATGGTTGCTCTCTGCAAGTTGAAAACATTCACATTGAAACTTGTTTTTTGCTGTGTAGGTGAAATGATAAAAATTAATTGGTGCTAGAACTGAAAATTGAAGGAACATTTTGTATATTAAGTAGAAGTTGTTTGAAGCTATGCATTTCTTTTTATGCAGGTGTTTGTTCCAATATAAGAGATTGTCTTTCCACTGCAAAAATATTATGAAAGGTTCTCCCTTCTTTCTTTTATGCTGTAATTATTCAATAATTTTAATGGTTCCTAATAAGGCTTTGTACAAATCTTTCTCAAAATTGCTTGTTTCTCAAATGCTTGTTTCCTGATACATGATACCATTGTATACTCCTTAATCCATGCAAACCCAGCTATACTTACATTAAACACCAATCCTTACTGCATCCTGTATCCAGACTCAAAGTTTAATAGGCTGGATTTTCCTTTGGTTTATTGTATATTATCAATGGTTTTGGGGCAGTAAATTCTGAAAATCAGGCATTAATGGCTACCACCTTAACTCTGTCAGTAAAGAAAAGCACCAAAATTCTCTTCTAGAAAAATTGCCATTCCCACCAAAAGACTTTCCCACAACCTTTAAAAGGGATTAAGTGAACCTGATGGTTTGCTGTGTAAAGGCATCAATCCTTGGTTTGTGCTATTCCTTTCTAGTCTGCACTCATTGTGCTGAAGTCTACATTTCCTGTGCAATTTTCCAACTGTCAGATATTGCAAGCGTACACAGAAATGAACTCAGGAATCATTGGACTCAAGCCATGTTCACTTTGCAGAACAGCATTCACCAAAACACGCCAGAAAATCCATTTACCACATATATAAATACATCTTAGCATCTTTCTTGTCAGCTACTCTTTCGTTCAGCTACCTTATTTGGCCAAGTTCCTAGTCTGCAGTTTCTATGAAAGGCCCCAATTGAAATAAAGTCAAGCAATGGCTTGTTGGGATGGTTCCCCTGGTGCCTTTTAGGTGAGCTGACTCTCATATTCATGATGCAGCAATCCCACAGAGACCATCTTTCAGTTGTTTCTCTCATGCAGTGTCATATGCTGGGTCCATATCTGAAGCTCTCTCATGTGTAGACATTGCAGGGAGCCTTAAGGAAGCAAGATCATTGCTGCTTTCCGGTGATGTATGTCAGCACTTGTTGTAGCCTACTGGTGCAGGGCACAAGCTCAGAGATGTTACTCTTCATTGCCATTACAGAATAGACAGAATAGTCCCAACCAGGTCTTGAAAACCCTGTACAAGAATGATGTTCAGGCTGATCCTCAAGCGTCTATTGAAACAACGTTAGCCACCAGTCTCCTTAGTAGCTGCTCTGGGCACCTTGTTGATACAGAGACCTCCTGAATTGTCACTCTCTCTGGGGTTTTCTGCAAGTCGTGATAAACTTCCTGCAAATTTGTTATAACTATCAGGAAAGGCTAACCGGACTGGGCCTCTTTTTGATAGAAATTAGAAGGCAGAGGGGGGATTAGGGCTCATGAAGTTGAGAGTAATATATTAGCATGGTTAGATGATTGGTTAACAGACAGAAAGCAACGTGGGCATAAACAGCATTTTCAAGTTGGCAGGCAGTAAATAGTGGAGTGCCGCCAGGATCAGTGCTGGGGCCTCAGCTATTTACAATCTATATTAATGACTTAGATGAAGAGACAGAGAGTAATGTCTCTATGTTTGCTGATGATACAAAGGTAGGTGGAAAGATAAGCTGTGCGGAGGACACAGAGAGGCTGCAAAGAGATATGGATAGGTTAATTGAGTGGGCAACAAGATGGCAGATGGAGTATAATGTAGGGAAGTGTGAAATTATGCACTTTGGTCGTAAGAATAGAAAAGCAGAATATTTTTTAAAAGATGTGCAACTTGTAAATGTTGATGTTCAAAGAGACTTGGGTGTGTTTGTACAAGGAGTGCAGGAAGTTAACATGCAGGTACAACAACTAATTGGGAAGGCAAATGGCATAGAATCATAGAACGTTTAAGGCACAGAAAGAGGCCACTTGGCCCATCGTGTCTGTGCTGGCCAAAAAATGATCCACCTATTCTAATCCCACCTTCCAGCATTTGGTCCGTAGCCCTGCAGATTACAGCACTTGTGGTCTGTATCCAGACTCCTTTTGAATGAGTTGAGGGTTTCTGCCTTAACTACCCTTTCAGGGAATGAGTTCCATACCCCCACCACCCTCTGGGTGAAAATGTTTTTCCTCATCTCCCCTCTAATTTTTCTGCCAATCACTTTAAATCTATGCCCCCTCGTCACTGACCTCTCTGCTAAGGTGTATAGACCCTTCACCTCCACTCTATCCAGGCCCCTCAAAGTTTTGTACATCTCAATCAGTCTCCCCTCAGCCTTTTCTGTTCCAAGGAGAACAACCATGCCTATCCAATCTTTCCTTATAACTGCATTTTCCCAGTCCTGGCAACATCCTCGTAAATCCCCTCTGTACCCTCTCTAGTGTAATTACATCCTTTCTGTAATGAGGTGACCAGAACTGCAAATAGTACTCAAGTTGTGACCTAATCAATGAGTTATACAGTTCCAGCACAAGAGCAGTTCCCTGCTCTTATATCCTATACCTTGGCTAATAAAGGAAAGGATTCCATATGCCTTCTTAACCACCTTATCGACCTGTCCTGCTACCTTCAGGGATCTGTGGACATTCACTCCAAGGTCCCTCATTTCCTCTACACTTCTCAGTATTTTCCCATTAATTGTGTATTCCTTTGCCTTGTTTGACCTCCCACTTCTCCAAGTTGAATTCCATTTGCCACTTTTCTGCCCATCTGACCAGACCATCAATATCTTCCTGCAGCATACAGCTATCCTCCTCACTATCTACCACACGGCCAATCTTTGTCTGCAAACTTGTTTATAATGCCCCCTTCATTTATGTTCAAATCGTTAATATATACCACAAAACGCAGGGGACCCAGTACTGAGTCCTGCGGAACTCCATTGGAAACAGCCCTCCAGTCGCCAAAACACCGGTCAACAATAACCCTTTGTTTCCTGCCACTGAGCCGATTTTGTATCCACCTTGCCGCATTTCCCTTGATCCCATGGGATTTTATTTTTATAACCAGTCTGCCATGTGGGACCTTGTCAAAAACCTTGCTAAAATCCACGTAGACCACATAAACTGCACTACCCTCATCTATTTTCCTTGTTACTTCTTCAAAAAATTCAATCAAGTTGGTCAAACAAGATCTTCCCTTAACAATTCCTTGCTGACTATCCTTGATTAACCTGTGCCTTTCGAAGTGACAGTTTATCCTGTGTCTCAGAATAGATTCCAATAATTTGCCCACTACTGAGGTTAGACTGACTGGCCTGTAATTATTCGGTCTATCCTTCGCTCCCTTTTTAAACAGAGGTACAACATTAGCAGTTCTCCAATCCTCTGGCACCATACCTCTATCCAGTGAGGACTGGAAAATGATGGTCAGACCTTCTGCTATTTCCTCTCTTGCTTCTTTTAACATCCTCGGGAACATTTCATCTGTCCCTGGTGATTTATCAACTTTCAAGGATGCTAATCCCATTAATACTTCCTCTCTCCTTATGTTTATCACATACAATATTTCACACTCCTCCTCCTTAACTAAAATATTTGCATCGTCCCCCTCTCTTGTGAAGACAGCCACAAAGTTCTCATTAAGACCCATACCAACATCTTCCACCCCTACACATAGGTTAACTTTTTGGTCTTTTATGGGCCCGACTCTCTCCTTTGTCATCCTCTTACTCTTAATGTACTGATAAAACATCTTTGAGTTCGCTTGATTTTGCTTGCCAATATTCTTTCATGCCCTCTCTTTGCTTTCCTAATTTCCTTTTTGATTTCACCCCTCCACTTTCTATACTCATTCCGGCTTTCTGTAGTATTGAGTTCTCGGCGTCGGACATAAGCTTTCCTTTTCTGCCTTATATTACCCTGTAAGCTCCTTGACGTCCATGGAGCTCTAGATTTGGCCGTCTCACCCTTTTTCCTTGTGAGAACATGTTTACTCTGATCCCCTTTGAATCTTCCCTTTGAACGCCTCCCACTGCTCTGACACTGATTTACCTTCAATTAGCTGTTTCCAGTCCATTTTTGCTAAATTACTCCTCAGTTTAGTAAAATTGGCCTTGCTCCAGTTGAGAACTCTAACTCCCATTCTATCTCTGTCCATTTCCATAATTATGTTAAAACTGACTGAATTATGATCACTACCACCAAGATGCTTTCCCACTGCCAGTCCTTCCACCTGCCAATCTTCATTTCCTAAAACTAAGTCTAAAACTGCACTTGTTGGACTTGCTACATACTGGGCAAAAACGTTTTCCTGAATGTTGGCCTTTATTGCAAGGGAATTGGAGTAGAAGAATAAGGAAGTATTGCTACAATTGTACCGGGTTTTGGTGAGACCACATCTGGAATACTGTGTGCAGTTTTGATCTCCACATTTAAGAAAGAATCTACTTGCATTGGAGGTAGTGCAGCAAAGGTTTCCTAGATTGGTCCCTGGGATGAGGGGTTGTCCTATGATGAGAGACTAAGTAAATTGGACCTGTATTCTCTGAAGAATGAGAGGTGATCTCATTGAAACGTATAAGATTCTGAAGGGCTGGATAGAGTAGACACGGAGATTATTTCCGTTGGTCAGGGAATCTAAAACACGGGGGCACAGTCTCTCAGGATAAGGGGCAATCATTTAGGACTGAGATGAGGAGAAATTACTTCACTCAAAGAGTTGTGAATCTTTGGAATTCTCTATCCCAGAGGGTTGTGGATGTTCCATCGTTGAATACATTTAAGGCTGGGACAGACAGATTTATGGTCTCTCAGGGAATCAAGGGATATGGTGAGTGGGTGGGAAAGTGGGGTTAAATCCTAAGATCAGCCATGATCGTATTGAATGGCAGAGCAGACTCGATGGGCCATATAGTTTACTCCTGCTCCTATTTCTTGTGTTCTTGTGTGACCTAACTGAGGTGTTTAAAATTATGAAGGGGTTTGATAGGGTAGATGTAGATATTTCCACTTGTAGGGAAGTCCAAAACTAAGGGCCATAATTCTTAGATAGTCATTACTAAATCCAATAGAAAAATTCAGGAGAAAGATCGTTCCTCAGAGAGTGGTGAGAATGTGGACCTTGTTACTACAAGGAGTGATTGAGAGAAATAATTTGGATTAATGCAAGGGGAAGCTAGATAGCTACATGAGAGAAAAGGAATAGAAGAATGTGCATGTAGGTTTTGATGGAGTAGGGTGGGAGGATGCTCGTGTGGAGCATAAACTAAATGGGGCAAATGGCTAATGTTTGGGCGGTAAATTTAATGTCATTCTATGTGTAGTTGCAGTCCTTTGTTTTTCCATCATGACAATCAAATGCATAGAAACCATCTCTACTGCTTCCACATGAATAGATCGGTGAAATCTCTATCAGCAATATGGAATATGCACTGCCAGCAGTGCCTTGAATTAACTTGGTGACCTATGTAGGTCAATTGAATCGCTTTCTGCATTCTGTTTGTAGGTTGGTGGAAGTGGCTGCATCAGTAACCTCCCTCCATACATCCTGAAAACCCTACCCCTCAACATCTTATGAGGCATCCTGCCCTCAATCTCCAATAGTCAATCTCTTTAAGCTGAGAGGCTGTTTCCCCTGGCTGGAGAGTCTAGAACCAGGGTTCATAGTCTCAGGGTAAGGGGTTGGCAATTTAGAACTGGGATGCGGCTAAATATTTTCACTCAGGGAACTTTTGGAATGCTCAATTCCGGAGGGCTGTGGATGCTCAGTTATTGAGTATATTGAAGACTGAGATTGATAGATTTTTAGGTGCTAAAGGAATAAAGGGATCATAGAATCATAGAATGGTTATGGCACAGAAGGAGGCCTTTCAGCCCGTCGAGCCCATGTCAGGGCTCTGCAAGAGCAATTTAGCTAATCCCATCCTCCAGCACATTCCCTGTAGTCCTGCAAATTTTTTCTCTTCGAGTGCTTATCCAATTCTCTTTTGAAAGTCAGAATTGAACCAGCCTCCACCACACTCTCAGGCAGTGCATTACAGATCCAAACCACTCGCTGCATAAAGAAGTTTTTCTTCATGTTACCTTTGGTTCTTTTGCCAATCACCTTAAATCAGGTCCTCTGGTACTCGACCCTTCTGTCCATGGGAACAGTTTCTCTCTATTTACACCCCTCATGATTTTGAACACTTCTATCAAATCTCCTCGCAACCTTCTCTTCTTTAAGGAGAATAACCGCAGGTTCTCCAATCCATCCATGTAACTGAAGTCCCTCATCCCGAGAACCATTCTTGTAAATCTTTTCTGAACATTCTCTATAGCCTTCCTAAAGTGTAGTGCCCAGAATTGGACACAATAATCCAGTTGAGGCTAAACCAGTGTTCTATAAAGGCTCATCATGACTTCCTTGCTTTTGTACTCTGTGCTTCCATTTATAAAGCCCAGGATCCCACTTTTCCCACCTGCCCTGCCACCTTCAAAGACTTTTGTACATACACCCACAGGTCTCTCTGCTCCTGCACTGGCTTTAGAATTGTACCCTTTATTTTATATTACCTCTCCTTGTTCTTCCTACCAAAATGTATCACTTCCCATTTCTTGGCATTAAATTCCATCTGCCACGTGTCCGTCCATTCCACCAGCCTGTCTATATCCTCCTGAAGTCTATCACTATCCTCCTCATAGGTCACAATACTTCCAAGTTTTGTGTCATCTGCAAATTTTGAAATTGTGCCCTGTACACCCAAGTCTAAGTCATAGATCTATATCAAGAACATCAGTGGTCCTAGTACCAACCCCTGGGGAACCCCACTATATACCGACCTCCAGTCCGAGAAACAACCATTCACCACTACTCTCTGTTGCCTGTCACTCAGCCAACTTTGTAACCATGCTGCCACTGTCCCTTTTATTTCATGGGCTTCAACTTTGCTCGTAACTCCATTATGTGGCACTTAATCAAACTCCTTTTGGAAGTCCACGTGCAACACATCAATTGCATTATCCTCATCAACTCTCCCTGTTACCTCATCAAAAAACTCGATAAAAACATCATTTGTCTTTAACAAATTCATGCTGGCTTTCCTTAATTAATCCACACTTTTCCAAGTGACTGTTAATTTTGTCCCAGATTATTGTTTCTGAAAACTTTCCCATGACCGAGGTTAAACTGACTGGCCTGTATTATTTGCCAATTTCCAGTACTGGCACCAACCCTTATTGAAGGAGGATTGGAAGATTAAGGCCAATACCTTCACAGTTTCCACCCTTACTTTCTTCAACATCCTTGGATGCATCCCATCTGGACCTGGTGGTTTATCAACTTTAAGTATAGCCAGGATATAGGGATAGGGCAGGAAAATGGAGTTGATGCAAAAGTTTAACCATGATCTTACTGAATGACGGAACAGGCTTGAGGAGTTGTATGGTCAACTCCTGCTCCTAATTGTTATGTTCTTTTTCAGCCAGCAAAATGTCCATTGAGGTATCAGAAAATTTGGATGCCCTTCCTTCTGCTGACATCCCCCACTTCCCATCCCAAGGTTGTTGCTCCTTCATTGACATAGTCCCCTTGTAATCTCCGACTTTAATCACCTGCATTCTTTTAAAAGCTGCAACAGCACTTGATTTCCCTCCCTCCCAGCTAAAGTCGCCCAGTAAGGAGAAGTAATCCAGCCTGCATTAATAATGATGGCTCCAGGAGAATGTTCGACAGGCTAATGTGGGAGACATTTAGGTGGCCAAAAGTCCTGTTTCACTGCCAGCCAACTGACAGGAGGGGAATCCAACCCAATAATGTCTTTCAATGTTCTTATGGAAGGTCATCGACCTGAAACTTCAACTCTGTTTCTCTCCCCACAGATGCTGCCAGACTTGCTGAGTACTTCCAGCACTTTTGGTTTTAATTTCAGGTTTCTAGCATCTGCAGTATTTTGCTTTTATCTTTTGATGTCTGATTTGGAGAAATTAGAAATCAGACCATTAATCAGCTTTTATTCCATAAAGTGGCTTCCAGTAAGGAAAGAAAAAAAAACTTGCATTTATTGGGCTGAACTTAATGAGAAAATGGGTACTGTCCCTGTCCGTCACGTGGGCGGCCACCACACCATGATCATGCGGCGGGTGGCCATTTTGCATAGTGAAGACATGCGCTCCCCACACCCCTCCCCCCATCATGTGGCAGGGGCGAGAGGCAAGATGCCAATTATGGCGTCAGATGACTCCGGAGCAAGTGCTGGTGCCATATTTTAAAGCCTGCCAGCCCTGCAATCACTCCTGCCTTAGAGTCATTGTCAGCTTTCTGTGGCTGAAAATATTGCTTGACTGGTTCCTGGATCTGCCCGCCCCACACCCCTGCCCCCCCGCCACCCCCAGACCCCCCCGCCCCCCCCCGAGGAGAGCAAAAGACGATGTCCGAGCAAAGACACAGGATGGCCCCATGGTTCAGTGATGCCTTACTGCAGATTAACCTTCACATTGCAAGGGAAAGGCGGGAGATTCTTTTCCCTAGTGATAGCAAGAAGAAGTCCTACCGCCTGACCAAGCAAGCCTGGGTGCAGATTTCAGAGGAGTTTGCAGCCACGGGGTCAACCACCAGAACAGGGTGCAATGCCGAAAGAGGGTGAATGATCTCTTGCATTTGGCCAAGGTGAATGCTCCATACCACTCTCCTTTTTGGGGATTGCATGTGACTATGCAGGAGGGTACACAACATGGGTAGGGTGGCACTACCAGGGCAATGGCAGAGGAGCTAGGGTATTACCTGATCCTGACAGATGCATGGTTGCATCTTGGGCACAGGCCACCTTACTTCAGAGCTTATCCCCTTTAATTCCCCTGATGCATATGTCAGCATGAGATATATCAGATTGCCCAGTAGGGGATGAGGGGCTGACAGTAGCAGAACTGTCATGTTGATCTCTCTGACAATTTTTACTATCTCCATCCTTCCTCTTGCAGGACAAAAGGGCCCACAACAGGAGGGAGACAGCCCGGACTGGAGGAGGAATTCCTGATCTGTGTCCTCTCACCCCAGCCGAGGAAGAGGCCTTGGAATTGACAAGGACCCAGGGCGGCTGTGCAATCTCGGATGCAGAGACTGGAGTCTCTGTGCAAGAGAGTGAGAATTGGCTTCAATCGACATACATATCACTTTTGGAGACCCACATCATGCTTTTTTGTGCAAATCATAACGATCATTGTCTGAAAGCTATTTTCCATTACGCCTTAATTGTAAGCTGCTGACTTCCCCCTTCCCCCCTTACAGCAATGCCAATGTGACATAGGAGCAAAGGAAAATAGGAACAGGAGTAGGCCATTCAGCCCATCGTGCCTGCCGCTCCATTCAATATGATCATGGTTGATCATTTGTATTTAGAAATCTGTCAATCTCTGCTTTAAACATACTCAATGACTGAGCTTCCACAGCCCTCTGGGGTAGAGAATTCCAAAGATTCACAAACCTCTGAGTAAAGAAATTTCTCCTCATCTCTGTCCCAAGTGGCTTCCCCCTTATTTTGAAATTGTGTCCCCTGGTTCTAGACTCCCAACCAGGGGAAACATCTTACCTGCATCTACCCTGTCTATCCCTTTGAGTATTTTGTAGGTTTCAATGACATCACCTCTCATTCTTCGAAATTCTAGAGAATACAGGCCCATTTTCCCCAATCTCTCTTCAGAGGACAGTCCCGCCACCCCGGGAACAAGCCTGGTGAACCATCATTGCACTCCCTCTAAGGCAATAAAATTCTTCCTAAGAGAAGGAGACCAAAACTGAACACAGTACTCCAAATGCGGTCTAACCAAGGTGCTTTACAATCGAAGCAAGACCTTACTACTCCCGTACTCAAATCCTCTTGCGATAAAGGCTAACATACCATTAGCCTTCCTAATTGCTTGCCGCACCTGCATGTTAGCTTTCAGTGACTTATTGACAAGGACTCCCAGGTCCTTTGTACATCTACACTTTCCAATCTCTTACCATTTAAGAAATACTCTGCACATCTATTCCTCTTACCAAAGTGGATAACCTCACATTTTTCCACATTATATTGCATCTGCCACGTTCTTGCCCATTCACTAAGTTGTCCAAATCCCCTTGAAGCCACTTTGCATCTTCCTCACAACAAACATTCCCACCTAGTTTTGTATCATCTGCGAACTTGGAAATACTACATTTGGTCCCCACATCCAAATTATTGATATATATTGTGAACACCTGGGGCCCAAGCACTGATCTCTGCGGTACCCGACAGCCTGCCAATGCAAGAATGACCCGTTTATTCCTACTGTCTGCGTTCTGCCTGTTAACCAATCCTTAATCTATGCCAGTACATTACCTCCTATCCCATGTGCTTTAATTTTGTTAACCAATCTCCTGTGGGGGACTTTATCAAAAGCTTTCTGAAAATCCAAGTATAGCACATTGCATTGAAAGGGAGGAACTATTAGCTGTTTTAGCAGGCTGAGAACATAGAACATAGAACATTACAGCGCAGTACAGGCCCTTCAGCCCTCGATGTTGCGCCGACCTGTGAAACCATCTGACCTACACTATTCCATTTTCATCCATATGTCTATCCAATGATCACTTAAATGCCCTTAAAGTTGGCGAGTCTACTACTGTTGCAGGCAGGGTGTTCCACGCCCCTACTACTCTCTGTGTAAAGAAACTACCTCTGACATCTGTCCTATATCTATCACCCCTCAACTTAAAGCTATGTCCCCTCGTGTTTGCCATCACCATCCGAGGAAAAAGACTCTCACTATCCACCCTGTCCAACCCTCTGATTATCTTATATGTCTCTATTAAGTCACCTCTTCTCCTCCTTCTCTCTAACGAAAACAACCTCAAGTCCCTCAGCCTTTCCTCGTAAGACCTTCCCTCCATACCAGGCAACATCCTAGTAAATCTCCTCTGCACCTTTTCCATAGCTTCCACATCCTTCCTATAATGCAGTGACCAGAACTGCACGCAATACTCCAGGTGCGGCCGCACCAGAGTTCTGTACAGCTGCAGCATGACCTCGTGGCTCCGAAACTCGATCCCCCTACTAATAAAAGCTAACACACCATGTGCCTTCTTAACAGCTCTATTAACCTGGGTGGCAACTTTCAGGGATTTATGCACCTGGACACCAAGATCTCTCTGCTCATCTACACTACCAAGAATCTTCCCATTAGCCCAGTATCCGGCAATCCTGGTACTCCTTCCGAAGTGAATCACCTCACACTTTTCCGCATTAAACTCCATTTGCCATCTCTCAGCCCAGCTCTGCAGCCTATCTATGTCCCTCTGTAACCTACAACATCCTTCGGCACCATCCACAACTCCACCGACCTTCGTGTCATCCGCAAATTTACTAACCCACCCTTCTACACCCTCATCCAGGTCATTTATAAAAATGACAAACAGCAGTGGCCCCAAAACAGATCCTTGCGGTACACCACTAGAAACTATACTCCAGGATGAACATTTACCATCAACCACCACCCTCTGTCTTCTTTCAGCTAGCCAATTTCTGATCCAAAGCACTAATTCACCTTCAATCCCATACTTCTGTATTTTCTGCAATAGCCTACCGTGGGGAACTTTATCAAACGCCTTACTGAAATCCATATACACCACATCCACGGCTTTACCCTCATCCACCTGTTTGGTCACCTTCTCAAAAAACTCAATGAGGTTTGTGAGGCACGACCTACCCTTCACAAAACTGTGCTGACTATCTCTAATGAACTTATTCTTTTCAAGATGATTATAAATCTTATCTCTTATAACCTTTTCCAACATTTTACCCACAACCGAAGTAAGGCTCACAGGTCTATAATTACCAGGGCTGTCTCTACTCCCCTTCTTGAACAAGGGGACAACATTTGCTATCCTCCAGTCTTCCGGCACTATTCCTGTCGACAATGACGACATAAAAATCAAGGACAAAGGCTCTGCAATCTCCTCCCTGGCTTCCCAGAGAATCCTAGGATAAATCCCATCTGGCCCAGGGGACTTATCTATTTTCACACTTTCCAAAATTGCTAACACCTCCTCCTTGTGAACCTCAATCCCATCTAGCCTAGTAGTCTGTATCTCAGTATTCTCCTCGACAACATTTTCTTTCTCCACTGTAAATACTGACGAAAAATATTCATTTAACACTTCCCCTATCTCCTCCGATTCCACACACAACTTCCCACTACTATCCTTGATTGGCCCTAATCTAACTCTAGTCATTCTTTTATTCCTGATATACCTATAGAAAGCCTTAGGGTTTTCCCTGATCCTATCCGCCAATGAATTCTCGTGTCCTCTCCTTGTTCTTCTTAGCTCTCCCTTTAGATCCTTCCTGGCTAGCTTGTAACTCTCAAGCGCCCTAACTGAGCCTTCACGTCTCATCCTAACATAAGCCTTCTTCTTCCTCTTGACAAGCGCTTCAACTTCTTTAGTAAACCACGGCTCCCTCGCTCGACAACTTCCTCCCTGCCTCACAGGTACATACTTATCAAGGACACGCAGTAGCTGCTCCTTGAATAAGCTCCACATTTCGATTGTTCCCATCCCCTGCAGTTTCCTTCCCCATCCTACGCATCCTAAATCTTGCCTAATCGCATCATAATTTCCTTTCCCCCAGCTATAATTCTTGCCCTGCGGTATATACCTGTCCCTGCCCATCGCTAAGGTAAACCTAACCGAATTGTGATCACTATCACCAAAGTGCTCACCTACATCTAAATCTAACACCTGGCCGGGTTCATTACCCAGTACCAAATCCAATGTGGCATCGCCCCTGGTTGGCCTGTCTACATACTGTGTCAGAAAACCCTCCTGCACACACTGGACACTATAGTATTTCCAGTCGATATTTGGAAAGTTAAAGTCCCCCATAACAACTACCAGAGTTCACTAGAGTTTAGAAGAATGAGAGGTGATCTCACTGAAGTGTACAAAATTCCTACAGGGCTCGACAAGGTTGATGCAGGAAGGATGTTTCCCCTGACTGGTTAGTAGAACCAGGGGACACAATCTCAGAATAAGAGGTAGACCATTTGGGAACGGAGATGAGGAGGAATCTTTTCACCCAGAGGGTGGTGAATCTGTAAAATTCTCTACCCAGAGGGCTGTGCCTCCATTACTCAGTCATTGGATAAATCCCCAGGCCCAGATGAGATGTATCCCAGGCTGTTATGTGAGGCAAGGGAGGAGATAGCAGGGGCTCTGACACAAATTTTCAAATCCTCTCTAGCCACAAGATAGGTAACAGAGGACTGGAGGACAGCAAATGTCCTCATTATTCAAGAAGAGTAGCAGGGATAAACCAAGTAATTACAGGCCAGTGAGTCTAACATCAGTGGTAGGGAAACTATCGGAAAAAGTTCTGAGGGACAGGATTAATCTCCACTTGGAGAGGCAGAGATTAATCAAGAATAGTCAGCATGGCTTTGTCAGGGGCAATCATATCCAACAAACTTGATTGAATTTTTCGAGGAGGTGACTAGATGTGTAGATGAAGGTAAAGCAGTTGATGTAGTCTACATGGACTTCACTAAGGCTTTCGATAAGGTCCCGCAAGGGAGATTGGTTAAGAAGTTCAGAGCCCATGGGATCCAGGGCAATTTGGCAACTTGGATCCAAAATTGGCTTAGTGGCAGGAGGCAGAGGGTGATGGTCGAGGGTTGTTTTTGCAAGTGGAAGCCTGTGACCAGCGGTGTACCGCAGAGATCGGTGCTGGGGCCCTTGCTGTTTGTAGTGTACATTAATGATTTAGACATGAATATAGGAGATATGATCAATAAGTTTGCAGATGACACTAAAATTGGTGGTGTCACAAATAGTGAGGAGGAAAGCCTTAGATTACAGGACAATATAGATGGGCTGGTAAGATGGGCGGAGCAGTGGCAAATGGAATTTAATCCTGAGAAGTGTGAGGTGATGCATTTTGGGAGGACTAACAAGGCAAGGCAATATACAATGGATGGTAGGACCCTAGGAAGTACAGAGGGTCAGAGGGACCTTGGTGTACTTGTCCATAGATCACTGAAGGCAGCAGCAGAGGTAGATAAGGTGATTAGGAAGGCATATGGGATACCTGTCTTTATTAGCCGAGGCATAGAATATAAGAGCAGGGAGGTTATGATGGGGCTGTATAGAATGCTAGTTAGGCCACAGCTCGAGTACTGTGTACAGTTCTGGGCACCACACTATAGGAAGGATGTGATTGCACTGGAGAGGGTGCAGAGGAGATTCACTAGGATGTTGCCTGGGCTGGAGTATTTCAGCTGTGAAGACAGAATGGATAGGCTAGGGTTGTTTCCCTTAGAGCAGAGAAGGCTGAGGGGGCACCTGATTGAGGTATACAAAATTATGAGGGGCATTGATAGGATAGATAGGAAGAAACGTTTTCTCTTAGTGGAGGGGTCAATAACCAGGGAGCACAGATTTAAGGTAAGGGGCAGGAGGTTTAGAGGGGATTTGAGGAAACAATTTTCACCCAGAGGGTGGTTGGAATCTGGAACACACTGCCTGAAGGGGTGATAGAGGCAGAAACCCTCACAACATCTAAGAATTATTTAGATGACCACTTGAAATGCCATAGCATACAAGGCTACGGGCCAAGTGCTGGAAAATGGGATTAGAATAGATAGGTGCTTAATGGCCGGCACAGACATGATGGGCTGAAGGGCCTGTTTCTGTGCTGTATAGCTCTATGACTAAGTCCACCGACTCCTCTTTTATCAATTCTGTTAGTAACATCCTCAAAAAACTCCAACAGAATCGCCATGATTTCCTATTCATAAATCTATGTTGACTATGCCCAATCAGATCATTATAATCCAAGTGTCCATTTGTCACATCCTTTATAATAGATTTTAGCATTTTCCCAATGACTGAGGTAAGGCGACTAATATGATCACAGTCCTCATTAATCTATGTTCTCCTATGGGCACTAGTGCGCATTGCAGCTGATCACAAGTCAGGGAACACAAATGGAAATGAGACAACAGACTACATGCATTGTGAGTCTTTATTGGATTCTCTGTGGACATCAGGGTGGCTGGAAGCAGGTGATTATTGCCTCCTTGACACATTGCTCAATCTGCCTGTCTTCTGGCACAAGGTTTTCAACATCTATTGCCACTTGCCCCTCTCCCTCCTCTGCGTCCTCCTCACTGTTATGCAGTGCTAGATTGTGCAGAGCACAGCAGACCACCACGATATGTGAGATCCTCACTGGGCCATACTGCAGGCTCCACTGAATCGATCCAGGCACCGCAATCTCATTTTTAGCAGCCCAATGGCCTGCTCGATGGTTTCTCGGGTACAGCCATGGCAATTGTTGTACCTCTCTTCTGCTGCATTGCGAGGGTTCCTCACTGTCTTCAATGGGTAGCTCTTGTCCCCTCGAATCCATCCCTGAAGGTGAATGAGGGGGGCCTGAAAAGCTGCGGCACCTGGGACTTTTGAAGTATGTGGGTGCCGTGGCTGCTGCCCGGGAAGCGGGACACACTTGTAGGAAATGGTTTTGGTGGTCCCAGACCAGTTGAACGTTGATTGAATGGAAGCCCTTCCTGCTGATGAAGGCAGCTGGCTGGTCCATGGGAGCCTTGATGGCCACATGCATGCAGTCTGTCACACCTTGCACCCAGGGAAATCCAGTGATGGCCCCGAAACCAAAGGCCCTCTCAGCCTGACTGTCAGGGTCAGTCCGGTAGTGCATAGATAGAAAATAGGAGCAGGAGTAGGCCATTTGGCCCTTCGAGCCTGCTCCACCATTCATTATGATCATGGCTGATCATCCAACTCAGTAGCCTGTTTCCGCTTTCCCCCCATACCCTTTGATCCCTTTAAATCCAAGAGCTATATCTAACTCCTTTTTGAAAACATACAATGTTTTGGCCTCAACTGCTTTCTGTGGTAGCAAATTCCACAGGCTCACCACTCTCTGCGTGAAGAAATTTCTCCTCATCTCAGTCCTGAAAGGTTTACCCCCCTATCCCTAGACTATGACCCCTGGTTCTGGACTCCCCCACCATAAACCTCTTCATAAACAGGCTTGGAAATTCTATCACATTGGTAGCAGAGGACAGTTGTCTGAAAGTGAAGATTGGAGACTGAGATTTGTTTTCAGACAGAAGAAGGCTGTAATTCATGTTTTTTTATGAAGAACGATGACTGAACCAGGTGTAAGGTGTCGGGATATGATTTTCCACTGCTGTTTTGTGAAACCAAACCTCACGATCAATGGAAGAATGAAGTTGATCTTTGGATGCAGGTTGCGTCTTTACCAAAACGAATGCAAGGAATAGCCCTTGCTCTTTTACTTCCCACCAGAAGCAAGATCAGAGGCAAAGTGTTCTCGCAGCTCAGGTTCATCATTTGGACTATGAGGAAGGTTTGGACAATCTCTTAAAATATATGGATAAAATTTATATGAGAGATGACTTATTGAGTGCCTATGAGGCGTGGTCGGATTTTGATAAATTTAGAAAAATGGATGGTTCTTCCATAGAAGAATATATTATGGTATTTAACTGATTTTCTGCAAGGTTGCAGCAATTTTACTCGGAAATTCCTAGATCAGTACTTGCCTTCAAATTGTTTGATTGTGCAAGGATATTGAACTTGGATGGGCTCTAAGTATTAACCAGAGTTAGATTCAAAGAAAGAGCTATGTTTTTTGAGTAGATGTATGATGCCCTGAAAACATTTTTGGGAAAACATTCCTTTCCAGTCACTTTCATGGTGCAAATGGGCTCTTCAGTGGTAACACCAAAGGTGGAGGATACAATTCTAGCAGCATTGAGGCTGTTCAAATATGGGGCCCAAACGTCAGTATGAAAGGAGAATCACACACAAAATGAATGAGGATCGGGACCCTTTTGGCAGCTATAACAGATGGCAGGAATTGGGCGATTATGGCAGAATGATGAACCCCAGGAATAACAAAGGGGTGGTCAACAGATGTTTTCAATGTGACTCAAAGTATCACTATGCATTGTATTGTCCAAAAAGGAATAAAAAGGTTTTTGAGATGACGCATGCCGTGGAAGGTTTGGAAGGCGAGGATGACGCTACTGATCAATCAGAATGAATTGTACTGGTCACGAGAAGCTTCAGTCTGGTAATGAATGTCCTAGTCACAGATTTGTTCAATTGCACAGTGCTAGACAGTGGGTGTATGTCCACAGTATGTGGAGTGGACAGGTTAAGGTGTTACATGGATTCTTTAAGTAAGAAAGACTGAAGTAAGGTCAAAGAATGTGATAATTCTACCTGTTTTGGGTTTGGGGATGACAACACGTTGAAATCACTAAAAAGAGTCGTAATTCTGTGTAAAATACCATTTTATTAGTACGGATGTAGTATCCAGTGAAATACCTTTGCTGATGAGTAAACCATCTATAAAAAAGGCTCGGATGAAATTGGAAAAGGAACATGAAAAGGCGATTGGCTTTGGGAAATCTATAGCTTTGCGGTTTACACAGTCGGGACATTATTGTATTCCTTTAGTGAAAACTAACATCTCTAAGCAGGATGTTAAAGAAGTATTAATGGCATCCAGGAGTAGGGATTTAAAGGAGAATAGGCAAATTATTTCAAAACTACATCAACAGTTTGCACATCCATCTGATCATAGGTTGAAGATTCTGTTAAAAGATGCAGGGGTAATAGATGATGACTACACTAAACTTAATGAAGATATCAGTGAAAAATGTGGGGCTGGATTTTACCTTAAGCGGACAGGAATTCGCCACTGACGTGAAAGTTGGTGGCAAACCCGCTTCCGCCTAGCCCGGGGATCCATCCTGTATTTTACGGGTCCCCGGGTTTTAATTGTCCCGAGGCAGGACTTCCACCCACTCGAAGGAGGAGGTCCCGCCTCAGTGAGCTGCTGGCCAATCAGTGGGCCGGCAGCTCTTAGTCCCAGCAGTGCCACCGGAAGCAGTGGCCACTGCTGGGAATGCAGCCCAGCCGAAGCCATGGATCCATGAGGGAAGGTAAGTAGGGGCATGCCTCACCAGGGGGATTGGTCCTTTCTTGGTGAGGCTGGAATGGTCGTTTGGGGGGATGGGGGTGTCTTGGGTCACAGGGGTGGGTTGGGAGGCGGGGGCGGCCCTCAATTGGGCACCCTATGCCTGATTGCCATGCCCCACCCCCCCCAGGGCGCAGAAAGGCGGCAGCTATCGCCGGGCGGCCTTTCACATCCCCAGCATGCCCACTTGCCATGGGTAAAGTACCCATGGAGGCCGGCGAGGGTCCTTAAGTGGCCGTTAAGTGGCCACTTAAGAGCCTTGATTGGCCTGGTGCGGGTGGGCCGTTTCCCACCCCCCGCCCAACGCTGTAAACTTGGCCAAAGGCGGAAGCGGGGCTGGTAGGCCTCCAGCAGCCTCCCGCTCAATTTTACGCCGCCCCCATGCCACCATCCGACCCACTGGCGCGGCGTAAAATTCAGCCCGTGATATCTGTAAAAAATACAGGAGGACGTCATCGCAACCCATAGTGAGCCTTCCATTTGCAAGGGACTTTAATGAAACGGTAGCAATGGACTTGAAGGTATGGGATAAAAACAAAAACATTTTTCTTCTACACTTTATAGACCTAGTGACTAGATTCAGTCTGTCAATGGTAATTTATAGTCAAGGCAAAAAAGTAATAGTGGACAAGATAATGGAAGGGTGGATAGGAATGGGGCTGGGAGCACTGGCTAGATTTGTAACTAACAATGGAGGAGAAGTTGTCAATGATGAATTCAGGATTATGCGTGAAAATATGAACATTGTAGCAATGCACACAGTCCTTTTAGTAATGGAATTTGTGAGAGAAATCATGCCGTGATTGATGAAATGCTCTGATAAATTATAGCTGACCAGCCAAATTGCAAACTGACTACTGCTCTGGCGTGGGTTGTACATGCAAAAAACAGGCTTCAAATGGTTGGGGGCTACAGCCCCTATCAAGTAATTTATGGCAGGAATCCAAAAATACCTTCGGTAATGTGGGATCATCCCCCGGTTTTAGAGGGGACTACAATTAGTTCAATTTTTGTGGAACATCTAAATGCCATGCATGCAGAGAGAAGAGCATTTATTAAGGCGGACGTTTCAGAAAAAAACAGGAGAGCTTTATGGTATCGGATCAGGCCATCAGGAAAGAATTTTAATACTGGGGATATGGTGTATTACAAAAGAGAAGGGCAGAAAGAATGTAGAGGCCCAGGAAAAGTTATTGGCACTGATCGAAAAATGGTGATTTTGCAACATGGCAGCCAAACCATTAGAGTACATTCCTTGCAGCTTATTGGCATTGATTATGCTTTGACAGAATCTGAACAAATGATGGACACTGATGATGCACCATGTACTTCACATGCACATATGACAGACCTTTGCGAGCAACAGATTGTAGCAGATAATGGGCTGACTGAGAGTGGGCCAAGTGAAAGTGAAGATCCAGATAAGGCCATTTATCCCAAAGGTCAACTACCGAAAGTTGGGACCAGACTGATGTTTATGCCAGAAAGGACTAGTGAATGGAGGGAAGCCACCATTATAGGAAGGGCAGGAAAGGCCACAGGGAAATACAAACATTGGCTGAATGTGCAAGACAAAAGACAGGGTATCAGACCAATAGATTGGCTGAAGGAAGTGAAAATGTGGAAGACCAGAAAACTTAGTGTGTTCAGATAGTGGGCCTGAAGATGATCATAGTCCAAGGAAAAGGTCACAAACTTGTGAAAAAAAGTCTGGTTGTAGGAGGGACAGGTTGAGTAGTAGTAGTCCAGAAAGGGATAGGAAATCTAGTAGGGGATGTGGTTTCATAAGAGCAAGGACAAGAGAGCAGGCGAGGAGAGCCACACGAAGTAGGAGTCCCCAAAATAGAGAAGCTCGAGTGGCTACGAACAAGTTAGATGGTAAATTGGTAAAGGATGCAAAACAAAAAGAACTTGACAGTCGGAGAGAGTTTGGCGTATACATGGAGGTGCCAGATAGAGGACAACCAGCATTATCCCATAAATGGATCTGTACAGAAAAAGTACTTCCCGATGGTACATATAAAACTCAGGCCAGACTTGTAGTTCGGGGATTGAGGAATGACTAGCTGACCAAGAAGTTAGAGTGGACTCCCCAACAGCAGGAAAAGGAAGTTTGAGGATTTTCCTAGCCCTTTTAGCGACACTCATGGGAATTGACATCAAAGCAGCATTTCTGCAAGGGGAGAAATTTCAAAGGGAAGTATTTTTAAAGTCAATAAAAGAAGCTGGAAATATAGAAGGGAAATTTTGGAAGCTGAACAAGTGTGTTTATGGGCTGAATGATGCATCCAGGGTGTGGTATTTTTCAGTTGGGTCCATCCTACTAAAAGTGGATTCTTTTCAGCTAAAAGTGAATCCGCCAATGTTTTATTGGTACTATGAAGAAAAACTAGTAGGCATTTTCTTGATGCACGTGGACGATTTTCTGTGGGAGGATCTGAGGCATTTGAGAAATTTGTGGTAGATAAAGTTCTACAGGAATTTAAAATTGGAAGTCGGGCTATAGGGTTGAATATTAGGCAGACTAAGTTGGGGGTAACCTATATCATCAGTCCTACCTAGAAAATGTTAATAAGATCCCAATAAATCGGGCCAGATCCTCACAAAAGGAAGACTCTGCAACCAAGGAAGAGTGTAGACCAGTTAAGGAGCTTAATCAGGCAGTTGAACTGGTTGTGCACACAAACTAGGTCGGATGCTTGCTATGACATATTAGAATTGAGCACCATGGTGAAACATGCTACAGTTGGGGAAGTACTGAAAGCAAATAAGACATTGAAAAGATTGAGTTTTGACAAATTTACACAAGTTTCCAGCGTTGGGTGACCCAGAAGAAATGAAATTGTTCATTTTTAGTGACGTCTCACACGGTAATCGTCCCGATGGTTATACGAGCGCAGCAGGGTTCATTATATTTTTGGTGGGAAGAAATGATAAATGTTGTCCATTAGCCTGGGAATCGAAGAAAATAGAGGATAGTTAAAATCATCTTAGCTGCTGAGTCACTTGCACTGAAAGAAGCAATAGATATGAGTATGTATTTATCGAGTATTTTAAAGGAACTCTTATATAAGGGGCAATTGGAGAAACGTTTGCATATAGAATGCTATATAGATAACTATTCTCTCTGGGGCAATGTCCATTCGACAAAAAGTGTCACAGAAAAGAGGTTGAGGATTGATCTCGCAAGTATAAAAGAAATGTTGGAAAGAAAAGAAATTTCCAAAATAAAATGGGTCGATGCAAGTCATCAGTTGTCAGATTATTTTACAAAGAGAGGTGCTTGTTCCAAGACATTATTGGATGTCCTTGAAGAGGGCCGTCTTGTGTTATAATAACTTAGGAAAAAGGGGAATTTTTTTTCATGATAAGATTGCTTTCATAATTTTTAAACAAGTTTTTTTTAGAGGGGGAATATACAGCATGTTAATGGCTGGTGCTGTTGAAAGTTAATGGTAAATAATATAAGATGCAGAAAAATTTATCATTATTTTGTCTCTCTTTTTTCAATATATATATATGGTATTTAATATCCATTAACAGAACTTCAGACCCTAACAGATTCCCTTCTTTTCTTTAAATATATATAATTTAAAGAAAAGAAGGGAATCTGTTAGGGTCTGAAGTTCTGTTAATGGATATTAAATACCTGGTCGATGAAGATAATAGGATGAATGGGTGTTGGGCATTAATTAGTTAATTGTATTCAAATGTGTCTATTATAAAGAAGAGCCAGCCAGCAGTGGCTGTGGGTTGTTAGGAGTGGAGAAGTAAGCTCTGTGGCAAGCAATAAACAGTCTCTACCTAAGCATCCTAATCTCAGTGTCTTCTTCACAAACATAGTCATAGAGTCGTACAGCATAGAAACAGGCCCTTCGGCCCACCGCGCCATCTATCTATACTAATCCTACCTGCCTGCATTAATTCCATATCCCTCTATGCCTTGCTCATTCAAGTACCTGTCCAGATGCCTCTTAAATGTCGCTACTGTTCCTGCCTCCACCACCTCCTTAGGCAGCTCATTCCAGGTACCCACTATTCTTTGTGAAAAATTTACCTCTTTGATCCCCTTTAAACCTCCTCCCTCTCACCTTAAATCTATGCCCTCTAGTTTTAGTCACCCCTACCATGGGAAACAGACTTTGGCTATCTACCCTATCTATGCCTCTCATAATTTTATATACCTCTATCATGTCCCCTCTCAGCCTCCTTCGCTCCAGGGAAAACAGATCCAGCTTATCCAATCTCTCTTTATAGCTCAAGCCCTCCAAGCCAGGCAACATCCTTGTGAGTCTTTTCTGCACCCTCTCTAGCTTAATCACATCTTTCCTGTAGTGCGGCAACCAGAACTGCACATAGTACTCCAAATGCGGCCTAACCAACGTTATGTACAACTGTAATATGACGTCCCAACTCTTGTACTCAATGCCTCAGCCGATGAAGGCAAGCATGCCATATGCCTTCTTCACCACCCTGTCTACCTGTGTTGCCACTTTCAGGGAACTATGTACTTGCACCCCAAGGTCTCTCTGCTCAAGAACACTCCCCAGGGCCCTGCCATTCACTGTATATGTCCTGCCCTGGTTTAACCTCCCAAAATGTATCACTTCACACTTGTCTGCGTTAAATTCCATTTGCCAATCCCTTGCCCACTTTCCCAGTTGATCAATATCCTGTTTTAACCTTAGACATTCTTCTTCACTGTGCACTATACCACCAATTTTGGTGTCATCTGCAAACTTACTAATCATGCCCCTTGCATATACATCCAAGTCATTAATATATATGACAAACAACAGAGGGCCCAGCACCGATCCCTGCAGCACACCACTGGTCACCGGCCTCCAATCTGAAAAACAACCCTCCACTACCACCCTCTGCCTCCTATCACCAAGTCAATTTTGTATCCAATTTGCTAGCTCACCCTGGATCCCATGTGTTCAAACCTTCTGGACCAGCCTACCATGCGGGACCTTGTCAAAGGCCTTGCTAAAGTCCATGTAGACAATGTCCATCGCCCTGCCTTCGTCAATCCTCTTGGTCACCTCCTCGAAAAACTCAAATAAATTTGTGAGACATGATTTCCCACTCACAAAGTCATGCTGACTATCCCTAATCAGACCATGCCTTTCCAGATGCATATAAATCCTGTCTCTCAGAATCCCTTCCAATAACTTTCCCACCACTGATGTAAGGCTCACCGGCCTGTAGTTCCCTGGCTTATCCCTGCTGCCCTTCTTAAATAAAGGCACAACATTAGCTATCCTCCTGTCTTCTGGTACCTCACCCGTGGCTAACGATGATACAAAAATCTCTGCCAGGGCCCCAGCAATCTCCTCCCTTGTTTCCCATAGCATCCTGGGATACACCTGGTCAGGCCCTGGGGATTTATCCACCTTAATGCACTTCAAAACCGCGAACACCTCCTCCTTTGTAATGTTGATATGCTCCAGGATATCGGTGTTCCCTCCCTTGAACTCACTAGCTTCCATGACCTTCTCCATGGTAAATATGGACGAGAAATATTCATTTAAGACCTCGCCCATTTCCCCTGGCTCCACACAATGATCGCCACACTGATCCTTAAGGGGATCTACTGTCTCCCTAGTTAACCTTTACTTTTAATATACTTATAGAATCTTTTAGGATTCTCCTTTATCTTATCAGCCAGGGAAATCTCATGGCCCCTTTTTGCCCTCCTAATTTCCTTCTTAAGTGTAGTCCTACATCCCCTATACTCCTCGAGGGATTCGTTCAATCCCAGCTGCCTATACCTGACATATGCCTCCTTATTTGTCCTGACCAGACCCTCAATAGCCCTCGTCAACCAAGGTTCCCTAAACTTGCCAGCCTTGCCCTTCCATCTAACAGGAACATGCCATCCCGGAACTCTTCCTATCTCACTTTTAAAAGCCTCCCACTTGCCAGACGTCCCTTTACCTGCAAACAGCCTCTCCCTTTCAACATTTGAGAGTTCCTGTCTGATGCCATCGAAATTAGCCTTCCCCCAATTTAGGACTTCAACCTGAGGACCAGTCCTATCCTTTTCCATAACTATCTTGAAGCTAATAGAGTTATGGTCACTGGTCCCAAAGTGCTCCCCCACTGACACATCAACCACCTGCCCATCCTCATTTCCTAAGAGGAGGTTGAGTGTAGCCCCTTCTCTGGTAGGGCCATCCACATACTGCTTCAGAAAACTATCCTGGACACACTTAGCAAATTCTTCCCCATCTGATCCCTTAGCACTAAGGCAGTCCCAGATAATATTAGGGAAGTTAAAATCACCTACTATTACAACCTTATAATTCCTACAGGCTTGGAAATTCTATAACAATAAGCACACTTTTTCTTCATCTTAATCTCTCTCTCTTTTGTCATCCAGGGAGCTCCAGATTTGTTTGCCTTGCAATATACCTTGATTATGCCTGAACTCGCTCTTCTTTAAAGGCAGCCCATTGTTCAGATACAGATTTGCCTGCCAACCTTTGATTCCAGTTTATCTGGGTCAGATCCATTCTTACCCCATTGAAACAAAAACAAGAAATGCTGGAGTCACTCAGCAGGTCTGGCAGCATCTGTGGAAAGAGAAGCAGAGTTAACGTTTCGGGTCAGTGACCCTTCTTCGGAACCCCATTGAAGTTGTCTTTTCCCCCAGTTCATTATTCTTACTCCGGATTGTTCCTTGTCCTTCTCCATAGTCAGCCTAAACATTATGATACAATGATCATTCTCTTTCTGAGCTTCCACTGCAGCACTGATAAATCAGGAGGCCTCTGCCTGTGCTGCAATAGAAGCTGAGATAGTGGCCAGCTGATGCTCCATCATGGGTCGGTCTGGCAGTGCTGCCACAGAAGTACCTGCCATTTCCAAGGTGGAAAGGATGGCCTCCAAGCTCTGTGCAATGCCCTGTGCCATGGTGGAGCTGGACATCTCCATGCTCTTCCTCTGAGCTTTTTTTCCCCTCTTGCCTTCCACATGAGGCTGCAGGGGCTGAGCAGCTGGCAGTTCTTGGATATCTGAAAGCTCAAAGCCTAAGGAGAGGGTAGAGATGAGGGAAGAGAGATGGGGAGAAAAGCAGAATATCCACTGTCCCTCCATCGGCAGTTTACATTTCATGACATTTTTCAGGACGAGGGTGAGGCGTTAGTGGAGAAGGTGCAAAAGGCAGCAACTTGCCTTCATCCTGGATGGACTCGGCAGTGCTGGATGCCACAGGCTCTGATTCTCAGAGCTATTTGTTCGAGGGCACTGAGGGGATGGATTCTTGGTGTTTCTCTGTCGGTCATTTGCCTCTTGCATATGTTGGTGACCTTCCCATGCAAGAGAGAGGGCAAAATGTCAGTGACAGTGTGTCAGTGTGTTTGGGTGATGTGCCTGCCTTGGCTGAATAGCTAGAGGTATGTGCAGGCATTAACAGGTGGTTGTGAGGCTGACAGCATTGGTAGTTGTGTGAGGGTGAGGTATAGTATTAGGATGTTAGGAGTGAGTCCTGCTGAGTGAGTGCTGGGGGTGTGGGTCATCGAGCAGTGTGAGAGATGGGTGGTGTGGTGGGTAAGCGATGTGGGGCTGAATGTTACCAGCCCTCCGACGTCGGGAATTGTGGTGGGGCGGGGTCCCAGAATATTCTTCCGGGAGAGGCCCGCCACGACCTCCGACACCGGGTATGTCCTACCCCATTTTACCAGCAGCAGCAGGACCTTGGTGTGGGCCCCCCGCCACTTGGCAGCGCAACTCCAATTACCATATGTAAAGTGCTACTTACCTTGCCTGATTATACATCCCGCTGCCTCTCACTCCACAGTTCCACATTTATCGTCGAACAGGCGGTTGTCATGTGCCATTCAGTTCCCGAATGAGAAAAGCTGACAGGACATCAGAGGTAGGAGTACTCGCTCACAGATAGGTCTGGACATACCGGCGTCTCAACCCTGCATATCTGAAGGGAGGTGGGAGGGGAGATGGTATTATCGGGGTCCCACTCTGCAGACTGGAAGCCAGGTTGGGGGTGGGGGGGTGGATGGTATTACAGGGGGCAGAGGTGCATACTGGATTGGAGGTGGGGGGGATGGGATTATCGGGGTCTCAAGTCTGCATACTGGATGGGAGGGGGGATGGTATCACAGGGAACATGTCTGCAGGGAACCACTGTGTTCCTGCCCTCGGTAAAGGTTGTCAGCTGAGTGCCATTGATTGCCTGTCAGTGAAGGAGCAATGGCACTCAAGTCACCCTGTATGTGGGGAGAGTGCCAGAAACAGTAGGCATGTAAAGGTTATATGGCTGGTGGGCCAATCGATGCAGCTTGTACAATCTTTAAGTGGTCATGCGGTGCCACTCTTAGTGGGAGCTAAGACGGGCAATGCATTCCATGCCACATAGTTGATGCATGAAAGCACCTGATGTACCAGTCAACATCAATCTCTGCCCTGTTAGGTACCTTTGAAGAAGTGAAGGAACGATTTTAATTGCAACTTTGTGATGGAGATGTTTCACCCTATATGCATTTTCCCGCTTCTCGTGAGGACCCATATGCGCCGCAGGTGAAACCAACAGACAGTTACAGCCCCCGGTCAGGAGCAGCAGCCCCCAAGGAGAGCTCGCCAGTACAGATCGCTGGAGGGCAGAAACGCAGTGGCTTGCTAGAGCACTCCTCTGCCATCTTTGGTTTTTGCTCTGGTTTCTGAACAATGCCACTGCGCCTGGAATGTGCAGAGGACACATGCACTGAAATGGAGCTGTGCTGGAGCTACTGTGGCCATGCTACAATCATGGAAATGAGGTGAGTAGATGAATTTTGTGTCTTACCCCCCTCATTTCCAATGGGCACAGGCATGTTGCGACTCATGGCCCCAAGCCCAAATATTGGGATGAATGAATTTCATGCCCAAATTTTCAACTCAATGACCTTTCATCAGAACTGGAAAAGGTTCGAGATGTACCAGATTTTAAAGCAAGTACAGAGAGTGGGAATGGGGCAGGGGAGAAAAGAACAAAAGGGAAGGTCTGTGATAGGATGGAAGGCAGACATCTCTTCCAATGCCCTCTGGCATTTTAACAGTTTCCCATCTCCTGGACCTGTCTCTTTTTCACCATGGACATCCAGTCCCTCTACACCTCCATCCCCTACCAGGTTGGCCCACTTCATCCCTGAATGGAGGACCATCCAATCCCTATCCATCATCCTGCTTCACATGGCTGAACTGAACTTAAATTGAACAACTTCTCATTTGACTCCGCTCACTTACCGCAGATAAAAGGTGTTGCTATGGGAACTCCTGCGGGTCTTAGCTATATCTGCCTTTTTGTGGAATATTTTTAATATTCTTTGTTCCAGTCTCCTCGCTCACCTCTTTTGTTTGTACATTGTTAACTGTATCGGTGCTATTTCTTGCTCTCATCCGAACTGGAAAATTTCAACAACTTTTCTTCTAATTTTCACCCTCCTTCGGCTTCACATGATCCATCTCGGACTCTCCCCTTGCCTTGCTGCACTTAACTATCGCCATTTCGGGGTCAGACTTTTGACCAATATCTACTATATGTCCACCAACTCGCACAGACACCTTGATTATACTTCTTCCCACCCCACTTCCTGTGAGGACTCTACTTCATTTTTCCGTCTCCACTGCATCTGTTCTAACGATACCACCTTCCATAACAAGGCTTCCCATAGATATTCCTTTTTCCTCAACTGAGATTCGCTTGCACAATGGGTGACAGGGTCCTCGATTGTGTCCATCCAATTTCCTGCACTTCTGCCCTCAGCACTACCCCTTACTCCCAGAAACTTGATAGGGCTCCCCTTGTCCTCACCTTCCACCGTACCTTCAGATTCAACAAATCCAATTCCACAATTTCTTCCACCTTTAGCATGATGCCACCACCAAATACATTTTGCCTCTCCTCCCCTTTCAACATTCCATAGGGAGAGTTGCGTCCACTCTGGTCCACTTTTCTATTACCACCAACACTTGTTCCCCTTCCCACGGCACCTTTCCATGCAAGCACAGGAGATGCAACACCGTCCCCTTTTACTTCCTCCCTTCTGACCGTCCCAAACAGTCCTTCCAGGTAAAACAGCGATTTACTTGTACTTCTTTCAATCTAGTATCCTGTATTCGCTGCTCACAATGCAGTCTGCTGTACACTGGGGAGACAAACACAAACTGGGTGATTCCTTTGCTGGACATCTCCATTCAGTCCACAAATATGACCCTGAGCTTCTGGTTGCTTGTCCTTTTAATTCTCCACCCCACTCCTACTCTGATCTCTCTGTCCTCAGCCTCTTACACTATTCTAATGAAGCTCAATGGTAGCTTCAGGAACAGCACCTCATTTTTAATTCGACACTTTACAACCTTCTGGACTCAACACTGAGCACAACAATTTCAGATTTAACCACTGCTCTCATTTTTTTGGAAAGCAGCTGTTGGGAATGATTCTCCTCCTCCAGACTCTTTCTGCTTCTTCACTTGTGCCATTCTTTTACCCTTTTGCCTTGCACTGCCACCCATCCTGTCATTTAATCTCTCCTGTCTTCCACCCCATCACAGTCCTTTCCTTTTGTTCTTTCCCCCCTTCCTGCTTTCCCTCCCTCTGTACTTGCTTAAAACCTGTACCAGCTCTATTTTGTGCCAGTAATGCCAGAAGGTCATTGACCTGAAATGTTACCTCTGTTGCTTCAGTTGCTGATGCTGAGCAACATTTTGGTCATGACGTGGAGGTATCATCAACAAGCACACACACATGTCATGGCTCAGTATTGTGTTTTCATTGATATGATTTCTGAAAATCTAGCTTCATATAACTAGTTGTACCAAAAGGGATGAATATTTTTAGTGCTGCTGAAGAGGAAGTGCTGTTTTCATTACAGAATTCACACTTGGAGCCTTCTCTGTCCAACAATACCGGAGCTGTCACTGTTTCCAGTACCCAGAGTCCTCACTGTCTCCAATGCCCGGAGGTAACACTGTCTCCAATAACCAGATCCCTCACTGTCTCCAATAACCAGATCCCTCACTGTCTCCAATAGCCGAAGCCCCCAGTGTCTCCAATAGCCAGAGCCCCCAGTGTCTCCAATAGCTGGAGCCCTCACTGACTGGGATTTTACCAGCAGCGAAAAAGTCCCAACATCAGAACCTGAAGTGGGTGGTGAGTCCGCGCAGGCTGGTGGTGGAAGTGGAACTACCTCATTGTGGGGGCCATGCAAATAACGGCTGGCAGGCAATAGGCGGTGCAAGTGGGAGGATGTCCCAGGCCAGGCTAGGCTGGAGCCAACAGTAATTTTAAAGGCAGCAGCCCCAGAGGAAACTGAGAGGGAGCCCTGACAACTGGAGTGATTGGGAAATGGCAGAAGGCAGAGCAATGATGGCTCCCAGGTGCTCTGGTGCTTCCCTGGAGGTCCTCCTCCAGATGGCATAAGCTTGAAGGGAAGTTCTTTTCCCTCGGTACAGGAAAAGGAGGCTGGTTCGCCAGATGAAAATGGCATCTATAAAGATAGTGGAGGAGGTGAGCAGCAATGGGGTGCTCCTAAGTATGTGGTTGCTGTGTAGAAAGAGGATCAATGACCTGATGACTCTGGCAAGGTGTGTGCAGCGCATACCATTACGCTTGTAGCCTTAAATGTGATAAGAGATTAATATGAATTTAGAGAAGGGGGTTCCTACCGAGTCAGCAGCAATCCCCAGGCAGCAGCATTAGATGCCACATGCATGGGAGCCTCTCTGTGGATGTCACTGGTCAGTCAGAGTTGACCCCTGCACTGCCAGTACTGAATGGTTGCATGGAGCAGGCATCCCTGTTGCACCATGATGGACAGTTAAACTGCCACCAACATAAGCATGGTGCATGTCTATGTTGAGTGAGTAACGATGTTAGTTTATATTCTTGCAGGAGAAGAGAGCTCACAATGCATGAGAGAGAGGAACTGGAGGCAGCATCCCATATATGGAGATTCTCACACCAATGGAAGAAGAGGCATTGGAGCTAGGAGGCTTGGAAACAGGGAAGGCTATTGCTGATGGTGAGATGGGTATGGATCCCTGAGAGAGTGAGTGGCATAATGGATGGGCCAATGGATGCTCTCGTTAGCAAAAAGCATAGTGCTCATGTGGCCATCACTGTTCACATGGACTGTTCACAGTCAGAAAGAGGCACATTGCCCTTTCAACACTCCTCTCTCTCTCTCGCAGGACATGCACAAAAACAGGAAGCTGCAGAGCCTGCAGGACAGCCTTCCACCTCTGAGGCAGAAGAGACCACGGAGGATATAGTGACAGAGTGACAGTTACTCACAAACTGAGGACTGTGGGAGGGCACGGTAATGTTCAGCTTCAGGCTGAAGACATGCTTCTGGAGTCATTAACAAGGTGGCAGATGCTGGAGCTGCAACAAGAGGTGCGTGAACATTTGGCTGAGCTTCCAGAAGCTTTGTGCACTCATGAGTGAATGATGGAGGAGTCCATCCAATCCACAAGTGTAGCCATGTCTCTGGCGTGTGCACGTATGGCATCCTCCATTGAGAGAGTGGTAACCCTCATGGAAAGCCACATCCAGAAAACCACACAGTGGGATGTGCATGGACCTACATGCCATTACTTCCTCCATAAGCTCCATGGAGCAATGGCTGGGCAAGAAGGAGGCAAGAAGCCTGGAGTCATCACCAGGTGCTCAAACCCTCAGGTGAGCAGGGAGGCACAAAGTGTGCCCTGAAAGGGTAGAGGAGCGGCTGTTGGAAGCACCGGTGGGCTCCTCTCAGGCTGCCACCGATGTAGACGGTGGGTCCTCGGCCCCTCTGGTGACACCAGTGCCTCAGGAAACTGCAGTGACAGAGGCAGTTCCTACCCCTTTGCAGGAGGCCCCCCGTATGCCTGGGCTCTCAAGGCCTCAGGCAACCAGAGGACGACCACACAGCCATCGCAAGCCATGGAGCAGAAAGGTCAGCAGCCGGCCTCCACCTCAGCTTACAGTGCAGGGGGAGCACCACGTAGGAGCACCCGCAAGCATGTGAGAAAGTCCACCGAGCTGCAATTAGGTTTCATGGGGCTATATTATGTAATTCAATATCACTTTGCTGTTTATTTGTCTTTAATAAAATATGAAATGCTGCACCACAAAAAGAATCCTTTACACATGTACCCATTACTGGGCAGGACTACACTGCATGAGGTTGATGCATTTCCCATGCCTTGGCCTGGTGTGATGTTGGATCCAGTGAGATGGTAAGGACATTCAAGGAAAGGCCAACAGGGCTATAGAGGTAGATATATTTGTTTGCTTGGGCCTGTAAGGAATCCTCATAAGAAACGTATCTCTATTAGTGAGTCACAAGCCTCCCTTGTGCATATCTCATTTCTCATTGCCTGCAGTCCCTTGGGGTCTTCATCATAGTCTGCTGGATCACCACTCCCCTCCATATCTTCCCTCTGTAGCACCAGCTTGTGTAGAGCCAGCACACGACCATGATATGCAAGATCCTTGCTGGGGTATAGTGAAGGGCTGCACCAGATTGATCAAGGCATCTGAACTGCATCTTCAGAAGCCCTATGGCCTGCTCAATAGTCTTTCGAATTGTCGTGTGGCAGCTTTTGGAACCAGGCATCAGGAACCACTTCTTCAGTGGGTAGCCCATCCCTGAAGGTGCCGGGGGGTGGGGGGTGCTGAAAAGGACGAGCACCTGGGACAGCTTTAATATGAAGGCAACATGACAGCTTCCTGGGAACATTGCACAGCCCTGAAGGATCCATTTGCAGTGATCGCAGACCAGTTGTACATTGAGTGAGTGGAAGCCCTTCCTGTTGCTGAAGGATGTCTGAACTGTGGGAGCCTTGATTGGCCACTTGCATGCAGGCAATGATACCCTGTAGCTGGGGGAAACCAGCAATGGCCCTGGAATCGACAGCTCTCTCAGCCTGACTGCCTGGATAGGTATGAAACTGCACATATTGGCTGGCCCTCTTGAAGAAGATATTGGTGACCATCTTGATGCAGCAATGAGCCGCAGACCGTGAGATCCCACAGATATCTCTAGAAGATCCCTGGAATGATTCTGAGGCATAGAAATTCAATGCCCAGCCAATGGGTGTTCACCACTTCTCATTGGGCTCAGCTTCTCCTCCATCATGGTGCACAGCTTGGTGACTGCTTCCCTGGAGAGGTGCGGTCTTCAGTGACACTGCTGCTCTGACATTTACAGGAAGCAGAGCTTCTGACGATAAGCCCTCTCTGGTGGTTAGCACTATCTGCTCACAAGAGGCTGGTTGTGTGCCCCTCTGTGCCCCCCTCAACTGTGCACTCTTCCAGCCTCACGATGATGGTGCCCCTCTATGTGCGGCTGCCCCACTCCCGGTGTCTGTAGTTCGCCCTCACTCTGATGCTCCTCCTCACTGAAGGTCTCAAAGCCTGAGTGAATAAACCCCATTACAAATTGCTGCACTCACATCTCAAGGCATCCCATCCCCATTACTCTGCATAGACAAGTGGTAAATCAGAGAAAAATCAGAATGCCTCCGCTGTGCTCGTCAAGTTTGGCTAGCCTCCAGATTGCTACTGCCATGGTTTACTCACTATCACCCTCCCTGGAATGTCATGTAACCTCTTGCAATGGCTGCAAACAGGAGCCAAGACTGACTTTCTGCTGAGCTTCTGCCTCCTTATAGCTGGTGAGGCTTTAAAACTCCATTGATCTTTTGTGCCCCTCGGGAAATTGTAAATAGCTGGTAAAATCATTGTCAATTATTGGTTTAAAGGGCTCAATTACTTCTCAACACCTTCACACATGGCCTCCACCCACCAGCCTGGCCACCTGGGAATCTCTCCAACACCCGGAGGCCTCACTGTCTCCAACAGAACAGAATCATAGAATAGTGCAGGAGGCCATTTGGCCCATTGAATCTGCACAAGGTCTTTCGAAGAACAATCCAGTTAGTCCCACTTCATGGCTCTTTCCACACATCCCTGCAATGTTGTCTCCTTCAAATAATTATCAAATTTTCTTTTGAAAGCTACTTTTGAATTTGTTTCCACCACCCTGTCATGCATTGTGAGGTCACCTGTCACCTATCACCAGTTGGATCACCATAAGCTGTAGATCCCCATACCTGTGCTTACAGCAGCCCTATTCAAACAGCTTCACAGCTCCAGGGCACCACTAACATTCTGAACCCTCCTCCAGTACAACAGCAGCTTTTGGATCATCTATTCATCTTTTTTCTACTCTCACTTCAGTTTCTTTCTACGTTTACATAAATAATCAGTGCTTTTCCTCAGAGACTGATTCTGTGGGCTGTTCCTGTCACTTCCCCCTACACATTCCTGTCCATTTGCAGCTACTCCAGTTGCAAGCATGTCCCACAGACAGAATTTACAGGGCCCATATTCCCCCATCCATAGTTTGCAATGTTTTTTCTTTTCTGACCACTTTAGGATCCTGCTTTTGACAGTTTTTTCTCTCCAGTGGAATCGATTCTGCAGGCACTTCCCACCATCTGGTTTCTTGTCTCTGGGGCTTCCTGCTGCCTCTGGCTGCATGCCTAAATATTTCCCATCCAAAGTTTCATTTGGCTTTGTTGCTTTGCAGTTTCAATACCTGGCGAGCTCTCTCTATCCAAACTTCTATCCCCGCACTGGACAATTATTTAAACAGAATGGTCAACTTGTACATCCAGAAGCCCAGAGTGGTGGGACAGCAGGGAGGAGCGTTAGAAGAGAATGGTAATAAATCAAACATCACACAGTCATAAAATGATATTTTATTTTGGATCTAAACAGCAAAAATGTATTGAAAACATTGTCAGCGGTTCGGCTTTAATGTTGAACTTTGTAAATAAATTGCTCGTTCAGGAGAGAAACATGAGAAGTAAAGTGGATCATATGACCAGCAGTCACCAGAGCTGAATCGATCCAGGGGCTGGATTGATGTTGTTGGGTGAAGGAGCGGGATGACAGAGTTGGGAATGGCAGTGAAGACCTTAAAAATTTCTCGGAGGGGCTGCAGACCCCCGATGGAGAACCCCTGATTTAGAGGATTTATGCAGTACCTCCACTGCCTGGGTATTATTTGCTGAAAGTCAGACACATCTATTGCTTTCTGGGGTCAGGAGCTGTCCTCTTTTACTCTCTACTTGCCTTGCTGAACCCACCAAGGCTTTTATACCCATGCTCTTAGCCAGGCATGGGTCCTAGTTATGCCTGTCTTTTTGTGGGATATGTCGAGCATTCTTTGTTCCAGTCCTACTCAGGCCCCCTCCCCCAACTCTTTTTCCGGTACATTGATGACTGTATCGGTGCCGTTTCCTGCTCCCGCCCCAAACTGGAAAACTTTATCAACTTTGCTTCCAATTTCCACCCTTCTCTCACCTTTACATGGTCCATTTCTGACACTTCCCTTCCCTTCCTCGACTTCCCTGTCTCTATCTCTGGGGATAGGTTGTCTACTAATATCCATTATAAGCCCACCGACTCCCACAGCTACCTCGACTACACTTCTTCACACCCTACCTCCTGTAAGGACTCCATTCCATTCTCCCAGTTTCTCCATCTTCGACGCATCTGCCCTGATGATGCTACCTTCCATGACGGTGCTTCTGATATGACCTTTTTCCTCAACCGAGGGACTCCCCCCACTGTAGTTGACAAGGCCCTCAACCGTGTCCGGCCCATTTCCCGCACCTCTACCCTCACCCCTTCCCCACCCTCCCAGAACCGTGACAGGGTTCCCCTCGTCCTCACTTTCCACCCCATCAGCCTCCATATCCAAAGGATCATCCTCCGCCATTTCCGCCACCTCCAGCGTGATGCCATTACCAGTCGCATCTTCCCCTCCCTTCCCCTGTCAGCATTCCGAAGGGATCGTTCCCTCCGCGACACCCTGGTCCACTCCTCCATTACCCCCACCACCTCGTCCCCATCCCATGGCACCTTCCCCTGCAATCGCAGGAGGTGTAATACCTGCCGATTTACCTCCTCTCTCCTCACTACCCCAGGCCCCAAACACTCCTTTCAGGTGAAGCAGCGATTTACTTGTACTTCTTTCAATGTAGTATACTGTATTCGCTGCTCACAATGTGGTCTCCTCTACATTGGGGAGACCAAGCGCAGACTAGGTGACCACTTTGCGGAACACCTTCGCTCAGTCCGCAAGCAGGACCCTGAGCTTCCGGTTGCTTGCCATTTTAACGCCCCCCCCCCCCCCCGCTCTCATGCTCACATCTCTGTCCTGGGATTGCTGCAATGTTCAAGTGAACATCAACGCAAGCTCGAGGAACAGCATCTCATCTACCGATTAGGCACACTACAACCTGCCGGACTGAACATTGAGTTCAATAATTTCAGAGCATGACAGCCCCCCACTTTACTTTCATTTTTAGTTATTTTTTCTTTTTTACATTTTTTACAATCTTTTTTCTTGCATTTATTTCATTTCATCTTAGTTTGTTCAGTTTGCTTACCCACTGTTCTTTTTCATGTTTGCACTTGCTGCTGTTCAATATTCAGTCCGTTAACACCTAATCTGTACTAATGCTTTGTCTTTCAACACACCATTAACATATTGTTTGCCTTTGCTCCATGACCTTTTGGTCAGCTATGTGGCCTTGTCCAATCTACACCTTCTCCTTTGTTATCTCTTGCCCCACCCCCACCTCACTTGCTTATAACCTGTGACTTTTCTAATATTTGTCAGTTCCGAAGAAGGATCACTGACCCTAAACGTTAACTCTGCTTCTCTTTACACAGATGCTGCCAGACCTGCTGAGTGGTTCCAGCATTTCTTGTTTTTATTTCAGATTTCCATCATCCGCAGTATTTTGCTTTTATTCTCTTAGCCAGGATATTGCACTGTGTGACTGATTTCTCGTACTGCAGTGTTGATACTTTGAACTGTCCCTTTAATTAAACTCATTTGTTTGGAGTAAAATACTCACTCTTCTCTCAGCAGCTGTGGAATGCTGTATGAGTTCATCCTCAGTGACCTTAAACTAATGAAACAAACCTTTTTCTACATTTTGCTGATTTTTTTTTTAGTCCTTTTAGTTCTCACAGGAGGTTAGTAAGCAAATTTAGAGCATATGGGATTGGGGGTAATATACGGCATGGATTGAGAATTGGTTAATGGACAGAGAACAGAGAGTAGGAATAAATGGGTCATTCTCAGGTTGGCAGACTGTGACTAATGGGGTACCACAATGATCAGTGCTTGGGCCCCAGCTATTCACAATCTAGATCAATGATTTGGATGTGGGGACCAAATGTAATATTTCCAAGTTTGCTGATGACACAAAACTAGGAGGGAATGTGAGTTGTGAAGAAGATGCTAAGAGGCTTCGGGGAGACTTAGACAGGCTAAGTGAGTGGGTAAGAACATGGCAGATGGAATATAATGTGGAAAAATGTGAAGTTATCCACTTTGGTAGAAAAACAGAAATGCAGAGTATTTCTTAAATGTTGAGAGATTGGGAAGTGTTGGGGCTGGATTTTACCAAACCCTTGACGCTAGGCTGCGTGGCGGGGTGGGGAGGGGGAGGCTGAAAGATGGGGCTGACAGTCGTCCATCATGAAGGCCCATGCTGGGAGGGCCCGGCCCAATCCTTGCAGCGGCAGCGAGGCTTCTTGGCAACCACCTCCCCCCCAACCTTCGCTGGCCGACAGGACCTAGATTTCAATATTTAAATTAATGACACACACAAGTTTAAATGAACTTAACGTCAATCTTCCAGGTCCGCTGCGATCTTTGGTGTGGCAGCCAGCACTCCCATGCCTTCGATTCCTTGTCCGGGGAAAACCGGCATGACACTGATGGGGAAGGGGGAGGAGTTACTATTTTCAGTGCGGCAAGGGAGGAGGGGTCAAATAAATGTAATGGGTGTGGGGGATGATGGGAAGGGGTGAACTTTAAACTTTGTGCAGTCTGGGATGGGGGGGAAGGTCACAATTAAGTGTCTTGGGGGGATGGGCAAATAGTTAATGTCATTGCCATTGGGTGGTGAGAAAGGGTTATTGGAAATTTACTTAATACATTTTGGGGGGTTGTATCTTTAAAAATCCAAATTGACTGGCAGGGCTGGCTGCCCTCTTAAAAATGCCGGGGATGGGCAGCCTGCCCCCTGCACAAGCTTGCGGGGGGGGGGGGTGGGTAGCCTGGACGGGCCATTTAAATAAGTCACCACGCATGAGATCATGGCGGCTCTTTGGCATGCAGCACGCACATGCGGGCTGCCATTTTATAAGCTCGCTGCCGAGATTGGCAGCGGGCTCTTAAAATCCAGCATTTGATGTCCAAAGGGACCTGGGTATCCTTGTTCATAAGTTACTGAAAGCAAACATGTAGGTGCAGTAAACAGTTAGAAAGGCAAATTCTATGTTGGCCTTTATTGCAAGAGGATTTGAGTACAGGAGTAAAGAAATCTTGCTGCAATTGTATAGACTCTTGGTGAGACCACACCTGGAGTACTGTGTACAGTTTTGGTCTCCTTACCGAAGGAAGAATATACTTGGCTTAGAGGGAGTGCAACGAAGGCTCACCAGGCTGATCCCTGGGATGGCGGGATTGTCCTAAGAAGAGATTGAGGAGACTGGGCCTGTATTAGAATTAGAATTAGAATTAGAACATTACAGCGCAGTACAGGCCCTTCGGCCCTCGATGTTGCGCCGACCTGTGAAACCATCTGACCTACACTATTCCATTTTCATCCATATGTCTATCCAATGACCACTTAAATGCCCTTAAAGTTGGCGAGTCTACTACTGTTGCAGGCAGGGCGTTCCACGCCCCTACTACTCTCTGAGTAAAGAAACTACCTCTGACATCTGTCCTATATCTATCACCCCTCAACTTAAAGCTATGTCCCCTCGTGTTTGCCATCACCATCCGAGGAAAAAGACTCTCACTATCCACCCTATCTAACCCTCTGATTATCTTATATGTCTCTATTAAGTCACCTCTCCTCCTCCTTCTCTCCAACGAAAACAACCACAAGTCCCTCAGCCTTTCCTCGTAAGACCTTCCCTCCATACCAGGCAACATCCTAGTAAATCTCCTCTGCACCCTTTCCAAAGCTTCCACATCCTTCCTATAATGCGGTGACCAGAACTGCACGCAATACTCCAGGTGCAGTCTCACCAGAGTTTTGTACAGCTGCAGCATGACATCGTGGCTCCGAAACTTGATCCCCCTACTAATAAAAGCTAACACACCATATGCCTTCTTAACAGCCCTATTAACCTGGGTAGCAACCTTCAGGGATTTATGCACCTGGACACCAAGATCTCTCTGTTCATCTACACGACCAAGAATCTTCCCATTAGCCCAGTACTCTGCATTGCTGTTACTCCTTCCAAAGTGAATCACCTCACACTTTTCCGCATTAAACTCCATTTGCCATCTCTCAGCCCAGCTCTGCAGCCTATCTATGTCCCTCTGTAACCTACAACATCCTTCGGCACCATCCACAACTCCACCGACCTTCGTGTCATCCGCAAATTTACTAACCCACCCTTCTACACCCTCTTCCAGGTCATTTATAAAAATGACAAACAGCAGTAGCCCCAAAACGGATCCTTGCGGTACACCACTAGTAACTAAACTCCAGGATGAACATTTGCCATCAACCACCACCCTCTGTCTTCTTTCAGCTAGCCAATTTCTGATCCAAAGCTCTAAATCACCTTCAACCCCATACTTCCATATTTTCTGCAATAGCCTACCATGGGGAACCTTATCAAACGCCTTACTGAAATCCATATACACCACATCCACTGCTTTACCCTCATCCACCTGTTTGGTCACCTTCTCGAAAAACTCAATAAGGTTTGTGAGGCACGACCTACCCGTCACAAAACCATGCTGACTATCGCTAATGAACTTATTCTTTTCAAGATGATTATAAATCCTGTCTCTTATAACCTTTTCCAACATTTTACCCACAACCGAAGTAAGGCTCACAGGTCTATAATTACCAGGGCTGTCTCTATTCCCCTTCTTGAACAAGGGGACAACATTTGCTATCCTCCAGTCTTCCGGCACTATTCCTGTCGACAATGACGACATAAAGATCAAGGACAAAGGCTCTGCAATCTCCTCCCTAGCTTCCCAGAGAATCCGAGGATAAATCCCATCTGGCCCAGGGGACTTATCTATTTTCACACTTTCCAAAATTGATAACACCTCCTCCTTGTGAACCTCAATCCCATCTAGCCTAGTAGTCTGTATCTCAGTATTCTCCTCGACAACATTTTCTTTCTCTACTGTAAATACTGACGCAAAATATTCATTTAACACTTCCCCTATCTCCTCTGATTCCACACACAACTTCCCACTACTATCCTTGATTGGCCCTAATCTAACTCTAGTCATTCTTTTATTCCTGATATACCTATAGAAAGCCTTAGGGTTTTCCCTGATCCTATCCGCCAATGAATTCTCGTGTCCTCTCCTTGTTCTTCTTAGCTCTCCCTTTAGATCCTTCCTGGCTAGCTTGTAACTCTCAAGCGCCCTAACTGAGCCTTCACGTCTCATCCTAACATAAGCCTTCTTCTTCCTCTTGACAAGCGCTTCAACTTCTTTAGTAAACCACGGCTCCCTCGCTCGACAACTTCCTCCCTGCCTCACAGGTACATACTTATCAAGGACACGCAGTAGCTGCTCTTTGAATATGCTCCACATTTCGATTGTTCCCATCCCCTGCAGTTTCCTTCCCCATCCTACGCATCCTAAATCTTGCCTAATCGCATCATAATTTCCTTTCCCCCAGCTATAATTCTTGCCCTGCGGTATATACTTGTCCCTGCCCATCGCTAAGGTAAACCTAACCGAATTGTGATCACTATCACCAAAGTGCTCACCTACATCTAAATCTAACACCTGGCCGGGTTCATTACCCAGTACCAAATCCAATGTGGCATCGCCCCTGGTTGGCCTGTCTACATACTGTGTCAGAAAACCCTCCTGCACACACTGGACACTATAGTATTTCCAGTCGATATTTGGAAAGTTAAAGTCCCCCATAACAACTACTAGAGTTCACTAGAGTTTAGAAGAATGAGAGGTGATCTCACTGAAGTGTACAAAATTCCTACAGGGCTCGACAAGGTTGATGCAGGAAGGATGTTTCCCCTGACTGGTTAGTAGAACCAGGGGACACAATCTCAGAATAAGAGGTAGACCATTTGGGAACGGAGATGAGGAGGAATCTTTTCACCCAGAGGGTGGTGAATCTGTAAAATTCTCTACCCAGAGGGCTGTGCCTCCATTACTCAGTCATTGAGTATGTTCAAAGCAGAGACTGATAGATTTCTGGACACTAAAGATGTATGGGAAAATGGTGTTGAGGTAGAAGATCAGCCATGATCTAGCTGAATGGCGGAGCAGGCCACAGGAGCCAAATGGCCTACTCCTGTTCCTATGTACCTATGTTCCTTTTTGAGGGGCTGTAATGCTCAGAGCTGTGGTCAGGAGGGACGAGGCATCCACTAGCATTTCTTCTGACATTCCACCATTCTACTCACATCTACCTACTTACTAAGATTAGCAAACACAGTAAAGTTGAATTCTCCCCACGTCCATAAAGTAGAAACACAATTTAATTGGTACTGATTGTGTGAAGTGAAGTGTCTGCTACTTCCTGTTGGATTTGAGCTGGAAATTAATTTATGAAAAAGTTCAGTTCTATTAAAATCTGTCTACACTAGCCAAATCTGGATTGTTTAATTCTTAGATTTGAAACCGCCGCTTATTCCTTACCAGTAGTGTGCTGAACTCGGAAAGTTCAGTACGAATTACTGAAATAAGTCACTGTACTCCATTTATCATTATTTCAAAAGATAGTTGTTTTAATAGATACACAGTAGCAGATACAACACAAAGCCCTAAGTGTCCTAACTTGCAAATCCTCCATCGCCTTTAATTTCCTTTTGTAAATGTTTGAAGCACAGGGAGTTTGTAAATTTATATAAATTATGCCTGGAAGCTTCCTTTTTAATTGGCAACATTATGAAGTAATTTTTCATGCTCCCAGGTGAATAGATGGCAGCCCGAGGTACCTTTGAAATGTTGTTACAAGTGCTCTGTGAAGACTAATGTTGTCTTTGAAGGGGTTTTTGACAATTTGCTTAATGATAGCCACAAATACCTGCAGAAAAAAGGATATTCAGCAGCTTCGACCTTCTACTGTCAGCTCAGTTTAAAATAAAACTAACATCACATTTTAACTCTTTGAATGCTGCAGATTGGTGGTTTCGGAATTGACAATCTTACATTTGCTATTCATCACCAATGGATTATATTCTACACATTTTCTCTTCCAATAGCTCATAATTTTTACATCAATCAAACTCTTCAACAGTCTGAGCATGTACATGGAGGAAAACCAGAAGAAACTGAAACCTGATGGAAAGCCTTTCTCCATCTCTGTTGCCCAGTATATATCCATTTAAATGATATTCAGGGTCAAAGAGGGAATCGTTAGGTTGGAATTGTTACATACAATTTGCTGAGTGTGCTAGTGCTGTCACTAACCCAAAACCAAATGGTAAAACACAAATCCCTATGGATCTGGCTAACATAATGAAAGGATATGCCACGGGAAAGGTGGCTTAATACTGATAGGCACGCTTTTAGCCTGTCTGAGAAAAACAAAATTGTAGTCCGGAGATGACGTCAATTCAAGATTTTGCTGAATACCATTTTCATGAGAGTCAGCCCTGTTTAAAACATTTATTATATTGTTCAGCTGACTACTTCATGAGATGACCATTTAGGATTTCCTTAACAGCTAAATATTTTGAGAGGTTCATTTTATAATGGGTTGAAGAATGAAAAAACGTTATATGTCAAATGGATGATATCCTGGTATAAGGGGAGCCCTAAGCTGAACCTGCTTAGAGACAGGAAAGCAATATTTGGAACAGTCCAAGTTACACAGAATGACGAGAGTGAATCTCTGCAGACCAGTATGGACTTTTTAGAACGAGTGGCAGATTGATCAGGAGTTAAGGCAGAAACTGAAAACCAGCAGCATGGTACTGACAATGAATATCTTTCAACTTTAATGCTTCATAGGTTTGATGAAGCAGCAAGGAAAGTTGACAATACATATGAATAGGAAGACAAAACGACTCAGGGATCTGGTGTGTAAATACAATACCTGAATTTGGAAGGATACTTGACAGCAAGCATTTCAGGAGATGAAACTAAATTGAGTAGCCCACCTACATTTTGGAGCCTTGAGAGGAAATGAGTGTCTTGGCAAATACTTCATCATATATCTTGGTGCATTACAAAATTGACAGCAGGATGTTGATGACCATTGCATTATGCTTCAAGATAAATGACCACCAGTACAGAAACACACAAACAGCAAATAGAGAATTATTATAATTTAGAAAGAAATAAGAAACATTTGCATTTATATAGCGCCATTCGTGACCTTAGGACCTCCCAAAGTGCTTTACAGCCAATTAAGTATTTTTGAAGTGCAATCACTGTTGTAATGTAGAAAATGTGCAGCTGATTTGCACACAACAAGGTCTTACAAACAGCAATGTGGCAATGAGCAGGTAATCTGTTTCAGTGATGTTCGTTAAGGGATAAATATTGACAAGAATACAGGGGAGAACGCTCCTGTTCTTCAAACTAGTGCTGTGGGATCTTGTACATGCACCTGAGAGGGCAGTTGGGGCCTCAGTTTAACATGTCACTTCTGAGAGCACTGCACTGGAGTGTCAGCCTAGATTTTAAACTCAAGTCTCTGGAATGGGACTTGTGATGTCCTTGGGACTTGAGTGATGTTTAGCCGAGTTTGGTATAGGAAATGATGCAAAGACAGAGACAAAGACTGCAGCTGATCAACACAAAGGCTTCACTTTTTATTCTGTCTTAGTTTCATTTTCACTTTGCTAGCATGTGTGTTCTTCAGCAGCCTCCAGAGTTCACAATGCACAATGCAATTTCAAAACACTACAACACTACATCCCTCCCCTTCTTAGTAAATGAGTGACATAGCATGTTTCAATGATTTGTTTCCAAGATTGTAAACAATAAACTTTAATGTAAATAGTTCATTTCATAGCATAGTCACTTAAGTACGGTGGGCATTTTCTCTCACAAATAGGATATCATCCGACATCAGGTGTAGTTTCATTTGAATCATGTTCTTCATCTGAGGTGTCAATGTTGGAATCGGGATCAATGCTTACGAGTGGTGTTTTTAGTGCTTTGAAACATGATGCGTTTCTTGTGATGATTTATGAACCTCACTTAGCAGTGATCATTGATCCTTTGTGTTGGTTACAACAAATGGTTGGATGTTATAAGGAGTTGTTTGTTTTCCATAATGACCATCACTTTTCACTAGTACTTTATCTTGGCTTTAGCAGTGTAGTTCGAAATTGCATGTTTCGCACCACTTGTACTTTAATTCGATCCTCCTGCTTTCAATTGCATTCGCATACATGTTGATCATTAGATCCACAGGGTAGCCCAGGTAGACGTGTGCACATAGGATATGCAAAGATGAGTCTAGCTGGAGATTTTCCAGCAGTCAAGTGAGGTGTTGCTGTGTAATGCTCTTGCTTTTATGACTTGTTCTCAGCTGCAGCATAAATCTCTTGACTTCACCATTAGCCTTTGGCCAACAGGGTGTGAGTTTCCTATGAGTGAACCTTGGTAGTAAATTTACTGAACTCATTGCTGTTGAATGGGGTCCATTGTCACTTCTTACCATTTGAGGGATTCCAAACAATGCCAAGATCTGGTCAAGCTTTGGGATGACTGCATTCATTGAAGTTGACATAACTAATTCCACGATTGGGAATCTACTGTAGTCATCAGTGACAAAAAGTAGTTGTTCACCAGTGGGTAAATCTGTGAAATCAACGCTGACTTCAATCCATGGTCCTGGAGCTAGTTCAGACATCTTTAGAGGATCATAAAGATATGGCATTGTGGTTGCTTGACAGGGCAAATACTGATTTTATGCTCTACCACATGGTCAATTCCTGGGAACCATACCTTTTCCCGAGGGAGTTGTTTGGTTTTGACAATTCCTTGGTGTCCTTCATGTGCTATATCGACAACACATTTCGTCAATGAGTGGAATGACAATACAGTTATAAAAGCAAAATACTGCGGATGATGGAAATCTGAAATAAAAACAAGAAATGCTGGAACCACTCAGCAGGTCTGGCAGCATCTGTGGAAAGAGAAGCAAAATGAACGTTTCGGGTCAGTGACCCTTCTTCAGAACTGACAAATATTAGAAAAGTCACAGGTTATAAGCAAGTGAGGTGGGGATGGGGCAAGAGATAACAGAGGAGAAGGTGTATATTGGACAAGGCCACATAGCTGACCAAAAAGTCATGGAGCCAAGACAAACAATATGTTAATGGTGTGTTGAAAGACAAAACATTAGTACAGATAGGGTGTTAACAGACTGAAGACATGAAAAAAACAATGGGTAAGCAAACTGAACAAACTAAGATGAAATGAAATAAATGCAAAAAAAAAAGATTGTAAAAAATGTAAAAAAGGAAAAAATAACTAAAAATGAAAGTAAAATGGGGGGTTGTCATGCTCTGAAATTATTGAACTCAATGTTCAGTCCAGCAGGCTGTAGTGTGCCTAATCGGTAGATGAGATGCTGTTCCTCGAGCTTGCGTTGATGTTCACTGGAACACTGCAGCAATCCCAGGACAGAGATGTGAGCATGAGAGCAGGGGGGAGTGTTGAAATGGCAAGCAACCGGAAGCTCAGGGTCCTGCTTGCGGACTGAGTGGAGGTGTTCCACAAAGCGGTCACCCAGTCTGCGCTTGGTCTCCCTAATGTAGAGGAGACCACATTGTGAGCAACGAATACAGTATACTACATTGAAAGAAGTACAAGTAAATCGCTGCTTCACCTGAAAGGAGTGTTTGGGGCCTGGGATAGTGAGGAGAGAGGAGGTAAATGGGCAGGTATTACACCTCCTACGATTGCAGGGGAAGGTGCCATGGGCTGGGGACGAGGTGGTGGGGGTAATGGAGGAGTGGACCAGGGTGTCGCAGAGGAACGATCCCTTCGGAATGCTGACAGGAGAAGGGAGGGGAAGATGCATTTGGTAGTACTTTTTTTTTTGTTTATTTCATTTCATCTTAGTTTGTTCAGTTTGCTTACCCATTGTTTTTTTTCATGTTTGTACTTGCTGCTGTTCAATCTTCAGTCCGTTAACACCTAATCTCTACTAATGCTTTGTCTTTCAACACACTATTGACATATTGTTTGCCTTTGCTCCATGACCTTTTAGTCAGCTATGTGGCCTTGTCCAATCTACACCTTCTCCTTTGTTATCTCTTGTCCCACCCCCACCTCACTTGCTTATAACCTGTGACATTTCTAATATTTGTCAGTTCTGAAGAAGGGTCACTGACCCGAACGTTAACTCTGCTTCTCTTCCCACAGATGCTGCCAGACCTGCTGAGTGGTTCCAGCATTTCTTGTTTTTATGACAATATAGTTGTTGTGTAATATGAGATCAGATGTGGTTGCAATGATTACCTCATTTTGAACATTATTAAGACCTTGCAGTGTAAGAGCAATTTCGTTTGTAGACGCTTTCTCGATCGTGTCTTTCCAGTTTTGTGATTCCATAGCCTCCATACATATTTGCAAAGCCTCATCTTGTTTTGTTGCTGCTCTGATGTTGGCTAGTTTTAACAAATTTGGCACAGCATTAATGCTTAACGTAGATAAGATGTTGTTCGGTAACCTTTTCCTCAGGACTAGTAAAACTGACTGTCCTTGGCAGATGTCGTGAAAGATATTCCACTGGGTTGAGCTTGCCTGGCTGATACTCAACATCGAACTCGTACTCTTGTCGTTTGAGTTCTATTTGAGTGGATGTATTGCCATGTGGATTGTTGAAAAAGCTCACTAGATGATTGGTAATTACCTTAAATTTGCTTCTAAATAAGTTTAGGTGAAAGTGTAAGATACCCCGTGTGATTAAGAGTGCTTCTCTCTCTGCTTGCAAATAATGCTGCTCTATAGGCGTTAATGACCTGCTTACCATCGCAACGACTGATGTGTCATACACACCAGAAGTGCGATGATACAAACTATGGACTAACTCTGAAGAGTTATGAAAAACTGACTTTGTCTTTAAAAAATGAATCTTTATTTTAAAAAGTGAACAATGGTCCAAAATGGCTGCCGAAGAACAGGTACTAGCTTTTGTGTATTCAAAATGTCAAACAAAAACAAAGGATAAATCTTCAAAGCTAAGAGGTGTCAATTGCACCCCATCCTAAAACCATTACAGAATTGAATGTCTTCTGAAACAAAGAAGGTGTGAAGTAGCAATGTCCTGGGCCATTGTGCAATCACCATGGGGAAGAGATCAGAATGTCTCCTACCAGGAGGTGAGAAATAACACAGCTTTACCTTTAAAAAGGCAGCCTAAAGAGGGAGAGCCAGAGAAAGAAGTAAAGAGAGAGGGAGCAGCAACCTCTAACAGATTGTGTTGCAGCAAGCCAGATGGCCCATGCCCTGCTGTAAAATCCTGCATCTACATGAGACAGCAGTGAACCAGAAGTGTCCTTCCGTCTTCAACCGAATATTCAATCAAGAGATAATCTACTATCATCTCAGGCCTGCACCCATCGAGAACTTGATTTCAAAGAGAAGTCAACAGATTTATCATGGCCTCCACCCACCCCCCTCCCCCACACTCAAAGTCACCTTCCTTTTTTTCCTCTCTGTCTCTTCTGGTATCTGTGTATGTGTGTGTTTGTGTGTGAATGAAGGTGTAAGTGGTTATGGTTATGATAATTTCGGGATACGGCATATTGATCAATAAACAATTGATTTTGTGTTTTTTAAAACCTACAAGAAAAGCTGTCACTATCTGTTTATTGGGGGGAAAAAACACCAAAGGGGTTGAGCCCTAATAACAAATTACACTTGCTGTGGTCAGGTGAAGAGTTGAATGGTGGGAACCACCCACATTGCACTACATGATCAATTAGAATTAGAATTAGAATATTACAGCGCAGTACAGGCCCTTCGGCCCTCGATGTTGCGCCGATCATCTGACCTACACTATTCCATTTACATCCATATGTCTATCCAATGACCACTTAAATGCCCTTAAAGTTGGCGAGTCTACTACTGTTGCAGGTAGGGCGTTCCACGCCCCTACTACTCTCTGCGTAAAGAAACTACCTCTGACATCTGTCCTATATCTTTCACCCCTCAACTTAAAGCTATGTCCCCTCGTGTTTGCCATCCTCATCCGAGGAAAAAGACTCTCACTATCCACCCTATCTAACCCTCTGATTATCTTGTATGTCTCTATTAAGTCACCTCTCCTCCTCCTTCTCTCTAACGAAAACAACCCCAAGTCCCTCAGCCTTTCCTCGTAAGACCTTCCTTCCATACCAGGCAACATCCTAGTAAATCTCCTCTGCACCCTTTCCAAAGCTTCGACATCCTTCCTATAATGCGGTGACCAGAACTGCACGCAATACTCCAGGTGCGGCCTCACCAGAGTTTTGTACAGCTGCATCATGACCCCGTGGCTCTGAAACTCGATCCCCCTACTAATAAAGGCTAACACACCATATGCCTTCTTAACAGCCCTATTAACCTGGGTAGCAACTTTCAGGGATTTATGTACCTGGATACCAAGATCTCTCTGCTCATCTACACTACCAAGAATCTTCCCATTAGCCCAGTACTCTGCATTGCTGTTACTCCTTCCAAAGTGAATCACCTCACACTTCTCCGCATTAAACTCCATTTGCCATCTCTCAGCCCAGCTCTGCAGCCTATCTATGTCCCTCTGTACCCTACAACACCCTTCGACACTATCCACAACTCCACCGACCTTCGTGTCATCCGCAAATTTACTAACCCACCCTTCTACACCCTCATCCAGGTCATAACAAATTGGGGGCTTGAAGCCAGGATCTGAACCATCAGATAAATGAGAGATTTGGAAAATGGGAGGAAAACTGACCTCTAAAATTGTGGAAATGTAAACAGGTATTCTTGTATTCCGCTGATTTTTCTCTATGGTGCTAGAAACAAGAGCTTGTAGAGTAGGGAGAGATTTCCTAGGATAAGTTAAACAGTCAGTGTTGAAGATTTAAAAAGCTTAGCTACAGAGGTGGGAATCACTTTCAGACAAAAATGAAAGAAATCTGAACTGGTGAAAAGTCGAGCTAACCATTTTAAACTTACCCCTGAACTAGAAAAAGACAGCATGGAACCAGAGACTGAAAAAATCATTCTAGCTAGAACTCAGTTGAAAAGGAAAGAAATACAGTTACAGTTGAAAAGGGAGTAGATGCAGGTTCCAAAGAAAAAGGAAGAGCATTTCAGAAGGAAAAAGAGGAAAGAGAGATGCAAAGAGAGGAAGCAGAAAGGAAGTTTGAGTTCCAGAGACTGCAAAGCCAAAATGAAAATGCTACCAGTCACTCAAAACTTATCCCCAATTCAGAGCAAAACTTTGATGTGCTGAGACACTCAAGACTAGTATCTAAACTTAATGAGGAGGAGGTTGAGTCATATTTTATCTCATTTGAGAAAGTAGCTACTAGGTAAAATGGCTGAAAGAATTTTGGACTCTCCTTTTACAAGGCGAGTTTGTGGGTAGGGCTCGTGAAGTTTTTCCCTGTTATCAAAAGAAAGTTCCTGATTATGAACAAACGAAAACTGCAATTCTAAATGCATATGAGCTGGTGCTGGAAGCATATAGATAAAAGTTCCAACACACCCAGAAACGACCCATACAGACTTACATTGAATTTGAAAGAATTAAACATATGGCTTTTGATTGCTGTTTATGATCTCTCAAGCTAGAACCCGCATATGAAAATTTGAGAGAAGTAATGTTGCTGGAAGAATCTTTTAAAATAGCATCCCACGTACTATAAGAACTCACATCGAAGAACAAAGAGTCACAAGAGAAAGGGAAGCTGCTAAAATGGCCAACGATAATGAATTAATACACAAATCCCGAACTCAGAATAAATTTGAGTCTAGTAACTCTTACATGCTCGGGAGAGATAGCAGGGATGCAGAGGAAGCAGAAATGGGCTCGTAAGAAAAGTAGAGTAGGGTAGGAAAACCTGGCCAGTCTCCAACTTTTAAAAGAGGGAACCCAGGTGATAAACCAGTTGGAGTCTGCCTGACATGTTTCCAGTGTGGCAAATCTGGGCATGTCCAGGTAAATTGTTGGTATTCCAAAGAACCAGCAGGAGGTGCTGCAGTCAAACCTGTGTCTGTTGCTTTTAAAGTGGTAAGCCTGTGTTCCAATATAATTCAAGAGCAGAGCACATACCAGAACACTTTACATAAAGGAAAAATGGCTACTTTTGTTCCCCAGGCACCAAACAAGGAGATAACCATCCTCAGGGATACCAGTTGGTTTGAAAACCTACTGGCAGCCAAACTAACAGAAATGCCACAGGAAAGCAGAACAAATACCATAGCATTAGTAAAATGGCTTACTGGCAAATGCTTGAAGGTTCCCTTAGTAAATGTTTACCTTCAGAGTAAGTTAGTCACTGGGGTAGTGACAGTAGGGATCATTCTGAACTTACCCATGGAGGGGCAAAATCTATTGCGGGGCAATGACTTGGCAGGAAACATTATGTTGTATCCAGAGGGTCCAGAATAGTCTGTGGAGACTGGAGAAACTGAGAGGAGCAAACAAAACTCTACACAGTGGCAGAGGGCTGGGGAAATCCCAAAAATCCCACAGAAGAATTTAAAAAGGCCCAGATAGAGCCAAAAAGATTTAAAGGAGCTAAGATAAAATCCGCAAAAGTTGAGGGAAATGCACCAGAGATATGGTTAGCTGAAACCTTTCTTGAAGATTTAAATAGGGATGAGGAAAGTTCCCAAACAGGAAAGCCAAGAGTGAGGGAGATGCCTCATCCAGTTGAAGTGCCATAGGGGCGTGCAATGGAAGCTGGAAAACCACCTGCAAGTAGTAGTGTCCCAGAGGACATGGGGCAGATTAGGGAAACATCTATCTCTAAAATAAGGAAGAAATCACAGACACCGCGCAGGGGCTAAAAAACAATGTATCCCCCACAATCACCCTAGAAATAAGAATTATCAATGTGCCAGAACCTGAATGGTATTGTGGAAGCAATGGTTAAGGGGTTAAAGCTTGTACAGACAGGAAACCTTTCCACAAGCAGTAACAGAAACTTGCATACTACAAGCTTCACCAACAATCACGTGTTCCTGGAGGTTAACATTCCTAACATAGTGTAAACTGGTGCGAGAGAAACTACAACTCCATTTGACAACACATAACCAAAAGAAGCAATTTATTGATGGTACCTCATCCAAAGGAAGGATTTGAAAAACTTAAACTTAAATCTCAAATGGCTGTTACAAGCAATGCCAGCTGCAGCAGATGTAAGATGGAGGAGTGAATGAAATGAATGTGTACAGTGGTGTGACCCTAAACCTTTATACTGTCTCTTTTTTCCACTTTCTAAACCCAAAACAATAAACAACATAAAAATGAAATCCAAGCAATTTCATATTTTCCCTTTTGCGAGAAGTGTCCAAGAGTTATGAAAAACCGACTTTGTCTTTCAAAAATGAACCTTTATTTTTAAAAAGTGAAAAATGGTCCAAAATGGCCACCAAAGGCCTTTGTCTATTCCAACCATTTGACAGAAACAAAGGACAAATCTTCAAAGCTAAGAGATATCAATTACATCCCAACCTAAAAGCATTCCAGAATTGAATGTCTTCCTCTGAACCAAAGAAGGTGTGAAGTAGCAACATCCTAGACCATTGTGCGAAAACCACAGGTAGGAAACAGAACATCTCCTACCAGGAGGTGAGAAGTAACACAGCTTTACCTTAAAAATAGAAAAATAGGAAGACTAAAGAGAGAGAGCCAGAGAAAGAAAGAGAGAGAGAGAAGCAACCTCTAACAGCTTGAGTTCCAGCAAGCCAGAAGGCCCATGCCCTGCTGTAAAATCCTACAGCTACACTAGACAGCAGTTCATCTTCAACTGAACCTTCAATCAAGAGAGAAATATATAATCGTCTCAGGCCTGCACCTATCGAGAACTTGATTTCCAAAAAATTGGCAGGTTTATTGCGACCTTCCACCCCCATCACCTTCCTTTTGTTCCCTCTCTATCTGACTTTTGTGTGTGTGTGTGTGTGTGTGTGTGTGTGTGTGCAAGCTAAGGCATAAGTGGGATAAGGCATATTGACCAATAAACAATTGATTTTCTGTTTTTAAAACCTACAAGAAAACCTGTCCCTTCTGTTTATTTGAAAACAACAAAACACCAAGGGGGTTAATCCCTAATAAAAAAAATACACTTGCTGCAGTCATGTGGGGAGTTGAACAGTGGGAACCACCCCCATCGCACCACGTGTCCGTGACAGTTGGGTTACCTGTCTTGTCTTTCTGCATGAGAACTGCACCTAAGCCAACCGGGCTTGCATCCACAACTAGCTGAGTAGTTTTCTCAGGGTCAAAGTAGGCATTTGTGCAACCTGCTGACAAATATTGTTTGATCTGTTGTACAGCCTGTTTGTGTGATTTAGTCCATTCCCACTTGGTGGTCTCTTGGGTCAGACCACGTAGGGGGCAGATAGCGTAGCGAGATCTGGAATGAAACAACTGCAGTACGTTGAGGAGTCTTAGCGGACTCTGTACTTCTTGCACATTAGTAGGATCCACAGCGTCTGCCATGGCTTCAACTTTCCATGGAGCTGGTAACGCTCTTTCACCACTGAACACACGACCAAAGAATTCCATTTTGCTTTCATTGAACAAGCACTTGACTTTGTTGAAGGTGAGGTTATATTTTCTGAGACATTGTAGGCATGCACGTGGGTGTGTCTCGAGCTCCTTTTCGGTGTGGCCATAGATGAGACTGTCATCACTGATGTTCAGCATCCCTTCAAGTCCTTGAAGTGCAGATTGAATTTAGTGTTGAAATAACTCAGCTGCTGAGCTGACTCCAAAGTTGAGCCTCCTGTATCGGAGAAGACCAATGTGAGAGAGAATACAGTAAAGTATCTCGATTTTTCTGCAAGCTCGATTTGATGATAGCCTGCATTGAGGTCAAGTTTAGCAAAGTGTTTAACACCTTCTTTTGGGCCTCCTTATCTCGAGAGACAATGGATACGCGCCTGGAGGTGGTCAGTGGTTTGTGAAGCAGCGCCTGGAGTGGCTATAACACCATTCACTTTCTCTATGATTTCATCGATTATCAGTGTCCACTGTCTTGTTCGTTGTATCGCATATCAATGCAGATTCTAATCTGGATCTCGCTCTTGGGTTTCTTGATGGTTTGAATGGGTGAGACCCAAGAGGTAGGCTCATCTCCAACTTTCTCAACAAGGTCAAGGTCAAGTAGGTGTTGAAGTTCCTTCTCTGTCTATTTCCTGACATGAAATGGTATTCGTCGACGTTGAGGTGCAACTAGGGTTGACATGCAGCCTGCATGTAACACCTTTCAACTCTTCGATACCAGTGAAGTGATTAGCATATAGTTGGAGAATGGTTTTGTTATGCGAAGGAAGTGTGAATGTGACTGCAATCACGTGCAGATCTGTTGCTGTGTGGAAACTGATAAGCTTGTCACATTCTCCTGATATGACATAGAATACAGCTTTCATTCTAGTGTCTTTAAATGAGACTGACCTTTCAAATATTCCAAGAACTTTCAATGGTTTGTCACTGTTGTAAGGGAAAATTTTCACATTCCCTAGTTTTCAGAGAATGGGGCAATCCTGAAGTTTGTTGAACGTTTTGTCTCCCATGACATTGACTGACACTCCTGTGTCTGAGAGCATCTACGTCCAAGCAGCCAATGGTCACTGTCACACGTGACTGTTTGTTACGTTTGAGAGAGCTCAAAAGTATGCTTGGGGTCATCTGTCTTTCTTGAGTGCTTTTCAGTGTAGTGGACCGGAGAAACAACCTTCGATTATTTGTGTTTTGATTTCCCGTTGGACATGTTCAGCATCACAGAAGTCATATCTGTTGCTAGTTGCCTCAAATGCATGCAATATTGGTCATTTGTCTTATTTGCTTCTTGCTCAGTGCATCAGAAGACAGTGGTTTCATATATGGTGTTTTTCTTGGGTGTAAAGTACATTGTCAGTGCATTTTATGTTGTGTTATAGTCAGTTCACTCAGGTGCAAGTGTCTCAAAGATATCTTTGAATTCTTCACCTCCATAGTGTGGAAGCAAGGCCTTTTTCCTTGTGCTATCTGCGATTGCGAAACCTGCCATTGTGACTTCGAAAAGCTGCAGCCACATTTGCCCATGTGGGGATATGGATGATGGCTCTGAATGCACATCAAAAAGTGGTAGGTTGGGCGTAGACAACACCATACTGATCAGCAATGCAGTGATAAATGATCTGGGATTGCGTTCCTTTCAGAGGAAACTTCTCCGCAGTGATCCAAGATTATATATTTTTTTGATTGGATGGCTATTTTTGGAGAGATCAGTGTGTGAGTATACACTGTACAAGCTTCCTGTGTATTACTCTAACAGGCTGCAAGTAAAAATGTTGTCTGTGAAAATAGACAAAAATCTTCTAAAATTTTTACACCTGAAAGCAATGTTTCCGCTTTTTTCCATCCTTTTTCTGTTTACCACATCACCATAGTGATATCCTCAGGACTTAAGAAAGGTTTAGCCAAGTTTGGTATAGGATAGGAAACAAAGACAGAGAGACAAAAACTGCAGCTGCTGAACACAAAGTCTTCTCTTTTTATTCTTAGGCTGGAATTTTACACCACACCAGCAAGCCGGATTGTGGCAGGGGTAGCGGGGGGTGACCTAAAATGGAGCTGGAGGCTCTTGGAGGCCTGCTCAACCCGCTCCCACCTCTGCCCCACTTTACATGGGCTGGGGTGGGGGGGGGGGGAGGGGTCGGGGGGGTGGTGGAGAAACAGGCTACCTGCCCCAGGCCAATCAAGGCCCTTAAGTGGCCACTTAACGGCCACTTAAGGGCCTTCGTCTGCCTCCACGGGGATTTTACCTGGGGCAAGCAAGCGTCCGGGAGACGTGAAAGGCCGCCCAGTGAAACCTGGCGGCCTATCAGCACACCGGAGGGGGGGGCCTGGACAAACGGGCACAGGGTACCCGATTGAGGGCCGCCCCTGCATCCCCAACCACCTCCAGGACCAGAGATACCCCCTTTCTCCCCAAACGACCATCCTTGCCTCGCCGGGGCGCAACCGATTAACCCAGTGAGGCAACCCTAACATACCTGGACTCCTGGCTGCAGGTACTCAGCTGGGCTGCAGTCCCAGCAGTGGCCACTGCTCCTGATGGCGCTGCTGGGCCAAATAGCTGCCAGCCCGATGATTGGCCGGCTGCTCAATGAGGCAGGATTTCCTCCCTCAATCGGGTGGAGTCCCGCCTCGGAACAATTAAAGCCCAGGGACCCTTAAAATGCGGGACGGATTCCCGGGCCAGGCGGAAGCGGGTTTGCCATTGACTTTTACGTTGGTGGCCAGCTCCCGTCCGCCCAACGTAAAATCCAGCCTTTAGTTTCACTTTCACTTTGTTAGCACATGTGTTCTACAGCAGCCTCTAATTGCACAATGCAATTGCAATTTCAAAACATTACAAAACTACAGGATTATGAACCCACAACTCACTGACTCAGAAGTGAGAGTGCTACTAAATGAGCCATTCTGCCACAATATGAGCATCTTGAAAGATTTTCCACACTGAGACTAATTGTTATTATCTAAAAGTGTGGATGTATTGCCACCATGAATATAGAGATTTAACTGCTTAAGTTTCTCATATCCTCTGGTGGTGGGTAAAGATCAGACATCACACAATACTCTATCTCAAGCTCCAATTTCAAGAATCACCAAAGTCAAATTTGATAGCCCCTGAAAACTTTATGCTGCCTCCTCATTTACATAACCATAGCATGCAGCCAGCGCGAAATGCAGTGGATGCAAAATGCTGAAAGGGTAGCTCAAGTTCGAGCATCCCAATGACACCACTGGTCAATTCATCACACCCTTCACTCAGCTACCAACAACTTCTATTAACCTCGATTCATACTTAACATTCTTCGCTTTACCAGCACCCTCACTGCTGAAAGTCTCAAACCCACCTCTCTCAGCTTGTACACACTGCCAGCTATTCTACCATGACAGATCCATCACCCAAATAGATTGCACCACACTCACTGACACACTTCCCTCTTCCTTGCAGGACAAGGTGACACACAGCCAGTGGCAGCAGGAACAAACTGGAAGGGGACAGGCACGGCTGCAGGTCCTCACCCGAGGGTGTTCTCCTTTTTGATTCTTTATTTTGTTTATAAAGTAGCAATTGTCCTGCCAACCTGGTCAGCCTTGTGAAGGGTCTCCCTCCACGTCAGGCCTTTCCAGCAAAGGTGGGGGCATTACAGATATATTTGAGCTCTTACATTTTTTCATTCAGGAAACGTTGACATTGGCATAATCAAAGCACAGCTGGTAATGCATTATTCTGGTCTACTCAAGCAATGATATACTTATTTTCCAGAACTCATGACGGAACAATCTGTTCTGACAGGACATGTTGCTAGGATTGCTGAGGTGCCGCCCCAGGGGAGTGGCGGTGGCTCCATAGAGCATGAACCTGTTGTCCTCTCCCAGATTAACAGTATTCATTCTCTCACCACTTCCACTCTGTCGATAGCCTTGTTGTTTGTTGTCAGCTAGTCAGCCCAGACTGCTGCTGCCCATGCTGAGGTGCTGCAGTCTGAAGTAGTGCCTTCAAGGCCCAGAGCTGCTAAATGGTATCCTAGAAAGCCATCTGCAGTCTCCCCCACTGAAAGTCAGGAGCCTTCCACCAGCCATGCTGCAGCCACTGGGGTAGCACTGCATGGCAACACTAGGCCAGTCAAAGGGAATGCATGAGGGTGATTAGTTGACTTCTGTATGGATTATTGAAAGTTTGTTGGACAAAGTTGGTTTGGAATCTGATGGTCAGTAACAGAGGGAAGGTATGGTGTAGGACTGTTGTTGAATGGGGAAATTGGGGTTGTGATCACTGATGCCACAGTCGGATGCTTCGATCATGGACATCCTGGCCAGAAAGGGACTACATTCCTCCTCCTCTTTCTCTTCCCCCTCCTTTTTCTCCTCGGCTGTTCACTGTCTACCTGGTAGTAAAGGCTCTGCCCTCATGATGGTGAGATTGTGCAGGACGCAGCAGACCACAATGAATCGTGATGCAGACACTGGCGAGCACTGCAGGGCTACTCCAGAGTGCTTCAGGCAGCGGAAGTATTGCTTAAGCACCCAAATGGTCTGCTCAATGACACTGTGTAGCAGCATGACTTTCATTATATGCATGGCTATGTATCGTGCATGTAGGTTGCACGCCTGAGTCATGAGGCAAGTGACCAGCGGATAGATTTTGCCACCCAGTAGCCATTGTCTGCTATGTTGCAGTGGCTCAACTGCTGATGACATAGCTGACTGCTGCTGGATGAAGGCTTCATAACTGCTGCCAGGATACCAGGTATTGACCTGGATGATGCACTGAGTATGATTTTACACCAGCTGGACATTGAGGAAGTGGAATCCCTTCCTGTTGCAGTACTTGTCCGAATTTACATGTGGTGCCCGCAGAGCGACATGTGTACAGTCAATGTTACCCTGCATCCTGGAGAAGCCTGCTATCTTGGTGAAGAAATGTACTCAATCCTTCTGCTCCTCTCCAGCAAGAGAAAATGAAATCTATCCAGCTCTCCTTGCACGCAGAGCCTCAGTGATCTCCCTTACATAACAGTGGATGGCAAACGGGAGAGATGTTGGAGATGTCACCTGCTCCAACCTGACATGCAAAAATTCAAGGCCATAATCACCTTTAGTACTGCTGGCATTGCCATCCTTGCGCTACAGGTCTGTCTGCAACTGGTGACAGATTTCAGTGAGCACCTGCTTAGTGAAACAAAGAGGACACACACACACAGGGCTGGATTTTGTGGTCCTGCTGCCAGGAGTGGCGGCGGGCGTGCAACATGGTGGCTGCTCCGCACGGCATCTGCGCTGCCGCACCGCCGCAATAATGCAGCGGATGACCACTTTACACATTGACAGCGGACAACCCCCACACCTCCATCCCCACAATCATGTGGCGGGGGTGACCTTGGCGACGCCGTGAACAGCATTACCTGATTGGTGAGAAGGTGCTGGTGCTGTTTATAAAAGGCTGCCAGCCCTGCAAACAAAATGCAGAGACGCCCCCATCCCCCCCCATACTTATATACTGACCAGAGAGTTTCCCCCATCGCCCCATGTATACACTGAACGCAGAGTTTCTCCCATCGCCCCATGTATACACTAAATGCAGAGTTTCTCCCATCGCCCCATGTATACACTGAATGCAGAGTTTCCCCCATCCCCCCATATATATATATGGCCCCAATGCTGGACCCGGAAGCCCAACCCGACCCAAACCCGACACATGCCGTCGGGGTCAGGTTAGGTAGCAGGCCTTTACCCATGTACTGATGTAAAGGCTTGCCACCCAACCCGACCCCGACGGGTTGCGATGACATGTGTTGGGTTGGGGTCGGACTTCCGGGTCCGGAATTCGGGCATGCGTCAGGTTTCCATTGCACACCTCTACCCCGATGTATATACTGAATGCAGAGTTGACCCCATCCCCCCGATGTATATTCTGAATGCAGAGTTGACCCCATCCCCCTGATGTATACACTGAATGCAGAGTTGACCCCTTCCCTCCCCCATGTATACACTGAACGCAGAGTCAATTCCTACCCCCCCGATATATACACTGAATGCAGTGTTGACCCCTTCCCCCCAATGTATACACTGAAAGCAGAGTTGACCCCTTCCCCCCAATGTATACACTGAAAGCAGAGTTGACCCCTTCCCCCCGATGTATACACTGAATGCAGAGTTGACCCCTTCCCCCTGATGTATACACTGAATGCAGAGTTGACTCCTACCCCCCAATGTATACACTGAATGCAGAGTTGACCCCTTCCCCCCGATGAATACACCAAATGCAGAGTTGATCCCTTCCCCCCGATGTATACACTGAATGCAGAGTTGACCATTCCCCCCCCCCTACCCCCCCCCCCCCCCCCCCATGTGCACTCAAAATGCAGCAGTGACCCCCCCTTCCCCTCTTTGGTGGCGCCTGCTTCTCCTGGACGGGAAAGTGAAGGTGCACGTGTGCCGCATGTTTTTCTGAAGCTCGGGATTGGATGGGAAGATTGTGGCAGATGACATGGCAATGTATGCAGAGAGGTATTTTAAATATTCTAACTGGGGTCCCGTCACAGATCGGTGGAGGCTCCACCACAGAGTTTCCCCGCCTATGGGAAGATCATGTCCAGCAATCCCAGCATCGAGTTCCCTGGAGGCTGATGCTGCTCTGATTCTCTGGCCACCTCTGCCATGGAACCTGATGCCGGACTGAGAACAAAATCTAGTCCACACATATCCTCACTGAGGTTAAGGTAGGAGAATTTCTCCCTGAAGACCCTGGCTTTCTATTGAACAGCTCTTTGAACAGCTTGTCCTCCTCTATGTCGCCTCTGCTCATTCGACCTATCATCCTGTAGGCAGATGTGAGCAAAATCTTTGAAGTGAGAACTGTCATGTGTTCTTTGTATTATCTTAAAGCAACACAATGAAGTATGTGGATTCCAGTTCCTTGAAGATCTCCAAAAGGTTTATTAACAGCTAAACTAGTAAATACAATACAGAGCAAACTATATACAGAAACTTTGTCTAGGGTGTTACAGTTGCAAAGTGACTAGGCTTCTAGTCACATGACTACATCCTGTACTTAGCTCATTAGAATACTGAGTTGTTAAAGGGACATCACTCTTAAGGCGTTCATACAACATTCCCTTTCTTTTCAAAGGTAAATCTCGTATGCTACAAGTAAAAACACATAAAATTGGATAATATCAAAATTAGTTATATGGGATAGCGATTATAAAATTTACAAGTATAAGGATAGGGATTATGACATTTACGAAGGCAGAAGTTTAAGAGTCCATATATTGTTTTGGTGGTTTGATAACTCTTACAGATCGTGTTATGGTATAGCCTGCTGGGGATGTGGATTTCACCCTTGGCTGGTTTTGGTCTGCAAATGTGTTGTCAATATGTTGGTTGTTGTCCTGTTGTCCCATCACACCCTCATCGTCAGAGTGTGTTCTTTCGAGTCCGCTGTGCACAATTGAAGTAATTGGCTTCAGTTCCTCCTCAACACTGCTCCGTTAGATGTTGTAACCTCGTAGGACCTAGGCTCAGTGAATACTTTGGATACCTCTGCGGGTAACCATGATCTCATTGTGAGGTGTATGACCCTGACTTTTTGCCCTCTGTGTAGCTGAGGTAGTTCTGCTCCTGTGTGGCAGTCATGCACCATCTTCATTCTCCCTTGTTTTTCGACCATTGTCTCCTGCATCTCAGAGAATTTGGACAGATGATGGCTTGGCAGAATCATTCTCATTTGTCTTCCAAACATGATTTCTGCTGGTGACGGTAAGCCCATATCCATAGGCGTAGCTCTGAGGTGGAGCATGGCAACACGAAAATCTTGTTTTGTTGTCCTACACTTCAGGATAAGTGATTGAACTGTGCGAACCATTCACTCGACAAGACCATTAGATCTAGGGTAATGTGGTGAGGATGTCACATGGTTTACGCCCCATTTGGCACACAGAATCCTGAAACGTTTGCCCGTATATTGTGGCCCATTGTCAGAAATAATTTCTCCAGGTGCACCGAATAGACTGAATATGGCACTCAATGTGGCTGCGACAACCACGCTTGAAGTGTCTTTTGCCTGTCCGACAAATGGAAATTTGGAGAAATAATCGGTGACTGAGATAAAGTCGGCTCCATTAATGGAAAATAGATCAGTGGTGATTTTGGACCAAAGGACTGATGGTATTTTGTGAGGGTGTAGAGGTTCTTTACGTTGTTGTGGCTGGTGGCTCTGGCATGCCTCGCACATCCTCACTAACTTTTTGTTGTCACTGTTGATCCCTGGCCAATATACGGTATCTTGTGCATGTCATCTTGTTCGCTCTGTGCCCATATGGCCTTGGTTACGTTGTAACAAAATGTCCTCTCGGAGAGCTCTGGGTACAATCACATGTTTTCCTTTGAAGATGACGCCTCTTCAGATACCGAGTTCATTTCAATAAGGCCAAAAGCATCTGAGGTATTCTGGCACCTTTTTTACCTTATATGATGGCTCTCCACAGTGCCTTCAGTTGTGAGTCATTGGCTGTTTCTGATTGTAGTTGGTCACATTTGTGCTGACCAAAATGCAATAAATCGATTTTGAACACATCTTCCACCTCGATGTCCATGCTGTCTACTTGTAGATACAGCGAAACTTCTTCGTTCTTGTTCGGGTTGGGCAATCTGCTCAGCGTATCCGAGGTGACCATTTTGGTACCCAGTTTGTAGCAAACATCGAAGTCGTACCCCTGTACTAAGAGCTGCTGTAGTTGAGGTGATGCATTTGTCAATGGTTTGCGCCAGATCATCTACAGTGGCTTGTGGTTAGTTCCTACTGTGAACTGCTTACCGAACAGGTAGATGTGGAACCTTGCGATTCCAAACACCAGAGCAAGTATTTCATACTCTATGTTTGAGTAATTGAATTGTGCTGAGGATAAACACTTGGATCCGAATGCAATTGGTTTGCCATCCTGCAGGATGCACCCTCCTAGCCCTGTGAGGTGTCAACTTCCAGGATTGTCTTCTTCGTGCAGTACTGCAGTGTACAGGTTTCTGCTGACAATGCTTGTTTGAGAGACTCGCACCTATGTTGATAATCCTCCTGCCATACAAATGGTACCTCTTTCTTTAAGAGCTCTCTCAATAATGATGCTTCGTCAGAAAAATTTGCAACGTATGGTGCCAAGAAGTTGAAAAATCCAAGGCATTCCTGGAAATCTTCCTTGTCTTGTGGGATAGGCATATGCCTTACATCTTCAACTTCGCCTGGGTCAGGACAGATTCCGCAACCTGAACAGATGGAACCAAAGAAATTGCTCTGACTTACATTCACCTGGCACTTCTTGCTGTTAAAAACGAACTCTTTGTGATGAGCTACTGCCATCAGTGAATGAAGATTTCAATCATGCTCTTCTTTGGTTTTGCCCATTACCGTAATATCATAGGCACGTTTTCTATAATTCTCTCCATATGCTGCTGAAACAGATCTTGACTGACAGATAAGCTGAAGGGTAGTCTCTGGAAGCAATATTTTCCAAATGGTGTTCTGAAGATGGTGACTTCCTGAGATTCCTTAGCCAGGTGTACCGACCAATATCCATGTTTAGCATCCAACATGGAGAAGAATTTGGCTCCTGTGAACTTGGGGTTCAATGCCTCTATTGTTAGAATCTTGTGGGGGCATCTCTTTAGGGAGAGGTTTAGATGCCTCGGATATAAACGTACCCTGATTGCTCCATCCTTCTTTACCACGCACGTAATTGAGCTGCAACAGTCTGCATGATGATGCACACGATGGATGATAGCATTGCATTCCATGTCATAGAGTCATAGAGAGAGATACAGCACTGAAAAAGGCCCTTCGGTCCATCAAGTCTGTGCCGACCATCAACCACCCATTTATACTAATCCTACATTAATCCCATATTCCCTACCACATCCCCTCCTACATTAATCCCATATTCACTACCATTCTCCTACCTACACTAGGGGCAATTTACAATGGCCAATTTACCTATCAACCTGCAAGTCTTTGGCGGTGGGAGGAAACCAGAGCACCCAGCAGAAACCCACGCGGTCACAGGGAGAACTTGCAAACTCCGCACAGGCAGTACCCAGAACTGAACCTGGGCCGCTGGAACTGTGAGGCTGCGGTACTAACCACTGTGCCACTGTGCTGCCCACAACTCATCCAACTCGTGCTGAAGCTTTTTTGTATGTGCACGCTGCAATTTCTGGGAGGGTCGCTTGACGGAATTGCATCCTCTCTGAGGTGCAGTATGGCATCATCTTTGAAATCCCCTGTGGCATTGAACCTATCCGGTATATTTGTTGTAAGTCCTGGACTGACTCACTGCGGGTACCCTTGGTCTCTTCTGCTATAATGGGTACCTTGATGACCTCGTGGATAGTCACGATGTTGAGGTCTTTACACGCCGGTAGTCCTGCCGCTGCTGGTTCACTTGTATCTACCAGGTAAAATATTTGTAGTTTTCATGCTGACTTGCCATAGCTGCATTGCATTGTTAGTGTGCCACTGCAAGGGATGGGTGACCCATTGTATGCAGTTAACTTTGCAGTTGTCGGTTGTGTCATTCATTTCCAACGACCCCGGTACATATCGTTCAGGATTCGGACTGGGAGGATATTTGCACTAGCTCAATCTTAATCCTGATTGTGTGTTTGTCAACTATCTTTGGGCACATAATGTTAATAGTAGCAAAAGCTTCCAATTGTTTGACTTCATCAACACAATGGACTGAATTTTTCCAGCTCGCCGCTTCTAAAACAGGGCAGCGCACTTGCAAGAAGTGCTCCGCAGAGCTGCCGTGATATTTGGCGTGGCGGCTCATTTACATGGTCGGGGTGGGGGAGGTTAGCCAACCCCCAATGACGTAGAGGGAGCGGGCACTCAACCCCGGCAGTGTCACCTGGCGCCACCGCGCAGGCACCAGACGCCATTTTGGAAGGACTTCAGGCCCTTCTGAATCATTAAAATTTTTTAAGTTATAGGGGAGGGAAGTGGTCAACTCTGTGGTCACCCAATGACTAATCAATTTATTAATTGCCCTCTCCACCCACAAAAACTCATCTCACAATCCTGACCTTTTCCCCCACAAAGTTTAAAACCTTTAACCTTCAACACCTTCCCACCATACCCTCCACCAATCACTTTAGTTTTCCTTTTTTTTCATTCATTTGTAGGACGTGGGCGTCGCTGGCCAGGCCAGCATTTATTGCCCATCCCTAATTGCCCATGGGAAGGTGGTGGTGAGCTGCCTTCTTGAACTGCTGCAGTCCATGTGAGGTAGGTACACCCACAGTGCTGTTAGGAAGGGAGTTCCAGGATTTTGACCCAGCGACAGTGAAGGAACGGCGATATCGTTCCAAGTCAGGATGGTGTGTGACTTTGAGGGGAACTTGCAGGTGGTGGTGTTCCCATGCATTTACTGCCCTTGTCCTTCTAGTTGGTAGAGGTCGCGGGTTTGGAAGGTGCTGTCTAAGGAGCCTTGGTGCGTTGCTGCAGTGCATCTTGTAGATGGTACACACTGCTGCCCTGTGCGTCGGTGATGGAGGGAGTGAATGTATGTAGATGGGGTGCCAATCAAGTGGGCTGCCTTGTCCTGGATAGTGTTGAGCTTCTTGAGTGTTGTTGGAGCTGCACCCAGCCAGGCAAGTGGAGAGTATTCCATCATACTCCTGACTTATGCCTTGTAGATGGTGGACAGGCTTTGAGGAGTCAGGAGGTGAGTTACTCGCCTCAGGATTCCTAGCCTCTGACCTGCTCTTGTAGCCATGGTATTTATATGGCTACTCCAGTTCAGTTTCTGGTCAATGGTAGCCCCTAGGATGTTGATAGTGGGAGATTCAGCAATGGTAATGCCATTGAATGTCAAGGGGAGATGGTTAGATTCTCTCTTATTGGAGATGGTCATTGCCTGGCACTTCTGTGGCCTGAATGTTTCTTGCCACTTATCAGCCCATGCCTGGATATTGTCCAAGTCTTGCTGCATTTCTACATGGACTGCTTCAGTATCTGAGGCGTCATGAATGGTGTTGAACATTGTGCAATCATCAGCAAACGTCCCCACTTCTGACCTTATGATTGAAGGAAGGTTATTGATGAAGCAGCTGAAGATGGCTGGACCTAGGACACTACCCTGAGGAACTCCTGCAGTGATGTCCTGGAGCTCAGATGATTGACCTCCAACAACCACAACCATCTTCCTTTGCGCTAGGTGTGGCTCCAGCCAGCGGAGGTTTTCCCCCTGATTCCCATTGACCTCAGTTCTGCTAGGGCCCCTTGATGCCATACTCGGTCAAATGATGCCATGATGTCAAGGGTAGTCACTCTCACCTCACCTCTTGAGTTCAGCTCTTCTTTTGTCCATGGTTGAACCAAGGCTGTAATGAGGTCAGGAGCTGAGTGGCCCTGGTGGAACCCAAACCTCATACCCCCTCCCCCATCCCAATCCTGCCCTGAAAAATTAGCAGCTCCCCCTTCCCCATCAGTCTTCTGCCTCAACAGAGATCCGAAGGCATGGGAGTTCCGGCAACCAGATAGAATATCACAGCAGTACAGCCATCACAATGAGGTAAGTATTTATTCCCATATTAAATAAACTACAATATTTCAATAAGGCTCTCGTCAACAAGTACTGGGGGGCGGGCTGGGGGGATGGCCACCACAAGCCCTCACCACCTCCGGTAACATGGGGTGAGGTCTTCCCGGTGTTGAGGCCTGTGGTGGGTCTCTCCCAGAAGTATTTTCTGGGCGCCCCTGCCATGACCCCTGATGTCAGGGGGCTGGTAAAATTCAGTCCAATTTGTCAGGTTCACAATGTGAAACGCCTGCTCGTCTTCTGGCTTAGAATCATTCCACTCTGAGTCTTGTCTCAGGTCTATTTCGCTGTGGACTTCGTGTATTGGATTGCATTTATGCAGGTCTCTGACACTCTCCTTGCTTCTGTTGCCCTGTTGCTGTGCCTGTCTTCTGTTTGCTTGGGTCCTGTTGTGACTTCTGGCTGCGTCTTTGGAGCCGGATTTCTTGCATAGGCGGGCCCAGTGTCCTTTTGCACTGCACGCCTTGCACAGTTCTTGAAATGCAGAACAACTTCACAGTGACAGGGACAAACCACACTTACCACACAGCTTACTTGCTGACATGATTATGTATTTTCTGCCATCTTCTAGCAGTGCATCAATGGTATGACCTTTCTTGTTCACCAAGAGGTCTTTCTGAAATGCTTCAATAGGTGTTGAGACAATCACCATCTTCATTTTTTGCTCTGACAGCTCAGTTTCTGAAAAATCGCATTTGTTGCCCTTACTACAGCATCTACTGATGGATTAATCTAGTGATTCCTGTGGCTGTTGCCTGTAGGATGTCAATTCCAGGTGATGAATTCTAAAATTCACTCTTAATCTGAGCTGATCCTCTAGTACTTTCCATAACCTTTGCAGGATCTTTCTGGTCCTCTTCAAATAAGCCAGAGGTATTGATTCTGTATAACCTCTCATTTCCAACTGCTATCAGTATTTTCACAGCCTGCTTCTCTGGTTCTACAACTGCTTGGTCTGTGAAGCATAACTGCATTAGTTGTTCAAAAAGTTTGAACACAGATAGGATATCAATGGCCTTCCAGTTCATGCTGGGAAATTTGACATCCATCTTTCTGCTGCTCTTTTGCTTTCTGCTCTATACTTAACTTTGTTCAGCTCTCTGTGTGCCTTCAGCACTGTACTTACTATGACTTTTCTATTTGTGGTTTAAAACTGGTTTTAAAATTTGTTCTATTGACCCCTTTAAGAAATTCTCTTTCATTTAGAATAGTTGCTTTGATGGAGAGTAACAGGTGCTTGACAGTGTTCTCTGTTTATTTTGCTTTCAGCACTTCAGCTTGTATGTTTACACAGCTGGAGTTTATTTATATTCTTCATGCTTGACTGCTTTAATGGAGACGGCAATGTTTGGGGTTTCCAGCAGTTTTTTTTTACTATCAACTTTGTTTATTTTTAGTTGGTGCGCTTTTCAGGATTTTCCCCTTTTTATTTCTCTGGCTCACATGAGCCTTTAGAAAATCATTGGCACAATGACTCACCCCATTGCTTGCCCCTCAGCCACGCTTCCGTTCTATGATTCTCAGCCTTCTAAGGTATGTAGCTTTGTTTCACTCTTTTCAGGTCCTTGTTTTAAAGTTTCTTCACTTGTTGCTTCAAATTTTCTCTTCTGCTGTCTGTACGGCTTTTAAATTTTGTTTGCTGTTTTACCAGTGGTCTTCAAGTTTATATCTTGTCTTTTCACCACAGCTGCTACCATATCATATTTTCTTTGTGTTATCTTAAGCAACACAATGAGGTACGTGGATTCCAGTTCCTTGAAGATCTCTACAAGGTTTATTAACAGCTAAACCAGTATATACAATACAGAGCAAACTACATGCAGAACCTTTGTCCAGGTGTTGCTGTGCAGAGAGACTATGGCTTCTAGTCACATGACTACATCCTGGTACTTAGCTCATTAGCATACTGAGTTCTTCAAGGGACATCACTCTTGAGGCGATCATACAACAAGAACCAAGGCCTTCACCACATGTCACACCAACCCTTGTTGACCTCAGCAACTTTAAATAGCAGCACAAACTTCCAATCACTTTTACTAACTCAGCAACAGCCAGTATGAAAGTTGCCGATGATTTCTTTAAATAGCGCTGGTGGGTGGTGTGGAGGATGCGGTGAGGGGATCTTCCTTTAGTTTTATTCATTCAGAGGATGTAGGTGTTGTTGGCAAGGCCAGCATTTATTACCCATCCTTCACTGGCCTTGAGAAGTTGGTGGTGAGCCATCTTCTGGAACTGGGACAATCTACCTTGTGTAGGTACTCCTACAATTCTGTCAGGTAGGAAGTTCCAGGACTTTGGCTCAGCAACGATGATGGATGGCAAAATAGTTCCAAGTCAGTATGGTGTGCGGCTTGGAGGGCACTTGCAGGTGGTGGTGTTCCCATGTCTGCTGTCCTTGTCAAAGAAGTCTTGTTGAGTTGCTGCAGTGCCTATGGTACTTGCTACAGCCACAGTGTGCCAGTGGTGGATGGAGTGAATGTTTAAGGTTGTTGATGGGGTGCGATCAAGCGGGCTGCTTTGTCTTGGGATGGTGTCGAACCTCTTGAGTATTGTTGGAGCTGCACTCTTCCAAGTAAGTGGAGAGTATTCCATCACACTCCTGACTTTTGCTTTGTAGGTGGTGGACAGGAGGTGAGTTACTCACTCCAGAATTCCCAGTCCCTGACCTGCTCTTGTAGCCATAGTATTTATATGGCTGGTCCAGTTATGTTTCTGGTCAATGGTAACCCGCAGGATGTTGGGGGATTGAGCAATGGCAACACTGTTGGTTAAGGAGAGGTGGTTAGATTCTCTTGTGTTGCAGATGGTCATTGCCTGGCACTTATGTGGGGCAAAATTTACTTGATACTTACCAGCCCAAGCCTAAATGTTGTCCAAGTCTTGCCTCATCCTGCTGTTGAGCAATGGCAACACTGTTGGTTAAGGAGAGGTGGTTAGATTCTCTTGTGTTGCAGATGGTCATTGCCTGGCACTTATGTGGGGCAAAATTTACTTGATACTTACCAGCCCAAGCCTAAATGTTGTCCAAGTCTTGCCTCATCCTGCTGTTGAATGGATGGAGCATTAAGATCAAAACTTGCACCATTGGAGTCAAGTCAGCATTACCCATTGACTGACATCACAATCTGCCTACTCTCCATACTTCAGGTGAACAATCCCAGTGTTAATGACCTCGGCAAAATGACGTTCATTGTGGCTGCACCAGAAATGTGCACTTGTGGCACAGACGCCATTTTGAACCTGAAATGGCACCGGAAATGGTGCCGGAAATATGTGCGCTATGCAACCGAACTTTGTTGCTGTAAGTTTAATTGGCATTTGGATCCTGATGAGTGGAGCCTGCTCAGAGACCAATACAAAACTAACAGAATAACCCAGGTGTGCTAGCTACACTCTGCCATTAACAGGTACTGATTCTAAGCAAACACCATCCTCAAACTTTGATATTACAATGTCTTTAAATGAGAAAATGAGCTTAGCAAGAGGCCAGTATGCTATTAATGAGGGCAGTTACTGCAGCCACTGATCAATAAACCTTTTGGAAGGGAATCACTACAACACATAATCAATAAGGATATCCACTGACAATCAAATGGATCACTAGACAAGGCTTCAGGTGAAGTGGAAAGACACATTTGTCAATAATTGGGACTAGTGGTGGATAAAAAAACTATCGGGCCCGATGCTATTATACATTGATTCGCAATACACAGTGATAATCTGCTCAGCACTAATAGGATAGCTAATTATTACTCAATCTGATCATCTTCATAAGGATGCACAGACTAATTTTTAAGAAACGACATGTTCATTGCTTTTAAACAGACAATATCCTCCTATTGATCTTGTTAGATGCAAAGTCTGTACCTACACTCAGATTCATGCAGATGTCAGCTAAATTTCTATCTAACACTTAAATAATTAAATCATCTTAAAACTTCAATTTGTACTCTTGGTCGAAACTATTATAGCTATACAAATATGAACAGACAACATTTTTATCCGTCTCAATCTGCTGACTGCAATGTTTTTACTGCTACTTGAATCTTTATTCAATTCAACAAAAATGATGTGACAGTGATAGAAAATGTAGAAAATTGCTCATGATGGTGTATTTGCAAGATCAAGCCAATTTAGAAGTTTAGCTATATCCTACAAAGTAAGTTAAAGCATACAGAAGTGAATGACAAGCCAGACTTCGAGTTCATGTGGAGTTTCACTCTTGTTCTATTTCTGATAATAGCAAATTGTATTAGGATAGTGGTTACATACTTTGAGCCTCTATGCTTATTTGGTTCTTCTGAATCAATCAACGATGTAAGATGTGTTGGGAGTGTAGTGGAAGGCCTGGGAACTCGGTCGAGACCCAAGTACTTTGGGTTATTGCCATCACTACTGGTTATTGGGCTGCAGAGGTGGGGGGTGCAGGTCCGATTTGGGGTGCAGCCTCTATTTGCCCCAAGCAGAGTGCCTGTATGAATGCAGAGGACGAAATCCGAGGCTGGGAGTTTTCTTAACCCCGGCTTTGGTTATGTGGGTCACTTGCAGAAAGCCTTCCAGCCAAAGACTGTAGAAACCACCTGGGAGTCCGGACCCAGACCTTGGCCTAGACCCTTGAAGAATTGTGCTTGCCTTCTGTGTTGTTTGATCACTTTAAGAGTGATGTCCCTTTAAGAACTAGTATGCTAATGAGCTAAGTACCAGAATGTAGTCATGTGACTAGAAGTCATCGTCTCTCTGCACAGCAACACCCTGGGCAAAGGTTATGTATATAGTGTGCTCTGTATTGTATGCACTAGTTTAGCTGTTAATAAACCTTGTAGAGATCTTCAAGGAATTGGAATTCACATACCTCATTGAGATAACACAAAGAAACTCATGCCATTTTGCATCGGATTAGCTCTTTTTATAGGGGACTGAAGGGCATTTAAATGCTATTTTTGGCAGTTGCTGCTAAAGAAGTAACAAACAGCCAGTGATTGCTCTTCTTCCATCATTGCACTCCTCCCTCCCTCTGTCGGCTGGGTGTCCAAGATGCACCCATAGTGGCACAGTGCCACTACTTTCACATGTATACAGAATTTCCCCCTGACAGCAAATACTCCAACAGAATGAGTGGCAGAGATTCCTGGTGGGCTGACTGCAACATCAGGATTAAAGGCTGGCAGACTTTTGGGTACTTCATGTAATCTGGTAAGTGGTTTGTTTCCTACATATTGGACCGACCTGTTGCAAAGTAGAGAATAGATAACAGACTACTGGAAAGTATCAAGTGCAGTACCAATAGGGAGGCAAGCACCTCGCTGGCAATAATGACATTCAAGCTGTTAGAATAGGACCTCATTTTGAGTTCATACTCACATTCCTGCAAGATAGACACATCCTATAATTGTTGCATCTTCATCAAAAACTAACAGATCTCTAATTGTGAGCTGGCAGATTTGCCATGAAATAATAAAATGTGTTTTGGATTACTGAGAGCAGAAGAGGTGGAGAAGAAACGAGCCAGCATTTGTGTTTTTTCTGAAACTTAAAACAATCATTATCACCAGGAAAATAAGTATGAGTCAAACTAATGGGACTAAAGGCTGACAAGTTCCCTGGACCTAATGGCCTGCATCCTAGGGTCTTAAAAGAAGGGACTACGGAGATAATTGATGCACTGGTAGTAATATTTCAAAATTCTCTAGATTCTGGAAAGGTCCCAGTGGATTGGAAAACCACAAATGTAACACCTCTATTAAAGAAAGGAGGGAGACAGAAAGCTGGAAACTCTCGGCCTAACATCTGTCATTGGGAAAATGCTTAAATCCTTTATTAAGGAAGCAGTAGCAGGGCATTTAGAAAGCAGAGTTAACATGGTTTTATGAAAGGGAGATCGTATTTGACAAATTTATTAGAGTTCTTTGAGGATGTAACAAGCATGGTGGATAAAGGGGAACCAGTAGATGTCGTGTATTTTGATTTCCAAAAGGCATTTGATAAGGTGTCACATAAAAGGTTATTGCATAAGATAAGAGCTCATGGTGTTGGAGTAATATTTTAGCATGGATAGAGAATTGGCTAACTAACGTAAACCGAGGCTGGAATTTTACAGGACCTTGTGGGGTCATGGTCCAGGAAGTGGAAGCAGGTGGCAAAGGCTCTGCCACCCCAACCTCAGCTACTGCCACAATCGCTTACTAACTCTCCAATTAGCGGCCCGCTGGCAGACTTTTGAAACGAAAGGCACACATGGGCGAGAAGGTCGGTGTCGGTGGGAGTGGGGGAAAAAGCCAGAAGAAGGTGCTGATAGCCAGTTTAAAGGGCTGCCAGCATCTTCAGTGGCTCTGAGAACACTGTCGGCTCCTCAGTGGAAAATAAGAGCAACAGGAAGCAAAAGTAAGGACAGTGTGAACCAATCTGATCATAACCAAACTTTCTTTTGATCATATGGGCGACCCACCAGACCTTAAGGCATCTCTTCGCAACCCCTTTGGAGGACCATCACTCATTTGTAGCCATGAGAGAGAGGAAACTCCAGTGGCCCCACGGTTCACTGATGAATCCTTACTTGTGCTCCTCCAGGTGGCTGAAGCAAGGTGGGAGGTCCTCTTCTCACAGGACAGAAGGAGGAGACCTCCCCAGATCACCAAGTAGGCCTGGATGGAGGTTGCAGAGGAGGTCAGCTGCCATGGGATTGCGAGGAGAACCTGTATGCAGTGCTGCAAGTGGGGCAACGACCTTCTCCGCTCTGCCAGGGTGAGTGGCAAACCTCAGTCCTTATTGCTATTTACTCAGATGGGTGAGTATGCAGGTGTTGATGTTAGAAAGTGGAAGCCCTCTTCCAAGGGAATGGCTGCGGCACTGTCATGGGGTATGTGCCTGGCACATCTGATCCGCACAAGTGTGCAGACGTGTGCCAGTGTAACACTTGCATGACAATGGCCCCAGAGGCAGCATGCAGCATGTGAGCAATATCTGAAGTGATTCTCATGTGTCTCCACAGGAGAAGAGGGCCCAGAATACCCATGAAAGAGCACAGACCAGTGGCGGCATTCCCATACTGGCAATTCTTACACCCGTGGAGGAAGAGGCACTGTTACTGGTTGGTGACCATGGAAGTCGGTCAATTGCGAACAGTGAGAGAGCACTTGTCCAGGAGAGTGATCTCCCCAGATTATGGGCACGGGGAGGAGCAATAAACTATCTTGAAGGTTGGTCGTGTGTTCAAGGTCACAGATATGTGGCCAAACTGCAGCCAAAGACATGTCCTTCAGTCCAGAGTGTCGCACAGATCTGATCTTTCTGTTTTCTACTGCAGGTGAATCCCACCTATTGCTAGGTGACATGTCCAGGGGGACATCTGACCACTTCTGAGGAGGAGGAGGAGGGGACCTCAGAGGGTGCAGCGACACATCCTTGCCCCGCATCAAACACCAGCTCAGATACAGTCACCTCGGTTAGACAAATTACGCATAGATATTTGGGGTCACAACCTGGTTCCAGCACAGCACAAGTGCTGGACCAGCTGTCGGAGGCAGTTTCAGCAGAGGCCTCTGATACTCGGAGGACTGTGGGAGACCAGGCCTCCGCTGAGCCCCAGGCTGATGATTAGCATCTGAAGTCATCCGTTAGGCGGCAGATGCTGCAGGTGTAGCTTGAGGTGCATGAAGATCTGGCGGAGATACCAGACGATATGCATGCTCTGGTTCAGACTGTGAAGGAGTCCATCCAGGCCATGAGTGCTGATATTTCCCTCACATCTGCGTGCATTGCTTCCTCCATAGAGAGATTGGTGACTCTTATGGTGAGCCAGCTCCAGCAGACCAACCAGTAGCTGTTTGAGATGCATGTCGACCTGCACACCATCGTATTGCCAGTGAGCTCCATGCATCAGTGCCAGTGCGTGAGAGGGACGGGGTGCCTACGGTCTCCTCCAGGTTCTCATTTCAGGTCAGCAGGTAGGCCCAAATGTGTCTGGTGACGGCAGAGGAGCAACAGCAGTCTGCGTCTGGGGGCTCCTCTCAGAGTGCGCCTGACGTGGGCAGTGGCTCCTCGTTCCCTCTGCCAGTGACTCCAGTGCCTCAAATTGCCAGCGTGACAGAGCGTGCTCCTGTGACTCTTCAGGTGCACCTCAATGTGCCTGGGCCCTCACAGCCTTGGGCAACCAGAGGATGATCACTAAGGTCATTCCAAGCAATGGGGCAGCCTGACCAGCCACCTGCCCCCGCCGTAGCTGGCAGTGAAGGGGGATAGACACATAGGAGCAGTTGCAAAAGATTTAAGAAATCACTGTAACAGGACTTGAGTTTCACGGGTGTGATTTTGATTAATATTAATATCTGATTAGTTCACATAACCTTTATTAAATTTCTCATTTTGCTTATGAGTGTCTCAATTAAGTGATGATGTACACAGCGATATGTATTTGTATGATATGGAGACTTGTAGGGGTGGGTAGCAGCAGTGGGCCATGGTGTGTGAGATGAAAAGATGGACCATCACCATTGCGCTAGGTGCTGATGGGTGAGTGGTTACCGGGTTCCAGCAGACCAGAATGCCTGCAGTGAGATTTAAAGTCCATCGTTGCCAGACTAGATGGCTGATGAACTGCAGCTCAGGAGAAACACCTAAGTATTAGAGATTTCCGAGGCTCCCTGGCACCCAACTCCTGAGATTATCCTCCTGAGAATCTCCAAGTACCTCCCCCCCGGTAGAAATCTCCCCAGCTATGGTCCTCCCAGGAGTATCACTCGCTCAAGTGAGCTCGCGTGAGCCAGCAATATCAGCCCAGAACTTTAAATCCAACGTTAGCTTAATGACATGAAACTCACAAAACTCAATACCTCAAAGGCCTTCATTGGCAGAACAGTTGACACTCATTTAAACATGCCGAATCTCCGACCGCCCCCCTCCCTCTGTGTGATCCATGTGCCTACTGTAAAATGGTGCAGGGGACATAAAATTGCAGTCTATTGCCTCTTTAGTTACCTCAATTGGCCTTTAATTGTTTTTAATTGGATGCTGAGCCGAGTTCCCATCTTGCCTGCCTTCCGACGAGTGTAAAATGATGTCCTGGCATCATGACGTTTGGGACCTGATCCGATATCATCACCTGCCATTTTACACTCCACCCGCCTTCAAGGACGCCTGATTTCTCAAGGCAAAGTTCCGGTCAGAGAGTCGGGATAAATGGATAATTCTCGGTTTGACAAGTGTAACTAGTGGGGTGCCACAGGGATCGGTGTTGGGGCTATCAATTTATATTAATAACTTGGATGTAGGGACCGAGTGTATTGTAACCAAATTTGCTCATCATACAAAGATAGATGGGAAAGCAAGTTGTGAGGGGAATTCAAAGCGTCTGCAAAGGGATATAGATAGGTTTAGTGAATGGGCAAAAAATTGGCAAATAAGTATAATATGGGAAAATGTGAGGTTATCCACTTTGGTCGGAAGAATAGAAAGGCAAAATGCTTAAATGAAGAGAGACGACAGAATGCTGCAGTACGGAGAGATCTGAGTGTTCATGTACAGAAATCACAAAAGGTGAGCATTCAGGTACATCAAGTAATTAGAAAGGCAAATTGAATGGTGGCCTTTATTGCAAGGGGGATAAAGTATAAAAGTGGGGAAGTCTTGCTACAACTGTACAGGGTGTTGGTGAGGTTCACTACATTGATTCCTGGGATGAAGGGGTTGTCTTCTGAGGAAAGGTTGAGCAGGTTGGGCCAATATGCATGGGAGTTTAGAAGAATGAGAGGTGATCTTATTGAAACATATAAGGTTCTGAAGGGGCTTGACAGAATAGATGCTGCCAGGATGTTTCCCCTTGTGGGGTTTTCTACTAGAGGTCATACGTTCAGAAAAAGGGGTTGCCCATTTAACATGGAGATGAGGAGGAATTTCTTTGCTCAGAGGGTCGTGAATCTTTGGAATTCTCTACTCCAGAGAGCTGTGGAGGCTGGATCACTGAATGTATTCAAAGCTGAGATAAACAGATTCTTTAACTATAGCAGAGTCAAGGGTTATGAGGAACAGGCAGGAAAGTGAAATTGAGGCCAAGATCAGATCAGCCATGATCTTATTGAATGGCAGAACAGAGTTGAGGAGGTGTATGGCCTACTCCTGCTCCTGTTTCTTATGTTCTTATTTTCTAAAATCAACAAATTATGACATAAACACAAGCACCTACAAAAAAAACGGAAGGGGAAGAAAAGCTTTATTTGATTGTTAGTAGCTGGCAAAAAGTTTGAGGAAGGTGCTTATGAAATTACTCTATGGGTATGAAAAAGATGTTGCTACAATGCATTAAAATTGACAAGAACTTTTCCTCTGGGCTGTGCTGGTCCTGATGATTACACACAGAGGAAATGCCATCAAAGCATGTGTATCAAGGGTATTCACCAATCTATTTATATTCCTCTATCTCACTACCTAGTCCATTAGCAACCTCAGCTAAATGTTCTGGGTGGTTCCACTGTGATCATTGTCTGCAATTGGATCAGAGACTACATTAAGAGCTGAAGTCCAAGATCAATGATACCAGGAACCAACTAGAGTTAGCAGTATAATTAGACCACCTCTGTCTCACCTTCACAGCAAATCAATGGAAGCATTAGTGGAGTACAGAAAGTGTAGGATGGAGCTTAAGAAAGCAATTAAGAGAGCAAAGAGGGGATATGAGAAAGCTCTAGCTGGTAAAAGAAGGGAAAATCCCAAGATATTCTATAAGTATATCAATGGGAAGAGGATAACCAGGGAAAGAGTAGGACACTGTCCAAAGGACTGTCACTGACCTCATCTCCTCTGGAGATCTTCCCTCTACAGCTTCCAACCTCATAGTCCCGCAACCACGGACAGCCCGCTTCTACCTCCTTCCCAAAATCCACAAACGGGACTGTCCCGGCAGACCCATTGTGTCAGCCTGCTCCTGCCCCACTGAACTTATTTCTTCCTATCTTGACTCTATCTTTTCTCCGCTGGTCCAGTCTCTTCCCACCTACATCCATGACTCTTCTGGCGCCCTATGTCATTTTGACAATTTCCAGTTTCCTGGTCCCAACCTCCTCCTCTTCACTATGGACGTCCAATCGCTCTACACCTCCATCCCCCACCAGGATGGTTTGAGGGCTCTCCGCTTCTTCCTTGAACAGAGGCCCAACCAGTCCCCATCCACCACCACCACCCTCCTCCGCCTGGCTGAATTTGTTCTCACATTGAACAACTTCTCCTTCAACCCCCACCACCTCGTCCCCGTCCCATGGCACCTTACCCTGCAATCGCAGGAGGTGTAATACCTGCCCATTTACCTCCTCTCTCCTCACTATCCCAGGCCCCAAACACTCCTTTCAGGTGAAGCAGCGATTTACTTGTACTTCTTTCAATGTAGTATACTGTATTCGCTGCTCACAGTGTGGTCTCCTCTACATTGGGGAGACCAAGCGCAGACTGGGTGACCGCTTTGCGGAACATCTCCGCTCAGTCCGCAAGCAGGACCCTGAGTTTCCGGTTGCTTGCCATTTCAACATTCCCCCCTGCTCTCATGCTCACATCTCTGTCCTGGGATTGCTGCAGTGTTCCAGTGAACATCAACGCAAGCTCGAGGAACAGCATCTCATTTACCGATTAGGCACACTACAGCCTGCCGGACTGAACATTGAGTTCAATAATTTCAGAGCATGACAGCCCCCCATTTTACTTTCATTTTTAGTCATTTTTTTCTTCCTTTTTTTTACAATTTTTTTTTGCATTTATTTCATTTCATCTTAGCCTGTTCAGTTTGCTTACCCACTGTTTTTTTCAGGTTTGCACTTGCTGCTGTTCAATATTCAGTGTATTAACACCTAATCTATACTAATGCTTTGTCTTTCAACACACCATTAACATATTGTTTGCCTTTGCTCCATGACCTTTTGGTCAGCTATGTGGCCTTGTCCAATCTACACCTTCTCCTTTGTTATCTCTTGCCCCACCCCCACCTCACTTGCTTATAACCTGTGACTTTTCTAATATTTGTCAGTTCCGAAGAAGGGTCACTGACCCGAAACGTTAACTCTGCTTCTCTTTTCACAGATGCTGCCAGACCTGCTGAGTGGTTCCAGCATTTCTTGTTTTTATTTCAGATTTCCAGCATCCGCAGTATTTTGTTTTTATTCTCCTTCAACTCCACTCACTTCCTTCAAGTAAAAAGTGTTGCTATGGGTACCCACATGGGTCCTAGTTATGCCTGTCTTTTTGTGAGCTATGTCGCGCATTCTTTGTTCCAGTCCTACTCAGGCCCCTTCCCCCAACTCTTTTTCCAGTACATTGATGACTGTATCGGTGCCATTTCCTGCTCCCGCCCCAAACTGGAAAACTTTGTCAACTTTGCTTCCAATTTCCACCCTTCTCTCACCTTTACATCGTCCATCTCTGACACTTCGCTTCCCTTCCTCGACTTCCCTGTCTCCATCTCTGGGGATAGGTTGTCTACTAATATCCTTTATAAGCCCACCGACTCCCACAGCTACCTTGACTACACTTCTTCACACCCTACCTCCTGTAAGGACTCCATTCCATTCTCCCCGTTTCTCCGTCTCCGACGCATCTGCTCTGATGATGCTATCTTCCATGACGGTGCTTCTGATATGACCTCCTTTTTCCTCAACCGAGGATTCCCCCCCTACTGTTGTTGACAGGGCCCTCAACCGTGTCCGGCCCATTTCCCGCACCTCTACCCTCACCCCTTCCCCTCCCTCCCAGAACCGTGATAGGGTTCCCCTTGTCCTCACTTTCCATCCCATCAGCCTCCATATCCAAAGGATCATCCTCCGCCATTTCCGCCACCTCCAGCGTGATGCCACGACCAAATGCATCTTCCACTCCCTTCCCCTGTCAGCATTCCAAAGGGATCGTTTCCTCCATGACTCCCTGGTCCACTCCTCCATTACCCCCACCACCTCGTCCCCTTCCGATGGCACCTTCCCCTGCAATCGCAGGAGGTGTAATACCTGCCCATTTACCTCCTCTCTCCTCACTATCCCAGGCCCCAAACACTCCCCAGTTCTGAAGATGGGTCGCTGACCCGAAACGTTAACTCTGCTTCTCTTTCCACAGATGCTGCCAGACCTGCTGAGTATCTCCAGCATTTCTTGTTTTTATTAAAGAGTAGGACCCATTAGGGACCAAGGGTGAAATTTGTGGGTGGAGCCAGAGGACATTGATAGGGTGTTGAACGAATACTTCACATCTGTCTTCACCCAAGAGAATGAGGATGTAGATATGGAACTTAGAGAGAGAGACTGTGAGGTTCTTGAGCAAATTGTCATAGGGAGTGACAAGGTATTGGAGGTTTTGGAAGGCTTAAAAGTGGACAAATCTCCGGGTCCGGACGATTTGTGTTCCCGGATGCTGTGGGAGGTGAGGGTGGAGATTTCAGGGGCTCTGACCCTAATTTTTAATTCCTCTCTGGCCACGGGGGAGGTGCCAGAGGACTGGAGAACAGCTAATGTGGGCCCATTATTTAAGAAAGGTTGTAGAGATAAGCCAGGGAACTACAGACCAGTGAGTCTCACGTCAGTGGTAGGGAAACTATTGGAGAAAATTCTGAAGGAGAGAATCTATCTCCACTTGGAGAGGCAAAATTTGATTAGGAATAGTCAGCATGGCTTTGTGAGAGGGAGGTCATGCCTCACAAATTTGATTGAATTTTTTGAGCATGTGACCAGGTGTATAGATAAGGGTAGTGCAGTTGATGTAGTTTACATGGATTTCAGCAAAGCCTTTGACAAGGTCCCACATGGGAACCTTATCAAGAAAGCAAATGCACATGGGATACAAGGTAACTTGATAAGGCGGATTCAAAATTGGCTTAGCTGTAGGAGACAGAGAGTGATGACAGATGGCTGTTTTAGTGACTGGAAGCCAATGTCCAGTGGTGTACCACAGGGATCTGTGCTGGGTCCCCTATTGTTTGTCATTTATATAAACGACATAGATGACTATGTGGGGGGTAGGATCAGTAAGTTTGCAGATGACACAAAGATTGGCCGAGTGGTTAACAGTGAGGTGGAGTGTCTCAGGTTACAAGAAGATATAGACGGGATGGTCAAATGGGCATAAAAGTGGCAGATGGAATTTACCCTGAAAAGTGTGAGATGATACAGTTTGGAAGGAGTAATGTGACACGGAAGTATTCAATGAATGGCCTGACACTGGGAAGTTCCGAGGAACAAAGGGACCTTGGCGTGTTTGTCCATAGATCTCTGAAGGCAGAAGGGCAGGTTAATAGAGTGGTGAAAAAGGCATATGGGACACTTGCCTTTATCAATCGAGGCATAGATTACAGAAGCAGGGAGGTCATTTTGGAGTTGTACAGAACTTTGGTAAGGCCACAGCTGGAGTACTGTGTGCAATTCTGGTTGCCACGTTATAGGAAGGATGTGATTGCATTGGAGGGGGTGCAGAGGCGATTCACCAGGATGTTGCCTGGGATGGAACATTTAAGCTATGAAGAGAGGTTGGATAGGCTTGGGTTGTTTTCGCTGGAGCAGAGAAGACTGACGGGTGACCTGATTGAGGTGTACAAGATTATGAGGGGCGTGGACAGGGTGGATAGGGAGCAGCTGTTCCCCTTAGTTGAAGGGTCAGTTATGAGGGGTCGGAGGTTTAAGCTGAGGGGCGGGAGGTTTAAGGGGGATTTGAGGAAGAACTTTTTTACCCAGAGGGTGGTGACGGTCTGGAATGCCCTGCCTGGGAGGGTGGTAGAGGCGGGTTGCCTCACATCCTTTAAAAAGTACCTGGATGAGCTTTTGGCACATCATAACATTCAAGGCTGTGGGCCAAGTGCTGGCAAATGGGACTAGGTAGACAGGTCAGGTGTCTTTAATGCATCGGTGCAGATTCGATGGGCCAAAGGGCCTCTTCTGCACTGTATTATTCTGTGATTCTGTGATACTGTATGAGAGAGAAATCCTTAATATTTCTTGTAGCTATATCGGGTGTTTAGTGGTAATTGCTTCCCTAGTTGCAACATTGGTTCCAAATGATGAGTAATCCTCTTTCATTCGGCATGAAATGCATTTCTGTAAAAGAAATCCTGCAGTAGTACCAGTGAATATTCACTTCTTTCTGACAGTGATCCCATTATTTCCAAGCAATTACACACAACTTCCACTAAAGCTCACTTATTTGCCAAAGATATAATGGAGTCACTAATGACAGAAAAATGAAAACAAAAGCCACTGTAATTCATGAGCAAGAATAAGCAATATTTTATTTAACCTATGAACCCCTAAAGATGCATGTTATTGTGGTTAATGCAGTACCGGCACATTGCCAAAGTCCATATTCTCTGAGCTAAAGTCACAAAAAAAGTGAGCTGGGTTTTTGAGCAATTAACAAAAAAGCTCAAGTTTGCTTAGTATGGAACTATTACAAATCATTGAAATACCACAAATTTAATGAGGACAAAGAAAAGTAGTCATCGAACAACTTAAGGAGTTGAGTGGAATGCCTGACCCAAACTCATGCTGCCTGATTCCCATCCCCTTGCAAGGCAAATAGGAAACTCCTGCAAATAATGGAGCTCGTGCACAATTGGACGAGGGTGGTTGTCTGGGGGTTTGTCAGTCTCCGGCTGGATTTATACAGGAGATTGGGAGAACCCTGAAGAATTTTGGCATCAATGAAACATCTTTACTGAATGTATGGTAAATGGAGGTCAAATACAGGTATTGAACGCACCTGGGGCAGAGATAGGCTTCCTATGCAAAGGTTATGCCCTCATTTAATTGCAGATCAGAATTAACCCAGTGGGTTGTTGTGGGAAGGGGGGAGGGTGGCGGGAAAATGGGGGGAGAATTTGGTAAACTTGCATCCACATCACGTAACATTGAGCAACAACGGTATGTCTGTGGACTTTCCCCAGCTTCCCTGGGAATTTTGTCCAAATGGGCCCATAGGTTACTGCAATACTACAAATCTAAATTAACTGCTGTATGAACTAACTCCCCAGCAACACTGAATGTCCATTTCTCATTTAGAAGTGGAATGCTACACAGCAAAACTTAAGGAAATCATGTGCCGGATATCCTCACTCCCAACTGTAAATGAAGTGGCCAGCAGTTTGAGGTAGATGTTTTGTAAGCTGTTGGTCCCCACCCCCTAAAAACTACATATGGGCACTAAATGTGTGGGGTCACAGCGGAAGAATTTCGACTAGAGGCTGCCTGATTTGCAACAACAAGTAGTCAACAGTATAAAATTGAGACTATTGTGTCTCCTCCCACCTCCCACCACGACTCCACAGAAAAAAGTCCACTCCATGAAATGCCTGCCTGTTGTGTTTTACTCAAGGGCAGATCCTTACCCAGATCTTACACATGAGATTCTTGAGGGAAGAGTATCTGAGGTGGATTTCCATTGCATTCTTCATGGTTCTTTAATCTTCAGAGTACCAGCTGCTATAACCAGAGGCCAACCTACCCTTTTACAATGGGAGGCAGCCACACCCATCAGACCTAAATACATGTTCGACGCCAATCTAGTATTCAGAGCCAGCACTTCAGTCTCCGGTCAATAGATCTGGCGGGGTGTGGCCCAAACCCAACCTTTGTGACTCAGATGTAAGAATACCACTGGTGGTCACTCCATCTTGAGTACCTCACTGAATGCCGACCCAGCATTTAGAGACTATATTCTAGTCTCTGCTTGCAGTGCTGTCCAGAGTGGGGCTAAAACCCTTCACCTTCTGACTCAAAGGCAGGAATGCTACCATTTAGCTAAAGGCTCACTCCTCTGTGAAACGTACATCCTTATTTATACAGAATCTTGTTCAGTCAAGTTGAGTTACACTAAACTGAGACCTTACATATTGATTTAGATCTTGTGGAACTTTACAGGAACTCTTTCAAAGATTTAAGCAGTGATGATACAATCTGGAGATCCTATCAGGGAGCAGTGATTGCAAAGAAGGTAACTTGGGAAACTGTATGTACACAGTCTACATTATTCCTGCTGGAAGTGCCTTGGGATGTTTTACTACCTTAAAGGCACTGTATAAAAGCAAGTTGCTGTGTTGTTGTACGTATTAGCCCTATGAAACCAACTTTATTGATCAGAGCGTAAATTGCATCTTGGGAAGAATTTCAAATCTTCACTGATAAAATGGGTGATTTCAATTCACTACCTTCATGCTATAATTTGCTTATTTTACTGCTGTTTTGAAAATGTATCCTTTTTTTTGAGGACTCGTGCTTGAAGATTATGGAGATGGATTCATTTGAGACTGAAGAGATTCCAAAGATGCTGGACTACGTTTTTTTTGAAAGGTCATTGGGAGGACTTGGGAACTTTGTTTAAAAACAAACCCTTACTGGATGTCACATACCTTAAGCTAAATAAACAGCAAGAGTCTTGGTGACTAGGGGAGTTGTTTACAAGGAAGTGATGTGTCAGGATTTATGGTTATCAAATGTTGGTTTCATTTTGGATATTGTTTTGATTCAGTTGGGGGTCAGCCTTCTAAGAGAGAAGACTAGTTCATCTTTTCTCCACCTCTCTGAGAAACCCTAATAATCCAGTGTGAGCGAAAACCCCTAATGCCACATTTCTCCTGGATAGCCTGCCAGACTAATCCTCTATGTCGCCTGAAGAGAACTGCTCCAAAAAGATCCCAGTGACAGCCATCTATGCTTATTTAGGACACCAGAATAAAGGAACAACTGATATCATTCCATATCTTCTACTTTTCCTTCAAGAATTAACAAATATTTGGCCAAAGTATTTTTTGTCTTTTCTGTAAAGAGATCGCTGCAGAGAAAACATAGGAACATGGGAACAGGAATAGGCCATTGAGTCCTCAAGGCTGCTCTGCCATTCAATACGATCATGGCTGATCATCCACTTCAATGCCTTTTTCCCACACTACCTCCATATCTCCTTATGTCATTGGTATTTAGAAATGTGTCAATCTCTGCTTTAAACATACTCAATGACTGAGCTTCCACAGGCCTCTGGGGTAGAGAATTCCAAAGATTCACAACCCTCTGAGTAAAGAAATTTTTCTTCATCTTTGTCCTAAGTGGCTTCCCCCTTATTTTGAAATTGTGTTTCCTGGTTCTGGACTCCCCAACCATCAGAAACATCTAACTTGCATCTACCCTGTCTATCTGCACACACTACTCCAAGTGCGATTTAGCCAAGGTTCTATACAATTGAAGCAAGACTTCACTACTCCTGTACTCAAATACTCTTGCAATAAAGGCTAACACACCATTAGCCTTCCTAATTGCTTGCTGCACCTGCTTCTTTATTTTTTCTTTAACCTCTGTGTGTGTGTGTGTGTTGGGCTAACCTAAAAGGGATCTTTCATATTTCAATCTGTGTGTTAGTGCTTTGCATCTTTACTGAATAAGTCTTTTTTATATAATAAATTGATAATGTTGTTGTTTATTAAAGAAACCTGGTTGGTGGATGTTATTCTGAAATAAAAAGAGTATATAATTGGACGTATCAGTAAACATTTAAATATATGTTGTGACCCGTGGAGAAATGGAACTAGAGAAAGACAGTGCACTCCTCCCGCCTCGGTCGTATCACTGCTCTAGCTTGAAGTGTAAAGATTTACCACCAAAGCAGAAGGTCTGGATGATTTTGCACACATGATTCTAGTCTAGATTTTCCTCTGTGTACTATCCAATTTTCAGAGAGTTTTCAGATGGTTAGGAGCAAGAAGTGTTACATCAGATCCACACCCACTTTAGCACCCACCTAATTTTAATTTCTGGTGGACCAAAGAAGCATTCACCCTAAAATGGTGGCCTGGAGACAGCCATAAAAGAGGCACCTAAGAGGCCAATACATTGGGCGGCACACCTTGTAAGTACGCCGCTTGCCATATTGGCAAAGGTTTCTGCATTGCATCAAGGGGCACTCGGCAGCCAAACCAACCATCTTTAGAGGCACCCTCGAAGGTGCCACCTTTTTTAACTTGAATTTTTAACTTAGTTTATTGTAGAATGATGTTAAAACCATGGTCCACTACTGACCATTCATATCCCCCCAATCCCTCCCAGACTGTCAGTGTCCTAGCAGGCAAGTCTTGATGTTTCCTGGGACCAGTGAGCTGCCTGCGGGCTGTATCTGGCACTGAAGCTTAACAGTAATAAACAAAAGAGGCCGGCCAACTAATTTAGCCACCAGCATCTTTAGGAGCATGCAACATGTGCATCACCAGCATCAGAGCCCGACTTGGGCACCATCCAGTTTCTAGGCTGGTGTATTCAGATAAGGCAATATTGATCTGGTAACACCATATATCCCATTCCCCATCATTGTTGCCTCATCGATGATCAGCCAGAATCGCACTTGTACTAAATGACTTGTCACGGTTGCTCGGCACTCGGGAAAAAGTGGATGTAAATTTAAAATGCCACAACTGTTGTATGATCTCTTCAAGCGTGGTGTCCCTTTAAGAACTCAGTATGCTACTGAGCTAAGTACCAGGACGTAGTCATGTGACTAGAAGACATAGTCGCTCTGCAACACCCCAGACAAAGGTTCTGTACATAGATTGTTCTGTATTGTATATACTAGTTTTACTGTTAATAAACCTGTTAGAGATCTTCAAGACATTGGAATCTATGTAGCTCATTGTATTGCTTAAGATAACACAACGAACACATAACATGGTGGAGGCTGTGGTGAAAAAATCAGCTATAGCCTTGAAGACTATCGGCAAAACAGCAAACCAGTCAAGAAGCTTTTAAACAAGTAACTGAAAAGAGTGAAAGAGTGGCCCTAACAGTGAAAAGAAGAAAAAAACTTACCTCCAGCTGTGGGAGCCAGAGCACTGAATGACAGGTTGCAAATAAATGCCTGTGATCGGGTCAGTCATTTAAAAAAAAAAGCTTAGAAGTGCTTAAAAAATTGATTTTTTACCATGGGAGAGAGACAAAAAAGCAGGGAAAACCTAATTTCTCTCTCAGGCTGATCGGGATCGGTGACATTACAGGAGGTGTCCGAGAAAAAGAAGCACCCGAAACCCCTGAGTGCAGAATCTTCATTCAAGCAGCCAAAGCTAAAAAAAAATTAAACAACACAAGCATGAGGAGCATAACCAATCTCTAACAAAAAAAGCAAAGGGGCAAACTCTTGAACTGCCTATCGATCAGCTGTGTAAACATACAAGCTGAAGTGTTGAAAGCAAAATAAATAGAGAATACTGTCAAGCACCTGTTACTCTCCATCAAAGCAGCTAGCCTAAATCAAAGAGAATTTATTAAAGGGGAATCAGTGCAGAGTTAATAGAACAAGTTTTAAAACCAGTTTCAAACCACAAATTGAACAGTTATTACAAATACAGTACTACAGACACACACAGAGCTGAATAAATTAAATATAGAGTAGAAAGCAAAAGAACAGCAGAAAGCTGGTATCAAATTTCCCAGCATGAACTGGAAGACCATTGATATCCTATCTGAGTTCAACCTTTTTAAACAAAGAATGCAGTTATGCTTCACAAACCAAAACCAAGCAGTTGTAGAACCAGAGAAGCAGGCTGTGAAAATACTGATAGTTGTTGGAAATGAGGGGTTATATAAAATCAATACCTCTGGCTTATCTGAAGAGAACCAGAAAGATTCTGCAAAGATATGGAAAGTGCTAACAGATCAGCTTCGGGTAAGAATGAATTTTAGAATTTATCACCGAGAATTGATGTCCTACAGGCAACAGCCACAGGAATCAATAGATCAATTTGTCAGTAGATGCGTAGTAAGGGCAACGAATGCGATTTTTCAGAAACTGAGCTGTCGGAGCGAATAATGGTGCTGATGATGTTCTCAATGCGTATTGAAGCGTTTCAAAAACACCTCTTGGTGAAAAAGAAAGGTCACAGCATTGATGTGCTGCTAGAAGATGGCAGAAAATACAAAGCCATTGTAGCTGGACAACAGCATCTGCAAGCACTCAGTGAAATCGACAGTATCTGAATGATAATCAGGTCACAAAAAGCAAGCAAGTTCTGTGGTAAGTGTGGTTTGTCCCACTCACCACGAAGTTGTCCTGCATTTCAAGACTTGTCCAAGGTGTGTGGTGCGAAAGGATGCTGGGCATGCCTATGCAAGAAATCTGGCTCCGAAAACGCAGCCAAAAGTCACAATAGGACACAAATAAACAAAAAACAGGCGCAGCAACATGGCAACAGCAGCAAGGAGAGAGCCAGAGACCTGTGCATATGCAAGCTGATACACAAAGTCCACAACAAAATAGACCTGAGACAAGACTGAGATTGGAGCGATTCTCAGCCAGAAGATGATTAGGCATTTCATATTGTGACCCTGACCCATTGTGTTAATGAAGTCAAACAAGTGGAAGCTTTTGCTACTATCAATATCATGTGTTCAAAGAAAGTTGGCAAGCACACACTCAGGACTAAGATTGACATGGGAGCTAGTGCAAATATCCTAGCAATCCGAATCCTGAAGGATATGTACTGGGGTCATTGGAAATTCATGATACAACTAACAACTGAAAAGCAATTGCATACAATGGGACAACCATCCTTTGCAGTGGCACACTAACAATGCAATGCAGCTATGGTATGTCGGCATGGAAACCACAAATATTTTACCTGGTAGATATGAACGGACCAGCAGTGGCAGGACTACCAGTGTGTAAGGACCTCAACACTGTGACTATGAGGTCACCAAGGTACTCACTGCAGCAGAAGAAACTAAGGGTACTCTCATTGACTCAGTCCAGGACTCTCAACAAATGTACCCAGGCAGTTTCATTGCCACAGGAGATTTCAAAAGTGATGCTGTACTGCACCTTAGAGAGGAGGCATTCCCTGTGTCCAGAGCCCTGATGTTTGAGATTGAGTCACAGTTCTTCCAGGATCTCAGTGGTTCTGGTTTGGAGAGTATGAGCCCCTTCTCAGAGATGCCACACCAAGAGAATGAAGATCCAAATTCAGACGGTGAAAGTTTCTTGTCAACAGATAGTGTTTCTTTGTGCTCCAACGACTCAGAAGAAGAGATTGGCATTGTAACCAGTGAGAAGCAAAGGCTGGCAGTGGGGAACATTGTCAGGGGGAGATCTCCAAGGACAGGAACAGCATCAAATGGTGCAGTCTGGAAATCCAGCAACAGCACAGCTATGCCACGTCCTCTTCTCTGTTCTCTAGAGAACCTCCAGCACCAACATGAGCCAGAAGACAGGTATTTCTGTGAGGCCAAGTACTCCTCCCCAATGAGTCCTCAACCTTGAGCTCCAGGCCTTCAGACGCAGAGGATGTGGAGAGGCGAAGGACACACAATATCCTGAAGAGGCAGAGGAGGAATGAGTTGAAGCGTTGTCTGTTGGCTCTTCGTGATGAGGTGCCAGAACTTTCCAAGAATGACAAGGCCTCAAAGTGGTCATCCTGAGAAAAGCAACAGAGTATATTAGCAGGCTGAAGGCAGTGCAACAGAAACTGAATGCAGAGAGGGAGAAGCTTCTGAAAAAACAGCAACAGCTTATACGCAAATTCTCCAAGATGCAGGAGACATTGCTTTGATAGCCAAGGTAAAATCCACTTCCCCAGAAGGTTATACCATAGCAACATCCAGAAGAGTTGTCAAACCACTGAAATGATATATGGACTCTTGAGCTTCTGCACTTGTAAATTTCAAAATTATTTACACAGGGATAGAGTTTTTGATATTGTCCAATTTTATGTGTTTTTACTTATAGCGTATGAGACTTATCTTTGGAAAGAAAGGCGATGTTGTATGATCACTTCAAGAATGATGTCCCTTTAAGAACTCAGTATGCTAATGAACTAAGTACCAGGATGTAGTCATGTGACTGGTAGATATGGTCACTCTGCAACTATAACACCCTAGACAAAGATCCTGTACATAGTTTTCTCTGTCCTGTATATACTAGTTTAGCTGTTAATAAACATGTTAGAGATCTTCAAGGCACTGGAATCTACGTAGTTCATTGTGTTGCTTAAGATAACACAAAGAACACATGACAACAACTATTTGAATTCTTTTTCCTTCATTGATTTTGAATTTTATTTTGTTTTATTTATTCCTGAGGTGGTTGACCGCTGTATATCAATAACAGCCTTTGGAGACTGAGGTGATCTTCCTGTCATGGCAGCTGAGTCTTGAAATGGAGCTGCTGGAGCCTGTACCTCTTGTGCTGCTGTAAGAATAGACAGACTCTGCCTTCCCTCTGTCCCAGGTGAAGGTATCTGAGCAGGCTGAGAGGGCCTACATGCTGCTATCCTCGGACAAAGCACCATCATTAGAAAGCATTTTTCTAATTCAGCAAGACTAGGCACCGATCTGAATGGCCATTGATCTATGGGCAGGTAGCCTAATGATATCAATGAGATCAGTGAACCTCTGTGGGGTGCTTGTAATCACTTTAGGATCAGAGGGGATGGCCCTTTCTAACCTGGCACTGCAGTACACTATTACAGAAGTCTGAGCATCCATGAAAAAGATATGGGACACTCTTCGGGTCCGTGTTATAGAGGGCATTTGGTTGGAATTGCCACACACTCCAGGGTGGGATGCTGTGCCTTGAAAGCAACTGGGAGGGTACCTAAGGTATAGATGGTGGACTTCACCAGTAAGTTTGACAGCTGCAGCACATCCCCAGTTCCTACAAATATTTGTGAAGCTCTAAAAGCATCCTTCCTAAAAAAGTAGGGCCACCAGTTCTGAGTCCCTAGACAAAGGGAGGTGTATCCTGATCCTTAGGTCAGCATCATCTTCCTTATCCTTCATTTCCTGTTGCTTCTGCTACCCTCATGCTTTGTGTTTCATTCAGTACCCGCTCATGTACCTCACTCTCTTATGCTCCTGGGTGGATGTCTCTGATGCCTGGGGTGAAAAAGGTGAAAGAGGGCACATGTTTTTAGGTGCTGTCAATGGCAGGTGCTAAGTGAGGAGGTGATTGCTTATTTCAATGTATTTTTGGAAGCTGCGGCTGTTTTCTCTTGCTTGCCAGATCTGGTAAGGTCATTAAACTTTATCTGGCACTGAGTTAATATGTATGCGGCCACAGCGTGGCATGGCTGTCCTGGCTACCTCCTGGCACTGCCTGTCTTGCAGGACAATGTTGTGGAGTACCAAACAGTGCCACTCTCCTTTGCCTAATTCCCCACTCTAATTGGTGAACCTTGAACCTCTGATGCCTCCTGTAGCCCGAACCGACATATTTCACTGGGAAGCTTTAACAACTGCTGAAAATCTGCCCTTTTGTTGCAATGCCTTTAAAACCTGCAGCAACATGCAAGTTTCTGCCCCATCCCCCCCAAAATGGCAAGGTCCTGATCAGCAACATTCCTGATGCCAGGAATTCACCATCGTTTTATTAATTAGGCTGACCCTGGGACCTCTGCCAGGTTCAATCCATGGTAGGCTGCCATGAATTACACTCTGCCATTTAGGTTTGAGTTTTCATTCAAGCAGACAGCCAAGGCTTCCTGACTACAAACCAGACAGAATGTGGCAAGCCCTGGAAGGAATGAAACATTTTTGAGAAACCTATATAACTAACCAAAAACTTTGTTTTTCAATTCTAACAACTTTAAAGAAACCACAGAAACGCTTCTTCCCCTCCCCTCCCCTGTCAGCATTCCGAAGGGATCTTTCCCTCCGTGACACCCTGGTCCACTCCTCCATTACCCCCGACACCTCATCCCCTTCCCATGGCACCTTCCCATGCAATCGCAGGAGGTGTAATACCCGCACTTTTACCTCCTCTCTCCTCACTATCCAAGGCCCTAAACACTCCTTTCAGGTGAAGCAGCGATTTACTTGTGCTTCTTTCAATTTAGTATACTGTATTCACTGCTCACAATGTGGTCTCCTCGACATTGGGGAGACCAAATGCAGATTAGGTGACCACTTTGCGGAACACCTCCGCTCTGTTCGAAAACATAACCCTGAGCTTCCTGTCGTTGCCATTTCAACACCCCACCCCCACCACTCCCCACCACCCCGCTCTCATGCCCATATCTCGGTCCTGGGCTTGCTGCAGCGTTCCAGTGAACATCAACGCAAGCTCAAGGAACAGCACCTCATTTACCAATTAGGCACTCTACAGCCTATCAGACTGAACATTGAGTTCAATAATTTCAGAGCATGACTGGCCCACTCCCCTTTTTATTTTTAGTTTTACATTTTATTTTTTATTTCATTTTATTTTAGTTTGTTGCTTTTTTTTTCATGTCTGTGCTTTTGGCTAGGGCTTTCATTATTCTGTCATTTAACACCCTCTCTGCACTAATGTTTTGTCTTTCACCACACTATTAACACAAATTTTTGCCTTTGCCTTTGCCCCATGACCTCCTTGTCAATTTTTCTGTGACCGTCTGTCCTAGCAACACTCCTTTTGTTCTCTTTTGCACAAGCCCCACTTTATTTGCTTAAAACCTATTACATTTCTAACCTTTGCCAGTTCTGATGAAAGGCCACTGACCTGAAATGTTAACTTTGCTTTTCTCTCCACAGAAGCTGCCAGACCTGCTGAGTATTTACAGCACTTTTTGTTTTTATTATCAGAAATTAATTTAGTCTGGTCTACGCCAGTGCATAATAATTATTTGTTTTTCAATATGTTATGTTAGCAAGTTCTGGCAGTCATGTTTTCTCACATTTTTGAAATGTGCGACAATCATTAATTAGAAAAATAGTCAAATGGTGTGGAGTACCACACATCAGCTGACTCCCAAAGTTTAATCTCACACCCACATGTGATGATATACCTTTTTCTGTTATATTGCACGTGGCTAGCTGTGTGACATGCAACATTTTCTGTATCTTTCTGCAACTGTGACAAGATATGAATTAGGATGAACTTCTTCCATAGTCTGTGGTGGAATGGTCATGTTCTCTACCATATCACTTGGGTCTACCTTCTCTCTTATTTTTGCTCCTGAATGTTGGAGACTGAAATGATTTTTTTCTTAACTCTTGTCATCCAGTACTTTCATAATGAGGTACAGCAATGCAGCAACAGAATAAATCTTCCACTTCTTTCAGCCTTAGCAATGTACATTAAGGCTCACCCAGCACCTTCATGGCTCTGTCCAGTGAGTAGCTAAGGGAGGTCACAAGTTCAATCCCTGCCTATGCTGAGCTTTCTGGCCTGAGTTAAAGTGGCAATTGGAATGTTACAATTAGCCTCAATGTACCTGGGTTAGGGAGAGGAAAATTGACCAGGATTGTCATTACAGATTGCTATCCAGTGACCTATGCTGGAAATGTGCATGCGTGGACTGCATGTGAGGGCAATACCAGGATTCAGCTATGATTTCATTTGTGGATAGCTTACTCATACGTGAATAATGGTTGCTGGTGAGTTACTCAAGGGAGACTTGTATCCATTGTCCTGTGCCCCAGCAAGGAGTCAATGCCTTCAGGAGAGGAAGTGAAGGGAAAAAATTGGCAATAAAATAAAAAAAAACACATGGACCTTCACCCCAACTTGTACCAGCTTTGGTGTCTGATAGAAATTGTCATTCTGTGCTGAATTAAACCACTGTTTTGTTGGGTTAAGATTGTCCAAGTATATTTAATGTATGACCTTTACAGTGGAGACTTCCACACCATCTGTCAGAACTGAACTTTCAGAACTAAAAGAGCAGTGTGCTAACTTACTGAAACCCACACTTCAGATACTTTTTAACGAAAGAAAGGAACTTAACCATCACATTGATATGCACAAAAACTACAAATAGAAAATACAACAATGCAACAATGACAATTTGATAAGGATGTGTGGCTTTTATGGGCCTTGTAATGTTACACTGCTCCTTTAACCAGGCCCCGCTGCAGCATCCTGAGGATATTCATGAGGGCCACTGGTGCCTGTACAACATTCTGAGGGGGGAAGATGAAAAGTCGGGTGATGTGGTCCATATTGGTACCAGTGACATAGATAGAAAGTGGGATGAGGTTCTGCAGGCAGATTTTAGGGAGCTACGAAAGAAATTAATAAGCAGGACATCCAGACATCTGGACATCTCCGGATTACTCTTGGTGTTATGTGCTTGTGAGTACAGAAGTAGGAGGATGGTGCAAATAAATGTGTGGCTGGAGAGATGGTGCAGGAGTGAAAGCTTTAGATTCCTGAGGAATTGTTTCTGGTCCTGGGGGAAGGCGGACGTGTACAAACTGGATGAGTTACTTCTCAACTGGGCCAGGACTGATATCATCACAGGGAGGTTTGCAATGCTTTTGGGAAGGGTTTAAGCTAGCTTGGCAGGGGAACGGGAACCTGAACATAGATTCAGAAAGGAGAGCAGCAAAGCTGGATATGGAAGACAGAAAGTTAGTAAGCTAGTGTGGAAGACAGAGGAAATAAAGGCTAGAAATTAGACAACAAAGGAGTTGTTCAGTGATTAATGGTATATATTTCAATGCAAGGATTCTAGAGAATAAGATAGATGATCTGAGGTCACAGATAGACACTTGAAAGTATGATATCAGAGCTGTTACTTAAACATAGCTTAAAAATGGGCAGGAATGGCAGCTAACATTCCTGGAGCAGGGTTTTGGGTCAGGACCTCAGAGTTGGGGTCAAATGGATGGTCCCAGCCCCATATTGGGCTGAAGCTCCTGCCGCCGTGTAAAAAATGGGGCTGGCAAGCACAGTTGCTTGCCACCACACCGAAGCAATCTTGAGCCTGGTGGCTCATTATCATATGCAGTGCGGCCGCGCACCCCACTTCCCCCCCGTCATATGGCGTCAACTGTTTCTGCGCAGGCACTGGCACCATTTTTAAAGGGCTGCCAGCCCTGCGAAGAAACTGCACAGTTTCCCCCGGCCCCTACCCAAAAATACATATTTTCCCCATTCCCCCCAAACTACATTACCAATACTGAATTCACCCCTTCAGCCCCCAACTGCACTAAGTACAGAACTGACCCATTTCCCCTCCCCCAACTGCACTAACTGCAGAGTTCACCCCTTCTCCCTGCCCCACCCCACTACAGTACAAATGCAGAGCTCCCCTCACCCCCACCTCAGTGACACCAGCTTTCCCTAGACAGGAAAGTGAAGGCGCGTGAGTGCCATCCATCGCGCTGAAGATCAAGTACTGCAGGTAAAATCGTTGCAGATTTTCTGGCCCCGCTCGCCACAGAGCCCAATATCGGGAGGAGAACAAAATCCAGCCCATTGTGTGGGAAATAGTCACCTGGCAGTGATTTTCCCTGAATTGGCTATTTAGTGGCCGGAGGGTGGGCTTGCTGTCCAATTAAGGATGGTAGGCAGGCTCTCAAAGCTGGAAGGCAAAAAGGAGGCTCTCCCGCTTGGAAGGAGCAGCAGCCTGCTATCTCAGGTGAGAGAGAGACAGGGTGCTTCCATCTTGAGGTGCCCTCTCAGCCACTGTTCAAACTTTTAAATTAAAAAATGATCACAGCAGATGGGCCATCATTGTTGGGGATCTCCTCCACAGGGCAGTCTGTGACTGCAGCTATAGACAAGCAGTCAGGGTCAGCCTTAAAGCCTGCATGGAGTGCTGGGCCCCCAGGCCGGGAGACCACCACTAGGCAGCTGGCCTAGTTCCTGACACTGCAAAAAAAAATTTCAGTCGGCCCCTGTTAAAGCTCAGTTAAGGCCAATTAACTTACCTTAATTGGCTACCTGCCGCTTACTGGTGGGTAGCCAATCCACTGCTGATCCCGCCTCAGGGAAAATGGCCTGGGGCGGGATGGTGTTGGCAAACTGGCACACTGGCCAGTGGCATGAATTTTTACACTTGCCCACCTCTGTACTTGCCCTCTTTCAGGGGCAAAAATTATGCCCTCAGTTAAAGGGTTTTCAGGCAGAATAGAGAGGGGAATAAAAAGGATGGGGGGGTCACAATATTGGTTAAAGAAACAATCACAGGTGTGAGGAGGGGTGATATGCTGGAAGGATCATCAAATGAGGCCATATGACTTGAATGGAAGACCAAAAAGACTATCACACTGCTGGACTGTACTATAGACCCCCAAACAGTCAGAGAGGGATAGAAGAGTAAACATGTAGGCAAATTTCTGAGAAGTGCAAAAACAATAGGGCAGTAATTTGTGGGGGATTTCAATTTCCCTAATATTAACTGGGATAGAATCAATGTAAAAGTGTAAAGGGCACAGAATTCTTAAAATGCATTCAGGAGAACTTTTTAAACCATTACATAACAAGTCCAACCAAGAGAAGGGGCAGTTCTGGATTTAATTTTAACGAATGAAGCTGGGCAGGTGGAAGGGGTATCAGTGGGAGAGCATTGTGGTGGCAGTGATGATAATACGGTTTGATTTAGAGTAGTTATGTAAAAGGACAAAGATAGACCAGAGTAAAGGTTCTCAATTGGGCAAAGGACAATTTTATTAAGCTGAGATGTGATTTAGCAAAAATGTACGAGAAACAGCCTCATGAAGGTAAATCAGTGTCAGATCAGTTTTAAGCATTCAGAGAGGAGATAGTTAGAGTTCAGAGCAAATATGTTCCCACAAAGAAACAGGGTGCAATTTCCAAATCTAAAGCCTCTCAGTATAAAGGAGCATATAGGGTAGGGCAAGGCAACAAATGGAAACTTGTGTCAGATATTGAAAGCTCAATACTACAGAAAGTCTGGATGAGGATAGAAAGTGCAGGGGTGAAATGAAAAAGGAAGTTAGGATAGCAAAGAGAGGGCATGAAAAATATTGGCAAGTAAAATCAAGGAAAACCTAAAGATGGTTTATTAATACCTAAAAAGCAAGAACATAATTAAGGAAAGAGTAGGGCATATCAGAGGATAACAAGGTAAATTGTGTGTAGAGCAGAAGATGTGGGCATGGTTCTAAATGAATACTTTGGGCAGAACTTTATTCTGCCCTTGGAGGCGAACATGGAAGCAGTGGGGCAAGCAAAATGGCAGGGGAGCCGTTCCCGATGTTGCCTGGGCCTCCTGCCATTTTGTCCGGGGTGGGTAAGGCCATGGAAGGCCAAGGATGGCCTTCCCGCCCCAGGCCAATTGAAGCCCTTAAGGGGAAAATTAATGGTCACTTAAAGACTTTTTCCCAGCTCCACCTCAATTTTGTGGATGGCGGAGAAGCCTGCCACTTCGGGAAGACACCGCCAGGTAAAGCCTGGTAGTCTCCTTGCGGGTTCGGGGGTTGGGTGTTCCTCCTTTGGGGGCAATCTAGGGGTCCTGGAGAGTCCCCAGGCAGTGATTGCCACTCCCCTGGGAAGACGCCCCCCCTTCCCCACCATCACCAACAAACCCTTTCACCCATTGCCAACGATCCTGACCCCACACACCTGTCCCAAGGTCTCCTTCTTCTTTGTTGCTGCAGGCCTCCAGTTTCGGTGACTGCAGCTTTGATAGTAACGGAGGTGCGTGAGCGGGCTTACAGCTGTGAAGTCAATTTCTGTTTTCGGTGACTGCAGCTTTGATAGTAACGGAGGTGCGTGAGCGGGCTTACAGCTGTGAAGTCAATTTCTGTGTAAGTTTAAAAGTGAATTCCCTTTTGTTTTCGGAGGACCAGGGGACTGCTGGGTAAGTAAAAAGTATATATTTGTGTGGTGGCTGTACCCGAGACACTACACGTGTAGTGTCTCCCACCCACCCTCCTCCTCTAACCAAAAAAAAGGACTCTGGTGTGTTGATAAGGTAAGCTTTTTATTTAAGAAGTTCTGTCCGTTGGATTGCTAACCTAACAAGTTTTGACTTTTTGTTTTTGGTTTTTCAGTAGATTTGTTGGGAATTTGGAATAGTGGGAATGGAGGTGAAGGCAGTTGTATGTTCCTCCTGCAGAATGTGGGAGGTAAGGGTCGCCAAGAGTGTCCCTGCTGACTGCATCTGTGGGAAGTGCACCCAACTCCAGCTCCTCGAGAACCGCGTTAGGGAACTGGAGCTGGAGCTGGATGAACTTCAGATCATTCGGGAGGCGGAGGAAGTTATTGAGAGGAGTTATGGAGAGGTAGTCACACCTCAGGTAAAAGAAGTAGGTAGATGGGTTACCGTCAGGGGAAGGAGAGGGAACCAGCAGGCAGTGCAGGGATCCCCTGTGGCCGTTTCCCTCAACAACAGGTATACCGTTTTGGATACTGTTGCGGGGGACGACTTACCAGGGGTAAGCAATGGGGTACAGGTATCTGGCACAGAGTCTGTCCCTGTTGCTCAGAAGGGAAGGGGGAAGAGGAGCAGAACATTAGTCATTGGGGACTCCATAGTTAGGGGAACAGATAGGAGGTTCTGTGGGAACGAGAGAGACTCACGGTTGGTATGTTGCCTCCCAGGTGCCAGGGTTCGTGATGTCTCGGATCGTGTTTTTGGGATCCTTAAGGGGGAGGGGGAGCAGCCCCAAGTCGTGGTCCACATAGGCACCAACGACATAGGTAGGAAGAGAGATGGGGATTTAAGACAGAAATTCAGGGAGCTAGGGTGGAAGCTTAGAGCGAGAACAAACAGAGTTGTTATCTCTGGGTTGTTGCCCGTGCCACGTGATAGCGAAGCGAGGAATAGGGAGAGAGAGGAGTTGAACACGTGGCTGCAGGGATGGTGCAGGAGGGAGGGTTTTGGTTTCCTGGATAATTGGGGCTCTTTCTGGGGTAGGTGGGACCTCTACAAACAGGATGGTCTTCACCTGAACCAGAGGGGTACCAATATCCTGGGGGGGAGATTTGCTAGTGCTCTTCGGGGGGGTTTAAACTAATTCAGCAGGGGAATGGGAACCTAAATTGTAGTGCCAGTGTACATGATGTTGAGACTAGTGAGGTCAGGGATATGGTTACAAGGACGCAAGAGGGCACTGGCAAGCAAGAACCTGGTTTAAAGTGTGTCTACTTCAACGCCAGGAGCATCCGGAATAAGGTGGGTGAGCTTGCAGCATGGGTTGGTACCTGGGATCTCGATGTAGTGGCCATTTCGGAGACATGGGTAGAGCAGGGGCAGGAATGGATGTTTCAGATTCCGGGATTTAGATGTTTCAGTAAGAACAGAGAAGATGGTAAAAGAGGGGGGGGTGTGGCATTGTTAATCAAGGAGAGTATTACAGCGACAGAAAGGACGTTTGAGGACTCGTCTACTGAGGTAGTATGGGCCGAGGTTAGAAACAGGAGAGGTGAGGTTACCCTGTTGGGAGTCTTTTATAGACCTCCGAATAGTTCCAGAGATGTAGAGGAAAGGATAGCGAAGATGATTCTCGACAGGGGCGAGAGTAACAGGGTAGTTGTTATGGGGGACTTTAACTTTCCAAATATCGACTGGAAATACTATAGTTCGAGTACTTTAGATAGGTCAGTTTTTGTCCAGTGTGTGCAGGAGGGTTTTCTGACACAGTATGTAGACAGGCCAACCAGGAGCGATGCCACATTGGATTTGGTACTGGGAAATGAACCCGGCCAGGTGTTAGATTTAGATGTAGGTGAGCACTTTGGTGATAGTGATCACAATTCGGTTAGGTTTACCTTAGCGATGGGCAGGGACAGGTATATACCGCAGGGCAAGAATTATAGCTGGGGGAAAGGAAATTATGATGCGATTAGGCAAGATTTAGGATGCGTAGGATGGGGAAGGAAACTGCAGGGGATGGGAACAATCGAAATGTGGAGCTTATTCAAGGAGCAGCTACTGCGTGTCCTTGATAAGTATGTACCTGTGAGGCAGGGAGGAAGTTGTCGAGCGAGGGAGCCGTGGTTTACTAAAGAAGTTGAAGCGCTTGTCAAGAGGAAGAAGAAGGCTTATGTTAGGATGAGACGTGAAGGCTCAGTTAGGGCGCTTGAGAGCTACAAGCTAGCCAGGAAGGATCTAAAGGGAGAGCTAAGAAGAGCAAGGAGAGGACACGAGAAGTCATTGGTGGATAGGATCAGGGAAAACCCTAAGGCTTTCTATAGGTATATCAGGAATAAAAGAATGACTAGAGTTAGATTAGGGCCAATCAAGGATAGTAGTGGGAAGTTGTGTGTGGAATCAGAGGAGATAGGGGAAGTGTTAAATGAATATTTTGCGTCAGTATTTACAGTAGAGAAAGAAAATGTTGTTGAGAATACTGAGATTCAGGCTACTAGGCTAGATGGGATTGAGGTTCACAAGGAGGAGGTGTTAGCAATTTTGGAAAGTGTGAAAATAGATAAGTCCCCTGGGCCAGATGGGATTTATCCTAGGATTCTCTGGGAAGCTAGGGAGGAGATTGCAGAGCCTTTGTCCTTGATCTTTATGTCGTCATTGTCGACAGGAATAGTGCCAGAAGACTGGAGGATAGAAAATGTTGTCCCCTTGTTCAAGAAGGGGAGTAGAGACAGCCCTGGTAATTATAGACCTGTGAGCCTTACTTCGGTTGTGGGTAAAATGTTGGAAAAGGTTATAAGAGACAGGATTTATAATCGTCTTGAAAAGAATAAGTTCATTAGAGATAGTCAGCACGGTTTTGTGATGGGTAGGTCGTGCCTCACAAACCTTATTGAGTTTTTCGAGAAGGTGACCAAACAGGTGGATGAGGGTAAAGCAGTGGATGTGGTGTATATGGATTTCAGTAAGGCATTTGATAAGGTTCCCCACGGTAGGCTATTGCAGAAAATACGGAAGTTTGGGGTTGAAGGTGATTTAGAGCTTTGGATCAGAAATTGGCGAGCTGAAAGAAGACAGAGGGTGGTGGTTGATGGCAAATGTTCATCCTGGAGTTTAGTTACTAGTGGTGTACCGCAAGGATCTGTTTTGGGGCCACTGCTGTTTGTCATTTTTATAAATGACCTGGAAGAGGGTGTAGAAGGGTGGGTTAGTAAATTTGCAGATGACACTAAGGTCGGTGGAGTTGTGGATAGTGCCGAAGGATGTTGTAGGGTACAGAGGGACATAGATAGGCTGCAGAGCTGGGCTGAGAGATGGCAAATGGAGTTTAATGCGGAAAAGTGTGAGGTGATTCACTTTGGAAGGAGTAACAGCAATGCAGAGTACTGGGCTAATGGGAAGATTCTTGGTAGTGTAGATGAACAGAGAGATCTTGGTGTCCAGGTGCATAAATCCCTGAAGGTTGCTACCCAGGTTAATAGGGCTGTTAAGAAGGCATATGGTGTGTTAGCTTTTATTAGTAGGGGGATCGAGTTTCGGAGCCACGAGGTCATGCTGCAGCTGTACAGAACTCTGGTGAGACCGCACCTGGAGTATTGCGTGCAGTTCTGGTTGCCGCATTATAGGAAGGATGTGGAAGCTATGGAAAGGGTGCAGAGGAGATTTATTAGGATGTTGCCTGGTATGGAGGGAAGGTCTTACGAGGAAAGGCTGAGGGACTTGAGGTTGTTTTCGTTGGAGAGAAGGAGGAGGAGAGGTGACTTAATAGAGACATATAAGATAATCAGAGGGTTAGATAGGGTGGATAGTGAGCGTCTTTTTCCTCGGATGGTGATGGCAAACACGAGGGGACATAGCTTCAAGTTGAGGGGTGATAGATATAGGACAGATGTGAGAGGTAGTTTCTTTACTCAGAGAGTAGTAAGGGCGTGGAACGCCCTGCCTGCAGCAGTAGTAGATTCGCCAACTTTAAGGGCATTTAAGTGGTCATTGGATAGACATATGGATGAAAATGGAATAGTGTAGGTCAGATGGTTTCACAGGTCGGCGCAACATCGAGGGCCGATGGGCCTGTACTGCGCTGTAATGTTCTAATTCTAATACAAGCAGTCGTCACTGCTCCCAGTGGCGCTGCTGATACTGCAGAGCTGCCGGCCTTCCCACTGTGAAATGACTTTGGGGGTCCGATGGAGGGCCCAGGCGGGGTCCGTCCTCGCCTTCCGGCCTGCTGCCGGAACCCCCGTCACAAGCATAAAATGCAGTCCTTTGTGTCTGTCTTCACAAAAGAGGAAGATGATGCAGACATTATAGTTAAAGAAGGGGAGAGTGAAATATTGGATAGGATACACATAGTGAGAGAGGAAGTATTAAGGTGTTTAGCATCTTTGAAAGTGGATAAATCACTGGCCCAGATGAAATGTATCCCAGGCTGTTAAGGGACATAAGGAAGGAAATAGTGGAGGGCCTGACCATCATTTTCCAATTTTCTCTGGCTGCAAGTGTGATGCTGGAAGATTGGAGGACTGCTGAGGTTGTACTGTTGCTTAAAACAGGGAGGAAGGGATAGACCGAGTAATTACAAGCCAGTCAGCCTAACCTTGATGATGGACAAATTATTGGAAAAAATTCTGAGGGACAGTATTAATCGTCATTTGGAAGGGCATGGATTAATCAAGGACCATCAACATGGATTTACTGAGGGAAGGTTATGTCTGTCTAACTTGATTGAATCTTTTGAGGAGGTAACAAGGAGGGTCAATGAGAATAAGGTGTTTAATGCAATCTGCATGGATGTTAGCAACACATTTGCCATACAGCAGACTGCTCAGAAAGATCAAAATGAAAGTGACAAGTTGGATTCAAAATTGCCTCAGTGGCAGGAAGCAAAGGGTAATGGTCGACGAGTGTTTTTGTGACTGAAAGGCTGTTTCCAGTGGGGTTCCAGAGGGCTCAACACTAGGACCCTTGCTTTACTTGGTATAAACTTTAGGCTTAAATGTAAGGGGCATGATTAAGGAATTTGCAACTGATACAATAATTGCTTGTGTGGTTGATAGTGAGGAGGAAAGCTGTAGAGCGCAGAAAAATATCAGTGGACTGGTCAGGTGAGCAGAAAAATGGTAAATAGAATTCAATCCGGAGAAGAGTGAGATAATGCATTTGGGGAGGGCAAACAAAGCAAGGGAATACACAATAAATGACAGGATACTGAGAAGTGTAGAGCAACAGAGGGACCTTGGAGGGCATGTCCACAGATTCTTGAAGGTTGCAGGAGAGATAGGTAAGGTGGTTACAATGGCATATGGAATATTATCCTTTATTAGCTGAGGCATGGAATATAAGAACAGGGAGGTTATGCTGGAAGTGTAAGAAACACTAGTTTGGGCACAGCTAGAGTACTGTACACAGTTCTGGTCACTATATTACAGGAAGGATATGCCCGCACTAGAGAGGATACAGAGGAGGTTTAAGAGGATGTTGCCAGGACTGGAGAATTTTAGCTATGAGGAAATATTGGAATAGGCTGGGCTTATTTTCTTTGGAACAAAGGAGGTTGAGGGGAGATTTAATTGAGGTGTATAAAATTATGAAGGGCCTAGACATAAAGGATAGGATGGACCTATTTCCCTTAGCAGAGAGGCCAATAACTGAGGGCATGGATTAAAGTAATTGGGAGAAGGATTAGAGCAGAGTTGGAGAGAAATTATTTTCATTCAGAGGGTTGTAGGGTCTGGAACTCACTGCCCGATAGGGTGGTAGAGGCAGAAATATTCGTCACATTTATAAGGTATTTGGATATGGACTTGAATTACTATAACCTGTAAGGCTACAGACCAAGAGCTGAAAAGTGGGATTAAGGTGAATAGCTCTTTTTCAGCCAATGGGCCAAATGGCCACCTTCTGTGTAAATTTCTATGATTCTCCTGCTTGCTGGTGAGGATTTTGACTGGAGTCTGCAATACACAGGTACTGATCCCTGACCCAGGACACTTCCCTGACCCTACAAGGGCAGATTAAGGAATATTTCACCCATGTCTTACACAATCTCGAGATACACTTCACATAATTGGGGAAAGCTCATTAACACTTCAGACAAGCTGGCTTTAGGTGAGGTCTTGTATTTGGCAAAACACATTGCATGGCATATGTGCATTTTTTAAAACTGCTCAAAAGATTTCTTTGACAGCAACAATACCTAGTCTGGGAGCAAATTATATATTTTATCCTATTGCTTGGATTGTATGTAGTGGTACCAATTATAATAACAGGTTTTGAAATATGGATAACAATACCTACCTTCCCACACAGTCGCACACTGTTGCACCTGATGAAGTTATTTTAAAGTAGTGAGGACTCATCCCATTTCAACTAAATGAAGTTTCAAGATCACAAATGTCACTTCCTGCAGCTCAAAAAAATATAGCAGTCAAACAGTCTGACTGAATTTCTTCCATTCCAAATAAAACATTAACACAGGTTTATACCTTGTAAAAGTAATAGAAATAATCTCAGTGAAGATTCAGAGGACAATACATGATTAGAGCAAGACTCTTTAATTTCAAAGTAATATGTTGTATTTTTAAAAATTTGTATACTCTTAGTACAGAGTGCTCAGAAAAGAAAATTAGTATCCTGTCAGTAGAATTCTGTTTAATTAATTAAATGATCCCAGAAATTAGGCAAACCTACCAAGAAATTAAAACATTTAAAATAAACTAGATGATTTAATACAAAAGCAAAATACTGTGTGCATGCTGGAAATCTAAAATAAAAACAGGAAGTCCTGGAAATATTTAGCAGGTCAGACAGCATCTTTGGAGAGAGAAACAGAGTTAACGTTTCAGGTCAGTGACCTTTCATCAGAAGATTTAATAAGTGTGTGGCAGCTGGCATACAAAATAAACTTATGGATGGTTCACCTCTCTCCTGTGGTTCTTCCATTCTTAGATTTAAAATCACAAACTCTGATCACAGGTTTCGACTAGTAATCAGTCTCTTTTTATTGAGGTCTAAGCATGTTCACTACAAAACTGTCTCCATCCATTTATTTTATTGAGGGACCTAAGTGAAAGGCCAAGGCCCATAGTACAGAAACTGCCAAGATGGAAAAGAGTATACCAGAAGATGAGATTATAAGAAAGCTGGGTTTCAGCACCATGTCAAATAGATGCTAATTTCCTCCTTTACCTCCTTATTAAGGAATTATCTGGGGTTTTACCTCCAAGTGAGGTCTAATGACGAATCATGTTTGTCTCGGCTCACCAAACTATCTTATACTAACCAGGGATCAAAATGAGATTTATTTATTAATCCTTGATTAGGTTAACCTTAAGTTGCTGAGTGAGTGAATTAACTCTTTCTTGCCAAATAACTAAGGATGAAGCCAGACCACAAGTCATGCATTAAAAACTATTTATTGGTTAAAAATAACCAGTGAAAATTAAATTTGGGTAAACGCTTCACAGTCATGAAAAAATATAATCAAAGTTACTGGGCAGGTGCGTGGCAAATTATCAATGGACAGAGTTCAGAGTTACTGAACAAAATGAGCAGCAATGGTTACATGGGAAATTCAATGGATCACTGTAAATCAACATAATGAATGCTGAGTATTAACCATAGAAGCGATACGATCAGAGTCTGAAGTTATATATTGGTTAGATTATTTTAAGAGTAATTCCTTAGATAGCTGGCAAGTTAATAGCATTCAATAGCTAATTTTTCAAATAGCTCCCGATTACATGTATGATTCACAATGTTCAGAGCTTACATAATCCCATCATCATCAGTGGCCGGTTTGGGCTAATCTCCTTCCTTCCTTGCAACGTAGGCATTGGCCTTTGGGGTGTTGAGTCTGTTGTAATAGTGTAATTGTTAGCATGTTAAATATAATCATTTAAATATATTTTTATGCTAATATGTATGTCATCATAGGAAGTGATGCAATATCACGTGATTCAGTTCTCCTGCACAGTAAGCACATGTAAGATGAAGCAACAACAAGTCTCCATTAAAGCTCTATGTTCAACCTTTATGCCTGCCCTTCAGATTCATTTTTATTAATCTAGAAAGAGTTAATACAATATGGTGGCAGTAGTAACTATAATAACAGCATTGATCAGCAGCTGAAAATGATATTTCAAGCCCGAAGCCCTACCTGAAGTACTGCAATCAGATCACAGCTCTCACATCGGGAGAGCAATGGTGTGAGTAGAAACTGAAGTTGATTTGGGGGCACCCCTGGTTCTGCCCCGAGCTAGCAGGAAAATTATCAGCAGTTTCAGCTGCAGCAATCAGTGCGGCATTGTGTTTTGGTGCAGATTCCATCCCACCATCACCGCACTTGCATGCCATTAGCTGACCCAGACGCCAGGGACCCTCCGACCTACAAGCTCACAAGGTCATGCTGCAGCAACACAGCTCATGGCGTGATTCCTGCTCAGCTCTGCAGACATCACAGCTTGTTGAAACTTTTAAAGCAAGGTTTGCTCCTCAGGGGGAGAAAAGAGTAGAAGGCTTAGGAAATGGCAGCCAGATTTCAGGAGATGGACTGGAAAGCACCTGATGTCCCAGGCAAAGTCAAATTGTTTAAACAGAGGATTGAACTACGTTTCCTAGACCATGAGGTTGTAGATGCAGAGAAGCAGGTGATAAAAATCAGGATGGCCATGGGAAATGAAGGTCTGCGCAGCATCAATACCTCTGGTTTATCTGATACTGACCAGAAGGATCCATCAAAGCTATGGGCAACATTAGAAAGTCAGCTTAGAATTAAAGTTAATTTCAGAGTACACTGCCTGAAACTAATTTGGTATAGACAGAAAGCCAACAAGAGCTTTGTTAACCAATGCAGAGAGAAAGCAAGAGAATGCGACTTCTCTGATGCTGAACTCTCAGAACGCATTATGGAGTTGGTGATCGCCTCCACTCCTATTGAGGCATTCTAGAAAGTTCTCTTGGAAAAGCCGATGGGACACGAAGTGGAGAGTATGCTGCAGGATGACTGCAGATACGAGGCAATTATGGCAGGGAGACAGTGCTTGCAAGCCTTAGGGTCCAAAATGCTTGTTGGTTCAATATCCAAGGATCCCAGGCAGAAAAAGGCGTGTAATAACTGTGGGCTCGCCCACCAACCGCATAGATGCCTGGCATAGGTAAACACGCGCAAGGCATGCGGATTTAGAGGGCACTGGGCTAAACTTGGCAGCAGGAACATGGGGAGAAGCCAGAGCGGACAGCACTCAAACCCCAGAAGTATGCCACCCAGAGGAAAAGGAAGGTGAGACACTGCCAGGCATCGCCAAAAGCATAGACCCATCCATGGGGGAATGTCTGACCAAAATGAATGAGGTGAATCGAGGTGAAGACACTACAGGCGAATAGCTATTTCACATGGTCACCTTAGCAGAACAGGTCCATTCTGTTAACAAAACGGAAGCTTTCGCAACACTCCAGATTATCTGCCCCAATAAAGCTGGACAGCATCGATGGTGAGTGAAGATTGACACTGGTGCAAGTGCCAACACTCTATCTTTCCACATTCTCAAGGACATGGAAGTCTGTGGTCCAACCCACAAGCGTGAAGCTTACAGCATACAATGGCTCAACAATAAAGTGCCTAGATTCCCTAGAACTGGAATGTAGGTACAAAGAGTCAAATGGTCTACTCAGTTATTCTACATAGTGGATGTGTCAGGACCAGCAATAGTAAGGTTGTCGGCATGAAGCAAACTTAACATGGTCACCATCCATGAACTGATCCAGTCAGAAGACCACAGCAGTCAAACAGGTGGACACCCATTGGATCGGTACAAGACCTCCAGAGGTTGTACCCAGACTGGTTACGTCAGAAGCAAGGTAAGATGAAAGACGCACATGACGTGCATGTGGATGCAGAATTACTGACACTAGGTGAGCGTCTTTCACCCGCGAGAACAGACATGGATCCCAGCAGAGATGTTCAAGATGTGCAAAGAACTATGTTCTTATGAGGTGACAACACCAAATGGTATGGTTTTGCGAAGGAATCAATCTCACTTCAGGGGATTCTCTGCTAGCCATGCACAAGGCAACCAACTAGCATTGCCTACGCATAACAGCATACCTTTTGCAAATGAAGAGACAACAAGTCCTACACCGACAACTGAGGACAATCCTCCCAGACACAGTCTTCAGGAGGAGAGGACGGACAGATCAAGAATACACCCACAAGTCATTGTCACAAGGTCTGGTTGAGTCAGCTGACGACCAATAAGTTTCAAACATAGACAACATCTTGAAGAGAAGTTTTCCAAATGTTCCAGTTACCATTGAATGTTTTGTGTAAATTGTGTTATAGTTGTCAGATTTCTTATATCTCATAAAGGTTGCTTATTCATGTATTAATGTTATGCTATATGGGGTTGTCATTTAAGGGAAGGGGGTTATTGTGATAGTGTATTTGTTAGTATGTTAAATTTAATCATTTGTTTATAATATGTTTATACCAATATTATGTTATCACAGGAGGTGATGCAACATCACATGATTCAGTTCACCTGCACAGTTAGCATGTGTAAGCTGACGCTACAAGAAGTCTCCATTAAAGCTCTGCTTTCAACCTTTATGCCTGCCCTTCAGCTTCATTTGTATTAATCTAGAAAAGAGTTGATGAACACCTTTGCAGCAGGGTTATCTCTTTCTCTTGGATCTTTGATTCTGAATAAATCCACTTTGTACACGAATGATGATATTGGAGTTGGCTTCCCTCTCCTCTTTCTCGATCTCTGACAACTCACAGTTGAGTAACACTTAGCTCTGTCTCAACAGCTTGTGTAGCCACAATTTAGCCACTGGCACTCTGTCCTTCAACATACCTTGTATTGATAAGTGTACCTCTTGCATGTGCTAGGTAAAAGTTCTTACAGAAGAATAGAGGAAAGAAAATACGTCTTGTGGTTAACACACAGGCCAAGATTGATTGCTACTTCTACCAAAGGCAAAGAAAAACTCTACTTCTAAGTGACCCACATATCAAAAGAGCCCACCTCTTTTTGTGTCAATCACCCCTCACAAGTCAGCGCTGATACATGGATTTTCAAACAAGTCCACTTTTTTTGCAACCCTCTGCTACCCTTTAACCTTGCTTTGAAGAAAGGGACCCACATAAATATGAGGGGTAATGACCTGATTAGGACTCACCAAGTACTTCTTCCCTGGATCTGAGCCAATGGGTGGAACCTTCTGCTGGTGGTGGGGGTCTCGATGTTAGGGGAAGCCGATGCTGAGATCACCGCGTAGGCTCTTTTACGGAAGGCACAGCGAATTTAGTACCAATCAGATACTTAACTGAAAAGCGTGGGCCTTCAGTACAATTTAAGACCCCACCGCTGGAAGTCCCGGCCTTGCAGAGCTGCTGACCACAGAGGTGGTGGCTGCTGCTGTAGCTGCAGCGACCAGATATCGAGGAGTGGTGCTGGAACCACGCTCAAGGTACGTCAGGGTTTTTAGTTTTAGAGATACAGCAGTGAAACAGGCCCTTTGGCCCACCGAGTCTGTGCCGACCATCAACCACCCATTTATACTAATTCTACACTAATCCCATATTCCTACCACATCTCCACCTGTCCCTATATTTCCCTACCACCTACCTATACTAGGGGCAATTTATAATGGCCAATTTACCTACCAACCTGCAAGTCTTTTGGCTGTGGGAGGAAACCGGAGCACCCGGAGAAAACCCACGCAGACACAGGGAGAACTTGCAAACTCCACACAGCCAGTACCCAGAATTGAACCCATGGGTGGAAGGGGTCTCGCAGGATGGGGGGATCGCGGGGGAGGGGGATGGAGGGGGATGCAGCAAGGGCAGGGGGGTGGCCATCAGTAGGCCCCTCCCTTTCCCAATTCCAGTCCCTCGTTCAGGCATTAAGTGCTTTTGAATGAGGGACGCCCGCCCCACCCTGCGCCTCCCCGCATCCGGGAAGCAGCCCGCATGGATTTTCATGCTGTGCTTCCTGTGCAGTGACAAGGCTGCTCGCTACACGAGTAATTACGGCTGTGGCGGGAAGAAGCCCTCAATTAGGGTTAATTACACAGTGAGGGGCCACAATTGGCGGTGGGGCAGGAAGGCCATTCACAGGCCTTGCCACCTCAGACTAACTTTCGGTGGAGGCAGGATGACGGCAGGATCTCCCCCGCCACTATCCCACTCGATTTTATGCTCTCCCCGCCTCCAAATCCATTGCGGAGGAGAGCATAAAAGTTCACCCAACGATAATGAATTTACGATTTAATTTCTTAAATGCCTGTTTTAACTATTTCATTTCTTAGTGCTTAGTTCAACAGCTGAACTGCATATTGTATGAGCATCATCAGGTACTTTAGAAAACATTTCTTTTACAGACCTCAATGGTAACCCTTTGGGCAATTTTACCAAGCACTGTTCCCACTTATGTCCTACTTTCAACACAGTGAGGATACACAGAGGAAGAATAGTGATTGGAACAGAGGTAGCATTCCAAATGAAACTCAGGGATCCTCAAAATACTTAGCATAGGAGCAGCATTATGTATGCTGGGACTATCTGACTCAAGCTCGTCCACAGTGCATAACATTCCTAATTGTGCCAAATTGTACAAGCCTGTTGATTTGAATAATTAGCAGAGTTTTGGTCTTGTACTGCATCAAAGGGCTACAGCCAATCATTGGTTCTGCAAGTCAAAAGCATGCCAACTGCCACCTCCAGTTGGCTTGGTTCTTTGATTGGTCCCAGATAACATGATAAATGTATTTCCAGGTCTTTTAAAGAGATTAGAACAAAAGACATTAATAAACTGTAACAATTTCATTTTATAGATTGGCTGCCATTTCCCAGTATTCAAACACAGACAAAGCTCTTGCAATAAGCCTGGAATTTCCAGTGATTCAGAAGTTTCAAAAGGAAGAGCGTGTCCATTTAAACAATGAACATATTAAACTCTCTATTACGTACTTAGAACTAGCAAAATTTATTATTTTTTTTATTTAGAGATACAGCACTGAAACAGGCCCTTCGGCCCACCAAGTCTGTGCCAACCAAGAACCACCCATTTATACTAACCCTACAGTAATCCCATATTCCCTACCACCTATCTACACTAGGGGTAATTTACAATGGCCAATTTACCTATCGCCTGCAAGTCTTTGGCGGTGGGAGGAAACTGGAGCACCCGGCGAAAACCCACGCGGTCACAGGGAGAACTTGCAAACTCCACGCAGGCAGTACCCAGAATTGAACCTGGGTCCCTGGAGCTGTGAGGCTACGGTGCTAAACACTGCGCCAAAGATTTATTAGTTTACAAAATAGATTTCCTGTCCTAGTAGTGACGTTGAATATGTCAAAGTTTCCATGTAATTCAGGTGGGTGGGGGTGAGTAGTGACTTAGGGACTCAGGTCACTGTATCCCCACCCAATGTTGTATCATGTCGATTTTCTGCTGGGAGTAAGTGTCTAAATCTTTAAATTAATGGAGAATTCCTTCTGCTTTGCATTACTTTCCACCTGTTGTAAGGGACAGCTCTATAAAACAAACATTTCTTATTGCCACAGCGCTGTAATAAAGGTACAAGTGAATACATATTGCGAAATACTTTACAGACTACTGGCAAATCTCTGCTACAGTAATGTTTCAGTTCATTTTTCATTCATTCTCTAATTTTTTTCATCCTGCTGAGGGTTTGGTTCTCCAATACAGCTATCTGTCTTCTAAGTGGAAAACAGGTGCAAAAATGGGGGGTCAATGCCCCAAAGACACCTGAAATACACAATTGGTTCAAGCCACATTTCTGGTTTTCCTGGTGGAAATATAATTTGGTTCCTTGCATGAGCTACTGAGGGGCCGAACTTCTGTTTTAGGACACCTTCCTGAAATTGGGCTGCTTTGGGCCTGTGTGCAGCCTAATAAACTGCAGCCACCAAAAAGTATGCTTTTTAAAAATACTTTCACGTGGAATCAGGAGGATGAGAAGTGCTTCTTTTGGCTCCACAGCAGTCCTGAGGGCAACTGACAGCTGGAATCGTTCTTTTCTCCAATTCTCCTTCCCCCTTCCGGGGCTTACCTAGAGTCTGCTGCTGGCAAGACAAGCCGTCCAAATTGGTTTGTGGAAAAGTAGAAAACTGTCCCTAAAGGTGTGTCATGCATTGGCAGTTCACCGTAGTTACTAAAATGAGGTCCAATTTTGGGCCAACCTCAGGCCCCCTGACTCAGGCGTGCACTGTATACATCAGCTATGGGTCTGAAAATGGGCCATAATGAATTTTCCTCCCACAGCTGGAAGTAAAAGTCTTGTAATGCAAACAAATTCAGTCAAAACAGTGGCAAAATGTTGTACTAATAAAAATGCAGAAAGAACAGCATAATAAGTAAAAAAAACTTCCTAACCAAAAATTTTAAAGTTGCTTACCTTTAGGAGTTCTGTTTCTACAGGCCAGGCCATCCACAGAGTAGCTGTTTCAAATAGATAAACTGTGCTTCTATTGAGGATCTGGCCAGACCCCTGCAAGGTGCAGTAAGGAGCCTATTTAATTAATGTTTGGAAGGTAAATGACATCAGAGTAGCCTCAAAAATGCTGGCATGTTTTCTGCCCACTGTGAATTGTGCATTCTTACCTGTATGCCTGCCACACAACAATCAGGCACATGAAGCACAGTTTATTTCCCTTTCCCTAACTTAGTGGCAGTAAGGCCAATTGAAATGTTCCTACTGCCACTCCAGCTGAGATCAATTAAGTTAACACAGAACAAGGATTGGAATCTGAGAACTTCGTGGTCTATATAGCTCAGTACCATGCATTGTGCTTCCAATCGGGCTATTGGTAGCAGGCATTCCTGATTTTCTTGCAGCAGACTAAATATTGCTGCATCAAACTATACTGAAAATGCAATACAGAGTTGGGCTTAATTTAGTCTCTTCATGCCCCCAAACTATAGATTTCATTTTTTCTTAAGCACTAATACTTGCACAATATGCTGCAGAAAGTAAATTTTCTGCTGCGTCTTCAAAAATTTCCACTGAGCATTAAAGCTCAAAACACTGCCCCACACAGGATGATATTTGTTCTCACTGAACTTTACCAGGTAGTGGCATATCTTCTGTATTGTTCTCTTGATTAAAAACATTGTCAGTGCCAAGTATGTTATCATCGTGTCTCATACATGTGTAAAGACAGTTCAGCTGCTGGCTGGGCACTATACACACTGCAAATGATATAATAAAAATGATGTTTTAATTAAAACAGCTTGGTTGTTTCAGCTTGTTGACGGTTTCACTCATTTTTTTACAAAACAACAGTGCAACCACTTTTAATGAATAGTTGTTCCCTGCTATTCCTCCAAAGTTCTCACTGTTGTTCGTGTGTACCTTTCTGGCTGTTGTTAGTTTCTATCTCTCAAATAACATGGATGTACTTGATACTTCCTTCCAAAAAAAGTGTTGAATGAAATCAAGGAAGTGAAAAACACGTTAAAAAAGTTTGAGACTTGTTGGGAAATGTTCCATATGAGAATATTCAGATGTTTTTCACAATCTACCTTCATATACCAATAGACAGACGATCAAGAGAGAATGAGAAAGGCAATAGTACTCTCCTCAATGTGCCTTTGATCTTTTGGCGGACCCAGTCTGTGCATGGAAAATAAACTGAAACCCATCATTTGGAGCCCAAGTTTCTCTGAGGAGAGAGACAGTCTGAGCTCTGTGAATCTTGTTCCACTGCCTGTTTTTTCATTAACCACATACAGACATGTAAACAGTGGATGTGGTTGATGCCTGTGGTTCCAATGCCTCAGCGAAATGTTTTCACCCTGTTTTTTGAGCACATCTCTGAATGAAAACAGGATAAATAAAAGCACAGAGCCAATGGGCCAATTTTTCAAATGCATCCATTAAAAGGAAGGTTGACCATACCATCCTCCTCCAATGCCTATCCAGTCATCCAGCTGGGTGAGACTGTTCTCATCAGATTCCAGAGCCTCACCACTCCAGCGACCCGGGTTCGGTTCTGGGTACTGCCCGTATGGAGTTTGCAAGTTCTCCCTGTGTCTGCGTGGGTTTCCGCCGGGTGCTCCAGTTTCCTCCCACAGCCAAAGCCTTGCAGGCTGATAGGTAAATTGGCCATTGTAAATTGCCCCGAGTGTAGGTAGGTGGTAGGAGAATGGTGGGGATGTGGTAGAGAATATGGGGTTAATGTAGGATTAATATAAATGGGTGGTTGTTGGTCGGCACAGACCCGGTGGGCTGTAGGGCCGGTTTCAGCGCTGTATCTCTAATTAAATAAAATAAATAAATAAATATCTAACCGTAGACAAAGGCCAGAATTTTACGCACCACCAAAGAGCAGGAAGGTGGTGGGGGGGAGGTGTTAGATGGAGCAGGAGGCTCAGGGGGGCCTTCCCAACCCAATCCCACCTCCGCCTGCCCCAGGCCAATTAAGGCCTTTAAGTGCCGACTTATCGGCCACTTAAGGGCCTCCGCCCACCTCCACGGGGATTTTACATGTGGCTGGTCAGGTGACCAGGCCCGGGAAAAGCTGCCTGTTAAAAGCAGGCAGCTCTATGACATCCTGGAGGGGGGGAGGGCTGTCATGATCGGGCACCCTGTGCCCGACGGAGGGCTGCCCCCACTGCCCAACCACCCCCCTGTCCCCCCAACCGACCACATTTGCCCACTCGAATGATCACCCCTGGCGAGGCAACAAAAACTTACCTGTGTTCCGGGATTCCCCAACACCCTTCTCATGAAGCTGGGCTACAGTCCCTGCAATGGTCACCGTTCCTGGTGGCTGATTGGCCAGCAGCTCTATTAGGCGGGACTTCCTACCTCAAGCGGGTGGAAGTCCCACCTCAGACCAATTAAAGCCTGGGGGCCTGCAAAATACGGGTCGGATCCCCAGGCCAGGCGGAAGCAGGATTGCCACCGATTTTTCAGTCGGTGGACGGCTCCAGTCCGCCAATGGTAAAATCCCAGCCAAAGAATCACTTGCAATGCCTTCTCTTCCTGCACCTGCACCGTTACCTCTGGTGTTCCCCAAGGATCTATCCTTGGCCCCCTCCTATTTCTCATCTGCATGCTGACTGCTTATCCGACATCCAGTACTGGATGAGCAGAAATTTCCTCCAATTAAATATTGGGAAGACTGAAGCTATTGTTATCAGACCCCGGTCCAAACTCTATTCCCTAGCTAATGACTCCAACCCTCTTCCTGGCAACAGTCTGAGATTAAGCTGTCTGTTCGCAACCTTGGTGTCAAATGTAACCCCAGGATGAGCTTTTGACCTCATATTTCTGCCATCACTAAGACTGCATATTTCCACCTCCATAACATTGCTCGATGTCACCCCTGTCTCAGCTCATCTGCTGCTGAAACCCTCATTCATGCCTTTGTTACCTCTGGACATGACCATTCCAATGCACTCCTGGTTTGGTCCCCCACATTCTACGCTCTGTAAATTTGAGATCATCCAAAACTCTGCTGCCCGTGTTTTAACTCGCACTAAGTCCTGTTCCCAAATCACTCCTGTGCTCATTGATCTGCATTGGCTCCCAGTCAGGCAACGTCTTGATTTTAAAATTCTCATCCTTATTTTCAAATCCTTCCAAGGCTTTGCCACTCCCTATCTCTGTAATCTCCTCCAGCCCCACAAGACTCCAAGATACCTGTGCTCCTATAATTCTGACCTGTTGTGTATCCCTGATGTTAATCGCTCCACCATTGGTGTTCGCACCTTCAGTTTCCTAGGCCCCAAGCTCTGGAATACCCTCTCTACACCTCTCCGCCTCTCCACATCACTTTCCTCCTTTAAAACACTCTTTAAAACCTACCTCTTTGACCAAGCTTTTGGTCATCTGACTTAATGGGCTGAATTTTATATTCCCGCCGCCGAAATCGGTGGTGGGTGAAAACAATGGCGGCCCGCCCATTCGGGCTACACATCACGGAGCCACTGCAATCCTAAGCACGGCGGCTCATTTAAATAGCCAGGGCAGGCTGACCCACCCACCCCCCGATGGCGTGGATTGTGCGGGCAGTCTGCCCCCGGAAATGGCATTAGCAGCCTGTGCTCATGGGCTGATGCCATTTTTAAAGGGCTTTGAGCACTTGCATTACGTTTAAAGATTTAAAGGTACAGTTAATAAAAAAATTAAATACATTAATTTTGACCCCTCCCACCCCCACAATAACCATAAAATTAATTACTGCCCTCTCCCCTCCCAAAACACTTGCCTGTCCACCTGACACCCCCCCACAAAGTGCATAAAATTTAACCTAACATCCTTCCCGCCATCCCCTATACCAGCAATATCACTTTGACCCCGTTTCCCCCCCCCACTGCACTGAGAACCTTACCAGCTGCCCCCTTCCTCCAGTGTGGCACCTCGTTTCCCCGGACAGGGATCCAAAGGCACTTGAGTGCCGGCCAGCGGCAGGAAGATCGCAACAGGACGGAAGGTGGGAACGTAAGTATAATTAATGCATTAATTTTAATTTATTTGCATATGTAAATGGGGTTTCCGTCGCTGAGTGGTGGGGGAGCCGCCATGAAGCCTCGCCGCCAGCAGCAATATCAGGCCGGGCCCTCCTGGCATCGGGTTGCGTGGCGGCCCTCTCCCAGAGACATTTTCCGGCCTCCCCACCATGAGTCCCAACATTGTTGTTGGTGGGGTGGAGGTCTGCAAAATTCAGCCCAATATCTCCTTTCTTGGTACGGGGCCATATTTTGTTTTATAATGCTCCCGTAAAGTGCCTTGAGATGCTTTATTACGTTAAAGGTGCGATACAAATATAAGCTGTTTTTGAGTGTGCCCGTGATTTCTTGATCTGCACTTCTGCTCCCTACGTTCAGCATGAAGCTGGGAAAGTGGCCCTTAAATACTAAATACAAAATGAACAAAATAGTCAACTGGGAGGTGGGCCTATTCCCAATTTCCCCTTGAGGGAGGATGCCCTGTGGTAAGAATAGAATGATTTCACATCATGGGGAAAGCATCCATTTCCTCTTCTGACTGCGTGCAGATACCACTAGACACCCAGATGGAGACAGACAAGAAACAGGCCAGGCAGGAGTGAGGCAAGGAAGAAAGAAAGACTTGCATTTCTATAGCACCCTTCACAACCACAGCACATCCCAAAGCGCTTTACAGCTAATGAAGTTGTTTTGAAGTGTTGTCAATGTTGTAATGTCAGCATTGCAGCATTCAATTTGTGAACAGCAAGCTCCTCCAAACAGCAATTTGTTAATGACCAAATAATCTGTTTATAGGTGTTGATTGAAGATAAATATTGACCAGGATTCAAGTGAGAATACCCTTTCTATTTTTCAAAATATCACTTTGAAATAATGTTATGGGAACTTTTATGACCACCTTAGATGGATGACAGGGCCTCAGTTTAATGTCTCATCTGAAAGACAGCATCTCAAACAGTGCAGCATTCCCTCAGTACTGCACTGATATGCCAAACTGGATTAGGTGCTCAAGTGACTGGAGTGGCATTTGAATTCAAAACCTTCTGACTTAGAGGCGAGAGGGCGATGGCTGGCACCTAAGGCAATTAGATGGCACTTATTTCTATTATGTTACATATCTTTGCACTTATTTACATATCACATAGAATATTTACATAGAATAACATAGAATCTACAACACAGAAACAGACCATTTGGCACTCCCTGGTCTATGCTAATATTTATGTTCGACATGAGTCTCCTCCCACCCTTTTTCATCTAACCTTATCAGCATAATCTTCTATTTCATTCTCCATCATTGGTTTATCTAGCTTCCCCTTAAATGAATTTATGAGTTTTACAAAAGCGTATTGCTGATTTATGCACATATTCTCAATTAAACGCACAGAGACACTGTGACTGCATAACAATAGTGGATACATTTCCAAACTAACACGTATGAAGCACATATGATAGGCTGGAATATAAATGTAAGTTTTTCTTTCTTTGGTGACATTGGGATCCATACAGTGATGCACATTGCAGTTAAATAAACACTGTCACCAATTAACAGATAATACTGCCTCCGCCTGTTCTGTATATCCACACATGTAACCATGCTCTGTTACTGGTAAAATGCAGGGAGATCTGTTTTAGAGTTGAGAAACTTGACATCTTATCTTTTAAGTTTACTTTTAACTTTGTTAAGATGAGCATGTTTTGCTGCCAGTTTCTGCTTGTCTGTGTATATATAAGATACGCAACCTGGCCTTCTACGTAGATGTCACTTCAAAGGAAGCTGTCGGATGTCTGTTTATGCACATTTCCTAACACCTATTGCAGATGACATACGTCTATATTGGTCATTCTATCGAGGGGTGGGGTAGCACTGCTTTGTTCCAGTGATATTAAAAATTGAATCTACCATGCTTTGAACCCTACTTTGATTGATAGTTTTGATTCATTGTGAAAGATATCTTTTGATCTTCCTTTGAAGCAGCAAGGACTTCAAAGGGTAGAGAAGCATTCAACCCAGGCTAGTAGTCTAAAATCTTTACTGCTATTCTTCATGCTGTGTTGCTATTAATACTGGGAATTGGTAGGGTGCTCCCAAATAAAGCTCCTCCTCACAGATGTGGGATCCAAACTAGGAGAGTTACTGCAGTTTTAGAACTTTATTTGTGTTAAAATATATGAGTGTCATGCAGACCCTCACCTGTGTTCTCGCACCCACACTGTTTGGGATTTTCTTCTCCCTGCTGCTGTCACATGCGTTCAAGTCTTCAGAAGAAGGAAGTTTCCTCCACACAAGATCAGGGGGCAGGTTGTTCAACCTTGCCCGTCTAAGAGCGAAGACCAAAGTACAGAAAGTCCTCATCAAGGGACTCCTCTTTGCTGACGATGCTGCTTTAACATCTCACACTGAAGAGTGGCTGCAGAGTCTCATCGACAGGTTTGTGGCTGCCTGCAACGAATTTGGCCTAAGCATCAGCCTCAAGAAAACTAACATCATGGGACAGGACGTCAGAAATGCTCCATCCATCAATATCGGCGACCACACTCTGGAAGTGGTTCAAGAGTTCACCTACCTGGGCTCAACTATCACCAGTAACCTGTCTCTAGATGCAGAAATCAACAAGCGCATGGGAAAAGCTTCCACTGCTATGTCCAGACTGGCCAACAGAGTGTGGGAAAATGGCGCACTGACACGGAACACAAAAGTCCGAGTGTATCAAGCCTGTGTCCTCAGTACCTTGCTCTATGGCAGCGAGGCCTGGACAACATATGTCAGCCAAGAGCGACATCTCAATTCATTCCATCTTCGCTGCCTCCGGAGAATACTTGGCATCAGGTGGCAGGACCATATCTCCAACACAGAAGTCCTCGAGGCGGCCAACATCCCCAGCTTATACACACTACTGAGTCAGCGGCGCTTGAGATGGCTTGGCCATGTGAGCCGCATGGAAGATGGCAGGATCCCCAAAGACACATTGTACAGCGAGCTCGCCACTGGTATCAGACCCACCGGCCGTCCATGTCTCCACTTTAAAGATGTCTGCAAACGCGACATGAAGTCCTGTGACATTGATCACAAGTCGTGGGAGTCAGTTGCCAGCGATCGCCAGAACTGGCGGGCAGCCATAAAGGCGGGGCTAAAGTGTGGCGAGTCGAAGAGACTTAGCAGTTGGCAGGAAAAAAGACAGAAGCGCAAGGGGAGAGCCAACTGTGTAACAGCCCCAACAAACAAATTTTTCTGCAGCACCTGTGGAAGAGCCTGTCACTCTAGAATTTACAGCCACTCCAGGTGCTGCTCCACACACCAATGACCATCTCCAGACGCTTACCCATTGTCTCTCGAGACAAGAAGGCCAAAGACGTAAGACATGCAGACTCCCCACCTGCCAAGAATGAACATTGATTTTAAACTGTTGCTGGAGCGAGGAAATGACTTGTCAAACAGATCAGCAGTGGCTGGAAAAACATTTGCTTACTAACAGACAGTGCTTGGAGAGACAAAACGAATGCTCCCTGGTCCACTAAACCCAAAAATGACTTTGATCACCAGACCTTGAAGGTGAGGAAGTTCACATTTCAGGATGACTGCTAAAATGACAGAATCCACAAACCGAAGTGGTCAAACCAGCTCATCACATGACTAACCTGTTGGGAAATCTGGGATTTTTTGCATTGTGCCATGGAGAAAGGCAGAAGGCAGTTGAAACTGAAGCTGGAGCAAGGAAGCCTCTCTCTCTCTCGCTTTCTCCCAAGCCACCGGGCCCACAGAAGACACGTAAACCTCAAAAGAGAAAAGACTCCGACCTCAAAACAAGTTGAAGCGTGCATTGAGCCCCAACAAATTGCAAATCTGACTGGCAACCAGAGACTTCACAGTAAACTCAAAGGACAGTAAAATAGAAACCCATCTATTGCCTCAAACTTTTCCCCTGTATTCTTTTCTACTTTTCTGTCTCTATCTGAATGTGTGTTTATCACGTATGCATGCTAGCGTTGTCGTGTCGCATATTCGGAGTCGGTAAATGGTTTAGAGTTTAAGATTAATAAACTTCTACCTTTCTTGTTTAAAATCTATGAAAACCTGTCTGAATTGATTTATTTGCTTTACAGTTGGAAAGTGGTTAACAAGGATTCACTAAGGGGGAGCTAAAACACGATGTTTTTTAAAAAATTAAACCCTGTCATGGTTAAACCAGGCAAAGGTTGAGAGGGAACCCGAGACACCTCTCACCTGGTTATAACATAAGCATAAGAAATAGGAGCAAGAGTAGGCCATTCAGCCCTTCAAGCCTCCTCTACCATTCAAAAGATCATGGCTGACCTTCAACCTCAACTTCACCTTCCTGCACTATTCCCATATCCCTTGATTACCTTAATATCCAAAATCTACAGATCTCTGTCTTGAATATTTGGGCGGCACAGTAGCGCAGTGGTTAGCACTGCAGCCTCACAGCTCCAGCGACCCGGGTTCAATTCTGGGTACTGCCTGTGTGGAGTTTGCAAGTTCTCCCTGTGTCTGCGTGGGTTTCCTCCGGGTGCTCCGGTTTCCTCCCACAAGCCAAAAGACTTGCAGGTTGGTAGGTAAATTGGCCATTATAAATTGCCCCTAGTATAGGTAGGTGGTAGGGAAATATAGGGACAGGTGGGGATGTGGTAGGAATATGGGATTAGTGTAGGATTAGTATAAATGGGTGGTTGATGGTCGGCACAGACTCGGTGGGCCGAAGGGCCTGTTTCAGTGCTGTATCTCTAAACTAAACTAAACTAAACAATATACTCAACGACTGAGCATCCACAGCTGTTTGGGGTAGAGAACTCCTCCTCATCTTAATCCTAAATGGCTGGTCCGCTATTCTGAGATTGTGACCCTTAGTTCTAGGCTTCCCAGCCAGGGAAAACATTGATTCAGCATCCACCATGACATGCCCCTTAGGAATTTTAATATGTTTCAATGAGATAACCTCTCATTCTTTGAAACTCAAGGAATTATAGGCTTATTCTACATAGGCTGGATTTTTACAGGCCCCCCGAGGCAGAGTCAGAGGCAGGGCGGCACTGAGTATCGCGACAGGTGGCGGGAGCGGCAGGTCTGTCGCCCAGGGGTGGGTTAGGCCAATAACGGCCTTCCTGTCCAGAGGCCAATTAAGGGCCTCTTCCCTCCGCCACTGGGATCTTACCATGATTTTTTATGTTTGTGCTTTTGAACAGTGCTGTCTATTATTCTGTCATTAACACTCTCTCTGGATTAATGCTTTGTCTTTCAGCACACCATTCACACTCCCTTTGCCTTTGCCCCATGACATCTTTGTCATTTAATCTCTCCTGCCCTCTGCCCTATCACACACCTTCCCATTTGTTCTCTCCACCCCCACCCCTGCGTCACTTGCTTAAAACCTATTACATTTCTAACCTTTGCCAGTTCCGATGAAACGTTAACTCTGCTTCCCTCTTCACAGATGCTGCCATACCTGCTGAGTATTTCCAGCATTTTCTGTTTTTATAATACATTACACTCCCTCCCCTTATCTGAGTCATCGATACAGATTGCAAATAGCTGAGGCCTAAGTACTGATTCTTGACAATACCCCACTAATTACAGCTTACCAACTTGAAAACTTCCCGTTTATTCCTCCTGTTTTCTGTCCATTAACCAATCCTCAATCCTTGCTAATATATTATCTCCAATCCCATGAGGCTTAATTCTGTGTGGCACCTTATTGAATGTTTTTTTGAAGATCCAAATGTACTGCATTCACTGATTCCCCCTTATCTACCCTGCTAGTTACAGCCTCAAAAAACTCTAGCAGAATTCCCTTTCATAAATCCATGTTCACTCTGCCCAATCATATTATGATTTTCTAAGTGCCCTTTTATCATATCTCTAATAATAGATTTTAGCATTTATTCTGTTACTGCTGTCAGGCATCTCAAGGGCAATTAGGGATGGGCAATAAATGCTGGCCTAGTCAGCGATTCCCACATCCCATGAAAAAATAAAGAAAAGGCTAAATGGCCGAGTTCCCGTTTTCTCTCTCCCTCCGTTCTCGAATAGCAGGGTTGCGTTCCTTCTCATCCACGGGAATCATACTAGAATCTAGGGAATTCTGAAAGATCAAAATTAGCATATCCACTATTTCTGTAGCTACCTCTTTTAAAACCCTAGGATGTATGCCATAAGGTCCAAGGAATTTGTTGCCACTTAGTTCCCATTAATTTCTCCAGTACTATTTCTTTACTAATACTACTTTCTCTAAATTCTCATTCTCACTCGACTCTTGGTTACCCACTATTTCTGGAATGTTTTTGTGTCTTCTACCATGAAAACAAGTGCAAAGTATTTGCTAAATGTCTCTGCCATATTCTGATTCCTCATTATAATCTTGCCTGTCTCTACCTCTAAGGGACCCACATTTACTTTTGCTCATCTCTTCCTTTTTACATACCTATAGACACTTTTGCAATCTGTTTTTATGTATCTTGCTACTTTACTGTCATTCTATTTTCTCTTTCTTTCTTTATCAATTTCTTGATCATCCTTTTCTGTATTCTAAAATCCTTCCAATCAACAAGCTTCCTACTTTTTGGCAAAATTATAACTCTCTTCCTTTAATCTAATACTGTCTTTAACTTCTCCTTTGAGCTATGCTTGGACTGATTTTCTCTTGGGGAGGGGGAATTTATTCTTTAAAGTTTGCAACTTTATTAATTGTAAAGTATGAAGCAATCGTTTAAGTGATTGTCATTGCTTATCTATTGTCTTATCTTTTAATCTAGTTTCCCAATCTACCTTAGCCAACTCAGCCTACATAGTTTGCTCTGTTCAGTTTTAAGCCCCTAGTTTCGGACTTAAGTAAATCACTCGCATGTACAATATCAAATTCTCTCATATTATGATCACTCTTCCCCAGAGGCTCCTTTACAACAAGGTTATTCATTAATCCTTTTTCATTGCACAATATTAAATCTAAAATAGCCTGTTCCGTGGTTGGTTCCTCTACCTACTGATCTAGAAAACTATCTCAATGTATTCCATGAACTTGTGCTCCATGCTAGACCTGCAAATTTGTTTTGTCCAGTCTATTTGAAAATGATTACCTTATTACCCTTGTTTCATCCGCCTCTAATTTTCTGATTTATATTCTGCCCGATACCACAGCTACTTTTAGGGTGGCCTATAAACTACTCCCACCATTGTTTTCTGCCTCTTGTTGCTTCTCAGCTCCATTGAAACTAATTCTACATCTTGATTTTCCTAGCTAAGATCCTTTCTCTCTACTGTTTTTATCCCATCCTTTATTACCAGGGCTAACCTGCCCTCCTTTTCCATTTTGCCTATCTCTTCTAAAAGTCAAATATCATGGAATATTTAATGCCCAACCTTGGTCACTCTGCAACCATGCCTCCATGATTGCTATTAGATCAAAAACATTAATTTCTATTGTCATGCAGGCCCCCACCTGCCAACAATGAGGCACATTAATTTTGCCACATGGACATTAAACTTCAAATTGTTGCTGGGAAGAAGAGAAGGCTTGATACAAGGAATTACCAGGCCTGGCCGGAAGGACATTTTTTGCATAGTAGCAGACACTACTTGGAAAAAAGGACCAATCCCTGCTCCCAATACACAGAACAGACTTGGCAGACCAGTTTAGTCACATGACTAACATTTGTGTTATAACACTATCTGTGCTATTAGTTCACCTATTTTGTTCCAAATGCTTTGCAGATTCAGATGCAATGCCTTTAGCTTTAATTTCTTCCTATCTTTCCCTGATGTCACCTTAGTCTCTGATACCTATTTGCACTGTGAAGTTCTCTGTTCTTCCTGACACATTCTTCTTATTTTTACCCAAATTCCTACTCTATTCTACAGCCTTCACATTTCTGTTATTGTTTTTGAATTTACACTTTCATGAATCCTCCCACCACTGGCCCGCTTCATTAGTTTAAAGTCCAATCTACTGCCCCAGTCATTTGATTTCTCAGAACACTGGTCCCAGCCTGGTTTAAGTGAAATCTGTCCCAACCGAACAGCTCCCTCTTTCCCCAGTATGGTGCCAGTGCCCATAAATTGAAACTCCTGTCTCCCACACCACTCCTTTAGCCAAACAATAAACTTTCTAAAATGTTTGGCCCTGTGCCAATTTGTGTGCAGCTCAGGTAACAACCCAGGTGGTTCTGCATTTTAATTTCAACCCTAGCTCCTCAAACTCTCTAAGCAGAACCTCATTTCTAGATCTACCTATGTTGTTGGTTCCTACATGGACCATGACAACTGGATCCTAGTCCAAGATCTTCTCCAGCCATGCGGAGATGTCCTGATACCTGGCAATGGGCAGGCAACAGAGCCTTTAGGACTCCCGTCACTGCTACAGAGAACAGTATCTATCTCCCTGACTAAACTGTCCCCTGTCACTCTCCACACTTGCTCATCCACCCCGCAGACTTTGCCCTCATCTTTACAGGCAAAAAGAACTTGGCACTGGTTGGATAAGAGCAAAGTATATGCCTTCTCCAGCACTGTAGCTGGGGTTCCCTTACCTGCCTGACTAACAGTCACACTTTCCTATCCCTGAGCACTAACCAGAACTGTACCATTACCTAACCTAAGGGGTGTGATTGATTCTGGATTAAAGTGTCCAGGTAACTCTCCCTGTCCCTGATGCATTATAATGTCTGTGGCTCGTACTCCAGTTTAACAGCTCTGAACCAAAGTTCCTCCAGTTGTAGACATTAACTGCATATATGATTTATGGGGGTGAGACACTGGAGTTGATTTTAATTCTCTTTGCCTAATGGAAACCATATGCCAGGCAATTAAAATGTAATGGGGGATTTTACCACTCCTATTTGGCCCGGGTCTGGCCAATTGCAGTTTTAAATAGCCCCTAACTGCCAGGATTCACTTTAAATATGTAGTTCAAGCTCCGGTTATGAACTCGAGGTCCAATATGCTATTTCAACCTGACTTCTGAGTAAGGTGGCATTGGTGGCTTCCCTGCCAGGCTAAACCTGCTGGGAACAGGATCCAGTGTCAGAAGAACCCCAGTAAAGAAAGTTTTTTTTTAAAATGTTAAGTTTATTGATGGAGCAGGTTCCTTCAGGTCCCACAAAGAAACCTTGGGACCCCTCTGATCTGGGATTTCTCTCCGATACCAACCAGGATTACTCTGCCTAAGCATGGGAAACAGTCACTTGAATCCCAGTCGTTCTCTCCTGCCAGCCAATTTTAATGACCAGGCAGCTGTTTCTCTGCCCAGGATGTGCAGACACTTGAGCCAAGATTGCAAACAGGAACCTTTATATCCCAGTAACATGCTATAGAACCTTTGCCCTCCATCAAAGAGTTCAGCAATGTTGAATTGGTGCAGGATGAATGATCATGGCTACTCTCAAGGAAGAAGGCATTAATGTGCATAATAAAGTTGGTGGTTAGATAGCATGTCAATATTAAGGGAGTAAAAGCCTAGTCAGTTTACATGTGCCTTAGTGTTGCTGGATCAAAGGACTGGAATGGTGAAGAGAGTTGCGATGCTCTTCATCACAAAATGTCCCATGCGGTTAGCGCCTCTCCTAATCAAACTCCTACTGCCGGGTTTCACATGCTGATAAATTGAAAACAAGATGATGCACCCCAGATCTAAACACTGGCAGATGTTGGATTACATTATTGCACAACAGAGAGACCTCACGGATATGCGCTCTACCCATTGCCTTAGAGGTGCTGAATGCTGGTCAGACCGTTGGCTTGTCAGGAGCATCATGTACTTGAAGATAACACCTAAAGTGCTACAACACAGAGTCAAACTACAATGGAAGCTTGACGCAACCACTTCAAAAGCTTTGGCTAAGTAACAGGAACTGGAACAAAAATTAGCCATAAAGCTTGCTGATATCCCAGAAGATAACATAGACATTAAAGATTCTTGGAAGAAGTTAAGGGATTTCATTCAGAGCATGGAATCTGAGGTCCTTGGATTTGTCAAATGGAAGCACCAAGATTGGTTCAACAAGAACGACCAAGATGTAGTCACAATGCTACATATCTGACAAAAAGTCACCAGCAAGAAAAGCCAGATATCAAGTAAAACACACGGTGCAGGGCAAATTAAGAGAGACATAGAACCAATGGTTGGAGAACAAGTCTACAGAACTTCAGGAAGCTGCTGATAAGCATGACCTAAAGGCTCTCCGTGAAGTTCTCTTATGTGTTTATGGCCCCAAAACCAATGGTACGATATCCATCCTTTCAGCAGACAGCAATCAGCTCCTAAAGAACAGGCATGAGATTCTCTCTCTTTGGAAACAGCATTTTAACAATCTCCTGAACCAAGAATCCACTATGTGCGACAATGCCAGTGAATCATTTCATCGCAATGCATTCTGGTTGAGCTTACCCCTGATGCGTCTCAAGACAAAGTCACCAAGGCCGTAAAGCAGGGGTTACCAACACATCAATCACAAGCTACCAGTAGCTCGCATAAAGCTTTGAAAAATTGCACTTTCACTGTGTCTCCTGACAATGCAGTCTGATTGCTTATGCCATCCGAAGTGTGTCCACACTTGATAGCATTAATATGCGCATGTGCATCCTGACGCCACGACGCACTGATGTCACTATGTGCACTGACATCACCACATACTGACGTAACAACGGGACGAGTGAGCAGCAAGGAGGGTGACTTGAATCATGGATGCTGAGGCAGGCCCACCCAAAAAAAGACAAAAGACATACTATTTTCACTAAGAGTGGGAGAATGATCTTTTTTTTACATGCATGAAAGACAAGTGTGTCTGTCTAATCTGCATTATGGGATTGCGGTCGGAAGAAAAAAGCAATGTCGAGAGGCAATTTGCAACGGTACACAAGGATTTTGAAAAACTTTTTCCTGCAGGAAGCAGTCTCCACACAAAAAAGTAAGTGAACTAAAGGCAGCATTGCAGAGACAGCAGTCATTTCTAACTAAACCAGTGAAGAAAGCTAAATTGGCAACAGGGGCATCTTTTGAAGTTTCTCACCTTTTAACCAAAAACAAGGCAGTATTTTCAGACGGTGCAATGTTAAAGGGCACTAAGACTGTTATGGCCGAAATGTTATTCAACGTTTCAAAAACAAGCTGGAAATTATGTCTGCATATCGATGTGCAGTGAGGGGCGAACACCCTGACAAGAAGGGTATCGGCATTATCTGCAGACGTTTCGGAACAGCAAGCGAGGGATTTAAGTACTTGGCAGTGGTTCTCCATTCAGTGTGATGAATTTGTGTGCTTGTTTGAATGGTGTTTGAAGACTTCACTGTTAAAGAGGAATTCTTGATATTGTTGCCTTTGAAAGCCACTACTAGAGGAGTTGATATCTGCAGCGAGGTTAAGAATTATTCTGCAAAAAAAAATGTGCTAATCGAGAAGCCAATGTCAATAACAACCGATGGAGCACCTTCAGTGACTTGGTGTCATGTCGGTTTCATTGCAAGTTGCAAAGCAAATCCTAATTTCCCTCATTTCCTGAACTACCACTGTATCATTCATTAACAGGCAATTTGTGGCAAAGTAATGCGATTTGAACATGTTCTGACTCCCATTGTGAAAATAATCAATTTGATTCGTGCAAGGGCCTTACAACACCATCAATTCAAGTTACTTCTCGACGAGCTATCATCCGAGTATTTTGGTGCACACTGAAATCCAGTGGCTTAGCAGTGGGAAAATACTGCATCGATTTCTTTCCCTTGTGTCAGAAATTGAAGCTTTTATGGAGTCAAGGAATGAAAGTACCACCCAAATTTCAGACAGTGCGTGGCTGTTTGACTTGGCATTTCAACAGATGTGACAGAGAAATTAAACAGCCTGAACTGTGAATTGCAGGGAAAACAAAAAAACAATTGCTGACATGATGGGGAGAATTTTATGCTCTCCCCCGTGACCAGTTTGGAGGCGGGGAGAGTATAATATCTGGTGGGATGATGGCGGGGGTGGGGGGGGGGGGGCGAAAGGGGAGGTCTCGCCTCCACCAAAATTTAGTCCAGGGCAGGAAGGACTATGAACGGCCTTCCCACCCTGATGCCAATTGAGCACCTTAACTGGGCAATTAATCCCCAATTAAGGCCCTTTTCCCGCCACAGTCACAATTTGCCATACGGCAGGCGGCCCTGTCGCCGCATGTGAAGCAGGGCATGAGAAACCCTGCAGGCTGCTTCCCAGCTCAGGGGGAATGGGTGGGGTGGTGGTCCCTCATTAAAGGTCATTTAGTGCTTGAACAAGGGTCCCAGCATCGGGAAGGGGGGACCCGCCAAGAGTCTCCCAGGTGCTCTTTCTGTCAACCTCCTTACACCCCCTCCTCCCACAACCCCCACCCCATGAGATCCCTCCTGCCCTGATATACCTGTGGCCTGGGTCCAGCGATACTCCAGCAGCCAACGCCTCTGCGGCAGCGTTTCAAGGGTGGGACTTCTGGCGATGGGCTTCTTGATCTTGCAGAAGACCCACTGCTGTCCACTTAAGTGCCTGATTGGCACTAGATTTGGCCAGCCTTCTGGAGAAGAAACAACGCGAGTTTGTTGGCGTTGCTTTTTCCGCACATCGAGACCCCTGTCAACAGCTTAAAATCCCTGCTGATAAGTGCAATGAAATCTTTCAAATCGAAACTAGACATTTTGGCGCAACAATTGCAGAAAAAGAAAATGCAACACTTCCCATCGATGCTCCAAATGCTGGTAGAAAATGAAGCCGCTGCTGGGCTTCTGGATACTAGCAGGTTCAATGATCTCTTGACCAGGTTTGGCCAAGAATTCAATGACAGATTTCGTGACTTTAAGCAGCTGGAGCTGCGTGTGATGTTTACTTCAAACCCCTTTCTGGAAGTGGATGTAAGTGACATTTCTGAACAAGTGAGCTCATTGTTTAACCTGGATTGTGCCAATTTGGAAATTGAGATTATTAATCCTCAAAATGACATTAAACTGAAATCAAGGTACCCTGCAACTGACTTCTGGAGTCTTGTGGATTTGGAGATGTACAGCAATGTCCACACAGCAGCAATGAAAGTGGCTTCCTTACTTGGTCCCACATATCTTTGTGAGTTCGCCTTTTCCGACATGAACTTTATCAAGTTGTAATTTCGAACCTGACTGACCAACAAGCATCTGAATGAATCCATCAGGGTTGTCATCTCCATGTACAAGCCGAATTTCACAGGACTGGTGGACAGCATGCAGTGACAAGTATCACATTGAAATAAAGTTAAGATCAGTTTTCCTTCATATTAAATATAATATTATAATGTAATTATAACAGATACATATTTCATTTGCATTGAACTATCCATATTTTTCAATATATTGTCACGCGCACTGGAAGTGCGATGATACAACAATCATGGACTAACTCTGAAGAGTTATGAAAAACAGACTTTGTCTTTAAAAAATTAACCTTTATTTTAAAAAGTGAACAATGGTCCAAAGTGACCGCCGAAGAAATGGGATTGGCTTTTTGTATATTCAAACAGTCTGACAAAGACAAAAGATAAATCTTCAAAGCCAAAATGTGTTAATGGAACCCATCTTACACCTATCATTAAAACATTCCAGAACTGAATGTCTTCTTCTGAAACAAAGGAGGTGTGAGAGAGAATTCAATAGTTTATTGTAATCTTCCTCCCCCACTAAAACCACCTTCCTTTTTCCCTTCTCTAACTGTTTCTTTTTACCTGGAGAGAGTCAGGAGCGGCAGCAGCAGTGACAGACCTGCGAAGAACCAACCGGAGAGAGAATAAATCTAGTCTCAGGCTTGGGGCCTTCCACTTACCAGGAGAGAGTCAGGAGCAGCAGTGGCAGACCTGCAAAGAACCTACCGGAGAGAGAATAAATCCAGTCTCAGGCTTGGGGCCTTCCACTTACCAGGAGAGAGTCAGGAGCAGCAGCGGCAGATCTGCGAAGAACCTATCGGATAGAGAATAAATCCAGTCTCAGGCTTGGTGCCTTCCACTTACCAGGAGAGAGTCAGGAGCAGTAGCAGCAGACCTGCGAGGAACCTACCGGGGAAAGTACAAATCCAGATCCAGGCTCGGGGCTTTCCACTTACTAGGAGAGAGTCAGGAGCAGCAGCAGCAGACCTGCGAGGAACCTACCGGGGAAAGTATAAATCCAGATCCAGGCTCGGGGCCTTCCACTTACCTGGAGACAGTTGGGAGCAGCGGTGGCAGCAGCAGACCCTGTGAGGAACCTACCGGGGAGAGAATAAATCCAGACCCAGGCTCGGGACCTTCCACCTACCTGGAGAGTGTCAGGAGCAGCGGCAGCAGTAGTGACAGTAGTGGATCTGCGAGGAACCTACCGGGGAGAGAATAAATCCAGACCCGGGCTTGGGGCCTTCCACCTGCCTGGAGAGTGTCAGGAGCAGCGGTGACAGTAGTGGATCTGCGAGGAACCTACCGGGGAGAGAATAAATCCAGACCCGGGCTTGGGGCCTTCCACCTACCTGGAGAGTGTCAGGAGCAGCGGTGACAGTAGTGGATCTGCGAGGGACCTACCGGGGAGAGATAAATCCAGACCCAGGCTTGGGGCCTTCCACCTACCTGGAGAGTGTCAGGAGCAGCAGTGACAGTAGTGGATCTGCGAGGAACCTACCGGGGAGAGATAAATCCAGACCCGGGCTTGGGGCCTTCCACCGACCTGGAGAGTGTCAGGAGCAGCAGTGACAGTAGTGGATCTGTGAGGAACCTACCGGGGAGAGAATAAATCCAGACCCAGGCTCGGGACCTTCCACCTACCTGGAGAGTGTCAGGAGCAGCAGTGACAGTAGTGGATCTGCGAGGAACCTACCGGGGAGAGAATAAATCCAGACCCGGGCTTGGGGCCTTCCACCTACCTGGAGAGTGTCAGGAGCAGCAGTGACAGTAGTGGATCTGCGAGGAACCTACCTCTACCAGCTGGAGTTTGAAAAAAAAAATCAAACTGTGACGTCACAGGAAAGTGGTGAGTTGATTGATTGGTGAGTATTTACTGCTTAGGGGCAACTGGGATTTTAAGAACGTTAAAAAGTTAAAAATATTAAGTATTAATCACAAGTAACAAGTGGGTAGCTGGTGAGTCTTCTCTTTTATTTTTAAATAAAGTTTATTACTATTAGTGAGGTTATTACTACTGTTGGTATTGTTTTAGTATTGGTAGGGTATACTTATAGTGGTGAGGTGGATTAGTATTGATCAAGATTCGTATTAACAGCAGTAAAGTTATTATTACTATTGGTAAGATTTATTCCTATTGGTAAGGTTATTAGTATTAGCAGCAGCAGGATTTATTAGTAGCAGGTTTTAGTTGTAGTACCAAGACTACTAACTAATAAATAGAGGAATGGCAGGGCTGCTTCAAATTCAGGAGTGCACATCCTGTGCTATGTGGGAACTCCAGGATACTTCTCCTCTCCTGGATAACCATATGTGCAGCACGTGCCTCAGTTGCAGCCATTTGAGCTCCGGGTTGCGGAACCTGAGCAGCAGCTGGCATCACTGCGGCACATCCGCACAGCACAAACTCCGGAGGACACCCCACCTGCTTGTTGACTGCTTTTCCCAAGCTTCAGAATGCTTCGGCCTTACAAGAAGTCTGAAAAAGTCAGAGATCTTGTACCAACCTGCCCCTGGCCACAAACTCCAAAACCCCACAGTCACAATCAACAATACACCCCTCAACTCAGTTCAGAAGTTCTGCTATCTTGGGTGTATCCTCTCCAACAACACCATGTTGGATGATGAAATTGTCCAATGCCTGGCAAAAGCAAACTCAGCATTCGGCAGGCTCATCCACAGACATTGTAGAGAGCGTAGAGTCTGTCTCAACATAAAAATCAGTCTAACAGGCAGTGGTTGTCACATCACTTCCCTATGGCTGTGAGGCATGGACAACTTACCGGCATCACATAAAGCAACTAGATGCATTCCACCTTCACTGTTTAAGATATATCTACACCATCAAGTGGCAGGACAAAATCCCTAACACCGAAGTTCTTGCAAGGTGCCACATATCTGGCATCAAGATCATGCTCATCAGAGCTCAGCTTCGGGGTCAACCATGTGGTTTGCATGAAGGATTCCCGCATACAAGTGGAGGTATTCTATAACCAGCTGAGCATGGAAACCTGCACCATAGAACGTCCCAAACTTATATGCAAAGACATCCTGAAAGCCAATCTCAGAGCCTGTAAATTGGACCCCACTACATGGGAAAAAACAACCATGCACAGATCTGTCATCAACCAATCTCAACATTTGAGGAGAACAGAGTCAGGTCCCTAAAGGACAAGCGAGAAAGCCACAAAGCCAGTGCCTTCATCCACCACTTAAACAGTGATTTTATATGTAATATTTGCTATCAGATCTGCAAATCAAGATTTGGTTTACCTTCACATATGAGACAGCACCAACCTAGACAGTGAACAACGTGTCTCCTTGTTGAACACCCATCCATCGAAGCGACAGGAGAATGCATCAGTGTTGCTGGACAATGGCCACATGAGTGGACTGATTATTCCTTGCACCTTGGGGTACTGTGAAAATTGGTAGAAAACATATATTTAGACTGGCAGGTGCTGTTTTATATCCAATTCGATGTGCTGGTGTGCATGGTCACACAATGCTTTAGTAACCTGTGTAATGACTCAGTGACTCAAATAGCAATCTCCCCACATGATATATCCACACCTTTGTTACCTGTAGACTTGACTATTCCAATGCACTCCTGGCCAGCCTACCACATTCTACCCTTCAATAACTTGAAGTTATCCAAAACTCTGCTGCCTGTGTTCTTATTGCGCCCAGTCCCGTTTACCCATTACTCCTGTGCTCACGGACCTATATTCGCTCGCAGTTCGACAACATCTTGCTTTTAAAATTTGTTTTCAAATCTCTCCATGGTGTCACCCCTGCCTATTGCTGTAATTTCCTCCAGCCCCACAACCCTCCGAGACATCTGAGCTCATCCAATTCTGGCCTCTTGAGCATTCACAGTTTCAATGGTTATACCACTGGTGGTTGTATCTTCAGCTGCCTGTGCTCTAAGCTCTGGAATTTCCTCCCTACACTTGTCTGTCTCTCTATCTCTCTTTCCTCCTTTAAGATGCCCCTTAAAACCTAACTCTGACAAAGCTTTCGGTCATCTGCTCTAATATCTCCTTATGTGGCTCGGTGTCTAATTTTGTTTTATAATGCTTCTGTGAGACATTTTATTTCATTAAAGACATTCCATAAATACATATTGTTGTAAGAGAAACCAAAGTACGAGTGGCATACAAATTGAGTTCTGTTATTTTCTTGACTACCAGCTATCACTGGAATTTGTCAATTTGGAAATGGGAAAACATTGTAACAGCTAATTGAACAGTGGCAGACTTTGTGTACATTGCTTCTTTACTAGGGTCAGGTAGCTGCTTCTTGTACACATTGTTCTGGGATGGCTTTGCTGCAGGTGGCCACCAAACTTCTATGATGACTATTGTTACGATCAGGTGAGGAGGGATCGAAGGGCTCCCCTCTTTTCCTTCTCTTTGCTTGACCATAACAATTTCTTTCTTTTTTTAAAGTGGATACACTTGCCAATTCAGTGAGTTTTTAACTATTTATGAGTTATGATCATAAAAAGAACCAATTGGACACGTTTTCTTGAAGTTAGCTTTATCGTACTTAAACTGATCTAAGTAAAATAATAAACTATGCTCCAACTTTCACACACAGACACACTCGAGATTCACACACACACAAATAGGTTACAGAGTGGGGAAGGATAGATTGGTCAGATTAGAATCCGGAATAGTGTTTGGCTGTTGGTGACTTGGCTGGCTTCAGGTTGAATTCGGTGCTCCTGAGGCTTCTGGTTTGCAGATGCGGATGGCTGATTCGGTGGTTCTCCTGGAAATGGCAATACAGCTGATTTCCTTCATGGAGTCTCTGTCTGCAGCAGTGAAAAGTCTAGGTAGTTACGGCCAGCAGGCAGGGCTCAAAGTTTGCAAGGTGAACAGGAGAGAGAGAGGGAGGAGGGACGCCACTTGGGGTCTTCTCTTGTCAGTCTCTAGCTGCTTGTCTGACTGCTGCAGAGAAAACACCAGCTTAAGCCACAGATGGTGGGCCTGTCACATGACCGTCACCAAGTGGTTCAACATGATGGTTACCCATGTGTATTCCCTCTTGCAACTTAATCAGTTCATGTCTAGGAATTATCTTCTCTCAACCAGGGTCCCATTGTTCAAGTGATTAGTTTTGAGTGGTTCGTCTCCACCAATTTAATGCCCAAGTGATAGCCTTAATGTCCTACTAATGAGAGCAGGATAGGTAGTTTACTCAGATTCCCCAGGTCATTGTTCTTGTGGAGACTGGGCGGATAACTTGTCTCCAACTCGATTGGAACATGGAGTATAGTGGCCATCTTAGCTGCTAATAAAGTCACCTTCTATCTGTTTCTTTTTCTTTTAAGTTTAATTCAGGTTTCCACTGGTGGATTAAAAATCTTCATTCGACACAGCATGCTTTTGTGACACCATGAAGATCGAGGTCTAAAAAGAAATTCTTGAAATCCTCTTCATGTTTTTTCTGTCCCTTTAATTCGTGGCAGTCCTGCTGTACCTTCAATGAGATTTTGTGCCCCGGCTAGTGTGAGTTCCCACTTGCTATACATTAATAAATAACCTTGAGTTAGGAAAGTGGGCCAGGGTCATGGTGATGTTGGAGTGGCGGGTGGAAATTCCTGCCTCATTATGAAACCACTGCAGAGAAGAAAATCCAGCTCATCATGGTTTTACTTTTTTTAAACAGTTTCTCCCATTTTTTTGACAACAGTGATTGATGCTGCAGAATCGTGCAATGGATGCTGGAATGCTCCTGCATCTCACCCAAATAAACATTGTTCATGTATCTACATAACAGTCACTGTACAGATTAATTATAAAGAATCTGACATAATTTGATGTGGAGCTCAGCTCCTCTATCCTTGCAAGATACTGCCCCATCTTCAGTCTCCCTTTTTACCTTGATTGTGTTGTCATCTCCCAATCTGTGACCATGTTTCCAGCAACTTCCTACTTCAATCCCTCCAATCAGGATTCCGCCCTTTCTACAGCACTAAATCATGATAACCAAAGCCATGAATGACTGTCTCTGTGATGGTGAGAGTGATGCATTATCCCTCCTCATCCTCCTCAGCCTCTCTGCAGTCTTTGGCTTGGTCAGCCATATCATTCAACGTCTCACCTTCATTGTCCAGCTTCCTTAATGGGAATGCCCTCATTTGGTTTCACTCTTACCTATCCAACTATAGCCAGAGCATTTTCAATATTAGATCTCTAAGCAGCCCACACCATCTTATCCAGAGTTCTCCAAGGATTCATCCTCTTTCTCATCCACATGCTGTTCACAACATCTGCATGTATGCTGATGACACCCAGCTCTACCTCTCTAACACCTCACTCAACCATTCATTGCCTCTACCTTGGCATATGCCCTTGGATGTGCTGCAGCTTCCTCCAGCTAAATACATGGAAGGCTACAGGTATCACTTTTGGGCCCTGCCATAAACTCTGTACACTCACCAGCAACTCCATCCCCTTCATCAGTGACTGCCTCAGTCTGAACAAGACGGGCCTGCTATCCTCCAACCTTCATAAAGTTCAGTTCATCCAAAACTCTTCCACTAGTATCCTATCCCAGCACCCCGTCCTTGATTGTCTTCCAATCCTTGTGCGTACTTATGTTTATATTCCATCTGGCTTCACTCCACTCTATCTCTGTAACCTCCATTAGCTCTACCACCCTCTCGCAGTCACTCCATTTTGTGACATTAAGCTCTTGTGCATCTACCCATCCTTTTGTTACCTCTGCCTCTAAGACCCTTTCAAAACCTTTTTCACCAAACGTATGGTCACCCTTCCTAATACATTCTACATTGGCTCAGTGTCCAGTTTTTTGATTGTGCCTCTGTGAAATGCTTTTTTTTTAATGTTAGAGGTGTTAAGTAAGAACAGAATACTAATTCTCAGCAGATTATTCAAAAATGGGGGACATCCTGGCCACTATCAATTCTATCCTCATGCAATGTCCATAGAATGCATTTCCCAGGTTGGATCATTGGTTAGCAATTACAAATCATAGAACCATAGAAATATACAGCACAGAAGGAGGCCATTTAGCCCTCGTGTCTGTGTTGGCCAAAATGCAGCCATCCAGTTTAATCCGACTTTCTAGCTCTTGGTCCATAGCCTTGTAGTTTACAGCACCTCAAGTGCATATTCGAGTATTTTTAAAATATGATGAGGGTTTCTGCCTCTACCATCCTTTCAGGCAGTGAGTTCCAGATCCCACCACCCTCTAGGTGAAAGAAATTCTCCTCAACTCCCCTCTAAACCTTCTACCAATTATTTTAAATCCATAACTCATGTTTTTGATCTCTCGGCTAAGGGAAATAGGTCCTAACTTTCCACTTTCTCTCTTAGTCCATTAATAATTTTATACACCTCAATTAAATCTCACCTCAATCTCCTTCCTCTGTTCTAAAGAAAACAAGCCGAGCCTATCCAATCTTTCCTCATAGCTAAAATTCTCCAGTCCTGCCTGATTTTCCTCTTCCTAGGCCAGGCATGCTCAGTCCCACCTTTCTTCCATGTGAGAAAACTAACCGAGGACCAACACCTGGTCTGTCTGGCTCAATACCAAATCATATTGAACAATTAACAACTGACTTCTCATGGACTTCAGATTTCTACCATTATCAAATCTTCCACTTTGCTCATACCATTGCTACTACATTACTTCATCAAGACTGCACCCATCGTTGACAAATAATTTATTCAGGCAATCTAAGAAACTAATAGTTTCTCTATGTTCCCAAATTGTACTTTGCTAAAAGAGCTTTTGATAGATCTGTCAGCAATAATAAACTGATGTGCTGTAAACATATAATTTTGTCATTTGCTGCACAAATTGCCTTGTTAGTCTATCAGTCTTGTTTGTCCAGGAAGCACTATTTATTTAATGCATGCAAAGTGATTTGCAGTGTTTTGCTTTACCACACATTGTTATCATTTCCATTTACAATTTTTAGCTGAGAAGTACAAATATAGTAAACACTGTAATATTTTTAAAACTATATTAGCTATTTATTGTTATTATATTGCTGCGATTTTCCTGTTTACATTTCTGTTAGCAAACACTATTTATACCTGTGGCACAACAGCAGAGTTGTGCACTGAAAGATTTGTCACATTGCTGCACCAATCCTTCAAGGTGATTTTCCCATGTGCACTTATTTTACCATTGATGCTCACTACATTCTGCTTACAGAAGAAGGCTTGCATTTATATAGTGCTTTTCACAAAGTCACAATATCCCAAAGCATTTACAGCCAATGAAGTACTTTTGAAGTGTAGTCACTGTTGTCTTGTACAGCAACAACATATTTAGATAGTACCTTTAACATAATAAAACATTTCAAGATGATAAGGCGATATTAGAGCAGATGCTCAAAAGCTTGGTCAAAGAGGTAGGTTTTAAGAAGTGTCTTAATGGAGGAAAGTGAGGTCGAGAGGCAGAGAGATTTAAGGAAGGAATTCCAGAGTTTAGGTCCTAGGCAACTGAAGGCACGGTGGTGTTCCACCAATGGTGGAACAATTAAAATTGAGGATACTGAAGAGGCAAGAATTAGATGTGGACAGATATCTTGGAGGGCTGTGGAACTGGAGGAGATGAGGGAGATAGGGAGGGGCAAATCCATGGGGGGATTTGAAAACAAGGATGAGAATTTTTAAAAACAAGACATTGCTTGACCATCTTGTAATGTAGGTCAGTGAGCACAGGGGTGATGGGTGAATGGGACTTGGTGTGAGTTAATGTCGGGAAATATGTACAAATAAGAGCCATTAATGAGTTTGTCAAATGAAAACGAGAATAATATTCACATACTTGTGGAATGCTCCCATTTATCCATCCATTTTTCCTTGTGCAGTTTATTACATTGGTTTCAGACACAAGGTTAATGTTTGTGTAATAAACACAGAGTTCAATGATAATTTTCCAATTTTGCATTTCCAGCAGGAATTTTATTGAAATGTTTCGAAAAGCACCAGCAGCACACACCAGAATTTTTAACATGTATTACGAGAAAGTCAGAGTCTCTGGGCAGAATTTTAACAGCCAAGCGCCTGTACTGCGCTGTAATGTTCTATGTTCTAAGGGGAAGCAGGTTTGGATCCGGGCAGAGGGTTAAATCCACGAAAAATGCCGGCAGGTAAGAAAACCAAGATGATACTACCCACTTCCATGTTTTATCGGAGCACATTCACAGGTGAGCGGGGAATCCCCATGGAGCTGTCGGGTCAGTCATTTAAATATGCAAATAAGCAATTAATTGTGGCTTTAACTCAGGATTCTGAGGCAAGAGCACAATAGGGAGTCATTGATCAATGAAGCTGACAGGCTTGAAAGTGAAACTGCATAGCTGATGGCTGACCTATACAAAAGACTTGTGTTCACAGCATTTGTTTTGAGACTGTGATTTCACTGCTTCACAGGTGATTTCCAACTTTTTGGAAGTCATTTCACCTACTGTCAGCCTTCACTGCAGCATGGGAGCAGTTTATGCAGATCTGCCTTGGGCCTCTGATGAGAAACAAAGGGAGCAGAACCAGCAATACCAACAGCACCAGGAGCAATAGCAACTGCCATCTCCTCAGCCACATGCCATGGGACAGAAGGGATGGACACAGAGATCCAGCTTGAAGGAGATGATACCCCTAAAACAGAGTATTTAGGCTGAGCAGCAGTGCCTCATGAGGCTCAGCCTTTTATGGCAGGTCACTGCTGACATCTGCAACCTTCTGGAACAAGACCTCCTTCACAGTGGGCACACATTTCCAGCGGCCATCAAGGTGCCTGTCACTGAAGGGGACCCCCAGTTCTCTGTCTCTCCCTGGAGTTGTGCATGCTCTTCTGAAAGGAGATAAAGTAGAGCGCTATTGAGTGTGAGAAATGGATTGTGTGGAGAGGAGGGAATGACACCAATTGTGGAGGGTGACTGTAAGGGATGGGTGTATGATGGCAATAAGATGAGAGTGAGTGTCAATGTTGTCTGTTCAGATGGGGATGTGAGGAGGTGCCTCAAGAGAGAGGAGTGAGTGAAGCTGCAAGGTGTGTTAGTCAGAGGAGTGCTGTACAGGAAAATGCTGAGGAAGTTAGAATGTGGGGGTTTGGCACCTGAAAGTGGGATGCCAGTCCCAATTCCTGTCCTAATGAAGTAATCTAACCTCTTGGGGCATTGTTTTCAGTTTCAAGGGACAACACGCCTGCTGCTCACTTCCTTGGCCACTTCCATCAACACCTACTTGAAAAGAGAGGCTAGCCTATTCCTCCCATCTGCGGGAAACAGAACTTCACTTCAGTCCTTCAGATCCTGCAGCACGACCTCCAAGGAAGAGTCAGAGACCCGGAGGCAGCCATTCCACATCTGCTTTCCATTCCACATCTCCTTTCCATTCCTGTGGTTGCTGAAACCTCAGGAAGCAATGCACAGTTCAGCCTTCTGACTCCTGTCAGGTCCCTTTAAATAGAAATCCTTCCTTTGACAAAGTATGGGCCATCATAATGCCCGCACTCTGTGATTGGTCGGGAAACCTGGAAGTGATATGCTTATGCCGTGACTGTTTTAGGGAGTCATGGCAAAGCCTGCTTCACGAACTAAAGAGTACCTGACCAGCTGCCAGCCCACTCCCTGCCCAGTCACTACAAGCTGGACTGTTAAATCAAAATTCTACCCTTTGTCAGCAGCATAAAGTCAGAAAATGACCCTTTATGTGTAAAAACTTTAGGGATACAGAGTGCAAGTGGAGCGTAAGGTTTCGTGTGCATGCACAATAACATATCACAAGAGCTTGTGGTTTTTATTTTATATTACATGGGATTTAGGATTTTTACTGATGTTTTGGAGATTGCATTCCACAAATCCTTCTGTTTATAATTAGGGCCACTGGTTTATGGATACTGAATAAGACAAATTCCCTTTTTGCTATATGTGATTACAGGATTGTCTAGGAATTTACTGTTGGTTTGAATATTCAATTAATAATTTATGGATTGCTGCAATAATGCAGTGGTTATGATACTAAACTGAAGGTTATAGAGTTCATGGCCGAGATAATCCGGTGACCACCTGCCTGAAAATGAACGTACAAGTGCCGAGCGTGGGCAGAAAATGGCTCAACGTGGCACTTTGCCAAGTCTGTGCCCAAACAAATGTCTGCCAGTTATTCTGACTACCCCCACCCCACCCTCCCATAAAATAATGTTGTCATGGCCTACTGTAAACAAACAACGGAATGCAAATGAAGGCAATAGGTCATCCACAATATTTTCAGCACCTGCCCCTCTGTATGTTGGTTGGAAAAGGCAGTCCCGTTTCTCAGATTTTAATGAAGGATTTTGAAAGGCACCAAATTTCTATTTCAATGAGGTGAGACTTTGATAAGGAGAGCACTTATCTCAGGAGATACTTTATTGTTGTGTTATAAGACTCATTATTACTGAAGGCCTGAAGCTGTGAACTCAGGGTGGGAGTATTTTAAAATGGTTTGCATAATCTCTTAAAGGGAAATTTCCCTTGGGGTGTCAGGGAACATGACAATTTCTGGGTATTCCTCTATATTTATCCTGCATTGATGATGATGATGTTGCTCAATGTGGGAGCTCAGGGACACGGCTGATGTCCCTGACTCCTTCACGTGTTGGAAGTGTGTCCAGCTGCAGCTCTTGTTAGACCGCATGATGGCTCTGGAGCTGCGGATGGACTCACTTTGGAGCATCCGCGATGCTGAGGAGGTCGTGGATAACGCGCTTAGCAAATTGGTCACACTGCAGATTAGGATTGCTGAGGGAGAAAGGAAATGGGTGACCAAAAGGCAGAGAAAGAGCAGGAAGGCAGCACAGGTGTCCCCTGCGGTCATCTCCCTCCAAAGCAGGTATACCGTGTTGGATACTGTTGAGGGAGATGGCTCACCAGGGGAAGGCAGCAGTAGCCAGTTTCATGGCACCGTGGCTGGCTCTGATGTTCGGAAGGGCGGGAAAAAGAGTGGAAGGGCTATAGTCATAGGGGATTCGATTGTAAGGGGAGTAGATAGGCGGTTCTGTGGTTGAAAACGAGACTCCTGAATGATATGTTGCCTCCCAAGTGCACGGGTCAGGGATGTCTCAGATCGGCTGCAGAACATTCTGAAAGGGGAGGGTGAACAGCCAGTTGTCGTTGTGCACATAGGCACCAATGATATAGGTAAAAAACGGGAAGAGGTCCTACAAGCAGAATTTAGGGAGTTAAAAAGTTAAAAAGTAGGATCTCAGAGGTAGTAATCTCAGGATTGCTACCAGTGCCACGTGATAGTCAGAGTAGAAATGAAAGAATAGTCAGGATGAATGCGTGGCTTGAGAGATGGTGCAGGAGGGAGGGGTTCAGATTTTTGGGACATTGGGACCAGTTCTGGGGGAGGTGGGACTATTACAAATTGGACGGTCTACACCTGGGCCGGACTGGAACCAATGTCCTTGGGGGTGCTTTTGCTAACGATGTTGGGGAGGGTTTAAACTAATGTGGCAGGGGGATGGGAACCAAATGAGGAGGTTAGTGGACAGTAAGGAGGTAGTAACTAAAGCCTGTAAGGAACTAGATAATGAAGTCAGCGTGACTAAGGGAAAAAGTAGACAGGGAGCAGATGATGAACACAAAGGGACTGGTGGTCTGAGGTGCATTTGTTTTAGTGCAAGAAGTGTAGTAGGTAAGGCAGATGAACTTAGGGCTTGGATTAGTACCTGGGAGTATGATGTTATTGCTATTACTGAGACTTGGGTGAGGGAAGGGCATGATTGGCAACTAAATATCCCAGGATATCGATGCTTCAGGCAGGTTAGAGAGGGAGGTAAAAGGGGTGGAGGAGTTGCATTACTGGTCAAAGAGGATATCACAGCTGTGCTGAAGGAGGGCACTATGGAGGACTCGAGCAGTGAGGCAATATGGGCAGAACTCAGTAATAGGAAGGGTGCGGTAACAATGTTGGGGCTGTACTACAGGCCTCCCAACAGCGAGCGTGAGATAGAGGTACAAATATGTAAACAGATTATGGAAAGATGTAGGAGCAACAGGGTGGTGGTGATAGGAGATTTTAATTTTCCCAACATTGACTGGGATTCACTTAGTGTTAGAGGTCTAGATGGAGCAGAATTTGTAAGGAACATCCAGGAGGGTTTTCCAGAGCAGGATGTAAATAGTCCAACTCGGGAAGGGGCCATACTGGACCTGGTGTTGGGGAATGAGCCCGGCCAGGTGGTTGAAGTTTCAGTAGGGGACTACTTTGGGAATAGTGATCACAATTCCATAAGTTTTAGAATACTCATGGACAAAGACGAGAATGGTCCTAAAGGAAGAGTGCTAAATTGGGGGAAGGCCAACTATACCAAAATTCGGCAGGAGCTGGGGAATGTAGATTGGGAGCAGCTGTTTGAAGGTTAATCCACATTTGATATGTGGGAGGCTTTTAAAGAGAGGTTGATTAGCGTGCAGGAGAGACATGTTCCTGTGAAAATGAGGGATAGAAATGGCAAGATTAGGGAACCATGGATGACAGGTGAAATTGTGAGACTAGCTAAGAGGAAAAAGGAAGCATACATAAGGTCTAGGAGGCTGAAGAAAGACGAAGCTTTGAAAGAATATCGGGAATGTAGGACCAATCTGAAACGAGGAATTAAGAGGGCTAAAAGGGGTCAAGAAATATCTTTAGCAAACATGGTTAAGGAAAATCCCAAAGCCTTTTATTCATATATAAGGAGCAAGAGGGTAACTAGAGAAAGGATTGGCCCACTCAAGGACAAAGGAGGAAAGTTATGCGAGGAGTCAGAGAAAATGGGTGAGATTCTAAACGAGTACTTTGCATCGGTATTCACCGAGGAGAGGGACATGACGGATGTTGAGGTTAGGGACAGATGTTTGATTACTCTAGGTCAAGTCGGCATAAGGAGGGAGGAAATGTTGGGTATTCTAAAAGGCATTAAGGTGGAAAAGTCCCCAGGTCCGGATGGGATCTATCCCAGGTTACTGAGGGAAGTGAGAGAGGAAATAGCTGGGGCCTTAACAGATATCTTTGCAGCATCCTTAAACACGGGTGAGGTCCCGGAGGACTGGAGAATTGCTAATGTTGTCCCCTTGTTTAAGAAGGGTAGCAGGGAAAATCCAGGTAATTATAGACCGGTGAGCCTGACGTCAGTGGTAGGGAAGCTGCTGGAGAAGATACTGAGGGATAGGATCTATTCCCATTTGGAAGAAAATGGGCTTATCAGTGATAGGCAACATGGTTTTGTGCAGGGAAGGTCATGTCTTACCAACTTAATAGAATTCTATGAGGAAGACAAAGTTGATTGATGAGGGAAGGGCTGTAGATGTCATATACATGGACTTCAGTAAGGCGTTTGATAAGCTTCCCCATGGTAGGTTGATGGAGAAAGTGAAGTCGCATGGGGTCCAGGGTGTACTAGCTAGATGGATAAAGAACTGGCTGGGCAACAGGAGACAGAGAGTAGCAGTGGAAGGGAGTTTCTCAAAATGGAGACGTGTGACCAGTGGTGTTCCACAGGGATCCGTGCTGGGACCACTGTTGTTTGTGATATACATAAATGATTTGGAGGAAAGTATAGGTGGTCTGATTAGCAGGTTTGCAGACGACACTAAGATTGGTGGAGTAGCAGATAGTGAAGGGGACTGTCAGAGAATACAGGAGAATATAGATAGACTGGAGAGTTGGGCAGAGAAATGGCAGATGGATTTCAATCAGGGCAAATGCGAGGTGATGCATTTTGGAAGATCCAATTCAAGAGTGAACTATACAGTAAATGGAAAAGTCCTGGGGAAAATTGATGTACAGAGAGATTTGGGTGTTCAGGTCCATTGTTCCCTGAAGGTGGCAACGCAGGTCAATAGAGTGGTCAAGAAGGCATACGGCATGCTTTCCTTCATCGGACGGGGTATTGAGTACAAGAGTTGGCAGGTCATGTTACAGTTGTATAAGACTTTGGTTCGGCCACATTTGGAATACTGCGTGCAGTTCTGGTCGCCACATTACCAAAAGGATGTAGATGCTTTGGAGAGGGTGCAGAGGAGGTTCACCAGGATATTGCCTGGTATGGAGGGCGCTAGCTATGAAGGGAGGTTGAGTAGATTAGGATTATTTTCATTAGAAAGATGGAGGTTGAGGGGGGACCTGATGGAGGTGTACAAAATCATGAGAGGTATAGACAGGGTGGATAGCAAGAAGCTTTTTCGCAGAGTGGGGGATTCAATTACTAGGGGTCACGAGTTCAAAGTGAGAGGGGAAAAGTTTAGGGGGGATATGCGTGGAAAGTTCTTTACGCAGAGGGTGGTGAGTGCCTGGAACGCGTTGCCAGCGGAGGTGGTAGACGCGGGCACGATAGCGTCTTTTAAGATGTATCTAGACAGATACATGAATGGGCAGGAAGCAAAGAGATACAGACCTTTAGAAAATAGGCTACATGTTTAGATAGAGGATATGGATCGGCGCAGGCTTGGAGGGCCGAAGGGCCTGTTCCTGTGCTGTAATTTTCTTTGTTCTTTGATGATGATGATGATGAGGAGAGGCAGAATCAGAGAAGAGTGGACAATATCAAATGGGGCTGAGAAGGGAAAGGAATTACTCAGCCACCAGATTACACACAGCATGAAATACGTATCTTCACCTCTTTGAAGTCGAGTGATTGGGAAAACTTTGATTCCTAAAAGATGCATTTCATGACTTATGTAAGATCCTGGAACTGGACCTAAAGCCATTTTCAAGGAATGCCACCACTCGGTCCATGAATGTCAGGAGGTGTCAGCTGTGGCTCAGCGGTAACACTCTTGCCTTTGAGTCAGAAGGTTACGGTCATTCCCACTCCAGGGAATGTGCACATAATCCAGGACAGTACTCCAGTGCAGTATTGAGACAGTGCTGCACTGCCAGAGGTGCAGTCTTATGCATGGGATGTTAAATCAAGGACCTGCTACCCTCTCAGGTAGACAGAAAAGATCACAGGGCACTATTTCAAGGAAGAGCAGGGGAGCTTTCCCTGATGTCCTGGTCAACCAATGCCGAGAAACAGATCATTATAACATCGCTGTTTGTGGAACCTTGCTGTGTTCAAGATGGCTGCCATGTGCCCTATATGAAATAATTACTAAACTACAAAAAGTGCTTTATTAGTTGTAAAGTGATTTGGGATGTCCTGAAGTCACAGAAAGCTCTATGTTAGTGTAAATTCTTTCTTTCTGAAAAGTTCATATGACACTATTTAAGTAGTTCAATAAATAGAGGTATTGCAGGGTACCTCAGTCCCATATTCTTCTCCATATGACAACTCCAGGACACTTCTCATGTCCTGGAGAACCACATTTGCATGAATTGTTGTCTACTGGAGTAGCTTGACCTCCAGGTTTTGGAGCTTGAGCGACAGCTGGAGTCACTGCGTTGCATCTGCAGGACTGAGAGTTTCATGAACAGCATGTATACAAAAGTGGTCACCCCACAACCTAAGGGTTTGCAGGCAGAGGGGGAATGGGTGACTGCCAGACAGTCAAGCAGGAAAGGGCAGGTAATGCAGGAGTCCCCTGAGTACACTTTGCTTTCCAACCGATATTTAGTTCTGAATACTGCTGGAGGTAATGGTTCCTCTGGGGACTGAAGCCACAGCCAAGTTCATGGATGGCTCAGCTGCACATGGGGGCAGGAGGAAGATTGGGAAAGCAATAGTGATAGGGAATCCTCTAGTTAGGGGAACACAAGGGCATTTCTGCAGCTGTAGATGTGATTCCAGGATGGTATGTTCCCTCCCTGGTTCCAGGGTCAAAGACGGTCTAAATCAGGTCTAAATTAGGTTTCCAGTGCATTCAAGTAAATGCATGAAGCTTGGTAAATAAGGTTGGTGAGCTGTAGGTGCAAATAACCACATATATGTTGTGGCAATAAGGAGACCTGGTTCAAAAAAAGGCAGGACTGGGTCCTAAATATTCCTGGATACAAAATATTTTGGAAAGGTAGGGAAGGAAAGGAGGAGGAGTGGCAGTATTGATTAAGGAGAATATTACAATGCTGGAGAGAGAGGATGTCCTGGGGGGTTCAAAGACGGAATCTATTTGGTCAGAGTTAAGAAACAATAAAGGTACCATTACACTACTTGGTGTAATCTATAGGCCATTACTAGTGGGAAAGATATAGAGGAGCAGATTTGCAGGGGAAATTGCACAGGGGTGCATAAACTACAGAGTAAGAATAATGCAGGACTTTAATTATCCTAATATAGACTGAGATAGTAACAGTGTAAAGGGCAGAGAGAGGGAAGAATTTCTGAAATGTGTTCAGGAGAATTTTCTAGATCAATATGTTTCTGGCCCAATGAGGAAGGAGGCATTGCTGGAACTGGTTCTGAGAAATGAGGTGGGTCAAGTGGATCAAGTGACGACAGTAGGGGAACATTTAGGGAACAATGATCATTGTATCATAAGATTTAGGTTAGCCATGGAGCAATCTAGAGTAAAAATGCTCAGTTGGAGAAGGGCCAATTTCAGTGGAGTGAGAACGGATCTGTCCCAGGTAAATTGGAATCAAAGATTGACAGTATAAACTGTAATAGAGCAATGAACTGCCTTTAAAGAAGTTCAGGTACAGTCAAGGTACATTCTCACGAGGGGAAAAGATAGGACAAACAAAGCCAGAGCTCATTGGATGACAAAAGTGATAGAGAATAAGATGAAGCAGAAAAAGGGTGCACGTGATAAATGTTAGGTTGATAATAAAAGTGAGAACCAGGCTGAAAATAGAAAGTTCAGAAGGGCAATCAAAAAGGAAATAAGAGAGGCAAAGAGAGAGTATGAGAAGAGACTGTCAGCTAACATAAAAGGAAATCCAAAATTTTTCTATAGGCATATAAATAATTAAAGGGTAATAAGAGGAGGAGTGGGGCTGATGAGCCATCAAAAAAGGGGATCTATGCAAGGAAGCAAAGAGCATGCCTGAGGTATTAAAGGTCTTAACCAAGGAAGAAAATGCTGCCAAAATCATACTGAATGAGGTGAGATATTCGATGGCTTAAAAAATGATAAAGAGGAGGTACTAGAAAGTCTGGCTGTACATAACATTGATAAGTCACAATGACTGGATTGGATGCACCTGAGGTTGCTGAGGGAAGTAAGGGTGGAAATTTTGGAGGTACTGGCCATAATCTTCCAATCCACCTTCATTACGGAAGTGGTACCAAAGGACTGAAGAATTGCAAATATTACACCTTTGTTTAAAAAGGATAAGGATAAACCCATCAACTACAATCCAGTCAGTTTAACCTTTTAGAAATGATAATCTGGGTCAAAATTAACAGTCACTTGGACAAGTATGGATTAATTAATGAAAGCCAGCATAGATTTTCTAAAGGCAAATAGTGTTTAATTAACTTGATTGAATTTCTTGATAAGGTAAGTGAAAGGGTTGATGAAGGTAATACGGTTGATGTGGTGTACAGGGACTTCCAAAATGTGTTTGATAAAGTGCCACATAATGGAGTTGCCAGCAAAGTTGAATCCCATGAAATAAAAGGGACAGTGGCAGCACAGATACAAAGTTGGCTGAGTGACAGGAATAGTTGTTTTTCAGATTGGAGGGAGGTATATAATAGAGCTCTTGAGGGCTGGTAGTCAGACATAGTTTAAAAATTTGCTAATGACACAAAACTTGGAAGTATTGTGAACCGTGAGGAAGATAGTGATAGACTTCAGGAGGACAGTCATGCAGGTGGAATGGTTGGACACAATGAAATTTAATGCAAAGAACTGTGAAGTGATACATTTTGGTAAGAAGAATGAGGAGAGGCAATATAAAATAAAGGGGACAATGCTAAACGGGGTGCAGGAGCAGAGAGACCTGGGGGTACATGTGCACAAATTGTTGAAGGTGACAGAAAGGTTGAGTAAGTAGTTAAAAAGACATATGTAAATAGAGACAGAGGCCCAGACTTTGCGGTCCCAATAACGGCAAATGTTGAGACGTTCGCCACTATTGAGGGCTGCAATGTCACCGCAACTTCCGGTGATCGCACTTGAGCCATAAACTAGAAGTTGCAGTTCGCCTTATTGGGCTCCAGAGGAACAAATATTGATGGTCCTGCCAGGCTGCTTTGTAAAGCAGCAGGGATCTGTAATTCGACAATTTGGGCTGATTGGCCCAGAAGTTACCTTCATTTTCACTGAATGTTTTGGAGGGCTGATACTAGTAGGCACAGGACCTACTCAGGAGTGCATTCACCATTCGGAAGGCAGCGGCAGCAGCAATGTTGACCAATTTGATGGTCGCGTTGGATCTCTTTTTCTGTACATCAACTTAATTATAAATTTTCACTCCAATTTGCAACACAAACATTACTCGTTAAAATCTTGAGATTCTGTGTTGCAAACTGGATTTAAAAAGATGTTATTCCATTTTTACTTGTAAATATCCTAGTAATTAAATCAAACAACAAATTCAGTAGAAACCAATTTTACCCAGATTTGTGTTCCAGAGAAATAGTGCAGTTAGCCATTTTTACATGAGTGCAAAAGAAAATCATCCAGAGAGCTCTTATGTACTGAAACAAATCCAGAGGGCCCCATTGTTGCTGAGGAGTGAAGCTCATAAAGAAGATTAAAATAAACTGTTCTCGTCAACTTGTCAGTGTGAGGAGCTGGGCCATCCTCTTGAAAAATTAGTGCTTTGAGAAGCAGCGTGATCAGCGTGATCAGTTTGCTCAGAGAGTGATGCAAGGGAATGCAGTTTATACTTTACAAAGTAGTGATGCAAAATTATCTTTGGACAGCTTAAAATGCTCACGTTGAAACGTTTAAAGTTAATCAAGCACATTAACATTGAATGTCACATGACAATCCAGCAGCTTACATACAAAGTAACTACAGAGACATTTGCTGTCCTGTTGGAAAATGATTGGCTTGGGCTTATTATAACTCAGTGTTTCTTCATTTCTGCATCATTTAGTAAAATCTGGCTTTCTGAGACAGAGAATCCTGAACAAGGCAAAAGAAATGCCAAAGAATTATGGATTGAAATTGTATTCTTTGATGAAAGACCTTTGTATCTTTACTTGATGGCATTGAGTGTGCAGAAGGTTAGGATCTGGAATGCACCAGCTGAGACTGTGGTGGAGGCAGGTTCAATTGAGGCATTCAAGAGGGAATTGGATTGTTATCTGAAAAGGAAGAACGTGCAGGGCTACCGGGAGAAGGCAGGTGAGTGCCACTAGGTAAATTGCTGCTTCAGAGAGGCAGCAGAGGCACGGTGGCCGAATGGCCTCCTTCTGTGCTGTAACAATTCAATTCTGTGAGAGGGTAATCTTTGAAATATATGGGTTTATGGTTTGGCCAGCTTGGGCGATATGATCTTCGGAGTAGTTCAAATGAGTGTTTGAAGCAGAATACATTCACCAATAAGCAACTGTTAACACCATTAACTATATGAAAGGCTGTCAGTGGAAGGGATGACAAGCGGAAACGACTGTTTCCTGTGGACTTAATAAAGGATAATAAAAATAAACAAAGCACTTGTATTTTTCCACTGCCTTCTTTTCTGAAAGCACTTTGTGATAGTGGTGTAATAAGGATTATAAATCCTAGTTTTTGCACTGAAACGATCTAGAGTGATTCGGAAGAAACTTCTTTGCCATCACATCCCACTCTTCAAACATGTGTAGAGAAATTGGAGGGCTACAGTGATCTACACGGCCACTGGGAGCATCGTCCTTGGCCTGCTCTGCAGCTGCAAGTCCAGTTGGAGGAGGTGGTGTGATGAAATATAGGTATAATTGGCTTAATTAGGTAGAATTTAGATATAATTAATACATTATACCTTTTGGAATTAACGATTGAATAAATGGTCAGTTTTCAAGACTCACTGAAATTCCCTTTAAGGGCAGAGTTAAAAATCCATGAACATCCCTGTTACAATGGAATGTGTACCAGAAACACCTTTTAAGTTAAATGAGACAGGCTATACATGGTCCATACTGATAACTATAATCCTAATTAGTTGATAATGTTAATGATATTGACAGACTGACTTAAGGAGATGGTACAAGGTACCATCAAAGAACCATCACAGATGATCATCACAAAATGGAATGTTACCTACAAAAATAGATGCCATGTAAACCCAATTTAACCCAAAAAGGAAAAAAAACAGTTACTGCACAAATGTAATTAAAAATCTTTGAAGTATAAAACACATTTAAAAAGTTGTCTTAGTGTCACTAAAAAACATTACATTTTGAACCGATAAAAGCTCACAACTTCTTGAGTAGGGAATTCTCAGCAGATAATTAATTGGGAATAAGTAGCTAATGATATTACCATATTCTTTTGGGCCTCCTTATCTCGAGAGACAATGGATACGCGCCTGGAGGTGGTCAGTGGTTTGTGAAGCAGCGCCTGGAGTGGCTATAAAGGCCAATTCTGGAGTGACAGGCTCTTCCACAGGTGCTGCAGAGAAATTTGTTTGTTGGGGCTGTTGCACAGTTGGCTCTCCCCTTGCGCCTCTGTCTTTTTTCCTGCCAACTACTAAGTCTCTTCGACTCGCCACAATTTAGCCCTGTCTTTATGGCTGCCCGCCAGCTCTGGCGAATGCTGGCAACTGACTCCCACGACTTGTGATCAATGTCACACGATTTCATGTCACGTTTGCAGACGTCTTTATAACGGAGACATGGACGGCCGGTGGGTCTGATACCAGTGGCGAGCTCGCTGTACAATGTGTCTTTGGGGATCCTGCCATCTTCCATGCGGCTCACATGGCCAAGCCATCTCAAGCGCCGCTGACTCAGTAGTGTGTATAAGCTGGGGGTGTTGGCCGCTTCAAGGACTTCTGTGTTGGAGATATAGTCCTGCCACCTGATGCCAAGTATTCTCCGAAGGCAGCGAAGATGGAATGAATTGAGACGTCGCTCTTGGCTGGCATACGTTGTCCAGGCCTCGCTGCCGTAGAGCAAGGTACTGAGGACACAGGCCTGATACACTCGGACTTTTGTGTTCCGTGTCAGTGCGCCATTTTCCCACACTCTCTTGGCCAGTCTGGACATAGCAGTGGAAGCCTTACCCATGCGCTTGTTGATTTCTGCATCTAGAGACAGGTTACTGGTGATAGTTGAGCCTAGGTAGGTGAACTCTTGAACCACTTCCAGAGCGTGGTCGCCAATATTGATGGATGGAGCATTTCTGACATCCTGCCCCATGATGTTCGTTTTCTTGAGGCTGATGGTTAGGCCAAATTCATTGCAGGCAGACGCAAACCTGTCGATGAGACTCTGCAGGCATTCTTCAGTGTGAGATGTTAAAGCAGCATCGTCAGCAAAGAGGAGTTCTCTGATGAGGACTTTCCGTACTTTGGACTTCGCTCTTAGACGGGCAAGGTTGAACAACCTGCCCCCTGATCTTGTGTGGAGGAAAATTCCTTCTTCAGAGGATTTGAACGCATGTGAAAGCAGCAGGGAGAAGAAAATCCCAAAAAGTGTGGGTGCGAGAACACAGCCCTGTTTCACACCACTCAGGATAGGAAAGGGCTCTGATGAGGAGCCACCATGTTGAATTGTGCCTTTCATATTGTCATGGAATGAGGTGATGATACTTAGTAGCTTTGGTGGACATCCGATCTTTTCTAGTAGTCTGAAGAGACCACGTCTGCTGACGAGGTCAAAGGCTTTGGTGAGATCAATGAAAGCAATGTAGAGGGGCATCTGTTGTTCACGGCATTTCTCCTGTATCTGAAGAAGGGAGAACAGCATGTCAATAGTCGATCTCTCTGCACGAAAGCCACACTGTGCCTCAGGGTAGACGCGCTCGGCCAGCTTCTGGAGCCTGTTCAGAGCGACTCGAGCAAAGACTTTCCCCACTATGCTGAGCAGGGAGATTCCACGGTAGTTGTTGCAGTCACCGCGGTCACCTTTGTTTTTATAGAGGGTGATGATGTTGGCATCGCGCATGTCCTGGGGTACTGCTCCCTCGTCCCAGCACAGGCATAGCAGTTCATGTAGTGCTGAGAGTATAGCAGGCTTGGCACTCTTGATTATTTCAGGGGTAATGCTGTCCTTCCCAGGGGCTTTTCCGCTGGCTAGGGAATCAATGGCATCACTGAGTTCCGATTTGGTTGGCTGTATGTCCAGCTCATCCATGACTGGTAGAGGCTGGGCTGCATTGAGGGCAGTCTCAGTGACAGCATTCTCCCTGGAGTACAGTTCTAGGTAGTGCTCAACCCAGCGGTCCATCTGTTTGCGTTGGTCAGTGATTATGTCCCCCGATTTAGATTTGAGGGGGGTGATCTTCTTGATGGTTGGCCCAAGAGCTCTCTTCATGCCATCATACATTCCTCTGATGTTTCCGGTGTCTGAGGCCAGCTGAATATGACTGCATAGGTGTTGCCAGTAGTCGTTTGCGCAACGCCTAGCTGTTCTTTGTGCAGTACTTCTGGCTGCTTTAAGTGCTGCGGATGTTAAATCGCTGGGGGCTTTCTTGTAGTTCAAAAGTGCAATGCGCTTAGCGGCTATGACAGGTTCCAGCTCTTCATTATGAGATTGAAACCAGTCTGCATTTCTCTTCGCACTTTTGCTGTAGGTGGTCAAAGCTGACTCATAGATGGCGTCTCTGATGTGGGCCCACTTGGTCTCAGCATCCCCTGTGGGAGTGTTTTGAAGGGCTGTTACAAGTGAATTTAGAAATTTTTGTTACAGCTGTGGGTGAGAAATTCTGCTCGTGTTGATGCGCGGGTGGCCCTTCTGCTTGGAATGATGCAACTTCTTTGGTCTGAGTCTAACCTTGCTGCACACCAGGGAGTGGTCGGTGTCGCAGTCCGCACTGTGGAAGCTGCGTGTGATTTGAACACTGTTTAAGGCGGCTCGCCTTGTGACAATGAGGTCTAGCTGGTGCCAACGACGCGATCTTGGGTGCCTCCATGAAACCTGGTGACAGGGTTTAGTGTGAAAGAACGAGTTGGTGATGCAGAGGTTATGATAGGTACACAACTCAAGCAGTCTCTGCCCGTTCTCATTCATCCTTCCAACGCCATAGCGCCCAAGGCAGGAGGGCCATGAGTCATGGTCGGCCCCAACCCTGGCATTAAAGTCCCCCAGCAGGAATAGGTGTTCGGTGTTGGGGATGCTGCTAATGATGTTATGGAGTTGTTCATAGAACTGGTCTTTAGCTTCAGGCGCGGAGCAGAGTGTTGGAGCATAGATGCTGAGTAGGTGTACTGGACCAGAGGTGGTGAGCAGTCGGATGGACAGTATGCGTTCCGAGCCATTTGAGGGAGGCTCTATCATGCTGAGCAAGGAGTTTCTGATGGCGAAGCCCACTCCATGCTGTCTTGGTTCTTCAGGATCCCTGCCCTGCCAGAAGAAGGTGTAGTCTTGCTCTACTGGAGAGCCACTCGCGGGGAGGCGAGTCTCCTGAAGTGCTGCAATGTCCACATTGAATCTACTGAGCTCGTTGTTAATGATGGCGGTCTTCCGAGAATCGTTGATTTGTGTAAGGTCTTCCGACAGGCCAGGACACATAGTTCTGACGTTCCAGCTTGCAAAGCGAAGGGCTGGTACCTTCTTTCCTTTTTTCATGTTGTTTGGTGCGGTGTATCAGTCCACCTTTCGGGCAATGACCCTGAGCTCCAAGCACCCATTGAAGCAGGCAGACTGTGGCGGGACAGAACCTTATTGACCGGGGGCTGCCCGGTTTGAGGCGGGCGGTAGCTGTCCAGTGAGGTGCAATGACCTCTCCCACCGACAAAGGCAACCCGTGGCGCCCAGTTTCTACGCCAATTTATCTGGACTTATAACCCGTAACTGCTGCCTTCCGTGTTGTTTTAGTCGCTGTGAGGCAACTATGGAGTGACCTCTCCATGGCGCATGCCTGGGCAAATTTATGGAGGTTGAGAGTTGCCCAGTCGTCAAAACCCCCCTCTCGGCCTTTCTGGTGGGGTCCAAAGGAGTGCAGGACACGACGTTTGGCACCAGTATGGCTGCAGGAACTGCCGGAAACATGCCAAAGGTGACACATGACCGCCTACGGGGTTCCGCTCCGGATTTTCTGTTAGGGTTTACTCCCTTAGCCTTGGTCTCTCCCGAGACGCCCACAAGGCAGTGGGGTTGTTGGGGCCCCTACACAGGTGTAGGATGGTGCCGGTGGGAGGAGGGGATGCAAGGGGGAGGGGTAGAGGGAGGGGGTGGGGGGGGGGGGTGCAGGGGAAGGGGGTGCGGGGTGAAGATGGTGCGAGGGGGGTGCGGGCTGGGACGGGGTTGTGAGGGGGTGAGCTGAGAGGGTGGAGCAGGGAAGGGGACGGGGGTGGGGGGGTGGTGGAAGGGGGGTAAGAGGGGGGGGGAGGGGGGGGTGGAATCTGGTGCAGGTAATAAGCCATTTCCTCAGTGCCCACCATCGACGTCCGGAAAGCTCATCCACGTCCTTCGGGAGGTGAAGCATCATTTGGCAGACTTAGAGGTGATTACATTTGCTAAGGGTTTTTTTTTTTGCAGTGGTTTAAATAAAGGCATGCAGCATTGCCGACAGTGCGCTGCAGATGCTCTCCGAGCCATCTCCCGCGGGCGCTTTGAAGTTGCGGCCGGGGGGGCCGTTCGTGGATGTTTTGGGTGTTCGGGGCACCTTTTCCCAGGACTTCTCTCGGGTCCCGCAGCTCCTTCTTCACCTCAATGGACTTACCGCATGCCGTGGCTGCAGACACTCTGGACTGTGAAGACAGCAGGATCGGAGATTGAAGTATCGGCAGCTGTGCTCGTCAGTTTCATCCGGATCAATTTCATTGAGAAAACAAAGAGCAGGTGTGGCTGGGGGAGGGCAGTGGGCCCAGGTAACATACACTAAACTAACTGTTAACTTTTAGATAGGGCTAAAATGAACTGATTTAAAGAGCCAGGGGAATTTAAACAGTTTAAGAGGGCAGATTGGGGGAGAAAACGTTAGGGATGGGAGCAGATGGCCATGGATAGAGTTGAACAGCAAGGGAGCTTCCTATACCATATACCATATATGGATAATGAAAGCAGGAAAAACATGCACTGAAAGGTAACACCTACATTCCAAAAGATGAGTTAATAGATTAGAAACAGTATAAATGTGAGAGTTTTGAATCGAAAAATCAGAGATATTGAAATTCCTCATCAATGCTTCTAAACCTATGGTAAGAACAGCTGACTGCATGAAAAGAGAATGCTTCTCTTAACCAAGAGTGTCTTGTTAAGCAGGAGGCTTACTCAGGGAATTTAAGGTAACAGTTTACTTTGAATTTTGATGAATATTCTAAGATATTTTGCTGTAACATTGTCAAGGTTGAACTTTTGGATTCTATTTTAGAAATAAGATTATGTTTTACATCTCTTAGTAATCTTTGATATTGTAGTATACTTATCCACTTAAAAGTGTATTACATGTTAAATTCTTTAATAAATATATAAAAGTTAATAAATCGTCTCATGTAGCATTCTGTATACAACTGCAAGAACCCCCTCTCTCTGTGTCACTCTAAGTGGAGAGATAAGTATTGAAGAGAGTTTCCCAGACCTATATAATAGCTGGGATATTTATGACTTAGCCATAAATATTTTAAAAATAGGCTATCTGAAAGATGGTAATATTCTCTGTTAGTTTTCTTTCTTTGAGGGAAAACTAGTTCAATTCTTTGGACCCAAATAAGTGTCGACAAGAGCTTGTCTGGTTTGAACTTAATTAAAGGAGATTCATAAGGATGTACCCCTGATTTGGTTTAGTCCCTATAAGGGGTTAAAGTCATAAATCACTTCAGTGGTACAGTTCAGTGGCCATCTCCTCAGTGAATTGCAGCTGCCTCAGACACTGCTCCTGGCTGAGGCAGAGGTAGGAGAAGTACTCTCTGAATACCCTACCTTCTATTCAAAGCCTTTGTTCTCCTCCCTCTGTGCACAGCTTTCCCTCTCTGTTGCTTACACTCCATTTCCCTGAAATGCTGCAGCCCAAGAGGGACGGCAACTATAGCCCCCATGAGTGATCACAGGCTTTTTGCTCACAGACCATCAAACTCCACTAAACTCCTTGGAAATGTCCAGCACCATTCCCTTCTGTCTCAACAACTTTTCAGAAATCCTCCAACAACACAGTACACAGTACTTCCATAAACTCTGCAGCCATAAGTGAATATGCGTAAAGTCAGTCCTGCTGTGTGATTGCCTTTAAGAGTGATATCCCTTTAGGATCATAGTATGCTAATGAGCTAAGGACCAGTATGAAGTCATGTGACTACAAGCCAGAGTCACTCTGCAACTGTAACATCCAAACAAAGGTTCTGTAAATAGTTTGCTCTGTACAGTATATAATAGTTTAATTGTTAATAAACCTGTTAGAGATCTTCAGCATAACTGGACTCCACACATCTCATTTATGTTGCATCAGATAACATAAAGAATGCATTACAAGTCTAAGTTTGTTCAGTTTGCTTACCCACTGTTTTTTTCAGGTTGTTTTTCTTCAGGTTTGCACTTGCTGCTGTTCAATGTTCAGTGTATTCACACCTAATCTGTACTAATGTTTTGTCTTTCAACACACCATTAACATATTGTTTGCCTTTGCTCCATGACCTTTTGGTCAGCTATGCGGCCTGGTCCAATCTGCACCTTCTCCTTTGTTATCTCTTGCCCCACCCCCACCTCACTTGTTTATAATCTGTGACTTTTCTAATATTTGTCAGTTCCGAAGAAGGGTCACTGACCCGAAACGTTAACTCTGCTTCTCTTTCCACAGATGCTGCCAGACCTGCTGAGTGATTCCAGCATTTCTTGTTTTTGTTTCAGATTTCCAGCATCCGCAGTATTTTGCTTTTATATCACTGCTATGACATAGGCTCTCTCCCAACTTCCTTAATTCCTTGGAGTGCATGTCCACAGGTCCTTGAAGGTGGTAGGACAGGTAGGTAGAGTGGTGAAGAAGGAATATGGAATGCTTTATTTTCTTGACAGAGGTATAAAATACAAAAGCAGGGATGTAATGCTGGAACAGTATAAAATGCTAGTTAGGCCACAGCTGGAGTATCACATTACAGGAAGGACACAATTGCTCTGGAGAGAGTAGAGAGGAGATTTATAAGAATGTTGCCAGGGCTTGAAAGTTGCAGCTATGAAGAAAGATTGGATTGGCTAGGGTTGTTTTCCTTAGAAAGAGGAGGCTGAGGGGTGATTTAATTGAGGTATACAAAATTATGAGGAGGCGAGATAGAGTAGACAGGAAGGACCTGTTTCCCCTTACAATGGGCTGAATGGCCTCCTTCTGTGCTGTAATTTTCTATGGTTGTATATTTTTGTAGGTGGGCTTCTTTGAAGAGGGGGCACAGATTAAAGGTGATTGGTAGAAGGATTAGAGGGGACATGAGGAAAAACTTTTTCACGCAGAGGGTGGTGGGTGTCTGGAATTTACTGCTCATATCGGTGGTGGGGGCAGAAACCCTTAACCCTTTTCAAAGGTACCTGGACGTGCACCTGAAGTGCTGTAACCTGCAAGGCTATGAACCAGGTGCTGGAAGGTGGGATTAGATTGGGCAGCTAGTACTTTTGGCCGGCGCAGACACAATGGGCTGAATGGCCTCCTTCTGTGCTGTAATTTTCTATGGTTCTATGGTTGTATATTTTTGTAGGTGGGCTTCTTTGAAGAGGTCTCCAGATCAAATCTGTCCTTTTCTATTAAACAGGCATCTGGTTATTAATCAACTTTGCCGTTCAGGTTGATAAGAAAAGTTGAGTTGAGTCGGCTACTTGGCAAAAGATGGAAATAAGAATCCCCAAGCTCCCTGGGCCCCTGCTGAATCCTACGGGAAAAGATTGAAACTTATCTGTGGTGCTAGAAAGTTGCTGGCTGAGTCTCCTATCTGAAGGGGTTGTTTTGCAACCTTTACTGCCTAATTTCCTCGGGCTCGCTGCTGCCAGATGACAGGTGAGCTTCCAGAAAATGGTGCAGAAGTGTTCCTACACCCTTTACATTGAATGCAGGGTCATCAAGACTCTGTACCACAACACCTATTTCAATATGGTTTGAGTAAGCTGACTGTAAAGCCCTGCAGTTAGCCTGCACATTTAAAGAATTAGTGAGATACAGTATTAGGCTAGGTGTCTCATGCTGTCTGTCTTCCACAGCATTTTCCTTTCCTGGGGGTCTTAGAAACGAGTATGCAATGTCCGCTAGTGCGCTTGAGGTCTTCTGTGACTGGTGGGCACCTCATGGTATAGAGGGGGTAATCAAGATGCACAACCACTTGATGATTTAATTATTATTTGTGTAAAGTCACTGCACTAAGCAGATTTTTATTGCTTGTCAGCATATTTATGCTGCCCCAGGGCACTTGTCTTAATATTTTAATAATCCATTTGAAGACACAGAGCCAACTTACTTTTATCCTTATGGGTCAACCAAAATGCTTGATGTAAGCAAAGAGACAAACGGAAAGGTGCTTGATAAATGATCCGAACACCATTTAATGAACATACAGGTCCAGAACTTTCTGCTGGTGAGAACAATGAGCTAATACTTAATGCAAGTAAATCAACATAATTCTAATTGTATGCATTTATATAATACTCTGTCTACTATTTTACTCTGCATCAGGTAATGTTGCCTCTAAAATAGCATACAAAGGAGTATCATCTGGAGATGATTTTCTTTCCTCCATCCCTCTACCCAGCATAAGGCAGGTGGTGAAAATCTGATCAGGTCACTGAACATAACTCTGTTTCCAGAGCCATAGCGATAGCACAGATATTTAATCTCATTTTCAAGCCTTCATTATGGAGATTCACAGCTGCTGCACTTACCCTCAGCCTCCTAAGACTCCTCGGTTATTTCCACATAACTGTATCTGGGCTGGAAGACTCTAAGCAAAGGGTAATGGTAGGATCTGGCCTCTGCTTTGCATGCTACCTTAGATCACAAACTTCCCTTTCATGTTCTTTTTCCACTAATCTCAGTGCATGTGGCCTCTGAGTCAGAAGGTTGTGGGTTCAAATCCCACTCCAGGGACTCGAGCACTAAATCTAGGCTGGCACTCCAGCGTAGTACTGAGGGAGTGCTGCACTGTCGGAGTTGCCATCGTTCAGATGAGATGTTAAACTAGGCCATGTGTGTTTTCTCAGGTAGATATAAAAGATTTCATTACACTATTTTGAAGAAGAGTAGGGAAGTTCTCCCTGGAGCTCTGACCAATATTTATCCTTCACCCAACATCACTAAAAACAGTTGATCTGGTCATTATTACACCGATGTCTGTGGCACCTTGCTGTGCGCAAATTGACTGCTGCATTTTCTACATTACAACAGTGACTATACTTCAAAAGTACTTCATTGGCTGTAAAGCACTTTGGGACGTCCTGAGGTCATGAAAAGTAATGTAGAAATGCATGTCTTTCTTTAGCTTCAATATCTACGATATTTCAAATTGTCGCAGCTATTGCTCTCAGTGAAACAGAGCTGTCTGCAGTCTCTACTGCAATGCCAGCTTTAAGTACAAATTATGCCAGCTTTAATGAGATCAGTAAGACATAGATTCAGTGTTGAAATCTGAACAAGCACTTCATCACAACAGTAATATTACAGTATATGACTGAAAAGCCAAGTGTAGATAGTTGTTCTTTGGCCTCCTTGTCTCGAGAGACAATGGGTAAGCGCCTGGAGGTGGTCAGTGGTTTGTGAAGCAGCGCCTGGAGTGGCTATAAAGGCCAATTCTAGAGTGACAGACTCTTCCACAGGTGCTGCAGATAAAATTGGTTGTTGGGGCTGTTACACAGTTGGCTCTCCCCTTGCGCTTCTGTCTTTTTCCCTGCCAACTGCGAAGTCTCTTCGACTTGCCACACTTTAGCCCGGTTTTATGGCTGCCTGCCAGCTCTGGCGATTACTGGCAACTGACTCCCACAACTTGTGATCAATGTCACAGGACTTTATGTCGCGTTTGCAGACATCTTTAAAGCAGAGACATGGACGGCCGGTGGGTCTGATACCAGTGACGAGCTCGCTGTACAATGTGTCCTTGGGGATCCTGCCATCTTCCATGCAGCTCACATGGCCAAGCCACCTCAAGCGCCGTTGGCTCAGTAGGGTGTATATGCTAGGGATGTTGGCTGCCTTGAGGACTTCTGCATTGAAGATACAGTCCTGCCACCTGATGCCAAGGATTCTCCGGAGGCAGCGAAGATGGAATGAATTGAGACATCGCTCTTGGCTGACACACGTTGTCCAGGCCTCGCTGCCATAGAGCAAGGTACTGAGGACACAGGCATGATACACTCAGACTTTTGTGTTCCGAGTCAGTGTGCAATTTTCCCACACTCTGTTGGCCAGTCTGGACATAGCAGTAGAAGCCTTTCCCATGCGCTTGTTGATTTCTGCATTGAGAGACAGGTTACTGGTGATAGTTGAGCCTAGGTAGGTGAACTCTTGAACCACTTCCAGAGTGCGGTCGCCGATATTGATGGATGGAGCATTTCTGACGTCCTGTCCAATGATGTTCGTTTTCTTGAGGCTGATGATTTGGCCAAATCCGTTGCAAGCAGCCGCAATCCTGTCGATGAGTCTCTGCAGCCACTCTTCAGTGTGAGATGTTAATGCAGCATCGTCAGCAAAGAGGAGTTCCCTGATGAGGACTTTCCGTACTTTGGTCTTCGCTCTTAGACGGGCAAGGTTGAACAACCTGCCACCTGATCTTGTGTGGAGGAAAATTCCTTCTTCTGAAGACTTGAACGCATGTGAGAACAGCAGGGAGAAGAAGATCCCAAACAATGTAGGTGCCACTCAGGATAGGAAAAAGGTCTGATGAAGCACTGCTATGCTGAATTGTGCCTTTCATATTGTCATGGAATGAGGTGATGATACTTAGTAGCTTTGGTGCACATCTGATCTTTGCTAGTAGTCTGAAGAGACCACGTCTGCTGACGAAGTCAAAGGCTTTGGTGAGATCAATGAAAGCAACGTAGAGGGGCATCTGTTGTTCGCGGCATTTCTCCTGTAGCTGGTGAAGGGAGAACAGCATGTCAATGGTGGATCTCTCTGCTCGAAAGCCACACTGTGCCTCAGGGTAGACATGCTCAGCCAGCTTCTGGAGCCTGTTTAAAACGACTCGAGCGAAGACTTTCCCCACTATGCTGAGCAGGGAGATTCCACGGTAGTTGTTGCAGTCACCGCGGTCGCCCTTATTCTTATAGAGGGTGATGATAATGGCATCACGCATGTCCTGTGGTACTGCTCCCTTGTCCCAGCACAGGCAAAGCAGTCATTGAGTGCTGAAAGTATAGCAGGCTTGGCACTCTTGATTATTTCAGGGGTAATGCCGTCCTTCCCAGGGGCTTTTCTGCTGGCTAGAGAATCAGTGTTGAAATCCTAACAAGCACTTCATCCCAACAGTAATATTGCAGTATATGACAGAAAAGCCAAGTGTAGATAGTACCACACTGAAATTACTAGCAACTAGTGCTCAAATTTCTCTGACATTGCACTCACCAAAGTTTCAGTTAAAAGATTCTGAAAAGAACTCTAAGATCTTGGACAATTAACTTTCGAGACACTTTAAAATATTGCATAAGTCACAAATTGCATTGCTGATTATTTACAGTATTCCATTTGCTTCTGTGTAATTATTAATTTTGTAAATAAATTTGACCATTGAACCATATGGCTCTGATATTTACATGGTGACAGGGAGGGAGTGGGGCAGCACAGTAGCAGGGTCCCGGGGATGCAGAGGTCCTGCCACATTTAACTTTATTACAATTTTTCATTTTGTTTCCTGCCCAGCAGCTATTGAGAGGTTCAGAAAACCAGTGGTAGAAAGCCGCAGCAATGGTCCTTTGAGGACTGTGCTGTGGGTTGGACAGACAATTGGGAGGGAGGGAAACATCATGGGTTTGAGGGGAAGTCTGCAGATCATAGCAGTGAGAGGATTCCATGATTGGCAGAAGAATTTGAGGGGCTGGAGGGAGTAATCCTGCTCTTCCTAGCCCACAAGGAGTGCTCTAAAAGGACTTCCCTCTGCAGCCAGGTGCTCCTGTCTCCAGTCAGCTGTCAGGCTTCCTGAGCTTTGGGACATCCAGCTGGCAAATGTTAAATTTAAATCGGGCTCTCTCCCAGCTGTCGTGGAGTGGCGGGGGGGGGGGGGGGAGGAGGGGAGATGAGGGCTAATATTGACCCTTATAAGTTTGCAGCACACAAGCGGTCATTTGGTCCATCATATCTGAGCTTGCTCTTTGCTAGAGAAATCCAAAACTAATCCCATTACTCTCCCTGTAATCCTGTAACTTTCTTTGCTTCACATATTTATCCAGTTTTCTCATGAAAGATGCAACATGTTCTGCCTCAACCAGTCCTTTTTGAAAATAATTCCATGCTCCAACAAACCTCTGCATAAAGTTTCTCCTCATCACTCTCCTCACGCTTTACATGATAATTTTAAATTGATGAACCCTTGTCACTGACTCCCCAACCAAATGAAACTGTGTTTCCCTATTCACTATCAGACTTTACATAATACTAAAAACTTCAATTAAATCTCCTCTTAACAATCCCTGTTCCATTGGCAATAGTCCCAGAATCTATGCCATATGGTCTCTACAGCTGTAACGTCCTTTCTATAATAAGCAGACTAGAACTGCAGGAATCCCACCAGATGAAGCTGAGTTGAGGCCAGAAGTGGCCCAAGGAAGCAGTTTTTTTTAACTTATTTAGTCTTGAGAGGCCTGGAGAAAGAGCTCTCCCACCTTTCTGACCTCCAAACTCTCCTGAAGCTCCCTCCCCGTGACTTATTTCAATGCTGGGAACCATTCCTTTGGTCCCGGCCAAAGGCCTCCTGCCACCTAACATCTGTTTCCACCCTCTGGGTGGCTGCTACTTCCTGGAAGCTTGGTCCTTGCTCCAAGTTATAATCGGGCCTAAAGAGATTATATGGCTTACAAAGTGGTGCAGCAGATCCACTCCAGTCCCTTTTTTGGTTATTTCTAAGTTGATCTTCATATGAATTTAAATATTTTACTAAATTGTCAGACTAGCACTAAATAGCAACATTAGTATTTATCCATCCCTCATTCCCCTGCCCACCCATCACAAATATTGAAAAAAATTTCCTTCAGGTATTTGCATATATTAATAAATAACTAAGAAGACAATGCAAATATTTACATTCCCTTAACATCCTAATAAGAAATTGTTATTAATGCGCTTGATAACATTGCCGAATCAACTGTCATCAGTTTAACTTCACTCTCATCATTGATCCAAACCTCTCTGTAATGAAAATGCTAATATATTTAAATATCCATCCATTTTTCATTCCCACTTAATAGCCATAAAAGTGTCCTTGACTATTCCTACTGTTTCATGAAACTCTTCCACATTTGTTTATGATTCTTTTTGATAAGCACTGCATTTACTACCTTACTGCAAAATGGCCTTGTTTTATTGCATTTGGCCTAAGTTGAAAGCTACTTGAAACTGTCTTTTTTCTATTACTCAACAAAATATCATATTAATTTTTAGCATTTAGTTTTTAGCTAGGATCACCTTCTCTAGAGATGTTATGATTATTTGGTTGGTACTTACATTGTAATTTTCTAGCTAACATCCAGCCATTAGGATATAATTTGCCTATTTTCTTAAGGTAAGTGAGCACCAGTATTATGTTGTGGTACTCAATGCGATGTAGGATGTATAATGCAAGTTAAAAGCAGTAATAATAAGGAATTACCTAAATAACCTTTATTAAGGAGCACATCTTAGGGCTTGATTGCGTGGTGCAAAGCCTACTGCTGTATTCCTGCCGCAAGCTGGAATTCTTTACTTCTGCCACTGCTGGGATCACTGCTGGTTGCCCCTCTCCCACCTGCCACATGCAAATATTAGCAGGTAAATGACTTCGCTGAACTTAACTGTCCACCCAGCCAGTTTGCTCTGTGATCCTTGTCCTTCTTGACCTGCCTGTCGCCTTTAACAGGATTAACCACACTAACCTCCTATAATGCTGTGTGGGACTGAACTTGCCTGTTCCATTCTTATCTATCTAATCGTAGCCAGAGTATCACTTGCAATGGCTTCTCTTCCTGCTCCTGCACCGTTACCTCTGGTGTCCCCCAAGGATCTATCCTTGATCCCTTCTTATTTCCATCTACATACTGACCCTCAGTGGCATCATCCAAAAACACAGAGTTAGTTTTCACACGTACACTGACAGCACCCAGTTCTACCGAACAACCACCTGTCCTGACTCCTCCACTGTTGCTAAATTATCAGACAGCTTGTGCTTGTCCAACATCCAGTATTGGATAAGAAGAAATCTCCTCCAATTAAGTATTAGGCAGACTGAAGCCATTGTTTTCGGTCCCAGGTCCAACCTTCGTTCCCTAGCTACCGACTCCATTCCTCCCCCGGCGGCACAGTGGCGCAGTGCTTAGCACCGCAGCCTCACAGCTCCAGGGACCCGGGTTCAATTCTGGGTACTGCCTGTGCGGAGTTTGCAAGTTCTCCCTGTGGCCATGTGGATTTTCACCGGGTGCTCCGGTTTCCTCCCACAGCCAAAGACTTGCAGGTTGATAGGTAAATTGGCCATTGTAAATTGCCCCTAGTATAGGTAGGGGAATTGAGGGAAGGTGGGGATGGGGTAGGAATATGGGATTAATATAGGATTAGAATAATGGGTGGTTGTTGGTCGGCACAGACTCGGTGGGCCGAAGGGCCTGTTTCAGTGCTGTATCTCTAAATAAAAATAAAATAAAACTGTCTGAGGCTGAACCAGCCTGTTTGCAATCTTGGTGTCATTATTGACCTGAGATGAGCTTCTGACCACATATCTGCTCCATCACTAAGACTATTTATTTTCATCTCCATAACATCACCAGATTCCACACCTCCTCAGCATATCTGCTGCCAAAACCCTCATCCGTTCCTTTATTACTTTTAGACTTGACTATTCCAACACACTCCTGGCTGGCCTTCTGTACCTATCCTCTGTAAACTTGAAGTCATCCAAAACTCTGCTGCTTGTGTTCTAACGAACCAAGTGCTGTTCACCCATCACCCTTGTTCACACTGACCACATTGGCTCCTGATCAAGTAACACCTCAATAGTAAAATTCTCATCCTTGTTTCCAAATCCCTCCATGGCCTCGCCCCTCCCTTTTTGCAATCCCCTCCAGTCCCACGAGATATCTGCGCTCATCTAATTCTAGCCTCATGAGTATCACCGACTTTAATCGCTCCACCTTTGGTGGTCATGCCTTCAGCTGCCCTAATCTCTGGAATTCCCTCTCTAAACCTCTCCGCCTCTCTATCTCTCTTTCATCCTTTATGATGCTCCTTAAACCCTACCTCTTTGACCAAGCTTTAGGCCATCTGACCTAATATCACTTTATGTGGCTTGGTATCGAATTTTGTTCTATAACTCTCCCGTGAAGGGCCTTGGGATGTTTTATTACATTAAAGGTGCTATATAAATATAAGTTTTATTTGTTGTAGTTGTTGTGATTGGTGTATCTGTTGATTCTTCCCCCCCACCCCCACCCCCCCGCCTTTCTTCTGCACCACATTGTTCTTTATTTTTCCCTACCTTACTAAAACAGCTGTTCATCTTTTAGCCTTCAGTTCTGATGAGACATCAGCTGTTAATTTCCTTGGAACTGCTCCAGTTCTGGCACCATTACTCTCTGAAAGCATGTGGATGTTTCAACGTGTAAATGCAGTTTCTGTTGCACTTCCAATGAAATTATGGTAATGGAACAGGAGCAGCCTGCCATCGTAATTTGTGCTTTCCCTTAACAGATACTGACTAACTTCTATGTATTTCCAACATTTTCTGTTTTATTTGAAGAGATCCGATAGAAGTGTTCAGAATTGTAAGGGATTTCAATAAGGTAACTAGGGATAAATTATTTCCACCAGTCAACGAGTTAATGGCTAGAGTGCATAATGTTAAGATCATCTCCAGAGTGATGATGGGAGAATAATTTTCTCGTACAGAAACAGAGCTTTTAGCATATGGAATGCCCTATTATAAGCAGTGGCAGATGCAGAATCCATAATAGCTTTTAAAAGGGAAGTGGATTGCCACGAAAACGTGCTATGCTGAATGATGATTTTTTTAATCCAGCAGCAGGAAACCTGAATTAAATTTTTTTTAAAAAAAGGAACAGATAAAAGGTGACTGCTAGCAGCTAAGATGGCTGCTGCAATTTGATTGCTATACCCTACATTCCAATACATCAAGATGCAGACAGGTTGTCTGCCCAGTCCCATCCAGAACAATGACCTGGAGAATTTTGAGTGAACTACCTGTCCCGCTCCCATTAACAAGACATTAAGGCAATCACTTGGAACATTAAACTGGTTGAGATGAACCACTCAAACCTAAGCACTTGAACAATTGGACCCTGGTTGAGAGAAGGGAATTTCTAGACATGAACTGATTAAGTTGCAAGAGGGAATACACGCTGAGCCATCATGTTGAATCACTGGGTGATGGTCATGTGTACAAGCCCACTATCTGTGTGTTTAAGCTGGTGTTTTCTCTGCAGCAACCGAAACAAGCAACTAGACATCAACAAGAAAAGACCCAAGTGGGTCTTAGACACATAGAAACATAGGAGCAGGAGTAGGCCATTCAGCCCTTCGGGCCTGCTCCACCATTCAAAAAAGATCATGGCAGATCGTCTAATTCAGTACCCTGTTTCCACTTTCTCTCCATATCCCTTGATCCCTTTGGCATTAAGAAATATATCTATCTTCTTCTTGAATATATTTAATGACTTGGCCTCCACTGACTTCTGCGGTAGAAAGTTCCACAGGTTCACCACCCTCTGAGTGAAGAAATGTCTCCTCATCTCGGTTCTAAATGGCATTCCCCATATCCTGAGACTGTGACCTCCGGTTCTGGACTCCCCAGCCATCGGGAATTTCCTCCCTGCATCTAGCCTGTCTAGTCCTATTTGAATTTTATAGGTTTCTATGAGATCCCCTCTCATTCTTCTAAACTCTAGTGAATATAGGCCTAGTCGACCCAATCTCTCCTCATCAATCCTGCCATCCCAGGAATCAGCCTAGTAAATCTTCTTTGCACTCCCTCCATGGCAAGAACATCCTTCCTCAGATAAGGAGACCAAAATTGCACACAATACTCCAGATGTGGTCTCACCAAGGCCCTGTATAACTGCAGTAAGTCATCCTTGCTCCTGTACTCAAATCCTCTTGCAATGAAGGCCAACATACCATTCATCATCCTAAATGTTTGCTGCACCTGAATGCTTGTTTTCAGCGACTGGTATACAAGGACACCCAGGTCTCGTTGCACCTCCCCCTTTCCCAATCTAACACCATTCAGATAATAATCTGCCTTTCTGTTTTTACAACTAAAGTGGATAACCTCACATTTATCCACATTATACTGCATCTTCCATGCATTTGTCCACTCAACCAACTTGTCCAAATCACATTGGAGCCTCTCTGCATCCTCCTCACAGCTCACTTTCCCCCCAGCTTTGTGTCGTCTGCAAACTTGGAAATGTTACATTTAGTTCCCTCACCCAAGTCATTAATATATATTGTGAATAGCTGGGGCCCAAGCACTGATCCCTGTGGTACCTCACTAGTCACTGCCTGCTACCTGGAAAAAGACCAGTTTATTCCTACTCTCTGTTTCCTGTCTGTCAACCAATTCTCAATCCATGCCAGTATATTACCCCCAATCCCATGTGCTTTAATTTTGCACACTGGCCTCTTATGTGGGACCTTATTAGAAGCTTTCTGAAAATCCAAATACACCAAATCCACTGGTTCTCCTTTATCTATTCTACAAGTTACATCCTCAAAAAACTCTAGTAGATTTCCCTTCCGTAAACCCATGCTGACTTTGTCCAATCCCATTTATGCTTTCCAGGTGTTCTGCTATCACATCCTTTATAATAGACTCTAGCATTTCGCCAGAACTGATGTATGGATAACTGGTCTGTAATTCCCTGTTTTTGCTCTCCCTCCTTTTTTAAATGGTGGGGTTACACTAGCCACCCTCCAGTCTATAGGAACTGCTCCAGAGTCTATAGAATTTTGAAGATGACCACCAAAGCATCCACTATTTCCAGGGCTACTTCCTTTAGTACTCTGGGATGTAGCTTATCAGGCCCTTGGGATTTGTCAGCCTTTCACCCCATTAATTCCCCTAGCACTATATTTTAACTAATACTGATTTCCTTCAGTTCTTCCCTGTCATTAGACCCTTGGTTCCCTAACATTTTTGGGAGGTTATTTGTGTCCTACTTTGTGAAGACAGAACCAAAGTATGTGTTTAATTGTTCTGCCATTTTTTTGTTCCCCATTATAATTTCCCCCATTTCTGGTTGTAAGGGACCTACATTTGTCTTCACTAATCTTTTTCTCTTCACATATTTATAGAAGCTTTTACAGTCAGTTTTTATGTTCCCTGCAAGTTTACTCTCATACTCTATTTTCCCCTGCTTAATCAACCTTTTTGTCCTCCTTTGCTGAATTCTAAACTGCTCCAAATCCTCAGACTTGCTGCTTTTTCTGGCAATTTATATGCCTCATCTTTGGATCTAATACTATCCCTAATTTCTTTTGTAAGCCACAGTTGAGCCACCTTTCTGGTTTTATTTTTGCACCAGATAGGAATGAATAATTGTTGTAATTCATGCATACGTTCTTTAAATATTATCCATTGCCTATCCACCGTCAACCCTTTTAGTAAAGCTCCCCAATCTACCATAGCCAACTCGTGCCTCATACCTTCGTAGTTTCTTTTATTTAGATTCAGTTTCGGATTCAACTTCTTCACTCTCCATCTTAATGACGAATTCTATCATGTTATGGTCGCTCCTCCTCAAGGGACCCCGCACAACAAGATTGTTAATTAGTCCTTTCTCATTGCACAATACACAGTCTAGGATAGACTGTTCTCTAGTTGGTTCCTCAATGTATTGGTCTAAAAAAAAATTCACGTACAGACTCCAGGAAATCCTCCTCCACAGTATTATTGCTAATTTGGTTTAACCAATCTACGTGTAGATTAAACTCACCCATGATTACAGTTGTACCCTTATTGCATGCATCTCTAATTTCCTGTTTAATGCCATCCCTTACATCTCCACTACTGTTTACGGGCCTATAGACAACCCCCACCAACGTTTTCTGCCCCTTGGTGTTTCTTAGCTGCACCCATACAGATTCCACATCATGAATTTCTGAGCCAATATCCTTCCTCACTATTGCATTGATTTCCTCCTTTACTAACAATGCTATCTCTCCTCCTTCCCTTTTTTGCCTGTCCTTCCTAAATACTGAATGTTCAGTTCCCATCCTTGATCACCCTGCAGACATGTCTCCGTAATCGCAACTATATCATAACCGTTTATATCTATTTGCGCTGTTAATTCATCTACCTCATTGCGAATGCTTTGCGCATTAAGACTCAATGCCTTTAGACTTGTCTTTTTAATATTATTAGTCATCTTAGCTTTATTTTACACAATGACCCCATTTGTTTCTCGCACTTCTTTTCTCTGCCTTCCACTTTTGTTTCTTACCTTTCTGTCTTTCATTTCTATCCTTGTTTCCCCCTCCACTGTCTCCGTGCTCAGATTCCCATCCCCCTGCCATTCTAGTTTAAACCCTCCCCGACAGCACTAGCAAACAGCCCCCCCGCCCCAAGGAAATTGATCCCGGTCCTGCCCAGATGCAACCCGTCCAGCTTGTACTGGTCCCACCTTTCCCAGAACCGGTCCCAAAGTCCCAGGAATCTGAATCCCTCCCCCCTACACCATTTGTTCAGCCATGCATTCATCTGATATATCCTGCTATTTCTGCTCTAGATAGCACATGGCACCAGTAGTAATCCTTTCTCTCCAGTCCACCTGAGAAGCTTCGAATCCTGCCCGCTGGCCATAATCACCTAGGCATATCACTGCTGCAGATAGAGACCCCGTGAAGGAAATCATCTGCATCGCTGTCTCCAGGAAAACCCTGAATCAGCGCTCCACATCTGCAAACTGGAAGCCTCAGGACCACCAAGTTCAGCCAAAAGCCAGCTGAGTCACCAAACTTCACAGACTGTATACCCCTTTTTGTTGCTCCGGACACTACTCTGAACAATATATCCTTCCCCACTCTGTAATCTATTTGTGTGTGTGTGTGAACTTCAAGTGTGTGCATATGTGTGTGTGTGTGTGAAAGTTGGAGTATAGTTTATTAATTTACTTAGATCGGTGATGGACAATAAATCTAACCTCTTTCTTTGTTAAACTCAAGAAAACCTGTCCAATTGGTTATTTTATGATCATAGCACATAAAGGGTTAAACAGTCACTGAATTGGTAAGCACATCCACTGTTAAAAAAGGAATAAACCTTGTTGCTGTATCCTACACAGATGGGCAGTAAAGAAAATTAGTTGCTTGCTCCCATTGAATGAAGAGCTTTATTTATGTAAGAGTGGTATGTGAGGAAACAATTTATGATTTGCCAGGAATCAATCAAAATCACTTAATTCACTGTCGCTGGGGAGATCTCTCAAATTCCATTCAAATTACTTTCAGTGGAGGTGTACTCTACTCCTGTAATCCAGCAACCCTCTTCCTCGGAACAGTGTAACCTCTGACTCACTGTGGGAAATGCCACAGAACATCAACTATTGCATTAAAAGATCCCAAGAAATTAAAAATATTTCAGAATTTAAGATGCAGAGAAATTGCAGGTTGACATGATGCAGATAGAATAAAACATATATTTAATCCTCATTATCTCCTTCTATCAAAATTCCCGAGTTTCTGAAAATAAAAGTTATTTATTCTTAAGCATCACTGCCAATAAAGAATTCCTCAGATGCGATAGGTCAAAGACATATACTATAAATCATGCTTTCATATGTACACGGATGATTCATACAGATAATCATTTGGAGGACAGTTCCTGTGATAAATATAGGGACATGAATATTAGGAGGCATTTTCAACTGTAGTGCAAATTAGGCACGCCAGTGGGAAGTTTAGAAAACAATTGCCTGCCTACCGCGCTTTTTTAAAGCATGCCAAAACTTCCTTGGAAAACTATAATGGCTGTCACAGATGGTGGGCTGGATTTTATAGGGGCCTTGACGTCAGGATCCATGGTGGGGGGGCATAAAGATTGCCCCGGATGAGGCCCGCCACGGACCATGATGCTAGAAGGGCCCGTCCTGATCTTGCCGGCGGTGGTGAGGCCTTGTGGCGGCTCTGCCAACACTCTGTGATGGGTCTCGGATTTCAATATTCAAATAAATTAACTCACCTGCATTAAGGACATTCCCGTCGCCTCCTGAAGTGCTGCCGCAATCTGCACCCCAGCGGCTGGCACTGCCGCGCCTTCGAATCGCCGTTCGGGGAAATGAGGTGCAACACCTGTGGGGAGGGGGGAGGAGGTAAGTTTCTCAGTGCGGTGAGGGGAGCGGGGTCAAACTCTTTGGATTGGTTGGTGGGGGGGCGACGCTGGCAAGGGGTTGAGTGTTAAAGTTATTAAAGGTCAGAGGGAAAGGTTGCAATCTGAATCAAAGTGTTTTTGAGGGGGAATGGGCTATTAATGACTCGATTATTCCTTGGGGATGTGGGTGAGGGAAGTGCAGATGTAATGGAATATGTAAATTATATTTTAACACTTCGGTTCCTTTAAAACGAAAATTTCTTCTAAGGGCTTGGAGCCCTTTAAAAATGGCACTGGTGCCTGCGTAATGGTGCCGGACGCTGTTGCCCGGGACGGCTCGCCCGCCCCTTCACGTCATTGGGGGGAGAGGGCGGTCCGCCCCAGCCATGTTAATGAGCCACCACGTATAAGATCACAGTGGCTCCATGGAGTAAAACCCTTGTGTGTGGGTCGCCATCTTTTACGGTCATCGCTGTACTCGGTGGCGGCAACATAGAATCCAGCCTGGTGTGTCTGGGTCAAACCAGTAAAGTCCCATTATCACCCTGTTTTGCCTTGCATTATCATCCCTTTTGTCATTTTATATCTCCTGCCTTTAACCCTATCACAGGCCCTCCCTTTTGTTCTTTCCTGTCCTCCCCCTTTCCCTAACTTGGCACTTGCTTAAAAACTGTTACATCACTAACTTTTGCTAGTTCTGATGAAAGGTCATCAATCTGAATCGTTTACTCTGTTTCTCTCTCGACAGAAGTTGCCTGATCTGCTGAGTGTTCCCAGCATTTTCTGTTTTAATTTCAGATTTGCAGCACCATATAATTTTGCTTTTGCTTTTTAGTCAATCTGTTGGCTGCATTAATTCACAATCAGTCATTGGCTGCAGCACTGAGATGTTGTTCGTCTTTGAGTTCTCTGACAGCCAGTCTAATGTAATTGTTGACACAGCTCAACTGTCACTGTAACTCAGATGGTAACATTGCAGTAGGAAAGTTAATTTCTACTGCATATATGTAAAATTTAAGGGTCACAATCACAGTGGCGCAGTGGTTAGCACCACAGCCTCACAGCTCCAGTGACCCGGGTTTGACTCTGGGTACTGCCTGTGCAGAGTTTGCAAGTTCTCCCTGTGACCGCGTGGGCTTCTGCCAGGTGCTCTGGTTTCCTCCCACAGCCAAAGACTTGCAGGTTGATAGGTAAATTGGCCATTATAAATTGCCCCTAGTGTAGGTAGGTGGTAGGAGAATTGAGGGGATGTGGTAAGGAATATGGGATTAATGTACGATTAGTATAAATGGGTGGTTGATGGTCGGCACATACTAGGTGGGCCGAAGGGGCTGTTTCAGTGCTGTATCTCTAAATAAATAAATAAATAAGTCCTTGGCAAACTTTTCTTGTTCGATTTAAACACTTGATGTGATTAACTCATTCACAGCAAACATTTAGTCACGTTGCTTGCATGACAAGGATAACTGAGAAGGAAAGAAACTCTTCCATTTGTAAAGCATCTTTCATGACATCTAGACATCCCAAAGGGCTTTGCAGCCAATAAAGTACTTTTGAAGTGTAGTCGCTGTTGTAATGTGGGGCTATTCCTGCTTTCCCCCCACCAACAGGAGAAGATATCCTTTCATACCCATAATGCCCCGGCATAACTAATTTTTATCCGTGCAAATGCCTTCATCAAAGGAACAGCTCTGTGTAAAATTTGAATATCATGCATAACATCAAATAAATTACTATCAGACATGGAGCTAGAAACCAAAGGGTATATTTTCTCGGTCCTGAAAGTTAACCTTGCACAAACTAGCATGAAATCATGGCACTTCTGGCATACAGCACATGGGTCCAGTAATTTTTTTTTTAATTCATTCATGGGATGTAGGCGTCACTGGCCAAGCCAGCTTTTATTGCCCATCCCTATTTGCCCTTGAGAAGGTGGTGGTGAGCTGCCTTCTTGAACCGCTGCAGTCCATTTGGGGTAGGTATACCCATAGTGCTGTTAGGAAGGGAGTTCCAGGATTTTGACCCAGCGACAGTGAAGGAACGGCAATATAGTTCCAAGTCAGGATGGTGTGTGACTTGGAGGGGAACTTGCAGGTGGTGGTGTTCCCATGCATTTGCTGCCCTTGTCCTTCTAGTTGGTAGAGGTCGCTGGTTTGGAAGGTGCTGTCTAAGGAGCCTTAGTGCATTGCTGCAGTGCATTTTGTAGATGGTACACACTGCTGTCACTGTGCGTCGGTGGTGGAGGGAGTGAATGTTTGTAGATGGGGTGCTAATCAAGCGGGCTGCTTTGTCCTGGATGGTGTCGAGCTTCTTGAGTGTTGTTGGAGCTGCACCCCTCCAGGCAAGTGGAGAGTATTCCATCACACTCCTGACTTCTGCCTTGTAGATGGTGGACAGGCTTTTGGGGAGTCAGGAGGTAAGTCACTCGCCTCAGGATTCCTAGCCTCTGACCTGCTCTTGTAGCCACGGTATTTATATGGCTACTCCAGTTCAGTTTCTGGTCAATGATAACCCCCAGTTGAATGTCAAGGGGAGATGGTTAGATTCTCTCTTGTTGGAGATGGTCATTGCCTGGCACTTGTGTGGCGCGAATGTTACTTGCCACTTATCAGCCCAAGCCTGGATATTGTCCAGGTCTTGCTGCATTTCTCCATGGACTACTTCAGTATCTGAGGAGTCACGAATGGTGCTGCACATTGTGCAATCATCAGCGAACATCGCCACTTCTGACCTTATGATTGAAGGAAGATCATTGATGAAGCATCTGAAGATGGTTGGGCCTAGGACACTACCCTGAGGAACTTCTGCAGTGATGTCCTGGAGCTCAGATGATTGACCTCCAACAACCACAACCATCTTCCTTTGCGCTAGGTATGACTCCAGCGAGCGGAGGGTTTTCCCCCTGATTCCCATTGACCTCAGTTTTGCTAGGGCTCCTTGATCCCATATTCGGTCAAATGCTGTCTTGATGTCAAGGGCAGTCACTCTCACCTCACCTCTTGAGTTCAGCTCTTTTGTCCATGTTTGAACCATGGCTGTAATAAGGTCAGGAGCTGAGTGGCCCTGGCGGAACCCAAACTGAGCATCACTGAGCAGGTTATTGCTAAGCAAGTGCCGCTTGATGGCACTGTTGATGACACCTTCCATCACTTTGCTGATGATTGAGAGTAGGCTGATGGGGCAGTAATTGGCCGGGTTGGCCTTGTCCTGCTTTTTGTGTACAGGACATACCTGGGCAATTTTCTACATTGCAGGGTAGATGCCAGTGTTGTAACTGTACTGGATCAGCTTGGATAGGGGCGCGGCAAGTTCTGGAGTCCAGGTCTTCAGTACTATTGCCGGAATATTGTCAGGGCCCATAGCTTTTGCAGTATCCAGTGCCTTCAGTCGTTTCTTGATATCACGCGGAGTGAATCAAATTGGCTGAAGTCTGGCATCTGTGATGCTGGGGACGTCAGGAGGAGGCCGAGATGGATCATCAACTCGGCACTTCTGGCTGAAGATTGATTTGACCTTACAGTCTCTGTTTTTCTCAGTCTAAATGGTCTCCTAAGCTGCCAATATATCCAACAGGAAGCGTATGCTCATTATGAGCTGGAAATGCACAACCCACCATGTTAGTGTAGGCAAAAAACTTCAAGCATATTCAAGTAAGAGGGCTAGGTCTGTTTGAAATCCCTCCTACAATATTGCATATTGTGAATGCAGCTGGTGCCAGGCTGGCTCTACTCAGGAAAACCAGGTCTACATTTGGCCTAACAGGTCCTTCTTAAAGGGACTGTGTAGGCTGCAACCAACAAGGCACATGTTTAAAATACATTTACCTGAATGCTGCTGCTGACCCCACATTACAACCAGTTGCTGTTGGCATCACAGTGACTCGATCTTTGAATTCTCTTCTATGACGAGCTGCCTGGGAATGGCAATTAGGTGTTTGCAGCTTGCTGACTCAATGATAATAAAGCCCAAGGCCTAATATCACAAGTGACTTGGGCTTATCCAATGGAGATTGTTCTCTGTGCCTCCTGAGTTCCCATTTTTGGGCATGTTCTAATTTCTGGGTCAGGAAGCATTGAGAGCATCTTGAATTGAGAGAGGGTAATCCGATGCTAGCCAGTTACATGGCTGCTCTCTGCCCTTAAAGTTTCCCTGTTCCTAAAGATGGGAAGAAAAAAAAACTGCAGCAAATACAAGAGGCAGAATGGTATCTCTTAATGCAGTAGTTTTGGAGGTGACAGGGGAGGAGGTCCTGCAAAGAAGGGTGGTCCTTTTTGAGCTGATAGTCATCCTTCAGCAAAGAGCAGTGCCCACGGAGTCTGCCTATGAACAAATGATAAGGATGTCTCCCCTGTAAACAGGGCATTAGTCACTTCTTTTAAGTGGAATTAACTGAAGATGGGCTTATACGCAATGTCCCCTGCCACTATGGTTACCAATGTTGGTTGGGTGTATTCCTGGAGGTTTCATCACATGACCTTCCACCTCCAATTTTCCCACCCATTCCAACTGCCTTTTTCTCATCTCCAATATTTGATAGCACATAAAGAAAAGTGTTCAAAGTAAATTAAGAAACACAGTTTTTTTTTAACGTCCCTGCAATTTTTCTCCTGGGTTACGAACAGCAATGTCCGGGAGATTGATCGTTAACTTCTGGAAACTCTGAGTCAAATCTGCAGGGTTGGCAACTCTACCTGCAACAGTCTGGAAAGATCTTCTATCATAGAAGCTCATGTCTGATGGTAACAAGAAGAGCTGTTTCAGTCCTTCATGCTGTCTGTAAATCAAGCTGCAGCAGATGGCACTAAGTCTGTAATTAGTTTAGTTTTAGTTTTAGAGATACAGCACTGAAACAGGCCCTTCGGCCCACTGAGTCTGTGCCGACCATCAACCACCCATTTATACTAATCCTACACTAATCCCATATTCCTACCACATCCCCACCTGTCCCTATATTTCCCTACCACCTACCTATACTGGGGGCAATTTATAATGGCCAATTTACCTATCAACCTGCAAGTCTTTGGCATGTGGGAGGAAACCGGAGCACCCGGAGAAAACCCACGCAGACACAGGGAGAACTTGCAAACTCCACACAGGCAGTACCCAGAATTGAACCCGGGTCGCTGGAGCTGTGAGGCTGCGGTGCTAACCACTGCGCCACTGTGCCGCCCTAATGTGTTGAAGACAGGTCTCACCTGACAGGCCTAGATAGAAGTGGTATGATCTATGCAGGCATGTTCTGGGGTAATGATGAATGTACACAGTGACATAAGAACATAAGAAATCGGAGCAAGAGTAGGCCATTTGGACCATTGAGACATTCAATAAGATCAAGGTTGAACTTCGATATCAACACCACTTTCCTGCCCTATCCCCATATCCTTTGATTCCGTTCGTGTCCAAAAATCTAATGATCCCAATTTTGAATATACTCATCGACTGAGCATCCAAAGCCCTCTGGGATAGAAAATTCAAAAAATTCACCACCCTCTGATTGAGAAATTTCACCTCAGTTCTAAATGGCCGACTCCTTCTCCTGATACTAGATCTAGACCCTCCAGCCAGGGGAAACAGCCTCTCAGCATCTACCCTGCCAAGCTCTCTAAGAATTTTATATGCTTCAATGAGATATCTCATTTGCACATGATGCCCCATTATGAAGTGCTCCTGCCCCTGTACACATAGCTGGGAAGAACAACTTTATAACAGACGTCTTGCCCAGAATGTAAAGCACTATTCAACCAAAAAGTCTGTACAGAAGTCATGACTGGAAGCCAAAGAAATGCATGGCATGAATGTGTATATGTATGCTATCCTATATCTTACTTTCCTTCTTTCTGAGAGAAAACAAAAAAAGACAATAAATGAAATACCAAGGAATTTCATTTTTTTCCCTTTTTTGGGGAGATGTCATGCCTGGAAGGAGCCGTGATGAAATAAATAATGGAATGGAAGAATTATGTATTGAAAAAGTCAACTGCTAAACAAAACCCACAAGAATATGGACACTTGTACCACAGTCAAATTGGAGTTGTGGTCACATGACCTGTCCTGCTAGATATCAACAAACCTGTCTGAAAGATGGAACTCATTAACCTTATCTGAAATAGCTCTGGGGAGAACCCTTTTGAAATTGAAGAGAGCACTATTGCTCTTATCAACATGAATGAACTAACAAAGAATTCTGGAGACAGACTGACTCACAGCCTGAACAAAAATAATTAGGTGTGAAATAGCACCGTGTTAACAGAATGGTCCCCATTCAAACATCAATCGATAGCTATGGTCGCCACATCCTGGTCCATTGTGTGGTCACACCAGGGGAGAAGGCACGTGTCTCTTAGGAGAAACTCTAATGTGATGGATTGTTAACTTTAAAAGATGGCCCTCTGAAGAGAGAAAGGGGAGTAAGCCAACAGCTTCAGAAAGCCAGTCCAGCCACAGGCTGTGAGGTCCAACCAGCACAAAGAGAAAGCCCTGCTGTTAATTATGCACTTCAACTTGCTGCAGCAGAGAACTTAAAATGACCACCACCTACAGTCTGAAGTTTTAACCACCAGAAATCTTCAACACCTCAACAAGTTCAAGACTACAAACACCTAGACCTGCATGTTTAAAAGAGACTTTCCACCTAAGAAGATTCAATAGGTTTATTATAAATCACGAACACTAACCTCACTTTGAACTTTAAACTACCTACCCTTTTCTATATATTCTTGCGTACGTGTGTGTAAGTGAATGTGTGTGTGGAGAAGGTTATGACCATTTTGGGAATTGTGTAAAATTAAATAGTTATCTTTTATTAACCTACGATAAAACCTGTCATTTTTCTGTTTATTTGACCTGACAGACACTCAGGGGGTAACACAACATTTTTAGCAAAACACGATTGTGGTAAGTTGGGAGGTGAACAGTGGGAACCGCCCACACTCCTTTCCACCTGTCCGTAATAGTTGTAACAGTAACATAAATCTTGCTTATAAAACTACATTGTTGTTGCTCATGCTAATGACAACTCATGCCATGCATGCGGGAGCCGGTCTGGTTGTGTGGCGTCATGTGAGTAGTCAGGACAAGGGTTTTGGCCTGTTCTCTCATATAGCCTTGGCTGTGGCATTGTGCATCACTTTGGGCCAGCCCACGACCACCTGGAGGACACTTGCGGACCACTAGTGGTCCACAGACCATATTTTGAGAACCATTGGTGTAGAACAGCAAAAGTAATGAAAGTGCAAAAAGCACCAGGATATAAAAAAGACACTTCAATCAATGATCAATGCAAAATGCACCTTAATGCAAGTGTCGGTATAGCCTTCAAATTTATTTGTAAGAGTGGTCCTCCCACAATACAGTGGAAAATTAGGATTAGCAGCTGAGAGCCTGTATAAAATGGATGTTGCCATGAAGGCCTGTTCCTTGTAGTTTTGTCCTTTTTGCTAAAACTGTATTGCTATTATTGCTGTATCTCATAGCAACTGATTGCTTCTGCACTGTTTTGGGCTTGTTGCACAAAGCAGGATTTTGAAACTTGTCAGGGCATTTGTGTGAGAACTTAAAGCTGGAATGCATTTTTGAGTGTTTTTACAGCAGTAGTTAACAACAGCTCATTACCATCCAACTATGGGTAGTCTTGTGTTTATGTCTCTCTATTTTCAGATTCTGAATGAGGAAGAGAAGCATATGAGACATGCTTGAGGGAGAGATTGCACATTTGATGTATTTGGACACACAGTTACTCTGACAATTGTCCATGGAGAGTCAGGTCTCTGATCTACACCTATCTAAAGAAACCTGTCAGTGCTGATTTAAAGATTCCTGAAGTAAGCCATCACTAACTCTTTACAATCAGTCCAGTCCTGGATATTGTCCAGGTCTTTCTGCATTTCTACACGCACTGCTTCAGTATCTGAGGAGCTGCGAATAGTACTGAACATTGTGCAATCATCAGCAAACATCCCCACTTCTGACCTTATGATGGAGGGAAGGTCATTGATGAAGCAGCTGAAGATGGTTGGGCCTGGGGCACTGAGGAACTCTTGCAGTGATATTCTGGGACTGAGATTATTGACCTCCAACAGCCACGACCATCTTCCTTTGTCCTAGGTATGACTCCAACCAGCAGAGTGTTTTCCCCTGATTCCCATTAACTCCAGTTTTGCTAGGGCTCCTTGATGCTATAATGGGTCAAATGCTGCCTTGATGTCAAGGGCAGTCATTCTCACCTCACCTCTGGAGTTCAGCTCTTTTGTCCATGTTTGGACCAAGGCTGTAATGAGGTGAGGAGGTCAGGAGCTCAGGAGCTGAGTGGCCCTGGCAGAACCCAAACGTCAGTGAGCAGGTTATTACTGAGCAAGTGCCACTTGATAGCACTGTCGACGATCCCTTCCATCACTTTACTGATGATCAAGAATAGACTGATAGGGTGGTAATTGGTCGGGTTAGATTTCTCCTGCTTTTTGCGCACAGGACATACCTGGGCAATTTTCCACGTTGACGGGGTAGATGCCAGTATTGTAGCAGTACTGGAGCAGCTTGGTTTCATCTATGTGAGACCAGTGTATTGCTTGAGTTGTCTGTAAAGGTGTTTCACTGGGGAGCTCCTCACTGTCAGTATTTTGTTGGGCCTTTTCCACCATTTTATCTTTGGTTAGGTTTCTCTGGATAATACAATTGTGTGGCATGCAGCAAGCAACAATTATCTTGCCAACACGAAATTGTATCACATCCTTTGATCAGTTCAAGCATTTGAATCACCACCTCAGGATGCCTATAGCATGCTCCATAATGATTCTAACACCTGCATGCACATTTCTGTTTCTTGGCACATCTTTTGTTCATGCCTGTCACAATGATATCAAGAGGGTAACTGTTTCCCAGGTGTCATCCTTATGGTCAGCATTTCCCTTGAAATTATCTAGGCACAATGGTTTGCATTAATAAGAAGGTATCTTAACTTGCCTGGAATGCATGCATTGATCTGCATGATCATATAAAATCCTGCACCACAGAAGGAGGCTATTTGGCCCATCATGCTTGTGCCAGCTATTTGAAAGAGATTAGGCCCACTTCCTTGCCTTTGCCGAATACAGTTGGGAGATGGTGGCATAATGGTACTGTTATTCGCTTAACCATCTTAAGACCCAGGGTTCAAATCCCACCAAAGCAGTGGGGGGAATTTAAATTCAATTAATTCTTCCATTCCAAAAAAACTTGCCATGAGGAAATTAGTCTCAGTAAGTAGCTGCTCTCTGAAATGGCCTTGCAAGCCACTCAACTGTCAAGGCCAATTAATAATGGGCAATAAATGTTGGCCTTGCTAGTGATGCCAACATCACATGAAAAAAAAACTTCCCCATTTTCAAATATACATCCAATTCCTTTTGAAAGTTACTATTGCATCTGTTTCCACCACTCTTTCAGGCAGTACTTTCTAGATCACAATAACTCGCTGCACAAAAAATTCTCCTGCTCCCACTCTGGTCCTTTTGCCTTAAATTTGCGCCCTCTTGTTACAGACCTTCCTACTAGAGGAAAAGTTTTCTCCTTATTTACTGTGATAAAACCCATCATATTTCACACCTCTATCATATTTCCTCTTAACCTTCTCTGCTGTAAGGAGAACAATCCCAGCTTCTCTACTCTCTCCACATTCGTGAAGCTCCTCATTATTATGTTCCTGATCACTGAGCATTTGCATATTATCAAGATCACATACTTCCAACTTCAAAACATCATCCAGCTCTAACCCCACCTCAGCTCATATGCTGCTGAAATCCTCATCCTTGCTTTTGGTATTCCAATGCTTTCCTGGCCAGCCTCTCATCTTTCACCTCACACAAACTTGAAGACATCCAAAATTCTGCTGGCCTGGTTCTAGCTTGCAACAAGTCCCATGCACCCATCCATCCTGTGCTCACTGACTTACATTGGCGCATGGTCCAGCAACACTTCAAATTTAAAATTCTTATCCTCGTTTTTAAATCATTCCACGGCTTCACCCCTCCATATCTCTGTAGCTTTCTCAAGCCCTATCTGAGCTCCAGGACATCACTGCAGGAGTTCCTCAGGGTAGTGTCCGAGGCCCAACCATCTTCAGCTGCTTCATCAATGACCTTCCTTCAATCATAAGGTCAGAAGTGGGGATGTTCGCTGATGATTGCACAATGTTCAGCACCATTCGCAACTCCTCAGATACTGAAGCAGTCCGTGTAGAAATGCAGCAAGACTTGGACAATATCCAGGCTTGAGCTGATAAGTGGCAAGTAACATTCACGCCACACAAGTGCCAGGCAATGACCATCTCCAAAAAGATAGAATCTAACCATCTCTCCTGGACAATAAATGGCATTAGCATCGCTGAATCCCCTATCAACATCCTATGGGCTACCATTGACCAGAAACTGAACTGGAATAGCCATATAAATACCGTGGCTACAAGAGCAGGTCAGAGGCTATGAATCCTGTGGCAAGTGACTCACCCCCTGACTCCCCAAAGCCTGTCCACCAGCTACAAGGAACAAGTCAGGAGTGTGATGGAATACTCTCCACATGTCTGGATGGGTGCAGCTCCAACAACACTCAAGAAGCTCGACACCATCCCGGACAAAGCAGCCCGCTTGATTGGCACCCCATCCACAAGCATTCACTCCCTTCACCACCGACACACAGTGGCAGCAGTGTGTACCATCTAAAACATGCACTACAGCAATGCACCAAGGCTCCTTAGACAGCACCTTCCAAACCCGCGACCTCTACCAACTAGAAGGACAAGGGCAGCAAATGCATGGGAACACCACCACCTGCAAGTTCCCCTCCAAGTCACACACCATCCTGACTTGGAACTATATCGCCGGTTCGTCACTGTTGCTGGGTCAAAATCCTGGAACTCCCTTCCTAACAGCACTGTGGGTATACCTACCCCACATGGACTGCAGCGGTTCAAGAAGGCAGCTCACCACCACCTTCTCTAGGGCAATTAGAGATGGGCAATAAATGCTGGCCTGGCCAGCGATGCCCACATCGCATGAATGAATTTTTTAAAAAGGCTTCACGATCTCTGCATTTTTCCAATTCTGGCCACTTGTGCATCCCTAATTTTAGTCGCTGCATCATTGGTGGCTGTGCTTTTGGCTGCTTAGGTCCTAAGCTCTGGAATTCCTTCCTAAGGCTCTTCATCTCTCTACCTCTCTCCTCCTTTAAGGCGTTCCTTAAAACCTATCTCTTTACCAAGCTTTTGGTCATCTGTTTGACTATCTCTCTCTGCCTCCTCTTCTCCATGTCCTGGGCATGTTGCAGACCAAGTGTTATTGTAACAACTGTCCCCGTAGTTATGTAAGTTTTTCCACCCTTCCTGTGTGCAGCAAATGTCTCCAAATTTCTCCAGCAACTCAAAACAGTGCTTCCACCAACTTTGCCTTCGCAAAAGTAAGTCAAAAAGCACCTCACTTGCAACTTGATCCTTTAGATAGCACCATCACAGGGCCCATTTTTCTTAATAATGCTTTTTGTTTCAGGAGTGATTAACAAAGATATTGCCTGAACATGCATTGACCAAATTTAGTTTCCTGGTTTTGCATCAGTCCGTTCGGGTGACTGACATCAATGATAACATCAATGCAAGGTCTTCGGGCACACGCAGGGGACACACTTTATGCACCATCGCACTTGAGTAATGCTGTATGGGCAGCACAGGAAGCAGCCAGCAGTGCAATGTGCACGTGGAAACCTACAGTAGACCTCAGTAATGCAACTACAATATTGTGCCTACAAAGTACATATAGAGCAGTGGAATTAGTCTAACACACTATGAGGTATATTTTAATCTTTAGTGCCCCTGTGTAAAGCAGCACCTGGAAGCACAGCAAAGAGGAAATTTAGGCATAGAGTATTAGCATCATAGAGAGATACAGCACTCAAACAGGCCCTTTAGCCCACCGAGTCGGTACTGCCCATCAAACACCCATTTTATACTAATCCTACATTAATCCCATATTCCCTACCACATCCCCACAATTCTCCTACCACCTACCTACACTCAGGGCAATTTACAATGGCCAATTTACCAATCAACCTGCAGGTCTTTAGCTGTGGGAGGAAACCAGAGCACCTGGTGGAAACCCACACAGTCACAGAGAGACCTTGCAAACTCCACACAGGCAGTACCCAGAACCAAACCTGGGTTAGTGGAACTGTGAGGCTGTGGTGCTAACCGCTGTGCCACTGTGCCACACACATTGCATGCCTTTAGTGGAGGCTACCTGAGTTTCTTTCCATCTAACTGATAATTTCCAAGTTCTGTTGTGGACATTGTTACAATCAGGTGAGAAAGGTGTCTAGGGGTCCCTTTTAGCCTTCACCTGGTTTTATTGTAACAGGATTTAATTTTGAAACACACTGTGTTTTGAGCTCCCCCTTGGTGATTCCTTGTTCCCCACTTTCCAATTATAAGGCAAAAAAATGAGCACAAACAGGCCTTTTGAGGTTTAAAGAAGAAAAGTGAAATTTATTAAAACTTAAACTTGAACTCTAATTCGGTTAACACACGGATACACACCGCGCCCCATGCTAGCATGCATACGCGATACATGCATGCAAATGGAGACAGAAAAGAGCAGGAAAAAAAATGAAGTGGATAGGTTTGAAGCAATATCAGAAGTTTCTTATCACTATGCTTCGAGCTCACTGTAGTCCTTTTGTAGGTAGTTCTTGTTTGAGGTAATTCTTGCTTTTGTTGGGGCTCAGTATTCTTCTCAAACCATGGTCACTGGAGGAGACTTTTCTCTCTTGGAGTTCCTGTGTCTTCAATGGATTCCAAAGCTGGTGAGAATGAGATGAGAGCAGATAGGACAGAGGTCTTTACAGTGCAGGAGCAAACAATTTTCTGAGTTTCAAACACTCTGGCAAGTTCAAATTCAAACAGCCACTTAGTCATGTGACTAAACTGGTCTAACCAGGTCTTCTGTGTATTGGAGAAGCAGGGACTGGATCCTTTGTTCCAACACTATCTGCTAGTATGCAAAAAAGATCTTTCCGGCAAGGGGCCTGACAATTCCATATGATAGGCCCTCTTTTCTTCCCAGCAACATTTTTAAGTTTTTAATGTTCATGTGGCGAAATAATGTGTGCCTCATTCTAGGTAGGTGGGGGCCTGCATGACAATGTTCAGGCCTCCCTGCCCAGTTTACATCTCTGCACTGCACTCAGCCGCTGCTTCATGCTCAACTACGAAAGACACAAATTGAACTCCATTATTGGCTGACCCTATTCTAAAAAAATGCCTCCAGGAACATGGGGTTGAATTTTCCTGCTCCCCTGAGGCTGGTTAGGAGGTGGGACTGGGAGCTAAATTAGAAAATAGAGTGTCATGTTAGGTTGGCTCCCCGACGTGTTCCTGCCCGGCAGTGGTGGGTAACCAATTAGCATATTAAGAGCTTAATTGGGGGCAAGTTGATGATGACAGCCAAGAAGGAGCTGCTAGGATGAAAGGACACAGCCATAGCCAAAACCAATCCTGTGCTGTGGCTCCCCCCACCACCAACACCAAGGCTCTGCCAGCTCTGGGCCTCTTCATTCTTAAATTAACAGAAGGTGTCCGAGAGTACCTCCATGCTGAGGTGCCCTGATGATAACCTTTCTGCCTCAGCAGCGCCCACTTCTCCGTAGGGCTGCCAGCCGTCCTGTGCTGCGAGTGCGCTGATTGAACCTCCTGATGCTGGAACCTGGCCATCGTCCCTAATTGGACGGGGCTCAGAGATGGCTTCTTAATTGTCTGCCTTCACAAAGATCATGTCCATAGTCCTGCCACCACCACTTCTGGGTTCCTGACCCAGAACTCATCCTGATGTCAGGATAGTGACCCACCTGGGTAAATTCAGCCCGTGGCTTCTGCACAAACTCCATGGAGAGGGAAGCTAAAACCTTCCTACTAACACTATTTTTGAACAGTAATTATAAGCCCTCAAGAAAAGTGAAAGTAGCACAGACAAAAAAAACTATTGCTGATGTTACGACCAGGTGAGAAATATGTCTAGGGGTCTTTTGCTGTCTTTACCTAGTCTTATTGTAACATGGTTTAATTTTAAACACACTGTGTTTTGAGCTCCCCCTTTGCGAATCCTTGTTCACAACTTTCCAATTATATAAGGCAAAGAAATGAGCACAAACAGGCTTTTTTGGTTTAAAGCAGATGAAATTTTATTAAAACTTAAAAAACTTAAACTCTAATACGGTTCACGCTTACGGATATACGATGCGCCCATGCTAGCATGCACATACGATACACAAATGCAAATAGGGACAGAAAAGAGCAGAAGAAAAGATAAGTAGAACAGTTTGAAGCAATATCTTGTTACTGTTTCTCAAACTCGCTGTAGTCCTTGATTGAAGATATAGTCTTCCGTTTCGTTAGGGCCCAGTATACATCTTAAACCTTGTTCTCTCTTTGAGTTTACGTGTATTCACAAGATTCAGTTCCGTGGGAAAGAGATGAAGGCAGGCAGACAGGAGAGGAGATGTTCTCAGTTCATGAGCACACGGTGTTCTGAGTTCCAATCCTTTGTTGGAAGTTCAAATTCAAAACTCCAGCCAGCTAGTCAGGTGACTAAAACTGGTTTGACCACTTCTGTGTATTGGGGAAGCAACTGCTGGGGTCCCCATTGTTTCAACATTGTCTGGTACTATGCAAATGTCCTTCCAGTCAGGGCTTGCAATGTTACGTTTTTGTTCACGTGGTGACAGAACGTGTGCCTCAGTCTTGGTAGGTTGCAGATTTGCCTGACACTGAACTTGCAACTCATCCTCATCTTATGGGTGTCACCCAAGTCACAAAAGTTTTCACTCCCTTACCTGCAGGCTGCTTGTAACTCTCACTTATGCCAACAAGTGTCATTGGCAGCAATACAGAAGACTAAATGAAGAATTCTGCTGTGAACTCTGCCCATTTATAATTGTGTACTTAAAAGCTTCTTATTACATTGTAACTAGTTAAAATATATAGGGTGCGACATTCGAATCTGTAGTTGGAGATGGCACTAGGGAAGCTGGAGGCCCTCCCACTGGCTTGTGCTGCATTCCAGCTGTTTCTGGCCCACGCAGCACCGCATGCTGGGAAGGACTTTCGCGCAGGTGTCGCCTACATGCGGCAGAAGCCTCTGAACTGGTGCTGTCATGATGCCACTCAGCCCTACCAACTGAGCTGATGTTTTATTTGCAAACTTGGAGCATGCAGGTCCCTTCAATACATTCGCTTGTCACTCCCCAAAGAATATGCATTCAACTACAGGAGAGGCCAGCCCACCAAGTGTTTTCGGGAACACTTCTCCTAAATACACCTGACCCAGGAGCAATGCCTGAGGTGACTCAGGTTCAACAAGGAGGTGGTCACTGAACTGCCAGATAGCCCTACCTTAAGTCTTTGGCCTACCCCAGGACCACCACAGACACTCCAGTCAGCAGAACATAGGAACAGGGGTAGGCTATTTAGCTCCTCAAGCCTGTTTTGCCATTCAAAGCCTGATCTGCGACTTAATTCCATCTACGCGTCTTTGTCCCAAATCCATTAGTTACCTTGGATAACAAAAACCTATCAATCTCAGTTTTCAAATTAACAATTGATCAGTATCAATTCCATTTGTTTCAAACTTCTACTACCTTTCATGTGTAGGAGTGTTTCCTAATTTCACTCCTGAAAATTTAGCTTGCATTGCCATGCTTTTCGGGCATCCTTCAAGTGAATGACCCAGGAGGTGAGGCAGAAGGCCATTAATGTCCCCTCAAAACTCATTAAGCATGCTTCCAGCTTGCATCACCCTTTGCTCCCTTCAAGGTAACATGAAGAGTGTAAAGACCTAATGATCTGGATCTCCGCTGCTTTCTCCTGATCTATGGGTTGCTGATCAATGTTTCCAGATAATGGTTCAGAAAGTAAAGGCAGGGAAAGGAACCTCGGCCCCGTGAATACACATTCTGTGCCATATGGGAAATCCTGGCTGCTTCTTATAGTCTGGACAACCACATATGCAGGAAGTGTCGCCAGCTAGAGCAGCTTGAGCTCCAGGTTTCGGAGCTTGAGTGGTGGCTGGAGTCACTATGGGGCATCCACAAGGCTGATAGCTTCGTGGATAGCACGGTTCTGGAGGTGGTCACCCCACAGCTTAAAGGAGTGCAGGCAGAGAGGGAAAGGGTGACTGTCAGGACTAAAAGGATCAGGGAGGCAGGGCCGGGATCCCATCTCACTCTCCCAACTGATATTCAGTTCTGAATACTGGTAAGAGTGATGGTTCCTCTGGGGAGTGCAGGCAGAGCCAAGTTCACGGCATCATGGGTGGCTCAGCTGCACAGGTTGGGAGGAATAAGAGTGGAAGAGCTATAGTGGAACCCAAACTGAGCATCAGTAAGCAGGTTATTGCTGAGCAATGTAGTAATGTAGACGGCTTCATAAAAGGGACTGATTGTGCCTAATTTAAACAAGAATTCCTACCGCTGGCATCAGCTGTGGCAGTAGCGGCTGACCGGTGCTGCATTTTCCACTCCTTTTTCTCTGGTGAGTGCCCAAGAAGCAACTGTTGTGGCACAAGTGGATGCTGGCAACATTCAAATTTAGTGACCCCACCTTGACTCCTAAACACTTCCACTGGGAGAGTGACGGTTGGATGGATAACAGGATTTTAATCTGTAATTTATTCGAACCACTGCTGAATTTTATTAACCGAGGTGCCCCCAATTTTCTAATATTCGTAATACATTTGCGAGACACACCTTTTCCTTTAAATAATCTAAAAATGCTAAGTGGTTCAGCAGTCATAGAAAGGGAAAATAGAGTATTTAATATTTCACATAATTGTTACCAGTTTAGAATGCATCATAATCCACTTATAACATTCATACCAGTCCTGATCCTCTGCCATTTTATGCCCACAAGTGTTACAATGCAAACTGCACTGCAGGTAATTTTTTTGCTTCAATAGCCTTTCTTCTGACTGAACCTTTATGGAATGAAACAGACATCTTATTTTCCTAAGGATGCTTCATGTGGGTTGCTGACTCAAAGGTCTTGTTAAACAGCCAACGCATTGATTGCTCCTTCAAATATGGTAGAACGTTTCTTGATTGATGTTGGGTTGTGGTTTCTCTCAAAGCTTGATCTGGCTACCAAATCACCAATGACTTGGATTTTGACTTGCTGTAAGACTGGGTGATCAGACACTAAAAAAGAAAGTAAAAATAAGAAACTTACATTTACAATGTCGTGTTTCTCTATTAACCATTTGCCTTCAGCTGGTTAAATTCAATTCCCGTTATGTGCCAATTGGAGATCTGGTTCAATTGGCTGGAATAGTGAAGCAAATTTTCACCTTTAATGCTCCCCAAGACTTTCTGTCCATTAATTTAAATTGATAGAAACTTGGGTGGGCTACATCACAGGAGTGCTCTTCTGGGCCCCACAAGGAAAGTTTAAAGCTCCCCTGCCCAACCCCCAACCACGAGACCTTCCCGGACATCTTCCCTGCCACTTACCAGAGTGCCGTGGATCATTCCTTTGGTCCCTAGCAGCAGTCTCCTGCCGCCAAACATTTGTCTCTTCCCGCTGGCACCTACCCCTTCCTGCTGATTTCAGCTAGGAGTTTGAGAGAGCCTATGCAGATGAGGCCCAGGAGTTAAAATTCTTTGGGCCTAAAGCAGTCAAAGTCGTGATAGGTTGCTGTCCACCTCCAAATAGTGAGAGAGAGATAGAGCAGCAAATCTGTAGGGAAATCACAGAGATGTGCAAGACTATAGCATGGTAATATTGAGGGACATTAATTACCCAAATATCGATTGGGATAATGTTAGAGTAAAGGAAAAGGAGCAGGAGGAATTTCTGAAATGTGTTCAGGAGAACTTCCTTGTTCTCGGTCCAACTAGGAAGGAGGCATTACTAGCTTTCTAACTTTTGCTTGTTCTGATGAAAGGTCACACAGATCTGAAACGTTAACCCTGTTTTTCTCTCCACTGATGCTGCCTGACCTGCTAAGTGTTTCCAGCATTTTCTGTTTTTATTGCTAGTTTTGGTACAGGGGAATAAGGTGGGCCAAGTGGACCAAGTGTATGTGGAGGAAACATGGGTATCATAAGATTTAGATTAGCAATGGAGGAGAACAAGGAACAATCTAAATTAAAATTTCTAAATTGGAAGTGGGCAGCACAGTGGCGCAGTGGTTAGCACTGCAGCCTCACAGCTCCAGTGACCTGGGTTTGATTCTGGGTACTGCCTGTGTGGAATTTGCAAGTTCTCCCTGTGACCATGTGGGTTTCCACCGGTGCTCCGGTTTCCTCCCACAGCCAAAGACTTGCAGGTTGATAGGTAAATTGGCCATTGTAAATTGCCCCTAGTATAGGTAGGTGGTAGGGGAATTGAGGGAAGATGGGGTTGTGGTAGGAATATGGGATTAGTATAAATGGGTGGTTGATGGTCAGCACAGACTCGGTAGCCCAAAGGGCCTGTTTCAGTGCTGTATCTCTAAATAAATAAATTTCAATGGGATGACAGGGGATCAAGCCAGGGTAAAATAGAGCCAAAGACTGACAGGAAAATCATTAATGGAACAATGGTCGATCTTTAAGGAGATGTTTAAGGTACAGGTTTGTACATATCAACAAGGGTGAAAGGTAGGGTAAGCAAAGCCAGGGCTCCTTGGATGACAAGGGAGATAGAAAATATGATGAAACAAAATAGAGGGTGTATGATGCATGTCGTGTGAATTTTTCAATTGAGAACCAGGCCAAACACAATAAGTTGAGAGGGGAAGTGAAGAGGAAAATAAGACTGGCAAAGAGAGAATATGAGAATAGAATGGTAGTTAACATAAAAGGTAACTAAAAAATCTTCTACCGGCATGTAAGCGGTTAATAATAGGCAGATAGGGTCCTACTGGGCAAAGAGGATAACGTATACCTCGAGGCACAGGGCAAAGCTAGAATACTTAATGAGGACTTTGTATCAGTATTTACCAAGGAAGAGGAGGCTGATAAAATATCTATAGAAGTGAAGATGGTAGAGGTAATGGATGGGGTGGAAATTTATCTAGACAGGATGCACTGGAAAGGCTGGTTATGCTTAGAGTGGATAGGTAACCTGGTCCGGATGGCTTGCATCCCAGATTGCTAAAGGAAGTGGGGATAGAGGAAGGGCTTGCCATAATCTTCCAATCTTCCCTAAATGCGGTGGGGGGGTGGGGGGGGGGAAGTGGGAGGTGCCAGAGGATTGGAGAGTGGCAAATGTGACACCCTTGTTCAAGAAAGGGTATAAGGACGTTCCTAGTAACTACAGGCCAATTAGTTTAACATTAGTGGTGGGTAAGGTTTTAGAAACAATAAGCAGGGGAAAAATATCAACATGCACTTGGAGAGGTTAATTAAGGACAGTCAGCATGGATTTCTAAATGGCATATCATACTTGACTAATCTTAATTTAATTTTTAGATGAAGTAACAGAGAAGGTTGATAAAGGGATTGTAATAGATGTTGTCTATATGATTTCAAGAAAGTGTTTGACATAAAAGGCAGGTTAACAAAATTGAGGCTCTTGGAATAGGAGAGTCATGATCAGCTTGGATAACAAAATGGCTTAAGGACATAAAACAGGAAGTCATGGCACATGGTTGCTTTTCAGACTGGAGGATGGTAAACAGTGGTGTTTTACAAGAGTCAGTGCTAGGACTGTTGTGTGTTGTTGTTGTAGAAGCGTAGCCAGTCCGTTATTGATAACGTCTCGGAGTCTAGAGATGGTCAACTAATAACTCTTTTAAAATGTACACATCTCTATTTACACTCTCCACAAGCCTCTCTAGCTAGCATCCTTCGTGCTGCTACTCTCTTCTTCCAAAGCCCATTACCATGTAATTGTTACATCATCATCACTACAGTGGGAGGGGTTGCTCTCACTGTCTCCAGCATTAACCATTTCAGATCATTATGCTACATCTCCCCCCAAATCTTTATCCATACATTTTCTTAAACATATATACATTCTTGGCTTTACCTACTATTCTTTCTCCCCCAAGGCTCTGACTTCACAGATTCAATCTGTTAGTAGGTTTCACGAGTCTCCTTGAGCTTGTTCTAGTCTGAATGGGATGATCAGTAGTGTTACGACCAGGTGAGAAAAGTGTCGAGGGATCTTTTGCTGTCTTCATCTGGTCTTATTGTAACAGAGTTTAATTTTAAACACGCTGTGTTTTGAGCTCCCCTTTGGTGAATCCTAGTTCACAGTTTTCCAATTATAAGGCAAAGAAATGAGCACACCAGGTTTTCTTTAGGTTTAAAGAAGAAAAGTGAAATCTATTACACCTTAAACTTAAACTTTAATACGGTTAATGCCTACGAATATACGAAGTGCCCATGCTAGCATGCACACGTGATACACACATGCAAATAGGGACATAAAAGAGCAGAAGAAAAATAAAATGGAGAGGTTTGAGGCAATCGCTAAAGGGTGTTTCTTGTTACTGTTTCTGTGTTTCCAGCTCACCGTAGAGTCCTTGATTATAGACAGCTCTTATTTTTCGTTGGGGCCCAGGATTCTTCTTAAACCTTGTTCGCAGTAGGAGACTTTTCTCTCTTGGTATTCATATGTCATCAATGGTTTCCGATGCTGGTGAGAGCGAGATGAGAGCAGGCAGGAGAGAGGTGTTCTCAGTCTAGGAGAGAACAGCTTTCTGAGTTCAAAATTATGTTGGAAGCTCAAATTCAAAAACTCCAACAGTCAGTCAGTCATGTGACCAAACTGGCCCAACTACATCTGTTAGTGTATTTGGCCATCTTAGTAGTTAACCTGGAATGCTTCAATGTCTGGTAATCAAAAGTCCATTGTGGATTAAATTGGAGCAGGGAATAGCTCCTTTGTCTTTGAAGTACTTGTCTGTTGATATGCTAATGTCTCTGTCCAGCCAAAGTCTCCAACTGTTTTTAAAGCAAGTTCTTTCTTCACCATCAGCAGTTTAAAATCAATGTTCATGTGGCAAAATTAATTTTCCTCATTCTTGGCAGGGGTGGGGGCTTGCCTGACAGTAGACTTCCTTGTAAGTCTTGATTGCTGACTTGGTTGATTTTTACTAAGGATTGTAGTATTCTGTTTGTCTTGGGTTTCTTCGTCATCATCTGGTTCTTCCAAATGAATGATTGACTGTTGGTTCTGGGGAATAGGAATAATGTTTCACCTATTTTTACATATGCTCTCTTCTGTTGTGTGTACCACATACGATCTTTGGTAATTTTAATCTCTGTGGGTTACAGTACCTTCCCTTTCTTGGTCACGTGTCCCTACTCTTTGGCCTTCATTCAGTTTTGGTAAGTCACAGAGACAAAATCTTTTGTTGTAATTTCGAGTTTGTCGTCTTCTATAAGAGTTTTCCTGGTCTCTTACTCTCTCATAATCCCGGACAAGCAATTCTGGAAGCAAATTTTTTAGGCATCACAGGAATTGCATTCTTATCTTCCTACCCATCAATTAGTCTGCAGGTGATAGTCCACACATCAACTGTGTAGATCAATAAATTAGAAGTGAGGTTGGAAAGTCTTCATGCATCTTCAATATGGTTCTTACACTTCTTTCCACTTCACCATTCAACTGTGGATAATGGGGTGAACTTGTGAGATGTTGAAATCCCATTCTTGTTGCAAACTGTGTGAAATATTCACAAACTGTGGTCCGTTGTCTGACAGTACTTCGCCAGGGATACCATGTGTTGCAGAGATTTCTTGTAGAACTCATAGGTACTTCTGTTGTTGTTGAATATAACCTTCTTATTTCTATCCGCCTTGAGAAGTAATCAATGATGATTATGTAGGATTTTCCTTTGAACATAAATAAATCCAAGGTCTGGTCGGAGATTGAGTAGTTAACAGAGGTTCACGCTGTTCTGGTCTTTGTATTGCACAGATATGGCAGTTCTGAATTAGATTTTTGATATCTTTGGATATTCCTGGCCACCATACTGATGATTGTGCCCTTGTTCTACACTTCATTATGGCTTTGATGTAGATGTTCCAAAATATCCGATCTAAGTGAACTGGTAATGACTAGTCTGTCATAATAAATGAGCAACTCATTGGTGATTGTGAAGTATTTTCTATATTTATATAAAGTTTTCATCATCTTCCCACTAGGACGTTCTTGTGGCCACCTTTGTGTGAAATACTGCCTTATGCGAATACTTTCTTCATTGCTTTTTTGGGCATGCTGAATTTCTTGCAGTTTCTGTATACTTGCCGGCTAGTGTTGTACCGTTTACTGCGAATATGACTCTATCTCATCCAGAAAATTCACATCTTGTTCTGTCAGATGGTCTACCATCATTCTTGATAGCATATCAGCAGACGTTTGCATCTTTTCCTGGACATATCCCTGAACGTTAGCATTGAAAGGGAGGAAGTATTAGTTGTTTTAGTGGGCTTAAAAGTGGATAAATCTCCAGGCCCAGATGAGATGTATCCCAAGTTGTTATGTGAGGCAAGGGAGGAGATAGCAGGGGCTCTGACACAAATTTTCAAATCCTCTCTGGCCACAGGAGAGGTACCAGAGGACTGGAGGACAGCAAATGTGGTACCATTATTCAAGAAGGGTAGCGGGGATAAACCAGGTAATTACAGGCCAGTGAGTCTAACATCAGTGGTCGGGAAACTATTGGAAAAAATTCTGAGAGACCGGATCAATCTTCACTTGGAGAGGCAGGGATTAATCAGAGACAGTGAGCATGGCTTTGTCAGAGGGAGATCGTGTCTAACAAACTTGATTGAATTTTCTGAGGAGGTGACTAGATGTGTAGATGAGGGTAAGGCAGTTGATGCAGTGTACATGGACTTCAGTGAGGTTTTTGATAAGGTCCCGTATGGGAGATTGGTTAAGAAGGTAAGAGCCCATGGTATCCAGGGCAATTTGGCAAATTGGATCCAAAATTGGCTTAGTGGCAGGAGGCAGAAGGTGATGGTCAAAGGTTGTTTTTGCGAGTGGAAGCCTGTGACCAGTGGTGTATGGCAGGGATCTGTGCTGGAACCCTTGCTGTTTGTAGTGTACATTAATGATTTAGACGTGAATATAGGAGGTATGATCAATAAGTTCGCAGGTGACTTGAAAATTGATGGTGTCGTAATTAGTGAGGAGGAAAGCCTTAGATTACAGGACGATATAGATGGGCTGGTAAGATGGGCGGAGCTGTGGCAAATGGAATTTAATCCTGAAAAGTGTGAGGTGTTGCATTTTGGGAAGACTAACAAGGCAAGGCAATACACAATGGATGGCTGGACCCTATGAAGTACGGAGGGTCAGAGGGACCTTGGTGTACTTGTCCATAGATCACTGAAGGCAGCAGCACAGGTAGATAAGGTGGTTAGGAAGGTATATGGAATGCTTGCCTTTATTAGCCGAGGCATAGAATATAAGAGCAGGGAGCTTATGATGGAGCTGTATAAAATGCTAGTTAGGCCACAGCTGGAGTACTGTGTACAGTTCTGGGCACCACACTATGGGAAGGATGTGATTGCACTGGGCTGGAGCATTTCAACTATGTAGAGAGACTGATAGACTAGGGTTGTTTTCCTTAAAGCAGAGAAGGCTGAGTGGGGACCTGATTGAGGTATACAAAATTATGAGGGGCACTGATTGGTTAGATAGGAAGAAACATTTTCCCTTAGTGGAGGGATCAATAACCAGGGGACATAGATTTAAGGCAAGGGGCAGGGCCGAAAGTCCTGTTTCTGTGCTGTATAACTGTATGACTCTCTATACAGTCTCATTTGTATAACTCATCAATCTTAAATGAAATCCTTGGATTCCTGGAGGCATTTTTGCGATCTCCTTTTCATCCAACAAAAATACCAAAGGTTTATGGTCTGTCTCGATGACAACTCTCAATCCAACAATATAATCAAAAAATTTCTCACATGCCCATGTGACGGCAAGTGCTTCTTTTCCAATTACTGCATACCTTGTCTCTGTCTCGGACAAAGCTCTAGATGTGTAATATATTGGTCTGCGAGTATCATCAGGTTGCTCCTGGAAAAGGGCTGCCCCAGTCCTGTGGAGGAGGCAACTGTAGCTATCATTGTTGTTAGTGTACGGTTATAGTGTGCCAAGATATCCGGCGATATGGGCATTTCTTTAATCATGCTTGATCTTTTTTGAGAAGTTGTATTAGTGGTTCTGTTGCCTGTGCTAAATGAGGTAGAAACTTGGCTAACTTATTCACCATTCCAAAGAGCCTTTGGAGCTGGTGATTGGAAATAGGAGTCGGGAATTCTGTAATGACTCGGGTCTTCTGTGGGTCTGCCATTATATCTTTGCCGCTTACTATATGTCCCAAGAAACGAATTGAGGTCTTGGAGAATTCGCACTTATCGTTTAGTGTTAGCCCTGCCTCTTCAAGTTGTTTCAGAACTGCTCGAACTCTTCAGTCATGTGTCTCTACTGACTGCCCATGTACCAGGATGTCATTACATGTGACAAAGAACTCCCTTGAACCCTTCTAAGATTCTAGACACAGACCTTTGGAAGATCTCTGGTGCAGAAGCTTTCCCAAACAGTAACCGATTGAAACAAAACCTCCCGAATGATGTTATAAATGCTGTTAGTAATCTTGAGGGCTTATCTAAGGGAACCTGCCAAAACCCACTATTGGCGTCAAGTTTGGTAAACATGATGCTCTGAGACAATTTTGCCAAGCTGTCATCTACTGTGGACATTGGATGAATTTCACGTGCCACTGCTTTGTTAAGCCGCGGTAAATCCACACAGATATGAAGAGTACCATTTTGTTTTGGGACTGGAACCATAACCAAACTGCACTCCGTTGGTGTCATAACAGGAATAATGACTCCCATCCTGATCATCTCTTCCAGCTGGTCTTGAACTTGGTTCATCAATGGGTGGGGTATCTTTCCAGGTCTGGTATCTTCTTTAAGCGTGATTCTATACTCTGTCTTAAGTCTACCGAGATCTGTGAAAAGTTTCGGATAATCTGCTTGAAAGCAATTGTTTTCCTGTGGCTGTTTGACTTCATCAATGTTCTTGATCAGATACAGGTCTAAGCACACTTTTCTGCTTAGAAGGGAAAATTCTTGGTCTTGTAAGACGTACAGGATTTCCATAATTTGTCTCCCTCTATACTGTAGAGTGGCTTGAAGCTTACTCTTCACTTTCAGTTGGGTCCCTCCTGGACCATGCAACTGTGTGTCTGCTGTCATGCAGGCCCTCACCTGCCAAGAATGAGGCACACATTATTTTGCCACATGGACATTTAAAACTTTAAAATGTTTCTGGGAAGAAAAGAGGGCCTATCACAAGGAATTGCCAGGCGCTTCGCCGGAAAGACCTTTTTGCACACTAGCAGACAGTGTTGGAACAAAGCACCCAGTCCCTGCTTCTCAAATACACAGAAGACCTGGTCAGACCAGGTTAGTCACATGACTATAATAAAAGCAAAATACTGCAGATGCTGGAAATCTGAAATAAAAACAAGAAATGCTGGAAATACTCAGCAGGTCTGGCAGCATCCGTGGAGAGAGAAGCAGAGTTAATGTTTCAGGTCAGTGACCCTTCATCAGAACAGTTCAGAAGAATACTGGGCCCCAACGAAAAGCAAGAATTACCTACAAAAGGACTACACTGTGACCTCAAAGCACAGTAACAAGATATTGCCTCAAACTGCTCTACTTATCTTTTCTTCTGCTATTTTCTGTCTCTATTTGCATGTGCGTATTGAATATGCATGCTAGCGTGGGCGCGGCGTGTATCCATAGGTGTTAACCGAATTAGAGTTTAAGTTTAAAGTTCACTTTTCTTCTTCAAACATAAGAAAACCTGTTTATGCGCATTTCTTTGTCTTATAATTGGAAAGTGGTGCACAAGGATTCACCAAGGGGGAGCTCAAAATACAGTGTGCTTAAAAATTAAACCCTATTACAATAAGACCAGGTGAAGACAGTAAAACACGCCTATACACCTTTCTCACCTGGTCGTAACAGAAATTTGGATGCTAGCGTCTGGAATTCTACCCACAGACAAACGAGAGAAATTGGAAGTGGAAGCCAAATTGATCCCAATCAAAAAAAGAGCAAGATTAATATGGGTTTTCTTGGTGGTTGTGTTTGATTGAATACTAACATGTCTGCAACTGAAGCGAGTAGCTCTCCAAGCCAGGGTGAAATAACTTGGGATAAGTTAAAAGTGCTGTCTATGGAGGAGCTGAGAAAAATGGCTGAGCAGTGTGAGATCACTGTACGTGGCAAGGCTAAGAAGTCTGAACTCCTAAGGCTCTTGGCCAACCATTTTTCCCTTGAATCTGAAGAAGCAGATGCAGTGTTAGAAGCAGACCCAGACAGTGCATTGTTAGCAAAGATACAATTGCAACAGAGGAAACTTGAATTAGAAGACAGGGAAAGAGAAAGAGAGAGAGAGGGGCAGGAGAGGCAGAAAGAGAGAGCCATCCTGAAGGAATGTGAAGAAAATGCAAGGGAGGAGAAAGAGAGAGAGAGAGGGAGAGGGAGAGAAAGACAGGAGAAGGAATAAGAGAAAGAAGGGAGAAAGAGAGAATGAATATTCCAGAAAGGATCTGAAGAGAGAGAGCTGAAATGGCTTGAGTTAACTAGGGGGCGACAAAGTAACCCCAGTGAAAGCATGACCAATATGGAGGGGCATAATTCAGGGCTGAGTACAAAATTGCTAAAACTCGCTCAGTTAATTCTAAAATTCAATGAGGAAGATGTGGAAGCATTTTTTGTGTCTTTTGAGAAACTGGCAAGGCAGCTAAAATAACCAGCTGAGACCTGGTCTCTCTTATTGCAAAGCAAACTAACCGGAAAAGCCACTTAGTTTATCCCTTGTTGGAAGATGATAGTTCATCAAATTATGAACAGACCAAAAATGCTATCCTCCAGGCATACGAATTAGTAACCGAAGCCTACCGACAAAAGTTTAGAACCCTCAAAAAGCAAGCTAATCAAACTTATCTGGAGTTTGAAAGAAGTAAGCAGTTGGCTTTTGACCAGTGGCTGAAGGCTTATAAAGTACAGCTCAACTATGAGATTCTCAGAGAAGCAATCCCGTTAGAGGAATTTAAAAACTCTCTCCCACTCTCAATAAAGACCTATGTAGAGGAGCAGTGGGTTCAGGGAGCCCGTCAAGCGGCTGTTTTGGATGATGAGTTTGCTTTAGTTTATAAGTTGGTTTCCCAGAGAGAACCTTTCCTCATCACCCCCACAAATTCGAAAAGGACAAAGGGTGGGAAGGTGATAGAAGCCCAAGCAGTCCTGGGAGAGAAAGGAAAAAAGGAGACACAGGGGGCCCTCCTCCAGCCAAAAAGGAAGGTGCTCTGGGCAAGAGTGAGAACCAGAGACTTGTGTGCTTCCATTGTAATAAAGCAGAGCATTTAAAAGCTGACTGCTGGAAACTAAAGGGGAAACCAGTAGGGTTAATCAGGGCACACCCGCTCAGTGTAGACGGGACCCTGATGGAAAGCACAGAACAAGCTGTGGCTTTAACTACAGTAAGAGTGCAACCCAGGAAGCTTACTATAGCCAGTGCAGGAAAAGTTAATAGGATTCCTGAAGGTTATGAGGGTTTTGTGGCTGAAGAGGAAGTAACCCCACACCCCTCGAGTGGGGAAGCAAGCCCATAGTGATTCTCAGGGACACAGGGGTCACTAGATCCCTGTTACTGGGAAAAGGTCTGACCTTTCCCCCAGAGAGTGCAGTGAACAAAAAAAAGTGGTGTATGGTATTGGAGGACAGTGAGCCTGTTTATGCTCATTTCTTTGCCTTATAATTGGAAAGTGGTGCACAAGGATTCACCAAGAGGAGCTCAAACCCACAGTGTGTTTAAAAATTAAACCCTGTTACAATAAGATCAGGTGAAGACAGTAAAAGACCCCCAGACACCTTTCTCACCTGGTTGTAACACTGCCATTTGTAGGCAATGTCTCATCAACCATGCTCTTGGTCTGACAGAACTGTGACAATAGCACCTGTGTCCCATTTGCAATTCGGTAGGTGCCATTTACATAAATGTCTGCCATCACTGGACTAGTAACCCAGAGACCAGGGTATTCCTCTGGGGACATGGGTTCGAATCCCACTATGGCAGAAGGTAGAATTCGAATTCACTTAATTTAAAAATCTGGAATTAAACAGCTCGTCTAATGCTGGCCATGAAATCGTTGTCAATTGTTGCAAAAACCCACTTGGTTCACTAACGTTCTTTCGGGAAGGAAATCTGCTGTCCTTACCCGATCTGGCCTATATGTGACACCAGCCCCACAGCAATGTGGCTGACTCTTAAATGCCCTCTGAAATGGCCTAGCAAGCCATTCAATTGTACCTAACCGCTAAAAAGCCGACAGGAAATGAAACCGGATGGACCACCCAGCATCGACCTTGGCACCGGAAACGACAACGGCAAACCCAGCCCTGTCAACCCTGCAAAGTCCTCCTTACTAACATCTGGGGACTTGTGCCAACGTTGGGAGAGCTGTCCCACAGACTAGTCAAGCAACAACCTGACATAGTCATACTCACCGAATCATATCTTACAGATAATGTCCTAGGCACCACCATCACCATCCCTGGGTATGTCCTGTCTCACCAGCAGGACAGATCCAGCAGAGGTGGAGGCACAGTGGTATACAGTGGGGAGGGAGTTGGCCTGGGAGTACTCAACATTGACTCCAGGCACCATTAAGTCTCATGGCATCAGGTCACTCATGGGCAAGGAAAGCCGATGGATCAGTACTCCTTCATATTAAACACCACTTGGAGGAAGCACTGAGGGTGGCAAGGGCACAGAAAGTACTCTGGGTGGGGTCTTCAATGTCCATCACCAAGAGTGGCTTGGTAGCACCACTACAGACTGAGCTGGCCGAGTCCTAAAGTTGCTAGACTGGGTCTGTGGCAGGTGGTGAGTAAACCAACAAGAGGGAAAAACATACTTGACCTCATCCTCACCAATCTGCCTGCTGCAGATGCTTCTGTCCATGACAGTATTGGTAGGAGTGACCACCGCACAGTCCTTGTGGAGACGAAGTCCCGTCTTCACATTGAGGATACCCTCCATCGAGTTGTTTGCCATTAGCACTGTGCTAACTGGGATAGATTTTGAATAGATCTGGCAATGCAAAACTGGGCATCCATGAGGCACTGTGGACCATCAGCTGCAGCAGAATTGCATTCAACCACAAACTGTAACCTCATGGCCTGGCATATCCCCACATACCATTACCATCAAACCGGAGGATCAACCCTGGTTCAATGAAGAATGCAGGAGGGCATACCAGGAGCAGCACCAGGCATACCTCAACCTGGTTAAGCTACAACCCAGGACTACTTGCATGCTAAACAGCGTAAGCAGCATGCGACAGACAGAGCTAAGCGATCCCATAACCAACGGATCAGATCTAAGCTCTGCAGTTCTGCCACTTCCAGTCATGAATGGTAGTGGACAAGTAAACATTAATAGAAGGAGGTGGCTCCACAAATATTCCCAACCTCAATGATGGGAGAGCCCAGAACATCAGTGCAAAAGATATGGCTGAAGCATTTGGAACAATCTTCAGCCAGAAGCGTCAAGTGGATGATCCACCTCGGCCTCGTCCTGAAGTTCCCAGCATCACAGCTGCCAGTATTCAGCCAATTCGATTCACTCCATGTGATATCAAGAAACAACTGAAGGCACTGGATACTGCAAAGGCTACGGGCCCTGACAACATTCTGGCAATAGTACTGAAGACCTGTGTTCCAGAACTTGCTGCGCCCCGAGCCAAGCTGTTCCATTATGGCAATAACACTGGCATCTACCCGGCAATGTGGAAAATTGCTCAGGTATGTCCTGTACACAAAAAGCAGGACAAATCCAATCGCTCTATCAGTCTACTCTACATCATCAGTAAAGTGATGGAAGGTGTCATCGACAGTGCTATCAAGCGGCACTTGCTGAGCAATAACCTGCTCAGTGATGCTGTTTGAGTTCCGCCACGGCCACTCAGCTCCTGACCTCATTACAGCCTTGGTTCAAACACGGAGAAACGAGCTGAACACAAGAGGTGAGGTAAGAGTGACTGCTCTTGACATCAAGGTAGCATTTGACTGAGTATGGCATCAAGGAGCCCTAGAAAAACTGGAGTTAATGGGAATCGGGGGGCGGGGGGACTCTCTGTTGGTTGGAATCGTACCTAGCGCAAAGGAAGATGGTTGTGGTCATTGGAGGTCAATCATCTCAGCTCCAGGACATCACTGCAGGAGTTCCTTAGTGTAGGCCCAACCATCTTCAGCTGCTTCATCACTGACCTTCCTTCAATCATAAGGTCAGAAGTAGGGATGCTCGCTGATGATTGCACAGTGTTCAGCACCATTCATGACTCATCAGATACTAAAGCAATCCGTGTAAAATGCAGCAAGGCCTGGACAATATCCAGGCTTGGGCTGATAAGTGGCAAGTAACATTCGTGCCACACAAGTGCCAGGCAATGACCATCTCCAACAAGAGAGAATGTAACCATCTCCCCTTGGCATTCAACAGCATTACCATCAATGAATCCCCCACTATCAACATCCTGGGGGTTACCATTGACCAGAAACTGAACTGGAGTAGCCATATAAATACCGTGGCTCCAAGAGCAGGTCAGAGGCTAGGAATCCTGAGGCGAGTAACTCACCTCCTGACTCCCCAAAGCCTGTCCAACATCTACAAGGCACACATCAGGAGTGTGATGGAATACTCTCCACTTGCCTGGATGGGTGCAACTCCAACAACACTCAAGAAGCTCGACACCATCCAGTACAAAGCAGCCTACTTGATTGGCATCCCAACCAGAAACATTTACTTCCTCCATCATCAACACAAGGTGGCAGTTGTGTGTACCATCTACAAGATGCATCGCTGCAACGCACCAAGGCTCATCAGACAGCACCTTCCAAACCTGCAACCTCTACCAGCTAGAAAGACAAGGGCAGCAGATGCGTGGGAACACCACCACCTGTAAGTTCCCCTCCAAGCCACACACCATCCTGACTTGGAACTGTATCGCCGATCCTTCACTGTCACTGGGTCAAAATCCTGGAACTCCCTTCCTAACAGCACTGTGGGTGTACCTACCCCACGTGGGCTGCAGCGGTTCAAGAAGGCAGCTCACCACCCCTTCTCATGGGCAATTAGGTTTGGGCAATAAATGCTGGCCTGGCCAGCAACACCCGCATCCCATGAAATGAAAAAAAAAGTGGGATGTGCTGCTCTCATTGTCTCCAGCATTAACACTTTCAGGTCCTTATACTACAAGGACCACTGTTTTTTTGAGATATATATGTACAAATGACTTGGATATTGGAATGCAGAGTAAAAAATTTTAATTTGCTGATGATATACAAAACTTGGAGGTGTGGCAGACCATGAGGATGATACTAATTGATTGCAACAGGACATCAATTGACTAGCAGAAAGGGCAGAAAGGTGACGGATGAAATTTAATATAGGGGAGTGAGAGGTAATGCATTTTGGCAGAAGGGAGAGGGAGTGGCAATATATACTAAATGGTACAGTTCTAAAGGTTTTACAGGGACAGAGGGACCTGGGGTTTCATGTGCCTGGATCTTTGAAGGTCTTGGGCTCCATAAAGAGAAGTATTCAGTACAAAAGCAGGAAGTTATGCTGAACCTATATAAAGTTCTGGTTAGGTCACAACTAGAGTATTGCTTCGAGTTCTGGTCACTACACATTAGGAAGGATGTGAGGGTCCTTGAGAGGGTGCAGAGGAGATTTACCAGAATGGTTCCAGAGATGAGGGATTTTAGCTACAAGGTTAGGTTGGAGAAGCTGGGGATGTTCTACTTGAAGCAAAGGAGATTGAGGGGAAATTTGTTAGAAGCATACAAGATTATGACAGGTTTAGGTAAGGTAGACAAAGAAAAGAAGTTCCCACTAGCTGATGGTACAAGCACTAGGGGACACAGACTTAAGGTTTGGGGCAAGAGATGCAGGGGGGAATGTGAGGAAAAACTTTTTAACGCAGCAAGTGGCTGACTACGAGGGTGCGGGAAGGGGAAATGATGAATGATTTCAAAAGGAATTTGGATGGACACTCGAGGGAAATAAACTTGCAGGGCTACAGGAATAGAGCAGGGGAATGGACCTGATTGGATTGCTCTAAAGAGAGCCGGCATGCACTCGATGGACTGAATGTCCTCCATCTGTGCCATTATGTCTCTCTGGGCTTGATTTTCAGCCCCTGTCGAGGCCAGGATCAGAAGCAGGTGGGTGTTAAAAATAGCAACACAGGCTGGCATGCTAATTCCCCGGCTCCATCCTGCCCCTGGGCCATTCTTGTGGAGGCAGGCTGGGGCGGGTGGCAGCAGGGCTACCTGCCCACATGCAGCGGTTACCAATCCAGCTTATTAAGGGCCTCAAGGCCAATTAAAGGAGGCTGCCTGGGATTTTCCAGTCGGCTTTCAGGTCCCTGCACACGGTGGGGGGTTGGTGAGTTTAGCTGCCTGGAGGCAGCCTCCTGGCGGCAGACCAGGGGGCCAATGCTCCAGGCAGGCTTAAAGACCCTGCCTGCCTGCAGGAGCAGCCACAGGCCACCCTGTAGAGCAGCCCCCCCTCCCCACCTCAACCCCACCCCATCATAGGGTAGCCTGGTTGCAAAAGCCATTTTTAATTTCAAGTTTAAAAAAGTTGGAGACAAGGCACCTCCATTTTAAAGTGCCCTCTCCCTTACTTATCTGCCATTGCAGCCTGCCCTCTAGTTTCGAGAGCCTGCTCGCCGTCCTTAATTAGATGGCGAGCCCAGCCTCTTGTCATTAACTGGCTGCTCTAGGGAAAAATCACATGGAGGGGTGGATTCTATGGGCCCCATGAGGAATGGGGGCCCCACAGAATCGCCACGGAAGACGGGCCTATCGCTCCCCGCACTCCCTGCCAAGTGATTTTTCCGGGGCCGTGAGACACCAGAGACAGCCTTCCCACCCAGAAGTCAATTGAGACACTTAAGTGGCCTATTAACAACCACTTAAGGTCCTCTTCCCCCCGCCACTGTGATCTAACCAGCGGTAGGGGGTGCCTCCACCACGTGGGGAGGTGGAGAGGGCACCACGTAAAACGAGGTGCCCTCCCTGTGGGCTTTGGGTGGGGGGGGGGTTCTCTCCTCCACAGGCAATCTGTGGCCCACGGAGGACCCCAGCCATCAAAACATGCACCATGGACGCCCTTCCCCCTGGACTTCACGCCCACCCTCCCATTCCACTCCTCGCTATGGCCTTTCGGCCACATCAACCACGCCCCACTTACCTGAGGTCTGTGGTTCCAGCGCTGGGCCTGGGTTCGAGGCCTCTGCAGTACTGGCAGTGGCTACACTCCCGATGGTGTTGCCGATTCTACTGAGCTGCCAGCCCTCTGATTGGCTGGAAGCTCTTGGAGGCGGGATCCCTGTCTTTAAAGGGACGGAGATCCAGTGCCAGGAGATTAAGTGCCTGCAGGATGGAGGATCGCTCTGGTGGGGCGCGAAAAGGCCGGGGCGGGATTCCCCCTTCCTTTTCTGCCCAGTGCCGGGTGAGCCCCACTGCCTCCACAAAACCTATCCCCATACAGTGCAGGCTGCTGACCTCCATTTGAGCCTGACGTCGAGGTTCAGAGGCCCCCAAGGAAAACCCTGCCCATGACTCTATGACCTTGGTCCCCTCCTACATGATTGCCTGCTGATAGTGAATTGATGAATTAATGATATAAATAGGGAAGTGATGCAAAATCTGCATACAGTCTAATTTTATTTGAAATTCCTAAAAATTGTCATTAAACAACAACTGTGGCAAAAGTTTATTACAGAAAGTAAAAATAATTTAAATGGCTAAAATAATTTCTTTCAATTTTTATTTAACAGCAATATATATTAGATGAAGGCTTTAGACATTTTCAAAGAACAGTACAGCACAGGAACAAGCCATTCGGCCCTCCAAGCCTGCGCCGATCTTGATGCCTGCCTAAACTAAAACCTTCTGCACTTCCGGGGACCGTATCCCTCTATTCCCATCCTATTCATGTATTTGTCAAGATGCCTCTTAAACGTTGCTATTGTACCTGCTTCCACCACCTCCCCCGGCAACAAGTTCCAGGCACTCACCACCCTCTGTGGAAAGAACTTGCCTCGCACATCCTCTCTCATCTTTGCCCCTCTCACCTTAAACCTATGTCCCCTAGTAACTGACTCTTCCACCCTGGGAAAAAGCTTCTGACTATCCACTCTGTCCATGCTGCTCATAACTTTGTAAACCTCTATCATGTCGCCCCTCCACCTCCTTCGTTCCAGTGAAAACAATCCGAGTTTTTCCAACCTCTCCTCATAGCTAATGCCCTCCAGACCAGGAAACATCCTGGTAAACCTCTTCTGTACCCTCTCCAAAGCCTCCACGTCCTTCTGGTAGTGTGGCGACCAGAATTGCACACAATATTCTAAGTGTGGCCTAACTAAAGTTCTGTCCAGCTGCAGCATGACTTGCCAATTTTTATACTCTCTGCCCCGACCGATAAAGGCAAGCATGCCGTATGCCTTCTTGACTACCTTATCCACCTGCGTTGCCACTTTCAGTGACCTGTGGACCTGTACGCCCAGATCTCTCTGCCTGTCAATACTCCTAAGGGTTCTGCCATTTACTGTATACTTCCCACCTGCATTAGACCTTCCAAAATGCATTACCTCACATTTGTCCGGATTAAACTCCATCTGCCATTTCTCCGCCCAAGTCTCCAACCGATCTATATCCTGCTGTATCCTCTGACAATCCTCATCATTATCCGCAGCTCCACCAACCTTTGTGCCATCCGCAAACTTACTAATCAGACCAGCTACATTTTCCTCCAAATCATTTATATATACTACAAACAGCAAAGGTCGCAGCACTGATCCCTGCGGAACACCACTAGTCACAGCCCTCCATTCAGAAAAGCACCCTTCCACTGCTACCCTCTGTCTTCTATGACCGAGCCAGTTCTGTATCCATCTTGCCAGCTCACCTCTGATCCCGTGTGACTTCACCTTTTGTACCAGTCTGCCATGAGGGACCTTGTCAAAGATCTTACTGATGTCCATATAGACATCATCCACTGCCCTTCCTTCATCAATCATCTTTGTCACTTCCTCAAAAAACTCAATCAAGTTAGTGAGACACGACCTCCCCTTCACAAAACCATGCTGCCTCTCGCTAATAAGTTCGTTTGTTTCCAAATGGGAGTAAATCCTGTCCAGAAGAATCCTCTCTAATAATTTTCCTATCACTGACGTAAGGCTCACCGGCCTATAATTTCCTGGATTATCCTTGCTACCCTTCTTAAACAAAGGAACAACATTGGCTATTCTCCAGTCCTCTGGGACCTCACCTGTAGCCAAGGAGGATACAAAGATTTCTGTCAAGGCCCCAGCAATTTCTTCCCTTGCATCCCTCAGTATTCTGGGGTAGATCCCATCAGGCCCTGGGGAATTATCTATCTTAATGCTTTGCATGGTGCCCAACACCTCCTGCTTTTTGATAACGACATGACTGAGACTATCTACACTCCCTTCCCTAGACTCATCATCCACCAAATCCTTCTCTTTGGTGAATACTGATGCAAAGTACTCATTTAGTACCTCGCCCATTTCCTCTGGCTCCACACATAGATTCCCTCCTCTGTCCTTGAGTGGGCCAACCCTTTCCCTGGTTACCCTCTTGCTCTATATATACGTATAAAAAGCCTTGGGATTTTCCTTAATCCTGTTCGCCAATGACTTTTCATGACCCCTTTTAGCCCTCCTGAATCCTTGCTTAAGTTCCTTCCTACTGTCTTTATATTCCTCGAGGGCTTCGTCTGTTCCCAGCCTTCCAGCCCTTACGAATGCTTCCCTTATCTTTTTGACTAGGCTCACAATATCCCGCAATATCCAAGGTTCCTGAAACTTGCCAAATATCCTTCTTCCTCACAGGAACATGCTGGTCCTGGATACTAATCAACTGACGTTTGAAAGACTCCCACATGTCAGATGTTGATTTACCCTCAAACAGCCGCCCCAATCTAAATTCTTCAGTTCCTGCCCAATATTGTTATAATTAGCCTTCCCCAAATTTAGCACTTTCACCCGAGGACTACTCTTATCCTTATCCACAAGTACCTTAAAACTTATGGAATTATGGTCACTGTTACCGAAATGCTCCCCCACTGAAACTTCGACCACCTGGCCGGGCTCATTCCCCAATACCAGGTCCAGTATGGCCCCATCCCTAGTTGGACTATCTACATATTGTTTCAAGAAGCCCTCCTGGATGCTCCTTACAAATTCTGCCCCATCCAAGCCCCTAGCACTAAGTGAGTCCCAGTCAATATAGGGGAAGTTAAAATCACCCACCACTACAACCCTGTTACCTTTACATCTTTCCAAAATCTGTCTACATATCTGCTCCTCTACCTCCTGCTGGCTGTTGGGAAGCCTGTAGTAAACCCCCAACATCGTGACTGCACCCTTCCGATTCCTGAGCTCCACCCATATTGCCTCGCTGCATGACCCCTCTGAGGTCCTCCCGCAGTACAGCTGTGATATTCTCCTTAACCAGTAATGCAACTCCCCCACCACTTTTACATCCCCCTCTATCCTGCCTGAAGCTTCTAAATCCCGGAACATTTAGCTGCCAATCCTGTCCTTCCCTCAACCAAGTCTCTGTAATAGCAACAACATCATAGTTCCAAGTACTAATCCAAGCTCTAAGTTCATCTGCCTTACCTGTTATACTTCTCGCATTGAAACAAATGCACTTCAGACCACCAGTCCCGCTGTGCTCAGCAACATCTCCCTGCCTGCTCTTCCTCTTAGTTTTACTGGCTTTATTTACTAGTTCCCCCTCATTTATTTCACCTGCTGTCCTACTGCTCTTGTTCCCATCCCCCTGCCACACTAGTTTAAACCCTCCCGAGTGACGCTAGCAAACCTCACAGCCAGGATATTTGTGCCCCTCCAGTTTAGATATATTTCATATTAAAAGATGTCTGGGACTCTCCTCTTCACTCCATGCGGGACTGTGGCAGAGAATGAATAAAAACTTCAGGTGGCAAGCCCTACCACAGCCTCATTGTTCCAATCAAGATTTCCCTCTCATTGATCCCACCAAGACCGTTGCTGACTTCTCCTTCCTGGTCTACCACAGGCAAAGTGCAGCAGGGAGCATTTTTCTCCTGTTCATCCCACTTCCACTACTTCCCAGGCTGGATTCTGGATCTATAATCCTGGATTCCTCAAATAGAGGGCGAGGGTCTCTTCTCCCTTCATTGTGGTTTTCACTTAGACTTTTGTGAATTGTTAGTCTCTATTGAAGCGTACCAGGATGCAAATATGCCAATCGTTGGGATGCTCCAGACCATTCATCTGCTCAGGAGCCTCCTGTGGTGTTGCAGCAACTGTCCCATTGGAACATTACTGGGATTTTTCAACCCGGCATTGTAGGGATCCCTCTTGGTGGTGGCAATCCACCGGGAGTCTGCCATGCATACGCAGTGCACGCTGAGGCAGGAAAATAGATCAGAGGTCCAGCAGTGTAGTAGCAGCAGTTGGAGGTCTGGTGCGCCAGAGCCCATCACTGGGAGAATAATCTTGGAAAAGGTATCAAGCACAATCAGTAAGGCTCTCATTTTCATGATTGTGGATTGGGGCCAGGGCCCCCAATGAATCAGTGGAGTACATTTTTTAAAAAAGTAAGTGGGCTACTGACATATGGGTTACTGGGTGAAACCTTTGCACGTTACCAGGAGGAAACACAGAAAATAGGAGCAGGAGTAGGCTATTCGGCCCTTCGAGCTGGCTCCGCCATTCATTATGATCATGGCTGATCATCCAACTCAGTAACCTGTTCCCACTTTCACCCCATACCCTTTGACCCCTTTCGACCCAAGAGCTATATCTAACTCCTTCTTGAAAACATACAATGTTTTGGCCTCAACTGCTTTCTGTGGTAGCGAATTCCACAGGCTCACCATTCTCTGGGTGAAGAAATTTCTCCTCATCTCAGTCCTGAAAGGTTTACCCCATATCCTTAGACTATGACCCCTGGTTCTGGGCTCCCCCACCATCGGGAACATCCTTCCTGCATCTACCTTGTCAAGTCCTGTTAGAATTTTATAGGTTTCTATGAGATCCCCCCTCACTCTTCCGAACTCCAGCGATTATAATCCTAACCGACTCAATCTCTCCTCATACGTCAGTCCCACCATCCCAGGAATCAATCTGGTAAACCTTCGCTGCACTCCCTCTATAGCAAGAACATCCTTCCTCAGATAAGGAGACCAAAACTGCATACAATATTCCAGGTGTGGCCTCACCAAGGTCCTGTATAATTGCAGCAAGACATCCCTGCTCCTGTACCCGAATCCTCTCGCTATGAAGGCCAACATACCATTTGCCTTTTTTACTGTCTGTTGGATCTGCATGCTTACCTTCAGCGACTGGTGTATGAGAACACCCAGGTCTCGCTGCATATTCCCCTCTCTCAGTTTATTGCTGTTCAGATAATAATCTGCCTTCCTGTTTTTGCTACCAAAGTGGATAACCTCGCATTTATCCACATTATACTGCATCTGCCATGCATTAGCCCACTCACTCAACTTGTCCAAATCACCCTGAAGCCTCTCTGCATCCTCCTCACAACTCACCCTGCCACTCAGTTTTGTGTCATCTGCAAATCTGGAGATATTACATTTAGTTCCCTCATCTAAATCATTAATATATATTGTGAATAGCTGGGGTCCTAGCACCGATCCCTGCGATACCCCACTAGTCACTGCCTGCCTTTCGGAAAAAGACCCATTTATCCCTACTCTTTGTTTCCTGTCTGCCAACCAATTTTCTATCCATCACAATACACTACTCCCAATCCCATGCGCTTTAATTTTACATGCTAATCTCTTATGTGGGAGTTTGGGAAGTCCAAATAAAGCACATCCACTGGCTCCCCTCATCAATTCTACTAGTTACATTCCTCGAAGAATTCTAGTAGATTTGTCAAGCATGATTTCCCTTTCGTAAATCCATGCTAACTCTGCCCCATTCTACCACTGTTCTCTAAGTGCTCTGCTATAAAATCTTTGATAATGGACTCTAGAATTTTCCCTACTGCTGACATCAGGCTGACTGGTCTATAATTCCCTGCTTTCTCTCTACCTCCCTTTTTAAATAGTGAGGTTACATTATCTACCCTCATATTAGATTAGGCACTCCTCTTCCTCTGGCCTGGCAGACCTCAGTGGGACATTACAGGCATCTCTGGCGAGGGAAAGGAGTCGGTACTTGAGATGTACTTCAGAAAACCACTAATAGTTTGGTCCTTTTGGCCCTTTTCCAAGAAATTTGGCAGTGTCAACATGGGTGGCGCGGGATTGCATCCCAGTACCTATGCTGGGACATGAATCCCCCCTCTGTGGATTTCCTGGGCCATGTTGGGTGCAAGGTATGGTGCTTGAAAATAAACTCTACAATTGTGAACTCTCGCATTGGCAAGACATGGTCAACTTCTAGTTCAACTCAAGGAAGACAGCATGCAGCTATCAGGTGTTTAAACAAAACAACAGCAGGGATTTGTCTTTTGCATTCTGGATTCTGGACTATCCAAGGAATGCAGTTCAGGAGAAAATCCTATCGAAACTTTGCTGAAAAGTCATTGGAATGAATTGCATGAACAATGGCGGCTGTTATACCTTGCTCATGGAAGGCTTGAGTAGTGGAAATAGATTCATTGTGTTGGAGCAGCATTACACTGAACATTGCAGGTGTCTACCCTGGTGTTATATCCTGGAATTAACAGTCATTGTAGGCCTGGCAGAGCAGCCTACCAGTATTGCTAGTAGACAGCAGCAGTCCCACTCACACACAACCTGGAGAATATAGTTAAAGCATGTTAGCCATATTGCTGCTATGAATGATTACCCATTCTTTTTCAAATGCAGCAGTGCAGTAAAATTAGGCTTTTTTGTCATGGTCCTGTTGCTCTACAATGGGAAATCCAGGCCAAATATAGGTGAGCTCACAGTTTGTGATTGGTTCTGAATGTAAGGGCTTGCCTTGCATACTAAATGAGGGCAGACCCTGGAAGATCTGGTGGTACTTTCTGCTCTGAAATTATGCAAGAAAAAGCATGTAGAACTCTGGTCCCTCCACCTCAACACTGAGATTGAAACATGTACTTGTAGTAGCGCATGTCAAGTCTAAGCGATTTGTGTGGCATGCTTCACTGGCTGTAAAAATGTGAAAGAGACCCAAATAATGTTTTTTTTTTCATGTTTGTACTTGCAGTTGTTCAATTTTCAGTCCGTTAACACGCTATCTGTACTAATGCTTTGTCTTTCAACACACCATTAACATATTGTTTGCCTTTGCTCCACGACCTTCTGGTCAGCTATTCTGTGACCTTGTCCTATCTACGCCTTCTCCTTTGTCATCTCCTCTCCCACCACCGCTTTACTTGCTTATAACCTTTTACATTTCTAATATTTGCCAGTTCTGAAGAAGGGTCACTGACCTGAAACATTAACTCTGTTTCTCTCTTGACAGATGCTGCCAGGCCTGCTGAGAATTTCCAGCATTTCTTGTTTTTATTTCAGATTTCCAGCATCCACAGTATTTTGTTTTTATTTTACCCAAATAATGGGAATGTATAGTTCACTATCCTAAAACAGGTGGGAGCCTCATGCATGCATACAATCAGGGTCCTACCTCATTAACAGGTCTCCGATGATCTTAGGATCTTAGGATCATAGGAGCAGGAGTAGGCCATTTGGCCCACTGAGCCTGCACCACCATTCAAGCAGATCATAGCTGATCATCTGCCTCTACGCCATTTTTCCACACTATCCTTGATATCATTAGTGTCCAGAAATCTATTGATTTCTGTCTTGGATATGTTCAATGATTGAGCTTCCACAGCTCTCTGGGGTGGAGAATTCCACAGATTCACCACCCTTTGAGTAACGAAATTCCTCCTCATCTCAGTCTTAATTGACTTGCCCCTTATTCTGAGACTGTGTCCCCTGGTTCTAGACTCACCAACCAGAGGAAACATCCTGTCCACCTCTACCCTGCCATGCCCTGTAAGAATTTTGTAAGTTTCAATGAGATCATCTCTCATTCTTCGAAACTCTAGAGAATACACACTCAGTTACTGCAATCTCTCCTCATAAGACAATCCAGTATCCCAAGAATTAGTCTGGTCAAAAACAAGAAATGCTGGATTCACTCAGCAGGTCTGGCAGCATCTGTGGAAAGAGAAGCAGAGTTAACGTTTCGGGTCAGTGACCCTTCTTCGGAACTCGAAGTCTGGTCAACCTCTGTTGCACTCCCTCTATGGCAAGTATATCCTTCCTTAAATAAGGAGACCAAAACTGTACACAATACTCCAGGTGTGGTCTCACCAAGGCTTTATACAATTGCAGCAAGACATCTTTACTCCTCTTATCAAATCCCTTTGCAATGAAGGCCAACATACCATTTGCCTTCCTAATTGCTTGCTGCAGATGCATACTAGCTTTTAGTGACTCATGAACTAGGACACCCAGGTCTCTTTGGACATCAACACTTCCCAACCTCTCACCATTTAAGAAATACTCTGCCTTTTTGTTTCTTTCTATCAAAGTGGATCACTTCACACTTATTCACATTATATTCTATTTGCCAGGTTCTTGTCCATTCACTTAGCCTGTCCAAACCCCCTTGAAGCCTCCTTGCATCCTCCTCACAACATATGTTCTCACCTAGTTTTGTGTTATCAGCAAATTTGGAAATATTACATTTGGTCCCCACATCCAAATCATTTATATAGATTGTGAACAGCTGTGGCCCAAACACTGATCCTTGCAGTACCCCACCGGAAATAGACTGCCATCCTGAGAATAACCCATTTAGTCCTACTCTCTGCTTTCTATCTGTTAACGAATTCTCAATCCATAACAGTATATTACCTCCAATCCCATGTGCTCTAATTTTGTTTACCAACCTCCTGTGTGGGACCTTATCAAAAGCCTTCTGAAAATCTAAATACATCACATCCACTGGTTCTCCTTTATCTATGCTCCAAGTAACATCCTCAAAAAACTCCAACAAGTTTGTCAAACATGACTTTCCTTTCACAAATCCATGTTGACTGCCCAATCGTGTCATTATTTTCCAAGTGTACAGTTATCTTATCCTTTATAATAGATTCTAACATTTTCCCTACTACTGATGTCAAACTAACAGATCTGTAGTTCTCCATTTTCTCTCTCGCACCCTTCTTAAACTGTGGGGTTACATTTGCTACTTTCCAGTCTGCAGGAACCTTTCCAGAATCTATAGAAATTCGAAAGATAACAACTAATGCATCCACTATTTCGAGAGCCACCTCCTTCAATACTCTGGGATGTAGTTCATCTGCTCCAGGAGGTTTATCAACTTTCAATCCAATTAATTTTTCAAGTACTACCTCTTTATTGATACTAATTTCTTTCAGTTCCTCATTTTTACAAGTTGCTTGTTCCCTAATATTTCTGGGAGATTTTCTGTGTCTTCCTCTGTGAAGACAGACACAAAGTAATTGTTTAGTCTCTCCGCCATTTCCTCATTCTCCACCATAATCTCTTCCGTGTCCACATGCAATGGACCCACATTCATCCTTGCTAATCTATTCCCTTTCATTTACCTAAAGAAGCTTTTACAGTCCACCTTTATGTTTCTAGCTTGTTTACATTCATAATCTCTTTTCCCTTTCTTTATTAGTTCCTTGGTCCTGCTGGATTCTAATTTGCTCCCAATCCTTGGGCTTACCACTTTTTCTGCCGACCTCATAAGCCACTTCCTTTGACCTAATGCAATCTTTCACTTCTTTTGTTAGCCACAGTTGATTCACCTTTCCTATTGGATTTTTGTGTCTTAGAGGAATGTATATTTTTTGTAAACTGTGTAATACTTCTTTAAATACTAGCCATTGTCTGTCTACTGTCAAATCTTTTAATGTATTTTCTCAATCCACCATAGCCAACTTGCCCCTCATACCTTCATAGTTTCCTTTGTTCAGATTTAAGACCCTAGTTTCAGAATGAATGTCATCTCTTCCAAACTTCATATAAAATTATATTATATTGTCATTACTATTTCCTAATGGGTCCTTTACAGAAAAGTTATTAATTAGCCCTTTCTCATTTTATAATATTAAGTCTAATGACATAATCTAATCTAAAAACTTGTTAGGCAGCACAAGCTCCATGGCTACTCTGTTCCAAAGATTGAAGAGGGTACAAAAGGTAAGTGTTAAATTTTCCTTACAAGGCCAAATTCACCAGCAGAATATAGGTACAATGAGGCCCAATCATCATATGCACTGGGCATTGACAGCTTCTGAGCAGAGGTTTTGCTGTCTTGGTAGATCTGAAGGAGCACAACAGTATGTTCCTGAACAGGTCTTTTGCATCAATGTTGCTTGCTGTGCCTTTCCGTCCTTTACTATTGAGAAAGGAATGTAAATGGACTCTCAGGAGGAGGCAGCTCACATACAGAGAAAGCTGAGGAACCTGGAACTCTGCCTCCTGGGGTTCAGTACTCATAGAGACACTATTAGTCACACAATCTGCATAGATTAAAGATTAGATTAGATTAGAGATACAGCACTGAAACAGGCCCTTCGGCCCACCGAGTCTGTGCCGAACATCAACCACCCATTTATACTAATCCTACACTAATCCCATATTCCTACCAAACATCCCCACCTGTCCCTATATTTCCCTACCACCTACCTATACTAGTGACAATTTATAATGGCCAATTTACCTATCAACCTGCAAGTCTTTTGGCTTGTGGGAGGAAACCGGAGCACCCGGAGAAAACCCACGCAGACACAGGGAGAACTTGCAAACTCCACACAGGCAGTACCCGGAATCGAACCCGGGTCCCTGGAGCTGTGAGGCTGCGGTGCTAACCACTGCGCCATTGTGCCGCCCTTAGGTGCCTTTTGGCATATTTGATTACTCAATTTCTCCTGCCGTCCTGACAACTCCAAGAATTCCACACTGAAACAGCTATTTTCCTGGTCCCCATTAACAAAAAATCATGTCACTCCAACCAGGTTTTGTGATACTTCACATGCTCAATGAATGATAAAGGCAATAGAAAGTGTAACATCAAATTTATTTTACAGAAATTGCTCAAACCTACTTCTTATTGCGCTGTTCCTGAGCGCCTCAATGCACTTTCTATCTCCTATCCTGGATTTGCATCTGGGTTCCAACCGTGGACTGGTACAGGAGATACAGAGGTGTTTGGCCCCTTGTGGCTTAATATTCAAATTGTGAAAATAGTATATTTGGGCTGTTTTGTGGCAGAACAATCAGGGTCGATCAGGCCAGATTTGCTGCGGGCAGGGAGGGGATGGAGGGGGGGGGCAGTGGTGGTGGTGGTGAGGGCAGTTAAATTGGTGTTTTTACTTGTCTGAATTGAAGGATGGCCAACCCAGAGGAGCAGGGATTTAATTTCAATACCAAAGTCATGTCCGTTTATATCGTTGGGAGGCCATGCCATTTTAACCGCTGATCCAATTAAGTCCTGCATAGGCTCCAATCCACCAGCAAAAGCTGATGCCAGCAAGGATCTTGGCCACAGGAGGCCCAGGTAAGAGAGTTTTAATCTTTTTCAAAAGTTCCTTGATGGTGCACCTCCTGGCCCCACAAGGCTACCTTGGACCGCCCCTGCTCTGACCTTCCTGACCTCATGGCCTCCGACTTCCCGTCATCTTTAATTACTTTGCTGGAGACTGTTTTCCTGCACTCCTGTCTGCAGCCTGACCCCCAACAATTTTGACTACAACCTGCCAGTGGTGATGTCATTGTTGAGAAATGCTAATAAGGCCCGAGAGTTAGCACTTCCTTGGCTTTATGCTCCAGTGGTCCTGATTCCTGTCCTGGGTTATAATAAAAAAGAGCTTTCATTTCAATTTAATATCTCGCTTGATTAGCAGGATATAAAATACTGACATGAAAAGTGACCAGGTCGAGAGTAAAATCAAATAAAAATGAAAATCAAAAGGGAATTAGACATACACTTGAAAAGGAAAATATGCAGGGAAATGGGGAAAGAGCAGGGGAGTAGAACTAATTGGATAGCTCTTTCAAAGAGATAGCACACACACGATGGGCCGAATGGCTTTCATCTGTGCTGTATGATTGAAAGAAAAATAAAGATCCTGTTCTTCACTGAGTACAGATCAAATGGGAGTTGCAGTGTATAACACAGCTGTAGGCAAGTACTTAGCATATGCTGTCATGTACTCCAGGGTCCTTCAGCTTTTTGATAACTGTATTGCAATTTTAGTGCATTATTGTATCCTGAGGAAAATTACAATTAAAAACATAAAGTTGGCAGGAAGTTAATGGGTTTCTTTCAATGAAGGTTACTCCTGCTCCTTTGTAAGGAAAACATTAAAAAAAAACAGTCTTCTGTTAATCTGCTATGGGAGAATCTGAGATGAACAAGCAATTAGAGAGAAAAGGAGCTTTTCAGGAAACAGTCTACAGCACATACAAAACAGTAAGCTCAATCAATCGGTAATTATTTATTGAATAAACAGAACATCAAACTATTACTTAAAACAGAGGATTTAATGTTGTGCTTAATTTACTCAGTGAATAATCACATTCATGTGGATTAAATTTATAAACTGGTCACTTGATATGTTTTACATCAGTTTGATGTCTCTTGTTCTTGGGGATTACTCAAAATGCAATTGGATGGAAGAAGATAAGACATAATTTGCTAGATTGTTTTTGAAATGCAGTTACACTCACATTTATAAAATAAATAAAAATAAGAATGATAATAGCAGTTTACTGATTTATTTTAACAAACGCACTATTTTGAATTTATTTAAGGTCCACAAATATCTATTGGAGTTAGTCGGGTAAATTTTACAAATTTGCGTTTTGGAGTTAAGTGAATCGGTAAAATCCTATTATATCCTATCCCCACTTTTAAGAGCAAATTTTCTAAATGAGCATTGCCAGTTGGGTGGAGGCTGGCTCCAACAGCAGGGCACATTCAGAAAATCGGCACTATAAAGGGAATGATAACTTTTCTTTTATCTCCTAGTCCGATCCAAAGTTTTTCTCAGTTCATTACTGAACTCTCCTGAATGCATTAAATGGATTTTCTGTGATAATCCTGACCAAATCCTTTCACAGGTGTTTACGCAGATATGACAGGTTCTGGGCTAGGTAAGTAGAAAGTGGAATTTCATGACAGAAAACAGTGTAGACTTTATCATTTTAAAAAGCATTGGCACTCTGATAATTTAAGTGGAGATTGTCAAAACTGACTGGAATACCACAGGGTTGTGGTTGCTTGGAGGCCCTGCGATTTTCTGACACATCTAATAAGGAGCAGAACTTCCACCTGCCTCTTGCAAAGTAAATGTCATTAGTATGGGCAGATGCAGTGCCAAGGACTCCTTACACCAGGGGTTCCACACTCCCTGGCTCACTTGGGAACTAGTGTACTACGGGAGACCACTAACCCGTGTGAAAAAAGTGGGAAACTTGGGTGAAGAGAACTACTTTTGTGTTCCTGCTCTGATTTCAATTTCCCTCCCCCCACTGCAACTGGACAGTTTCCACATTAACTCCCACAGCCTTTACCCACCTGCCACAAGTAAATTATGGCAGTAAAACAGGCCCAGAAAACCACCCTATATATATCTGACCTACATGATTGATTCTGCTAGCCATAAGCAGCAGGAAAGGTATGGCAGCATTCTGTGGTCTGGAAAAAGACCCGCTAACACCTCTTATGAAGCGGGAGGACCCAATAGTGGGCACTTCTCCCTCCCATTAGGCCTCTGACCCGTACCTTTTTAAGCCTTGGCCCAGTACCTCACTGATGTTTGGAGCTGTTATCCCCCTTCAATTGTCCTGTTTTTTTCAGTGGTGGTCTTGTTGCAGTATGCCCGGGGCAGCACCTATTTGGGTGACTCATGGAATCCACTGCTGTCCTAAGTGGCAGCATCAGGAAAGGCTTTTCCAGACTGCAATGTGCTATGGAGCAAATGGCAGCTCTAAGTGCATCTGCAGGCGGCCTCTCTAAACACAACCATCCATAGACCAGTCAGTGCCTCCCACATGGATACACAGACTGTAAGCCACTGAAGTTCTGGGGGACTGACTGGAGAAAAACATGGTCTTCCAGACTCTCACTACTCACGGAATCAGATGCATCATCATATCTCAGGGTTTCCAGGAACCATCAGATCAGCCTTCTCACTGATCTGTGGACAAATACCATTAGTGTTGCTGCACTTTGTTCACATGATGCTGTCGTCTCTCAGGTTCAAAGTACATGTGAGCCCTCTGAACAGCCCCTTCAATGTCTGCACGTATGGCAGGAAGGAGTCGGGACAGCAGCAAGAGACACAGCCTGAAACAGTTTCCAGTGTGAAGAGCCTGCAGCAACTACATTAATATTTGAATGTAGCACCCATTCATCTGTTGGCATCCCCCTTATGAGGCAACCAACCCTCTAAGTGTCCAGGCCATGATCCATGCCTGGTCACGCCTGGGTCCCACATCAGCCCATAAAGTGAACTGGTTGCCAAGTTCTTTCTGGCGTCCAGATTACTGGGCAGAATGGAAACAGGATCTGCGGGAAATGTGTTGGAAGAAGCTTATTCTGTCAGTCCCACCTCATTGTTTATCCCTGTCTGGCACAAAAGTAAAACGGGGAAGGTAGCCAAACCATGCCTTACAAGGGAAATTCGAGATAGCATTAGATCCAAGGAAGAGGCATATAAATCTGCCGAAAAAAACAACAGACCTGAGGATTGGGAGCAGTTTAGAATTCAGCAAAGGAGGACCAAGGGATTGATTAAGAAGGGGAAAATAGAGTACGAGAGCAAGCTTGCGGAGAACATAAAAACTGACTGTAAAAGTTTCTATAGGTATGTGAAGACAAATGTAGGTCCCTTACAGTCAGAAACATGGGAATTTATTATGGGGAACAAAGAAATGGTTGACCAACTTCATGCATACTTTGGTTCTGTCTTCACAAAGGAGGACACAAATATCACACCAGAAATGTTGGGGAACACAGCGTTTAGTGAGAGGGAGGAACTGAAGGAAAACAGTATTAGTAGAGAAATGGTGTTGTGGAAATTGACAGGATTGAAGGCAGATAAATCACCAGGGCCTGATGGTATGCATCCCAGAGTACTTAAGGAAGTGGCCCTAGAAATAGTGGATGCATTGGTGGTCATCTTCCAAGATTCTATAGACTCTGGAACAGTTCCTAGAGATTGGAGGGTAGATAATGTAACCCCACTATTTAAAAAGGGAGGTAGAGAGAAAGCAGGGAATTATAGACCAATCAGCCTGATGTCGGCAGTAGGGAAAATTCTAGAGTCCATTATCAAAGATTTTATAGCAGAGCACTTAGAGAACAGTGGTAGAATCGGGCAGAGTCAGCATGGATTTGCGAAAGGGAAATCATGCTTGACAAATCTACTAGAATTCTTCAAGGATGTAACTAGTAGAGTTGATGAGGGGGAGCCAGTGGATGTGGTTTATTTGGACTTTCAGAAGGCTTTCGACAAACTCCCACATAAGAGATTAGCATGTAAAATTAAAGCGCATGGGATTGGGGGTAGTGTATTGCGATGGATAGAAAATTGGTTGGCAGACAGGAAACAAAGAGTAGGGATAAATGGGTCTTTTTCCGAATGGCAGGCAGTGACTAGTGGGGTATCGCAGGGATCGGTGCTAGGACCCCAGCTATTCACAATATATATTAATGATTTAGATGAGGGAACTAAATGTAATATCTCCAAATTTGCAGATGACACAAAACTGAGTGGGAGGGTGAGTTGTGAGGAGGATGCAGAGAGGCTTCAGGGTGATTTGGACAAGTTGAGTGAGTGGGCTAATGCATGGCAGATGCAGTATAATGTGGATAAATGCGAGGTTATCCACTTTGGTAGCAAAAACAGGAAGGCAGATTATTATCTGAACAGCAATAAACTGAGAGAGGGGAATATGCAGCGAGACCTGGGTGTTCTCATACACCAGTCGCTGAAGGTAAGCATGCAGGTCCAACAGGCAGTAAAAAAGGCAAATGGTATGTTGGCCTTCATAGCGAGAGGATTCGAGTACAGGAGCAGGGATGTCTTGCTGCAATTATACAGGACCTTGGTGAGGCCACACCTGGAATATTGTGTGCAGTTTTGGTCTCCTTATCTGAGGAAGGATGTTCTTGCTATAGAGGGAGTGCAGCGAAGGTTTACCAGACTGATTCCTGGGATGTCGAGGCTGACAGATGAGGAGAGATTGAGTCGGTTAGGATTATAATCGCTGGAGTTCGGAAGAGTGAGGGGGGATCTCATAGAAACCTATAAAATTCTAACAGGACTTGACAAGGTAGATGCAGGGAGGATGGTCCCGATGCTGGGGAAGTCCAGAACCAGGGGTCATAGTCTAAGGATATGGGGTAAACTTTTCAGGACTGAGATGAGGAGAAATTTACTCACCCAGAGAATGGTGAGCCTGTGGAATTCACTACCATAGAAAGCAGTTGAGGCCAAAACATTGTATGTTTTCAAGAAGGAGTTAGATATAGCTCTTGGGTCTAAAGGGATCAAAGGGTATGGGGCAAAAGCGGGAACAGGTTACTGAGTTGGATGATCAGCCATGATCGTAATGAATGGCGGAGCAGGCTCGAAGGGCCGAATGGCCTGCTCCTGCTCCTGTTTTCTATGTATGGTTCTATGTATTAAGGCATATGGGCGGCACAGTGGCGCAGTGGTTAGCACCGCAGCCTCACAGCTCCAGCGACCCGGGTTCAATTCTGGGTACTGCCTGTGTGGAGTTTGCAAGTTCTCCCTGTGTCTGTGTGGGTTTTCTCCGAGTGCTCCGGTTTCCTCCCACATGCCAAAGACTTGCAGGTTGATAGGTAAATTGGCCATTAGCAATTGCCCCTAGTATAGGTAGGTGGTAGGGAAATATAGGGACAGGTGGGGATGTGGTAGGAATATGGAATTAGTGTAGGATTAGTAAAATTGGGTGGTTGGCACAGACTCGGTGGGCCGAAGGGCCTGTTTCAGTGCTGTATCTCTAAACTAAACTAAACTAAACATCAGTGGCCATGAATGGTCAGTGGCCAGATTAAAGCTCTGCCTGTCTTACACCCTGCCAGAAACTGGCTGCAGAGTCTCTTCTGGGTGCAGAGCTGGATTTCCTCGATTCCAGTTGATTCTACTTCACTATCTTGCACCTGTTTCATGGTGCTTCAGGCTCTCAGGAATTTTTGGGTCAAAACACATTACTTTTGTGCCAAAATCAAATTTTTTGGACTTGATTATCCAGTTGCTCAATAAATGAATATCTTCTGTTCGTTCAAATTGAAGCTTTGAATATCATACACGCACTAAAGAAATGTTTTGTTATGAAGTAAAACTCCTCTAAATTGGGCCTTCAGCATAGTTTTCTTAAAATTACATAATGCTAAAGCTTTACAGTGTGGAGATGAAAATCATTAGCAATTTTCCCAGTTTTCAGGCACTAAATGACTGATCAATTTTGTTATGGGACGTCCCAAGCAGAAGTGCACATGAAATACGGCAGCGGCCATATCAATTAAGGCGCTCCTCGGGCGCTCCTGAATTCTGATGTGAAAGCTGGGCTCATTAAAATATTTAAATGAGCATGCTACGTTTGCATCAGGAATCTACTTGGAAAGGGAGCCTGACAGCGGTTGATTCCATAATTTTTAAGTATGCCCAGCAAAGCAGGAAACAAGCTGCAGCAGCGATATTTAAAGGGATACTTCCACTTTCATTAGGTACATTTCTGGATCATGCATTTAGGCTGCTGGGAGTTTTTGGAGCCAATTTTTGGCTCTTTTGGTTGAGTTTGAGAAGTTTTAGATATTACAGAGCTGTTAGAGAACTGACTTTTGGCTGAAGCTGTACAGTTTGACTTCATTGTTTACAGTAGTACTGAGAAAGATAGGGATGTTACTGTGGTCACCAGTGAGGCTGCAACACCATTGCGGAACAGCAGAAGCAGTAAGCATACGAACATATGTACATACGAACATATGAATTAGGAGCAGGAATAGGCCACTCGGTCCCTCGAGCCTGCTCCGCCATTCAATAAGATCATGGCTGATCTGATTGCACCCTCAACTCAACATTCCCGCCTACCTGACACCCTTTCACCCCCTTGCTAATCAAGAATCTATTTACCTCTGTCTTAAAAATGTTCAAAGACTCTGCTTCCACTGCCTTTTGAGGAAGAGAGTTCCAAAGACTCACGACCCTCTGAGAGAAAAAATGTCTCCTAATCTCTGTCTTAAATGGGCAACCCCTTATTTTTAAACAGTGACCCCTAGTTCTAGGTTCTCCCACAAGACGAAGCATCCTTTCCACATCCACCTGTCAAGACCCCTCAAGATTTTATAGATTTCAATCGTCTCCTCTTACTCTTCTAAACTCCACGGATACAAGCCTAGTCTGTCCAACCTTTCAAGACAACTCGGCCAGTCCAGGTATTAGTCTAGTAAACCTTCTCTGAACTGTTTCCAACACATTTACATCCTTCCTTAAATAAGGAGATCAGTACTGCACACAGTACTCCAGATGTGGTCTCACCAATGCCCTGTATAACTGAAGCGTAACCTCCCTGTGTGGTCCCTTTTAAGATTGACACTCGGCTGCACATGTGCACATCTTATGGGGTACACTGCTTGTGCACAGCCTGTTTGTTCCCTACGCAGCACATTACTGATTGTCCCACAGTCACAAACATGTGCAGCTTCGAGGAAACACTGCTGCCCTGCTCTTCCCCACTTCAATTTTCTCCCCTTCAAGAATTTATCCAGTTCCCTTTTCAGAGTTACTATTCGCTGAGTGCAGATCGACGGCGAGCTAGTAAAACTCAGTCCAATGTTTCGGGTCAATGACCTTTCAACAGAACTCATGGGAGGATATCAGCCATGCCAATCACATATGCACATGCTTTCTACCACATGTCACTAGGTAGTGATCCAGAGTGAGAATTCTGCCTGTTTTTTCCTCACCCTAGCCTGAGGCTAACTGCAGTGTTTATACTGCTGTCTAAACTGAAACTAATTCATTCATCCCAGGTTGGTAAATGAACCTGTGACTTTCTGGTCTGTAACGCCATAGCATACAAGGCTATGGGCCAAGTGCTGGAAAATGGGATTAGAATGGAGCAGTGCTTGATGGCTGGCATGGACACGATGGGCCGAAGGGCTTGTTTCTGTGCTGTATAACTCTAGGATTCTACGCATCTGCCCTTTCACGCAGCGCATTCCAGATCACAACAACTTGCTACGTTAAAAAGTTTGCTCATGTCGCTTCTGGTTCTTCTGCCAATCACCTTAAGTCTGTGTTCCTCTGCTTACCGACGCTCCTGCCACTGGAAAGAGTTCATAGGATCAAGGGAAATAGGAGAAGGAGTAGGCCATTTGGCCTGTCGAGCCTGCTCCGCCATTCAAACAGATCATGGCTGATGAACTACCGCAACGCCATTTTTCCCTACTATCCGCATATCTCTTTATGTCATTGGTATCCAGAAATGTATCGATTGCTCAATGATTGAGCTTGCACAGCCCTTTGGGTAGATAATTCCGCAGATTCACTGCCCTCTGAGTAAAGAAATTCCTCCTCATCTCAGTCTTAAATGCCCTGCCCCTTATTCTGAGACTGTGTCCCCTGATTCTAAACTCACCAGCCAGAGGAAACATCCTATCCACAGCTACCCTGTCATGCCATAGAACCATAGAAAAATTACAGCACAGAAGGAGGCCATTCAGCCCATCGTGTCTGTGAGAGCCGAAAAAACTAGCCGCCCAGTCTAATCCCACCTTGCAGCACCTGGTCCATAGCCTCGCAGGTTGCAGCACTTCAGGTGCATGTCCAGGTATCTTTTAAATGAGTTGAGGGTTTCTTCCTCCACCACGGTTCCTGGCAGTGAATTCCAGACACCCACTACCCTCTGGGTGAAAAGGTTTTTCCTCATGTCCCCTCTAATCCTTCTACCAATCACCTTAAATCTGTGCCCCTTGGTAATTGACCGCTCTGCTTGGGGAAACAGGTCCTTCCTGTCTACTCTGTCTAGGCCCCTCATAATTTTCTACACCTCAATTAAGTCACCCCTCAGCCTCCTCTGTTCTAAGGTAAACAACCTAGCCTATTCAATCTTTCCTCACAGCTGCAACTTTCAAGTCCTGGCAACATTCTTGTAACTCTCCTCTGTACTCTCTCCAGAGCAATTATGTCCTTCCTGTAATGTAGTGACCAGAACTGTACGCAATACTCCAGCTGTGGCCTAACCAGCGTTTTATACAGTTCCAGCAATACATCCCTGCTTTTGTATTCTATACCTCGGCAAATAAAGGAAAGCATTTCATATGCCTTCTTCACCACTCTACCTACCTGTCTTGCCACCTTCAGGGACCTGTGAAAATGCACACCAAGGTCTCTCACTTCTTCTACTCCTCTCAATATCCTCCCATTTATTGTGTACTCCTGCACCTTGTTTGCCCTCCCCAAATGCATTACCTCACACTTCTCTGGATTGAATTCCATTTGCCACTTTTCCGCCCTCTCAACCAAGCCACTGATATCATTCTGGAGTCTATAGCTATCCTTTTCACTATCAAATACGCGCCCAATTTTTGTGTCATCAGCAAATTTTCCAATCATGCCTCCCACATTTAAGTCCAAATCATTAATATATACCACAAACAGCAAGGGACCCAACACTGAGCCCTGTGGAATGCCACTGGACACCGCTTCCCATTCGCAAAAACATCCATCGACTACTACCCTTTGTTTCCTGTCACTGAGCCAATTTTAGATCCAACCTGCTACATTCCCCTGTATCCTATGTGCTTTCATTTTACTGACCAGTCTGCCATGCAGATCTTTCAAATGCCTTACTAAAATCCATGTAGACCACATCCACTGCACTACCCTCATCAATCCTCCTTGTTGCTTCCTCAAAAATCTCAATCAAGTTAGTAAGACATGACCTTCCCTTAACAAATCCATGCTGACTTTCCCTGATTAATCTGTGCCTTTCTAAGTGGCAGTTTATCCTGTCCCTCAGAATTGTTTCTAATAATTAACCCACCACCGAGGTCAGACTGACCGTCCTATAATTATTTGGCCAATCCCTCGCACCTTTTTTAAACAATGGTACAACGTTCACAAACCTCCAATCCATTGGCACCTTGCCCGTATCCAGTGAGGATTTGAAGATCATCATCAGCGCTTCCGTTATTTCCTCCCTGGCTTCCTTTAACAACCTGGGATGCAATCCATCCAGTCCTGGCGATTTATCCACTTTCAAGGATGTCAGATCCTCCAGTACTTCCTCTCTCATTATGCTTATCGTATCTAATATTTCACACTCCTCCTCTTTAACTACAATGTCTGCATCAACCCTCTTCTTTGTGAAGACAGAGACAAAAAACACATTAAGAACGCTGCCTACATCTTCTGCATCCACGCATAAGTTCCCTGTACATCTCTGATAGGCCTTACCCTTTGCTTAGTTATCCTCTTGCTCTTAATGCACTGATAAAACATTTTTGGGTTTTCCTTGATTTTACCTGCCAATCATTTTTCATGTTGTTATGACCAGGTGAGAAAGGTGTCTCGGGATCTTTTGCTATCTTAACCTGGTCTGATTGTAACAGGGTTTTATTTTTAAACAAACTGTGTTTTGAGCTCACCGTTTGTAAATCCTTGCTCACAACCTTCCAATTATAAGGCAAAGACATGAGCATAAACAAGCTTTCTCAGTTTTAAAGAAGAAACGTGAAATTTATTAAACCTTAAACTTAAACTCTAATATGGTTTACACCTACGGATGTACGACACGCCCACGCTAGCATGCACACACGATATACACATGCAAATAAGGACAGAAAAGAGAAGAAAAATAAAATGGAGAGGTTTGAGGCAGTCTATAAAAGGGGGTTTCTTGTTACTGTTTCTGTGTTTCCAGCTCGCCGTAGAGTCCTTGATTGTAGATAACTCTTACTTATCTTCTTAAACCTAGGCGACTTCAACAGTTCTTCAGTTCCGTGAGAAAGAGATGAGAGCAGACAGGAGAGAGATGTTCTCAAACCAGGAGCCAGGAGATTTCTGATTTCAAACACTGTTTTCTCCAATTTAAAACTCCCAGTTCAAATCTCTGCAAAAGCCAGTTAGTGATGTGACTAAAACTGGTCTGAACACTTCTTCTGTGTATTGGGGAAGCAATGACTGGTCCGCATTGTTCCAACACTGTTACTTTGCAAATGTCTTTCCAGTCAGGAGGTTGCAATTTTAAGTTTTAATGTTCATGTGGCAAAATAATGTGTGCCTCAGTATTGGCAGTTGGGGGGCTTGCCTGACAAAGTCCTCTCTTTGCTTTCCTAATTTCCTTTTTTACTTCACCCCTGCACTTTCTACACCCCTCTAGGCTTTCTAAAGTATTAACTTTTTTGTTTTTTCATGCTTGTACTTGCGGCTGTTCAATTTTCAGTCTGTTAACACCCTATCTGTACTAATGCTTTGTCTTTCAACACACCATTAACATATTGTTTGCCTTTGCTCCACGACGTTCTGGTCAGCTATTCTGTGACCTTGTCCTTTTTACACCTTCTCCTTTGTTATTCTTGCCCCACCCCCGCTTTACTTGCTTATAACCTTTTACATTTCTAATATTTGCTAGTTCTGAAGAAGGGTCACTGACCGGAAACGTTAACTCTGCTTCTCTCTCCACAGATGCTGCCAGACCTGCAGAGTATTTCCACCATTTCTTGTTTTTATTACCTTTTTTGTGATTGACATAAGATTTCTTTTATATTTATTTTTCTGCTTTAACTTACCCTGTAAGCTTCTAGATAACCAGGGGACTGTAAGAATTTTGTAAGTTTCAATGATATCACCTCTCATTCTTCGGAACTTTAGAGAATACAAGCCCAGTTTCTTCAATCTCTCCTCATAAGACAATCCCGCCATCCCAGGAATCAGTCTGGTGAACCTTCGATGCACTCCCTTTGTGGCAAGTATATCCTTCCTTAGATAAGGAGACCAAAACTGTACACAATACTCCATGATTTTGAACATCTCTATTACTATTAAATCTCCCCTTAACCTTCTCTGCTCTGAGGACAGCAACACAGTTTAATATAACAGGAGTAGGCCATTTGGTTCCTGCTATGCCATTCAATATCATGGCTGATCTTCTGCAACTCCATTTATTCAGCCAATTTCCATATCCCTTGATTCCCTTAGATTCCAAGAATTTATCGATCTCTGTTGTGAATCTACCAATCAAGTGAGCATCCAAAGCCTTGTGTGGTTGAAAATTCTGAAGTTTCACAACCTTCTGAGTTCCTCCTCTCAGGCGTCATTGCCAACACCTTTTCCCGAGACTGTGATGCCTAGTTCTGAACTCTAAAGTCAGCGGAACAGAACTTCAGTATCTACCCTGTCAAGCCCTCTAAAAATGTTATACATCTCAATGAGATCACCTCTCATTCTTCTAAACTCCAGAGAACGTATGGCAATGCCATTCAATCTCTCCTCATATTACAGCCCTCTCATCCAAAAATAAATCTAGTGAACAACAACGCACATTTATATCACGCCTTTAACACAATAAAACATCCCAAGATGCTTCACAGGAGCGTTATAAAGCAAAATTTGACACTGAACCAAAGGAGCATAGCAAAGGTAGCATAGACCTATGGAGGCTGAATTGAGAGGACTAAGGAAGCAAAGACACGGGGGCATTACAGGATGTGGTTCCTCTGAAACAGAATGTCATGCCTGAACATGACAAAGGAGTGTGAGGAGACTGCGCTTAGGCAGTTACTGAACTGTTGCAGCAGGAATTGAAGACAAACATCAAGGTGCATGCAACATTTCCTGTGGCTGTATAGGTAACCATTCCCTCAACTTCTATGTCACAGACTCATTTCAGGCTGCAACAGGTGATATCAGAAACATCGGTCAGGTGCACTATGACTGAAGCTGGTGTTGAGAGTCATTGTACAAGTAAATCTGACCTGGGAAAGATTGAAGAATGGCTGTCCATGAGAGAGCAATGCCACCCAGGTTCTCGGACGCCACACTGGAGGTCTTTGTGGGGAATGTGGAAAAGAGATTTCCTGTATCCGCAGGGGGATAGGAGGCCCTCCAGATACAGGATGAAAAGGCAGTGGGAGCAGTTAACCATGGAGTTTAGCCCCATGGACCTGGATGCAGTGGCGCAAAATGTTTAATAAACCCACCTGAGTGGTCAAGTTCCATGACTGTATCTTCAGTTGCCATATCCCACCAACTGCACCATTAGCCTTATCCACTGCTCAAGTCACCACACCCTCATCACTCACCAAAATCTGTGTCAATCAGGACTCAACTCAACCATTTATGTGCTTTACTTCACCCTCACACACTTAGCACTGTTGCAATCTCGCATCCATCATTCATAGCTCACATACACTGGAAGCTGTTCAAGGTGATAGCCACAGGCAATCCAGTCCTTGCCCTGCTCTGAGGTTGGAGTTGTCGCTGTGGCAGTTGGCAGATTTCAGTCGCAACCACTTTTGTGAAGCACAGACGTCTCAAGCATTGGCCGTTGCTGAAGTTCAGGTCAGAAAATTGCTCTGTCTGCTGAAATGGCTTCCAGCAGCTTGTCCCTCTCTACATCTCCTCTCTTCATTTTCCCTGTCATGCTCAATTCCAAGAGAAAGGCCTACGAGGCTTCCATTGTCTGCAAACAACTGGTTTCAAGCACCAGCTTTAAAGTCACCCAAAAAGTACTTTAGCACCAGCTAGACCAATCCCTGAAGACTACTGAAACTTTAGATGAGTATGGAATAGCTTCCCAAAACTCATCGGGCTGAATTTTTAAATCTTGCAACAGCTTCAAGAACAGTGCGGTGCACGCACAAGATGGGCGCCATGGAGTCGTCGCAACATTTCGCGCAGTGGCTCATGAACATGGAGGGGGCAGAACAACCGCCCTCAATGACGTAGAGGGGGCAGGTGCTCCGTCCCTGGCAACGTCGTCCGGTGCCACCACGCAGGCGCTGGCGCCATTTTTAAAGGGCTTCAAGCCCTTCAGTGAGATTTACATTTTTAAAGGTCCTGCTGTCCACAAATAAAATTAAACTTTTAATTGCACTTTGAATCCCCTCTCCCACCCCCTCAATGAGTAATCAATATGTAAATTGCCCTCGCGCCCCCAAAAAAACATTTTTTGCAATCCCGAACTTTCTCCCCCCGAACTTCATAAACTTTGACCCTCAACCTCTTCCCACCAGCCCCGCTACCAATAGGAACAGTTTTCCATGATCCCCCCCACCCGTCCTGAAAACTTTACACCTCCCCACTCCCCACCACTGTTATGCCTCAGATTGCCGAAGGCGTGGGAGCTCTGGCACTGGCTGGAATATCGGCATGGGATGGCCGTCGGATTGAGGTAAGTGATCATTGATTCATTAACATTTATTTGATTATTTAAATTTAGGTTCCGTCACTGAGCAGTGGGAGGCGGGGAGTGGGGGGGAGGGTGCCACAAGGCTCGCTACCGCCAGTAAAATGGGGTGGGGCCTTCCCAGCATTGAGCCGTAGCGGGCGTCTCCCGGAGTTAATTTCCAGGACCCCACCCCTGCCGCCACGACGCCTGACCATATAATTGTACCAAAAGCCAGAAAAAAAAAATCCACAAACTAACCTGTCAGTAGTTCATGATCCTTTTAAATAGCACTGATAGGGGCAATGGTGGTGGGGGGGGGTGGGGGGTGGGTGGGGGGGGGTCCTTCATGCCATATAAGGTCACATTCAGCTGCAGCATGGAGCTTGAAAATGGCCACACTAGTTGGCATCATGACCTGCCTGCTCTGCATTGTGCCAGCAATCATTAGGTGTGTGTTCACAAACCCCTTTACAAATATGGCAAACTAAGCACTTCCCATCACTTGCACATTGCAAATGCTATTTTTCTAACTTTAGCAGGCCTCGTAGTGCCCAAAAACGGATGCTATAGAACCCAATTTCTCCCCCGAGATCCTTAATATTTATTTGAACAGGCAGATGGGGACTTGCTTTAATCTATCAACTGAAGAACAGCAGGTGCATCAATGCAGCATTTCCTTAGTATTGCACTCAAGTGTCAGCCTAAATTATATGCCCAAGTCTTTGTATGGAGTCTTGCTCATACCCTTTTCATCTAGAGGCAGGAGTACCACCAACTGACTCAAGCTGACACAGTTTATCAGGAACTAACATGTCATGCAGTACACCTACTTCCAGTGCAAAAATGAATTGAACACAGTTACACGTGACATGGCTGGCATACACTATGTCTGAAGGGTTCCAGGATTGATTGTGGTTTTCTGCCTAACTTTGATTTTAGCTGTTGGTCTATGTGGTGTGGTTCAGTTGTTAATTTTAAAAACATTAGGAAAGCTCTAATTGAATTGAATATGGTTTAACTGAGCACAGCAGAAACAGATGCCACAAGCTATTCTTCTCTCTCTATCCTCTAGCCTCCTGAAACTACTGGAGCTGACATCATATTCAACAACAATAACTTGTATCAATCTAACATCTTTAATGTATTAAACCTCCCAAGGCCCTTCACAGGGGAATTATAAAATAAAATTAAACATCAAGTCACATAAGGAAATATGAGCACAGCTGACTAAAAGCTTGGCCAAAGACATAGATTTTAAGGAGAGTCTTAAAGGTTAAAACCAGGTACAGAAGTGGAGAGCTTTAGCAAGGGAATTCCAGAACTTATGGCCCAGGGAGCTAAAGGCACAGCCACCAATGGTGGAGCGACTAAAATCAGGGATGTTCAAGAGATCAGAATTAGAGCGCAGATATCTTGGAGGGCTGGAGGAGATTATAGAGATAGGGAGGGGTGAGGCCATGGAGGGACTTGAAAATAAGGATGAGAATTTTAAAATTGAGGCATTGTTTAACTGGGAGCCAGTGTAGGTCAGCAAGCACAGGGGTGATGGGTGAACGGGACTTGGTGTGAGTGAGGACGTGAGCAGCAGAGATTTGGATGATCTCAAGTATATGAAGGATATAATGTGGGAGGCCATCCAGCAGTGTGTTGGAATAATCAAGTCTGGAGGTAACAAAGGCATGGATGAGGTTTTCAGCAGCAGAAGAGCTGAGGCAGTGGCAGAGTCAGGCAATGTTACAAAAGATGAAATAGGCGGTTTCAGTGATGCCATGAATATGTGGTCAGAAGCTCATCTCTGGGTCAAATACGACACTAAGAGCTGAATTTTCCCAGCCCTTTGGAGATGGGCTGGGAGGAGTGGGGAGCCCAATGCTGTCCCACCACCATGGCATATTGGCCAGCAGTGGGAACCTTAGTGGCATGGCTGCCCACCGGCCGGCCAATTGTGCCGCTTAAGGGCCCAATTAAGGATCACTTCCCACTCCCACAGGCATTTTGTCCACAACGGGAAGGCCCACTGCCATGTGGGGAGACCACCAGTTAAACCCTGGTGCCCTCCCAACAGGTTCCGTGGGAGGGCTCTCCTTTTGGGCACTCCATGGTTTACGGAGTGGCCCTCCTTCAGCAATGGCTATCCTTTTGCCTAAGCTGTTGTTGCTGCAATCATTGGGGCCTGCCTGCCTGGCCCTGGCTTCCTCAGGAAAACTTACATGTCTTCAACGGCGTCTCGGCATTGAGGCGCCCTCTCCCTCATGCTGCAACCTCAGCACTGACCACCACTAATGTTGGCACTGCCAAGGCTGCTGAGCTACCAGCCCTCTGATTGGGCCAGTAGCTCTGGAGGGTGCGGGTGGGGGGGCGGTGACCCACTGTCCTCAATTGGACGGCGGCCCCGGCAGCAGCCTGTTAATTGGCCACCACAGGCAAAAATGCCACCGCAGGGTCCTGCCATCTGCTGGAGTAAAGTCAGCTCCTGCTTTCGGCCCTGGCGGAACTTCTTTGTGGCTGACAAAATTCAGCCCCAAACAGTTGCCAGGGAGAGGGATGGAGTCGGTGGTTAGAAATATGGGTTGGTGATGGAAAATGAAGTCAATGGCAGGGGCGTCCTGACTGTGGGGTGGAGATCTGGGATCCAGATTCGCAAGAGGGAGTGGGGGAGGGTCCTGGATGAGGGAGGGGAGGGTCCGGATTGCTAGGGGTCTGGAGTGCAGAGTTTGTGGGGGTGGGGGGGGAGGTGGGGTCCAGATCGCAGAGTTGGGGGAGGATTGCATAGTATTCTGGGGATTCCTGATTGCAAGTTGAGGTTTGCCAATAGTGGTTATAGGGTCCGATGGTGGTCGGGAGGCGGAGAAGACGGCAGTCGGCTGCCTGATGTTTGTCAGGCGAGGTCTCGATGGTGACAGATTGAGGGGGTGGGGTGTTTACTTGGTAGCTTCTTGGGCCTGGAGGAAAATACCTCCTTCTCCCCCACGTGGAACGATGTCAAGGCACTTACAACACGGATTTAACCCCTCTCTCCTTTTTTAAGCTGCCGGGTTTCCTGAGGACTGAGAAAGCCGGCCAGCATGAGTTAAAAAGAAAATGACTGTTAAAATGAAGGCAGATAGCCTCATTATAATATTTAAATGTCTGGCTCATTTCCTGCGAGCGTATTGGTCACCCGCACCTCGTTCTGCCTCTGTTAAAACTGAACGTGGGTGGGTTCGAGGCAGATGGTGTTCCTGTTTCAGATTTCTTACATTTTAAACTTTGACATAACCCCAACCCACCAGTTTTAGTGAGTCAAAATTAGGCTGTTTGTTCCTGCCTATCTCACCTCTGTACCAAGAGAGTGAGCAGGTGGAACATAGGAACAGAAGTAGGCCATTCAGCTGCTCAAGCCTGTTCCGCCATTTGATTTGGGTGGATTCCTCCAGGAAAAGTAACTTTCTGTCATTCTATATCAGCAGCTAGATGAAGCCATCCCTATTGTTTTTCTCTCCCCTTCAAGAAAATGTTTTTTTTCCACTCAATATGGTGGATTCAAACCTGGCTCCTCCTGCTCATGTGGTGCTCCAACAATCAGGTTGAAAACTTTTCCTTTGAATTTAGAAGACTGCTAAATTATCAGCCCAACTCCGCAGCAGCACTTCCTTAAGATGGTTTCCACAGTGACACTGCAAATGCCAATAGCCACCTTGGACTGGAATCTTGGCACACTTAAAGTTGGTTATAAAGCAGCTCTGGTTAGTCAAATTAGAGTTTTTTTTTCGACTTACATATATATTTGTATCCCTCTTCTCCATCCACTATTGGCCTCACCCATGTTGACTGATAAATGGACCGATCACCCAGCCTAGCTCCTTGAGGTGGATATATTGTAAATGCCAATTCTATTACTTGCTTCTTATTTAATGTTTCAGGCAGTTTGATAAGGGGACCTAAAAAGGAAAATATAAAACAAAATATTCACTTTTTATCCAACTTTAAACTAAATAGGTGCCCATTGCCATGAGCCAGATAAAGAGATTTGTCTATGCCACTTTCCCTTTAATATGTGCTTAGTTTCTACTTCTCGATTAGCCCATTCCAGTTTCCCATTTTTCTGCCTTTAAGGATCAGTGTAGAAGGGCTGATGGCACAAGTGCAACTCATGAATGAAAAGGGAAAGGATCAAGTCTCATGAAGCTGCCCCCTTCCCTTAAAACAGCCAAGCAAAGAACAAAATGGCTCCTCCAAAGGAACTGGGGTGGCAGGGAGGGAGATGTGGTGGAAAACCCATTGATGCAATTTTTGGGAAGGCCTGTATATGGGCAGGTAGTACAACCACCTGAAACAAGTGTAAGACTGTCTAAATATGCAAATCGGGGCACTGCACCAGTTGTAGGACTCCAATTGCAATTTTCAGGTACAAATGAACAAGGGCACTCAATAAATAACCAAGCAAACTTTTACATTTTTTGGTTTTCTCAGGAGAAGCAGGGGTGCAACTCCTGGGCCCAGGAAATATACTCCAGCCCACTACCAACTGATTAGAGACTCTGCAGGGATTACTTCACTGCCCCCCTCTATTCCTCAGGGACCCACCCTGCTGGCTGTTTATGGAGACTGGTGATTTCCCACCCTTCCTTGAACTGGTGAACTCAGTGGGGTGCCCGCTTGCCTTCCACACCTCACTGGCAACATGTTAATGAAGTCTGGACCTCAAACAGGAAAGAAAGTGGAGTTGAAGCAACAATCAGATCCGCCATGATCTTATTGAATGGTGGAGCAGATTCAAGGGGTTGAATCCAAAGTGAATGATCCCACACTTCCCCATATTGAATTCCTTCTACCTACTTTTGCTGACTCACTGGGCTGAGTTTTTAATCAGGGATCGGGAACTGGACATAGGGTGCTTTAGACACACCTGTCACTTTTTCAAAGGTCAGGGAGCAGGCTCGCTGTCCAATTAGGGTCGGCTGCCAGGCTCCGGATGCTGAACGGCCAATGGGAAGCCCCCCAGCACTCAGAGATCAGTAGCCCCAGTGGCCGAGGCAGGAGCTGCCAATGTGAAGTTGCAGACAACGGGGGACAGGGCCAGGTAAGTTTATTTTATTTTTAACATGCCATGGCTGCCTGGCCATGATCCTGCAGGGGCAACTCCTCCAGGGGATGGCCAGCGGCTGCAGCTGCAGCCCAGCAGCCATTCCGGGTGCAGAGGGGGTCCCTGGCTTGCTTCATTGTGTCGTCCACTTCCTGCCCTGAGTTCACCACGTCCAGGCCAATGTGGGCTGCCCACATTGCTGACTGGAAATCCTAGTTGGCGTGGGAATGGGGCCTTAATTGGACCCTTAAGCATATCTAATTAACCTAAAGCAGTTATTTGCTGCCTGCCAGCAGACACTAATCCAGGCCCGAGCCAGCCTCTTTGAAAGTGGCTCAGGATCAGGAACGTGGTGAGGAACCAGCATGGCGCCAAAATTGCGGGCCTGCCTACCTCTGATCCAGAGCCCAACCTCTTTTAAAAATCCAGCCCACTTAGTCTGTCTATGTCCATCTGTAACTTCCTGTTTCAAGCTAAACTGCTTAATGTGTCTCTTAACTTAGTGTCACTTGAAAACTTAGATATACAACTCTCTATTCCTTCAACCAGATGATTAATATATATGGTGAGAAGTTGAGACTCCAGTACAGATCCCTGGGAATAGCTTTGTCACATCCTGCCAATCAGAGAACATTCCCCTTATCACCACTCTCTGTCTCCTACTCACACCTCCCCCAACCCATATTACAAGGTTACCTCAATGGTTATCGAGGATAATCATCTGTTTGACTTTTCCGCTTTAGCAGTGCAGCTGGGTTTAGCAGCTCAGTGATGCAGAAACTGAAGCTTCATCATCAATTGCCATGGTCTAACACCAATATAATTCAAACTTACTCTACCACCCATGCAGTTTTATAACAGTGCTTTATGACAGTGCTTGTGCTAAAGCAGCTCCTTTCTGAGCACAACCGATGCCGCTTTTCACATTGCATAATTCATAAATCTGGAATTAAAAGCTAACCTCACGAACAGTAACCATGAAACTGTTGTAAAAACCCTTCTGGTTCACTGATGTCCTTTAGGGAAGGAAATCTGCCATCCTTATTTGGTCTGACCTGCATGTGACTCCAGTCCCACAGGAATGTGATTGACTTTTAACTGCCCTCTGAAATGGCCTAACAAGCCATTATGGGCGGCACAGTGGCACAGCGGTTAGCACCGCAGCCTCCCAGCTCCAGGGACCCGGGTTCAATTCTGGGTACTGCCTGTGCGGGGTTTGCAAGTTCTCCCTGTGTCTGCGTGGGTTTTCGCCGAGTGCTCCGGTTTCCTCCCACTGCCAAAGACTTGCAGGTGATAGGTAAATTGGCCAGTATAAATTGCCCCTAGAGTAGGTAGGTGGTAGGGAATATGGGATTACTGTAGGGTTAGTATAAATGGGTGGTTCTTGGTCGGCACAGACTCGGTGAGCCGAAGGGCCTGTTTCAGTGCTGTATCTCTAAATAAAATAAAATAAGCCACTCACTTATACAGTCATAGAGTGCCAAAACACTACAGGAAAAGTGAATAGGAATAAAACCGGATGGACCGACATCAACTGAGGCACCGGAAATGACAATAGCACACCCTGCCCAGTCAACCCTGCAAAGACCTCCTTAATAACATCTGACGACTTGTGCCAAAATTGGGAGAGCTGTCCCACAGACTAGTCAAGCAACATCCTGACATAGTCATGCTCACCAAATCATACCTTACAGCCAATGTCCCAGACACTTCCATTAACATCCCTAGGTATGTCCTGTCCTACCGGCAAGACAGACCCACAAGAGGTGGTGGCCCAGTAGTATAAAGTTGGGAGAGAGTTGCCTTGGGAATCCTCAACAACGACTCGGATCCCATAAAGTCTCATGGCATCAGGTCAAACATGGGCAAGGAAACTTCCTGTGATTACCACCTACCGCCCGATCTCAAATGAGGAAACAGTACTCCTCCATGTTGAACACCACTTGGAAGAAGCACTGAGGGTAGCAAGGGCACAGAATGTACACAGAAAGGAGCGCATGCCAGGAGCAGCACCAGGCATACCTAAAAATGAGCTGCCAACCTGCTGAAGTAACAACATAAGACCACATGTATGCTAAACATCAGAAGCAGCATGCAACAGTCAAGAGTGAAGCGATTCTCGAACCAACAGATCAGATCTAAGCTTTGCAGTCCTGCCACATCCAGTCGTGAATGGTGGGGGACAATTATAGAACTAAGTGGAGGAAGAAGCTCCACAAATACCCCCATCCTTAATGATGTGGGAGCCCAGCACATCAGTTCAAAAGACAAGACTGAAGCATTTGCAACCAGCTTCAGCCAGAATTGCCAAGTGGATGATCCATCTTCGCCTCCTCCTGAGGTCCCCAGCATCACAGATACCAGTCGTCAGCCAATTTGATTCACTCCAAGTGATATCAAGAAATGGCTGGAGGCACTGGGTACAGCAAAGACTATGAGCCCCGACAACATCCCAGCAGTAGTACTGATGACTTGTGCTGCAGAACTAGCCAGACCCCAAGCCAAGCTGTTTCAATACAGCTACAACAGTGGCATCTATCTGACAGTGTTGAAAAATTCCCAGGTATGTTCTATGCACAAAAGGCAGGACAAATCCAATCTGGCCAATTACTATCCCATCAGTCTACTCTTGATCACCAGCAAAGTGATGGAAGGCATCATCAACCGTGCTATCAAGCGGTACCTGCTCACTGAGGCTCAGTTTGGGTTTCACCACTCAGCTCCTTACCTCATTACAACCTTGGTCCAAACATGAACAAACGAGCTGAATTCAAGAGGTGAGATGAGAGTGATGCCCTTGACATCAAGGCAGCGGGCTAAATTTTACATCCCCCCCAAAGGCAGGGGTCGTGGTGGGGTGAGGGGCGGAAAATGCCTCTGTCAGAGGCCGGGAAGGCCCGGCCCATTATTGCCCGCAGTGGTGAGGCCTCATGGCAGCCACACCACCCCTCCCCCCCTCACCCCCCGCCGCCCGGTGACGGGAGCCAGATTTAAATATTTAAATAAATATAAATTAACGAATGAATCAATGACTTACCCGTTACTGCTGTCAGTTCCGGTGTCATATTGGTCCCAGTGGCTGACACTCCTGCGCCTTCGGATTTCCGTCCAGAGATCTAAGGCGAAACAATGGTGGGGAGCGGGCAGCAGGTAAGTTTTTCTGTGTGGTTGGCTGGGGGTGGGGTAACGGGGTCAAACTAATTTCATTGATTAGGGGGGTGGTGGGAAGGGGTAAAGTTTAAAGTTGATGAACTTTGGGGGGGGGGGGGCGAATGTCAGGAGCACAAGGTAAGTGTTTAAGTGGGGGGGGGGAGAGGGCAGGATTTTATTTCCAAGGCTATTGGAGGTGGTGAGAGAGGGTCAGGATAAATTTATTTAAATTTTTAGAAACACCGTTTCTTTAAAAATTTTAAATTGTAATGTAGGGCTTGAAGCCATTTAAAAATGGCATCAGCGCTTGTGCAGTGGCGTCTGACACCGTTGCTGGGGATTGACTGCCTGCCCACTCCAGGTCTGCTCCGGCCATTTACATGAGCCGTCGCACGGAATATCGCGGCGTCTCTGTGACATGCGGTCCGCATGGGCAGACTGCCATTTTTGAAGCTCGCCACCGATTCAGCCCAGCATTTGACCCAGAGTGGCATCAAGGAGCCCTACCAAAATTAAAGTCAATGGGAATTAAGGGGAAAACTCTCCATTGGTTGGACTCATACCTAGAACAAAGGAAGATGGTTATGGTTGTTGGAGGTCAATCATCTCAGTCCCAGGACATCACTGCAGGAGTTCCTCAGGGTAATGTCCTAACCCCAACCATCTTCAGCTGCTTCATCAATGACCTTCCCTCCATCATAAGGTCAGAAGTGGGGATGCTCGCTGATGATTGCACAATGTTCAGCACCATTCACAACATCTTAGTTTCTGAAGCAGCCCATGTCCAGATGCAGCAAGACCTGGACAACATCCAGGCTGATAAGTGACAAGTAACATTCGTGCCACACAAGTGCCAGGCAATGACCATTTCAAACAAGAGACAATCTAACCATCTCCCCCTGCCGTTCAATGGCATTACCATTGCTGAATCCCCCACTAACAACAACCTGCAGGTCACCATTGACCAGAAACTGAACTGGAGTAGCCACATAAATGCTGTGGCCACAAGAGCAAGTCAGAGGCTGGGACTTCTGTGGCAAGTAACTCACCTTCTGTCTCCCCAATGCCTGTCCACCATCTACAAAGCAAAAGTTAGGAGTGTGATAGAATACTCTCCACTTGCCTGGATGGGTGCAGCTCCAATAACACTCAAGAAGCTCAACACCATCCAGGACAAAGCAGCCCGCTTGATTGTCTCCCCATCCACCACCTTAAACATTCACTCCTTCCACCACCGACGCATAGTGGCAGCAGTGTGTACCATATACAAGAAGCAGTGCAGCAACTCGCCATCCCTCCTTCGATAACACCTTCCAAATCTGCGACCTCTACCACCAGAAGAACAGGAGCTTCAGACACATGGGAACACCATCACCTGCAAGGTCCCCTGCAAGTCACACACCATTCTGACTTGCAACTACATTGTTGTTCCTTCACTGTCGCTGGGTCAAAATCCTAGAACACCCTTCCTAACAGCACTGTGGGGATTATACCACATGGACTGCAGCGGTTCAAGAAGGTGGCTGATCACCACTTTCTCAAGGGCAATTAAGGTGGGCAACAATGCCGGCCTTGCCAGTGACACCCATATTCCATCAAAGAATAAAAAATGAGGGTTAGTGTAATACAAAAGCAATGTCTATCTGCTAGTCCCTCTTCTCTCTTAACTGTCTGCTTTTCTATTTGCTTTCTCCTGGTCTTTCTTCACACGATCTCTCTGGCTCAGAATCTCTCCCCTGCTTGCTATGCTCTATGTTAGATAACTCGTCTACCTGAAAAATACTTACTTGAGTTACAATAAGACCCTTTTTTTTGGATGCACGACAATTCTAGAAAGTTAAATTGCAGCAATCCAACCTTTGTGCAAAATAGTAACTTCAGCCCTTAAACTAAAAGGCAGAATTTTCATATTTAAGGAATGAATGTAACTTGACTTGTGGTATAAATGAAACATGCATTGGGACAGTAATTGATTCTGGAAAATAAATTACCCATAAAATGGCCAGCATACAGTACTGGAAAGTTGTGCAATTTCACCCGATACAATGGGTTATTGTCTGTAACTCACTGCTTTTCAGCATGTACACTACATAATACTTAACATGGTAGTAAAGGGTAAGAGCCTCCACTGTGTATGCATTGCTGAGTTCAAACCAATTAAACAAGCATCTGGCAAACATTGCAACTGTATTAAAGAGTTGCATAAGAACTGACATGGTCTTAAGTTCAATAAATGGAACATATGTGTCACCAAGTAAACATATCAATTGTTACTGTGGATTCTGATGTGACCACAGAATGCCATTAAAATTTCTTTGCCCAGATTTTTGTGAAACTGGTTCTTATTTTAGAACCTTAATGATAATTACATTCAAGGCTAGAGGCTGTTAAAATTATATTTTTAAACTTTTAACATTCAAAAAATATTTTCCAATCTATAGCAAAACTTTAAATACATCAGGCACAATAAAATCTTTTAACTCAGTCTCTGTAGAGCAACAAATTTGGATGTTTGGGCTTAATTTTCCTCCCTTTGTTAATTTTAGTGAGGACGTAGGCGTGAGCAGACATGCAATAGGGCAGAAAGCTTTACTATTCATCTGTCTTGGACTCTCAGAATTCCTTTCTCCAAAATATATCAAGCAACATTAAAGACAACTGAATGAGCAGTTTGGGGCTCAATTAGGCAGGGGTTCTTCAGTCTCTCGCTGTGAATTCTATGGCAGATTGGCACAAACCCTGCATAAACAGCAGAATCATCGATTTTTAAAAATTCATTCAGGGCATGTGGGCGTCGCTGGTAAGGCCAGCATTTATTGTCCATCCCTAACAGCCCTTGAGAAGGTGGTGGCGAGCTGTCTTCTTGAACCGCTGCAGTCCTTGGGGTCTCACCTCTTGAATTCAGCTCGTTTGTCCATGTTTGGACCAAGGTTGTAATGAGGTCAGGGGTTGAGTGGCCCTGGCAGAACCCAAACTGAGCATCAGTGAACAGGTTGTTGCTGAGCAAGTGCTGCTTGATAGCACTGTCAATGACCCCTTCCATCACTTCGTTGATGATCGGGAGTAGACTCATGGGGCGGTAATTGGCCGGGTTGGATTTGTCCTGCTTCTTGTGCACAGGACATATCTAGGCAATTTTCCACATTGCCGGGTAGATGCCAGTGTTGTAACTGTACTGGAACAGCTTGGCTAGGAGTGCGGTTAGTTCTGGAACACAAGTCTTCAGTACTATTGCTTGAATGTTGTCAGGGCCCATAGCCTTTGCAGTATTCGGTGCCATCAGCCATTTCCTGATATCACGTGGAGTGAATCGGATTGGCTGAAGATTGGCATCTGTGATGCTGGGGACTTCAGAAGGAGGCCAAGATGGATCATCCACTCAGCACTTCTGGCTGAAGATGGATGCAAATGCTTCAGCCTTGTCTTTTGCACTGATGTGCTGGGCTCCCCCATCATTGAGGATAGGGATATTTGTGGAGTCTCCTCCTCCTGTCAGTTATTTAATTGTCCACCACCATTCATGACTGGATGTGGCAGGACTGCAGAGCTTAGATCTGATCTGTTGGTTGTGGGGTCGCTTAGCCCTGCCTATTGCATGTTGCTTCCACTGTTTGGCATGCAAGTAGTCCTGAGTTGTAACTGAATGAGGTTGACACCTCATTTTTAGGTATGCCTGCTGCTGCTTCTGGCATGCCCTCCTGCACTCTTCATTGAACCAGGGTTGGTCCCTGTATCTTCGAGGTTTCTGCAAACTTCCACCAAAGTTTCAGCGAGAGTATCACCACAGAAATTAGTGGCATCGAGTTTTAGTTTGTTAAAGACCTTGTTAAAGGTTATTGATGATGAACTTGTGCAGCACTCCATGGTGCACAGTTGAATGGAAGAGAGAATATTTTACTCCCGATCAGACGTTAAATTATTTAGTTTAAGGTAAAGGAAGAATAAAATTCAGTGTAAAGTTTGGCAATGGAGAGGCTGAGTAACTAATTTATTTGTTTTCCAGATGCTCTCCAAATCTAAAGTAAAACCGAAGTTCCGAAGAAGGGTCACTGACCCGAAACGTTAACTCTGCTTCTCTTTCCACAGATGCTGCCAGACCTGCTGAGTGGTTCCAGCATTTCTTGTTTTTATTTCAGATTTCCAGCATCCGCAGTATTTTGCTTTTACTAAAGTAAAACCCAATCTGGAATGTAGTCAATAAAAAAGTCCCAAGGTTTATCCCTGGACCATTCCTCAGTATAAATTTAGTGTACAGTTATTGGGATGCTGTATTAAGTGAACTGGGAGACACACTGACCAACTCCGAGGGACTATCTGAAAATTCTTGCACCATTAATTTGTTTTATATTAATTTACAAAATATTGAAAATCAAATCCATTTTCTATTAACAGCATATGCCTATGTTACAGTGTTATGTATTTTATTAATAATGAGGGATATTCACCCAGGATGTGTAACTCAAATCCCTTACTCAAATGCTTTATCAAAGAGGGATGTCTCCTACTATTTTACAATTGAGAAAACAGCAACAATTTAATACTGAAGCAATCCAACTTAGCAACCAAGCACCTTTTGCGACAGAGACCCTCAGATAACACCCAGAGAAAACATCAGGATAGGTCATAGGAAAGCATGTCTGGGTTTCTTCTTTGGCCTACTTGTCTCGAGAAACAATGGGTGAGTGCCTAGAGGTGGTCAGTGGTTTGTGAAGCAGCACCTGGAGTGGCTATAACGGCCAATTCTAGAGTGACAGACTCTTCCACAGGCGCTGCAGATAAAATTGGTTGTCGGGGCTGTTACACAGTTGGCCCTCTCCTTGCGCTTCTTTTTTCCTGCCAATTGCTAAGTCTCTTCCACTCACCACTCTTTAGCCCCGCCTTTATGGCTGTCCGCCAGCTCTGGCGATCACTAGCAACTGATTCCCACGACTTGTGGTCAATGTCACAGGACTTCATGGCACGTTTGCAGACGTCTTTGAAGCGGCCGGTGGGTCTGATACCAGTGACGAGCTCGCTGTACAATATATCCTTGGGGATCCTGCCATCTTCCATGTGGCTCACATGGCCAAGCCATCTCAAACCCCGCTGGCTCAGTAGGGTGTACATGCTGGGGATGTTGGCCACCTCGAGGACTTCTGCATTGGAGATACGGTCCTGCCACCTGATGCCAAGGATTCTCCGGAGGCAGCGAAGATGGAATGAGTTGAGATGTCGCTCTTGGCTGACATATGTTGTCCAGGCCTCGCTGCCATAGAGCAAAGTACTGAGGATACAGGCTTGAAACACTCGGACTTTTGTGTTCCGTGTTAGTGCGCCATTTTCCCACACCCTCTTGGCCAGTCTGGACATAGCAGCGGACGCCTTTCCCATGCGCTTGTTGATTTCTGCATCGAGAGACAGGTAACTAGTGATAGTTGAGCCTAGGTAGATGAACTCTTGAACCACTTCCAGAGCGTGGTCGCCGATATTGATGGATGGAGCATTTCTGACGTCCTGTCCCATGATGTTCATTTTCTTGAGGCTGATGGTTAGGTCAAATTCGTTGCAGGCAGCCGTAATCCTGTCAATGAGACTCTGCAGAGACTCTTCTGCATGGGATGTTAATGCAGCATCGTCAGCAAAGCGGAGTTCCCTGATGAGGACCTTCCGTACTTTGGTCTTCGCTCTAAGACGGGCAAGGTTGAACAACCCAGAGGAAACATGGTGATAAGAATTATATTGAAGTACAACTGTGCATAAGAATAATTAAATCAGATGCCGTTGTTTGAATTGAGCATGCTGTTCAATGAGTTCATTAGCTCTCACAAGGTCCGACTGGCACGAAGAGCAATGTCAGACAATAAAACTAAACTGAAACTTAGAAGGAAAGTATACAATAAAGTTAGAGCTAACAACAAATTGGATACTTGAAGGAGAAAAAAATTGCAGGGGTTTGGGGAAAGAGCGGGTGAGTGGGATTAATTGGAGTGTTCTTCAAATGAGCTGGTGTACACTCGATGGGCCAAATAGCCTCCTTCTGTGCTGTACTATTCTATGATTCTCTGAATATCAAAGATAAACATGAATATTGAAATGTAGTATGGAGGTAAATATGGAGATTAACAGGGCTAAAAGGAAGTATTAAAAAAGCTAGTAGATAATATGAAAATAAATGGTAACTAGTCTTAACAGAAGAAAAAGTAAAAGAGTAGTTAAAGAGAGGGTAGGATCACTCAGTCGCAAAGGAGGGAGTTTAATTGGGGAGGATGATCGTATGATGGAGCAAATTAAAACAATATTAGAAGCAGGATGAGGGCCAAAATAAATATTAAAAGAAACAAGGCAAAAACAAGAATTCAACAATTAAAAAAATCAGATGGCAACCTTACATCAAATAGGGGACAACTGTTTAAGGTATGTTTGGACTTCTACCAGGACTTATAGAGATCTAAAGCAGAAGGATCTAAAGCAGAAGTCTATTATCTCATTTGTACAAAATCCTAACTAGAATTATTCAAAATAAGATAAAGACAACATTAGGTGAACACCAACCAAGAGAACAGGTGGGGTTTAGGGAAGTATAGTCTACAACATACCATCTACATACAATGATCCAACTCATTGAGAAGGCAAACAAATATCAGTTGAACCTGTGCGTTGGATTTATTGGCTATGAAAAGGCAGTGGAACACAGAGATTTCTTTATAACTTTAAGGAAAAAGGAATAATTGAGAGGCAGATAATTGAAGATCATAGAGGACATTTACACAAACACAATGGCCAGAATACACATCAACAAAGATGTAACACAGTTGATAAATAACGAAAGAGGAGTGAGACAAGGGGATACAATCTTACCAAAAATATTCACCACAGAGGTAACTAGGAATAGAAGACATATTAAAGAAGATACCCCTAGAGGAGAGGATGAAATATTGATGGAGAAAAGCTAACAGACTCATGCTTTGCAGATGATGTTATACTAATTATTTCATCTGTTTAAGACATGGAAGTACAACAAAATAATTTAAACAAAGAGAGTAAAAATATTGGACTGAAAATGCGCAAAGGAAAAGCAAAGTATGCAATGAACATTAAGACAGAAGATCCCACACAAATTGAAGACCAAGAAATTGAAAAAGGGACTCAATACAAATATCTAGGCCAAACATTAATGATGGAGGATTGTACAAATGAAGAGTTACTGAGTAGGATTAGGGCAGGATGGAGTTGTTTCGGGAGATACAGAGATATTCTATGTGATAAGAAAATACCACTGGCAGTAAGGAGGAGGGTGTATGACCAGTGTGTGCTACCGACCATGACATATGGGGCGGAATCATGGAAAACTACAAAATATATAGAACAAAAAACAAAAACAAAGAGTGCAATGGAAAGACAAATGTTATACATCGCCATGCGTGATAAAATTAGGTGTAATGAAATATACCAGAAAACCGGAGTTAAGGACATCATTCAAAAGATAAAAGAAGTCAAATGGAGATGAGCTCAGCATGTCACTCAAAGAAACATAGAAAATAGGAGCAGGAGTAGGCCATTCGGCCCTTCGAGCTGGCTCCGCCATTCATTATGATCATGGCTGATCATCCAACTCAGTAACCTGTTCCCGCTTTCCCCCCATATCCTTTGATCCCTTTAGACCCAAGAGCTATATCTAACTCCTTCTTGAAAACATACAATGTTTTGGCCTCAACTGCTTTCTTTGGTAGCGAATTCTATAGGCTCACCACTCTCTGGATGAAGAAATTTCTCCTCATCTCAGTCCTGAAAGGTTTACCCCGTATCCTTAGACTATGACCCCTGGTTCTGGACTCCTCCACCATCGGGAACATCCTTCCTGCATTTACTCTGACAAGTCCTGTTAGAATTCCTGTTAGAAATGATAACAAGTGGACAAAAAGGCTAATGGAGTGGCAGCCAAGAACAGGATAAAGGGGGAAACTGAGAAGAAGATGGAGAGATGACATATCATACCTAGCAATCACATGGGCGAGAACAGCAAGAGATAGAGATAAATGGAAAAGGCATGAGGAGGGCTACATCCTACAGTGGATGAATACAGCCTAAATGATGATGGTATGGCAGCGTTAATAAATAAATATTTTGCATCGATGTTTACAAATGAAGATGGAAATAAGGAAGTACAGAACAATTGTTGGGATAACTTTAGAAAAGAAACTGATTATTGAAAGAATAACAGAAAATAAAATGAATAAGTCATTGGACTCTGCTGGCAGGCATCTGGGATTGTTGAAGGAAGTCAAAAGACAAATAGTCATTTAGTATTACAGAACTTGAGTATTGCTAAAAATAGAGACATGATGTTGAAGCTTTTCCTCTTGCACTCTTCAGGACAATCGCAAGAATAACCAATGTAAGGGAAAACAACAACGTTATAATGTATGAGAAGAGAGTGTTGATTGGTTGGCAAGTGAACTCTGATTGGTAGAGGCGTTGCCATGGCAAATGTACCAGTTTACGGTGACTGACAGTTAACTGCCAAGCTTTGTTTAAAATTTAAACCAGGTAGCTTGACTCTGGTCAAGGCATTGCCCTGAGGAATGAATCAGCGAATGACTGTCACTTATTTTGTTCAGCTGAAGCAGGTGCAATGTTTGTACATATTCTTTCTGTCTGCAAAGAACAGGGCCCATGTATTAATATATGTAGCTTCCAGGGTGCACAAATGCACCACACTGCGAGCCCTACTGACAATCTTAAATTGGTTGTCAGCATAATTTTTAGCACACTGTAGATTATTTAGCAAATGTTGTCCAATCACCAATCACATCTAATGTCGGACACTGTGTTTTGAGTTTTGCAAGCACGGGCTGGTTGGGTACAGCCCGTTCCTTGCCCATTGCGAACAACAGAAGTGACATGTTGTTTGATATGATCCGCCAGTCTTTGGGACTTACGGTCTATATACCAAGCATCACACTAGCATTGAAATTCATATATCACATTACTCATTTGTGTGATAGGCAGAACATCTTTTTGGCTTGACGGCAGCATTCTGTTAGTGGCGAACACCACACGTGTTGCTACTGCCTTCGGCCAATTCATAAGTTTGCGCGATATACAGTGAGAAATGATCTGACCAGGGTAGCCACTGTCACACAGAATATCTTTGATTCGCCCTATTTCAGCATCAAGCTTGCATGGTGAGCAAATGGCTCAGGCCCCATTTATGAGGTTGCCAATAAGGCCAATCTTATAGCGTGTGGAACTGTAAGAATCCCAACGCGTGTATTGACCACTGAAGGTAGGTTTTTGATAGACCGTGGTAGAACCCTTAACAGCCTTCTCAACTAGTAAGTCAAGGAAAGGGAGCTCATTTGACTGCTCCATTTCAAAGGTGAATTTGAGTGCCGGGTGGAGCCCATTAAGACGTGTAAGGAAATTATTGCGTGCAGCTGCGAATTCAAATATAGCAAAACATATCATCTACATATCGGAAATATGCAAGAGTTAGGAGGTTAGGTGTCATTCCATCAAAGACACGTTTCTCATAGAATCCAACAAAGATGTTTGCGAGAGCTGGGCCTAGAGGAGATCCCATGGCAACACCATCTATTTGGGCATACATGGTATCGTTAAAACTGAACTCAACTGCGTGAGTTGCCGAGTTCATAACTTCAATGAATACTGATTCACACAATGGTGGTGGATCTAGATCGCCACGATATAGTGCTGCAGCGCAAATATCTATGGCTTCCTTAAGTGGTACATTGGTGAATAGGCTAACAATGTCAAATGAGCACATGGACATGGCATTGCTATCAATACACAAACATCTTTGTTGGGTTCCATGAGAAACGTGTCTTTGATGGAATGACACCCAAGAGGTTTTTAAAATCGTAAAGGGGTTTAATAAAGTATGAAAACACTATTTCCTCTGGTTGGGGAGCCTGTGATGAGGGAGTCATCACATTAAAATTGTTACTAAGAATGAGGTGATAGGTTAGGAGAAACTTCTTTCTGCAGAGGGTAGTTAGAGCAGGAAATGCTTTGCTGCTAGGAGTAGTTGAGGCAGAAACCATTGTAGCTTTTAAGGGAAAATTGGATTAAGATTTAAAGTAGAGAATGGCACATGACTACAGCGAGAGAGGAGGGAAGTGGGATTCGTTTTGAATTGCTCTAGCAAACAGCCAGCACAGACACAGCCTCCTTCTGTACTATAATGCTCTTCAGTTCCGTAGGTGGGCAGAGGAATCAGACTTGCCAGAAATTATTAGGTTGAAACTGGGGTGAAGGCAAACCCACTGTGATGCTCATTAATCCCTAACAGCCATTATGCCCTGGTAATGCAAAAAAAAACCTGAAGAAATTCAGGGCTATTTAATTCATTAAGCTCACTTTTTTAACTAGGTTAACAGGAATCGTTCCTCCTTCCATAAACAGAAATGACTAGCAAGTCATCCAAATTCAGGCCAATTTAAAGCATGTCTGCCACTGTGTTTTTCTTGCAGGATTTAAAAATTTACAGTGGAAAATATACAATTTGGAACATCGGAATACAGATTGTCAAGTTGATTTCTGCTCATGTACAATTGGTGTTTGCTCTTCTGACATCAGGAATTGTTGGTGAAAAGGGAGAGCTACCCACACTAATCCACTAATTCTCCATTTAAAACTTAGTCAGCAAAAAACACACATCCACAACACAAACACATTGTGAATATATATTGCCAATGTGCATTACAAATTGTGTGTGTGTGAATGTGTCTAAATAGAAATTAAATTGCATTAAATGATTGCTGAACACTAAATGTGAATTAACAAGTGTTCACAACAAGGAGGGCCAGTTACTGTTTAGATTCTCAGTTTCAAACTGAGTGATTTGAGAAATGCATGAAGTGAATTGTTATTTTCGTTTCAGCTTTGCCAGAGAAAACATTTGGACCGGCAGCAGTGATAAAAGTAAATAAGGGACAGGCAGGACCGAATGGGTAAAACAGGCTTTTTGAATTTGACACAGCCATTCGCAAGAATAATACAAACTCCACAGCTGTGGTAATGAACTTTGGCATTTACTGTGGTTATGTGGCTCACTAGCTGTTTGAGAATCAAAGAACCATAGTTAGAGGTGTGCTGTGATTGGTTTTGTTTATATTTCTACCAATTAAATTGATTTCTTGCTAATGCAGTGCCCATTTCAAACAATTATGTTAATACGCGGAAAATAACAATAAAAAATGGACATTTAAATTGTTGTTTGACAAAAGAGGAATGCCCATAAGACTTCACACTGACAGGGCTTACTGGAAGAAAATCGGCCTCAAAATAGTTTCTTGTTCAGAAGCCATAGTGAGCAGATGATGAAACGTGGAAGAGTGGCTTTAAGGGTGCTATAATGAGCATCACCATTTTAATATTATGAGAAGCAGAAGGTAATTGTTAAAAATAAGTTTATCTATAATTGAAGCGGTGCAATAACTCTCCAGCAACTGTCCTTTTATTACATTTATTAAATGGCATTTGGGAGTCTGCGACCCAAAAACATCTCCATCATGCAGTAAGCTCAAATCAATCTGAGTGCTAGAAACAAAACTTCTCTCCAGAGTCTTAAAAACATTAATTTAGGGCTGCAAAGCCAAGCAATTTCCTGAGGAGCTTTTATGTGTCTCTGTGCTCAGTTGAACTGACTTAACAGTTAATTGCAAATTCACTGACATCATGACGTGATGTGTCCTTAGCTGAACTCAGATTCTACTGGCAGAGATGCATCAGTGATTGATTGCTTCAGTGCCATCAGAATAGACAGCTGACTACATACTACAGCATACAATAACACCGCATTTCTTTTATTTGGAAGTATGAACTGCCTCTTCTCTCATATTTTCCTCATCTCACAAATCCTGCCGTAGCCCATGTGGCTCAGTGGGAGAATGGGAGGCTTGTTTCCTAAGCCATAACTAACACGCTTGAGACATGCAGCTGCCATTCTGCTGCCACCAAGGTGGGCTCCCTGCAGGCTGGACTCCCACCAAGAGCCTGCTAACATTATCCAAATTCAGATGGCCCCCAAGAAATTCAGCAGGAACAGTGTAGGAAAGTGCGGCAGATGAAAAACCTCCACACCAACTTTCTGCTGGATTTCTGAAAAGCGAAAAATCCTGGCTAATATCATCTGGGCACATATTATTGCGATATCTTACTCTGCACTGTTGACAATAGCACTGCCTAAACAGGATAAATCTAAATGGACAGGACGCGATGGTTAAGTGAGATACAGAATGCTATAACAACAATAATTTATCTCGTGTCTTAAACATAGTAAAAATCTCAAGATGCTTCACAGGAGTGTGACCAAATAAAAAATAAAATTTGACATGGAGCCACATAGGGCACGATTAGGCAGATGACCAAAAGGTTGTTCAAAGAGGAAGGTTTCACAGAGTGACAAAAAAGAGTTTGAAAAGAGGACAAGTTTAGGAAGGGCATTCCCGAGCTTAGGGCTTTGGCAGCTGAAGGCACTGCTGCCAATGGCGGAGCGATTAAAATTGGGGATGCTGAAGAGGCTAGAATTGGAGGAGTATAAGATCTCACAGAATCACTGAATTGTTACAGTGCAGAAGGAGGCCATTTGGCCCATCGTACCTGCACCAGCTCTCCAAACAAGCAATTCACTTAATGCCATTCCCCTTCCTCCTCCCCGTAACCCTGCACATTCTTCCTTTTCATATTACAGTCTATTTCCCTTTTGAATGCTTCAATTGAACCAGAAGAGGTTACAGAGAAAGGGATCGGTGAGGCCATGGAGGGATTTTAAAGTAAGGATGAGAATGTTTCTTAACCAGGAGCTAATGTAGATCAGTGAGCACAGGGGAGATTGGTAAATGGGACTTGGTGCGAGTTAGGACATGGACAGCAGAGTTTTGGATGGCCTCAAGTTTATGCAGGATAGAAAGTGGCAGCCCAGCCAGGAGTGCACTGGAATAGTCAAGTCTAGAAATAACAGACATGGTAACATGATCATGATTTCTTTCAGCTTAAAGGTGTTTCAGTTAAAATTAAGACAGGAAGTGAGTGTGGTCTGTAGATTAAAGACTGAAAATGATCAATCAGCAATAACTGTCCAACACCAGTATTTTCAGCTTCCTTGTTTTTGATTATTTTATGTGGGAGTGTTGTTAAATTTTCTTCAGCTTAACAACTGTACATTAAGCAGTTTATGCATATACTGAGAACTGCAGGCAAGTCCACAGCTGGATGATCCAGACAAATGGGGCATGAACCAGTAAAACTGAGAACAGAAGCACCCAGCTCACACACTAGCATTTTTCCACAGCAGTAGCTCATTCTATCCATGGCAGAAGCTATTTCTCTCCTATGTAGTACTGTCACACTTTGATGACAAACAACCAACACTATATTTATCTATTTAAACAATTTGTCATCTATTTAAAGAACAATAAAAAGTCACACAGGCTAGGTGTTAACACCATGAAAACAGCACACTTTGTAGCTGAAGAAAATTTAACCATTCTCCCCCACCCCAAATATAATCAAAAAGCAAGGATGCTGAAAATGCTGATGATGCGTTGTTATTGGTGATTGATCATATTCAGTTAACAGACCACACTCGTTTCCTGTCTTAATTTTAACTAAAAATTTCAAGTTAAAAAAACTCTTCTCATGATAATGTTATCAATTTCACAAATTTAAAGCAAAAACATTTTTTCTGCGTACTTGAGCAGTTTGGGAGCAGAATGTTTTTCATTCGTGTGGTTTGAGCACCACTGGCAAAACCAGCACTTATTGCCCATCCCTAAGTGCCCTTGAGAAAGTGGTGGTGAGCTGCCTTCTTGAATCGGTGCAGTCCATGTGGTGTAAGTACACCCACAGTTCTGTTAGGGAGGTAGTTCTAGGATTTTGACCCAGATATACAGAAGGAGTGGCAATATAGTTCCAAGTCGGGATGGTGTGTGAGTTGGAGGGGAACTTGTAGGTGTTGGTATTCCAATGTGTCTGCTGCCCTTGTTCTTCTAGGTGGTAGAGGTTGCAGGTTCGGGAGGCGCTGTCAAAGAAGCCTTGGCAAGTTGCTGCACTGCATCGTGTAGATGGAACACACTGCTGCCATAGTGCACCAATGGTGGAGGGAGTGAATGTTTCACGTGGTGAATTGGGTGCCATTCAAGCAGGCTGCTTTGTCCTGGATGATATTGAACTTCTTGAGTGTTGTTGGAGCTGCAATCATCCAGGCAAGTGGAGAGTATTCCATCATACTCCTGACTTGTGCCTTGTAGATGGTGGACAGGCTGTGGGGGCAAGAAGCTGAGTTATTCGCTGCAGAATTCCCAGCCTCTGACCTGCTCTTGTAGGACGGAATCTTCTGCCCATGGGCTATGAGGGTGAGTTGGGACTATTTCCAGGTCCCAGCCCCGCACTGACTATCAGGGTGCCTGCCTGCGAGATCTTCCCGGAGGCAGCCAATTAAGAGTCTGGGTCTGCCATCCAATTGATGATATTGGGAGGATTCCTGAGGCTGCGGGCCCAATAAGAGGGCCTGCAGCCTTGGAAGGAAGGGAGCGCCACAGCTGGAGGTGGGAGTTGCCAGTCTCAAAGGGGAAATGTGTGGGCACCCCAATCTTGAGGTCCCAACTGAAGAGATATCTGCTTCACAAGTAAATGGTGGCCACAGCTGCCAAGCCATCCCTGTGGAGGGGATCCCTCTCCACACGATGGCTGGTGGCAGCAGCTGTGGCCCACTGACGACAGCGGCTCTGCTAGAGCGGTGGGTGATTGTTGGAGGCCTCACAGGACCCCCTAGGCCAACTTTCCAGCAAGCTGACTCCAGGCATCTGCCGGGCTTGGCCCTCGGTGGCAGTTCGCCCGCCACTGGGAAGTTCCTGGAGGTTGCTCCAATCAGCCCACAAATGAGCATTTAATTATGCAGATCGGCTGCCTGCCACTGCTGGGTCGGTAGCCTTTGCAGGTGCTAACTCGCCTCCGGGTAATCTTCTCAGAGGTGGGAGCATGTCGGGCCGCTTGCCCAACCCGTCTTTCTCAGAAGTTCTTCCTGATCCCGCCTTGAAGCTCGCCACCACGGAACCATGAAGATTCCGCCCATAGCCACAGTACTAATATGACTGGTATTCTGATCAATGGTAATCGCTGGGATGTTGATAGCGGAGGATTCAGCAATATTAATGCTTTGAACGTCAAGGGGAGATGGTCAGATTCTCTCTTGTTGAAGTTGATCATTGCCTGGCACTTGTACAGTGCGAATCTTATTTGTCACTTATCACCCCAAGCCTGAAGGTTGTTTAGGTCTTGCTGCATCTGAACACAGGCTGCTTCAGTTTCTGAGGAGTTGTAAATGGTACTGAACTGTGCAATCATCAGAAAACATCCCCACTTCTGACCTTACTTTGGAGGGAAGATAACTGATGAAGCAGCTGAAGATGGTTGGGCCTAGAAACTATCCTGAGGAACTCCTGCAGTGATGTCCTGGGGATGAGGTGATTGGCCTCCACCAACCACAACCATCTTCCTTTGTGTTAGGTATGATTCCAACCAGTGGAGAGTTTTCCACCGATTCCCATGGACTTCAATTTTGATAGGGCTCCATGGTACCACACTCAGTCAAATGCTGCCTTTATTTTAAGGGCAGTCACAGCATTGAAAGGGAGGAGGTATTAGTGGTTGTAGCGGGCTTAAAAGTGGATAAATCCCTGGGCCCAGATGAGATGTATCCTAGGCTGCTATGTGAGGCAAGGGAGGAGATTGCAGGGGCTCTGACACAAATTTTCAAATCCTCTCTGGCCACAGGAGAAATGCCAGAGGACTGGAGGACAGCGAATGTGGTACTATTATTGAAGAAGGGTAGTAGGGATAAACCAGGTAATTACAGGCCAATGAGTCTAACATCAGTGGTAAGGAAACTATTGGAAACAATTCAGAGGGACAGGATTAATCTCCACTTGGAGAGGCAGGGGTTAATCAAGGATAGTCAGTATGGCTTTGTCAGGGGAGATCATGTCCAACCTGTTTGAATTTTTTGAGGCGGTGACTAGGTGTGTAGATGAGGGTAAAGCAGTTGATGTAATCTACATGGACTTCAGTAAGGCTTTTGATATGATCCCGCATGGGAGATTGGTCAAGAAGGTAAGAACCCATGGGATCCAGGGCAATTTGGCAAATGGGATCCAAAATTGGCTTAGTGGCAGGAGGCAGAGGGTGATGGTCAAGGGTTGTGTTTGCGATTGGAAGCCTGTGACAAGTGGTGTACTGCAGGGATCGGTGCTGGGACCCTTGCTGTTCGTAGTGTACATTAATGATTTCGACGAGAATATAGGAGGTATGATCAGTAAGTTTGCAGATGACACGAAAATTGGTGGTGTCGTAAATAGTGAGGAAGAAAGCCTTAGATTACAGGACGATATCGATGGGCTGGTAAGATGGGCAGAGCAGGGGAAAATGGAATTTAATCCTGAGAAGTGTGAGGTGATGCATTTTGGGAGGGCTAACAAGTCAAGGGAACATACAATGGATGGATAGCACATACAGGTCACACCGCAGGTAAAGACTGCTCAGGCAGAAAGGGAATGGGTGACCGCCAGGCAGAGTAGAAGAAATAGGCAGGTAGTGCAGGAGTCCCCTGGGTCCATCTCCCTTTCTAACAGATTTTCCACTTTGAATACTGTTGGGGGAGATCGCTTCTCACGGGAATGCAGCAAGAGCCAACTGTGGCACCACAGGTGTCTCAGCGGCACAGGAGGGGAGGAAAAGGAGTGGAAGAGCTATAGTGATAGGGGATTCTATCTTAAGAGGTACAGATAAGTGGTCTGTGGCCGCAAACGTGACTCCAGGATGGTATGTTGCCTCCCTGGTGCGAGGGTCAAGGAGATCACGGAGCGGCTGCAGGACATTCTGAAGGGGGAGGGTGAACAGTCAGAGGTCGTGGTACACATTGGTACCAACAACATAGGTAGAAAGAGGGATGAGGTCCTGCAACAAGAATTTAGGGAGCTAGGTAGCAGATTAAAAAGCAGGACCTCAAAGGTTGTAATATCTGGATTACTCCCAGTGCCACATGCTACTGAGTATAGGAATAGGAGAATAGAGCAGATGAATGCGTGGCTGAGGAGATGGAGCAGGAGGGAGGGCTTTAGTTTCCTGGATCACTGGGTTTGTTTCTGGCAAAGGTGGGACCTGTACAAGTTGGACAGGTTTCACCTGAACCGGAACGGAACCAACATCCTTGCTGGGAGATGGTGAGGAGGAAAGCCTGAGATTACAGGATGATATAGATGGGCTGGTAAGATGGGCGGAGCAGTGGCAAATGGAATTTAATCCTGAGAAGTGTGAGGTGATGCATTTTGGGAGGACTAATAAGGCAAGGAAATATACAATGGATGGTAGGACCCTAGGAAGTACAGAGGGTCAGAGGGACCTTGGTGTACTTGTCCATAGATCACTGAAGGCAGCAGCACAGGTAGATAAGGTGGTTAGGAAGGCATAGGGGATACTTGCCTTTATTAGCCGAGGCATAGACTATAAGAGCGGGGAGGTTATGATGGAGCTGTATAAAACGTTAGTTAGGCCAGAGCTGGAATACTGTGTACAGTTCTGGGCACCACACTATAGGAAGGATGTGATTGCACGAGAGGGGGTGGAGAGTAGATTCACCAGTATGTTGCCTGGGCTGAAGCATTTCAGCTATGAGGAGAGACTGGTTGGCTAGGGTTATTTTCCTTAGAGCAGAGAATGCTGAGGGGGGACCTGATTGAGGTATACAAAATTATGAGGGGCATAGATTGGTAAATAGAAAGGAACTTTTTCCCTTGGCGGAGGTGTCAATAACCAGGGGGCATAGATTTAAGGTAAGGGGCAGGAGGTTTAGAGGGGATTTGAGGAAAAATCCTTTCACCCAGAGGGTGGTTGGAATCTGGAATACACTGCCTGAAGGGGTGGTAGAGGCAGGAACCCTCACAACATTTAAGAAGTATTTAGATGAGCACTTGAAATGCCACAGCATACAAGGCTATGGGCCAAGTGCTGGGAAGTGTGATTAGAATAGGTAGGCTTGATAACCAGCACGGACACGGTGGGCCAAAGAGCCTGTTTCTGTGCTGTATAACTCTGTGACTCTCACCTCACCTCTGGAATTCGGCTCATTCATCAATGTTTGGCCCTTAGCTGTAATGAGGTCTGAAGCTGAGTGCCCCTAGCAGAACCCAAACTGAGCATCGATGATGTTATTGATGAGTTAGTGCCGCTTGATAGACCTGTCAATGACGCCTTCTGTCACTTTGCTGATGATTGAGGTGTACACTAATCAGGGCGGTAATTGTCCTACTTTTTGTGGACAGGACATACCTGGGCAATTTTCCACATTGTTGGGTAGATGCCAGAGTTGCAGCTATACAGCTTGGCTGGGGTCCCAACTCGTTCTGGAACACAAGTCTTCAATACCAAAGCTGGGATGTTGTCAGGGCCCATAGTCTTTGTTGTATCTAGTATCTTCAGCCATTACTAGATATCACGTGGTGAATCGAATTGGCTGAAGACTGGCATCTGTGTTGGTGAAGACCTCAGGAGGAGGCCAAGATAGACCATTCAATAGGTACTTTTGGCTGAAGATGGTTGCAAATACTTCAGTCTTGTCTTTTGTACTGATGTGCTGGGCTCTGCCATCATTGAAGATGGGGTGTTTGTGGAGCCTCCTCCTCCGACTAATTGTTTAATTGTCCACCACAATTGACGACTGGAAGTGGCAGAACTGCAGAGCTTTGATTTGATCCATTGGTTGTGGGATCGCTTACTTCTGTATATAGCAAGCTGCTTTCACTGTTTAGCATGCACGTAGTTCTGTGTTGTTGCTTCACCAGGTTGGCACCTCATTTTAGATATGCCTGGTGCTGCTCCTGGCATGCTATCCTATAATCCTCATTGAACTAGGATTGGTCCCCTGGCTTGATTGTTATGGTCGAGTGAAGGACATGCTGGGCCATGCGGTTACAGATTGTGTTTGAATACAATTCTGCTGCTGCTAATGGCCCACAGCGCCTCATGGATGCCCATTTTTGAGTTGCAAGATCTGTTCCGTATGTATCTCATCTAGCACGGTGGATGTTCCACACAACACGATATCCTCACTGTGAAGATGGGACTTCGTCTACGCAAGGACTTTGCGGTGATCACTCTTACCAATACTGCCATGGACAGATGCATCTGCGACAGGTAGATAGGTGAGGGTGAGGTCAAGTAGGTTTTTCCCTCTTGTTGGTTTCCTCAACACCTGCGCCAGGCCCAGTCTGGCAAATATGTCTTTCAGGACTTGGCTGGCTTAGTCAGTAGTGGTGCTACCGAGCCACTCTTGGTGATGGACATTGAAGCTCCCACCTGGGATACATTCTGTGCCCTTGCTACCGTCAGTGCTTCTTCCACGTGGTGTTCAAACTGGAGGAACATTGACTCATCAACTGAGGGAGGATGGGAGGTGGAAATCAGCAGATTTCCTCGCCCATATTTGACCTGATGCCATTGGATTTCATGGAGTCAGGAGTCAATGTTGAGGACTCAGGGCCACTCCCTCTCAATTGTATATCACTGTGCTGCCATCTCTGATGGGTCTGTTCTGACGATGGAACAGGACATACGTAGGGATGGTGAATGAGGAGTCTAGGACACTGGCTGTGAGGTATAATTTGGTGAGCATGACTATGTTAGGCTGTTGCTTGACTAGTCTGTGGGACAGCTCTTCCAATTTTGGCACAAGTCCTCAGATGTTAGCGAGCAGGACTTTGCAGGGTTAAGTGGGCAGGGTGTGCATTTGTTATTTCCAGTGCCTAAGTCCATGTTGGGTGGTCTGTCGGTTTTATTCTTCTTTAACTTTTCTGTAGCAGTTTGATACAACAGAGTGACTTGCTAGGTTATTTCAGAGGGCATTTCAGAGTCAATCACATTGCCATCGGTCTGGAATCACATGTAGGCCAAACCCAGTCAGGACAGCAAATTTCTTTCTCTGAAAGGCAATATTTCATTAAGTGCAGCATAATACTGCAGTGCAGTTAACTTAAAATAAAAGCTTTCTATCCAATTGTTTACTTCTTTTTCTTCCATCCTTTCTTGTCAAGGTACGGATTCATGCTGTGGTATGATTCCACAACTCCTCATTCCAGAGGCCACTCTTGGTGTGCGAGTCTGGACAGTGAAAGCTTGCACTCTACTTAATTGTGGGATACATCACAATCAAGCCCGATTCTGTCCTCACCAGGTATTTCAGAATTTTACAGCATGAGTCACTGAGTAGTGAGGAGGAGCAGGAATCCTTCTCTAATTTCCTCCTTCTATAATCAAACGATGCTGCGATTGATTCTTCCCTGGCTGTATTAACTAATTTAGCATCATTCAAGAACCAGACCTGGATCTCCTTCTCTGCACCATGCCAAGCAAGAAAATTAAAAACAAAAAAAAAACATCAAATCAAAGAGATGGGCTGCCAGGCTGATTCCCTGATCAGGCACTCTTTGCGAGGACTGGAACTTGCAAGAACTGCGGGCTGGGAACTGGTGGGTCCACAGCTCTGATGATCACACCCTGTAAATGCCAGTCTTTACTGGAAATGTGTGATCAGAGAAACAGATGGATAGCTTTAATTTTCAATGCTGACCGAAAATAGACCTACAAGGAGATGGTACATAAAGGTCAATTCACCAAGGCTGTGTTTCCATTGTGGTGGCTCACTTGATGCCCAATTCACAGTACTCACAATTGTCCAGCCTTTAATTAATAGCACTGTTTCTTGGGTAGACCATCCCCTGTGCCCAATTCTCTGGGATGCAGACAGATGATTTTACATATTACATGGATGCAGTGTAACAAGAAGTTCAAATAATTCACAGAATTGGTAAAGGTCTGTAAATGTATCTTCAAATGACATATCCCACCAACTACACCACTAGCCTCATGCACTGCTCAAATCTCACCCCCATCACTCACCGACCAACAATCTCTATCAGTCACAACTTATACATCAAATACATAGCTTCACCTCACCCTCATACACTTAGCACTGCTGCAAGGCCCGCACCCACATCTCACAGCTTGCACACACTGCCAAAGGGGGTAGGCGGTGGCATACTGATATTGTCACTGGACTAGTAACCCAGAGACCCAGGGTATTTCTCTGGGGACATGGGTTCGAATCTCACCACAGCAGAAGGTGGAATTTGAATTTAATTAATAAATCTGGAATTAAAAGCTAGTCTAATGATGGCCATGAAACCATTGTCGATTGTTGTAAAAACCCATCTGGTTCACTAATGTCCTTGAGGGAAGAAAATCTGCTGTCCTTACCTGGTCTGGCCGACATGTGACTCCAGACCCACAGCAATGTGGTTAATTCTTACATGCCCTCTGAAATGGCCTAGCAAGCCACTCAGTTGTACCAAAGCTCTATGAGTTCAATAAAAAGGTATGAAACCGGACGGACCACTCGGCATCGACCTAGGCACCGGAAACGGCAACAGCAAACCCAGCCCTGTCGACCCTGCAGAGTCCTCCTTACTAACATCTGGGGGCTTGTGCCAAAGTTGGGAGAGCTGTCCCACAGACTAGTCAAGCAACAGCCTGACATAGTCATACTCACGGAATCATACCTTACAGACAATGTCCCAGACACTGCCATCACCATCCCCGGGTATGTCTTGTCCCACCGGCAGGACAGACCCAGCAGAGGTGGTGGCACAGTGGTATATAGTAGGGAGGGAGTTGCCCTGGGAGTGCTCAACATCGACTCTGGACCCTATGAAGTCTCTTGGCATCAGGTCAAACATGGGCAAGGTAACCTCCTACTGATTACCACCTACTGCCCTCCCTCAGCTGATGACTCAGTACTCCTCCATGTTGAACACCACTTGGAGGAAGCACTGAGGGTGGCAAGGGCACAAAATGTACTCTGGGTGGGGGACTTCAATGTCCATCACCAAGAGTGGCTCGGTAGCACCACTACTGGCCGAGTCCTAAAGGACACAGCTGCGAGACTGGGTTGGCGGCAGGTGGTGGGGGAACCAACACGAAGGAAAAACAGACTTGATCTCGTCCTCACCAATCTGCCTGCCGCAGATGCTTCTGTCCATGACAGTATTGGTAGGAGTGACCACCACACAGTCCTTGTGGAGACCAAGTCCCACCTTCACATTGAGGATACCGTCCACGTGTTGTGTGGCACTATCACCGTGCTAAATGGGATAGATTTCAAACAGATCTAGCAATGCAAAACTGGGCATCCATGAGGCGCTGTGGGCCATCAGCAGCAGCAGAATTGTACTCAACCACAATCTGTAACCTCATGGCCCGGCATATCCCCCACTCTACCATTACCATCAAGCCAGGAGACCAACCCTGGTTCAATGAAGAGTGCAGGAGGGCATGCCAGGAGCAGCACCAGGCATACCTCAAAATGAGGTGTCAACCTGGTGAAGCTACAACACAGGACTACTTGCATGCCAAACTGAGTAAGCAGCATGCAATAGACAGAGCTAAGCGATCCCAAAACCAACGGATCAGATCTAAGCTCTGCAGTCCTGCCACATCCAGCCATGAATGGTGGTAGACAATTAAACAACTAACTGGAGGAGGTGATCCACAAATATCCCCATCCTCAATGATGGGGGAGCCCAGCACATCAGTGCGAAAGATAAGGCTGAAGCATTTGCAACAATCTTCAGCCAGAAGTGTCGAGTTGATGATCCATCTCGGTCTCCTCCTGAAGTCCCCAGCCAGACTTCAGCCAATTCAATTCACTCCGCGTGATATCAAGAAACGACTGAAGGCACTGGATACTGCAAAAGCTATGGGCCCTGACAATATTCTGGCAATAGTACTGAAGACCTGTGCTCCAGAACTTGATGCGCCCCTAGCCAAGCTGTTCCAGTACAGCTACAACATGGGCATCTACCCTGCAATGTGGAAAATTGCCCAGGTATGTCCTGTACACAAAAAGCAGGACAAGTCCAACCCAGCCAATTACCGCCCCATCAGCCTACTCTCAATCATCAGTAAAGTGATGGAACGTGTCATCAACAGTGCCGTCAAGCAGCACTTGCTTAGCAACAAACTGCTCAGTGACGCTCACTTTGGGTTCCGCCAGGGCCACTCAGCTCCTGACCTCATTACTGCCTTGGTTCAAACATGGACAAAAGAGCTGAACTCAAGAGGTGAGGTGAGAGTGATTGCCCTTGACATCAAGGCAGCATTTGACCGAGTATGGCATCAAGGAACCCTAGCAAAACTGAGGTCAATGGGAATCAAGGGGAAAACCCTCCGCTGGCTGGAGTCATAACTAGCACAAAGGAAGATGGTTGTGGTTGTTGGAGGTCAATCATCTGAGCTCCAGGACATCACTGCAGGAGTTCCTCAGGGTCGTGTCCTCGGCCCAACCATCTTCAGCTGCTTCATTAATGACCTTCCTCCAATCATAAGGTCAGAAGTGGGGATGTTTGCTGATGATTGCACAGTGTTCAGCACCATTCGTGACTCCTCAGATACTGAAGCAGTCCGTGGAGAAATGCAGCAAGACCTGGACAATATCCAGGCTTGGGCTGACAAGTGGCAAGTAACATTTGCGCAACACAAGTGCCAGGCAATGACCATCTCCAACAAGAGAGAATCTAACCATCTCCCCTTGACATTCAACAGCATTACCATCGCTGAATCCCCCACTATCAACATCCTAGGGGCTACCATTGACCAGAAACTGAACTGGAATAGCCATATAAATACCGTGGCTACAAGAGCAGGTCAGAGGCTAGGAATCCTGAGGCGAGTAACTCACCTCCTGACTCCCCAAAGCCTGATCACCATCTACAAGGCACAAGTCAGGAGTGTGATGGAATACTCTCCACTTGCCTGGATGGGTGCAGCTCCAACAACACTCAAGAAGCTCGACACCATCCAGGACAAAACAGCCCGCTTGATTGGCACCCCATCTACAAACATTCACTCCCTCCACCACCGATGCACAGTGGCAGCAGTGTGTACCATCTACAAGATGCACTGCAGCAATGCACCAAGGCTCCTTCGACAGCACCTTCCAAACCCGCGACCTCTACCAACTAGAAGGACAAGGGCAGCAAATACATGGGACACCACCACCTGCAAGTTCCCCTCCAAGTTACACACCATCCTGACTTGGAACTATATCGCCGTTCCTTCACTGTTGCTGGGTCAAAATCCTGGAACTCCCTTCCTAACAGCACTGTGGGTGTACCTACCCCACATGGACTGCAGCGGTTTAAGAAGGCAGCTCACCACCACCTTCTCAAGGGCAATTAGGGATGGGCAATAAATGCTGGCCTACATCCCAAGAATGAATTAAAAAAAAGCTATTCAACTGAACAGCTACATCATCCAAACACAGTGCCACATTCACTGATACACTTCATTTTTCTTGCAGGATAAGTTGGCGCAGACACAATCAGAGGCAGCAGCACAGCATCTAACCAGCTGGGGGAAGACATGGCTGCATGCCCTTACACCCAAGGTGTCTTAATTGAAGGGTTAGTTACGACGGGTCACAAGTTTAAGGTGAGGGGCGGGAGGTTTAAGGGGGATTTGAGGAAGAACTTTTTTATCCAGAGGGTGGTGACAGTCTGGAATACCCTGCCTGGGAGAGTGGTAGAGGCGGGTTGCCTCACATCTTTTAAAAAGTACCTGGATGAGCACTTGGCATGTCATCACATTCAAGGCTATGGACCAAGTGCTGGAAAATGGGATTAGGTAGATAGGTCAGGTGTCTTTAATGCATCGGTGCAGACTCGATGGGCCAAAGGGCCTCTTCTGCACTGTATTATTCTGTGATTCTGTCAAGGAGGAGAACATAAGAAATAGAAGCAGGAGTTGGCCATACGGCCTGCCGAACTGCTTCTGAATGAGGCCGCGGTCAGCAGTGGGCCTGAAATCATTGAAAATGATTCAATGCTCATACTTAATCCTCCTTCTCACATTAGACTTCCCTCTCAAATAGGAAATCTCTTCTGATTTACAAGCTGTAAATGGTGAAAGCATGCACCTCTTGCTTTCTCCCCTCTTCTCTCACAACAATTCTATCCCGGTGCCTTTCTCCTTTCAGGTACCTAAGAATTGCAACCTGACCAGGCAGTGGTGAAAGAGAAAGAGGTGGAAGAGCAGGAAGACAATGATGATGAAGAAACACCAACACTGGCTCTCACACCCGCAGCCAGATACTGACACTGCACGTGCTTTACAGGGTAGCTTAGAGGCAGGATCTCCATGTGGTGAGACATTGGGCCTAAGTGGGCTGCAGTTGGGGCAGGTGACAAAGGCAGCATAGGTGCCAGCTCTCCAGAGAGCAAGGTTGCACAGGAGATCTGCTGCAGAGGACTCAGATCAAAACTTCAAGGGGACAGCATATAGAAGAAGCCTGATACGGATACACACTGAAATCTTAGTGATTTGGCAGGGTTACGTTGCATCTCAGAAATGACATGCAACACCTGCAAAGCAACATGTGAATAGTTGATGGGGCCCTGTACAATGGGGAAACCTGCAATCCTCGTGAAGCCGCATGCTCACTCTACGTGCTTCTGTCTGGCAAGAGAGAGAATGAAATGTATTCATCTCTCTTGGAATACAGAGTCTCAATGACCTCCCTTAAACATCAGTGGATGGCAAACTGGGAGATGTTTCAAATATTTCCTACTCTAGCCTGGAAGGAGCCTGATGCATAGATGTTCATGGCCATGGTCACCTTTGCAACCACTGGCAATGCTGTACTTTTTCTGCTCTAAGGATGCAGTTGTGGCTGCAGCAGGTGGCATATTTCAGTGAGGACCTCCAGAGTGAAATGGCGACATCTGACACACTGATCCTTGCTAAGGTTCAGGCAGGAGAATTGTTCCCTGTACATATGGCCTACTGCTGAGAGCCCTCCCCTTCCTCCTCCCTCTTCTAGCAGCTTGTCCTGCTCTTTGTCACCGAGGCATAGAATATAAGAGCGGGGAGGTTAAGATAGAGCTGTATAAAACGCTAGTTAGGCCACAGCTGGAGTACTGTGTACAGTTCTGGTCGCTACACTATAGGAAGGATGTGATTGCACTGGAGAGGGTGCAGAGGAGATTCACCAGTATGTTACGTTTCAGCTATGAAGAGAGATTGGATAGGCTAGGGTTGTTTTCCTTACAGCAGAGAAGGCTGAGGGGGGACCTGATTGAGATATACAAAATTATGAGCATAGATAGGGTAGATAGGAAGAAACTTTTTACCTTAGCGGAGGTGTCAATAGCCAGGGGGCTTAGATTTAAGGTAAGGGGCAGGAGGTTTAGAGGGGATTTGAGGAAAAACGTTTTCACCCAGAGGGTGGTTGGAATCTGGAACACACTGCCTGAAGGGGTGGTAAAGGCAGGAACCCTCACAACATTTAAGAAGTATTTAGATGAGCACTTGAAATGCCATAGCATACAAGGCTACGGGCCAAGTGCTGGAAAATGGCATTAGAGTAGATAGGCTTGAAGGCTGGCACGGACACAGTGGGCCGAAGGGCCTGTTTCTGTGCTGTATAACTCTGTGACTCTATGGCCAAAATTTTATGCCACCCCAGCGAGATGGATGGTGGCTGGTGGGGGAGGTGTAAAATGGAGCGTATGGCTCTGGGAGGCCTTCCTGACCCGCTCCCGCCTCCACCCCACTTTACATGGGCCACAGGGGAGGAGGGGGAGAAATGGGCCGCCCGCCCCAGCCCAATTGAGGCCCTTAAGTGGCCACTTAGCGGCCAGTTTAGGGCCTTCGCCCGCCTCCACGGTTATTTTATCCGTGGCAAACGGGCGTCTGGTAGACCTGAAAGGCTGCCCGGTGATACCGGGCAGCCTTCCAGTGCACTGGTGGGGTGGGGCTGACAATCAGGCACAGGGTGCCCGACTGAGAACTGTCCCCGCTTCCCCAAACAACCCGAGATGCCCCCTTCCCCCCAAACAACCACCCTTGTCTCGCCGGGCAGTGACTGATCTGAGTGCATGGGCAATGGTGATGGAAAGTTGGGAGTCTCCCAGCTACCTAGTGGAATTAGTTATCACACAGCCACATGGCACACAAAGCTCACTGATGATAACTTGATATCAGCAGCCACTAAAGTATTCTGATCTGCACAATGTTGACTTTGAAATCTTTCACCTTGTCAGTTCTAATTCATGTCCTTCATCTCCCATAGGTCCTTCAAGTTTCACTCAGGAGCTGGTACAGGAGGAGGAAGACTCCTCACAGCAGGTCATGCACCCTGAGGAACCCCGTCAAATGACTCATGCACACCCTACACCAGCCTTCAGATGCACACACCTCGGTGGACCCTCCAAGACAGGTAGTTGAGTTCTGACATGGTGAGCTACACATTACAAGTGAGCGGGAACAGGTATTGGAGACAGGGATGACAGTGAAGATTCCCCATCAGGGACTGTAGAACACTCCATGCTCTGCTCAGTTGGTGCTGAGACTTGGGGATCATCGACAATGAGGATAATTCTCGAGCAGCAGCAGAAAATGTTTGAGGTTCTGTCAGCATTTCCAGAGACACTGCACATGACTGGAGAGAGATCAGAGGAGTCAGTCTCCATGATATCTCAGGACTTTATGCTGATGTCTATCTCCACAGAAAGAGCAACCACCTGCATGGAACATCAGACACAGCAGGCAACCAAGTGCACACTGGCTCTGACCAATGGCCTGCACATTCTGTCTGCCAATTTAAATAGGATGGAGGAAAGCCTCGCCTTGGCTGTTCAGCACCTCACTGTAGTGTTCTCCAGTTGTTGGCTAGCTGAGAAGTGCAAGTGGGCCAAGAGAGGGAAGATGGAGAAAGGGGACATGGAAATGGGGACTCTGCTCAAAGTGCTCCCACTCCTTCCCCCTTGCCCCCTCCTCAGTCAGAATCCCACATGCTGCCTCCTATCCAGATGGTTGAATCCGCCCCTGCACAAGTGCAGGTGGGACAGTCTTTGGTGGGGCTGTCAAGTGCTACAAAATCTAGAGAATGTCAGCCATGAGCACCTGAGCAGTCAGGGGAAAGAGCAGCCTCCTTCTGGCTCTGCTGAAGACACAGGGGTAGCATTACATAGAAGGAATAGGAAAAGGAAGAGAAAGATTTTGTAGTTTCACAAGTGAAATCAATTGGGTGTTTGAAAGTTTGCTAAATTGTCACTTTGATTGTCAATATTTATGCATAATAAAACTAATTTTGAAGCACCATTGTCCAGTCATTCCCAATGTTGCCTGTTGCCTGCCAAGTGGCCTTCAGTCTTGAGGAAAATGGTAATGACAAGAATAGAAGACAAACAATGGATGTCAGTGAGAGGGATGGATTGTGGAACTGCTTCATGCTGGGGGCTGGGCATGGGCACAGCAGGTATGGAATTCGTCTGCTAGGTGGTTACACTACCTCAGATCAGCTGAAGTGTGCCTGGATGAGTCTGTCCTGTGCATCCCTGGCAGCTAAGTGAGAGGCTGCAGGTACCCTGGCTCAATTGGGCTCCTCCTCCTCCTGCTTCTCTGTGGATACACAGCAGTCTTCACCTTCCCCCTCCTGCAGCTCCAGTCCTCTCTGCTGCACTATGTTGTGCAAGGCACAGCACACAACTATCATTCTCGACACCCTTGCTGGTACATACTGAAGAATGCCCTCACATCTGTCCAAGCACTGGAATCACATCTTCGCATTCCAATGGCCTGCTGAATGACTACTCATGTGTTCAAGTGGTTACTGTGCATCCATGGTAGTGCTCCTCACAGGTGTCAGCAGCCACGTCTGTAGAGGGTAGCATTGTCTCCAAGGCGCTACATTCCTTGGAGGTGCGAATATCTGTGGGACACTTGACTGATGCAGAATTAAATCATCATTGCAGTTTCCTGGGTATTTTGCATGGGCATGCTTGATGATCTTTCGGTGGTTACATGCCAGCTGAACATTAATGGAGTGGAATCTGTTTTGATTGATGAATACTGCTGGGTGATCTGAGGGCGCTTTGATTGCCACATGTGTGCAATGTATGACTCCCCGGACCTGTGGGAATCCAGCCAGAGCAGCAAATCTGAGGGGCCTCTCATTCTGACTGGCCTCATTAGTCGCAAAGTCAACATAAGTGGTGGCCCTGGCAAACATGGTCTCTGTTACCTGGGAGCTGCACTTGTGTACAACAGATTGTGAGATTCTACAGAAGTCACAGAATCATAGAATGGCTACAGCACAGAAGGAGACCATTCGGCCTTTCGTGTCCATGCCAGTTCTCTGCAAGAGCAACTCACCTGGTCCCACTCCCCTGCCTTTTACCTGTAGCCCTGCAACTTTTTTCTCTTCAGGTAATTGTCTTTTGAAAGCCACGATTGAATTTGCCTCCACCACGCTCTGTCTTCAGGAGATCGCTGGAAGGAGCCTGAGGCAAATAAATTAAGGTTTGTGGAGATTTTGACGTTCACTGGCAATGCATGCCAACCTGGCAGGTTTTCTTCCAAGGAGGCTGCAAATGTCAGTAACAATCTGACATGAGAGTGTGAGCCTCCTGAGGCACTGGTGTTCAGTCATGTCCAGAAAGCTAATCCTGCCTGTATACCCTGTGCTGCAAGTATCATATCCTGTGAGCAGCAGCTCTGTGCTCATTCCCACAGGTGAGCAGCAGGTGGCTGAGGAGAAGGCTGATGCTGTTCCTGTGGGTGATTTTGGTGTTGCTGCTGCTCCTCCTGTTCCTCTCCAGAGGTTCAAGGTAGAGCTGCATAAATTGCTTCCATACCGCTGAGAAGGCTGAGAGCTGGGAAGTACAAGTCAAAGGCCTTAAACTGCTGGGAAGCAGAAATGACCTCCAAAGTCTTGGAAATCACCTCCAAAGAACTGAAAGTACAGTCACAGCACAAGTCCTGTGAGCAAAAGCCTTTTATCTAGGAAAAGAAGCAGCTGTCATATCTTAGTATTTAAAGGATTTCCAGCTTGACAATTGCTCAGTGCCATGAATCCCTGCTGGTCCTCTCATTTTGTTTCACCTGGCAAATCCCAGGAGGCTGGGAGACCTGCACTTTGGCAGTGAAATCCAGAATCTATAGTTAAAGATGCAATCAATTGGTTTTTAATAGCAGATCCCCCTGTCCCACAGGGGTTTCCTGCACGCTCACAAATACACCCAGATAAACGTGGAAGTCAGCAGGTTCCTGCCGGCTTCCCAACGCGACGTCAATTTTGGATGTTTTTACACCCCTCTGACACCCGCCCATCCTGGCAGTTTAAGGTTCCCCCTATTTCCCAAGTAATATTTGACCTCCTTATTTTGCTAACAAAATGTAATACCTCAGACTTAACTATATTGAAATTCATTTGCCAATTATATGACCATTCTGCAAGTTTATTAATGTCTTCTTGTAATTTGTCACACTCCTCCTCAATATTGACTATTCTCATCATTTGCTTTCATCTGCAAATTTATAAATTGTGCATAGAATTGACACGCCAAATCTTCAAAGAAAGGATTTCTAATTAAAAGGACCCTGACAGGAGTCAGAATGGCTCACCTGCACATTGATTCCTGAGGCTGCAGCAACCACAGGAACAGAGAGGAGACCTGGGAAGGCTGCCCTCCAGCTCGGTCACTCTTACCTGGAGGTCCTGCTACAGGATCTGAGGGGCTGCAGTGAGATGAGCTTTCCCAAGGACGGGAGGAAGAGGCCAACCTCCAACCAAGCAGGCGTGGACGGAAGTGGCCGAGGAAGTCAGCAGCAGGGCAGCACAGTTAGGGCGGCACAGTGGCGCAGTGGTTAGCACCGCAGCCTCACAGCTCCAAGGACCCGGGTTCAACTCTGGGTACTGCTTGTGCGGAGTTTGCAAGTTCTCCCTGTGACCGCGTGGGTTTCTGCCGGGTGCTCCGGTTTCCTCCCACAGCCAAAGACTTGCAGGTTGATAGGTAAATTGGCCATTGTAAATTTCCCCTAGTGTAGGTAGGTGGTAGGCAAATGGTGGGAATGTGGTAGGGAATATGGGATTAATGGAGGATTTGTATAAATGGGTGGTTGTTGGTCGCCACAGACTCGGTGGGCCGAAGGGCCTGTTTCAGTGTTGTATCTCTCTATGACTCTAGGGGTATGGACCCTCCAAACTGCAGACAGTGCACCAAGAGGATCCAGGACTTCAGAAGGGCAGATAAGGTGAGTGGCACAACACATTCAGGAGCCAAGCCCCACACTCTGACTTTCCTAGCATTCTCTTGCATTGCACTCCTCAGAACAATGCAGCTTCACTCATTCCTCTCTCTCTAGGCACCTCACATCCCCAACTGAACAGCCAACACTCAAATTCACCCTCATCTTCGTGCCATCTCACACTTATGCCTCACAGTCACCTTCCACAAATGTTGTCCTTCCCTCCACTTCACACAAGCCATTTCTAGAACTCATAACTCCCTACTTTCTCTTCGTGCAGGAGAAGACAGCACACAACTTTAGGGAGAGACAGAGATACGGGGTGGGGGGTTGCGAGGAGGGAGTAGCCCTCCAGTGACAGGCATTTTGACGGCCACTGGCAATGCATGCCCACCTGGTCCACTGGGAAGGAGATCTCTGTTCAGGAGGCTGCAAATGTCAGCAATGACTTGCCATGAAAGTCTGAGCTACATCATGGCTACCCGACCAGACCCGACGACGTATGTCGGGATCGGGTCTCTCTTCCGGGTCTGGCATTCAGGCTCGGGTCGGGTCGGGTCAGACACAATGCTGCCATTTTGTCAAGGAGGGAAAAGCTTCCAGATTTGAACAGCCAGGATGTCAAGGCGGGAAACATGCATCCGGACTCCGCACTAGTCTGCATCAACGATTCCATCTAAGGTAGAGCACAACCTCTTTAATATAATCAACTTCATTCCAGTGGTTGGGTCAGGTCGGGTGCGGGAAAATATCAAAGGACTCGGGCCGGGTTGCATTTCAACTGCAGTCCCGAGGGGGCCTTTATCCTGAGCCTCCTGAGGCACTGGTGCTCACACATGTTGAAAGAGCTGATCCTCTGCCTGTAGACCCTGTATTAGGGGTCTCACCTCCTTTGAGCTGGAACACAGTGCCCATTCCCTTTGCTCTATGGAGAGGCATGTGGCTGAGGAGAAGGCAGCTGGTGCTGCTGCTGGTGTCGCTTCTGCTGCTGCTGCTGCTGTTGATATTACTGCTCTTCTTGTTCTTCATCAAAAGTGTGAAGCATATAAACAAAATCTAGGGGAAAAAAGCAATTGAAGTGCCTATTGAGCAACTGTGTAAACTGACAAGCTTAAGTGCTGCAAGCAAGATAAACACAGAGCACTGTTAAATACATGCTCTTCTCAATCCAAGCAGCTCATCTAAATAACAGGGAGTTTCTTAAAGGAGAAACAGTGCAAAGTCATAGAACAAGTCTTAAAGCAAGTTTTAAGCAAAAGAACAGCAGGAAGATGGATATCAAATTTCCCAGCATGAACTGGAAGACCATGGATATCCTATCCAAGTTCCAATTTTTCAATTAAAGAGTGCAGTTATGCTTCACAGACCAAGTAATTGCAGAAACAAATCAACAGGCTGTAAAAATACTAATAGCAGTTGAAAATGAGGGATCACGCAGAATCAATACCTCTGGCTTATCTGAAGAGGACCAGAAAGATCCCACAAAGATATGGAAAGTGCTATTAGATCAGCTCTGACTAAGAGTGAATTTTACAATTCACCGCCTAGAATTGATGTCCTACAGGCAACAGCCATAGGAATCAATAGATCAGTTCATCAGCAGAGGCCACTGCAAGGGCAACGAATGCAATTTTTCAGAAACTGAGCTGTCGGACTGAATAATGGAGCTGGTGATTGTCTGCACACCTATTGAAGCGTTTCAAAAAGACCTCTTGGGGAAAATGAAAGGTCACAGCATCGATGCACTGCTAGAAGATGGCCGGAAATATGACGCCATTGTAGCTGGACAACAGCATTTGCAAGCACTAGATGTAGCAAACAGTATCGGCAAGATAACCAGGTGGAAAAGAGCAAGAAAGCTGTGTGGTAAGTGCGGTTTATCCCACTCACCGCAAGGTGTGCAGTGCAAAAGGACACTGGGCCCACCTATGCAGGAATACTGGCTCCAAAGACGCAGCCAGAAGTCAGAGTAGGACAAAAACAAACAGACGAAAGACGCAGCAACAGAGCAACAGCAGTAAGGAATGCGTAGAGACCTGCATAAACACAAGTCGGTACACGGGGTCCACAGTGAAACAGACCTGAGATAAGACTGAGAGAGAAGCAATTCCCAGCCAAAAGACGAACAGGCACTTCACATTGCCAACCTGACACATCATGTTGATGAAGTCAAACAACTGGAAGCTTTTGCTACTATTAACAGCATGTGCCAAGAGAAAGTTGGCAAACACATACTCAGGGTTAAGACTGACACCAGAGATAGTGTAAATATCCAACCAGTCCAAATCCTGAAGGATATGTACTGGAGTTGTTGGAAATCAATGATACAATCGACAACTGCCAAGTTACCTGCATACAACAGGTCACCCATCCCTTGCAGTGGCACACTGACACTGCAATGCAGCTATGGCAACTTGGCATGGAAACCACAAATATTCTACCTGGTAGACACAAGCAGACCAGCAGTGGCAGGACTACCAGCTTGCAAGGACCTCAACATCGTGACCATCCACGAGGTCACCAAGGTACCCGATACAGCAGAACAGACCAAGGGTACCTGCACTGAGTCAGTCCACGACCTATAACAAATGTAACCGGACATTCGATGCCACAGATTTCAAAGGCGATGCCGTACTGCACCTCAGAGAGGATGCAATTCCATCAATCGACCCTCCCAGAAAGTGCAATGTGCACATACAAGAAAAGCTTATGCGCGAGTTAGATGACATGGAATGCAATGGCATCATCCGTCATGTGCATCATCACGCAGACTGGTGCAGCTCAATCATGTGTGTCCTGAAGAAGGATGGAGCAATCAGGGTATGTCTAGATCCAAGGTGTCTAAACCTCTCCTTAAAGAGATGCCCCACAAGATTCCAACATTCGAGGAATTGAATCCCAAGTTCACAGGAGCCAAATTCTTCTCCAAGTTGGATGCTAAACATGGATATTGGTCGGTACACCTAGCTAAGGAATCTCAGGAAGTCACCACCTTCAGAACAACATTTGGAAGATATTGCTTCCAAAGACTACCCTTCGGCCTATCTGTCAGTCAAGATCTGTTTCAGCAGCATATGGACAGAATTATAGACAATGTGCCTGGCTGCATATGCATTGCCGATGACATTGCAGTAATGGGCATAACTAAAGAAGAACATGATCGAAATCTCCATTCACTGATGGCAGTAGCTCGTTACGAACGGCTCATTTTTAACAGCAAGAAGTGCCAGGTGAATGTAAATCAGATCAATTTCTTTGGTTCCATCTATTCCAGTTGCGGAATCCATCCTGACCCAGGCAAAATTGAAGATGCTGCGCAAAGCCTACCCCACAAGACACGGAAGGCCTCCAGAGATATCTTGGATTTTTAAATTTCTTGGCACCATACATTCCAAATTTTTCCGACAAAGCATCATCACTGAGAGAGCTCTTAAAGAAAGACATACCATTTGTATGGCAGGAGGACTATCAACATATGTTTGAGTCTCTCAAACCAGCATTGTCAGCAGAAACCTGTACCTGCATTCACGGAGAAGACTCGGAGGGCGGAGTTCCAGACCTGTAAGTATAAAAAACTTACCTCGGGGATTCGCAGCCTAGATTTACGGAGAAGACTCAGAGGGCGGAGTTCCAGACCTGTAAGTATAAAAAACTTACCTCGGGGATTCGTGGCCTACATTCATGGAGAAGACTCGGAGGGCGGAGTTCCAGACCTGTAAGTATAAAAAACTTACCTCGGGGATTCGCAGCCTACATTTACGGAGAAGACTCGGAGGGCAGAGTTCCAGACCTGTAAGTATAAAAAACCTACCTCTGGTTAAAAAAAAAACTGAAAGGTGACATCACAGGAAAGCTGTGACCTGATTGGCTGGTAGGGAATTTGTACTGAATTTGAAAATAAAACATTGATAAAAATTGATTAAAACCCTAATTAACTAATTAATAAGTAGAGTAACTAAACCAGAGGGAGGAGATTACTGTATTTAGTTAGCATTTAATATTTATAGTAGGAATCCAGCACTAGGGACCATATCGTTAATTATAGTAATTTAGTAAGGATTTAATAAGTATTTATTTTTATTTATTAAATAGTGATAGAAATGACAGTTAGAGGGGTGAAGTGCTTCACCTGTGAGATGTGGAAGGTCCGTGACGCTTCCAGCGTTCCGGACGACTACATCTGCAGGAAGTGTACCCAGTTGCAGCTCCTCACAGACTGCATGGATCGGTTGCAGCAGCAACTGGATGCACTTAGGAGCATGCAGGTGGCGGAATGCGTCATAGACAGGAGTTTTAGGGAAGTGGTTACACCCAAGGTGCAGGCAGATAGATGGGTGACCGCTAGAAGGGGCAGGCAGTCAGTGCAGGAATCCCCTGTGGCTATCCCCCTCTCTAACAAGTATACCGTTTTGGATACTGTTGGGGGGGATGGCCTATCAGGGGAAAACAGCAGCTGCCAGAGCAGTGGCACCAAGGCTGGCACTGTTGTTCAGCATGGAGGGACAAAGCGCAGAAGAGCAATAGTTATAGGGGACTCTTTAGTCAGGGGCACAGATAGGCGCTTCTGTGGACGTGAAAGAGACTCCAGGATGGTAGGTTGCCTCCCTGGTGCCAGGGTCAAGGATGTCTCTGAACGGACAGGGGCATTCTGAAGGGGGAGGGTGAACAGCCAGAGGTTGTGGTACACATCGGTACCAACGACATAGGCAGGAAGAGTGATGAGGTCCTGCAGGGGGAGTTTAGGGAGTTAGGTAGAAAGTTAAAAGACAGGACCTCCAGGGTCGTAATCTCGGGATTACTCCCTGTGCCACGTGCCAGTGAGGCTAGAAATAGGAAGACAGTGCAGCGAAACACGTGGCTAAACAGCTGGTGTAGAAGGGAGGGTTTCAGATATCTGGACCATTGGGATCTTTTCAGGGACAGATGGGACCTGTACAAGAAGGACGGGTTGCATCTAAACTGGAGAGGCACAAATATCCTGGCTGCGAGGTTTGCTAGCGTCACTCAGGAGGGCTGAATCTAGTGTGGCAGGGGGGTGGGAACCAGAGCAGTAGGACAGCAAGTGAAATAAATGAGGGGGAACTACTAAATAAGGCCAGTAAGACTAAGAGGAAGAGCAGGCAGGGAGATGTTGCTGAGCACAGCGGGATTGGTGGTCTGAAGTGCATTTGTTTCAATGCGAGAAGTATAACAGGTAAGGCAGATGAACTTAGAGCTTGGATTAGTACTTGGAACTATAATGTTGTTGCTATTACAGAGACTTGGTTGAGGGAAGGACAGGATTGGCAGCTAAATGTTCTGGGATTTAGAAGCTTCAGGCAGGATAGAGGGGGATGTAAAAGGGGTGGGGGAGTTGCATTACTGGTTAAGGAGAATATCACAGCTGTACTGCGGGAGGACCTCAGAGGGGTCATGCAGCGAGGCAATATGGGTGGAGCTCAGGAATCGGAAGGGTGCAGTCACGATGTTGGGGGTTTACTACAGGCTTCCCAACAGCCAGCAGGAGGTAGAGGAGCAGATATGTAGACAGATTTTGGAAAGATGTAAAGGTAACAGGGTTGTAGTGGTGGGTGATTTTAACTTCCCCTATATTGACTGGGACTCACTTAGTGCTAGGGGCTTGGATGGGGCAGAATTTGTAAGGAGCATCCAGGAGGGCTTCTTGAAACAATATGTAGATAGTCCAACTAGGGATGAGGCCATACTGGACCTGGCATTGGGGAATGAGCCCGACCAGGTGGTCGAAGTTTCAGTAGGGGAGCATTTTGGGAACAGTGACCATAATTCCATAAGTTTTAAGGTACTTGTGGATAAGGATAAGAGTAGTCCTCGGGTGAAGGTGATAAATTGGGGGAAGGCTAATTATAACAATATTAGGCAGGAACTGAAGAATTTAGATTGGGGGCGGCTGTTTGAGGATAAATCAACATCTGACATGTGGGAGTCTTTCAAATTTCAGTAGATTAGAATCCAGGACCAGCATGTTCCTGTGAGGAAGAAGGATAAGTTTGGCAAGTTTCGGGAACCTTGGATAACGTGGGATATTGTGAGCCTCGTCAAAAAGAAAAAGGAAGCATTCGTAAGGGCTTGAAGGCTAGGAACAGACGAATCCCTTGAGGAATATAAAGACAGTAGGAAGGAACTTAAGCAAGGAGTCAGGAGGGCTAAAAGGGGTTATGAGAAGTCACCGGCAAAGAGGATTAAGGAAAATCCCAAGGCTTTTTATACGTATATAAAGAGCAAGAGGGTAACCAGGGAAAGGGTTGGCCCACTCAAGGACAGAGAAGGGAATCTATGTGTGGAGCCGAAGGGAATCTATGTGTGGAGCCAGAGGAAATGGGCGAGGTACTAAATGAGTACTTTGCATCAGTATTCACCAAGGAGAAGGATTTGGTGGATGATAAGCCCAGGGAAGGGAGTGTAGATAGTCTCAGTCATCTCATTATCGAAAAGCAGGAGGTGTTGGGTGTCTTGCAAAGCATTAAGGTAGATAAGTCCCCAGGGCCTGATGGGATCTACCCCAGAATACTGAGGGAGGCAAGGGAAGAAATTGCTGGGGCCTTGACAGAATTCTTTGCATCCTCATTGGCTACAGGTGAGGTCCCAGAGGACTGGAGAATAGCCAATGTTGTTCCTTTGTTTAAGAAAGGTAGCAAGGATAATCCAGGAAATTATAGGCCGGTGAGCCTTACGTCATTGGTAGGGAAATTATTAGAGAGGATTCTTCGGGACAGGATTTACTCCCATTTGGAAACAAACAAACTTATTAGCGAGAGGCAGCATGGTTTTGTGAAGGGGAGGTCATGTCTCACTAATTTGATTGAGTTTTTTGAGGAAGTGACGAAGATGATTGATGAAGGAAGGGCAGTGGATGTTATCTATATGGACTTCAGTAAAGCCTTTGACAAGGTCCCTCATGGTAGACTGATACAAAAGGTGAAGTCACATGGGATCAGAGGGCAGCTGGCAAGATGGATACAGAACTGGCTCGGTCATAGAAGACAGAGTGTAGCAGTGGAAGGGTGCTTTTCTGAATGGAGGGATGTGACTAGTGGTGTTCCGCAGGGATCAGTGCTGGGACCTTTGCTGTTTGTAGTATATATAAATGATTTAGAGGAAAATGTAGCTGGTCTGATTAGTAAGTTTGCAGACGACACAAAGGTTGGTGGAGTTGCGGACAGTGATGAGGATTGTCAGAGGATACAGCAGGATATAGATCGGTTGGAGACTTGGGCGGAGAAATGGCAGATGGAGTTTAATCCGGACAAATGTGAGGTAATGCATTTTGGAAGGTCTAACGCAGGCGGGAGGTCTACAGTAAATGGCAGATCCCTTAGGAGTATTGACAGGCAGAGAGATCTGGGCGTACAGGTCCACAGGTCACTGAAAGTGGCAACACAGGTGGATAATTTATTTATTTTTATTTTATTTAGAGATACAGCACTGAAACAGGCCCTTCGGCCCACCGAGTCTGTGCCGACCAACAACCACCCTTTTATACTAAGCCTACAGTAATCCCATATTCCCTACCACCTACCTGCACTAGGGGCAATTTATAATGGCCAATTTACCTATCACCTGCAAGTCTTTGGCTGTGGGAGGAAACCGGAGCACCCGGCGAAAACCCACGCGGTCACAGGAAGAACTTGCAAACTCCGCACAGGCAGTACCCAGAGTTGAACCCGGGTCCCTGGAGCTGTGAGGCTGCGGTGCTAACCACTGCGCTACTGTGCTACCTTGACTAAGGTAGTCAAGAAGGCATACGGCATGCTTGCCTTCATCGGTCGGGGCATAGAGTATAAAAATTGGCAAGCCATGCTGCAGTTGTACAGAACTGTAGTTAGGCCACACTTAGAATATTGCATGCAATTCTACCAGAAGGACGTGGAGGCTTTGGAGAGGGTACAGAAGAGGTTTACCAGGATGCTGCCTGGCCTGGAGGGCATTAGCTATGAGGAGAGGTTGGATAGACTCGGATTGTTTTCACTGGAACGACGCAGGTGGAGGGGTGACATGATAGAGGTTTACAAAGTTATAAGCGGCATGGACAGAGTGGATAGTCAGAAGCTTTTTCCCAGAGTGGAAGAGTCAGTTACTAGGGGACATAGGTTTAAGGTGAGAGGGGCAAAGTTTAGAGGGGATGTGCGAGGCAAGTTCTTTACACAGAGGGTGGTGAGTGCCTGGAACTTGTTGCCGGGGGAGGTGGTGGAAGCAGGTACCATAGAGATGTTTAAGAGGCATCTTGACAAATACATGAATAGGATGGGAATAGAGGGATACGGATCCCAGAAGTGCAGAAGGTTTTAGTTTAGGCAGGCATCAAGATTGGCGCAGGCTTGGAGGGCCGAATGGCCTGCTCCTGCGCTGTACTGTTCTTTGTTCTTTTGTTGCAGTACTACAATCCAAGGAAGACGACAATCCTGGAAGTCGACACCTCACAGAAATGGCTAGGAGTGTGCATCCTGCAGGATGGCAAACCAATTGCATTCAGGTCCAAATGTTTCTCCTCAGTACAATCCAATTACGCAAACATAGAGCGTGAAACACTTGCTCTGGTGTTTGGGATCACAAGGTTCCAAACCTACCTGTTCGGTAAGCCGTTCACTGTGGAAACTGACCACAAACCACTGGAGATGATCTGGTGCAAACCATTGACAAGTACATCATCTCAACTACAGCAGCTCTTAAGTGAAGGTACAGGGTTACGACTTTGACGTCTGCTACAAACCAGGCACCAAAATGGTCACCTCGGATTAGAGCATGGCTACCCGACCCGAACCCGATGGGACCCACAACATGTGTCGGGTTCTGGTCGGGTCGCTGTTCCGAGTCTGGCATTTGGGCTCAGCTCGGATCGGGTCAGTCTGGGTCGGAACCACTCTATCACCACCTTCGGTACATGGCTCCAGTGTTAATGTACTTTTTGGACTTGAAAGGTTGTTTAGTTACAGTTTTTTAAGCTTGTGCAGATAAGTAACAAAGTGAAAAACGGAAGCTAGGTTAACTGATGGTCGGCTCGGGCATGGGAAAAAATGAAAGGACTCGGGCTGGGTCTCATGTGGATCTGTTGGGCTCGGGTCGGGTTTCATCTGCAGACCCGAGCCAGCCTTTACCTCAGATACACTGAGCAGATTGACAAACAAGAATTAAGAAGTTCTACTGGATCTACAAGTAGACAGCATGGACATCGAGGTGGAAGATGTGCTCAAAATCGATATATTGTATTTTGGTCAGCACAAATGTGACCAACTACAATCAGAAACAGCCAATGACCTGCAACTGAAGGCACTGTGAACAGTCATCATTGAAAGTTGGCCTGACATGGTAAAAGAGGTGCCAGAAACCCTCAGATGCTTTTGGCCTTATAGAGATGAACTCGGTATCTCAAGCGGTGTCACCTTCAAGGGAAAATAAGTGATTGTGCCCAAAGCTCTCCAACAGAACATCTTATCACAACTTCACCAAGGCCATATGGGCATAGATCGAACAAGAAGACTGACACGAGACACTGTTTATTGCCAGGGATCAACAATGACATTGAAAAGTTAGTGAGGATGTGCGAGGCATGCCAGATCCACCAGCCACAGTGCAAAGAACCTCTACACCCTCACAAGATTCCATCAGTCCCTTGGTCCAAAATCGCCACTGATCTATTTTCCGTTAATGGAGATGACTCTATTTTAGTCACTGATTATTTCTCCAAATTTCCAATTATCAGACAGGTAATACACACTTCAAGCGTGGTCATCACAGAAACATTGAGTGCTATATTTAGTCTATTCGGTGCACCTGAAGAAATCATTTCTGACAATGGGCCACAGTATATTGGCAAACCTTCCAGGGATATGTGCACCAAATGGGGCGTAAACCATGTGATGTCCTCACCACATTACCCTAGATCTAATGGTTTTGCCAAACGAATGGTTCGCACAGTTCAATCACTTATCCTGAAGTGTATGACAACGAAACAAGATTTTCATGTTGCCATGCTTCACCTCAGAGCGACACCTATGGATATGGACTTACCGTCACCAGCAGAGATCATGCCTGGCAGACAAGTGCGGACGACTCTGCCAAGCCATCATCTGTCCAAATTCTCCGAGATGCAGGAGACACTGCTCAAGAAACAGGGGAGAATGAAGATGGTGCATGACCAACACACAGGGGCAGAACTACCTCAGCTACACGTAGGACAAAAGGTCAGGGTCATACACCCCACCATGAGAACTTGGTTACCCGCGGAGGTATCCAAAATATGCAGGAAGTCTAGGTCCTACAAGATTACAGCATCTAGCAGAGCAGTGTTGAGAAGGAACCGAAGCCAACCGAGAGAAGTGTGCAAAACTCTAATTGCGCACAGTGGGCGAGAAAGAACACACTCCAACGATAAGGGTGTGACGGAACAACAGGACAACAACCAACACATTGACAACATGCCTGCAAACCCAAAACAGCCAAGGGTGAAATCCACATCCCCAGAAGGTTATAACATAACAGATCTGGAAGAGTTGTCAAACCACCAAAACGATATATGGACTCTTAAGCTTCTGCGCTTGTACATTTCATAATCTCTATTCCTGTATAACTAATTTTGATGTCTAATTTTATGTGTTTTTACTTTTAGCATACGAGACTTATCTTTGGAAAGAAAGGGGATGTTGTATGATTGCCTTTAAGAGTGATGTCCCTTTAAGATCTTAGTATGCTAATGAGCTAAGTACCAGGATGTAGTCATGTGACTCGAAGACAGTGTCACTTTGCAACATTAACACCCAGAGTAAGGTTCTGTAAATAGTTTTTGCTGTACTGGATACAATAGTCTAGCTGTAATAAACATAAAGAATTCTTTAAATGTTCCACCTCCCTTCTTAAATATAGGTATAATGGTAGCTATCCGCCAGTCCTCTGGCAAAGCACTTTATTCTAATAAATTATTAAATATGTATAAGCGTGCATGGATTTTATGGGCCCCCCGTGGCGGGGGAACCCATAGAATTGCGATGGGAGGCAGGGGGCGGAGGACCATCACCTCCCCCTCGCCAAGCAATATTGTTGGGGGCGGGATAGGCTGATGACGGCTTTCCCGCCCAGAGACCAATTGAGGCCCTTAAGTGGCATATTAATGGGCACTTAAGGGCCTCTTCCCCCCACCACTGGGATTTAACCAGCAGCGGGGGTTGTCTCCGCAATGCAGGGAGTTCGCCCAGTAATATGAGGCGCCCTTCCTGTGAGCTTGTAGGGGGAGTCCCTCCTCTGTGGCCTATGGAGGATCCCTGCCAGGAAAAATGCCACTTCCCTGGATCCCCTCCCCCTGCACTACATGCCCATCCTCCCAGCTCCTCTCACCAGGCCTTTCTGGACTGACCCCGGTGACCCCATCTTACCTGAGGTCCGGGTCTCCAGCACTTGGTCTGGGTCCAAAGCCTCTGCAGTACTGGCAGTGACCACCACTCCCGGTGGCACTGCCGATACTGCTGAGCTGCCAGCCCCGTGATTGGCCGGCAGCCCTTGGGGGCAGGCTCCCCATCTTTAAAGGGATGGGCATCCTGACACCAGCCACTTAAGTGCCGGAACAATGCAAGATTGCACTTGGGGTGCTTGGAAAGGCCGAGATGGGACTTCCCCCGTCTTTTTGGCCCCCGCTGCCTCCACAAAATCCTTCATATGATTTTTTAAAAGGTGCAGATGCAATCCAAATAGACCAGGAATTTTATCCCCTTTGAGCTGGATTAGTTTATTTAATATTTCTCCTCTTTTAATTTTAAATGCTGTCACATTATTTCTAGTCTTGTCTTCCAATGTCATGTCCACATGATCCAATCCCCTGGTAAATACTGAAAGAAAACAGTTATTTAATATTTCTGCCATTCTGCTATTGTAGCCTATTATTTCATCCTGCCCATCACTCAGTGGCTATATTTCCATCCTGAGTTTCCTTTGTTATTTATATGCCTGGTGGAAGTAGACAGTCTTTGTGATGGATAGGATATGGTATCAGAAGCTCAGTTGGGGTCAAATAAGATGCTGAAGTGAACAGTTGGCTTCAACCTAAGACAATGGCATCGGAGAATACAGTAGAAAGATTGTGGCAGGGGCCAAAGACAATAGTTTTGATATTCCCGATGTTTAACTGGAGAAAATTTCAGCTCATCCAGGACAAGATGTCAAACAAACAGGATGCCAAACTGAAATTAATGGAGGTGTGAAGAGAGGTAGAGGTTAGGTAGAATTAGAATTAGAATTAGAATTAGAATTAGAATTTTTTAGAACATTACAGCGCAGTACAGGCCCTTTGGCCCTCGATGTTGCGCCGACCTGTGAAACCATCTGACCTACACTATTCCATTTTCATCCATATGTCTATCCAATGACCACTTAAATGCCCTTAAAGTTGGCGAATCTACTACTGCTGCAGGCAGGGCGTTCCACGCCCTTACTACTCTCTGAGTAAAGAAACTACCTCTCACATCTGTCCTATATCTATCACCCCTCAACTTGAAGCTATGTCCCCTCGTGTTTGCCATCACCATCCGAGGAAAAAGACGCTCACTATCCACCCTATCTAACCCTCTGATTATCTTATATGTCTCTATTAAGTCACCTCTCCTCCTCCTTCTCTCCAACGAAAACAACCTCAAGTCCCTCAGCCTTTCCTCGTAAGACCTTCCCTCCATACCAGGCAACATCCTAGTAAATCTCCTCTGCACCCTTTCCAAAGCTTCCACATCCTTCCTATAATGCGGTGACCAGAACTGCACGCAATACTCCAGGTGCGGTCTCACCAGAGTTTTGTACAGCTGCAGCATGACCTCGTGGCTCCGAAACTCGACCCCCCTACTAATAAAAGCTAACACACCATATGCCTTCTTAACAGCCCTATTAACCTGGGTAGCAACCTTCAGGGATTTATGGACCTGGACACCAAGATCTCTCTGTTCATCTACACGACCAAGAATCTTCCCATTAGCCCAGTACTCTGCATTCCTGTTACTCCTTCCAAAGTGAATCACCTCACACTTTTCCGCATTAAACTCCATTTGCCATCTCTCAGCCCAGCTCTGCAGCCTATCTATGTCCCTCTGTACCCTACAACATCCTTCGGCACTATCCACAACTCCACCGACCTTAGTGTCATCTGCAAATTTACTAACCCACCCTTCTACACCCTCTTCCAGGTCATTTATAAAAATGACAAACAGCAGTGGCCCCAAAACAGATCCTTGCGGTACACCACTAGTAACTAAACTCCAGGATGAACATTTGCCATCAACCACCACCCTCTGTCTTCTTTCAGCTAGCCAATTTCTGATCCAAAGCTCTAAATCACCTTCAACCCCATACTTCCGTATTTTCTGCAATAGCCTACCGTGGGGAACCTTATCAAACGCCTTACTGAAATCCATATACACCACATCCACTGCTTTACCCTCATCCACCTGTTTGGTCACCTTCTCGAAAAACTCAATAAGGTTTGTGAGGCACGACCTACCCATCACAAAACCGTGCTGACTATCTCTAATGAACTTATTCTTTTCAAAATGATTATAAATCCTATCTCTTATAACCTTTTCCAACATTTTACCCACAACCGAAGTAAGGCTCACAGGTCTATAATTACCAGGGCTGTCTCTACTCCCCTTCTTGAACAAGGGGACAACATTTGCTATCCTCCAGTCTTCCGGCACTATTCCTGTCGACAATGACGACATAAAGATCAAGGACAAAGGCTCTGCAATCTCCTCCCTAGCTTCCCAGAGAATCCTAGGATAAATCCCATCTGGCCCAGGGGACTTATCTATTTTCACACTTTCCAACATTGCTAACACCTCCTCCTTGTGAACCTCAATCCCATCTAGCCTCGTAGCCTGAATCTCAGTATTCTCAACAACATTTTCTTTCTCTACTGTAAATACTGACGCAAAATATTCATTTAACACTTCCCCTATCTCCTCTGATTCCACACACAACTTCCCACTACTATCCTTGATTGGCCCTAATCTAACTCTAGTCATTCTTTTATTCCTGATATACCTATAGAAAGCCTTAGGGTTTTCCCTGATCCGATCCACCAATGACTTCTCGTGTCCTCTCCTTGCTCTTCTTAGCTCTCCCTTTAGGTCCTTCCTGGCTAGCTTGTAGCTCTCAAGCGCCCTAACTGAGCCTTCATGTCTCATCCTAACATAAGCCGCCTTCTTCCTCTTGACAAGCGCTTCAACTTCTTTAGTAAACCACGGCTCCCTCGCTCGACAACTTCCTCCCTGCCTCACAGGTACATACTTATCAAGGACACACAGTAGCTGCTCCTTGAATAAGCTCCACATTTCGATTGTTCCCATCCCCTGCAGTTTCCTTCCCCATCCTACGCATCCTAAATCTTGCCTAATCGCATCATAATTTCCTTTCCCCTAGCTATAATTCTTGCCCTGCGGTATATACCTGTCCCTGCCCATCGCTAAGGTAAACCTAACCGAATTGTGATCACTATCACCAAAGTGCTCACCTACATCTAAATCTAACACCTGGCCGGGTTCATTTCCCAGTACCAAATCCAATGTGGCATCGCCCCTGGTTGGCCTGTCTACATACTGTGTCAGAAAACCCTCCTGCACACACTGGACAAAAACTGACCCATCTAAAGTACTCGAACTATAGTATTTCCAGTCGATATTTGGAAAGTTAAAGTCCCCCATAACAACTACCCTGTTACTCTCGCCCCTGTCGAGAATCATCTTCGCTATCCTTTCCTCTACATCTCTGGAACTATTCGGAGGTCTATAGAAAACTCCCAACAGGGTGACCTCTCCTCTCCTGTTTCTAACCTCGGCCCATACTACCTCAGTAGACGAGTCCTCAAACGTCCTTTCTGTCGCTGTAATACTCTCCTTGATTAACAATGCCACACCCACCCCCCTCTTTTACCATCTTCTCTATTCTTACTGAAACATCTAAATCCCGGAATCTGCAACATCCATTCCTGCCCCTGCTCTACCCATGTCTCCGAAATGGCCACTACATCGAGATCCCAGGTACCAACCCATGCTGCAAGCTCACCCACCTTATTCCGGATGCTCCTGGCATTGAAATAGACACACTTTAAACCAGGTTCTTGCTTGCCAGTGCCCTCTTGCGTCCTTGTAACCATATCCCTGACCTCACTACTCTCAACATCCTGTACACTGGCACTACAATTTAGGTTCCCATTCCCCTGCTGAATTAGTTTAAACCCCCCCGAAGAGCACTTGCAAACCTCCCCCCCAGGATATTGGTACCCCTCTGGTTCAGGTGAAGACCATCCTGTTTGTAGAGGTCCCACCTACCCCAGAACTGCATGTCACCAGCACACATATGGAACCTGACAACATATCTTCATCAAGGGGCAACAGGTAGATGAGGAAGAGGAGAAGGCCAAAATTAGATCCTTGGGGAACTCCAGAGATAACAGTGTAGAGGCAAGAAGAGAAGCCATTGCTGGAGATGCTGTCAATGATTGGATAGGTAAGGGTGGAATCAAGCGAGAGTGATCTCACTCAGCTAGAAGAGGGTGGTGTGGGTGACTATGTCAGAAGCTGAAAAGCGGTTGAGAAGGAAAAGGGAGATAGTGCACCATGGTTACAGTCACAGAAGATGTAATTTGTGACGTTTCAGTGCTGATAGGAGAGATTCAAAAGTGGTGCTGCGAGAAAGATAGGCACGTATTCAGGAAGTGACAACACATTTAGAGATAAATTGGCGGTTGGAGATGGGACAGTAGTTTGCAAGGACAAATAGGTTGAGGGTGGGTATTTTAAGGAGAGGGAGCGATGACAGTGGTTTTGAAAGGGCGGCAGACAATACCTGGGGAAAGTGTGCAATTTACAATGTCAACTAGTAATGGGGGCCAGAAAGGTAAGTTGTTTGGTCAGCAGTTGCAATGCATGACCTACCTATCACGTTTTAGGCACTGATCATGAATACATTCCAAATGTAAGCATTATTTTGCAGCTAAACAGCATCTAATGAGGGGCACAAACTCTTTCTTACCTGTATTTCCTCCTTCTTAGTGCTTATGGCCCATACACTTTCTGAAGCTGAGGACAAGATGGTTCGTCTGTGCCCAAACTGCCACCTTTACCATTCCTGGATGGTCACTTGAACAGGCAGGTGAGTACAAACTGCTGGAGACTCCTGGGGATAACTTTAACCTAGCCAGTCTGGCAGTAAATTAACAGGATCAGATAGGCAGCCTGTTTTACTACCACCTGCTTTTAATTTCCACTGAAGTCATTAGGAAGTAAAATGGCAGGTCCTAAGATGGATGGCCTATCTGGTTCTGTCAGATTTTGGGTGGCTGAAGTTAAAATTACCCCTGGGTGGAGTAATGTGCAAAGCAGGATGTAGGTGAACGTTTGACCATTGATACCTTTCCTGACCTAGTTAGGTTATTAAAGTACTTCTGCACTGAAGCCAGGAGCATGGACAATAATCTTGCTGCTGACCTCCTGGAACACCTCCAGCCACACCTTCTTGGCGTCAGCAGTGAGTTTCTGTCTATCATTACTGGGGAAAAGAATCGCCGACACTTCACTGCACTCAGCAGTAAATCAAGTGAATTGTCATTAAGGCAGGGCACAACCTTTGATCATCCTAAATGTATATTAATACACGGATAGTGGAAACAGGGACAACCAATGGCTTCAAAAGGAAATTGGATGGGAACTTGAAGGAAATAAACTCACAGGGCTACAGGGATTGAGTGGGGGAGTGGAACTGACTGGATTGCTCCAGGGAGAGCCGGCATGGACTCGAATGGCTGAATGGCCTCCTTCTGAGTCGGAAATTATTCTAACTTTACACTACAGAAATGCAAGTTGCTGAGGTTGCTTATGATCCTCATAAGGATCTTTGCTGTGTTTTCATTATTAGCGATTCCACACTCACCCCATGCAAAAATATACCAAATATAGCCTCTGTGCAAGATACTGTTGCAAAGTACAGTTGCATAAATTGGTAACGATCATTCAGCCACTCCTGAAAACTTTTAAAGATCTGATCCTTTATCCAGACTTCAGGTTTCCCACTTCCTGCTAAAACTAGGTCACAGAAGTGAAAGGCAGCCAGCCATAATTTACAAACCTCAAATACTGCTGTCATGTTAAAAGTTAACTATCGACGCACTGCTGCAAACAATATATATGCTGGTATTGGATCTGTGCTAGCATCACTGAGTGCGGGAAGGAGGAATGACTCAACAATATAGGTTCATTGCAAACCCCCCCACCAAGAGATTTATTTTTTATATCTCCCATTAATTTTCAATGTTGTAATAACCTTGACCAGTTCTTGTAATGATATCAAAATCCAAACCATGACAGACAGCCTATGCTTTCCTAGAACAGTCCAGTTTTGGTGGACATTGTTCTAGGTCCAATTTTAGTTGAGGGCTCTACCCAACAGGTGTGGGTCTCTGCTTATGAAAAAAAAGCATTGCTTTGTGAATATGTAATTAAAGTTATAATGCTGAGACTGTAGGACATGTTGAATGTTTCTATACCAAAGGGACTATATAAATACAAGTTATTGTTCTTCACCAAGTATTAATATTACGTTCTGCATGAATGAGTACACTAAAAACCACCACATGCCAAAATGGTATTGGGGAATGAGCCCGGCCAGGTGGTCGAGGTTTCAGTGGGGGAGCATGTCGGGAGCAGTGACCATAATTCCATAAGTTTTAAGGTACTTGTGGATAAGGATAAGAAGGTGCTAAATTGGGGGAAGGCTAATTATAACAATATTAGGCAGGAACTGAAGAATTTAGATTGGGGGCGGCTGTTTGAGGGTAAATCAACATCTGACATGTGGGAGTCTTTCAAACGTCAGCTGATTAGAATCCAGGACCAGCATGTTCCTGTGAAGAAGAAGGATAAGTTTGGCAAGTTTCAGGAACCTTGGATAACGCGGGATATTGTGAGCCGAGTCAAAAAGATAAAGGAAGCATTTGTAAGGGCTGGAAGGCTAGGAACAGACGAAGCATTTGAGGAATATAAAGACAGTAGGAAGGAACTTAAGCAAGGAGTTAGGAGGGCTAAAAGGGGTCATGAAAAGTCATTGGCAAACAGGATTAAGGAAAATCCCAAGGCTTTTTATACATATATAAAGAGCAAGAGGGTAACCAGGTAAAGGGTTGGCCCACTCAAGGACAGAGATGGGAATCTATGCGTGGAGCCAGAGGAAATGGGTGAGGTGCTAAATGAGTACTTTGCATCAGTATTCAGCAAGGAGAAGGACTTAGTGGATGATGAGCCTAGGGAAGGGAGTGCAGATAGTCTCAGTCATCTCATTATCAAAAAGGAGGAGGTGTTGGGTGTCTTGCAAAGCATTAAGGTAGATAAGTCCCCAGGGCCTGATGGGATCTACCCCAGAATACTGAGGGAGGCAAGGGAAGAAATTGCTGGGGCCTTGACAGAAATCTTTGCATCCTCATTGGCTACAGGTGAGGTCCCAGAGGACTGGAGAATAGCCAATGTTGTTCCTTTGTTTAAGAAGGGTGGTAAGGATAATCCAGGAAATTATAGGCCGGTGAGCCTTCCGTCGGTGGTAGGGAAACTATTAGAGAGGATTCTTCGGGACAGGATTTACTCCCATTTGGAAACAAACGAACTTATTAGCGAGAGACAGCATGGTTTTGTGAAGGGGAGGTCTTGTCTTACTAATTTGATTGAGTTTTTTGAGGAAGTGACGAAGATGATTGATGAGGGAAGGGCGGTGGATGTTGTCTATATGGTCTTTAGTAGCCTTTGACAAGGTCCCGCATGGCAGACTGGTGCAAAAGGTGAAGTCACACGGGATCAGAGGTGAGCTGGCAAGATGGATACAGAACTGGCTCGGTCACAGAAGACAGAGGGTAACAGTGGATGGGTGTTTTTCTGAATGGAGGGATGTGACTAGTGGTGTTCCGCAGGGATCAGTGCTGGGACCTTTGCTGTTTGTAGTATATATAAATGATTTAGAGGAAAATGTAGATGGTCTGATTAGTAAGTTTGCGGACGACACAAAGGTTGGTGGAGTTGCGGATAATGATGAGGATTGTCAGAGGATACAGCAGGATATAGATCGGTTGGAGACTTGGGCGGAGAAATGGCAGATGGAGTTTAATCCGGACAAATGTGAGGTAATGCATTTTGGAAGGTCTAACGCAGGTGGGAGGTCTGCAGTAAATGGCAGAACCCTTAGGAGTATTGACAGGCAGAGAGATCTGGGCGTACAGGTCCACAGGTCACTGAAAGTGGCAACGCAGGTGGATAAGGTAGTCAAGAAGGCATACGGCATGCTTGCCTTCATCGGTCGGGGCATAGAGTATAAAAATTGGCAAGTCATGTTGCAGCTGTACAGAACTTTAGTTAGGCCACACTTAGAATATTGTGTGCAATTCTGGTCACCACACTACCAGAAGGACGTGAAGGCTTTGGAGAGGGTACAGAGGAGGTTTACCAGGATGTAGCCTGGTCTGGAGGGCATTAGCTATGAGGAGAGGTTGGAAAAACTCGGATTGTTTGCACTGGAACGACAGAGGTGGAGGGGCGACATGATAGAGGTTTACAAAGTTATGAGCGGCATGGACAGAGTGGATAGTCAGAAGCTTTTTCCCAGGGTGGAAGAGTCAGTTATTAGGGGACATAGGTTTAAGGTGCGAGGGGCAAAGTTTAGAGGGGATGTGCGAGGCAAGTTTTTTACACAGAGGGTGGTGAGTGCCTGGAACTTGCTGCCAGGGGAGGTGGTGGAAGCAGATACGATAGCGACGTTTAAGAGACATCTTGATAAATATATGAATAGGATGGTAATAGAGGGATATGGGCCCCGAAAGTGCAGAAGGTGTTAGTTTCGGCAGGCATCAAGATCGGCGCAGGCTTGGAGGGCCGAATGGCCTGTTCTTGTGCTGTTCTTTGTTCTTTGTTCAAACATAACGGGGGAAATTATAACCTGTCAAGATGGGTGGGTTTGCGAGCGGGCAACAGGTTAAAAAAGCATAAATTGCCAGCATGTCGGGAAGCCAGGAGGAACCCACTGACTTCCACCTTTAACCTGAGTGCAATCTGCAGCTTGTGGGAAACTGCCATGAGACAGGCATGTCAGCTATTTACACATGTAAACTGTTAATTACTTGCTTCTTTAACCCTGAATTCTGATTTTAATGGTATATGCACAGGTTTCCTGGGTTCCTGGAACTAGCCAGGAAAAACAAGGCAAGAGGACATCAGCATTTGAGGGAGCTGAGCAATTGACAGACAAGAAATGCTTTAAATACTGAGATCTCACACCTGCTTCCTTGCCTCGCTGAAAGGCTTTTGCTCACAGGACTTGTTCTGAAAGTGTGATTTCCAAAACTTTGGATGTCATTTCAACTACTCTGGAATCTACATTGTTTTGATCGAAACGTCACAGCTGTAAACCTTCAGATCAGCCTGGGAGCCACTTATGCAGCTTCAGCTTGGACCTCAGATGAAAAACAAGATGAGCAGCAGCAGGAGCAGCAGCCTTCTCCTCAACTACCTGCCATTTCACAAGACAGAGGTGATGTACACAGAGGCAATACCCCCAATACAGAGTTTACAAGCAGAGGATAAGTTTCCTGGACATGTCTGAGCATCAGTGCCTCAGGAGGCTCAGAGTTTCGCGTCAGGTCATTGCAGACATTTGGCGCCTCCTGGAAGAAGAACTCCTTCCAAGTGGACCAGGTTGGCACACATTGCCAGTGGCAGTCAAGGTCACCACTACCCTGAATTTCTTCACTTTTGGCTCCTTCCAGAGATCTGCAGGTGATATTTGTAGAATATCACAATCTGCAGCCCACAAGTGCATCTCCCAGGTGACTGATGCCACATTTGCCAGGACTGGCACTTATGTACACTTTGTGATTGATGAGACCAGTCAGAATGAACAGGTGCTTGTCTTTGCTCCTCTGGCTGACTTCCCACAGGTTCAGAGAGTCATCGACTGCACACATGTGGTCATCAAGATGTCCTCAGATCACCCTGGATTCCACTCCATCAACGTACAACTCGTTTGCAGCCACACAAAAATCATCATGCATATCTGTGCAAAATACCCAGGGAGCAGCCATGATGTTTTCATTCTGCATCAGTCAAGACTCCCTGAGATATTCACACCTCAAAGCAGTGTTAGTGAATGGTTCCGTGGAGACAAGGGCTACCCTCCAAAGATGTGGCTGATTACACCCATGAGGAGTCCAGACAATGACACCCAGGAAAGATACAGGAGAAGCAAAATTACCACTAGAGCTGTGATAGAGCAAGCAATTGGAATGCTGAAGATATGGGTCAGGTGCCTGGGTATGATCTGGGGTGCCCTTCAGTATGTACCAGCCAGGGTATCTAGAATGATAATGGTCTGCTGTGCCTTGCACAACATAGCACAGCAGCAAGGACTGAGCCTGAGCCTGCGTCTTCAGAGGAGGAGGAAAAGGAGACTCCCCCCAATGCCTGTCCACCATCTACAAGGCACAAGTCAGGAGTGTGATGGAATACTCTCCCCTTGCCTGGATGGATGCAGCTCCAACAACACTCAAGAAGTTCAATACCATCCAGAACAAAGCAATCCCATCCACCACCTTCAACATTCACTCCCTTCACTAACGGCGCACAATGACAGCAGTGTGTACCATCTACAAAATGCACTGCAGCAACTCACCAAGGCTCCTTCGACAACACTTTCCAAAGCCGCGACCTCTGCCATCTAGGACAAGGGCAGCAGATGCATGGGAACACCACCACCTGCAAGTTCCCCTCCAAGCCACACACCATCCTGACTTGGAATTATATCATCGTTCCTTCACTGTCGCTGGGTCAAAATCCTGGAACTCCCTTCCTAACAGCACTGTCGGTGTACCTACACCCGATGGATCACAGCGGTTCAAGAAGGCAGCTCACCACCACCTTCTCAAAGGCAATTAGGGATGGGCATTAAATGCTGGCCTAGCCAGCAACTCCCACATCCCATGAACGAAGAATAAAAAAGTAGCATATTGCAGGAAGGGCACCAATAGCCACACACATGGCTGCCCAGGAAGGCCTGATTCAGCCACACTTCACTTAAATTGAGGCTGTGCAGCCATCTGGTACACAGCTCTGGTCCCACAGTCAGCAAACCATCTCTTTCAGGCATCCATTGCTCCTCTTTAATTCTTGTCTTACCATTCTTTACAAGGCAGAAGGCAACTTGGCAGGCGTCAGTCAAAAATGCACATTAGGGACATTAGAGCAGGGAAATAAAATGTATTGTGCATGTTACGACCAGGTGAGAAAGGGGCCCAGAGTACCCTCTCAGCCTTCACCTGGTCTTACCGCAACAGGGTTTAATTTTAAACATACCGTTTTTAGCTCCCCCCTTGGTGAATCCTTGTTTACTACTTTCCAATTATAAGGCAAAGAAACCATCACAAACAGGTTTTCTTAGGTTTAAAGAAGAAAGGTTGAAATTTATTAAACTTAAACTTTAATTCGGTTCGCGCCTACGGATACACGACACGCCCACGCTAACATGCATACGCGATAAACCCAGACAGATCGAGACAGAACAGAGCAGAAGAAAAAAGTGAAAAAGTTTGAGGCAATCTCTGAAGAGGGATTTTGTTATGGATCTTTGAGCTCACTGTAGAATCCTTGATTGTAGATAGATTTTGCTTTTTGTCGGGGCCCAGTATTGTTCTTAAACTTTGTTCGCTGTAGGAGACTTTTCTCTCTTGGGGTTCATGTGGCTTCAGTGGGCTTGGAGTTCTGTGAGAAAGAGATGGAGAACTCTAATTTGGTTGATGCCTATGGATACACGGCGCGCCCACGCTAGCATGCATAAGCGAAACACACATGCAGATAGAGACAGAACAGAGTAGAAGAAATAAAGTGGAAAAGTGACTTGGAACTGTATCGCCGTTCCTTCATTCTTGCTGGGTCAAAATCCTGGAATTCCCTTCCTAACAGCACTGTGAGTGCACCTACCTCACATAGACTGTATTCTTCTTAAACCTTTTTCACCATAGGAGACTTTCTCCCTTGGGGTTCATGTGGTTTCAGTGGATTTTGAGTTCCATGAGAAAGAGATGGGAGCAGATAGGAGAGCCTGTGGTGAGCCAGCCAGGAGAGGTCTTTTCAGTCCAGGAGCAAACAGATACTCTCAGTTCAAACATTTTGTACAATTCAGAAAAAAAAGGTTGTCAAGCAGGCTGGTCACATGACCAGCTGGTCTGACCATGTCTGTTTGTGGATTCTCTGGTCTTAGCTACCCCTGGAATGTCTCTTCTTACACAAAATATCTGGTGTTCAAAGTCCATTGTGGGTTAAATTGGATAAGGGAAGTAACCCTTTTGTCTTCACAAGCACTGTCTGTTAATATGCAAATATCTTTCCAGCCAGGGGCTTGGTGATTTTTTGAACAAGTCCTTTCTTCACTTCAGCAACAGTTTTCAAATCAAGGTTCATATGACAAAATTAATATGCCTCATTCTTGGCAGGTGGGGGTCTAGCATGACTCCTCCACACCGAGCGGAATGAAGTGCGATTTGAGAAAAGCGCATTTCATGAAAAGGGTCGAGAGAGAATATAAGATACAGAAAAAAACATGCATTTCTCTCATTCATTCCCATTCATTCATAAATCCTAAAATTGGTTACAGCCTGTCTTTTTTTAGTGGCTGTGCTGCTTTAATTGCCCATTTTTGGCATCCCAGTAAACATGTGGTTTTTTGGGGGGGAAGCTTTTCTTCAGTTTGCCCATTTCCATGGCTGTCTAGAGTTTTTGAGATGGTTAGGTTTAATTGAATATTAAACCTTAATTAAACGTTAAATTAATATTTTTCGTCAGTATTTACAGTAGAGAAAGAAAATGTTGCCGAGGAGATTACTGAGATACAGCCTACTAGGCTAGATGGGATTGAGATTCACAAGGAGGAGGTGTTAGCAATTTTGGAAAGAGTGAAAATAGATAAGTCCCCTGGGCCAGATGGGATTTATCCTAGGATTCTCTGGGAAGCCAGGGAGGAGATTGCAGAGCCGTTGTTGTTGATCTTCAAGTCGTCATTGTCGACAGGAGTAGTGCCGGAGGACTGGAGGATAGCAAATGTTGTCCCCTTGTTCAAGAAGGGGAGTAGAGACAGCCCTGGTAATTATAGACCTGTGAGCCTTACTTCGGTTGTGGGTAAAATGTTGGAAAAGGTTATAAGAGACAGGATTTATAATCATCTTGAAAAGAATAAGTTCATTTGCGATAGTCAGCACGGTTTTGTGAAAGGTAGGTCGTGCCTCACAAACCTTATTGAGTTTTTCGAGAAGGTGACCAAACAGGTGGATGAGGGTAAAGCCGTGGATGTGGTGTATATGGATTTCAGTAAGGCGTTTGATAAGGTTCCCCACGGTAGGCTATTGCAGAAAATACGGAAGTATGGGGTTGAAGGTGATTTAGAGCTTTGGATCAGAAATTGGCTAGCTGAAAGAAGACAGAGGGTGGTGGTTGATGGCAAATGTTCATCCTGGAGTTTAGTTACTAGTGGTGTACCGCAAGGTTCTGTTTTGGGGCCACTGCTGTTTGTCATTTTTATAAACGACCTGGATGAGGGTGTAGAAGGGTGGGTTAGTAAATTTGCGGATGACACGAAGGTCGGTGGAGTTGTGGATAGTGTCGAAGGGTGTTGTAGGGTACAGAGGGACATAGATAGGCTGCAGAGCTGGGCTGAGAGATGGCAAATGGAGTTTAATGCGGAGAAGTGTGAGGTGATTCACTTTGGAAGGAGTAACAGCAATGCAGAGTATTGGGCTAATGGGAAGATTCTTGGTAGTGTAGATGAGCAGAGAGATCTTGGTATCCAGGTACATAAATCCCTGAAAGTTGCTACCCAGGTTAATAGGGCTGTTAAGAAGGCATATGGTGTGTTAGCCTTTATTAGTAGGGGGATCGAGTTTCAGAGCCACGGGGTCATGATGCAGCTGTACAAAACGCTGGTGAGGCCGCACCTGGAGTATTGCGTGCAGTTCTGGTCACCGCATTATAGGAAGGATGTCGAAGCTTTGGAAAGGGTGCAGAGGAGATTTACTAGGATGTTGCCTGGTATGGAAGGAAGGTCTTACGAGGAAAGGCTGAGGGACTTGGGGTTGTTTTCGTTAGAGAGAAGGAGGAGGAGAGGTGACTTAATAGAGACATACAAGATAATTAGAGGGTTAGATAGGGTGGATAGTGAGAGTCTTTTTCCTCGGATGAGGATGGCAAACACGAGGGGACATAGCTTTAAGTTGAGGGGTGAAAGATATAGGACAGATGTCAGAGGTAGTTTCTTTACGCAGAGAGTAGTAGGGGCGTGGAACGCCCTGCCTGCAACAGTAGTAGACTCGCCAACTTTAAGGGCATTTAAGTGGTCATTGGATAGACATATGGATGTAAATGGAATAGTGTAGGTCAGATGATCGGCGCAACATCGAGGGCCGAAGGGCCTGTACTGCGCTGTAATATTCTAATTCTAATTCTAATTCTAATTCTAATTAGCCCTGAGTTGGAATTTTTTTTTTCTGGAGAGTCAGTAGTGGGCAGGTCTATCCTGAACTCTCCTTCAGTACTTGCTGAGTCATGCAAAGACATTTGCCTTCAGGGGATACGTGGTTCCCTTTTTTCTGACTGTGGGGGAGGATTCTTTGCTAATCTCCCCTTTGTCCTCTGGGACACTCATGCCTGCAGTTATTTGTGCAGACGCTATTGCACTCCCCTGTGGCACTTTCATTCGGTATGGCATCACCCTCATGGTTTCTCTTCCCCCTAGAGGTCTTTCTTTGTCTCTGCAGGTTCCTGTAAATGCTGTTAGCAACTCTGATGGGGGGCTTCTAGTGTCTGCATTTACGTAGGAGGCTGTGGGGTCTATCTTTTCACATTTGTCAGGGTTGGCTGACCAGACAGTAGGGGTTTTCATCCAGTATTTCTCTCGGACTTCCTTTAACCTGCCCTCTTGGTCACTTTTTCCCATTCCCTGTCTAACCTTTGGCCAGCCTTGTGCCTGCCTGTCCCTTTTGTTCTCACCTGGGGTCCCTTACAGTTCACCAGCCCTCTGCTAGAGGGTGCTCCTAACACCGGTACAGGACTTGGGGGTGCAGGTTTCACTGTAGATTGGGGTTTCCCCTCAACCTGGCACATGTGGCAACTCCTGCAGTACTCCACCACATCTTGTGGAGTTTTGGCCAGTCAAATTGCTGCCTTATGTAGGCTTTGGTCTTTCGTATACCGGCATGTACAGCCACTGTAGTCTCGTGGGCCCTTCTTAATATTTCTCTCCGGTACCTCTGTGGCACCACTAACTGGTGAACTACTGTCCATTCCTTGCCCTCAGGTCTGTGAGGAGAACTCCATTTCCTCATCAGTACCTCATTCGTGAAATAGTAGTAATCAGGGACTCCCTTTACTTCACTTTCAGACTGGGCAGCTTGTGCTAACTCCCGCAATACTGGGTCGGCTTGCTGAGTCTCAGCTAGGGAAAATCCATTTAATTCATGCCCTGGGTCTCCGAGTTTTCCAAAGAAAGTCTCAGACAGACAGACCTAGTCATCTGCCTGCAATGTCAATTCAGTCTCCTCTGGGGAAGCTGGTTTGATCATGGCCTGATCCACTGCACATTCAGGGAAACTGCAGAGGTCCGTCTCCTGACACGGCCCTGTCTCTCTGACCTCCTGCGGTCTTTCAATACTGGGGTGGCTACCACCTTCATCCCCGCCAGATCATTACCTAGGAGCAGGTCAACCCTGTCCACAGGCAAACTAAGACAATCCCTACGGTCACCGGTCCCGAAACTAGGTCGCACTGCAGGTGCACCCGGTGTACAGCTACAGGCATATACTGCCCTTCAATACCATTCACCACCATTCTGTTGTTCACTGTACTCTCTGAGGGAAAGGTCAGGCCTTTTCCCAGTAAAAGGGATCTAATGCCCCTTGTCCCTGAGAATCACTATGGGCTTGCTTGTCCCATTCGAGGAGTATGGGGTTACTTTCCCTTCAAACACAAAACCCTGATAACCTTCAGGAATCCTATTAAATGTTCCTGCACTTGCAGCCGTAAGCTTCCTGGGTCTCATTCTTGCTGGAGTTAAACCAACAGCTTGTTCTGCTGTGCTTTCCATCAGGTTCATTTTTTCACTGAGTGGGTGTGCCCTGATTAACCCTACAGGTTTTCCCTTTAGTTCCCAGCAGTCAGATTTTAAATGCCCTGCTTTATTACAATGAAAACACACAGGTATCCGGGTCTCACTCTTGCTCACAGCACCTTCCTTTTTGGCTAGAGGAGGGCGCCCTGTGTCTTCTGCTTTCCTTTCTCTCCCAGGACTGCTTGGGCTCCTATCACCTTCCCACCCTCTGTCCTTTTCGGATTTGTGGGGGTGACTAGGAAAGATTCTCCCCTGGGAAACCGACTTATAAATTAAAGCAAAGTCATCGGCCAGAATGGCCACTGCCGGGCTCTCTGAACCCGCTGCTCCTCTACATGTGTCTTTATGGAGAGTGGGAGGGAATTTTTAAATTCCTCTAACAGAATTACTTCCCTGAGATTCTCATAGCTGAGTTGTACTTTTAAGAGCCTTCAGCCACTGGTCAAAAGCCAGCTGCTTACTTCTTTCAAACTCCTGCTAAACGTTTGGCGAAAGTCTTCAGGTACTAATTCATATGCCCCAAGGACAGCATTTTTAGTCTGTTCATAATTTGATGAACTCTCATCTGGCAACAGGGAATAAACCTCATGGGCTTTTCCGGTTAGCGTGCTTTGTAATAAAAGAGACCAGGTCTCAGCTGGCCATATTAGCTGCCTTGCCAGTTTTCCAAAAGACACAAAAAATACTTCTGCATCCTCCTCATTGAATTTTGGATTAGTTGAGCTAGTTTTAACAATTTTGTACCCAGCCCTGAATTACACTCCTCCATATTGGCCATGCTTTCACTGGGGTTACTCTGTCATCCCCTAGTTAACTCAAGCCACATCAGCTCTCTCTCTTCACATTCCTTCCAGACTATTCTTTCTCGTCCTCTCTTCTGTCTCTCTCCTTCCCTCTCTCTCTCTCTCCTGTTCCTTCTCCTGTCTTTATTTTTCTTTATGTTCCTTCTGGAAGGTTCTTTCTTTCTCCCTCTTCTGTCTCTCTCTTTCTCTTTCCTCTAATTCAAGTTTCCTCTGTTCCAATTGTAGCTTTGCTAGCAATACCCTGTCTGATTCTACTTCTAACCCTGCTTCTGCTTCTTCAGATTCAAGGGAAAAATGGTTGGCCACGAGCCTTAGGAGTTCAGACCTCCTAGCCTTGCGACATACATTGATCCCACATTGCTGAGCCATTGTTCACAACTCCTCCAAAGACAGTGCTTTTAACTTATCTCAAGTTACTTCACCCTGGCTTGGAGAGCTACTAGCTTCAGTTGCAGACATGTTAGTATTCAAGCACACACAAGAAAACCTGTATTGAAATATTGCTCTTTTTTGATTGGGAACAATTTGGCTTCCCACTTACAATTTCTCTCATTTGTCTGTGGGTAAAACCCAGGACGGTAGCACCCAAATTTCTGTTATGACCAGGTGAGAAAGGGGTCGAGGGTTCCCTCTCAGTCTTCCCCTGGTCTTACTGTAACAGGGTTTAATTTTAAACACGCTGTGTTTTTCGTTCCCCCTTGGTGAATCCTTGTTTACTGCTTTCCAATTATAACGCAAAGAAACCAGCACAAACTGGTTTTCTTAGGTTTAAAGAAGAAAGGTTGAAATTTATTAAACTTAAACTCTAATTCGGTTAATACCTACGGATACACAACGTGCCCACACTAGCATGCATACGTGATACACACATGCAGATCGAGACAGAACAGAGCAGAAGAACTAAAGTGGTAAAGTTTGAGGCAATCTCTGAAGAGGGTTTTTGTTATGGATCTTTGAGCTCACTGTAGAGTCCTTTATTGTAGGTAGATCTTGCTTTTTGTTGGGGCCCAGTATTCTTCTTAAACTTTGTTCGCTGTAGGAGACTTTTCTCTCTTGGGGTTCATGTGACTTCAGTGGATTTGGAGTTCCATGAGAAAGAGATGGGAGCAGACAGGAAGGGCTGTGGCGAGCCAGCCAGGAGAGGTCTTTTCAGTCCAGCAGCAAACAGACACTCTGAGTTCAAACTTTTTGTACAATTCAGAAAAAAACAGGTTGTCAAGCAGGCTATTCACACGACCAGCTGGTCTGACCACGTCTGTTTGTGGATTCTCTGGTCTTAGCTGCCCCTGGAATGTCTCTTCTTACACAAAATACCTGGTGCTCAAAGTCCATTGTGGGTTAAATTGGATAAGGGAAGTAATCCCTTTGTCTCCACAATCCCTTTGTCTGTTAATATGCAAATGTCTTTCCAGCCAGGGGCCTGGTGATTTTTTGAACAAGCCATTTCTTCACTTCAGCAACAGTTTTCAAATCAATATTCATATGCCAAAATAGAGGCAGGGTGCTCATATAATTGCTGTGACTGCTCAGATATTCTTGGCTGACGCCCTGTGGGTTTTGGAGGCTGGGAGGGCCCAGCTAAAGACTACGCCACCTCCAGCTGTGTAGGGGTAAACTCAGCCATCGGGACAGGAGGCAGCATGTGAGGCTCTGAATGGAGGGGATTTGGGGGGAAGCAAAGGTCAGAAGTGAAAGCGCTTTGGTCAGAGTCCCCACTTCCATGTCCCCTTTCTCCATCTTCCGTCCATCTGCACTTCCCTGCTAGCCAAGAGCTGGACTGTACTGTGCTTAACTTTAGTGAGGTATTGAATGGCCAAAGTGAGGTTTTCCTCCATCCTACTTAAGATGGCATTCTGAGGGCTGAATTTAATCGAGCCAGCGGGGATTCCAGCATCAGGCTGAAAAGGTGAGGGGAACTCCACCTCAGCCCTTTGGAGCCCACGGTGCAATTCAGCAGCACTCGAGTAATTACATGCCCGGCACCGTGGTCCTTGTCCCTTGAAGGACAGTGATCTCACCTCCAAGAGCTGCCGGTCAATCAGAGGACTGGCAGCTCAGTAGTATTGGCAGCGCCACTGGCCAATGTCAGTACTACACCAGGTCTGGGACCAGGCCCAGCGCTGGAGCCCTGGACCCAAGGTAAGTGAGGTGGAGTCACTGGGGCCAATCCAGCAGACCTTGGCAATTTGGGGGGATGATTGACATTGAGGGCTGTGGGAGTGTTAACGGAGGGGTGGCCTTTACCGCCGAGGGCCCTCCCACAGATTGCACACGGAGGAGGTCTCTGCCTGCCCAAGCCCACAGGGAGGTGGCTTTGTTTCACTATGCGACCTGACCATGTGGTGGAGACCTCCCCCCACACCGCCCCACTCCCCCCTGCCCCACTGGTTTAATTCCAGCGGCAACAGGAAGGGTCCCTTAAGTGGCGACCAATTGGCCACGTCAGGGTCTCAATTGGCCTCTGGATGGGAAGGCTGTCCTCAGCCTTTCCGCCCAACTTAATTGCAATGCGATGGGCCCTCCGCCCCACTGCCTTCCATCATAATTCTATGGGCCGCCCGCGTCTCAGCCCTTCTCCCGGGGGCACATTAAATTACGCCCTGCATGCAGGCTAATGGTGAGGGCTAGCTTGCAATTGGTGGACTGCCGCATCGTTACCTGATCTGGTCTACACGTGGCTCCAGACCCACAGCAATGTGGCTGATTTTTAAAATGCCCTCTGAAATGGCCTGGCAAGCCATTCAGTTCAAGGATGAGCAATAAATACTGGCCTAGCCAGCGACACCCACATCCCACAGAAAAAAGAATTTTAAAAAAGTCCTCTTCCGGCACAGCCTCCTGAAGATGCTTGAAAGGCCTTTGGGAGATGAAAGAATGTATTAAAACTGCCAAAGTAAGAGGGTACTAAGCACCATTGTGCACAATATAATTTTTCAGTGGCTGCTGGCATCAAATCAACATGAGTGAGTGTTACACCAGTTACTCTACTTGGGTTCAGCGCCATTGAGCATTACCATTAGTGGACCTCATGTCCCCTATGAGCCAGAGTGTGTTTCTAGCTGCACAATAGTGACACTCAGTGGTCACACAGAACCTTTGCCGCTGTATTCCTGCTTACTTAATTAGGTGGTCCAATATATATTCTATAAGACTGAAGCTAAAGTTATAAATGAATGGACAATTTATTTAATATAGAACATGGAATGTATTTGATTATAGAACACTTCAAGAATAATTCATTGCATATGAAGCACTTTGAGATGTAATAAGGTTATATCAGTGCAAGTTATTCTTTAAAGTTATTCTTTATTCTACAGTAGATTGCCAGTATCTTGACAGATATATCAACATCAGCATCAAATAGCTTCCAATCTACTTCCTGGTACAACTTCCTCAGGAAGTTGTTTATCTCCCCTCTTCACAACCACTTGGTCACTGCTCTCTTCCACACTTAACCGAGTAGAGATTATGATATCCATATTGTAGTTATTTTAGAAAAAGGATTTTTTCTTTTAAAGAAACCCATTTGAATGCAGCTCCACTGATTGCTCAGCTATGTAAGGCACTGAGTTGTTCAGCCATACAGACCTCGAAGGACCCAGGCTCAATTCCTGTACTGTACAGAGTTTGCTGATCTCAGCTAGGGTTACATTAGGGGCACTCCAGTTGGTCTCAATGCCTGGCATTAGAGTGGAAAATTCCCCTGGGGTCCCACTCCTGATGGTTGTCCAGTGACCCCTGCTGGAAGAACACATGTGTGAATGTTGGATGAGGACAGGGCCAGACCTGGCTTGGATGTACCCAAAGATGGTGGCATTCAGTCAGCCGGCTGAACTATTGAACTAAATAAAAATCTAGAGGAAACTGAGATATTAACATTGACTGATTTTAACTCACTCAAAACCCATTCACTTAAAATGGGGTCCTATTAGAGACAGGAAGAAAAGAGAGGAAGGTGGCCTTCAGCCTCTCATATCAATTTGGATTCTGATTGCTTGACAATCAATTGAGCGCAAAAAGAACAGCAGACTACCAAACATACTGCTCTGCTGCTGCATCTCGTACTATTTCGTCCCTGCTAATAGAAAAACCTAAAAGCTGCCAGTTCAAATGAACAAAAATCTTCAGTAGAAACACCACCTAAATGTAGATAATCCATTTCAACTGCAAGAGACCTGAATTATTAAAAGAACAGGATTTAACTACTGGTGAATGGGAAACAATATTTTAAAAAGCGTTGCAATAAATTAAATGCAGAACAATACTGAAAAATTACACCAACCTCAGGCTTTAGATCAATCATGACCCCGAGCTCAAACATGCCAACCCAGATAGCTAGGCAAGGTTGACCAGCAAACTAATTTTAAAAGTAGGCATAACTCCACCCCTCTCCTAAAAAAGCTGTGAACTCTGAATCTAAACCTATGATGACAGTAGTTGCATGACTACCCAATATTCAATCACTTGTACAGGTGAAGATTGCAGAAATGTTTTTCTTATTCCTTGCAGTGAAATTGCAGGCTATTCTAGGTTTTGGTTCTAGGGCTAATTTCATGATTTTGATTTACAGGTGGCAAAACTCTTCTGTCGCCAGCAGGATGAAAATTTGGAGGTGTAACGGCTGCAATTTTTCATCCATTATGGATGGAAAAGTGCAGGCAGCACGTGCCAATTTCCAATATATGTTGCTAATAGGCAAGCTGTCTGCTTTGGTATAGGTTCATAAAATTATCCTTCTGTTGATAAATTTGATTGTTAAATTGTTTTTCATTGTCACAGTGATATAGAAATATGCTTCTCCATCCAGTTCACAATGGCATTCTTCCCCTCCCTCCAGCTTTTGCTGGCACTCTCCTCTCCCAAGTACACGCTGCACTCTTCTCCCCTTCTCTAATGCTTAATTCCTGTTCGTACTCTTTCCCCGCCCCTACCACCCCAGTTCACATTGGCACAGCTCTCCCCATTACTCTTCCAAAATTAATTCTGGCATACCTCTCCTTCCCCAGTAAAAAGATCACCCTGGCATTTTCCCCCTCCCCTTCCCCAATGCCCCCCGCTCACTGCCCGTTCATGTTGGCAATCTTCTGTCCCAATTCACCTCTCTCACTACTGCCTCCAATTCCTAATTGCTGCTGTGTTGGGGTATTGAATGCTACAGTACATTGTGCATGTTTATACCTGATCTTGAAAAACTACTGCAAGATAAAGAATTCACTGCTCTTTCCATGCTTCAAATACTAATCTATAATTTAGTACAGCCAGATTGGCTTTCATTTAATGTCATCTCCAGTCACCATCTCTTAAGCATGAAACAGAGTTTAATCCCCCACAAAGAGCAGCAGAAGCATAAGGGAGCAGCTACTAGTGGAATGGGGCTATCCAAACTGAGTAATAAGTTTGGAAACTTTGAAACTCACTCATCTTCAATGCAAATGTGGACAAATGTACATTAGATCTGATATGCTGACTGTCCAAGTGGACAAAGATTGTTGAAATACATGTGGACTCCAGGCAGGCTTTCACGCTAATCTTCAGGTAGGCCTTGGTTTGTGTAACCTGCAGGCTTTAACTCCAAATTCCAGGCAGCCCCAACATCTGACCTTCAGACGGGCTCCTAACATTCAACCTACAGCCAGTCATGACTCTGGCTTCAGAAACACCAGCAAGTCCCATTGATTCCTCCATGCTCGTGCAAATGAATGCTGTTAAATACAGTAACTCCTGGCAGTTACATACGAACATATGAATTAGGAGCAGAAGTAGACCATTCGGCCCCTCGAGCCTGCTCCACCATTCAATAAGATCGTGGCCGATCTGTTTGTGCCTCGAATTCCACGCTCCCATCTACCCCCAATAACTTTGATTCCCTTGCCTAATAAGAATCTATCTACCCCCGCCTTAAAAATATTCAATGACCCCGCCTCCACCACTTTCTGAGGCACAGAGTTCCAAAGTCACACAACCCTCTGAGAAAAAATTCTCCTCATCTCTGTCCTAAAAGGGCGACCCCTAATTTTAAAACAGTGCCCCCTAGTTCTGGACTCACCCACAAGAGGAAACATCCTTTCCACATCCACCTTGTCAAGACCATTCAGGATCTTATATACTTCAATCAAGTCTCCCCTCACTCTTCTAAACTCCAGTGAAAATAAGCCCAGTCTGTCCAACCTTTCCTCTTAAGACAACCCGCTCATTCCAGGTATCAGTCTGGTAAACCTCCTCTGAACCGCCTCCAACACATTTACATCCTTCCTTAAATAAGGAGACCAAAACAGCACACAGTATTCGAGATGTGGTCTCACCAATGCCCTGTATAACTGAAGCATAACATCCTTACATTTATTTTCAATTCCTCTCATAATAAAGGAAACCATTCCATTAGCCTTCTTTATGACTTGCTGTACCTGCAGACTAACTTGTGACTCATGCACTACATCCCTCTGCACCTCGGAATTCTGCAGTTGTTCTCCGTTTTTTAATACTCTGTTTTTTTATTCTTCTTGCCAAAGTGAACAACTTCACATTTTTCCACATTATACTCCGTCTGCCAGATTTTTGCCCACTCACAACCTGTCTATACTGGTCTGCAACTCCTTATGTCCTCTTCACAACATATGTCCTCTTCACAAGATATGTCTTCGTCTTCGTACATATACTGACTGCTGACCTGAATGGAAAATGACCCCTAAGGCCTCTATAGTGGGCCAAGTTCAGAATTTGGAAAAGAATCCAAACTTGTCCAATTCTGAATACTTCAGATTTGGAAGTTTTCTCACACTGGTGCCAATATATTTTGGGAGCAGTTTTCTTTGTTTAGAATTATAAAGCTACACTACCTGAAAAGTATTTTTTTAAACCTAAACTTAGGTTAGAAAGCTCTTGTGTCCTTATTAATGTGCTATGCAAAGTACTGGACAGTTTACACACGACCTGTTAATGGGAATTATATTTAGAAGGAATACTTTCCTTAGGCATAGTTTAATTCACAATTACATTCTAGAGTAAAATTCACAGGGCAAGTGGGACATTTTCCATGTTACTGAGGTGTTCCCATGGAGAAACTATTATGATATGAGGTAGCATCTGTGGCTCAATCAGTAGCATTCTTTCCACTCATTTAAAAGGTTGAATGCTCAATCCTAAATCCAGAGCCTTGAGTACAAAATTCAGCTGACACTCCAGTGCAGTCCTAAGGGAGATGCTGTCTTTCAGGTAAGAAATTAAATCAAGGTTCTGTCTGCCTGCTCAGGTGGGTGTAAAAGAACCCATGACACTATTTTGAAGAAGAGTTGGATACTTAGCCAAACTTTACCCCTCAACCAACATAGCTAAAATAGATGATCTGGTCATTGTGATATTGCTGTTTGTGGGAGGTTGCTGTGCTAAAATTGGCTGCCATTTTTTCTATATTACAACAGTGACTACACCTCAGACAAAAGTACTTCATTCAATACAAAGTGCTTTGGGATGTCCTGAGGTTTTGAAATACAGAAGTCTCAAATATGACATTTTAGAGATACAGAGTAAATGTTATGTTAGTGTTTTTGGTGGGAATCTTTACTTTATCGAAGAGTAACTCGGGTAATTTGGTACAGAGATTAATATGCCTGACTTTATGGACCCTCGGAGCCAATTCTCTAATATAAAGGCCATAGGGTATATTTTCACTTCCCAGTTTGAAGCTTTGCTTGAAGGGTGTGCATACTGGAGAATTGGGCATAGTGGTCAGGGGGCTCAATGCGCAGTACTCAACATTATTAGGTCAGAATGCTGCAAGCACTTTGAATCTGGCAACTCCCTAGTGGGCATCTACAGAACAAAACTATCCATAAAATGATACTACTTGGCAAACTCATTCAGAGAGGCCACAGAATGGCTGCTGTGCCTGATTTTCTGATCCGCACCCCTGACTGGAAATTGGAAAATGTGGTCAGAGCCTCCGCTATTTCCTCCCTTGCTTCTCTTAACTGCCTGGGATACATTTTATCCTGGGCTGGTAATTTATCTATTTTCAAAACTGCTAAACCCCATGATATTTCCTCTCTCACTATGTTTATCCCATCCAATATTTTGCATTTCTTTTGATGTATCTATAATACATCTTTAGGTTTTCCTTGATTTTACTTGCCAATATTTTTTCATTGCCTCTCTTTGCTTTCCTAATTTATTTTTTAATTTCAACCCTGTACTTCCTCTCGGTTTTCTGCAGTATTGAGCTCTGGGTATCTGACATTAGCTTCCCTTTTTTGACTTATCTTACCCTGTATGCTCCTTGGCATCCAACCTTGGCTTTAGATTTGGAAGTCCTACTCTTTTCCTTTGTGCGAATATATTGATTTGAATCCTCACTAACCCCTCCTTGAATGCCTCTCACTGATTTACCTTCAAGCTTTTTCCAGTCTACTTTTGCTAAATTATATCTCAGCTTATAAAATTTTCTTTTCCCCAATTGAGATATTTTACTCCTGGTCTATCTTTGTTGCTGCCGTAACTTGGCAGAAACCCCATTTATGCATTCATTTGCGGGTTTCACCAATTTTCAGTCAAAACTGCAGCCCCCCACGCGTCACCTCCAGCCCCAATAAAATTCCAGGCACTGGTGTTAACATCAAGCACTCAGTTATAGCTCAGTCACATGCAGAATAAAGCTCCCTCCACTCTGAGGCAGTGACAGGAAAAGTCCAAATGTAGCAGAGCTTAATGCAGCAGCCATTTCTGACAAAAGCTGTTCTGTGGTCCTCTTTGAGTGAGATCAATGATTCGTGTCAATTTACAGAAATTTTGTGCTGGAAAGCATTGCCCCTGAAGAACTGAATCAAACTGCTGAAATGTATTTTACATAGGACCCTAAGAACCAACAACTTTCATTTATATAGTACCTTTATGTAAGAAAACAGCCCAAGGCAATTCATAGGAGCGTAGCAAACTAAAACTGACACTGAACCAAAAAAAAAGAGGGGATGACTAAAAGCTTTGTCAAAGAGATAAGTTTTAAGGAGGGTCATAAAGGAGGAGGCAGATGAAGAGGCAGAGAGATTTAAGGAGAGAATTCCAGAGTTTACAGCCTATTCAGCTGAAAGTATGGCCATTGTCAGAGGGACCAGGTTTTAGGATTAGTTTTCTGGAAAAGGCTTAAGTGTGAAGGATTATAGGAAAAGTTAGTTAGCAACAATTAAGGATATAGGGAAAACTGCTGAGCCATGTATATTCTGACTGGTCCAATGGGCAGATATCTCCAATCTGAGTAACAGGACTAGCATCCCTTATCCCAGCTTTTGCAAGGCTATCTCATTGTCTATGTTTGGTTCCAGCTTGCGATGTGATTAACCACTAACTAGGTCATCTGTTTCTAACATTTGCCCAAATTAGGCAAAAATGATGAAACAAGAAAGAAGTACTTTATGTGAGAGTATATAAGGATGTGGTTTGGTAGAGAATTTAAGCAGCTTGAAGTACCAGGACTAGAGGTACTATCTGGAGGGCTGTGTTATCGCAGTGAACTGTTTGCTTCTGGGCACATAGGCATATGAAGTGTCTACCTGCTTATTGTAAGTAATATCTGAAATTTAAAAAGTCGATCACTGATACTAGAGGCTGAATCTGATGATTATTTGAGATATATGACCGTGAACTTCAGTCACAGAGCACCGCTTCTAGCAGTACTACACGGGCCTACCTGCAGAGTTGAAATAGAGGAGGTACCGCTTCCCACACCCTGATGTGGCTTGAGGCAACAGAAGGTGCATCCCCTGCATGTGCCCAATGCGGTTGAAGGAGTGAGATCATGATGTCACAGATGTCAATGACTAATGCAATGCAAAATACTAAAATTGGCCAGCTAAGATGTAGGGAATGCCTTCCTTATTCATGCCTGAAACAACAAGCATTAGGAAGCAAGATGAGCCTTGTTCTGGGGCTATTTAAAAGACCACTCAGGTTGCAGCTGAGGTTGTTTTGACTTAATTGTGCTCAAGCAAAGTTGGTGGAAGCATTGTGGTGAGTTTGAGTTGCTGGAGGAGTTTGAAAGTTTCTGCTGACCACAGAAAGGCAGAACATTACATTCCCTTGCATGGGTATAGAGGCAGTAATTACAGTCCCACTTATTCTGCAATGTGAGCAGGACAAGCAGAGGAGGAAACAGAGAGGAGAAACTCTGTGAGGAGGGAAGAGAAGGTCCTACCCCAAGAATGTCTTCCAGGAGCACCAGTCCTATGTAGGGATGGAGTAGTGCCTCAGGAGGCTTCGCTTCAATAAAGAGGTAGTGACAGAGTTGTATCATCTCCTTCACAATGACCTGGAGCCTCAAACCAGGGCAAAGATGGCCTTCTCAGTGACTGTTCCTTCCAGGCAGGAGCTGGCAACATTAACAACTTGTCACATCTTGCAGTCCACAGAAATATTCAAGAGGTGACAGAGGGACAGTATAGGAGGACAGGGGACTTCATCCTCTTCTCCCTCAGGAGGGAAGACCAAGATGCAAGGTCATCTGGATTTGCCAGGATGCCAGGCTTTGGACTGCAGCACCGCCTCATCATGGGTGGTAGTATTTTGGGATGGCTGGCTGAGAGATACCAGCAAGAGCACTGTTGGGTGCTAGTGGTGGGAACATGAATGCTGTCTTCTTGAGAGTGGACAGCAGGTTTGTGATCCATGGAGTCACTGTCAATCCCACAGGCAGCACCTCAGCAATCCTTATAATCTGCTTGAGCGCAGATTGCTGTGAGAGCCTCCATACCCCTTTGAGCACTAAGATCTGCATCTATGATGGCAGAAGCCATGAATCTCATGACCTCAGGTGGCCTCTGCCTGTTCTGTAACAGAAGCTGAGACAGCAGCCAGCAGATGCTCCATCATGAGTCAGTCTGGCAGTGCTGCCAAGGAGGTGCCTGTCATTTCCACCCTGGAAAGGATGCAAAGTTATGCATAATGCCCTGTACCACCGTAAGCCAGACTCCTCCATGCTCTCCCTCTGAGCTCTCTTCCTCCTCTTGGGTAGTCAGAAGCTTTTTCCCAGGGTGGAAGAGTCAGTTACTAGGGGACATAGGTTTAAGGTGCGAGGGGCAAAGTTTAGAGGGGATGTGCGAGGCAAGTTTTTTACACAGAGGGTGGTGAGTGCCTGGAACTTGCTGCCAGGGGAGGTGGTGGAAGCAGATACGATAGCGATGTTTAAGAGACATCTTGACAAATATATGAATAGGAAGGGAATAGAGGGATATGGGCCCCGGAAGTGCAGAAGGTGTTAGTTTCAGCAGGCATCAAGATCAGCGCAGGCTTGGAGGGCCGAATGGCCTGTTCCTGTGCTGTACTGTACTTTGTTCTTTGTTCTTGCCTTCCATGAGAGGCTGTGGGGGCTGAGCAGCTGGCAGTTCTTGGCTGTCTGAAAGCTCAAAAGCATAAGTGGTGGGTAGGGGTGAGCAAAGGTGGATGGGGAGAAAAGCAGAATGTCCACTGTCACTCCATCTGCAGTTTCTATTTCATGGCATCTCTCAGGATGAGTCCAAGACTTGGAATATCTCAAAATTTCTTTCATTTAGCAGAGCCCACACACAGGAAACCATCAGACCAAAAGCGCTGAGGACAGCAAATAATTCAATGCCTTTGAACAAATAAAAGACTCATCACTTCACCCGTTTTTTGGGCACAAACTAGACCAAAACACATAGGAAAAAGTAAACAACATTGGTGTGGGCGTTCCATAGACATCCTCGGCACCTGCCTAAATTAAGTGTGCAGTAATGTAGGACCCATTTCAGAAATAGGTTCCAGCGCCTGATTCATCATTTATTAAGTCCACTTAGTAAATCATGGCGGGAACAGTCAGGTAACATCCTTCGCAAGTGCTTTTTAAAGGGATCCTCACCTTCATCAGGATAAGTCACTGGTTAGTCATTTCAGGCTACTAGAGTGCTTGTTGGGCCAGTTTTGGCAGTGCTTTGAAACAATTTAATTTACTTTTTTTGAGGTACAGCAGCTGTGCTGTCTTCACAATTCCCCATAGTTGCAGCTGTCATGGGTGTTCTGCTGGTTCTGCCATTGGGGTTGCCAGTTGAGGAGCAGCAACAACTGCAAGAGGGAATCCATAAACCTGCAGATCCTGCAAGAAGAGGCAGAAGGAGGGGAAGCTGAAAGAAGCCCTACACCACATGGACCTTCAGGAAAGCAAAGCAAAGCAGAATGAGGGAGCCAGAATGGCAGGTTTCATATGAATGCAAGCAATAACTGACTGTATTCACATTGCCTCTTGCTCCATGGTGACGAGGGTGACGAGGGGTCAAAGCGGTCCCCTCTTTTCCCTTTCCTTGTTTAACTGCAACAGGTTTGTTTCCTTTTGAAGCGCATATACTTTCCAATTCAATGAGTATTTATCTGTTTACATGCCATGATCATAGAAAGAACCAATCAGACAGGTTAAAGAGTTTGGCTTTATTGTACTAAAACCAATCTAAGTAAAATAACAAAATACGCTGACTTTCACACACACACACAAATAGGTTACAGAGTGGGGAAGGATAGATTGGTCTAATTAGAGTCCAGAGAAATAAAAGGGGTATACAGTCTGTGGAGGTTGGTGACTCGGCTGGCATCAGGCTGAATTTGGGTGATTGTGCAACTTTTCTTTGATGGCCCTGAGCCTTCCGATTTGAAGATATGGATGGCTGATTCATTGATTTTGCTGGAGATAGTAGTGTGGCTGATTTCCTTCAAGGAGTCTCTGTTTGCAGTAGGGATATACCTGGGTGGTCACGGTCAGCAGAAAGGGTTCGAAACTTGCAAGGTGGATTGGAGAGAAAGGAGGGGTCCCACTCGGGTCTTCTCTCTTCAGCATCTAGCTGCTTGTTTCTCTGCTGCAGAGAAAACACCAATTTAAGCACGTGGAAGGTGGGCCTGTCACATGACTGTCACCCAGTGACTCAAGCATGGTGGTTACTACTGTGTATTCCCTCTTGTAATTTAATCAGTCCAGGTCTAAGAATTCCCTTCTCACAGCTCGGGTCCCATTGTTCATGTGATTAGGTTTGACTGGTTAGTCCCTACCAGTTGAATATTCAGGTAATGGCCTTGAAGCTTTACTCATGGGAACAGGATAGGTGGTTCACTCAGATGAGCCAGGTCATTGTCCTTCATGGGTCTGTGCGGACATGCCTTCTCTATCTTTATGCACTGGAATGTGGAAAGTACAGTGATGCAAATTGGGATGGCCATCTTTAGCTACCAGCATTGAGTTACCTTTTATCTGTTTTTTAAAATTCAATTCAGGTTTCCAGCCAGTGGATTAAAAATCTTCATTCGACAGAGCATGTTTTTGTGACAATGTCAAGACCCAGACTTCTTCGTCAATAGGAATTGATTCCACTTCCTTAAGGGGCAGGTGGTATGTGATGACAGGCAGTGCATCATATAGTTGTGTGCCTTGTTTCCTGCTAGTAGTCATGATGCCTTCATCCTGCATCTGTCCTCAATACTTCCATTCAGGCCATTGAGTGTTGGGCTGGCTGCCAAGGTTAGCGGATATGCCCTGAGCACGTGGCTCACATTTCCAGTTAGGAACCCGAGCATAGAACCCCAGGAGTGTTATAATCGGAGCCATGCTTCCATCAGAGCACTGACTGAGATGATCATTGGCCTTCTCAGGCAGAGGTTGCACTGCCTTGACTGTTTGTGAGGAGTTCTGCAGTACAACTGGGAACAAATCTGCAAATCTGTGGCCATCAGCCACATGCTCTATAACATTGCCCTCCTTAGAATTACCTGAGGAGGAAGATGTGTGAGGAGGTGATGAGGGGATTAAACAACCAATTCACCAACTGCCGGACAGCAATTCATGGAAAAACTGTTCTTCTGAGCAATTCCCACCCTTCCCAATGCACCAACCCTCCCTGTTCTCATCTAACCAAGGTTCCTTCAGCCACCACATTAATGGGCTCAAATTGCAAACCTTGTTCAGTCTCACCTTACCATCAGTATGAAAGTTAAAGCAGCAAGTAACAGTAACAATTTATGGAAGGCCGACAACACCTAGAAGAATCATTCTTCGTTTCATTATTCCACAAAACAGACAATGGACAATTGTCAGAGTGGCGGGTGGGAGGGATTTTTAACTGCTGCCAGCCTGTATCTCACCTGACAAATGGCTTCCATGGATTCTCTAGGTCGTCCTGATGTAATATTCAGGTATGTCTGTAAATGGGTAAGCAGTATGCCTGCCTATTCCATGTGGGAAGCTATTTCCATAGGCAAGTTAGAGTCCGACATTGGCTGTAGGATCCCAATTGTAATATTCAGCATGAGCCACACAAGCTCTGCTCTTTTGTACCAGATAGTGAGTGCCAAAACACCAGTGGTCCTTAAAGGGCCATTGGTGACCATTCCATCAAAGGCCCACAAATGGTTCGGGGTGAATTTGTGTGGGGCCAAGAGAAGCAGGAACTCTCTTTACGTCCCCAGAAAAATAATGCAGTTCGCTACTGGCCCATGCTCGCCACCACCACCCCCTCCCCTCCCACCCCCACCCACTCTCCTGGCAATATCAGCTCTCCCCCAACTCAAGAGTGAACAGACAGTGCGTTCAGCATAGGAACCAGCAAATTTCTAGCTCTCCCATAATCAGCGAGCTGCAGTAGTGTACCCATTTGGCACCTGCAGCTCATCAACCACATTCAAATGAGACCTCAATCTATAATTATTAGGGTCTCCAAACCCCACTTCAGGTGCGCATAAGGTTGCTAACTCTATAGGGATTGGCCTGGAGTCTCCAGGAATTGAAGATTAATCTCCTGGACACTGCTGCGAGCAACCCGGAGAAAAATCACCGGGATATTTAAAAAATTGTGCATTTTATTCATTTTCTTTGAACACTTCCATTTATTAATTATAAGATTACTCAAAATGGGAAAAAATGGCTGTTTGATTGACAGCGAAGAATCATCCAATTGGATAATGAAGAGTCTTCTCGCTTTCCAATTGGTGTGAGAAGGCGGGGTGCAGCGAGCATGGATGCGCTGGGCAACCAAGAGCAGGTGGGTGGGGGCCTGGTGACGCAAGGATAAATGAGTCTGGCAATGAATGGCAGGAGCATGGAGGTGGGAGTTGGAGGCAGGAGGTCATGTGATGAAACCTCCAGGAATACATTCAACCACAGATGGTAATGCACGATGAGCAGCATGGCTACTCTGCTGATGTTGTGCCTGTTTTGGGACAGAAATTGAAAATCTCAGCCCCATATCAACAAATGATAACTGAACAATCTTTATATTCCAAAATACAGCAAGGAAAGCCAATCAATTCCTGCTGGTTTTATTAACCTTGAAACAATCTTGCCTTTCTCAGAAGAGGAGAAAAGCAGCTGCTGGTCTAGAGAAAATTCCAACAGCAAGATCAATGAGAAGTTCAGGTGACCATTGGCTACAATTTTCCAACCAAAAAATGGAAATTAACAGGCAGTGCATATTCAAATTTATGATCTATTCTGGAAGGGATCAATGTTTCCAGCTATTAGTGCAAAGTCACAAAATTACCCCTTTGCACTCTGCTTTAATATCACATTCATTGTTGGGGAAGAAACACACACTATGCTAAATGAAGATGTTCAGGTCATACATGAAACATTCCTGCTGGTTTAACTGCACTGATAAATCATATATGATGAAACTACACACAGTAATAGAAAGTAAATTTTATGGCATCTCTTCCCCCAAATTACAGTTTATTTTAAATTAATAAAACATAAACTTTGCAAAATAAGATTAGAAAACAAATTTTGTCACAGGTGCATGCACCTCAGGAATCAACATCTAACATAATATTCTAAAATATCTTTCATAATGGAGACCCAGTAGAAAAAGCACAGGAGGCAATCTCTCCCACAGCAAGAATCTGTTGAACATGATCTTGCATTCAAGCTGATTAATTACTGGAAGTGTGAATTATGTAAATCAAATGTGCAATGAACATCCTGGGACAACTGAAAAAAAAAGATGAATATGGAGACTACTCTTGTAGACTCTGCATAACTCTGACTACCAAAGCAAAGTGTTTCTGTGTCTCGTAAACACACCAGGCATCTGAAGCAATGGAATTACATGGCCAGTGGGAACTGCTAGATGCTTAATTGGAAAATTCAGGAGCATGAGTCTGCGGTCAGCTAATTGCACTTGTTTTCACTGAGTGTTCATGGTTGATAATAAGCAAAATCTTTTGGCTCATGGCTAGATTACTTCAGTTTCATGTTTGGAATTACAAGATGCCAATAGGTACCATTAACAAAGTCTGTTTTTTTAAGTTAAATGTTTATTCAAGCTAACATATGCCCTACATGTCCATTTTTACCTAAAGGTGTAAGATAATGAAACTATCTTTTAGTCCTTATCAGTAAAGCTTTCATTTACAAACAAAACATTATGTGTTCAACAACAACAACTCATATTTATATAACATCTTTAATGCAATAAAAAGCCCCGAGGCACTTCACAGAGGCATTATAAAACAAAATATGACACGAAGCCACATGAGATATTAAGGCAGATGACCAAAAGCTTGGTCAAAGAGATAGGTTTTAGGGAGTGTCTTGAAGGAGGAAAGAGAGGGAAAGAGATGGAGAGGTTTAGGCAGGGAATTCCAGAGCATAGGGCCCAGACAGCTGAAGGCATGGCCACCAATAGTGAAGTGATTAAAATTGGGGATGATCAAGAGGCTGGAATTAGAGGGGTGCAGGTATCTGGTAGGGTTGTGGGGCTGGAGGAGATGATAAGAGATAGGGAGGGGCCAGGCCATGGAGGGATTTGAAAGCAAGGATGAGAATTTAAAAATTGAGGTGTTTAAGTGAAGCCAGTGCAGGTAAGTGAACACAGGGGTAATGGGTGAGCAGCATTTGGTGTGAGTTAGGACAGGGGCAGCCCAGAGTTTTGGATGACCTCAAGTTTACAGTGGTTAGAATGTGGGAGGCCAGCCAGGAGTGCATTAGCACAGTCAAATTTGGAGATAACAAAGGCATGGATGAGGGCTTCAGCTGCAGAAAAGCTGAGGAAGGGGCGGAGATAGGCAATGTTACAGAGGCGGAAATAGGAGGTCTTAGTGACGGTGTGGGTATGTGGTTGAAAGCTGTTCTCAGGGTCAGATATGACACCGAGGTTGTGAATTGTCTGGTTCAGCCTTGGACAGTTGTCAGGGAGAGGGATGGAATCAGTGGTGAGGGAGTGGAGCTTCTGGCAGGGACTGTAGACAATGGCTGCAGTCTTCCCAATATTTAATTGGAGGAAATTTCTGCTCACCCAATACTGGATGTCAAATAAGCAGTCTTGACAATTTAGAGACAGTGGAGGGGTCGAGAGAGGTGGCGGTGAGGTACAGTTGGATGTAAGCAAACATGTGGAGACTGATGTGTTTTCGGATGATGTCGCCGATAGGCAGTATGTAGATCAGAAGTAGAAGGGGCCAATGATAGATCCTTGGGGGTACTAGTGGGAGCTGTGCAGGAATGAGAAGAGAAGCCATTGATGGCAATTCTCTGACTATGATTAGATAGATAATAATGAAACCAGGCAAGTGCAATCCCACCCAGCTGAACGACAGTGGAGAGGCGTTGGAAGAGGATGGTCTGGTCAATCATGTCAAAGGCTGCAGACAGGTCGAGAAGGACAAGAAGGGAAAGTTTACCTTTATCACAGTCACGTAGGAGATCATTTGTGACTTTGATAAAAGCCATTTCGGTAGTGTGGCAGGGACTGAAATCTGATTGGAAAAAATCAAACATGGAGTTCAGGGAAAGATTGGCAGGGATTTGGGAGGCAACAACACGTTCATGGACTCTGGAGAGGAAAGAGGGGTTGGAGATGGGTTGTAGTTTGCAAGAATGGAGGGGTCAAGTGTTGTTTTTTTGAGGAGAAGGGTGATCATGGCAAATTTGAAGAAGAGGGTCAGAACCTTAGGAGACAGAATCGTTAACAATATCAGCTAACATGGCAGCTGCAAGGGAACTACTTCACAAAAAGTGCTTAACAATTTTCCATTACCGACTGTTGGAAAGTCAATAATTATTAACAGTGCCAGGTGAATTGCTCACAGAATTGGCTCCAATATTTACCAAGCCACACATTTGAAGTGGGGGGGCGGGGGTGGCAAGTTATAGTGGGGAAACCTGGAAGTATAGGTTTCCCAAATGTCCCACAATTCGTAACTCCAGGACAGAAAGCCTGCACCAGCAGGACACAGTGGAGGGGCAGCTAGGTATAGTGGTGGAGGGTGGGGAGGGCCAGTGGGGATAGATCATGGGGGTAGGTGGGACGTTAGAGGTTGGTGGAAGGATGTTGGATATTGGCTGTGGGCCTGAAAAGCGTAGTCGGGGATGTGCAAAATGGTCGGGTAAGGCAAGATGGTTTTCAGGAGGGGACGAGATGGTGGTGGTGGGAGCAAGATGGTGGTTGGGAGCTGAAGAGAGGATGGTGGGGGTGGATGACATGGTAGTCAGGTTTGGGGGGGGAATGAGACAGTGGTCAGGAGGGGGAGGAGATGGTGGTCGGGGTGGAGGATGAGATAGTGGTCAGGAAGGCGAAATGGTCAGGGTGGCGAGATTCTGGTGGTGGAGTGAGATGATGGTTGGAGGGAGGGGTGGGTGTGTATGAGATGGAGGTCGAGAGTGGGTGAAATTGTTGTTGGGGGGCAACGAGATGGTGGTGGTGGGAGTGAGATGGCAATCAAGGGAGTAAAAGATGGTGGTGGTGGGGGCGAGATGGTGGGGGTAGGGCCAGATCAAGTGTTGGGGGAGCAGACATATCAGTGGGCAGGGAGTGGGGTTTACAGACTAGTTTGCTGGACTGGCGGATAACTTCTGCTCTTCCTGGCCCACAAGCGATGCTGTAAATGCACTCAGCTTAAGGATAAAGCCTTTCTTGCCTCCTTTTACTTGCTGCCTTTCTTGAGGCCTGGGAATCCCAGCCGACGATCGTTAAAAATAGAAATTTTGCTAAAATGGAGGCACGCAGCCTCCTTAAGGATCTCAACTACTGGTAGGCCTCCTTCGAATGGATTGGTCGCCTGACCCTGTCCCTCCTCCGTTGAAACCGGAAACAGGTTGGTTTGAGGTAGCTTTGAGTCGGGGTTGAAATTTTAAAAGATTTTACTTCTCACTTGTTCCAAAGCCCAGCCGTGTTTTGATGGCTAAATTATCCACATTGAATACTCAGTTTGAAATAATCATATTGAATTACAGATAAAAATCATTACCACTTTAATTATTAGAGGGTAAATTTTCCAATACACTGCACTCATCATGCCACAGGTCAATGTGACAACAGAAAATCAGGTGAGACAGCCTATACCGCTCCCAAATTGTTCAGCCCAGTATTTCCTGGCCCGCTAGTTGGAGCCTTTTGCTACTGGTGCAAGAAAATGACAGATATCTGTGATTCCTCAGAAGTATCAGGCATCATCCAAAGAAGAAAGTAATGTTTATGGGGAAAATATTTTCTGGTTTTAGAATTCCCTTTCTTAAAGCTGTGCTATGTTTATTTGGGAATTGTTTTCAGATTTTTTGGGATCTTTTGACCATTTTTCCATGGAAGACATTTGAAAAAGGATTTACTTTTAATGCTGGACTTTTAAAAGCAATGTGTATTCTCAGGAGTTAAAGGGCACCCAGAGTGGTTAACATGCTAACTGGAAGAGCTTAAACAATCAATGATTTGTTATCTTAGCTGGTTAAAAAGACCTCTTGTTCATTGTGTTGAAAACTCCTTGATTTCTGTCTGTCTGTGAAGTGCCTATTAAGAAGAGAAACACAGACACCAAAAAGGCAGTCTGGCTTTTGAAAACAGGATGCAACACATGCAGTCAAGGATCTAAAAGCTGCAAATGATAGGAGAATGCAAGTCAGAACGTGCTGCCCTGGGTTGCAGGAGAGAATGCAGAGGAATTAGTCTACTTGGGATGAATATCCACTTCATGGGTTGGCATCCTTCCATCTACGAAAGATGATGGACACGCAGTAAACAATTCATTTAGGTGGGGTGTCGTCTTGATGAACCTTTGTTGATGGCTGTGAAGGCCAATCCTTGAGAGGCAGGTTCTGGCTAAAGTGCTGCACGCTGGCGCCTGTTGCCAAGCTGCTGTGGCAACTGGACATCGTGGTGGTGCACACCGGTCCACAGAATGAGTCTCCATTTCCCTCTTTCGCCAGCTAGTGGCTCCCAAGTGCGATAGTTGACATTTAGGGGCTTCATGTCATGCTTGCAAGTATCCTTCAGGCGGAGCTTTGACGCCCCACTGGTCGTCTGGCCCTGGCTACCTCACCATACAGAAGCCCCTTGTGTATGTGACCATCTTCAATCCTGCAGACGGGTCCGATCCAACGAAAACACCTCTGTTTGATTACTGCCAACACACTTGGGAGTTCTGCCTTTGAGAGGACTGCCACATTTGTGATTTTGTCCTGCCAGGATATACCAATAATACACTGGAAACAGTGAAGATGGAAATTATTGAACTTCTCTTCCTTTTAGCTGTAAGTTACACATTTCACAGCCATATAGCAAGGAGTTGAGAACACAGGCCTTATAAACTATCAGCTTAGGCCTTAGGGTCAGCTTGGTGTTATCCCATGCACATTTCGCAAGTCGGCCAAAGGTGTTTGTTGTTTTCCCTATACATGTATCAAGCTCTGCATCACGGGGCAGATTATCTGTCACTGTGGAGCCAAGGTAGCAGAATTTGATAACCACTTCCAGTGGGGTGTTATTTAGTGTGATCAGGGGAGGAGATGTCCCATGACCACTGTTTTCTTGATGCTTATAGTCAAGGAGAACAAGTTCCAGGCACGGAAGAGACAGACCATGAGTCTTTGTAGCTGAGTGTCTGTGTGAGCAACTAGCGTAGCGTCATCAGCGTAGAGGAGTTCTCTGATCAGGACGTGATGTGTTTTTGTCTTCGCTTTCAGTCTTGATAGATTGTAGAGCTTGCCATCTGACTGTGTGTGCAAATAGACTCCTTCCATATCTGCAGTGAAAGCGAAGGTCAGGAGCATGGAGAAGAAGATGCCAAACAGCGTGTAGGCTAAGACACAACCCTGTTTCATTCCATTCTCCTTTCCAAAACTGTCGGAAGTGGAATCATAGAACCGTAGAAAAGTTATGGCATAGAAAGAGGCCATTCAGCCCATTGTATCTGTGCCGGCTGAAAAGACTAGCCGCCCAATCTAATCCCACCTTCCAGCACCTGGTTTGTAGTCTTGCAGGTTACAGCACTTTGCAAGTCCAGTAATAGTTCCAGTAATAGTTGTAAATCAGGAGGAGGAAGGAAGAAAGGAACTTGGTGAAATTACAATCACCAGGGAAGCGGTACTGATCAAACTGATGGAGCTGTGGGCTGACAAGTCCCCGGGTCCTGATGGACATCATCCTAGGGTCTTAAAAGAGGTGGGTAATGAGGTAGTAGATGTGTTGGTGTTAATTTTTCAAAATTCACGAGATTCCGGAAAGGTTCTATCAGACTGGAAAATAGCAAATATAACCCCTCTATTCAAGAAGGGTGGGAGGCAGAAAACAGATAACTATAGGCCAGTTAGCTTGATGTCTGTCATGGGGAAGGTGTTAGAATCGATCATTAAGGAAGTTATAGCTAGGCACTTAGAAAAACATAAGGTAATCGGGGATAGTCAGCATGGCTTTGTGAAAGGGAGATCATGCATGTTTAACCAATTTATTGGAGTTCTTTGAAGGAGTAACATGTGGCGTGGATAAAGAGGAGCCTGTTGACGTACTGTACTTGGATTTCCAGAAGGCATTTGACAAGGTGCCACATAAAAGGTTATTGCACAAAGTAGGAGCTCATGGTGGAGTGGGTGACATATTAGCATGGATAGAAAATTGGTTGGCTGGCAGAAATGGGTCCTTTTCTGATTGGCAGAAAGTGACGCGTGGAGTCCTGCGGGTGTTTGCTGGGGCCTCAACTTTTTACGATTTATATCAATGACTTAGATGAGGGGAGCAATGGCATGGTGAGTGATGACACAAAGATAGGTAGGAAAGTATGTTGTTAAGAGGACATAAGGAGCTTGCAGACCAATATAGATAGGTTGAATGAGTGGACAATAGATAGGTTGAATGAGGGCGGCACAGTGGCGCAGTGGTTAGCACTGCAGCCTCACAGCTCCAGTGACCTGGGTTCAATTCTGGGTACTGCCTGTGTGGAGTTTGCAAGTTCTACCTGTGTTTGCGTGGGTTTCCTCTGGGTGCTCTGGTTTCCTCCCACATGCCAAAGACTTGCAGGTTGATAGGTAAATTGGCCATTACCAATTGCCCCTAGTGTAGGTAGGTGGTAGGGAAATATAGGGACAGGTGGGGATGTGGTAGGAATATGGGATTAGTGTAGGATTAGTATAAATGGGTGGTTGATGGTCGGCACAGACTCGGTGGGCCGAAGGGCCTGTTTCAGTGCTGTATCTCTAAACTAAAAACTCTGGCAGATGGAGTATAATATGGAAAAATGTGAAGTTGTTCGCTTTGGCAGGAAGAATAAAAAATCAGATTATAACTTAAAAGGAGAACGACGGCAGAACTCCAAAGTGCAAAGGGATCTAGGTATTCGAGTGCATGAGTCACAAAAAGTTAACATATAGGTACAGCTAGTCATAAAGAAGGCTAATGGAATGCTATCCTTTATTACAAGAGGAATAGAGAATAAAAGTAAGGATGTTATGCTGCAGTTCTACAGGGAATTGGTGAAACCACATCTCGAATACTGTGTGCAGTTTTGGTCTCCTTATTTAAGGAAGGATGTGAATGCGTTGGAGGCGATTCTAAGGAGGTTTACTGAATTGATACCTGGAATGAGCGGGTTGCCTTAGGAGGAAAGGTTGGACAGACTGGGCTTGTTTTCACTGGAGTTTAGAAGTGAGGGGAGACTTGACTGAAGTATATAAGATCCTGAATGGTCTTGACGGTGGATGTGGAAAGGATGTTTCCTCTTGTGGGTGAGTCCAGAACTAGGGGGCACTGTTTTAAAATTAGGGGTCGCCCTTTTAGGACAGAGATGAGGAGAATTTTTTCTCTCAGAGGGTTGTGCGACATTGGAACTCTCTGCCTCAGAAGGTGGTGGTGGCAGGGTCATTGAATATTTTTAAGGCGGGGGTAGATAGATTCTTGTTAGGCAAGGGAATCAAAGGTTATCGGGGTAGATGGGAGTGTGGAGTTTGAGACACACAGATTCAATGGCGGAGCAGTCTTGAGGGGCCGAATGGCCTATTTCTGCTCCTAATTCGTATGTTCGTATGTGCAGGTACCTTTTAAATGAGTTGAGGAGTTCTGCCTCCACCACCGATCCAGGCAGTGAATTCCAGACACCCACCACCCTCTGGGTGAAAAGGTTTTTCCTCATGTCCCCTCTAATCCTTTTACCAATCACCTTAAAACTGTGCCACTCCACTAGTGGGTGCAGGTTCTTCCTGTCTACTCTATCTAGGCCCCTCATAATTTTGTACACCTCAATTAAGTCACCCCTCTGTTCTAAGCCTCCTCTGTTCTACGGAAAACAACCCTAGTCTATTCAATCTTTCCTCATAGCCGCAACTTTCAAGTCCTGGCAACATTCTTGTAAATCTCCTCTGTACTCTCTCCAGAGCAATTATGTCCTTCCTGTAATGTGGTGACCAGAACTGTACGCAATACTCCAGCTGTAGCCTAACCAGTGTTTTATACAGTTCCAGCATTACATCCCTGCTTTTGTATTCTATACTTCGTCCAATAAAGGAAAGCATTCCATATGCCTTCTTCACCACTTTATCTACCTGTCCTGCCACCTTCAGGGACCTGTGGACATGCACTCCAAGGTCTCTCACTTCTTCTACCCCTTTCAATATGCTCCCTTTTATTGTATATTCCCTCGCTTTGTTTGCCCTCCCCAAACGCATTACCTCACACTTCTCTGGATTGAATTCCATTTGCCACTTTTCCGCCCACTTAGGGCGGCACAGTGGCGCAGTGGTTAGCACCGCAGCCTCACAGCTCCAGGGACCCGGGTTCGATTCCGGGTACTGCCTGTGTGGAGTTTGCAAGTTCTCCCTGTGTCTGCGTGGGTTTTCTCCGGGTGCTCCGGTTTCCTCCCACAAGCCAAAAGACTTGCAGGTTGATAGGTAAATTGGCCATTATAAATTGTCACTAGTATAGGTAGGTGGTAGGGAAATATAGGGACAGGTGGGGATGTTTGGTAGGAATATGGGATTAGTGTAGGATTAGTATAAATGGGTGGTTGATGTTCGGCACAGACTCGGTGGGCCGAAGGGCCTGTTTCAGTGCTGTATCTCTAATCTAATCTAATCTCAATCATTGCTATCTTTCTGGAGTCGACAGCTATCCTCTTCACTATCAACTACACGTCCAATTTTTGTGTCATCTGCAAATTTCCCAATCATACCTCCCACATTTAAGTCCAAATCATTAATATATACCACAAACAGCAAGGGACCCAACACTGAGCCCTGTGGAACGCCACTTGAAACCACCTTCCATTCGCAAAAACAAACAGTTTTGAGCCATCAAACTGTACAGTGCAGTGCATGTTGTCATGGAAGGAACAAATGAGACTGAGGAGCTTTGGTGGACAGCCAATTTTTCTCAAAATCTTGTAGAGCCCTGCTCTACTGACGGTGCCGAATGCCTTAGTGAGATCTACAAAAGCAAAGTAAAGGGGTATACTCTGTTCCCTACACTTCTCTTGTAGTTGGTGTATGGAGAAGATCATATCCACAGTAGATCTGCTGGCACGGAAACTGCACTGTGCTTCTAGGTACACTCAATCTGCAAGCAAAATGAGTCTTTTAAGTATGACTTAGCAAAGGCCTTCCCCATGACACTAAGAAGTGAGATGCCCCTGTAGTTGCTGCAGTCTCCTCTGTCTCCTTTGTTTTTGTATAGTGTGATGATTTTGGCATCACGCATCTCCTGTGAAACTGCGCCTACTTTCCAGCAGAGAAGGGGAACGTCATAAAAGTGTGGCAATAGATAGGACTTTCCGTGCTTGAGCAGTGCAGCTGGGATTCCGTCCTTGCCCGGTGCCTTTCCGCTCACTAGGTAGTCTATGGCCTTCTCAAGCTCCAGTGATGAGGGTTCTTCATCTAATTCATCCATGACAGGAAGTTGTGGGAGAGCATCAAGCGCAGACTGGGAGATGTTCGACTCACAGGAGTACAGCACACAGTAGTGTTCAGCCCAGCTGGACATCTGTTTACTTCTGTCGATGAGTATTTCACCATCTGCTGACTTCAGGGGAGCAACTTTGGTGATGGCAGGGTGAAGCGCCCTCGATCCCTTCATACATAGCTCATAGATTTCCTTTGTCACATACAGTTTGGATTTCTTGACATAAGCTGATCCATTGTTTGTTTGCGCAGTACCTCCCTCCCCTTTGCACGGCTGTCTTGGCTACTTTCAGGTCATGCTGTTGGGTTTATGTTGTGCATCATGTAAGCTTTGATTTTTGCATCAATGGCAAATATCATCTCAGCTCAAACCAGCCCTTGTTGTGGGTTCCGCCTTTACCAGGTGATGCTTCTGCTGCTTCATAGATGATTGAGCTTAGTGACTTCCAAGCTTCATCAATGCCGGCATCGATGCTTTCCGTTAAGGCTTTGGTGGATAGCAAGTGTTCTGGTGACAGTGTGAGGTTCTGGTATTTGACATCATCGTGTTTGGAGCTGTGGAACTTTCAGGGGTGCACCTTCACCCTGCTGCTGATAAGAGAGTGGTCAGTGTCGCAATCTGCGCAATGGTAGTCTGCTTGAGCTTGAATATCCTCTCACTTGCAGTGAATTAGCCGTGCATAAAGGAGCAGAAGATTTTCTGAGCCAGGAATATTGGATGGAAGTTATTTTTCCATGCTGTGTGCCTTTAAAATGCTTCCCCTGAGTTCCCACATGCTTTTTGAGACTCCCCACAATCCGCCCATCGAGTCCCCTCTGGTTTCATTGAATTATAAATTAGAACAGAATAGAAGGAGGCCATTTGGCCTATCAAGTGTGTGCTGGCTCTTTCAAAGAGCAATCCAGTTAGTTGAAGACTACTAATGAATCTATATCCACCAACCTATCAGGCAGTGCATTCTAAATCCTAACCATTCATTGCATAAAAGTTTTTTCCTCATGCTGCCTGCAGCTCTTTTGTCAATCACCTTAGATCTGTGCTCTCTGATTCGTGACCCCGAGCCACTGGAAACAGTTTCCTTTATTTACTCGATCTAAACCCTTCATGATTTTAAATGCCTCGATCAAATTTCCTCTCAAGCCTTCTCTACTCCAAAGAGAAGAACCCCAGCTTCTCCAGTCTATCCATGTAACTGTAATCCTGCAATCATGGAACCATTCTAGGAAATTTCTTCTGTATCCTTTCAAAAGCCTTCAAGTCGTTCCTAAAGTGTGGTGCCCAGAATTGAACACAATACTTTGGCTGGGCAGAACTGGGTTTATATATGTTTAGCAAAACTTCCTGGCTTTTGTATGCTATGCCTCTATTTGTAAAGCCTAAGTATGGCATTCCCTATTGGCATACCAATGCATCTCTTTTTTAAAATTTTTATTCTTCCATGGGATGTGGGCGTCACTGGCAAGGCCAGCATTTATTGCCCATCCCTAATTGCCCTTGACAACTGAGTGGCTTGCCAGGCCATTTCAGAGGGCAGTTAAGAGTCAACCACATTGCTGTGGATCTGGAGTCACATGTAGGCCAGACCAGGTAAGGATAGCAAATTTCCTTCCCTAAAGGACAGTAGTGAACCAGATGGGTTTTTACAACAATTGACAATAGTTTCATGGCACCATTACTGAGACTAGTCTTCAATTCCAGAGTTTTACTAAATATTGAATTTATTAATGAAACTTGAATTCTACCAGCTGCCGTGGTGGGTTATGAACCTGTGTCGGTAGGGCATTAGCCTGGGCCTCTAGATTACTAGTTCAGTGACATTACCACTATGCCACCATCTCCCCTAATTATCATGGACCAGTATGAGGAGCAGCACAGGATGGAGCTAAGCAGAAGCAGGCATCTTTAAAAGAGAATGCTGCCCACTAGATATTGTCCACCCCCAAAGAATTTACAAGCAGCACAGCTCATTTGAGGACCTCACTAAGGAGCTCCAGGCAGAAGAGCGCACTTCACCAAAAGAGGTAATAGGGTGTCTCTGTGAACTGTTGCAAGAAGACTTAATGCTACACTCATCTGCATTAACTGTGTTCATTGTGGCTATGAAGGTGACCACTGTCCTCAACTTTGATACTGTTGGATCATTTCAGGCTGCCACCAAGGATCTCTGTAAGATCACCCAGGAACATGCAATTTACAGGTTACTAACAACTGTTACATGCTAACAGTCAAATATATAACCTTTGGAACCATAGCACGGCAAAACAGATAAGGCCATACAATTTTATGGAGTTGTTGGCTTCCCCCAGATATAGGATGTAATCCAATCAACTACATTGACAGGAAGGGACTTCACTTTCTATCTGCTTAGATAGCATGTGACAGCAATCAGAGGATCTTCCATATCCATGCATGATAATGCATTCATCCTTCATAATTTAACCCACTCTGACCTTCTTCAGGGAAGAGAATCATATCAACAGATGCCTTCTGAATGACAAAACCTACCTCTTGCTCCCATCTGATACACAAATCTGAATGGCCCAAATAGCTGGCTGAGGAGCCATCTTTAGTGACAGCCGTAAGAAGTATCAGATGATAGGTCCTCTCAGAAGTCTTTTCCTCTGTGTAACTCAGTCTATCATAAACCATAAAGGTGGTATGGTTATTATCACCAAATGACACCTTGGTCTCTTTCCCGAGACCTCTAGTACCTAGCCCCTCTCAAAGCATCACACTTGGTTCCACCCCTCTTGTCTCTCCTTTAAAATCCTCATTGCCTATTGTCCCCCATTCTCAGTGCACATTACTCATCGAGATATCCACCATCCCTCAGCCTCTGCACTCAGTAAGTCCTGTTCCTTGATGATTTTGATCTTCATCTCTGATCCCTTTGCATTTTCTCTTCTGAATTCACTGCTTTCCAGCCCTCCCTAAACCTCTCCCTCCAGATAAACACTCCCACTCATATTCATGGGCAACCTCTCAACTTTGCCAACATCTGAGGCTTTTCTATTTACTTGGGCTTGGTCAGAGAAAAGGTGATATCTAAACACTTCCTTTGTCCCTTCACAATGCATAACATTCTTCCCCCTTCCAAAGTACCTCCTTTATGTTTACTGTGGAAAAAACTCTCCTCCAGTCCCTTACACCTGTACTATTAAATTACCAATGCCTAGCCTCTGATTCTTCATTTGCCATGATAAGACTGTAGCCATTGATCTGCACAACTACTCCCTCACGCTGACCTTTGATGTCTTTGTCACAGGTTTAAACTAGTAAAGTACAAATGTAGGACTGAAATGAAGGAACTTTTTCACACAAAGAATTAGTGTTACATGGAATAGACTCCTGGATAGAGTACTGGAGGTGAAAATCCTGGAATCATTTAAGAATCAATTGAATTTAGGGCTATTCCGAATGGATGCACCAAGATGGGCCAAATGTCCTTTAATGTGTGGTATCAGCAATAGATGCCTTCTAAAAAACACTGGCTTGCCAACGCATTATATGATGATGGTTTACTGCATGCCAAGTCTGTCATAGAGTCATAGAACTATACAGCTCAGAGGCCCTTCGGCCCATCGTGTCTGCGCTGGCCATCAAGCACCTAACTACTCTAATCCCATTTTCCAGCACTTGGCCCATAGCCTTGCATTTCAAGTGCTCATCTAAATACTTCTTAAATGTTGTGAGGGTTCCTGCCTCTACCACCACTTCAGGCAGTGCATTCTAGATTCCAACCACCCTCTGAGTGAAAAATGTTTTCCTCAAATCCCCTCTAAACCTCCTGCACCTTACCTTAAACCCCTGGTTATTGACACCTCCGCTAAGGGAAAAAAGTTTCTTCCTATCTAACCTATCAATGCCCCTCATAATTTTGTATACCTCAATCATGTCCCCCCTCAGCCTTCTCTGCTTTAAGGAAAACAACCCTAGCCTTTTCAGTCTCTCTTCATAGCTGAAATGCTCCAGCCCAGGCAACATCCTGGTGAATCTCCTCTGCACCCTCTCCAGTGCAATCACATCCTTCCTATAGTGTGGTGCCCAGAACTGTTTACAGTACTCCAGCTGTGGCTAACTAGCATTTTATACAGCTCCATCATAACCTCCCTGCTCTTATATTCTATGCCTCGGGTAATAAAGGCAAGTATCCCATATGCCTTCCTAATTACCTTATCTACCTGTGCTGCTACCTTCAGTGATCTATGGACAAGTGCACCAAGGTCCCTCTGATCCTCTGTCCATCCTAGGGTCCTACCATCCATTGTATATTGCCTTGCCTTGTTAGTCCTCCCAAAATGCATCACCTCACACTTCTCAGGATTAAGTTCCATTTGCCACTGCTCCGCCCATCTATATATCTTTATTTAGAGATACAGCACTGAAACAGGCCCTTCGGCCCACCGAGTCTGTGCCGACCAACAACCATTTATACTAACCCTACATTAACCCCATATTCTCTACCACATCCCTACCATTCTCCTACCACCTACCTACACTAGGAGCAATTTTCAATGGCCAATTTACCTATCAACCTGCCAGTCTTTGGCTGTGGGAGGAAACCAGAGCACCCGGCAGAAACCCACGCAGACACAGGGAGAACTTGCAAACTCCGCACAGGCAGTACCCAGAACTGAATCCGGGTCGCTGGAGCTGTGAGGCTGCGGTGCTAATCACTGCGCCACTGTAACCTAAAGCTTTTCTCCTCACTATTTACGACACCACCAATTTTCAGGTCATCTGCGAATTTACTGAACGTACCTCCTATTTTCACGTCTAAATCATTAATGTACACTACAAACAGCAAGGGTCCCAGCACCGATCCCTGTGGCACACCACTGGTCACAGGCTTCCACTCGCAAAAGCAACTCTCGATCATCACCCTCTGTCTCCTGCCACTAAGCCAATTTTGGATCCAATTTGTCAAATTGCCCTGGATCCCATGGGCTCTTACCTTCTTAACCAATCTCCCATGAGGGAGCTTATCAAAAGCCTTACTGAAGTCCATGCTGACTGCATCAACTGCTTTATCCTCATCTACACATCTAGTCGCCACCTCGAAAAATTCAATCAAGTTAATTAGACACGATCTCCCCCTGACAAAGCCATGCTGACTATCCCTGATTAATCCCTGCCTCTCCAAGTGGAGATTAATCCTGTCCCTCAGAATTTTTTCCAATAGCTTCCCAACCATCGATGTTAGGCTCACTGGCCTGTAATTACCTGGTTTATCCTTGCTACCCTTCTTGAATAATGGTACCACATTTGCTGTCCTCCAATCCTCTGGTACCTCTCCTGTGGCCAGAGAGGATTTGAAAATTTGTGTCAGAGCCCCTGCTATCTCCTCCCTTGCCTCACATAACAGCCTGGGATACATCTCATTTGGGCCTGGGGATTTATCCACTTTTAAGCCCACTAAGACAACTAATACTTCCTCCATTTCAATGCTAATATGTTCAAGTATATCACAACCCCCCTCCCTGATCTATACACCTACATCGTCCTTCTCCGTAGTGAACACAGATGAAAAGTAATCATTTAAAACCTCACCTTTGTCCTCCGGCGCCACGCACAGATTGCCACTTTGGTCCTTCATGGGCTCTACTCTTTCCCTAGTTATCCTCTTGCTCTTAATATAGTTATAAAATGCCTTAGGATTTTCCTTTATCTCCCCTGCCAGTCTTTTTTCATGTCCCCTTTTCGCTCTCCTAATTACTTTTTTTAAGTACCCCCCTGCACTTTCTATATTTGTCTAGTGCCTCTGCTGTTTTCAATGTTCTGTATCTGCCATAAGCCTCCTTTCTTTTCCTGATCCAATCCTCTATATCCCTTGACATCCAGGGTTCCCTGGACTTGTTGGTCCTACCCTTCACCTTAAAGGGCACACGTTGGCTCTGAACTCTCACTATTTCCTCTTTGAATGACTGCCACTGGTCTGATGTAGACGTTCCTACAAGTAGCTGCTCCCAGTCCACATTGGCCAGATCCTGTTTTATCATATTGAAATTGGCCTTCCCCAAATTCAGTACCTTTATTTCCGGTCCATCTTTATCCTTTTCCATAACTATCTTAAATCTTACAAAGTTATGGTCACTATACCCAAAATCCTCCCCCACTGACACTTCTACCACTTGTCTGGCTTCATTCCCTAGGATTAGGTCGAGTACTGCTCCTTCTCTTGTAGGACTTTCTACGTCCTGACTCAAAAAGCTCTCCTGGATGCATTTTAAGAATTCCGCCCCCTTTAAGCCTTTTGCACTAAGACTATCCCAGTTGATATTGGGGAAGATGAAATCCCCAACTATTATTACCCTTTTATTTCTACACTTCTCTGAGATTTGTCTACATATCTGCTCCTCTATCTCTCCCTGACTCTTTGGAGGCCTGGAGTACACTCTCAGCCAAGTGATTGCCCCTTTTTGTTTTGAGGTTCTACCCATACAGCCTCATTTCAGGGACCTTCTAAGATATCATCCCTCCTTACTGCAGTAATTGACTCCTTGATCAAACAGTGCAATGCCACCTCCTCTTTTACCCCCCTTCCCTGTCTTGCCTGAAGATTCTATATCCTGGAATATTGAGCTGCCAGTCCTCCCCCTCCCTCAACCATGTGTCTGTGATAGCAATAATACAATAATATCATAATCCCATGTGATAATAGAGTCATAGAGTTATACAGCACAGAAACAGGCCCTTCAGCCCATCGTGCCCATGCCAGCCATCAAGCACCTATCTATTCTAATCCCATTTTCCAGCACTTGGCCCATAGCCTTGTATGCTATGGCATTACAGACCAGAAGTCACAGGTTCATTTACCAACCTGGGATGAATGAATTAGTTTCAGTTTAGACAGCAGTATAAACACTACAGTTAGCCTCAGGCTAGGGTGAGGAAAAAACAGGCAGAATTCTCACTCTGGATCACCACCTAGTGACACGTGGTAGAAAACATGTGCTTATGTGATTGGCAAGGCTGATATCTTCCCATGAGTTCTGTTGAAAGGTCATTGACCCGAAACATTGGGCTGAGTTTTACTAGCTCGCCGTCGATCTGTACTCCGCGGAGCCGCCATGATATTATGCATGGCCGAGGCGTACAGCCCCTCCCCACCGATGACGTGGAGTGGGTGTGTGATCCGTCCCCGGCAACAGCGTCTGGTGCCACTGCGCAGGCGCCGGCGCCATTTTTAAAGGGCTACCAGCCATTATAATTCATTTAATGTTTTAAAGGTATATTGCTTTAAAGTTTATTACAAGTTATTAAATTAATGTTCCCAGCCCCTCTCCCACCTCCCCAATAAATTTACCTTTCATCCCTTGCCCTCTCCCCCCCAAAAAAAATACTCACCTTGTGTCCCTGACATTCCTCCTCCCACAAAGGTCAAAAACTTTTAACTTTACCCCTTCCCATCACATACAGGACCAATCAGATAGGTTTGATCCCACTCCCCAGCTCTCGCACTGATAAACTTACCTCCTCCTCCCTCCCTACCACTGTTCCACCATTCATCACTGCTCGGAGATCGGACAGCGTGTGTCTGCGGCCACTGACCGCAATATAGGAGCAGGACGGCCGGCGGCACCAGGTAATTCATTAACTCCTTAATTTACATTGATTACCATATTTAAATGTGGCTCCCATTGCCAAGCGGCGGGGTAGCCGCCACGAGGTCTCGCCGCCACCAGCAATTTGGGGCTGGGCCATCCCGGCGTCAAGGCCCATGGCGATCCTCTCCCAGAGGCATCTTACGGCCGCCCCCCCCCCCCCCCCGGCACCGTCCAACGCCCTCAATTCATCTGCCTTACTAGTAAGACTCCTCGCATTAAAATAGATGCAATCCAGCCTTGCATTTTTCACTTGTGCCTTAACAGGTCTATATTTGCTCTGCCTTCCAGACTGACTCAGTTTCTCTTTTATATTTGACTGTGAATCCCCTTACTGTACCTCCACTCTGTATCCCATCCCTCTGCCAAATTAGTTTAAACCCTCCCCCCCAAAACAACAGCACTAGCAAACCTCCCAGCAAGGATGTTGGTCCCGTTCCGGTTCAGGTGCAACCCGCCCAACTTGTACAGGTCCCACCTTTGCCAGAAACAGACACAGTGATCCAGGAAACTAAAGCCCTCCCTCTTGCACCATCTCCTCAGCCACGCATTCATCTGCCCTATCCTCCTAATCCTATACTCACTAGCATGTGGCACCGGGAGTAATCCAGATATTACAACCTTTGAGGTCCTGCTTTTTAATCTGCTACCTAGCTCCCTAAATTCTTGTTGCAGGACCTCATCCCTCTTTCTACCTATGTCGTTGGTACCAATGTGCACCACGACCTCTGACTGTTCACCCTCCCCCTTCAGAATGTCCTGCAGCCGCTCCGTGACATCCTGTGATTGGCAGAGTGCTTGAATTTTGAATGAGTAGGAGATGGAAGAATAAGCATCAATGATGGATATTATCTTGGAGCTGGGCAATACGCTCTTATGTGACCCTTTCCAATTGACTCAACTGATTCTAGGATCGCTAGCTAGAGGATCATTTTCTTGAGGCAGATTGGGGGCTTGAGATTGGGGAACACATCACCTGTTCTTCTCTCCCTAATAGTATGTGCTCCATTTTTGTGCTAATATAAATAGATTGACAGTGGTGTAGCTTTGAAGCACATAAATACTGTAATGCAAGTGGTATCTTGCCTCACAAAATACATATGAACCAATGAGCATGCAGCACACAAGTGGCTGTTGGTGGAAGCAACATTGAGGGATTTTAGTTTCTGGTATGTGAACCACATCACTAAAATATTTCCTCAGTAGGTGGGTGTGCCATGCATAATTATTGGCTGGCTTGTGATTGTTTGAATGAGGATAAAGTATTACCAGAATCTATTAACACATCCACAATCAGGGTTCAGCTGCTTCGAATGGGGCTGATTTGCACTATTGGACAGTTGATCGACAGAGCGGTCCAGCCGCCTGCCTATCAAGTGGGCGAGAAGGCCCAAGGTATTTTTGTTTAGGACACAGAGGTAACATTTAGGTTGAAACAAAAGCAATGCATATGTACAAAACCATCAGGGCAACAACATTTACGACATCGAAAAAATGTCAGCATTCCAAGATATTAGTGGTTGGCACCAGCCAGATGAATTGCAGGGTTTTTTTTCCAGTCCTCCACTTTCCTATGTTCGAACAAGAGTTCCATTGTAAGTTACTCTGTGTGATGTTTATGTACTTGTGTGCATGCCTGTGCATGAGTGAGTAAGAAGGAGAAAGATATATGAGCAGCACTGTAGTAACACTGAGCAAGGTCTATAATTTCACCTTCCTCAATTCATGTTTTTGTATTCAAGGATGCAGAGGGTAACCTCCTGCAAGGAAATTATGGACGTGGTTCTTGAGCTCTCCCCAACTTTGCTGTTCCCTTTTGTTATTGGGGATAATTTTCAACTTGAGCCTTGTCCACACAAGCCAAATGTCAGAAATATGGGTACGTATTGGATGTTTTTCCAAGCATCCATTTTAAATGCTATCTTGTTGTGCAAGTAGAGATGTAATCTTAACAGAAGGTTGAAGGAGCATATGCACAGTGAGAAACCTGTCAAACCTACAGTTTGTCCTGTGCGTCAGTACATGACCACACATTATGTGCCTTGGTTGCGTAACAATGATTTTGAATAAAGCACTTCGAAGGTGCAAGTGTGCCAAGGCTTTAAATTGTAAGTTGCAGCTTGAACGTGTGCCCTGCTGGATAATGGTCATGTTGTAGGGTTTTGTGAGGGCATGGCATAAATCAACAGTAAATATGCAACAAAAAGTTTAACAGGTGGTTTCCTTAAAGAAATATGTCATTTTTTGCAGAAATAATCCAAGGACAACATTTACCTACACTGCCACCTCCTTTCAGGCATGCTGGAAGGGTGTTGTAGAATAGGGAACAGGGCAACTCCCCTAACACAAAGCATGCAGCAGCATCTCCACTTTGCCAACAATCAAAAAGAGGTGGTTTGGTGCCTGGTTACTCCATCTTTTTTCCACAAACTCTGTTTTCTGTCTTAATAAATTGCCATTCATTTAATTTGTCTAATACAGTTTTTGGACATGATGAAAAACAAATAGAATTTCTTGCAAGCACTGAAAAAGTTCACACGAGAACTTAAAATTCTACACAGCCTTTGGAAGGACTGAATTTTTTTTTCTCCAAATGAGGCTACTTAAGTTGAAAGATTCTTGTTGCAAAATATGGCTCCATAGGCACCCGTGTTTTTGGTGCAACAGTGCCGTTTCACATCCAAAATGGCATCCGGATCGTGCGCACACACTTCTGGGCCAGGATTTTATCTGGACAAAGGGGTTTTGACCACTGGCAAAAGCACCAGCAAGAGCCCCGCTTCACCTCTTCTGAGTAAGGCCTGCTGGATCAAGTGCCAATTAGCCACTTAAGTGGACAGCGGCAGGCCTTCCCCAGGATCGAGGACCCTGGCGATGCAAGTCCTGCCTGCTGAGAGCTGTCGGCCAATCAGAGGCCAGCAACTCTTTAACTGAGCAGCACCACCACTGATACAGCAATTCCCTCGCGCTGAGCCCTTCGTGACTCTCCCTAACGCTACGTAGCTGCAGGAAATACTCAACGGGGCAGTCAGTTCCCAGAGGGAAAGGTGGATTGACGTTTTAAGGGGCAGGGGGAAAAAGTTCTGGTAGCTGATATGTCAATCTGGAGTACCTTTCCCTTCAGACACAAGCCTTAAATAAAAATCGGCAATCAACTGGCAACTGACACCCCCAAGTGTGAACCCCAGGGGGTAGGGATGGCGCCCACCCATTGCACTGTTGGCCAGTGGGAGGAGGGGCTGCTGCCAGTAGACCACTCAACCGAGGCCCTGAAATCAGGCCACAGGTAAGTCTCAGCGGGAGGGGATTTGCAGGGTGGGGGTGGTGGGGGAGGGGGGTCGGCAGCAAATGCAGGGGTGTGGCTCTCAGGGAGAGCATTAATTGCCCAATTATGGGCCTCAACGGGTGGTGGGGCGGGAAGACCATTCACAGACCTTCTCACCTTGGACTTAATTTGGGTGGAGGCGGAAAGGTGATGGGGTCCCTCCGCGCCACCATCCAGCCCAAATATAGGCTCTCCCCACCTAAAAACCCGATGTGGGGAGAGCATAAAATTTCCCCCCTGGTATGGGCCATGCCAGATGTCACTTTAGGTAGGTCAGTCGTGCCTGTGCTAGGAGCATGCGGCGCAGGTATAACGAGGAAGCATCTTCTGACGTCACTCAGTGTGCACCGCTGATTTGATGTCAGCGGTGTCATTTTTGACCTCACCGCTATAGCTACTGCCCTCTTTTAACCTCACAGAGGGGAGTATGCATTCAGCAACAGGAAGTGCATCCCAGCAGTACTATTTAAAGGGACCATCAGCCACTCTCAGGTTAGTTGTTGATTGATTTCTATTGCCTGCTGCTGTCAATGTCGTAAATGTTGTACTGTCATGTAAAGTTGGTGAAGACAAAAGAGAGTGGTGTGGCACGCGGCGAAAGCATTGACCGGACTTCAAGAGTTCTGCTCAGACCACTTGCTCGCAGTTTCTATCTCCCTCAGCCTGCAGCATGACATCGAAAATGAATAGTGGCAACACAGAGGAGCACAAGCTCAATCAGAGGCCAGCCCAATGCTGAAGTGTACACAAATTATGCAAGCCATCCTGACCCAAAAAGTGATGGAACGTTAAGTGCTAGCACTATTGGGCAGACGGAAGTCCTACCCCAACATTCTTCCAGGAGGGATTACAAAAAATCTAAGCTTGTGTGTTTTTATGTGAAGTTTTAACTGGGTCATAATTGACAAATTTAAACTTGATTTCTCTTACAGGACTATCTGTGTCTGCATGCACACACATCTGGTTTGGGACCTCAGCACCTTTTGAACTTTAACAATCAAGTTATTAATTTTTCACAATGTTTATGGAACAACAGGGGCTTTATTTTCTAGATTCCTATACAAAAATGCAAGCTTTGTGATGCAGTATCATTCTGAAAAAATAAAAGGGTTTAATGGGGTAGGTGTAGAGAAGATGATTCCAGTTGTAGGGGTGACCAAACTAGGGGCCTAGATGGTGGTGTAGTGGAATGTCACTTGACTAGTAATCCAGAGGTCCAGGCTAATTCCTGGGGACATGGGTTCTAATCCCACCATGGCAGCTGGTGGAATTTAAATTCATTTAATAAATTAAATTCAATTAATTAATACAAATTCTGGAATTGAAAGCTGGTCTAAGTAATTGCCATGAAACTATCATCAATTGTAAAAACCCACCTGGTTCACTGCTGTCCTTACCTGGTCTGGCCTGCATGTGACTCCAGATCCACAGCAATGTGGTTGACTCTTAACTGCCCGCTGAAATGGCCTACTAAGCCATTCAGTTCAAGGGCAATTAGGGATGAGCATCAAATGCTAGCCTGCCAGTGATGCCCATATCTCATGAAAGAATAAAAAAAATCATCGTCAGAGTATAGTATACATAGGAGGAGGCTATTTGGCCTATTGAATCTGCACCAGCTCATTCAAAGAGCAATCCATTTAGTCCCACATCCCTACTCTTCCAGATATCCCTGCTTTTTTTTCTCCTTCAACTATTTATCCTTTTGAAGTATAATATTTTTTCTAAACCCACTGCCCTATCAGGCTGTGCATTCCAAATCCTAACCACTTGTTGCATAAGAAAGCTGTTCCTGGTGTTGCTTCTGGTTCTTTTACCAATCACCTTAAATCTGTGCCCTCTGGTTATCTAACCCCTTCATGACTTTAAACATTTCTACCAAATCTCCTCTTAGCTTTCAAGGCAAACAACTCCAGCTTCTCCAGTCCCTCCACATAACTGTAATGCCTCATCCCTGGAATTATTCCAGTAAATCTCATCTGTACCCTCTCCAAAGCCCTTAAACATGATGCCCATAATTGGACACATAACTCCAGCTGGGGCCGAACAAGAGTTTTATATAGGTTTAGCATAACTTTCGGGCTTTTGTACTTTATGCCTCTGTTTATTAAGCCCAGTACTGAAGACCTGTGCTCCAGAACTTGCCGCGCCCCTAGCCAAGCTGTTCCAGTACAGCTACAACACTGGCATCTACCCTGCAATGTGGAAAATTGCCCAGATATGTCCTGTACACAAAAAGCAGGACAAGTCCAACCCGGCCAATTACCACCCCATCAGCCTACTCTCAATCATCAGTAAAGTGATGGAAGATGTCATCAACAGTGCCATCAAGCAGCACTTGCTTAGCAATAACCTGCTCAGTGACGCTCAGTTTGGGTTCCGCCAGGGCCACTCAGCTCCAGACCTCATTACAGCCTTGGTCCAAACATGGACAAAACAGCTGAACTCCAGATGTGAGGTGAGAGTGACTGCTCTTGACATCAAGGTGGCATTTGACTAAGTGTGGCATCAAGGAGCCCTAGAAAAATTGAAGTCAATGGGAAACAGGAGGAAAACTCTCTATCCATTGAGCCATACGCAGCACGAAGGAAGATGATTGTGATTGTTGGAAGACAATCATCTCAGCTCCAGGACATCACTGATGGAATTCCTCAGGGTAGTGTCCTAGGCCGAACCATGTTCAGCTGCTTCGTCAACGACCTTCCCTCCAACATAATGTCAGAAGTGGGGATGTTCGCTGATGACTGTGCAGTGTTCTGTACCATTCGCGACTCCTTAGATACCAAAGCAGTCTGTGTCCAGATGCAGCAAGACCTGGACAACATTCAGGCTTGGGTTGTTAAGTAGTAAGATTCACACCACATAAGTGCTAGGCAATGACCATCTCAAACAAGAAAGAATCTAACCATCTCCCCTTGACGTTCAATAGCATTACCATCGCTGAATCCCCCACTATCAACATACTGGCGGATTCCATTGACCAGAAACTGAACTGGACCAGCCATATAAATACTATGGCTACAAGAGCAGGTCAGAGGCTGGGAACTCTGCAGCGCATCTCCTGCCAACTCAAAGCCTGTCCACCATCTACAAGGCACAAGTCAGGGGTCTGATGGGATACTCGCCACTTGCCTGGACAAGTGCAGCTCCAACAACACTCAAGAAGCTCGACACTATCCAAGACAAAGCAACCCACTTGATTGGTACCCAATCTACCACCTTAAACATTCACTCCCTCCACCATGAGCGCAAGATGCACTGCAGCAACCCACTAAGCCTCCTTCAAAAGCACCAGGAAAACCCATGACCTCTACCACCTAGAAGGACAAGGGCAGCAGACACATGGAAACCTGCAATTTCCCCTCCAAGCCACTCACCATCCTGATTGGATTCACTGTCACTGTGTCAAAATCGTGGATCTCCCTCCCCAACAGTACCTACACATGGACTGGAGCAGTGCAAGAATACGGCTCATTACCAACTTCTCAAAGGCAATTAAGGATGGGCAACAAATGCTGGTCTTGCCAGCAATACCCACATCCCATGAGCAAATAACAAAAAGCTCAGACTGAAGTCATGCAATTTTAGGGGTCAGCAATGTGTCTGTACCGGGACACCAGTGTCCATGGTAAAAGATTTTGGGATCCGTGACTGGTAATTTCAGGAATGAGAAATTTCCCATTGACTTCTTCTTTCCAGACAAAGTCCAACTTGAAAAAAATTCACAGCCGTCATTTTCACAGCTGATAGGTTTTTAGAGCGGGAGCAGCAGCTTCCAATTCGGACAAGGTCGCGTTTTCGGTGGTTTCTGATTTTTTTTTTTAAAAGCCTGTCGAAAACTCAAACTTGTCCTGAGTTCGGAAGCCGTTGTTCCCGTTCTAAAAACCTGCCAGCTGTGAATTGTTTTAAAAAAAAAATGACCAATCACAAAGCAACTCTGGGAGAGTTCCTGCTTTCTGCAACTGTTTAGTGAGAAAAAGAGAGGGGGAGCAGGGGAGAAGCAGACAGGGAGAGGGCAGCGGGGGGGACAGGGAGAGAGAGGGGAGGAGGGGAATATGGGAGGGGGTGAGGGAGAAGGGGGGGCTGAGGGGGGGAGAAGGGGAGAGGGGGAGAGGGAGAAAAGGAGAGAGAGGGGGAAGAGACGGAGAGAAGAGACATAGGGAGAGAGGGAGAGAGAGAGGAGGGGGGGAGAGGGGGAAAGAGGGGGAGAGGGGAAAGAGGAGGAGAGAGAGAGGGGAGAGAGAGGGGGGAAGAGGTGGGGTGAGAGAGAATAGGGGTTAGAGATTGGGGGTGAGAGAGTGGGGTGAGATAGAGTGGGCTGAGAGTGGGGTGCGAGAGAGTTGTGGAGGGGGAGAGAGATGGACACAGAGGGGGTAGAGAGAGAGGGGAGATGGACACAGAGTGGCGAGAGAGAGAGAGGGATGAGAAATAGACACAGAGAGGGGAGAGTGAGAGGGGAGAGAGATGGGCACAGAGGGGGGAGAGAGATGGACGCAGAGACGGGAGAGCGGTGAGAGATGGACACAGAGAGGGGATAGGGATTGACACAGAGAGGGAGAGAGAGAGATCAAGATCACTCCTGACAGATGGACATCTATCCGAATTCTCCGCACCGCTACATCGTGTGTGGGCAGACACTGACTACTTGTGCAAGCAAAAACAATGCCAGGTTCTCACTAAATAGGGGGAAACGCATTTTAAATCGGACTGTGTTTTGACGGCATTAGGTTGGCTATACACCTTATATACAAATTAATTGCCCCCATGTCCGTGGCTGAGTCAATAATTTTGTCAAATGTCCGTGGTGCAACATGTTGGTGCCTATCCCTGTGCAAGGTCAGTTTGCTGCTATGCAAGCTCAGACTGCTGACATGGCTGTGGATACCAATGTTCAAAGGGGTTTGCAGGGAATCACAGCTTTGCAGCAATCTATGCTCCAACAGAATATTACAGTTGCTGAGGCGCCACCCTAGGGGAGTGCCAGTGGCTCTGTGCAGCATGAACCTGCTGTCTTCTCTCAGCAAGATAACATTCGTCCTCCACCACTGCCACTCTGTCAGTGCCCTTGCTGTTGCCTCTCAGCCAGCCAGCCCAGACTGCTGCTGCCCAGGCCAATATGGCGCATCCATAGTTGGGCCGTTCCGGACCACAGCTGCTTGAGGTCGTCCTGCAAGATCATCTGCAGTCTCTGCCACTGAAACTCAGCAACCTTCCACCAATCATACTGCAGCCAGGGGAACAGCACTGCATAGGAGCAGCAGGGCAGGCAAAGGCACAACGAATGCAGGTAACTAAGAGAGTGCTCAAGGATGATTAGTTGGCTTTTGTATGCAATATGGCATGATTTCATTTATAAATTTGATTTGAAATCTTTATTTTGTCTTGGCATTTTTATTTTCATTGTGGCCAAGTGGATACTGTGATGCTCAATAAGAGAGGGAAGGTATGGAGTGAGGGACTATTGGTGAATGGGGAATTACGAACAAAATTCGGCAGGAGCTGGGGAATGTAGATTGGGAGCAGCTGTTTGAAGGTAAATCCACATTTGATATGTGGGAGGCTTTTAAAGAGAGGTTGATTAGCGTTCAGGAGAGACATGTTCCTGTGAAAATGAGGGATAGAAATGGCAAGATTAGGGAACCATGGACGACAGGTGAAATTGTGAGACTAGCTAAGAGGAAAAAGGAAGCATACATAAGGTCTAGGCTGTTGAAGAAAGACGAAGCTTTGGAAGAATATCGGGAATGTAGGACCAATCTGAAACGAGGAATTAAGAGGGCTAAAAGGGGTCATGAAATATCTTTAGTAAACAGGGTTAAGGAAAATCCCAAAGCCTTTTATTCATATATAAGGAGCAAGAGGGTAACTAGAGAAAGGATTGGCCCACTCAAGGACAAAGGAGGAAAGTTATGCGTGGAGTCAGAGAAAATGGGTGAGATTCTAAACGAGTACTTTGCATCGGTATTCACCGAGGAGAGGGACATGACGGATGTTGAGGTTAGGGACAGATGTTTGATTACTCTAGGTCAAGTCGGCATAAGGAGGGAGGAAGTGTTGGGTATTCTAAAAGGCATTAAGGTGGACAAGTCCCCAGGTCCGGATGGGATCTATCCCAGGTTACTGAGGGAAGCGAGAGAGGAAATAGCTGGGGCCTTAACAGATATCTTTGCAGCATCCTTAAACACGGGTAAGGTCCCGGAGGACTGGAGAATTGCTAATGTTGTCCCCTTGTTTAAGAAGGGTAGCAGGGATAATCCAGGTAATTATAGACCGGTGAGCCTGACATCAGTGGCAGGGAAGCTGCTGGAGAAGATACTGAGGGATAGGATCTATTCCCATTTGGAAGAAAATGGGCTTATCAGTGATAGGCAACATGGTTTTGTGCAGGGAAGGTCATGTCTTACCAACTTAATAGAATTCTTTGAGGAAGTGACAAAGTTGATTGATGAGGGAAGGGCTGTAGATGTCATATACATGGACTTCAGTAAATCGTTTGATAAGCTTCCCCATGGTAGGCTGATGGAGAAAGTGAAGTCGCTTGGGATCCAGGGTGTACTAGCTAGATGGATAAAGAACTGGCTGGGCAACAGGAGACAGAGAGTAGCAGTGGAAGGGAGTTTCTCAAAATGGAGACGTGTGACCAGTGGTGTTCCACAGGGATCCGTGCTGGGACCACTGTTGTTTGTGATATACATAAATGATTTGGAGGAAAGTATAGGTGGTCTGATTAGCAAGTTTGCAGACGACACTAAGATTGGTGGAGTAGCAGATAGTGAAGGGGACTGTCAGAGAATACAGCAGAATATAGATAGATTGGAGAGTTGGGCAGAGAAATGGCAGATGGAGTTCAATCAGGGTAAATGCGAGGTGATGCATTTTGGAAGATCCAATTCAAGAGTGAACTATACAGTAAATGGAAAAGTCCTGGGGAAAATTGATGTACAGAGAGATTTGGGTGTTCAGGTCCATTGTTCCCTGAAGGTGGCAACGCAGGTAAATAGAGTGGTCAAGAAGGCATACGGCATGCTTTCCTTCATCGGATGGGGTATTGAGTACAAGAGTTGGCAGGTCATGTTACAGTTGTATAGGACTTTGGTTCGGCCACATTTGGAATACTGCGTGCAGTTCTGGTCGCCACAAAAGGATGTGGATGCTTTGGAGAGGGTGCAGAGGAGGTTCACCAGGATGTTGCCTGGTATGGAGGGTGCTAGCTATGAAGAGAGGTTGAGTAGATTAGGATTATTTTCATTAGAAAGGCGGAAGTTGAGGGGGGACCTGATTGAGGTGTACAAAATCATGAGAGGTATAGACAGGGTGGATAGCAAGAAGCTTTTTCCCAGAGTGGGGGATTCAAATACTAGGGGTCACGAGTTCAAAGTGAGAGGGGAAAAGTTTAGGGGGGATATGCGTGGAAAGTTCTTTACGCAGAGGGTGGTGGGTGCCTGGAACGCGTTGCCAGCAGAGGTGGTAGATGCGAACACGATAGCGTCTTTTAAGATGTATCTAGACAGATACATGAATGGGCAGGAAGCAAAGAGATACAGACCCTTAGAAAATAGGTGATATGTTTAGGTAGAGGATCTGGATCGGCGTAGGCTTGGAGGGCCGAAGGGCCTGTTCCTGTGCTGTAATTTTCTTTGTTCTTTGTTCTATACAAACACACATATGAATTAGGCACAGAAGTAGGCCACTCAGCCCCTTGAGCTGCTCCGCCATTCAATAAGATCATGGCTGATCAGTTTGTGTTTCAAATTCCACACTCCCATCTGCCCCCAATAACCTTTGATTCCCTTGCCTAACCAGAATCTATCTATCTCTGCTTTAAAATTATTCAATGACTCTGTCTCCACCACCTTCTAAGGCAGAAAGTTCAAAAGTCACACAACCCTCTGAGAGAAAAAAATTCTCCTCATCTCTGTCCCAAAAGGGTGACCCCTAATTTTAAAACAGTGCCCCCTAGTTCTGGATTCACCCACAAGAGGAAACATCCTCTCCACATCCACTTTGTCAAGACCATTCAGGATCTTATAAACTTCAATCAAGTCGCCCTTCACTCTTCTAAACTATAATGAAAACTAGTCCGGTCAGTCCAACCTTTTCTCGTAAGACAACCCGCTCATTCCAGGTATCAATCTAGTAAACCTCCTCTGAACCACCTCCAACACATTTATATCCTTTCTTAAGTAAGGAGACCAAAACTGCACACTGTATTCGAGATGTGGTCTCACCAATGCCCTGTATAACTGAAGCATAACATGCTTACTTTTATTTTAAATTCCTCTCATAATAAAGGATAGAATTCCATTAGCCTTCTTTATGACTTGCTGTACCTGCATACTAGTTTTTTGTGACTCATGCACTACAACACCTCGATCCCTCTGCACCTTGGAATTCTGCAGTCATTCTCTGTTTAAGTAATACTCTTTTTTTATTCTCCCTGCCAACGTGAACAACTTCTAATTTTCCCACATGATACTCTATCTGCCAGATTTTTGTCCACTCATTCAACCTATCTATGTCAGCCTGCAAGCTCCTTATGTCCTCTTCACAGCATACTTTCCTTTCCATACTTTTATACTTTCCATCTTTGTGTCATCTGCAAATTTAGCTACCACGCCATCGTTCCCCTCATCTAAGTCATTAATATAAATTGTACAATGTTGAGGACCAGCACAGACCGCTACGAGACCCCACTCGTCTCATCCTACCAATCAGAAAAGGACCCATTTATGCATACTCTCTGTTTCTGCCAGCCAGCCAATCATCTATCCATGTTAACGTTACCCCTTACACCACGAGCTCCTACTTTGCACAATAACCTTTTATGTGGCACCTTGTCAAATACCTTCTGGAAATCCAAGTACAGTACGGGCTCCCCTTTATCCACAGCACATGTCACTCCTTCAAAGAACTCCAACAAATTGATTAAACATGATTTCCGTTTCACAAAACCATTCTGACTATTCCCGATTATCTTGAGTTTTTCTAAGTTCCCAGCTGTAACTTCCCTAATGATCGATTCTAACACCTTCCCCACCACAGAAGTCAAGCTAATTGGCTTATAGTTACTTGTTTTCTGCCTCCCCCGCTTCTTGAATAGAAGGGCTATATTTGCTATTTTCCAGTCTGATGGAACCTTTCCGGAATCTAGCGAATTTTGAAAAATTAACACCAATCCATCTACTACCTCATTAGCCACCTCTGAAAGACCCTAGGATGAAGCCCATCAGGACCCGAGGACTTGTCAGCCTGCAGCTCCATCAGTTTGGTCAGTACCGCTTCCCTGGTGATTGTAATTTCACCAAGTTCTTCTCTTCCTTCCTCCTCCTGATTGACAGCTATTACCAGAATGTTTTTTATATCCTCTATAGTGAAGACAGACGCAAAATATTTGTTCAATGCATCTGTCATTTCTTTATTATCTACTATTAACTCCCCATTCTCATTTTCTAGAGGACCAACACTCACTTTCCTTACCTCTTTTCCTTTTTTAAATACCTGCAGAAACTTTTGCTATCCATTTTTACATTTCTAGCCAGCTTCCGCTCATACTCTAATTTCTTTCTCCTGATTCACCTTTTAGTCATTCTCTGCTGTTTTTTATATTCTGACCAATCATCTTTCCGCAATTATATGCTTTTTCCTTAAGTTGGACGCTTTCTTTAACTTCTTTAGTTGGAGTTGAGGTTACTGGTGTCACATTTGAAATTGTTCTTCATGTACAGCCTGGGGAGAAAAGGGCAGTCTAGGTTGCAGCCTTCCATTCAAGTGCGGGGAGAAAAGAGAAATGTAGTAGTAATAGGGGATAGCATAGTTAGGGGAATAGATACTGTTCTCTGCAGTAAAGACAGGGAGTCCCAAAGGCTGTGTTGCCTACCTGGTGCCAAGGTTAACGACATCTCTCCTGGGCTGGAGAGGGACTTGGAGTGGGAGGAGAAGGATCCGGTTGTCATGGTCCACGTAAGTACCAACGACATAGGTAGGACTAGGGAAAGAGGTTCTGCTGAGGGACTATGAGTAGCTCGGGGCTAAATTAAAAAGCAGAACCTCAAAGGTAATAATCTCTGGATTACTACCTGAGCCACGTGCAAATTGGCGTAGGGTAAATAAGATTAGAGAGGTAAACGTGTGGCTCAAAGATTGGTGTGGAAGAAATGGGTTCCGATTCAAGGGGCACTGGCACTAGGGAAGGAGAGCTATTCCATTGGGTCAGGCTTCATTTGAACCATGCTGGGACCAGTATCCTTGTGAATCGTATAACTGGGGTTGTAGATAGGACTTTAAACTAATAGTGGGGGGGAGGGTTGAACTGAAGGAAAGTTTAAAAAATCAAAAAGAAACGACAGCAGAGATGCAGGGTACTGAAGAGGCGAAAGGTAATCAAAGTATGACAGGAAGGGGCAGAAAATATAAGCAGAAGAATGCAGCAGAAATTAGAACCAAAATGAGTAATAATGGTAAAAAGTCAAAGCCTAAGGCTCTTTATCTGAATGCACCCAGCATCTGTAACAAGATAGATGAGTTGATGGCACGAATAGAAATAAATGAATATGACTTGATAGCTGTTACAGAGACGTGGTTGCAGGGTGACCAAGACTAGGAACTCAATATTCAAGGGTATTTGACGTTCCAGAAAAATAGGCAAAAAGGAAAAGGAGGTGGGGTAGCTTTGTTAATAAAGGAAGGTATCAGTGCGGTGGCGAGTAGTGATAAAGGTGCAATAGATCATGATGTGGAATCAGTTTGGGAGTAAATAAGGAATAGCAAGGGGAAGAAATCACTGGTGGGAGTCGTCTATAGGCCCCCGAAGAGTTGCCTCACTGTGGGACAAAATATAAATTGGGAAATAATGGAGGTATGTAAGAAGGGCGTTACAATTGTCATGGGTGATTTTAATCGGCATATTGACTGGACAAATCAGATTGGCAGAGGTAATAAGGAAGACAAATTTGTAGAGTGCTTACTTAAAGCAATTTGTTGCAAAACCTACCTGGGAACAGGCTAATTTAGATCTAGTAATGTGTAACGAGGTAGGATTAATAAGAGATATCGTAATTAAGGATCCTCGAGGGGGTAGCGATCACAACACGGTAGAATTTCAAGTTCAGTTTTAGGGCGAGCAATTCAGGTCTCAAACCAGTGTCCTCAACTTAAAGAAGGGCAATTACAGATGTGTGAAGAAAGAGTTGTCTAAAGTGGGCTGGGAAAATAGACTAAGGGGAAGGTCAGTGGATGAGTAGTGGCAGACATTTAAGCAGATATTTCATAGCATTCAGCAAAAATTTATCCCGGTCAAAAAGAAGGATTTGATAAGAAGGATGAACCACATGTGGTTAACAAAGGCGGTCAACAAGAGTATCCAATCAAAAACTAAGACATAAAGAGCGGCGAAAACTCGTGGTAGGCCACAGGATTGGGAATTTTTTTAGGAACCAGCAGCGGATGACTAAAAAGCTAATAAAGAGGGAGAAAATTGATTATGAAAGTAAACTGGCAAGAAATATAAAAACAAACAGCAAGAGTTTCTACGGGTATATAAAAAGAGAGTAACTAAAGTGAGCGTGGGACCCTTGGAGGATGTGACTGGAGAATTGATAACCGGGAACAGGGAAATAGCAGATAATTTAAACCAATATTTCGCATCGGTCTTCATGGTGGAGGACACTATAAACATCCCATAGATATCAGATAAGCAAGGAGCTAATGGGAGGAAAGATCTTGTAACAGTCTCTATCACGAGCGACAAGGTATTTGACAAACTAATGGGACTAAAGACAGACAAGTCGCCAGGACCTAATGGCCTACATCCAAGGGCTTTAAAGGAAGTGGCTGCAGAGATAGTGGTGGCATTGGTCCGAAATATTCCAGAACTCACTGGATTCTGGGAGGGTCCCAGCAGATTGGAAAACCTGTGATGCCCCTGTTCAAGAAGGGAGAGAGACAAAAAGCAGGAAACTATAGGCCAGTCAGCCTAACATTGGTCACTGGGAAAATGCTCAAGTCCATTATTAAGGGAGAAATAGCAGGACATTTAGAAAAGCTTAACGTAATCAAACAGAGTCAACATGGCTTTGTGAAAGGAAAATCATGTTTGACAAATTTGTTCGAATTCTTTGAGGATATAACAAGCAGAGTTGATAAAGGGGAACTGGTAGGTGTAGTGTATTTGGATTTCCAGAAAGCATTCGATAAGGTGTCACATAAAAGATTATTGCACAAGATAGGAGCTCACAGTATTGGGGGTAATGTATTTGCATGGATTGAGGATTGGTTAACACACAGAAGACAGAATGTCGGGATTAATGGGTCTTTTTCAGGTTGGAAAGACTTTAAACTAGTGGAGTGCCACAAGGATCAGTCCTAGGGCCTCAATTATTTACTATGTTAATTAATGACTTGGAGGAGGGGGCAGACTAATATATCCAAATTTTCTGATGATCCAAAAATAGGTGGGAGGGCATGGCGTGATGAGGACATAAGGAATATGCAAGGGGATATAGATAGGTTGAGTGATTGGGCAAAAACTTGGCAGATGGAGTTTAATGTTTAATGTAGGGAAGTGTGAGGTCATGCACTTTGGTAGGAAGAATCAGAAGACACACTATTATTTAAATGGAGAGAGACTCCAAAAAGTGCAGCACAGAGGGTTCTGGGTGTTCTTGTGCGTGAAACGCAAAAAGTCAGCATGCAGGTGCAGCAAGTAATTAAGAAGGAAAATGAAATTTTGGCCTTTATTGCTCGGGGCTTGGAGTTTAAAAATAGGGAAGTCTTGTTACAACTGTACAGGGTGTTGGTGAGGCCGCACCTGGAGTGCTGTGTACAGTTTTGGTCCCCGTACTTAAGAAAGGCATTGGAGGCAGTTCAAAAGAGATTCACTAGGCTGATTCCTGGGATGAAGGGGTTGACTTATCAAGAACGGCTAAACAGGTTTGGCCTTTATTCATTAGAGTTTAGAAGAATGAGGGGTGATCTTATTGAAACGTACAAGATTCTGAGGGGGCTCGACAGGGTAGATGTTGAGAAGATGTTTCCACTAGTGGGGGAATTTCGAACTAGGGGACATAGTTACAGAATAAGGAGACACTCATTTAAAACTGAGATGCGAAGAAATTTCTTCTCTCAGAGGGTTGTGAATGTCTGGCATTCTCTACCCCAGAGAGATGCGAAGGCTAGATCACTGAAAGTATTTAAAGATAGATTTTTGAAATATCGGGGAGTTGAGGGCTATGAGGAGCAGGCACGAAAGAGGAGTTGAGATCTGGGGCAGAGCAGCCATGATCTTATTGAATGGCGGGGAAGGCTTGAGGGGCCGAATGGCCTACTCCTGCTCCTATTTCTTATGTTCTTATGTTGCTCTTCCTCCTTTTCCACTTCCTCCTCTTTCATATACTCCTCCTCCTCAGCTTCCTCCTGGGGCTTTTGCTCCTCAGATTCTCATATGATGGTTGATGACAAGTGCTGTTCCCTCATGATGGCCAGGGGGTTATGCAGCATGAGGCATACTGCCACAAATCTTGAGACCTGCAAAGCCGAGTACTGCGCGGTCATCCAGAATGGTGCTGACAGTGAAATCACTGCTTCAGTACACCAATGGTCTGCTCTAACACATTTCTTGTGACAGCATGGCTCTCACTGTACATATGCTGTGCACGTGTGAGCGGGTTGTGAATCAGAGTCATGAGCCATGTCGTTAACGGATAGTTTTTGTTACCCGTTAGCTGTTCTTTGGTTTGCCATGGTGGTGGAAATGCAGCTGGCACAGAGGACTGCTGCAGACTGAAGGTATCATGACTGATGTCAGGCTACTAGGCACTGACCTGCATTATTTGCTGCTTATAACCACTCGCCAGATTGACATTGAGGGAGTGAAATCCCTTTCAGTTCTGGTACATGGCAGAGTTGACATGAATGCATGCAAAGCGATGTAAACAGTCAATGGTACCCTACAATATGGGCAAGCCTGCAAACCTAGCAAATCCTTGAGCTCACACTGCCTGCTTCTCTCTGGCAAGAGGCAATGAAATTAAATTATCTCTCTTTGAATAGTGAGCCTCAGTGACCTCCCTTATGCAATAGTGCATTGCAAACTGTGAGCAGTTGCCTGTATCTCCCGCTCCAGCCTGGAAGGGGTCAGACACAGAAAACACATAAGACGCATAGCCACGGTTACCCTGCGCTGAGGTTGGAGTTGTAGCTGCAGTAGTTGTCAGATTTCAGTGAGGACTTCCTCAGTAAAACATAAACATCTCAAACATTTTTCCTCGTTGAGATTCAGGTAGGAAGTTTGTTCCCTGAACACTCTGGGCATATATGGCTTCCTGCTGTGCGCCCTTCTTCCCCCTCCTCCTCCCTCTTTTAGCAGCTTCTCCTGCTCTGTGTGGCCTCTGCTCATTCATACGAACATACGAATTAGGAGCAGGAGTAGGCCACTCGGCCCTCGAGCCTGTTCCACCATTCAATAAGATCATGGCTGATCTGATTACAACCTCAACTCCGCATTCCCGTCTACCCCCAATAACCTTTCACCCCCTTGCTTATCAAGAACCTATCTGCCTCTGCCTTAAAAATATTTAAAGACTCTGCTTTAAGTTCCAAAGACTTATGACCCTCTGAGAGAAAAAAGTTCTCATCTCTGTCTAAAATGGGCGCCTCCTTATTTTTAAGTCGTGACCCCTAGTTCCAGATTCTCCCACAAGGGAAAACATCCTTTCCACATCCACTCTGTCAAGACCCCTCAGGATCTTATACGTTTCAATCAAGTCGCCTCTTACTCTTCTAAACTCCAGCGGATACACGCCTAGCCCGTCCAACATCTCCTCATAAGACAACCCGCCCATTCCAAGTATTCGTCTAGTAAACCTTCTCTGAACTGCTTCCAACGCATTGACATCCTTCCTTAAACAAGGAGACTAATACTGTACACAGTACTCCAGATGTGGTGTCACCAATGCTCTGTATTCTCCCAGTCCTGTTCATTTCCAAGAGGAAGGCACACTAAGACACAAATGTCTGGGAGTAACATGTTATCTGCAGAAGCCTATAAGTTAGCAAAATGTACCTCAGCACCTGCCACAGCACTCTCTGTAGACTTTTGAAACTTGAAGCAACTATGGAAAGCCCCAAAAACATGTAGATTTGTAGCAAAAGCCATAAGAAATCAACCAGTAACTCACTCTTTATATAGGGCTTGTTGTTGGGGGGTAGGGGGGGGAGTTGGTGGGAGCAGAGAACGGGGAGGTCCTTACTGCTGGTTAACACATTGTTACACCAATGTGCTTTTTTGAATGATAATTTTCTTTAATCCACTGACTGGAGGTCTGAATTTGTATTTTTTAAAGCCATTTTTAAGAAGAACATTTAAAACATGATGACTGCTAGCAGCTTAAGATGATCACCTAGTTTGCTACACTGTATTGTACATTGCAAAGGACTGTGTGGAGGGAGATAAAATGTCTGTGCATTTCCCAGCAAGAACCAAGACGCAGGAAGTTTAAAGGAACTATCTGTTCTTTCAGCAAGCAGAGAAATACTGCGAACTGCTATGTTTGAATCACTGAGTGACTGTCATGAGACAAGCCCCTCCCCCATCTGTGGTTTTAAGCTGGTGTTTTTCTCTGCAGCAGAGAAGAAGCAACTGGACTCTGACATGAGAAGACGCTAACTGGAGGTCCCTCTCTCTCTCTGTTGGGGAGGGTTTACATTAAATTGGCAGGGGGTTGGGAACCTAAGAGGGAGCTCAGACCGGAGGGAAGTAAAACTGGTAACAGGAAGTAGAAAAGTAGTAAGCGAAATTGGAAGGCAGACAAGACGAAGGCAAACATCAAATAGGATCAGAATGAGGAATAATGTTAAGACAAAGTTCAGGGCACACAGCATTTACAACAAGGTAGATGATTTGAAGGCTCAAATAGAGATAAATGGGTATGATTTAACTGCCATTACGGAGATGTGGTTACAGGGTGACCAGGACTGGAAAATGAATATTCAGGGTTATTCATCATTTAGGAGGATAGGTGAAGGGGAAAAAGAGGTGGGGTAGCGCTGTTAATAAGGGACGAGATCAGTACATTAGTGAGAGAGGATCTTAGATCGAAGGAGCAAGATGTAGAATCAGTTTGGGTGGAACTAAGCAAGGAGCAACAAACATTGGTGGGAGTTGTTTTTAGGCCACCAAACTGTAGTGGTAATGTTGGGCGTGGTATAAATCAGGAAATTAGAGCTGCATGGGCAAAGCAGTAATAGTGGGTGACTTCAATTTACAAATATAATATATATCCGCTCAGTCCGAAAGCATGACTCCGAGCTTCCGGTTGCTTGCCATTTCAACACCCTCCCCTGCTCTCATGCCCACATATCTGTCCTGGGTTTGCTGCAGTGTTCCAGTGAACATCAATACAAGCTCGAGGAACAGCATCTCATTTACAGATTAGGCATGCTACAGCCTGCTGGACTGAACATTGAGTTCTATAATTTCAGAGCAAGATGGGCCCCCTTTCTATTTTGAGTTATTTTTTTATCTTTTATTTATTATTTTTTATTTATTTTATTTTAGTTTGTTTCATCACTAATTTTTTTACCATGTACCTACCCGCAGTTTTTTTCATGGCTGTTCATTTTTCTGTCAATTAACACCCTCTCTGCACTAACGCTTTGTCTTTCAGCACACCATTAACATACCGTTTGCCTTTGCTCCATGACCTACTGGTCAATTATTCTCTACACCTTGCCTTTTGGTTTCTCTTGCCCTACCCCCACTTTATTTGCTTAAAACCTATTACATTTCTAACATTTGCCAGTTCTGATGAAGGGTTACTGACTTGAAAAGTTAATTCTGCTTCTCTCTCCACAGATGCTGCCAGACCTTCTGTGTATTTCCAGCATTTCTTGTTTTTATTTCAGATTTCCAGCATCTGCAGTATTTTGCTTTTATATCAATATACATATAGATTGGGTAAAGCTAACTAGCGTTAATGCTGTGGAGGATGAATTCCTGGAGTGTATACAAGATGGGTTTCTGGAGCAGTATGTTGAAGAACCAATCAGCAATTTTAGATTTAGTATTATTTAATGAGAAAGGGCTAATTAATAACCTGGCTTTAAAGGAGTCATTGGTAAATAGTGACCACAATATGATCGAATTTTACATTAAGTCTGAAAGAGATACAGTTCATTCTGAAACGAGGGCCTTAAATCTGAACAAAGGAAACTATGAAGGTATGAGGGGCAAGTTGGCTAAGGTGGATTGGGAAAACACAACAAAAGGTAAACAGGCAATGGCTAGTATTTAAAGAAGTATTACATGGTTCACAACAAATATACATTCCTCTAAGACACGAAAACTCAACGGGAAAGGTGAATCAACTGTGGCTAACAAAGGAAGTTAAAGATTGCATTAGGTCAAAGGAAGTGGCTTTTCAGGTCACCAGAAAAAGTGGTAAACCCGAGGATTAGGAGCAATTTAGAGTCGAGCAAAGGAGGACCAAGAAACTAATAAAGAAAGGGAAAAGAGAATATGAATGCAAGTTAGCTAGAAACATAAAGGCGGACTGAAAAAGCTTCTTTAGATATTTGAAAAGGAAAAGATTAGCAAGGACAAATGTCCTTGCAGGCGGAGACAGGAGAGTTCACGGTGGAGAATGAGGAAATGCCAGAGAGACTAAACAATTACTTTGTGTCTCTTCTCACGGAGAAAGACACAGAAAATCTCCCAGAAATACTAGGGAACCAAGGGATTTGTAAAAATGAGGAACTGAAAGAAATTAGTATCAATAAAGAGGTAGTACTTGAAAAATTAATTGGATTGAAAGTTGATAAATCCCCTGGACCAGATGAACTACATCCCAGAGTCTTGAAGGAGGTGACTGTAGAAATAATATCTTTCAAAATTCGATAGATTCTGGAAAGGTTCCTGCAGACTGGAAAGTAGCAAATGTAATCCTACTATTTAAGAAGGAAGTGAGAGAGGAAACGGAGAACTACAGATCTGGTAGTTTGATGTCAGTAGTAGATAAAAGTTAGAATCTATTATAAAGGATAAGATAACTGGACCCTTGGAAAATAATGATATGATTGGGCAGAGTCAACATGTATTTGTAAAATCATGTTTGACAAACCTGTTGGAGTTTCTTGAGGATGCTACTTGTAACATAGATGAAGGAGAACCAGTGGATGTGGTGTATTTGGATTTTCAGATAAGGTCCCACAAAGGTTAGTAAACAAAATTAGAGCACATGGGATTGGGGGTAATATACTGCAGTGGATTGAGAATTTGTTAACAGACAGAAAGCAGAGAGTAGGAATAAATGGGTCATTCTCAGGATGGCAGGCTGTTACTAGTGAGGTACCACAAGGATCAGTGCTTGGGCCACAGCTGTTCACAATCTATATAAATGATTTGGATGTGGGAACCAAATGTAATATTTCCAAATTTGCTGCTGACACAAAACTAGGTGGGAATGTAAGTTGTGAGGAGAATGCAAGGAGGCTGAAAGGGGATTTGGACAGGCTAAGTGAATGGGCAAGAACATGGCAGATGGATTATAATGTGAATAAGTATGAAGTGATCCACTTTGGTAGAAAAAGCAAAAAGGCAGAGTATTTCTTAAATGGTGAGAGGTTGGGAAGTGTTGATGTCCAAAGGCCTGATTGTCTGTTCATGAATCACTAAAAGCTAGTATGCAGGTGCAGCAAACAATTATAAAGGCAAATGGTATGTTAGATTTTGTTGTAAGGGGATTTGAGTACAGGAGTAAAGATGTCTTGCTGCAATTGTATAAAGCCTTGGTGACACCTCACCTAGAGTATTGTTTTCATCTACTTATCTAAGGAAAGATATACTTGCCATAGAGGGAGTGCAATGGAGGTTCACCAGACTAATCCCCAAGATGGCGGGATTGTCTTATGAGGAGAGATTGCAGAAACTGGGCCTGTATTCTCTAGAGTTTTGAAGAATGTGAGGTGATCTCATTGTAATTTACAAAATTCTTACAGGGTGTGACAGAGTAGATGTGGGTAGGATGTTTCCTCTGGCTGGTGAGCCTAGAACCAGGGGACACAGTCTCAGAATAAGCGGCATGACATTTAAGACTGCGATGAGGAGGAATTTCTGTACTCAAAGGGTGGTGAATCTGTGAAATCTCTACCCCAGAGGGCTGTGGAAGCTCAATCATTGAGCATGTCCAAGACAGAAATCGATATATTTCTGGATACTAATGACATCAAGGGATATGGGGATCGTGGAGGAAAATGGCGTAGAGGTAGATGACCAGCCATGATCTGTTTGAATGGCGTAGCAGGCTCAATGGGCCAAATGGCCTACCTCTGCTCCTATTTCCCATGATCCTATGATCCTTTCTCTATATTCCAGCTTGAAAGCTTTCAAATCCTGATTATTGACTGACCATCTTTGCATACTCTGACTACAATCAGAAATCCTGTTGAAGGAAATCATCCACATCACTGTTTCCACGAGACCCACTACCTCTTCAAACTAAAAGCCTCAGGACTGCTGAATTCAGCTAGAAGCAGCCAAATCACCAAACTTCACAGACTGTACACCTTTTTTATGGATTCTAACTCAACCAATCTACTTTTCCCCTCTCTGTAACCTAGTTATATGTGTGTAAACCTCTAGTGTGTGTGTGAAAGTTGGCACATTGTTTATTATTTTATTGGTTTAGTTTAGGTACAATAAAGTTAACCTCCGTCTTTGTTCACCCAAAAAAACCTGTCCGATTGTTATGATCATAGCAAGTAAGTAATCAAACACCTACTGAATTGGTAGTACATCCACTTTAAGAAATAATTAAATCTGTTATGGTCTAACAAAGAGAGGGAAAAGAGAAAGCCCTTCAGCTCCTCCCCACTTGACCATAACAACATGCTCAGCTGTGCAAGTTTAAGAGAGGGCATTGACTGGAGTGTAAATCTCCAGAATGGCAGGGCTGGCCTCAAACCAGCATTGAATGCTGATTAACATCATGATTTGCCAGTTCTGAATACTTCTGGAAGACCTTAACTGTGTGCATGCTAACACTTTTACCAAGATGGTGGCCGGTGTACTTGATGTCAGAAGTGTTCATGTGGGCCTTGGACCACTAACTGCACTCGTAGCACCCAAAAAATGGTGGTACTGAGCCCAATTTTTCGCCTTAAATCCCTTTGAACTGTCACTGTTCCTAGCTGTTCAGGCATGTTCTTTATTGATCCAAAATAGATTATGTCACACTTACCTGCCTTGAAATACATCTGCCACAATTTTTGCCACTCACTTAATCTATTATTGTTTCTTTTAGTTTAATGCTCCCAACTACATTATTTACTATACCACCTTTTGATATATGGCTTTCTACTGTGTTACCCAAGTCATTACTAAATATAGTAAATAGTTGCAGCCCAAGCACGAATCCTTATGCGACACTACTACAATTAAATTGCATACCCACTTTGTTTTCTACCGCCTAACGACTTCCCTAACCAAGTCAATAATTTGCCTTCAATTACATCAGCTTTAATTTTAGTTAGCAGTTTCTTAAACCTTATTGAATGCCTTCTGGAAGTCCACATAAACTACATCCATACATGTTCCCCTGTCTACTATTTTAATTACTTCCTCAAAAAATTCAATTAGGTTTGTTAGACATGATCTACCTTTAACTAATCCATGTTGGCTTTCTCTAATCAGCTCAAATTTGTCTAAGTGCTCAGTAACTCTGTCCCTAATTATAGATTCCAATAACTTCCCCACAACAGCTGTTAGACTAACGGGTCTATTATTTCCAGGTTTCTCTCTCCTTTCTTAAATAATGGAGTTACACTCATAATTTTTCAATTATTAGTTAATTATGAGAATTATTTGCTTTTGTGCATGAAAATACAATTGGCACATTGCACAGGAATGGTCACCCTGCAGCGGAATGACGTTTTTTAGATCACACCTCTTTTCCTTGCTGCTTATTGGTTATATTATTACACATTTTGTTTCTCAGCTGTTATGCTTGTTGTTGCTTACACAGTGCAAATTTTCTCCACTTTGAAGTTCAGATAACACCTTTTCTTTCCCTCCTCCCACGATATTTTGGCTATTAGTTTTCATGCATTTCAACTGCAAAAGCTTAAAAAAAGTTGCCAACACGTGTCATTAGCATGTATTAGCATATATTATCCACCTTTAGAATACTTTTTCTAATTGACTTGATTTTCATAAATCTATTGCATTTCGGCTTAAAATAGCTGATGTGAAACAGCACTATTTTCCCCCATCATATTATTAATAGTGTGGCTTTGCACTTGATAAACATTGGAATTTGGAAGAATAAATCTCTTTCACAAAGTTTTTTTTTACTTTATCCAACTTTACAAAATTAAACAGTGTATAAACAGGTGAGGGAAGAAAGAAAAACGAATAAAACCAAAAGGAAAACAATGGGTGTGGACAAGCTATGTCACCAGATCAATGGACAGGGAAACAGTGTAACATTTGGCAGAGTCCAAAAACCAGGACAGAAAGAGCAAGAGACGGAGAGTAACAAAATAACAGAAATAGAAGGAGGAAAATGCATGGAAGGCCCTGGCTGCCTGAGGGTGAGGTGGACAGTGCAGGACTCTCCTCAGGTGTCGCAGCTGCTGGAGCTGGGCTCGCTGGCGGAGGGGCTGAGGAGCCGCTGACTACATTCGGAGCACCCTGAGCAGAGCCCCCCGATGGGGATAGCAGCCTCTTCTCCTCCCTTTGAAGGCTCTCATGAGCCTCCTTGCTGCTCACCTGAGAAGGATCAGGAGTTGGAGAAGTCTCCAGGCTCCTGTTCTTTCTCTCGCCTTTCCACTGCTAAGTTGAGCTCACGGCCAAGGCCATGGTGTGCAGGTCTGCATGCATCTTTGGGATCTTGCTGTCCATGAGTGTTGCCAACCTCTTGATGGAGGAAGCCATGCGCTCATAGGCCTGAGGCATGGCAGCAGGCATGGCATGGATGGCATTGTCCACTCATGGCTGTGCATGGCATCTGGCAGCTCCGCCAGATGTTGCTTTACCTCTCTTTGCAACTCCAGCATGCCCTGTGCTGCCGACACCAGAAGCTGTCATTATTCTGGGACTCAGCATGGGCCTGGCCACCCACAGTCCTCTGACTTTCAGAGGCCTCGGCTGTCTCAGCCTCAGGCAGTTGCATGGGCGTGTGTGTGGTGCACTCACCAGCTTGTCACCCTGATTCTAATGCTATGCGGGAACACACCAAGATGAAAGTATCTGCACTGGTGGAGGGTGTGAGAGAGTCATGGGATGGTGCATCCTCTGAGTGGTCCTCCTCCTCAGAGGTGGATGACTGTCCCCCAGTGGCTGTGGCAACCTGAACGGGAGAACACAAACATATGTGGGTTCGGCTGTGCAGATCTCCTGATGCCAACTATACATGATGTGGCTCTCCCTCATTAATGCACATGCTGATGGGAGTCTATCCTCACTCTCTTGCGTAGGGACTCTAGTCTACCTGTCCAATATTGCGTGGCCACCCTGGGTGCCCGCCATCTCCAGTGCCTCTTCCTCAGCGGTGGTTAGAGGATGCAGATATGGGAGTTCTCCACCAGTCTGGCTGATCTCGCTCCGATTGTGGGCCCTCTTGTCCTGCAAGAGGAAGGATGAAGATAGTAGAGAATGGCAGGCAGATCAACATGACAGCTCTGCTCATACCAGCTCCTCATTCCCTACTGGGGTATCTGATGCTAACACTCGCTGTTAGGGGAGTTAAAGGCGGGGGTGGGGTGGGGTGGGGGGTGAACTATGAAGGAATGTGCCCTGTAGCGAAGAGGCAGCCATGAATCTGTCAGGAAGAGATAAAATCCCAGCCAATCAGCCAGCACTGCTACCCTCTCCATGTCGTGTAACCTCCCACATTTTCACATGCAATGCTCAGAAATGCGATTGGTATGGAGCACTCACCTTGGCAGAATGCAGGAGGTCATTGACACTCCGCCTGAACTGGATCCAGTTGCACTTCGTGACCCTACGCTGCTAACCTCCTCTGTGATCTCTGCCCATGTTTTCCTGGTCAGGCGGGAGGACTTCTTCTTGCCATTGCTAGGGAAGAGAACCTCCGCCTTTCCCTTGCAGCCTGGAGGAGAATCTGCAAGGCGGCATCACTGAACCATGGGGCCACCCTGTGTCTTGCCTCGGCCATCATCATCTGCCCTTCTGCGGGGGTGAGGGGTATGGGAATCAGTCAAACAGAGTTGTAGGCTGCACAAAGCTGACAATGAATCCAAGGCAGGAGTCATAGTCATAGAGAGATACAGCACTGAAACAGGCCCTTCGGCCCACCGAGTCTGTGCCGACCATCAACCACCCATTTATTCTAATCCTACATTAATCCCATATTCCCTACCATTCTCCTACCGACACTAGGGGCAATTTATAATGGCCAATTTACCTATCAACCTGTAAGTCTTTGGCCGTGGGAGGAAACCGGAGCACCCGGTGGAAACACATGCGGTCACAGGAAGAACTTGCAAACTCCACATAGACAGTACCCAGAACTGAACCCGGGTCGCTGGAGCTGTGAGGCTGCGGTGCTAACCACTGCGCCACTGTGCCACCCCTAAATAAAAATACAAAGTGAATGCAGGGTTGGCAGGCCTTTAAATATGGCATCAGGACCTGCTTCAGAGTCATCTGAGGCCATAATCAACGACACGCCTCCCACTCCTGACACATAATTAGAGGGGACCAACGCCTCCTCTATGCAAAATGGCTGCCCGTTGAGTAGTCACGGTGGAGTGGCCGGCCATATGAGGAATGCGAACAGTGCCCTTTTCCGGGTGGACACATTAAATTCAGCCCTTTATGTGCACACCAAAATAAAATATGGGCCCAAAACAGTGGCACACATCTGTAGGGCATGAAGCTGACCTCACAACTCAATGCAAGGTCAACTAAATTAAATAAATAATTGGCACTCTGGTACACAACACATAATGCACTGGGAGTGCCATGGAGACTAGAATCATGTTGACAGCTGCCAGGATCTTATAAAGGGTGGCCCTAAACAAAAGGAATAACACTGACATTTCAGAAAGCTCCTGAAGCTGCAGAGGTGGACACCATGGTAGTGACTGAGACATTCAGACAGATTTAAAATTTAGCCAGCCAACCAAAAGAGCAGGCTGAGCACACATCCATTTTAAATGAGCTCAGAGCTATTTTGAATAAAGTCGCCGAGTTGCAGATGCAAACTAGTATCATCTTGCAATTCGCTGGTTTGAGACCTTAGGAATTCCTGCTGAGCTGGCCCACAGATAGGTTCTGGGAAGGAGGTGGCAGAGGAAATGTAGAAGGGATCTAACCCAGGTGGCTGCAGCCCCCAGTATTTTTATGAAACCAGGAAAAGCACTCTTTGAAGGGCCAATGTATAGGCTGCTCAACCCCACAAAACATTCCCAGCAGGTGTGCAGCACACATGCCCAAGTGTTCCATAAAAATTTACCCCTTCTTGGAATTCTTGTCACACCTTTTAGGTCCTCCATTTGACATTTCACAAGAATCTTACTAACTTACTCTTTGGAGGGAATTTTAACCCACAAGAAAAGATGGGTTGGGAGCAGGTGGGGGTAAAAATAATTGATTTTTAGAACCGGAGTGCAACCCAGCTCCAACGCACCCATGTCCGGGTGAAATGGAGGTACATTTCGATGCCGACAAGAAACCTACTAGCACGGGATGCAGACGGGTACTTAGAGGTGCATTTTATGTCCTTTGGAGACATTAATGAAATATTTATCAATTGTTTTTAACTCAGCTCCAAATTGTACTTGAGCAGCATGGGCTTGCCATTGCTTGGAAACTAAACAAGGGAAACAGAGCCAAGTTTGAGCAGCAGTTCAGATGAGATTATAAACTTGCCACGTAGGTGGGAGCAACTGGCGAGAAGTGTGAGTGCTTTGAGTGCAGTTCCAAATACCATGTCCCCTTTTGCCATCATCCCTGCCCTGAACCGGTGCCGCATCACTTCCACTACTCTGGTGCAGACTAGATTAGTGAAGATCAGTGACATGTTGTAAGGTCACGGATAAGGTATCTGTCATCCTGTCTGAGGTGGCAGACAAGTTGGCATCCAAAGTCTGCAAGGTCATGGTCATAGCCTGCACAGACTTATTTGAGAGTATTGGGTCAGAGTTTTAGCACCCCCATCCCCCTCACAGGAGCGAGCTGGAGGTGCGGGTGTTGTAAAATTGAGTGGGAGGTGGGGGTTCCCATCGCCTTCCCACCCCCGCTGCAATTTTTCGAGGGGCACAGGTAGCGAGAAACGGCCTGCTGCTCCAGGCCAATTAAGGCCCTTAAATGGCCAATTAACTGCCATTTGAGGGCCTCCTCGCAGCTAGACAGGCAACTCAGGCCCCTCAGGAGGCCACCCAGTAAAATGTGGCGATTTCCCTGTGGCCTGGGGGGTGGGTACTCTTGATAGGGCACCCTGTGGCCCATGGAGGTTCCCCCACGGCCCAACCATCTCCACTGAACTACATTACCCCCCACCGTCCCCCCCAACCGCCCCCCCCGCCTCACTGGGGCCCGGCCGATTGTCCCCGGCGCGACCCCAGAAAGTTACCTTTATCCTGTGGCCGGCTTCCCTCTTGCTCCTCTCTCTGGCTGCACTCCCGGCAGTGGTCACCCATCCCGGTGGCGCTGCTGGGACTGAGGCCTGCCAGCCCACTGATTGGCCTGCAGCTCATGGAGGTGGGACCTCAAGCCTCAGAGAGGTGGAAGTCTCGCCTGAGGCCAATTAAGGGCTCGCCCCCAACATTTTGGTCGGTGGGCGAGACCTCCTGCCCAACATAAAATTCCGGCCATGCTTGAAGCTCTATGGAGGCAGACTTACAAAACAGTTATTTACTTTATCTTCTTTTAGACTGGGAATAACCTAGAAAAATTATACATACCAGTGTTGATCAAAGCCCAGGTTTTATTAATCACATGCTGGGAAGGATAGTGGTCACAGTCTTGGAAGAAATTTGGTAATTCGTTGGTATTTATCACTTTCCAAAACTCTCTCCTTGCAAACTGTTCTTCATATTCTGTGATCAAACAAAAAAACATTCTTTGTGATTTACATTGATGCTGAGAGATTTTCATGAAGTACCACAGGACAATAAGATCACAAAACATTTGTTAGGAATGAATGTAAAACTACATTCATAGAATTAATAAACTTGCGCTAATTTGGACAATATGCTAAAATTTAAGGTATTGAAATGCCTCTATAATATTTTTATAGAACATGATAATATTACAAATGCACTACAGGTCAATCAACATCTTCCAGAAGTTGATCAACCTTCTGTGTATTGTCTGCATTTTTTGCTTTTACTAATAATTTATTCTGCCATTCTTTTTCATTGAATGACTTTAGACATCATTTAAACCCAGTTACATAAGCACATAAGAAAAAGGAGCAGGAGTAGACCATATGGCCACTCGAGCCTGCTCTGCCATTCAATATGATCATGGCTGACCATCTGCCTCAATTCCACTTTCCCACCCGCTCCTCATATCACTTGGTTCCCTGAGCGATCAGAAATCTGTCTATCTCAGCCTTAAATATATTCAGCGATGGAGCATCCACAACCCTCTGGGGTATAGAACTCCAAATATTCACAACCCTCTGAGTGAAGCAATTTCTCCTCATCTTAGTCCAAAATGATCGGTGCTTACCCTGAGACTGTGCCCCTAGCCTGAAGAAACAACCTCTCAGTATCTACCCCTTCAGAATCTTGTATGTTTCAATGAGATCACCTCTCATTCATCTAAACTCCAGACAGTACAAGGGCCACTAAATGGAGTCCCTCGTAGCAGCAGATGAGATGATGACAAGAAAGAACATTCAGCATCTAAGTAGGTAGGTTCATTCCCCACAACTAGGAGGTTCTCCGACTGGTTTAAGGAATGAGGGACTTCAGTTGACAGATTGGAGAGGTCAGGGTTGATCTCCTTCGAGAATAGAAAGTCGAGATGTTCAAAATCATGAGGGGACTAGATAGAGGAGATAGAGACAAACGGTTGCTATTGGCAGAAGGGTTGAGAACCAGAGGACACAAATTTAACATGAATGGTAAAAGAAGCAATGGCAACATGAGGAAAAACATTTTAATGCAGTGAGTGGTTAGGATCTAGAATGTACAGCCTGAGAGGGTGGTGGAAGCAGACTTAATTGTGGCTTTCAAAAGGGAATTGGATAAGCACCTGAAGAGAATACAGTTGAAGGGCGACAGTGAAAGGCCGGAGGTGTGGGTTTAGCTAAACTGCTCTTGCAGAGATCCGGCACAGACTCAAAGAGCCAATTGCCTCCTGCGTGCTGTAACCATTCTATAATTCCAACTGCAATGACACAGAAAGGTGGCCAGAAGAAAATCTACATCATAGAGGCAGGGAGACTAAATGCCAAGAAACTAAAGGATGGAGCATGATGTGTTCTGGTAATATTTGTATTTTACAGTCCCAAGCGCTAGATTGAACAACATGTCAGCACAGTACACCACTTCAATAGCACTGCCAACATTTGCAATTTTTATTTCTTCATTGATTTTGTACTATTATTTTAATACTGGCAAATGAAGGGGTAGAAGGAAGAAAAAAATGACGAACTCTGTCTGCCCTTCCATCCCCATAAACAGTGCACTTTAAAACAACAGTGCAAAATCATTGAAACATAGAAAAATAGGAGCAGGAGTAGGCCATTCAGCCTTTCAAGCCTGCTCCGCCAATCCATACGATCATGGCTGATCATCCAAACTCAGTAACCTGCTCCCTCTTTCTCCCAGTATCCCTTGATCCCATTAGCCCTAAGAACTATATCTAACGCTTTCTTGAATATATTTAATGATTTGGCCACAACTGCTTTCCGCGGTGGAGAATTCCACAGGTTCACCACTCTCTGGGTGAAGAAATCTCTCCTCATCTCAGTCCTAAATGGCATACCCCTTATCCTTAGACTGTGACCCCTGGTCCTGGACTCCCCCGCCATTGGGAACATCCTTCCTGCATCTAGTCTGTCCAGTCCTGTTAGAATTTTTTAGGTTTCTATGAGATGCCCTCTCATTCTTCTAAACTCTAGCGAATACAAGCCTAATCGACCCAATCTCTCTTCATACGCCAGTCCTGCCATCCCAGGAATCAGTCTGATGAACCTTCGCTACACACCATCCATAGCAAGAACATCCTTCCTCAGATGAGGAAACCAAAACTGCACACAATACTCCAGATGTGGTCTCACTAAGGCCTTGTATAATTGCAGCAAGACATCCTTGCTCCTGTACTCGAATCCTCTCACTATGAAGGCCAACATACCATTTGCCTTCTTAACTGCCTGCTGTACCTGCATGCTTACTTTCAGCGACTGGTGTACAAGGACACCCAGGACTCGCTGCACCTCCCCCTTTCCCAATCTATCGTCGTTCAGATAATAATCTGCCTTTCCGTTTTTGCCACCAAAGTGGAGAACCTCACATTTATCCACATTATACTGCATCTGCCATATATTTGCCCACTCACTCAACCTGTCCAAATCACACTGGAGCTTCTCTGCATCCTCCTCACAGCTCACACTCCCACCCAGCTTTGTGTTGTCTGCAAACTTGGATATATTACATTTAATTCCCTCATCTATATCATTAATATATATGGTGAATAGCTGGGGTCCTAGTACTGTTCCCTGCGGTATCCCACTAGTCACTGTCTGCCACTCGGAAAAAGACCCATTTCTTCCTACTCTTTGTTTCCAGTCTGCCAACCAGTTCTCTATCCATGTCTGTACCTTACCCCCAATTCCATGTGCTTTAATTTTGCACACTGATCTCTTATGTGGGACCTTATCGAAAGCCTTCTGAAAGTCCAAATACACCACATCCACTGGTTCTCCCTTATCTATTCTACTAGTTACATCCTCAAAAAATTCCAGTAGATTTGTCAAACATGATTTCCCTTTCGGAAATCCATGTTGACTTTGTCCGATCCTGTTATTGTTTTCCAAATGCTCTGCTATTACATCTTTTATAATGGACTCTAGCATTTTCCCCACTACTGATGTCTGGCTAATCGGTCTATAATTCCCTGTTTTCTCTCTACCTCCTTTTTTAAATAGTGGGGTTACATTAGCTACCCTCCAATCCATTGGAATTGTTCCAGATTCTATAGAATTTTGAAAAATGACCAGCAATGCATCTACTATTTCTAGGGCCACTTCCTTAAGTACTCTGGGATGTAGATTATCAGGCCCTGGGGACTTATCGGCCTTCAATCCCATCAATTTCCCAAACACCATTTCCCTACTAATACTGATTTCATACAGTTCCTCCTTCTCTAGACCCTATGTTCTCCAACATTTCTGGGAGGTAATTTGTGTCCTCCTTTGTGGACAGAACAAAAGTATGTATTTAATTGGTCAGCCATTTCTTTGTTCCCCATTATAAATTCCCCCATTTCTGACTGTAAGGGACCCACATTTGTCTTCATTAATCTTTTTCTCTTCACATATCTATAGAAGCTTTTACAGTCAGTTTTTATGTTCTCTGCAAGCTTACTCTCATACTATATTTTCCCCTTCTTAATTAATCCCTTTGTCCTCCTTCGCTGAATTCTAAACTGCTCCCAATCCTCAGGTTTGCTGCTTGTTCTGGCCATTTTATATTTCTCCTCCTTGGATCTAATACTATCCCTAATTTCTTTTGTAAGCCACAGTTGAGTCACCCTTCCTGTTTTATTTTTGCACCAGACAGGAATGAACAATTGTTGTAATTCATCCATGCGCTCTTTAAATGCTAGCCATTGCCTATCCACTGTCAACCCTTTAAGTAACGTTCCCCAATCTATCATAGCTAACACGTGCCTTATACCTTCATAGTTTCCTTTATTTAGATTCAGGGCCCCAGTCTCGGAATCTACACTCTCACTCTCCATCTTAATGAAGAATTCTATCATGTTATAGTCGCTCTTCCCCAAGGGACCCCGCACAACAAGATTGTTAACTAATCCTTTCTCATTACACAATACCCAGTCTAGGATGGCCTGTTCTCCAGTTGGTTCCTCAATGTATTGGTCCAAAAACCAATCACGTACACACTCCAGGAATTCCTCCTCCACAGTATTATTGCTAATTTGGTTTGCTCAATCTATATGTAGATTAAAGTCACCCATAATTACAGTCGCACCCTTATTGCATGCGCCTCTAATTTCCTGTTTAATGCCATTTTCTACATCACCACTGCTATTTGGGGGTCGATATAGAACCCCCACCAATGTTTTCTGCCCCTCGGTGTTTCTTAGCTCCACCCATACAGATCCCACATCAGGATTCTCTGAGCTAATATCCTTCCTCACTATTGTACTGATTTCCTCTTTTACTAACAACGCTACTCCACCTCCTTTCCTCTTTTGCCTGTCCTTCCTAAATATTGAATACCCTTGGATGTTCAGTTTCTATCCTTGGTTACCCTGCAGCCATGTCTTCGTAATCGCAATTATATCATCTCCATTTACATCTATTTGCACAGTTAATTCGCCTACCTTATTGCAAATACTCTGCGCATTGAGACACAATGCCTTTAGGCTTGTCTTTTTAACATTCTTAGTCATCGTAGCATTATTTCGCACTATGGCCCTATTTGTTTCTTGCCCTTGATTTCTATGCCTTCCCCTTTTGCCTTTTTGTTTCCTGTCTTTTGTTTCTATCCTGGTTTCCTCCTCCTCTGTCTCTCCGCTCAGGTTCCCATTCCACTACCATTCTAGTTTAAATCCTCCCCAACAGCACTCGCAAATGCCCCTGCGAGGACATCGGTTCCGGTCCTGCCTGGGTGTAACCCGCCCCGCTTGTACAAGTCCCACCTTCCCCAGAACCGGTCCCGATGTCCCAGCATCTAAATCCTTCCTCCTGCACCATTTCTCCAGCAACGCATTCATCTGGTCTATTCTCCTGTTCCTACCCTCACTAACACGTGGCACAGGAAGTAATCCTGAGATTACTACCTTTGAGGTCCTTCTTTTTAATTTAGCTCCAAACTCCTTAAATTCATCTTGCAAGACCTCATCCCTTTTTCTACCTATGTCGTTGGTACCGACATGTACCACGACCACTGGCTGTTCACCTTCCTCCTTCAGAATGTCCTGCAGCCGCTCCGAGACATCCTTGATCCTAGCACCAGGGAGGCAACATACCATCCTGGAGTCTCGTTTGCAGCCACAGAAATGCCTGTCTGTTCCCCTTACAATTGAATCTCCTATCACTATGGCTCGTGCAGTCTTTTTCCTGCCCTGTTGTGCAGCAGAGCCCTCTATGGTGCCATGAACTTGGCTATTGCTGCTTTCCCCTGGGAGGCCATCCCCCCCAACAGTATTCAAAGTGATATATATGTTTGAGAGGGGGATGGCCACAGGGGACTCCTGCACTACCTGTCTGCGCCTACTACTCCGCCTGGTGGTCACTCATCCCTTTTCTGCCTGTGCAGCCATTGCCTGCGGTGTGACCACCTCGCTAAACGTGTTATCCAAGACGTCCTCAGCATCGCGGATGCTCCTCAGTGAATCCACCTGCAGCTCCAGCTCCGTAATGCGGGTAGCCAGTAGCTGCAGATGGATACACTTCCTGCACACATGGTCGTCAGGGACACTGGAAGTGTCCCTGATTTTCCACATAGCGCAAGAGGATCATATCACGGGTGCGAGCTTTCCTGCCATGACTTACCTTTAGATTACTTAGTTAATTAAAAAATACTAATTACACTAAGGGCCTTGTTCTACTCCAAACACTACCCACTATAATCTAAAGTCCTTAATAAATTACACTAATTTAAAAAACACACTTGAAAACTAACCTTATCACTTATATGTTAGGCTTAAAAAAAGAACTTTCCCTGATTTTTTTAAAGCTATTTCTCGGCACTAACAGCTGTTACCTACCAACCAATCACCTTGCAGCTTTCCTGGGATGTCACTGTTGACTTTTTTTTTCAAACACCGGCGCACCTGGACTGCTCTCCTCTCCGCTCCTGGAAGGTAAGTGACTGGGCCTCGATCCTCAGGCTCAATTTATCCTCTCCTCGTGCTCGACGTTCTCGTCACAGGTCCGCTCCGCTCCCGGAAGGTAAGCGACTGGGCGCCGATCCTCAGGCTCAATTTATCCTCTTCTCTCGGTCGGCATTCTCCCCACAGGCCCGCTCCGTGCCCAGAAGATAGTGCAGGAGTGCCCTGTGGCCATCCCCCTCTCAATAAATAATGACTGCAAACTTGGCTGTGTGCTTGGATATGGAGGGGGTGGGTGGAGTGGGGGCTAAGGTCTGGAATGTACTGCCTGAGAACGTGGTGGAGGCAGGTTCAATTGAAGCATTCAAAAGGGAATTAGACAGTTATATGAAAAAGAAGAATGTTCAGGGTTACGGGAAGAAGGTGGGGTAATGGAACTGAGGGAATTGCTCTTTCAGACAGCCAGTGTGGACACGATGGGCCGAATGGCCTCCTTCTGCACTGTAATGATTCTGTGATTCTGTAACACCTGAGTTTGAATGTATCCATTGATAGGATGGAAGCCTCATCCCATTGTGAACTGTGAGGATATTAAGTGTTTTTTACATATTGGGATAACTAGGGAAAATGAGCTTAGGTTGTTAGATACTTCTTAGATACTTATTCATGGTACAAAATTGATTACTGATAGACATAAATTAGCACTTAAACTGAAAATTTTATTAAATTTGTAAAAATGTCAGGTGCAGCAAATGAAATATGAGATTAGTGTAGCACAGTGGTTTGTTGAGGTTGGGGCAGATTAGAAGGAATTTGACTAAACATCTGCTCTGGAAGTATTTTACAGTGATTGGGTGACAAAAGTGCTAAAACATTCCAACAATGAGCAGTGACAGTACCTACCAAATAAAATTATTACAATTTAACAATATATAAGGCATATAACAAAGAAAATAATGGAAATGTACAACAGGTTAATCAGCTTCTGAACTGTTGGTTCTGCATTCTGCATTATTGGTTCTTATTTATCAACATCTGCACTTTTTCATTTTTATTTCCATCATACATGAAGGATTTATCAAACAGTTTCCTGATGGACACTCTTAATGCTGAATATTTTCTGTAATGTTACTTTTCCACATCTTGTTTTATGAAATTATTTAGTTAGTTAGTTAGAGATACAGCACTGAAACAGGCCCTTCGGCCCACCGAGTCTGTGCTGACCATCAACCACTCATTTATACCAATCCTACACTAATTCCATATTCCTACCACATCCCCACCTGTCTCTATATTTCCCTACCACCTACCTATACCAGGGGCAATTTATAATGGCCAATTTACCTATCACAACCTGCAAGTCTTTTGGCATGTGGGAGGAAACCGGAGCACCCGGAGGAAACCCACGCAGACACAGGGAGAACTTGCAAACTCCACACAGGCAGTACCCAGAATTGAACCCGGGTCGCTGGAGCTGTGAGGCTGCGGTGCTAACCACTGTGTCACTAGTTTAACATACATGTTTGTAATTCCTCTCTCTGCTCTTGTAGCCAAGACACTGGCTGGAATTTTACGCCGCCCCAGCGGGTCGGATGGTGGCATGGGGGGGCAGCGTAAAATTGAGCGGCAGGCTCCAGGAGGCCTACTCCCCCGCTTCCACCTCTGGACAAGTTTACGGCCGTCAGGCGGTGAGGGGGGGTGGGAAACAGCCCACCCGCCTGAGGCCAATCAAGACCCTTAAGTGGCCACTTAACAGCCACTTAAGGGCCCTCACCCGCCTCCACGGGTACTTTACCCATGGCAAGCGGGTGTGCTGGGGACGTGAAAGGCCGCCCAGCGAAAGCTGCCGGCCTTTCCGCACCCCGGGGGGGGCATGGCAGTCGGGCACAGGGTGCCCGATTGAGGGCCGCCCCCGCCTCCCAACCCACCCCCGGGACCCAAGACACCCCCTCCCCCCAAACGACCACTCCAGCCTCACCAGGGAAAGACTGATCCCCCTGGTGAGGCATGCCCCTACTTATTTTCCCTCCTCGATCCATGGCTTTGGCTGAGCTGCAGTCCCAGCAGTGGCCACCGCTCCCGGTGGCGCTGCTGGGACTAAGAGCTGCCAGCCCGCTGATTGGCTGGCAGCTCACTGAGGTGGGACCTCCTCCCTCAAGTGGGTGGAAGTCCCACCTCGGGACAATTAAAGCCCGTAAAATACGGGACAGATCCCCGGGCTAGGCAGAAGCGAGTTTGCCACCAACTTTCACGTCAGAGTCTGGCTCCCATCCATCTACCGTAAAATTCTAGCCACTGATACATTTATTTCTATGGGTAAACATCTCTGCTAAAACAGCAGAGTGAAAAATTTCAGATGAATTGTTAAATGTTCATACACGGGGTATAAATTCAGGGTCGCACTTTTCTTCGTAACTATAGAGCATAGGAACATAGGAATAGGAACAAGAGTAGGCCATTCAGTCCCTCAAGCCTGTTCTGCCATTTAATTAGATTATGACTAGCTTACCTATCTGCCTCAGTTCCATAACCCTTAATACCCTTGCTTATTAAAAATCTATTAATCTCAAGGTTTGAAATTTTCAATTGACCTAGTCTTAACAGCTTTTGGGGGCACAGAGTTCCAGATTTCCGTTATCATTTGTGCGAAGAAATGCTTTCAAGCATCACCCTCAACAGCCTAGTTCTAATTTTAAGGTTATGCCCCCTTGTTCTGGATTCTTTATCTACTAGACAATAGTCTCTACCTACCTGATCAACTCCTTTGATCATCTTAAGCACCTCAATTAAATCAGCCCTTAATATATTTTTAAAGGAATACAAGCCTGTTTATGCAACCTGTCCTCATAATTTAACCATTTTAACCTTGGTTTCATTCTGGTGAATCTGCCCTGCACGCCACCACCCAACCCACCACCTACCGCTCTCACTGCCCCCCATCCCCCTGCTTCCATGGCCAATATATCCTTTCTGAGTTGCAGTGCCCTGAACTTTTTTTTTTCCAAAATATACTTTATTCATAAAAATCTGTAAAAATTACATTGCCAAACAGATTCAAACAGCACCAAAAAATACAAACATTGCAAGGGAGATCAGTTTCCTTCAATACAATCATGAGTTGCCTCACAACTCTTCCATTTCATTTGTCATGCCATTAACATTTTTACATATTACAGCAAATGAAAATTTTTCCGATACTGTTCGAGGGGTTTCCCATGGATCCAGCCCCTCAGTTCAGCTTGGTGGGGCGACCTTACACTGTGGTCTTTCCCCATTGAGCCTTTGCTGCGGCTGCCCAAGCTTTAGTGCGTCCCTCAGCACGTAGTCCTGGACCTTGGAATGTGCCAGTCTGCAACATTCGGTGGTGGACAACTCTTTGCGCTGGAAGACCAGCAAGTTTTGGGCAGACCAAACGGCGTCTTTCACCGAATTGATAGTCCTCCAGCAGCAGTTGATGTTTGTCTCGGTGTGCGTCCCTGGGAACAGCCCGTCGAGCACAGACTCCTGTGTTACAGAGCTGCTTGGGATGAACCTCGACAAAAACCACTGCACGTCTTTCCACACCTGCTTTGCAAAGACACATTCCAGGAGGAGGTGGGCAACCGTCTCTTTCCCACCACAGCCACCGCGGGGGCATTGCGCGGAGGGGCGAGACTTCGGACGTGCAGGAAGGATCTGATGGGAAGGGCTCTTCTCACCACCAGCCAAGCTACATCTTGGTGCTTGTTTGAAAGTTCTGGTGATGAGGCATTCCGCCAAATGACTTTGGCGGTCTGCTCGGGGAACCATCCAACAGGATCCACCGCCTCCTTTTCCCGTAGGCCCTTGAGGACATTCCGTGCAGACCACTGCCTGATGGATCGGTGGTCAAAGGTGTTTTCCCACAGAAACTGCCCCACGAAGGATAGGTGGTACGGCACGGTCCAACTGCTTGAAGCGTTCCGCGGCAATGTGACCAGGCCCATCCTTCGCAACACCGGGAACAGATAGAACCTCAGCATGTAGTGACACTTGGAGTTTGCGTACTGGAGGTCTACACACAGCTTGATGCAGCCGCACACGAAGGTGGTCATCAGGATGAGGGCCACGTTGGGTACATTTTTCCCGCCCTTATCCAGAGGTTTGAACATCGTGTCCCTCCGGATCCGGTCCATTTTAGATCCCCAGATGAAGCTGAAAATGGCTCGGGTGACCGCCACAGCGCAGGAGTGGGGTATGGGCCAGACCTGTGCCACAGCAGTGCCCTGAACTGAAAGCAGTACATTCAGATTGGGTCTAACCAGAGTTGTATGCAGCTGTAACATTAAAGCTCCACTCCTTTGTATTCCGGCCCCCTTGAGGTAAAGACTAACATTCCATTAGCTTTTTAAATTATTTTTTTGTACCTGTCCACTAGGCTTTAGTGAATTCTGTTGTTGGACCCCTAAATCTCTCTGCTCATCCACAGTTCCTAGCTTCTTGCCATTTAGAAAATACTCTGCTCTATCTTTCTTAGGTCCAAAGTGGATGACATCACAATTTCATAACTGATCTCCATCTGCTACAGTTTTGCCCACACATTTAATCCACCAATGTCCCTTTGAAAGTTTCTTCCCCCATCTACACTGTATACTGTACAACCTAACTTAAAGTCAACAGCAAACTCAGCTTTCACTGAGGAAAACATATATGTGACGATAATAAAATTTGAAGTTCCCAGTTTAGCAGAGAGCACAACTAATTTTTCCTCTACTAACCTTCTCCTTTTACAGTTTGATTCTAGAAAATGTTTAAGACTGTTATGTGATCTATCCCCAACTTCAACAAAATATTAGATTACTAAGACAGCGCATTTTCACACATGGCACAAGATTAGTAATACACTAACATCCAGGAGCCACTTAAAATTTTGAAAAATGTGTGGAATCAAGTTGTTGATCATACATGAATTAAGTTTATGAGAGATAAAATCTCAACTTGCTCAGATTTGTGTCAGAAAACCTCTTACTTTTTTTCTTATCAAGCCAGTCTTCCAGTTCTGAATATTCTAACGATATTAGTTGCTGGGGAGCATTTAAGCGTCTTCGCAGGCGGCTCATCATATCACGATACTGTCTCACCACTGCTGAAAGTGACGCTCCATGATCTAGAGCCTGTAATTAAAGAGACCTTAAATTTCACATTAATGGCTTCCAGTTAACTGTTCTGCCACACAACTGGAGGCACAGTATATGACTGAAACATATCCTCTGTTTTAACCCGATAATCACAAAATGTAAGCCATAAACTACCAAATCTTATAGAATCTGATCGTAAGTTATAAATCTTAATGGATTTATTAATGAGAAAAGCCAGAGGCAACAGATATTTCCCAGCCACCTCACAGATTGACAGCTAGTAAACCACTTACTGATAAGAATGTAACTGAAATTTTAACAGGTGCACAGTACATTGTTGTTAGTGTCTATACTCAAATATCATATATAGTAAAGGTCTTTTTTCTTGCTTCAGTTTCTCCCCTTATTTCCTGAAGGCAGTGAATCACATTGGGGTCTAGATCCAAAGGCACTGGCAGCTCTTCATGCCTCAGCTATGATACTAAACAGTGAATGTTAGTAGGTTACTCAATTGTTATGGCTCACAGTCAAGCCACATTCTACCCATCCCGAGCATCCATACACATCTCCTTTACAGCCAGGGTCATTAGACAATGAGTAGGAGCGAAAGTCATTATTGATTTTAATGAAGGGATTATTTACAAAGCCATATCTATAGGCAGACAAAAACCTAACTTGGAATGTCAGAGAAAGATTGCCTTTGTAGGCTTCAAATCATTCGGGAGACAGTGACTGTCGCTTGGAATCTGACTCCCACCCCACTGATAGCACTGCCACTGGCTGCCGTGGTAACCACAGCCCTGAACTTCCTTGCATCAGGCTGATTTGAGCTGCCACATCGACATCAGCATCTTTTCATCTGTATTTCATGGCTTTATCGAACTATTTCACCACTTTCCCATCGGGCAACTGAGTGAGAGGGCCCTGCAATTTTTCAATTGGCAGGATTCCCCAAAGTGAAATTGATGGCACATTTGTGAGCTTACAGGCCCCTGCACAAAACACCTTTAGAATCACAGGGCCTGATATTTAGGCCTTGCCATGGCCAGGAATGGACGTGGGAAGACACCAAAAATAATGCTGCCAGCCTGCGTGCTGGTTCTCTGGCTCTATTCTGCCCCGGGCCATTTTCCTGGAGGCGGGATGGGGATGGGGCGCAGGACTATCTGCCCACATGCAGTGGTTAGCCTATTAAAGTAAGTAAAGGCCTATTAAGTCCTGTTAATGAAGGCTAACAGGGATTTTCCAGTCGGCCTCCAGGTTCCCGCAGATGGCGAAAGCCTGTTTAACTGGCTGGGTCAGCGCTCCAAGCAGGCCTAGAGGCCCTCCTTGCCTACCTGGGTGGAGTAGCAGCCACAGGCCACCATGAAAAGGGGCCACTGCACATTACCCCGCACACTCCACCCGCTGCAGCCGTGGCCTGGCTGAAAAAGCCAATTTTTATTTAAAGATTGAAAAAGTTAAAGAGAGAGGGTGCCTCCATTTTGAAGCTCTCACTCCCTCGCTTACCTTCCATTGCATCCTTAATTTGACAGTGAACCCACACCCCTGCCATTAATTGGCTGCTCCTGGGAAATTCACAATAACTGACTGTTTCCCACAAAGCCTGTATTTTTACTGAGCTCCTGATATCGGGCTCCATGGTGGTGGTGGTGGGGGGGGGGGCAGATCATTCCGGCAGCAGCCCGCCACGGAGCTCGACGCCGTGAGTGCCAGGCCCAATCTTTCCGGCGACGGCAAGGCTCCGTGGCGGCCCACCTGCCATTGGGCGACCAGACCTGGATTAACATATTTAAATTAATGAAATGAATACATTTAAATAAAATCAACAGTGATCTTACCTTCGGGCCGCGATCTTCTGAGCAGCGGTTGGCATTTCCACACCTTCACTTCCCGTCCAGGGAAAGCAGGTGCCACCGTGCTAGGGAAGGGGGGAACTTATGATTTTTAGTGCAGTGGTGGGGGGAACGGGCTCTAATGTAAATTACTAGTGTAGTGGAGGGTGGGAAGGGGAGACCTCTGCACTTTGATCGGTTTCGGGGGGAAAAGATCAAGTGTTGAAGGTAAGTTTTTTGGTGGGGGAGAGGGAAAATGTTGATTTTAATTGCTATTGAGAGGGAAGGGAGTGATAGATTTATTGGGGGAGTTGGCCCATTAAAAATTATAATGACCTGGCAGGGCTGGCTGCCCTTTAAAAATGGCACCAGTGCCTATGCACAGGCAGCTGATGCCATTGCCGCGTCAGAGAACCCGCCCCCTCCACACAATTGGGGTGGCGGGGGCGGTTGGCCCAACCGGCTCATTATCCTGGGCTGCCGCGCGGCCCGCACATGCACACCACCATTTTTTGCGAAGAAAATCCAGCACGAAGTGTGAGCATCTGACCCACATTTCAGCCTGACGACAGGGTTCAGAAGCCCGCAGGGAAAATCTAGCCCTTAGAGTCATTATGGCACAGAAGGAAGCCATTAGCCCATCTACTCCATGCCAGCTGTCTGTAGAGAAATCCAGTCAGTCCCAGTCCCCCACACAATCCCTGTAGTCCTGCAAGTTTATTTCCCTCAAGCGTCCATCCAATTTCTTTTTAAAATTATTGATCATCTCTGCTTCCACCACTCTTGTAGGCAGCGAGTTCCATGTCATTATCACTCGCTGCGTAAAAAGCTCTTCTTCACATCCCCCATGCATCTCTTACCCAAAACCTCAAATCTGTTTCTCCTAGTTCTTGTATCATCAGCTACTGGGAACACCTTTTCTTTGTCTACCTTATGTAAACCTGTCATAATCTTGTACACCTCTATCAAATCTCCCCTCAATCTCCTTGGTTCCTAGGAGAACAATCCCAGTTTCTCCAACTTAATCTTGTAGCTTAAATCCCTCATCACTGGAACCATTCTGGTATATCTCCTCTGCACTCTCTCAAGGACCTTCATATCCTTCCTGAAGTGTGGTGACCAGAGCTGGACACAATACTCTAGTTGTGGCCTAAACAGATCTTTATAAAGGTTCAAAATAACTTCCTTGCCTTTATACTGAATATCTCTATTTATGAAGCCCATGATCCCATATGCTTTTCTAATTACTCTTTCAACATGTCCTGCCACCTTCAAAGATCTACGCACATGCACCCCCACGTCTCTTTGTCCCTGGATACTCTTTAGAACTGTGCCATTAAGTTTATATTGCTTCTCCCAATCCCTTCTAGCAAAATGCATTACCTCACACTTCTAAATTCCATCTACCACTTGTCTACCCATTCTGCTAGCCTATCTAAGTCTTGTTGCTGTCGATTGGTATCATCCTCACTGTTTGTCACACCTCCAGGTTTAGCATCATCGACAAATTTAGAAATTTTACTCAGTATTCTAATATCCAAGTCAGTTATATATAGCAAAAAAGCAGTGGTCCCAGCGCTGACCTTTGGGGAATACCATTGTCTGCCATCCTCCATTCTGAAAAAAAAACAATTGGCACGACTCGCTGCTTTCTGTCCTTAAGCCAAATTTTTTTATCCAAGCTGACACTAACCTTCATATTCCATAAGCCTCAATTTTGTTAACCAGCCTTTATCTTCATGAACTGCAAGGGTTTCCACTACATCAATTTACAGGTCATCCATAACCATCAAAATAGGATCTTACAAGTGAATGTTTATTGGGCAGTAACAATGACACCTTAAATTTAAGGCAATTCATAGAAATCATAGAAAGTTTGAGGCACAGAAAGAGGCCACTTGGCACATTGTATCTGTGCCGGCCATAAAACAATCCACCTATTCTAATACCACCTTCCAGCATTTGGTCCGAGGCCCTGCAGATTTACAGCACTTGAGGTGCATATCCAGACTCCTTTTGAATGAGTGGAGGGTCTCTGCCTCAACTACCCTTTCAGGCAGTGAGCTCCAGACACCCACCACCCTTTGGGTGATAAGGCTTTTCCTCATCTCCCCTCTAATTTTTCTACCAATCACTTTAAATCTATGCCTCCTCGTCACTGACCTCTCTGCTAAGGTAAACAGACACTTCACCTCCACTCTATCCAGGCCCCTCACAATTTTGTACATCTCAATCAAATCTTCCCTCAGTCTTCTCTGTTCCAAGGGGAACAACCCCAGCCTATCCAATCTTTCCTCATAGCTGCATTTTTCCAGTCCTGGCAACATCCTCGTAAATCTCCTCTGTACCCTCTCTCATGCAATTACATCCTTTCTGTAATGAGGTGAACAGAACTGCACACAGTACCCAAGTTGTGGCCTAACCAATGAGTTTTACAGTTCCAGCTTAACCTCCCCGCTCTTATATTCTATATTTCGGCTAATAAAGGAAAGGATTCCATATGCCTTCTTAACCACCTTATCGACCTGTCCTGCTCCAAGGTCCCTCACTTCCTCTACACTTCACAGTAGTTTCCCATTTATCGTGTATTCCTTTGCCTTGTTTGACCCCCCCAAATGCATCACCTCACACTTCTCCAAGTTGAATTCTATTTGCCACTTTTCAGCCCATCTGACCAGACCATCAATATCGTCCTGCAGCCTACATCGATCCTCCTCGCCATCTACCACACGGCCAATCTTTGTGTCGTCTGCAAACTTCTTGATTATGGCCCCTACATTTACATCCAAATCGTCAATATATACCACAAAAAGCAGGGCACCCAGTACTGAACCCTGTGCAATGCCACTGGAAACAGCCCTCCAGTCGCTAAAACACCTGTCAACAATTACCCTTTATTTCCTGCCACTGAGCCAATTGTGTATCTACCTTGCTGCATTTCCCTGAATCCCATGGGATTTTATTTTTTTAACCAGTTTGCCATGTGGGACCTTGTCAAAAGCCTTGCTAAAATCCATGTAGAGCACATCAACTGCACTGCCCTCACCTATCCTTGTTACTTCTTCAAAAAATTCGATCAAGTTGGTCAAACAAGATCTTCCCTTAACAAATCCATGCTGACTATCCTGGATTAATCTGTGCCTTTCTAAGTGACAGTTTATCCTGTCTCTCAGAATAGATTCCAATAATTTGTCCACTACTGAGGTTAGACTGACTGGCCTGTAATTATTCGGTCTATCCTTTGCTCCCTTTTTAAACAAAGGTACAATGTTAGCAGTTCTCCAATCCTCCGGCACCACACCTGCATCCAGTGAGGACTGGAAAATGATGGTCAGACCTTCTGCTATTTCCTCTCTTGCTTCTTTTAACAGTGTCGGGTACATTTCATCTGGCCTTGGTGATTTATCAACTTTCAAGGGTGTTGGTCCCATTAATACTTCCTCTCTCCCTATGTTTATCACATCCAATACTTCACAATCCTCCTCCTTAACTACAATATCTGCATCATCCCCCTCTTCTGTGAAGACAGAGCAAAGTATTGATTAAGAACCATACCAACATCTTCCGCCCCTACACATAGGTTACCTTTTTGGTCTTTTGTGGGCCCTACTCTCTCCTTAGTTATCCTCTTACTCATAGTGTATTGATAAAACATCTTTGGGTTCACCTTGATTTTGCTTGCCAAAATTCGCTGTACCAGGATTATTTAAAGAAGGCAGATAGCAAGGATGGCTTCTAAGAAACCAAGGCTAGCTCTTTACACCATTTTGACAACCATGAAAGCAGCACAGAACTGATAGTGAGACCCATGATGCCACGAGAATCAGCACATTACACATTCATCGAATTTGATTTGTTCTGGTTGTGCCAGCTATCTGTAAGAGTTACCAAGTTGGACCCTTTCCCATGGCCTTTTAAAATAGTTATCCATTCCCTTTTAAAAGCTACTTAAGATTCTGTTTCTACCACTGTTTCTGGTAGGGCATTCCATGTCCTAACCATCTCCAAGTAAAAAAAAAATCTCCTAATCTCTTCCCTTTCTCTTTTGGTAGTTATTTTTAAGATATGTCCTTCAGTTACAGAGTCCTTGACCAGAGGAAATAGATCCTTCCAATTTACCTTATGAAAACCTCTTATACTTCTAAACACCTTAGTAAGAGCCACTTTCTGGTGGCTTAGCATGAAGCTTCAGTCAGGGTGTAACAAAGTGAGAAAAAACTTAGCACTCACCTATTAAATACAGCGCAATGCTGGCTAGCCTTATCTTGGCAGAGTGCTTAAGGCTGTTTTTCTATCTGCCTCTAAGTTCCCTGTACATTGGAGACCATATTTACCCTGAAAGCCACTTCTTGCCAAGCAGCCAACATATTCCTTTTGAGTGGAGGGCAACCTGGGATTCCAAAGATGGCTACACTCCTTTGCTGTATTTCTTTTAACATCTCTGAACATTTTTCAGAAAATGGAGCAGGTCTGCTCCTTCCTACAGTTATTTCTCTTTCTCTGCTCAGCAACAAACAGCTGAGTACAATTTCCATCACCATCTCTTCCTGCCCTGCTGATAGCAAACTCTCGCAGGCAGATCCAATCCCAGGCAAAAGCTTGCTCTGCACAGATAACTCAGCCAACCTCAGAAAAATCCCATGAGGTCAACTCAGTGTGGCCACAGTGAGCACAAACCTGCTACAGTGTTACTGCATCAGTTTCTTTCCAAAACAAAAATGCTATTTTTTAATCTGTGGGCTGGGGCTATGAGAAGTGTAAATGTTTTTATGTTACTTTGTGGATTAAAGCAGTGGGCCTTAAGGGAGTGAGAATTAAATCTGGAACGTCCAAAGTTCAACCCCCAAGCTCTACTGAGTTAGTTGATCTCAATTGAGGAGGCACTGTTATCAATTGCTACATCTGGCCTCAATGCCCCTAGGCTCAGAAAGAAAAAATTGCCCAGAGTTCCTGCTTCTAATAGCCATTAAGTGACTTGTATTGGAATTTCACATGTGTGGACAAAGAACCACTGGGAGTTAAATTGGGCCACATAGCACCCATTTTCACAGACTTTGGAATTTAATCCCCATTGAATCTGACAGCACAGAGGGTGGTCACTTGGTCCTTTTAAAAAGAGCTATCCTCTTAGTCCCACTCCCTGCTCTTTCCCCATAGCCCTGAATTTTTTTTCCTTTTGAGGTGACTGCTAACTATGCTGTGAGTAAACCCTGAGGGGGCGTGGTTCCAAAAGTGAAACTAAGAGATCCGGGCAGCCATCTGAATAAAGCCTACACACACACAGAAATTGTGAGTCAGGTTTCTTGATGCTTGGGGTACGAAACATAACATCTGCCAAAGAAGATGGAGAGTAATTTAAATTTACCGGCCCTCGCGCCTTTCCTTCATCACCAGGAGATCCTCACATTCCGTGGGACAGATGGTTTTCCGCATTTGAAACTTACTTGCTCGCGACAGGTATAGATGGTACGGATGTAACATTGACACACAAGAAGGCGATACTCGTGCATTGCTTTGGTGCAGAAGGCCAGCGTTTATTTGAGCAGCCAATAGCTGATACGTCTATGTTCAATAAGGTGATAAGTGCTCTCGAGAAATACTTTGTCCCAAAAAAAAGTGTGATCATTGAACGATACACGTTCCACCAGAGATGCCAGGGAAATGGTGAGCCCATAAAGCAATACGTGGCAACGTTGTGTCAGTTGACTTCTACGTGCAAATTTGGCACACTAAATAATGAACTTAATTGTAACCAATTAATTGAAAAAACTTCAATCCCACGAATTAGGAAATGCCTACTCATGGAGGAAATGACGGTTTGACTTTTGAAAAGACCATGACCTTGGCCATCCAAATCAAATCCCCCATGTTAGATTAGAAGATGACATACAAAAATACACCCTCAGGCTCAGGGTCGCAGACACAGCTTGCCCAATCAGCTCAAGTGCAAGGGTAACGACGGACAAAGAGACCTCAGCAGGCTCATCAACACTTGTCCTATCATGGTCAGGCACCCTCAAAAATGTGCCCAAATTGTGAGGGTACCCATGGATTCAAAATATCATATCCGGCACAAGGTATAAAGTGCAACACATGGTCAAAGATGAATCACTTTGCAAAGGTATGCAGGTTGTTGAAGAAGGCTTCATCAGTTCGACAAGTGGAAGAACCTATTCCTGAGTGAAATACGGTATGTATCATGGACAGTAAAGCACCCAGACCCATGCATGGGGATCAAGGATTGCACAGTGGCCATTGCGGGCATTTCAGTGTAGTTCCTCATTGATGTGGGCGTGAATGCATTAATGGAGTAAGGGGCGCACAGAGAGGAGACTTCACCTGAGTGAGACATAGGGCTGAATTTTACGAACGCGCCACAAATCACGGCGACGCACTCTGATCTCAGTGGTCCACTTGCGTGGATCCGCCGTCGCTGAGGCCTGTGATATTTTGCACGGGGGCTCATTTAAATGGACGGGGTGGAGCGGCCACCCCTGATGACGTAGAGGGAGAGGCCGCTCCGTCACCGGCAATTGCATCCGGTGCCACAGTGCAGTTGCCGGTGCCATTTTTAAAGGGCTGCAAGCCCTTACTGGCGATTTTAACTTTTAAAGGGACATGGAGGGAAAATTAAAAGTTAAAATTTTATTAACCGATTGAAACCCCTTTCCGACTCCCCAATGACCATTTAATGTATTTTACAAACATAAAAAGCTTTTCTTCCCATCACCAACTTTGCCCCCCAAACTTTGTTACCTTTGCCCTTTAACCCCTTCCCACCATCCCATCAGCCAATACAATGTGTTTTCCCCGCACCACCCCCTGCCCTGATAATTTCACTCCTCCTCCCTCCCTATCAGTGTCACACCTCGAAACTCCTAAGGTGCAGAGGTTCCGGCCGGTGGCCGGAATATCAACATGGGACGTCCTCCGGGACAAGGTAAGTTAATTTTCATGTGTTTAACTTAATTTTAATATTGAAATGAAGGCCACACTAAGGCTTTGCCACTGCCGGTAAATGCGGCGAGGCCTTCTCAGCGTCGCAGGGTCGTGGCAGGGCCCTCCTGGAAGAAGTTTCTGGGGCCCCCCCCACCACCGCCACCATCCCCGACGTCGGAGGTCTAGTAAAATATAGCCCATAGTCAGAGTGTGAAGGTGGGAATTTGGTTCATGTGGTAAATTCTGTTAAGTTTTTCTCAAGTTTCAATTTAGGTTAAGAGTCAGGCTTTGACAAAGAACTTTCAAACTTCAAGTTAAATTGCTTTGTTAAACAGGGAGCTGCCTGACAGTGGTGGTTATCTGTCAATCAACTAAAAGTAGTTGGGTCAATAGGTATTAATTACTGTAGCAGGAAGCCAAGCTAGCTAGCAAGTGACTCATCAGAGGCTCTATAAAAGCAGTCAGGTTTTCAAACCGCACAGAGTAAGAGAACCATGGAGAGGAGACTTTGCCTGAGTGAGATGTAGCCAGAGTGTGAAGGTGGGAATTTGGTTCACGTGAGAATTCAGTGCAGAGGGGGAAAAAGGAATTCCAGCTGTCATGCAGACCCCCATCTGCCAAGAATGAGGCATATTAATTTCATCATATGAACATTGATTTTAAACTGTTGCTGGAGTGAAGAGATGACTTGTTTGAAGATCACCAGACACTTGGCTGGAAGAACATTTGCATACTAAGAGACAGTGCTTGGAGAGTCAAAAGAATTGCTCACTGATTCAATTAACAGAGATTGGGCTGGGTAATGGTGATCCTCATCTTGTTGGGGTAAAAGACAGCCCTACACTCCCCACCGAGAGCTTTGAAACCCACAAAGGCAGGACTGGTTAAACCAGCTGGTCACATATCTGAACGGCTGATCCAGGCTTTTGAATGAGACACAGGACAGTTTGAACTGAGATTAGAGTTTGCAACTGAAGCTGGAACAAGGAAGCCTCTCTCCTGGCTGTCTCTCTCTCACTTTCTTCCAAGCCACCAGACCCACGGAAGACACGTAAACCTCAAGAGAGAAAAGACTCCGACATCGAAACAAGTTGAAGCATGAATTGGGCCCCAATGAACAGCAGGACTTACCAGTAACCAAAGACTCGACATTGAACTCAAAGGACTCTAATTATAATCCCGATATTGCCTCAAACTTTTCCCCTTTATTCTTTTCTACTTCTTCTGTCTCTATCTGCGTGTGTGTCTATCGCATATGTATGCTGGTGTGGTCGCATCGCATATTCGTAGTCATTAACCTGATTAGAGTTTAAGATTAATAAACTTCCACCTTTCTTATTTAAATCGAAAGAAGCCTGTCTGATTTCTTTGTCTTACAATTGGAGCAGTGAACAGGACTCACTGAGGTGAGGCTAAAAACACAGTGTTTCTAAAATTAAACCCTGTTACGGTGAAACCAGGCAAAGGCTGAGAGGGAACCCCTAGACCCCTTCTCACCTGGTCGTAACAAAGCAAAGAAGGTAAGTGATTGGTCGATGAATATTTTCTCTTTTTTTCTTACCTAAACTAAGGAATTTTAATTGGAGTTAGTATAACATTAATTGAAATCATAAGAATTTTCTGAGACTCTGGTAATTTATTCATAAGGTTTTATTTGTAGTAGTAAAGTTTACCAGCAGTAGTAAAGCTTATTAGTAGTGGGGCTTATTAATTATATATTAATTAAGAAAAATAAATTAACACATCTTTATTCAGATGGCAGGGCAGGTGGTGTGTTGCAGCTGCAGTATGTGGGAGCTGGTGACGCCAGTGTGATTGACAGCAAAATGAGCTGCAGGCTGAGCTACAGACACTGCGATGCATCAGGGAGGGGAAAAGTAACCTGGACACTTTGGTCTGGAAAGCAGTCATACCCCTTAGGATAGAGTCTTCTGATTTGGCCAGTGGTTAGGGACAGGAGGGTATGACTGCGGATGAGGCAGGTAAGGGGACTGAGAAGGCAGAAGTGGAGAAGCCACAGCCCTTGCAGTTGTCCAACAGGTTTGAGGTTCTTTCAACTTGAAAGGATGAGAGTCAGGGCTGCAGGTCGATGAGCAAACTGACTATGGCATCATGGCACACGAAGCCATTCAAGCAGGGGGAGTAAATAGGAATGTTGTGGTAGTAGAGGACAGTATAGTCAGGGGGTAGACACAGTTCACTGCAGCCAAGAGCGAGCATCCAGAAGGCTGTGTAGCCTGCCCGATGCCAGAGTTTGGGACATCTGCTCAGGGTTGGAGAGGAACTTGCAGTGGGAGTGGGAAGAACCAGTTGTTGTGGTCCACGTGGGTACCAATGACATAGATTGGACTAAGAAAGAGATTATGCATAGGGAGTATGAGCAGCTAGGGGCTAAATTAAAACCAGAACCTCAAAGGTAATAATCTCTTGGTCATTACCTGAGCCACCAGCAAATTGGACAAATTGGTGTAGGGTAAATAAGATTAGAGAGTTAAATGTGTGGCTCAAATATTGGTGTGGGAGAAATGGGTTTCGATTCATGGCTTATTGGCACCAGTATTGGGGAAAGTGGGAGCTGTACCGTTGGGACGGCCTTCACTAGAACAGTGCTGCGACCAGTATTCTGGCGAGTCGTATAACCAGAGCGATAGGGATTTAAAACAAATAGTGGGGGCGAGGGATCAAGTGAGGGAAGATGTGATAATTAAAAGAGAAAGGAGAAGGCAAGACAGCAAGATAGCAATAAGGGTAATGATAATCAGAGTTTGGCAGGAAGGGACAGAGCATACAAACTTAAGAATGCATCAGCAGATAAGGCTAAAGCTTGTGAACTAACGGGGTGGGGGGGGTGGTGGGAGGATTCAGGTTAAGGGAAATTTAGAGTATCACTTAAATGGAGAACAACTGCAGAATTCTGAGATGCAGAGGGATCTAGGTGTTCTTGTGCATGAGTCACAAAAGGTTAGTATGCAGGTACAGCAAGTATGATGGCATTAAGAGAGCTTTTGGGCCAACCATCAAGAAGATCGCCCCCCTCAAATCTAAATCAGGGGACATAATCACTGACCAACGCAAACAAATGGACCGCTAGGTTGAGCACTACCTAGAACTGTACTCCAGGGAGAATGTTGTCACTGAGACTGCCCTCATTGCAGCCCAGCCTCTACCAGTCATTTATGAGCGGGACATACAGCCAACAAAATCGGAACTCAGTGATGCCATTGATTCTCTAGCCAGTGGAAAAGCCCCTGGGAAGGACAGCATTACCCCTGAAATAATCAAGAGTGCCAAGCCTGCTATACTCTCAGCACTACATGAACTGCTATGCCTGTGCTGGGACGAGGGAGCAGTACCTCAGGACATGCGCGATGCCAATATCATCACCCTCTATAAAAACAAAGGTGACTGCGGTGACTGCAACAACTACCGTGGAATCTCCCTGCTCAGCATAGTGGGGAAAGTCTTTGCTCGAGTTGCTCTAAACAGGCTCCAGAAGCTGGCCAAGCGCGTCTACCCTGAGGCACAGTGTGGCTTTCGTGCAGAGCGATCGACCATTGACATGCTGTTCTCCCTTCGTCAGATACAGGAGAAATGCCGCGAACAACAGATGCCCCTCTACATTGCTTTCACTGATCTCACCAAAGCCTTTGACCTCGTCAGCAGACGTGGTCTCTTCAGACTACTAGAAAAGATTGGATGTCCACCAAAGCTACTAAGTATCATCACCTCATTCCATGACAATATGAAAGGCACAATTCAACATGGCGACACTTCATCAGACCTCTTTCCTACCCTGAGTGGCGTGAAACAGGGCTGTGTTCTCGCACCCTTTTGGGATTTTCTTCTCCCTGCTGCTTTCACATGCGTTCAAGTCTTCTGAAGAAGGAATTTTCCTCCACACAAGATCAGGGGGCAGGTTGTTCAACCTTGCCCGTCTAAGAGCGAAGTCCAAAGTACGGAAAGTCCTCATCAGGGAACTCCTCTTTGCTGACGATGCTGCTTTAACATCTCACACTGAAGAGTGCCTGCAGAGTATCATCGACAGGTTTGCGGCTGCCTGCAATGAATTTGGCCTAACCATCAGCCTCAAGAAAACGAACATCATGGGGCAGGACGTCAGAAATGCTCCATCCATCAATATTGGCGACCACGCTCTGGAAGTGGTTCAAGAGTTCACCTCCCTTGGCTCAACTATCACCAGTAACCTGTCTCTAGATGCAGAAATCAACAAGCGCATGGGTAAGGCTTCCACTGCTATTTCCAGACTGGCCAAGAGAGTGTGGGAAAATGGCGCACTGACACGGAACACAAAAGTCCGAGTGTATCAAGCCTGTGTCCTCAGTACCTTGCTCTATGGCAGCGAGGCCTGGACAACGTATGTCAGCCAAGAGCGACGTCTCAATTAATTCCATCTTCGCTGCCTCCGGAGAATACTTGGCATCAGGTGGCAGGACCGTATCTCCAATGCAGAAGTCCTCGAGGTGGCCAACATCCCCAGCTTATACACACTACTGAGTCAGCGGCGCTTGAGGTGGCTTGGCCATGTGAGCCGCATGGAAGATGGCAGGATCCCCAAAGACACGTTATACAGCGAGCTCGCCACTGGTATCAGACCCACCGGCCGTCCATGTCTCCGCTTTAAAGACGTCTGCAAATGCGACATGAAGTCCTGTGACATGGATCACAAGTCGTGGGAGTCAGTTGCCAGCGTTCGCCAGAGCTGGCGGGCAGCCATAAAGGCGGGGCTAAAATGTGGCGAGTCGAAGAGACTTAGCAGTTGGCAGGAAAAAAGACAAAAGCGCAAGGGGAGAGCCAACTGTGTAACAGCCCCGACAAACAAATTTTTCTGCAGCACCTGTGGAAGAGCCTGTCACTCTAGAATTGGCCTTTACAGCCACTCCAGGCGCTGCTCCACATACCACTACCACCTCCAGGCGCTTACCCATTGTCTCTCGAGATAAGGAGGCCAAAGAAGAAAGAAAGACAGCAAGTAATAAAGAAGGTTAATGGAATGCTATTCTTTATTACGAAAGGAACATAAAATAAAAGGAAGGATGTTATTCTTATGAACGGTCACAGATCTGAAACGTTAATTTTGCTTCTCTCTTCACAGATGCTGCCAGACCTGCTAAGTATTTCCAGCACCTTTTGTTTTTATTTCCGATTTCCAGCATTTGCAGTACTTTGCTTTTATATAAGGACGTTTTGCTTCAGTTATTCAAGGCATTGTTGAGATCACATCTCGAATACTGTGTGCAGTTTTGGTCTCCTTATTTAAGGAAGGAGGTAAATGCGTTGGAGGCGGTTCAGAGGAGGTTTACTCGATTGATACCTGGAATGAGCAGGCTGTCTTATGAGGAAAGGTTGGACAGACTGGGCTTATTTTCACTGGAGTTTAGAAGAGTGAGGGGAGACTTGATTGAAGCTTATAAGATCCTGAATGGTCTTGACAATGTGGATGTGGAAAGGATGTTTCCTCTTGTGGGTGAGCCCAGAACTAGGAGGCACTGTTTTAAAATTAGGGGTTGCCCTTTTAGGACAGAGTTGAGGAGAATTTTTTTCTCTCAGAGGATTGTGTGACTTTGGAACTCTCTGCTCAGATGGTGGTGATGGTGGGATCATTGAATATTTTTAAGGCGGAGGTAGATAGATTCTTGTTAGACAAGGGAATCAAAGGTTATCGGGGATAGATGGGAGTGTGTAATTCGAGACACAAACAGATCAGCCATGATCTTACTGAATGGCAGAGCAGGCTAGAGGGGCCGAATGGCTGACTTCTGCTCCTAATTCGTATATTCGTATGTAAGTCCAAAGAGCAAGGTCGAGGCATTGGAACAGAATAACATTGTGAGTAAAGACAAGCAGAATGGGACAGGAAGGGACAGAGAGTTTAACAAAAATTGTACGTCATCGAATAAGGGTATAGAAGTTAAAAAATGAAATTAAAAGTTCTTTATCTGAATGCGCAAAGCATCTGCAATATGATAGGTGAACTGGTGGCACAACCAGAGGTAAATGATTTAAGTCTAATTGCCATTACAGACACACGGTTACAAGGTGATCAAGGTTGGGAAATAAATATTTCGGAAAGTTAGACAGAATGGCAAAGGAGGAGGGGTAGCCTTGATAGTAAATGATGACATAAGGACATTAGTGAGAAAAGATCTGGCCTCAGAAGATCATGAAGTAGAATCAGTATGGGTGGAAATTTGGAAGAGCAAGAATCAGAAAACACTAGTGGGAGTAGTTTATAGGTCACCTAACAGTAGTTATATCATTGGACAGAGTATTAAACAAGAAATTATTGGAGCTTGCAACAAATGCAATGTAATAATTATGGGGGTCTTTAATCTTCATATAGACTGGGACAATGAAATTGGTAAGAGTGGTCTAGAAGATGAGTTTGTAGAATGTTTTCGGGACTGTTTCTTGGAGCAATACTTTATGGAGCCGATTAGAGATAAAGCTATCTTAGATCTAATATTGTGTCATGAAGTAGGGTTAATTAGTAATGTCACAGTAAAAGATCCGCTGGGAAATATTGATCATAATACAACTGAATTCCATATCAAGTTTGAAAGTGATATGCTCCAATCACAAACAAGAATCTTAAACTTAAACAAAGCTAATTACATAGGTATGAGGGGAAAACTGGCTAAGGTAAATTGAGTAAATAGACTAAAAGGTATGGCGATAAATGAGCAGTGGGAAACCTTTAAAGAAACAATTCAAAATGTTCATTCCATTGAAAAACAAAAACTCAGCAAGGAAGGCCCATCCGTGGCTCACGCAGGAAGATAAGGATAATATTAGATTAAAAGAAGAGGCTTACAATGTTGCAAAAAAACAGTTGCAAATCTGAGGATTGGGAGTATTTTAGAAACCAGCAAAGGGCCACCAAAAAGTTGATAAAAAAGGAAAAATTAGAATGAGAGTAAACTAGCCAGTAATATTAAAACAGATTGTAAGAGCTTTTATAGACATATACAAAGGAAGAGAGTAGCTAAAGTAAACGTTGGTCCCTTAGAAACAGAGACAGGAGAAACTATCATAAGGAATGAGGAAATGGCAGAGGCATTGAACAAATATTTTGTGTCTGTCTTCACAGTAGAAGACAAAAGTTTCATACCAGAAATAGTTACCTAGGGGCTAAAAAGAGAGGAAATAAAGGAAATTAATATCAGCAGAGAAAATGTATTGGAGAAACTTAAGGGACTAAAAACTGACAGATCCCTGCGACCTGATGGCCTACAGCCTAGGGTTCTAAAAGAGACAGCTGCAGAGATAGTGGATGCACTAGCTATAATTTTCCAAAATTCCTTAGATTCAGGAACAGTCCCATCAAATTGGAAGTTGGCAAATGTTACACCGCTTTTCAATAAAGAAGGGAGAGAGAAAACAGTGAACGACAGGCCAGTTAGTCTAATATCAGTCATTGGGAAAATGCTGGAATCTATTATTAAGGAAGTCTTAACAATGCAATTAGAAAAGCACAGTATGATTAGAACAAGTCAACATGGTTTTACTGAAGGGAAATCCTGTTTGACAAATTTATTAGAGTTTTTTGAGGATGTAACTAGTAGGGTAGATAAAATGGAACCGGTAGATTTAGCATGCCTGGATTTCCAAATGACATTCAATAAAGTGCCACACAAAAGGTTAATAAGCAAAATAAGGGCTCATGGAGTTGGGGGTAATATATTAGCAGGATAGAGGATTGGTTAGTGGACAGGAAGCAAAATGTGGGCATAAATGGGGCATTTTCAAGTTGGCAGGCAGTGAATAGTGGAGTGCGACTTTTTCACACAGCAAGTGGTTAAGGTCTAGAATGCACTGCCTGACAAAGTGGTGGAGGAAAGTTCAACTGAAGCATTCAAAAGGGAATTAGACAGTTATATGAAAAGGAGCAATGTGCAGGGTTATGGGGAGAAGGCAGGGGAATGGGACTGAGGGATTTGTTCTTTCAGAGAGCCAGTGTGGACATGATGGACTGAATGGCCTCCTTCTGCACTGTAACAATTCTATGATTCTGCGACAAGGATCAGTGCTGGGGGCTCAGTTATTTACAATCTATATTAATAACTTAGATGAAGAGACAGAGTAATCATAGCGTCATAGAGAGATACAGCACCGAAACAGGCCCTTCGGCCCACTGAGTCTGTGCTGACTATCAACCACCCATTTATACTAATCCTACGTTAATCCCATTTTCCTTCTCACATCCTCACCTTCCCTCAATTCTCCTATCACCTACTTACACTAGGGGCAATTTTTTTTTTACAATGGCCAATTCACCTATCAACCCACAAGTCTTTGGCATGTGGGAGGAAACCGGAGCACCCAGAGGAAACCCACGTGGTCACAGGGAGAACTTGCAAACTCTGCACAGGCAGTACCCAGAATCAAACCTGGGTCACTGGAGCTGTAACGCTGTGGTGCTAGCCACTGCACCACTGTGCCACCCCCCCTATTTTCTCTCTCCCTCCTTTATTGAAAAGTGGTGTAACATTTGCCAACTTCCAATTTGATGGGACTGTTCCTGAATCTAAGGAATTTTGGAAAATCATAGTAATGTATCTAAGTTTGCTGACAATACAAAGGTAGGTGGAAAGGTAAGCTGTGGGGAGGACACAAAAATGCTGCAAAGAGATGTAAACTGGTTAAGTGAGTGGGCAACAAGATGGCAGATGGACTATAATGTAGGGAAGTGTGAAGTTATTCACTTTGGTCATGAGAAGAAAAGCATAATTTTTTCAAAAGGTGTGAAATTTGTATGTGTTGATATTCAAAGATACTTAGGTGTGCTAGTACAAGGAACACAGAAAGTTAGCATGCAGGTACAGCAAGCAATTAGGAAAGCAAATGACATGTTGGCCTTTATTGCAAGGAGATTGGAGTAAAGGAATAAAGAAGACTGGCTATAATTGTACAGGGTTATGGTAGACCACATCTGGAGCACTTTGTGCAGTTTTGGTCTCCACATTTAAGAAAGGATATACTTGAATTGAAGGTGCCACAGCAAAGGATCAATAAATTGGTCCCTGGAATGAAGGGGCTTGTCCTATGATGAGAGGCTGAGTAAATTGGGCCTATATTCTCTGGAGTTTAGAAGAATCAGAGGTGATTTCATTGAAAAATACAAGATACTGAAATCTTGTATCTAGATTTAGATCTAAATCTAAATTTAGATTCTGAATCTTTGGCACAGTCTCAGGATAAAGGGCCAATCATTTAGAACTGAGATGAGGAGAAAGTACTTCACTCAGAGGGCTGTGAATCTTTTCAATTCTCTACTCCAGAAGATTGTGGATGCTCCATCATTGAATATACTTAAGGCTGGGATAGACAAATTCTTGGTCTCTCAGGGAAACAAGGGATATGGCGAGCAGGCGGGAAAGTGGAGTTGAAGCCTAAAATCAGCCATGATTGCACTGAATGGCAGAGCAGGCTCGATGGGCCGTATGGTCTACTCCTGTTCCTATTTCTTGGGTTCTTGTATTCTTGTAAAAGTATCCATATTGAATGAAGACCTCTCCTGCTGTTATTTTTCACAACTTTCTCTCACTCCTGCGACAGATACTCTTCAGGCTTATGGTGGCACGATTATCCCAGACTTTGGAATGATCACAGTTCCAGTGCACTACAAAATATCAACCTAGTTCTATGTGGCCAAAGGCAGGAGCCTTATGGGTGTAGTCCTGTTTGATAAGCTTGGCTTAAAATTGCAGACCCCATTGGAGCACACATTAATTTGATCGATGATACAGACAATGCACAGCAGTATCCTTCCTTATTCACCAGATTTGGGGAGATTAAGGGGCACTGTCATGCTCCTCATGCTGACACATCAATTCCACCCGTTTCGCAAAATTTAAGATGGTTGCCATTTGCAATTTGCGCCGAAGTTCACAGACGGTATCATTCAGCAAATCAACTCATCCCCATGGATATCGAAGCTAGTCATTGCACGATACAAAAATGGAGAACTTAGAAAATGAGTTGACCTTAAGTTGGTCAACAAAACAATTATTCCGGACAAGTGCCCGCTCCCTACAATCCAAGAACTATTGACATAATTTCTCGACTCCAAGGTCTTCATAAAGCTCGACATGTGCCAGAGCTATCTTCAGATACCACCAGCGGAGCGGAGCGAAGCTGACATCTTACAGCATTTGTTACACATGACAGCCTGTTTCAGTACCACAGAATGCCCATGGACTAAATTTAGCACCTAGCGCGTTCCAGAGGTTGTCTCTTCTGTCTTGTCAGATGTCAAGGGGACGGTCAACCTTCTTGACCCATGGAAGGGACAAAGCAGAACACGATCAGTGGTTATCTGCGGTGCTCGCTCGATTCACACAACTCAATTTGATACTCAACAGGACAAATGCATATTCAGGCATCCGAGATGGACTTTCTTGGGTACAAAGTGACAGTGGCTGGACTAAAGGCTACTTACAACAACGTCAAGCCATTTATGCGCTTCCAATCCCACCTAACATGAAAGTGTTGCAGCGGTTCTCCGCACTACCAACTTTTATCACAAATTTCTGCCCCAGTACAAGGAGATCATGGAGCATCTTCAAAAACTACTGTGCAAAGGTACACAGTGGGAATGGACAATTGCACAGTAAACACCGTTTGACGAATGGTGAAGATAGCATCTCCACCAGTCCTTGTGCATTTCAACCCACATGCAGAAACATATGTCACAACAGACGCATCAGGAAATGGGATAGGAGTTGTACTCCCTCAGTACATTGCAGGAGGTGAACGACTGGGTATGCATCGCACCCGCTGTTAGAAACTGGACACAAATACTCCACCACAGAACGGGAAGCACTAGTCTGCATCTACACTAGGGAACATTGGCAAATATATCTCTATAGTAGGAAGTTCACCCTCTGCACCAATCACCAAGCACTGACTACATTGTTAGCCACGTCAGGAGCTGGTCATCGACCTCTATGCATCTACCAATGGTCTGATCATCTTCATCAGTACAACTTTGAGGTCAAGTATCTTACAGGTCCACGCAACAGAGCAGCTGACATGCTTAACTGCACTACTATTGCAGATAGCGTTAATGATAGCGAAGTGACTTGCGATATTGAGGATTACATAGTTGTGGTGATTTTGCACACGACCGCGAATCTTGTGACGCGAGAGGAGTTGAAGGCAGGCAGCGTACTGCAGAAGTTAAGCCAGTACCTGAAAACCGACTGGCTTCATGGAATAGAGGAAGGACTGGTCCCATACTATAGAGTATGCAATGAGCTCACATTGTTTGATAGCTGTATCGCACGCAAGTGGTTATCCTAAAAGCGCTACAGCAGTGGGTGTTGCATCTAACCAATAAAGGACATCCGGGTGTCATTAAGATGAAACAACAAACCCGTGAAACATTCTGGTGGCCAGCAAAAGATCACCACATAGAGTTCTTCAGAAACTGCGTAGCATGTACACGCAGCCAAAAATCTGTTAAACCATGTCCCACACATCTACAACTGACCCCATGGGCAACAAAACCAAGGCAACAACTCCAAGTAGATATTTTCGGAGAAATGTATGCAGCCCCTGGCAATCAACATTTTTTGCTGTTGTTCATGATCTACAGAGCAAGTGGCCAGTGATTGGAAGGGTGGGGCACAGAAATTGGAAAGGTCTGGGTGGGAAATCATAAGGGTCAGTGGACTGGAGAGAAACTGAAAGGGTGGGGGGGAGAAATCAGAAACATTGGAGGGTGATCAGAAGGGTAAGGGGAAATCATAAGTGCCTGGGGGAGATCAAAATGGAAAGGGGCAGGGAGCAGGATGGGGGTGGGGGTGCGGTCAGAGATCAGAATGGTAAGGGTTAGGGAGCTGGGGAGTGCACAGGAGGGATTGAAAAGACCAGGGTGTGCAGTGGGGAAATTACAGAGGCCAGGTCAGTGGGAGCTCGTGGCTCGGGGTTGGGGGGAGGGGGAATGCAGGAGTGAAAATCAGAGCGTAGGGGGACAGGATTTGGTCACATCTGGGGGCAAGTAGGTATGCTTGGTGGGCCAAGGGGGAGCCACTCCTGCTCCTTCTGTACATAAACGCTGATGGAAAGGCACTTAACCTGCTTAACCCATCAGTCCTCGCTTCCCTTCAGCTGCCAGGTTTTCTAAGGCCTGGGAAACACAGCCAGCCAGCATAAAATTTAAAATGGAGATAACATCGGAGGCATGCAACTTCATTAAAATCTTTTAATGAGTGACAGGCCTCCTGGAACTTGGGAGGCTGCCTTTCTCCCCACCATCCCATCTCCATTAAAACCAGAAGTGGGTAGATTGCAGGAGGACTGGGTTTGGGATTGAGATTCTTAATATGTTCTTATCCCACCTGACTCAAACCTACCCATTTTGGGGAATTAAAATTGCCTCCAGGATTCTATGAACAGGCTAGGTCTTGGCTGTAATGTCTCTATGCATTTGAATGACTTGTTGACATATACATCCATAAATACTGACAACTTGGACAAGGTATCACACAAGTTAGTATGCAGTACAGTAAATGATAAGGAAAGCAAATGGAATGTTGGAATTTATTTCAAGGGGAATGGAGTATAAAAGTAGGGAGGTTTTAGTGCAGCTGTACAGGACCTTGGTGAGACCACATCTGGAGTATTGTGTACCGTTTTGGTCTCCTTATTTGAAAAAGGATATAATTGCATTAGAAGCAGTTCAGAGAAATTTCACTCGACTAATTCCTGGGATGAAGGGCTTATCTTCAATATCTGAAGATTTGTGAATGGTGCTGAACATTGTGCAATCATCAGCAAACATCCCCACTTCTGACCTTATGTTGGAGTGAAGTTCATTGGTGAAGTAGCTGAAAATGATTGGGCCTAGGACACTACCTGAGGATCTCCTGCAGAGATATCCTGGGGCTGAGATGATTGGCCACCAACAACCACAACCGTCTTCTTTTGTGCTAGATATGATTCCAACCAGTGAAGTGTTTTACCCCTGATTCCTATTGACTCCAATTTGCTACAGCTCCTTGGTGCCACACTTGGTCAAATGCTGCCTTTGTGTCAAGGGCAGTCAATCTCACCTCACCTCTGGAATTCAGCTCTTTTTTCCATGTTCATCTAAAGGCTCTAATGAGGTCTGGAGCTGAGTGGCCCTGGCAGATCCTAAACTAAGCATCAATAAGCAGGTTATTGCTGAGTAACTGCCGCTATATAGCACTGTCAATGACACGTTCCATCACTTTGCTGATAATTGAGAGTAGATTGATGGATTGGTAATTGGCCAGATTGGATTTGTCCTGCTTTTATGGACAGGACATACCCGGGAAATTTTCCATATTGTCTGGTAGATGCCAGATGTTGTATCTGTGCTGGAAGAGCTTGGCTAGGGCCACGGCTAGTTCTGGAGCATAAGTCTTCAGTACTACAGCCGCACTATTATCAGGGCCATCGCCTTCGCTGTGTTCATTGCCTTCAGCCTTTCCTTGATATCACGTGGAGTGAATCGAATTGGCTGAAGACTGGCACCTATGATGAGGGGAACCTCAGGAGGAGGCCCAGATGAATCATCCAATAGGCACCTCTGGCTGAAGATGGTTGCAAATTCTTCAGCCTTGTCTTTTGCACTGATATGTTAAGCTGCACCATCAATGAGGATGAGAATGTTTGTGGAGTCTGCTCCTCCGATTAGTTGTCCCCCACCATTCATGACTGGATGTAGGATTGCAGAGCTTTGACCTGATCCGTTGGTTGTGGGATTGCGTAGCTGTGTCTATTGCATGCTGCTTCTGGTGTTTAGCCTGCATGTAGTCCTATTGTTGTAGCTTCACCAAATTGACACCTCATTTTTAAGTATGCCTGGTGCCGCTCCTCGCATGCTCTCCTACACCCCTCATTGAACCAGGGCTGGTCCTCTGGCTTTGGTAATGGTAGAGAGAGGGATATGCCGGGCCATGAGGTGACAGATTGTGTTGAATACAATTCTGCTGCTGCTGATGGTGCACAGTACCTCATGGATGCCTAGATTTGAGTTGCTAGATCTGTTCGAAATCTATCACATTTAGCATAGTGGTAGTGCCACACAACACAATGGAGTGCATCCTCAATGTGAAGACAGGAGTTCATCTCCACAAGGACTGTGCAGTGGTCACTCCTACCGATACTGTCATGGACAGATGCATCTGCAACAGGTGGATTAGTGAGGACGGTCAAGTAGGTTTTACCCTCTTATTGGTTCTCTCAGCACCTGCCGCAGGCCCAATCTGGCAGATATGTCCTTCAGAACATGGCCAGCTCAGTCAGTACGGGGGCTACCAAGCCATACTGGTGATGGACAATGAAGTCCTCCACCCAGAGTACATTCTGTGCTCTTGCCACCCTCAGTGCTTCTTCCAAGTTGTGTTCAACATGGAGGAGTACTGATTCATCGGCTGAGGAAGTATGGTAGGTGGTAATCAGCAGGAGCTTTTCTTGCCCATGCTTAGCCTGATGTCATGAGACCTCATGGGTTTCAGAGACTATGTTGAGGACTCCCAGGGCAACACCCTCCTGACTGTATACCAATTTGCTGCCACCTCTAGGGGGTCTGACCTGCCAGTGGGATAGGACATATCCAGGGATGGTGATGGAGGCTTATGTTGCGGATCTACATGGTGGCAAACTAAAATGATCCCATGTGGCATACATGCTAAGGATGCTGGTGACTTTTAACAGTACTGGCAGAATGTTACATACAGTATGGAGAACCGCTGGCTTGTCTGCAATACAACACAGTGACAGCATCCTTTGTAAAGTGAAACTTGCGCAGGCCATGCTTCTCGGTCAAATGCCGTAAGTGCACCTCTGCCTGTAAAATCTGGTGTGAGCATATTGACAGGTGGGTGAAATATGCAAGTCTTGCAGCCCTGTCAGGTTGGCGGCTATCAGTTGCCCCATCTCAGGTTATTCCAGGTGTTATGACCGAGGCAGGAGGAGTGCACTGTTAATTCAGTCCCACTTCTCCACGAGTCACAACATATCGATAAATTTTCCCATCTTCCGAAGAACAGTCTCGACATACTCTATTCGTCCACCAGAATAAAGCACACCAACCAGGTTTCTTTAATCAACAACAAAATTAATTATTTATCATAAAAGCAAGTCTTAACCAGTAATGAGATAAATCTATATACGAAAAGCTCCTTATTTCCCTAGCCCTCATGCACGCACACATAAATATAACAAAAAAGTTTAACCGGGGGGAAAAGGATTTTGGTTTAAAGCTGTTTCATAAGAATAAAAGGAATAATAAAATAACTAGTTTGTCACGTTCTGGGAGGAAGTTCTTTGGTTTGGTGAGGTGTCCCAGATTCGAATATTTGGATGCCACGCAAAGTCTCTCCAAGCGAGGTTGATGAACAACCTGTGATGGGTAGGCATTCAAGGCAATTTAACTGCAGCAGGCTTCACATAGGTCTTCCATCGGGGTGTAGCAACAGGTCTGCTTAGGCCTCACAGCAGCAGTATAGCAGTAGAAGATTTCTTCAGATTTCAGGATTTCTTAACAGACAGGAGGAAACAGGAACCACATTTGATGCAGGGATTCTTCAGAGACAGGAGGCAATAGGAATCTGCCACCTTTGAAATGCAGGGTTTCTTCTCAAGAGATGCAGAATTCCTTTACAGAGAGAGGTAACACTTTTTCTGGGTTTTCCTCTCTGATCTCCAGGCAAGTTGAAACCAAATTTCAAATGCCTGCTCTTTGTCCAACTCACTGTCTTTTTAAAAGGTCCAAAGTGAAAGCAAAACCTTCCTGAACAGGCCACATATCCAGACATAGAGTCTTCCCTTATCATTCAAAGAGTTGCTCATTTCCTTATAATTGCCTGCTTTCCTGTCCTTGTATACAAGTCCAGCTTTCTTTCAAAACATCCAAAAATTACAGCTATTTGCAGGTGTCAGTGTCCACCGAAAAATCCTTCTTCAGTTTTAAAACACAAATTCTAAGTTTTTAATACCAAAACAAAAACCCTTGTAACACAAGGTGGAGCAGAATTCTCAGTAGAAAATCCATTGTTCCCTCTCTGAAAAGGCACTGTAGGTAAATGACACAGCACGTGGCAACAGATAAAAACACAAGAAAAATACCACAATAATGAGGCTTTAACTGAAAAAGTTTGACCAATTAAATTTATTTCCCTCTTCGGGGAAGTACTTAGCAAGTTGGACTCAATGGGCTGGATGATACAGCTCCCCAACATCAGGGGTCATGGTGAGGGGGCTGGAAAATGCCTCTGGCAGAGGCCTGCCACAGGCCATGACGCCGGGAAGACCTGGCCCAATATTGCCGGCGGCGGCGAGGCCTCGTGGTGGGCACCAATTCCCCTGCCACTCAGCGACAGAAGGCAAATTTAAATATGCAAAATAATGTTAATGACAGAATTAATTACTTACCCACTCCCACCATCCATTCCGCAGCGATATTGCTGGCGGTGGTCGGCACTCCCACGCCTCCGAAAACCCGTCTGGGGATCCAATGTGGGACACTGGTAGTTAGGGAGGAGCAGGTAAGTATTTCAGTGCAGTGGGGTGAGGGGAGCGGTGGCAGAGTGATTTGATTGGTGTAGAGGAATGGTGGGAAGGGGTAAAGATTAAAGTTTGTGAACTTGGTTGGTGGGGAAGGTCAGGTGCACAAGGTAAGTATTTTGGAATGGGGGAGAGGGCAAGTAATGAATTGAATGGTTATTGGGGGTGGGAGAGGGGTTAGAAACACTTATTTAATTCCTTTGAATATATTTTATGTTGCTATCTCTTTAAAAATTTAAATTAAATGCAAGGGCTCGAAGCCCTTTAAAAATGGCTTGCGCAGTGGTGCCTGACACCATTGCCGGGGTCGGACAACCCGCCCCTTCCACGTCATCGACAGGGGGAGGGGGGGGTGCGGTCTGCCCTGGCTATTTAAATGAGCCACCGTTTTTATTATCGCGGCAGCTCCGTGAAGCTCGGCCTATGCGTGCGAGGCATTGTTTACGGATTAAGACTCCTTGTAAATGAGCTAGGAATCATTGGAAATGAATATCAGCACATCATTAACACTTTATTTACATGCATCTTCCAAAATATGACTGGGTGCTTCCATTGGAAAGGACAGTAGAAATTTGAGCAAACACTAAAATTAGTGGGGAAGCTAACGTGGCATCACCCTACCCCATTTCTCAACCCTCTATCTACCACCTAATTAACACCCTAAAATTGGACAGAGTTTGTCAGCAAATTTATGTTATTGCACAGTAGCTTTGTAAACTAATATACACAATCTTAATGCCAGTAATATAATTAACAACAATTCTTTTTCAGCTTTAGTATATGTATGTAATTTGGTGCCTGCCGCATATATGTATATTTGCAGTCATACTGCATTTCCCTTCATTAAAAGGCTGCTTCCATTCTCCAGGAGATTGTTTTGCTTTTGACAAAACTGGAATATTTTATTACGCAAAAGTAACTGTGAAGAACGTAGATTAAGATATAAATTCATAAATAATTTTAATGTGTCATTACACTGTTTATATAACTAGCAATTGCTATTTTTGGAAAAATAAATCACATGGCATAACATGAAATAATTTCACAAAAAAAAGTATGCATTGCAATTAAGATTAAATCTTTTATAGCTCAGTATTTTTAAGTACTTAATCTTCTGATTATTCTGAATTAGAATTTTATGTTTTGTTAATGATATCAGACCAGTAAATACTTAAAATTCTGCCCTTGGAGGCAGGGAGCAAACAAAATGGCAAAGGGCACCATTCCTGGCTTTACCTGGGCCCCCTGTTATTTTATCCAGGGCAGCGAAGGTTGATGATGACCTTTCTGCCCCAGGCCAATTGAGGCCCTTAAGTGACCAACTAATAGCCACTTAAGGGCCTCTTCCTGCCTCCACCTCAATTTTAGAATGCGGTGGGGCCTGCCACTGTCGGGAGATGCCGCCAGGTAAAGCCTGGCAGCCTCCTAGCAGGGCCGGGGGTGTCCCTCCTTTGGGGGAAATCCAAGGCTCCAGGAAGACCCTCTCAGCAATGATGGCCACTCCCCCCCAGAAAGACCTCCCCACCCTCACTAACCCCAACCCTCATGCAGCCAACGGGGCCTGCCTGAGTGGCCCCGGTGATCCTGACCACACTCACCAGTCCTGGCGTCAGTACCGGCAGTGGCCGCTGCTCCTAGTGACACTGACAATACTGCACAGCTGCTGGCCTTCTGATTGGCTGGCTGCTCTGGAGGTGGGTGCTCATCCCTTAAAGGGACAGCGGGCAGTTAATTTCCTGCCTGCTGCAAAATGTCTTCAGAGATCTGACAGAGGGCTGAGGTGGGGTCTCTTTCCACCTTCGAACCTGATGCCTAGACCTCCATCGCCAGAATAAAATGCAGCCCAATGTTTCTAGAAATAACTTGTTTTGTCCAAAGCAAAAGTAACTCTTGATTAGTATTACATATACATGTTGGAAATAGCCAGACAGAGTTCTTATTACATTTCTTTAGCAATGGTTGCCCTGTTTTGGATGACTAAGCATTACATACAGTTATGAGGGTTTCCATTTTTTTGTTAAAACTTGAGAATCTATATTTTAAAAATGAAGAGGCTGAACTTTGTGGTTGTTTTTAGAAGAAGTTACCAGAAGGTTTGGGCTGAATGTAAACAAGTTTACTGGAAAGCACCTGGTTTGCAGTTGTGTTTTGACCTGAAGAGCTATTTGCTTATTGACAAGTCAGGATTTATGGTTGTCATAGGACTTGTTTCTGGAAAAAATTGGTTTCATTTTCAACAGTTAAAAAAGCCAGTTGTTTTGGCTAAAACAAGCAGTTGGAGTTTGCTTATTGACCTGCCAGGAGAACAGAACATCCAGCCAGCCCATCTTACTCTTGAAAAGCAAATTCTATGTTAAGTGAGTTTCCTGTTGCCTCCTGTATTTGAAGAAATCTTGAATGTTTGCAGAAACCTTGCATCTTTGAAAGAACTTTGTATCAAATGCGTGAGAATTGAAACTTTTGTTGTTGCACACCTGATGCAAGACCTATGTGAAGCCTTCTGTAGTTGCATCTCTTGAAAGCCTACCCAGACTGTTCATCAACATCGCCTGGAAAGTACTGTTCTGGGAGGATTCCTAGTGGCAGCTACCTATTTGCCTTTGGAACATCTCGCCAAAACAAAGGATTTCCATACCTTCTCTTCAAATTAAGTTTTTTTTTATATTCCTTCTATTTCTTTGTAACAGTTGTAAACAAAAATCCATTTTTCCCCCAGTTAAACGCTTTTTTGCAGGTATGTGTGTGTGCGTGCGGGCTAGGTTAAAAATAAGGGGCTTTAATATTTCAATTTGCGGGTATGTTTGCTCTATTATTGGTTAAGACTTGGTTTATAATAAATAGATAATTTTGTTCTTTATCAAAGAAACCTGGTTGGTGTGCATTATTCTGGGAAAAGTAGAGTATCTGATTGTTTTGGTTAAGTCGGAAAATGTAAATATATGTTGTGACCTGTGGAGAAGCGGGACTGAATTAACAGTGCACTCCTCCCACCTCGGTCATAACAATACCAACATATGAATTAGGAGTAGGACTAAGCCATTCAGCCCATCGAGCCTGTTCCCCCATTTAATAAGATCATGGCGGATCTGATTGTGGCCTCAACTCTACTTTCCTGTCTACCTGCTATAACCTTTGACTCCCTTAGTCTATCTAACAGCCTCAAAAATATTCAGTGACCCTGCCTCCACTGCTTTCTGGGGAAGAGAGTTCCACAGATAATGACCCTCTGAGAGAAAAATATTCTCCTCATCTCCATCTTAAACGGGAGACTCCTAATTTTTAAATTGTGTCCTCTATTTCTAGTCTCTGCCATAAGGGCATACATCCTTTCAGCATCCACCCTGTCAAGACCCCTCGGGATCTTCACAGAATCACAGAATTTTTACAGTGCAGAAGGAGGCTATTCAGCCCATTGTGTCCGCACCAGCTCTCCGAAAGAGCAATTCACTTAGTGCCATTCTCCCACCTTCTCCCTGTAACCCTGCACGTTCTTGCTTTTCAGATAACAGTCTAATTCTTTTTTGAACCTTCAGTTGAACCTGCCTCCACTGCACTCTCAGGCAGTGCATTCCAGACCTTAACCATTCACTATGTGAAAGTTTTTCTTCGTGTTGCTTTTGCTTCTCTTACACATTTCTTCAAATCTGTGCCCTCTCGTTTGCGATCCTTTCACGAGTGGGAACAATTTCTCCCTATCTATTTTGTCCAGACCCCTCATGATTTTGAATACCTCTATTAAATCACCTCTCAGCCTTCTCTTCTCCAAGCAAAACAGTCCTAACATCTCCAATCTATCCTCATAACTGAAGTTCCCCACCCTGGAACAATTCTTGTGAATCTTTTCTGTACTCTCTCCAAAGCCCTCAAATCTTGCCTAAAGTGTGGTACCCAGAACTGGACGGGCTGAACTCCAGCTGAGGCTGAACTAGTATCTTCTATAAGTTCAACATAACTTCTTTGATCTTGTACTCTATGCCCCTATTAATAAAGCCCAGTATACTGCATGCTTTATTAACTGCTCTCAACTTGTCCTGCCACTTTAAATGACTTATGCATATATACAGCTCCCTCTGCTCCTGCACCCCCAAAATGAATCATTTCACATTTCTCTGCATTGAACTTCATCTGCTGCCTATCCGCCCATTCCACCAACTTGTCTATGTCCTTTTACAGTTCTACACTATCCTCCTCACAGTTCACAATGCTTCCAGGTTTCATATTATCCGCAAACTTTGAAATTGTGCCCTGTACACCATGGTCTAGGTCATTACTATATATCAGGACAAGCAAGGTCCCACCACTGACCCCTGGGGAACTCCATTAAAAACCATCCTCCAGCCCGAAAAACATCCATTAACCACTACTCTTTGTTTCCTGTCACTCAGCCAATTCCGAATCCATGTTGCTACCATCCCTTTTATTCCATGAGCTAAAAGTTTGCTCACAAGTCTGTTGTGTGTCACTGTATCAAATTGCTTTTGAAAGTCCATGTACACCACATCAACTGCATTGCCCTCATTAACCCTCTCAGTTACCTCTTCAAAAATCTCGAGCAAGTTAGTTAAACATGATCTTCCCTTAAGTAATCCATGCTGGCTTTCTTTAATTAACCTGCATTTGTCCATGTGACTATTAATTTTGCCCCAAATTATTCTTTCTAGAAGTTTTCCCACCATTGAAGTTAAACTGACTGGCCTATAATTTCTGGGCTTATCTTTGCACCCTTTTTTGAACAAGGGTGGAACATTTGCAATTCTCCAGTCCTCTGGCATCACCCCCCGAGTCTAAGACTGAATAATTATGGCCAGTGCTGCCATGATTTCCATGCTCATTTCCCTCAGTTTCCTTGGATACATCTCCTCTGGTCCTGGTGCTTTATCCACTTTAAGTACAGACAGCCTATCTAATATGTCCTCCTTATCAATTTTAAACCCTTCTAGTGTCTGAATTACCTCCTCTTTCAATATTGCTTGTGTTGCATCTTCTTACTTGGTAAAGGCAGATTCATTTAATACCCCAGCTATATCCTCTGCCTCCATGTATAAATCCCCTTTATGGTCCCCAATTGTCCCAACTCCTCCTTTTACCACCTTTTTACTATTTATATGTCTATAGAAAACTTTGGGATTCTCTTTAATGTTAGCTGCCAGTCCCTTTTCATGCTGTCTCTTTGCTTCTCTTATTTGCTTTTTCACTTCCCCTCTGGACTTTCTATATTCAGCCTGGTTTTCAATAGTATTTTCTACTTGATATCTGTCATAAGCACACTTTTTCTTCTTTATCTTAAACTCTACCTCTTTTGTCACCCAGGGGACTCTGGATTTATTTATCCTAGCTTTCACATTTGAGGGAACATACCTTGACTGTGCCTGAACTTTCTCTTCGTTGAAGGTAGCCTGTTGTTCAGCTACTGTTTTTCCTGCTAACCTTTGACTCCAATTTATTCACCCCAGCTCTGTTCTTACCCCATTGAAATTGGCTTTTCCCAAGTTAATTATTCTTATTCTGGATTGTTCTTTGTCCTTTTTCACAATCAGCCTAAACCTTATGATACGATGATCACTGTCCCCTAAATGATCTCCTACTGACACTTGATCCACTTGGCCCACCTCATTCCCAAGAACCAGGTCTAGCACTGGCTCCTTTTTTCTGGACTAGAAACATACTGCTATAGAAAATTTTCCTGGACACACTCGAGGAACTCTTGCCCCTCACTGCCCTTTATACCACTACTATCCCATTCTATGTTTGGATAATTGAAATAATTTAACTACCCTATAATTCTTGCACCTCTCTGTAATTTCCTTGTAAATTTGTTCCTCCACGTCCCTCCCACTAGTTGGTGGCCAACAGACAACAGCGAGCAATGTAATTTTTGTTCCATAGCTCTATCCAAATTGATTCTGTCCTCGGTCCCTCTGGGACATCCCTTTCCTCCAGCACTGCAATGCTCTCCTTAATCAATACCGCCATTCCTCCCTGCTTTTTCCCTTACCTATCTTTCCTGAACACCTTGCTTCCAGGAATTTTCAATCCACAGTCTTGCTCTTCTTTGAGCCAGGTCTCTGTTATAAGCCACATCATCATATATCCACTTGTCAACCTGCACCTGTAACTCACCAATCTTATTAACAACACTCGGTGCATTCACATTATATGTTTCAATAAGATTACTTTTCATTCTTCTAAACAACGATGAATACAGGTCCAACCTGTCCAACTTTTCCTAGTAAAGTTACCTCTTCATCCCAGGAATCAGTCGAGTGAACCTTCTCTGAACTGCTTCTAATGCAATTATATCCTTTCTTAAGTAAGGAGGCCAAAACTGTACGCAGTACTCCTGATGTGGTCTAACCAACGCCCTGCACAGCTGTAGCAGAAACTTCCCTACTTTTATATTCCATTCCCCTTGAAATAAATGACAACATTCCATTTGCCTTCCTAATCACTTACTGTACCTGCATACTAACTATTTGTGAAGTATTACCAGGACACCCAGAACCCTCTGTACCATAGAATTCTGCAATCTCTCTCCATTCAAATGATATACTGCTTTTCTATTCTTTCTGCCAAAGTGGACATGTTCACATTTTCCGACATTATACTCCATCTGCCAAATTTTTGCCCACTCACTTAACCTATCTATATCCCTTTGCAGACTTTTTATGTCCTCTTCACAACTTACTCTTCCACCTATCTTTGCGACATCAGCAAATTTAGCTATGGTATATTTGGTCTCTTCAACCAAGTCATTGATATAGACTGTAAATAGTTCAGGCCCCAGCACTGGTCTCTGTGGCACTCCACTAGTTGCAGCTTGCCAAACCAAAAATTACCCACTTATTCCTACTCTCTGTTTCCTGTTAGCTAACCAATCTTCTATCCAAGCTATTATGTTAACCCCTACACCATGAGCTCTTATTTTGTGTAGTAACCTTTGATGTGACACGTTATCAAATGCCTTTTGGAAATCCAAGTACACACCTAAATGTTCCCCTTTATCCACCTTGCTTGTTAATTTCTCAAAGAACTCTAATAAATTAGTCAAACACGATTTCCCTTTCACAAAATCATGTTGATGCTGCCTGATCACATTAAGAGTTTCTAAGTGCCCTGCTATAACCTCCTTAATAATATAAACTAGCATTTTCCCTATGACAGATGTTAGGCTAACTGGTTAGTAGTTTCCTGCTTCCTGTCTCCTTCCTTTCTTGAATAGCGGAGTTACATTTGCTATTTTCCAATCTGATAGGATCTTTCCAGAATCTACGGAATTTTGGAAAATTACAATCAATACATCTACTATCTCAGTAGCTACTTCTTTTAAGTCCCTAGGATGCAGGTCATCAGATCCTTGGGGCTTGCCAGCCTTTAGTTCTAATAGTTTTCTCAGTACTCATTCCCTGGTGATTATAATTGTTTTAAGTTCCTGCCTCCCTTTTACCTCTTGATTTACAAGTATTTCTGAGATATTACTTGTGTATTCGAGATTGAAAACACACACAAAATATCTGTTCAACACTTCCACCATTTCTTTACTTCCCATTATTAATTTCCCAGACTTACTCTCTAGAGGACCAATGTTCACTATAGTTACGCTTGTCCTTTTCAAACACTTGTAGAAGCTCTTACTATCCGCTTTTATATTTCTAGCTAGCTTTCTCTCATATTCTAATTTCTCCCTCCTTATTTTTTCATCAATCTTTGCTGTTTTTTAAATTCTGTTCCATCTTCTGACCTACCACTAATGCAAAGCATTGTACACCTTTTCTTTCAATTTGATACTATTGTTAACTTCCTGAGTTAGCCATGGGCGGTGCATCCTTCTCATAGAATCTTTCTTTCTCACTGGAATGTCTCTTTGCTATGTGTTGTGAAATATCTCCTTAAATGTCTTCCACTGCATCTCTACTGTCCTACCCTTTAAGCTAATTTTCCAGTTCACATTCTCCAGCTCTGCCTTCATACCCTTGTAATTGCTTTTATTTAAGTTTAAAACACTTTAAAAGTCTCAGGCCCACATTTCTTACCTTCAAATTGAACACAAAATTCAATAATGTTATGATCACAGCTACCCTAAAGGCTCTTTTACTAAGAGGTCATTAATTAATCCTGTCTTATTGCACATAACCAGGTCTAGAATAACCTGCTCTCTGATTGGCTCAAGAAAGTGCTGCTGTAAGAAATTGTCCTAAATACACTCTACAAACTCATCTTCCAGGCTACCTTTGCCAGGTTCATGTACATTAAATCACGCATGATTATTGCTATACCTTTCTTACAAGCCCACATTATTTTTTCCTGTATACTCTGCCCTACAGTGTAGCTACTCATAGGCAGCCTATAAATTACTCCCACAAATGACTTCTTACCTTTGCTATTCCTTATCTCTACTGTCATGCAGGCCCCCACCTGCCAAGAATGAGGCACATTAATTTTGCCACATGGACATTAAACTTCAAATTGTTGCTGAGAAGAAAAGAGGGCCTATTACAAGGAATTGCCAGGCCCCTAGCCAGAAAGACATTTTTGCATACCAGCAGACAGTGTTGGAACAAAGGAACCAGTCCCTGCTCCCAATACACAGAAGGGACCTGGTCAAACCAGTCAGTCACATGACCACCTGCTAGTCAACTAGGGTAGTTTTAAATTGGAGAAAGTGTTTGAAGACAGAAAGATCCTGGCTCCTGGATTGAGAACATCTCCCTCCTGTCTGCTCCCATCTCTTTCTCACCAGCTTTGTAATCCATTGAAGAGACATGAACCCCAAGAGAGAAAAGTCTCCTACAGTGAACAAGGTTTAAGAAGAATACTGGGCCCCAACGAAAAGCAAGAATTACCTACAAGCAAGAACTACCTACAAAAGGTCTCTACAGTGAGCTCGAAGCACAGTAACAAGAAACTCTTCAGATATTGCCTCAAACCTCTCCACTTTATTTCTGTTCTGCTCTTTCCTGTCCCTATCTGCATGTATGTATCGCATATGCATGCTAGCGTGGGCAGGTTATGTATCCGTCGGTGTTAACCGAATTAGAGTTTAAGATTTTAAAAATGTCTCTTTTCTTCTTTAAACCTAATAAAGCCTGTTTGTGCTCATTTCTTTACCTTATAATTGGAAAGCGGTGAACAAGGATTCATCAAAGGGGAGCTAAAAACACAATGTGTTTAAAATTAAACCCTGTTACAGTAAGACCAAGTGAAGGCTAAGAAGGACACCGAGACACCTTTCTCACCTGGCCAGAACACTACTCAAACTGATTCTACATCTTGATCTTTAGAACTAAGGCCATCTGTCACTATTGCACTAATATCATCCTTAATTAACAGAGCTATCCCTCCACCTTTTCCTACCTTCCTGTCCTGAAATGTCTTTGACTATTCAGGTCCCAGCCTTGGTCAACTTGCAGCTGCAATGGCCATCAGGTCATACATATTTATTTCTATTTGTGCTGACAATTCATCCATTTTATTATAAATTCTGTGTGCATCTGGTACAGAGCCTTTAGTTCAGTCTTTTTACAATTTTTTGCAAATTCTGGTCTTATCTGCTGGCGTATTCTTACGCTTATATGTTCTGTCCCTTCCTGCCATGCTGTGATTATTACACTTATTGCTACCTTGCTCTAGTGCCTTGTCCTTTCCCTTCAATTTACCATATCTTTTCTCATGTGATCCCTCCCTCCCACTATTTAGTTTAAAACCCTCTCTACCGCCCTAGTTATATGACTTGCCAGAACACTGGTCCCAGCGGTTCAGATGAAGACTGTCCCAATGGTACAGCTCCCACTTTCCCCAGTATGGGTGAGGTGTTTAAGACAGTTTTCTAAAATTAACTGTTTTACATTTTCAGCTCCTCTATGTTTTAACTTATTCTCAGGGATAGGGTAGGTTGAGGCACCTAATCAACTTTGTTACAGACAGATGGGAAGTGACGTGAGTGACTTTCACTTTACACTTCTCAACTGACTGCAGATAGTGTTCTAAAAATAGTTTTAGTCTCTGACTGTTTTTAAGTGTCATGCTAGTCCCCCACCTGCCAAGAATGAGGCACATTAATTTTGTCATGAACATTGATTTTAAACTGTTACTGGAGTGAAGAAAGGACTTGTTAAACAAATGAGCTGTGGCTGGAAAAGACATTGGCATATTAACAGACGATGATTGGAAGGAACGAAGGACCATTCCCTGACATATTCAACCCACAATGGACCTTGATCATCAGGTATCGTGTGTAAGAGGAGCATTCCAGAGACTGCTCAGGTGATACAATCCAAGACGTGGTCAGACCAGTTAGTCACATGACTAACCTGCTTGGCAACCTGGGTTTTTATGAATTGTACAAACAGTTTGAACTGAGAGTGTCTGTTTGCTCCTGGCCTGAGAAGATCTCTCTCCTGTCTGCTCCCATCTCTTTCTCACAAGCCTCTGAATCCACTGAAGACACATGAACCCCAAGAGAGAAAAGTCTCCTATAGTGAACAAGGTTTAAGAATAATACTGGGCTCCAACGAAAAGCAAGATCTACCGACAATCAAGGACTCTACAGTGAGCTTGAAGAACCATAACAAAAACTCTTCAGATATTGCCTCAAACTTTTCACTTTATTTTTTCTTCTGCTCTTTTCTGTCTCTATTTGCATGTGTTTATCGCGTATGCATGCTAGCGTGGGGCACGTTGTGTATTATTAGGCGCCAACCAAATGAGAGTTTAAGTTCAAGTTTAATAAATTGCAACTTTTCTTCTTTAAGCCTAAGAAAACCAGTTTGTGCTGGTTTCTCTGCCTTATAATTGGAAAGCGGTGAACAAGGATTCACCAAGGGGGAGCTAAAAACATGGTGTGTTTAAAATTAAACCCTGTTACGGTAAGACCAGGTGAAGGCTGAGAGGGACTCCTAGACATTTTTTTTTAGTTGGTTGTAACATTAAGGGTCAAATAAATAGACAAATGACAGGTTGTCTCATAAGTTAAAAAAAGAAAGATAAAAAAATGTTCATGACCTCACTCACTCACGCATTCACATACACAGAAAAGACAGAGAGAAAGGTGGCAGCATGCAGCAAGAATCCAATTGTAGTAAAAGTGTTTGTTGTTTTAAGAAAACCTTTTGAAGCTTTTTGGGAGGAAATCTTTCACTGGTACAGGCCTGAGTGTACTTTATCTTGGAAAGGATGAACTGTTGCAGGTTCATTGTGGGTTAAGCCTTATCTGAAGTCGATGGCAGAAATCCTGGTTCACTTTCACAGGTGGGACGTTCCAAAGTCGCCTTGCAATTTCTCTGCTGCAGTAGTTAAAAGGTATTGTTAGCAGGGCTCCTGCTTAGCGGGAACTGTCCCACAGCTGTTCTGGCTGGAAGAGACCTTTCCTTGCTGTTCCCCTCTCGCTGTCTCTCCAGAGAGTTACCTTTTAAGGTAGAAACTGATCAGGTTGGGGCATCAGTAACTGACCACTAAGGGCTCTGTCCCCTGGGGTAATTCATACAATGTTCCAGGATATGGGAACCATCGTGACATGATGGCATCTGAATGTGGTTCATTCAGAAAACTGATTCTGTTACTTCAAACCTATTATTTTAGCTTTTGCTTCGGAGTCAGTCAGTCTGCAAAAGTCTTTGTTAGCTCCATTCCTACAGATGTGCAATGTTAGCATGGAATGGGCTGTTTTCTAGTTCAATGTTTTTTTTTTCTCCAAAGCTAATTCAGACGTAGATAATGTGTTTCATCTTTGTTACGACCAAGGCGGGAGCAATGCACTTTCAATTCAGTCCCATCACTCCAAAGGTGGCAGCATATAATTTAAGTTTTTCCACCCAACCAGAAAACAACCAAATTAAACACTCTAGTAATCCCCAGAATAAAAACAACCAAACTAGGTATCTTTAGACAACAACAAATTAACTATTTATTAAAAACTAAATCTTAAACAACATTTAGATAAAGACCTTATAACTTCTTATTTTAACCTAACTCCTCCATTCACACACATACACTCAAAAATCAATGGTTAACCTTTTAAAAAAAAATGTTTTCAAAATGAGCTGTTTCTTAAGAATAAATAAATAACTGGGATGTTAGTCTTTGTGGGTTATGTTTCTGATGGGTGAGGTATGCTTGTGTTAAAAAAAAAAATTAAATGCCAATCGAAATCTCCATGCGGATTTGATGAAACAGTCTCTTAGTAGATAGGCATTCAAACACTTTGGCTGCAGCAGGCTTCACACAGTTCTTTCAATGATGAGCACAGCAATATTTCTACTTGAATTTTTAAAAAACATTTTAAAAGTCAAGAGAGAGTCCATCTTGAAGCAAAGACTCTTAGATTGGAAGTAAAGAAAAGGAAATTTGCTACCAGCAATACAAATGGTATCTTCAAAGGGTTTTTTCCTCCTTTGGCAATTAACATGGCCTGTAGCTCTTTGCAGAATTTCTGCTGAGGGAAATAGACAGCTCTTTCCTTCAGTAAGCACGCTTCACTGGTATCTCTCTAAACTGGTTTTAGCTGGTTTTTCCACACAGCTAAATTGAAACATTATACCATGTGACCTCTTCACTCTTGCTGTCGCCTAGGTAACAAGTGAACCTGGCACACTGTTCTCAGAAATATAAACTTCTCTCTGTCTTAAAGGTACACTGTTTTTAACAGTCTTAAAGATATACTGTTTCAAACAGAGGAGAAAAAATACAGTTCCATGACATCTTCAATGGACAAATGTGTTTATTGACAGTACAGGAAGGATCACTTGACCTCTACTCCATTTTGTCTGTGGCACATGTGTCCATTTTCTTGTGGTTCAGTTCAACAGTTGACTTTTATTTCATAATTCCTCCAGTTCATTTCATTTTTCATCACTGTTCCCTGAACAGACAGGGAACAAGGCCTTTGGACCGTTGGATGAAGGAGAATAAGTTGCACTGTTGGAGCTGATCAGAAAACAGCACTCCAACTAACTAATATGGAAGCTATATTCTGCTGAGGAGAGAGCATAATGTTTAGGTATGTTTGGGGCACAGATGAATTCACTCAATCCCAGAACAGGAGACAGCCTTGTGAGAAGGTTGTTTGGCAATCATCAACAATCTCCAGAAATTGGAACAGGTAAGAGGTAAGAAAGAGACTCAGAGCAAGATGTTATGCCACCCTTGAAGATGCCATTTTGTCTAGAGCGGGGCCCACCCCAGGCCAATTGAATCCTCTGCTTCAATTTTGTTGAAGGTGGAAGGGCTGAAGGGAGACGGGACCAGGGAAAGCCTGGAGGCCTCCTAGCGGGGTCATGAGGGTGGGCAGGGGGTTCCTCCTTTGGGGGAAATCCAGGGCCTCCTGCAGTACCGGACGTGGCCACTGCTCTAGGTGGTGCAGCCGGTGCTGGAGAACTGTTGGCCTTCCAATTGGTTGGCATGTCTAGAGGCAGGAGCTTGCCCCTTAAAAGGACGGCATCCCTGACAATGGGTTGTTAATTCCTTGCCCACCGTTTGATAGCAACAGGGTTCCAACGGAGGTCCGAGGCAGGATCTCCCTCCACCTTCCAGCCTGCCGCCAGGGCCCCCCATCACCAGATAAAATCTGGCTCTCAGTGATGGGAGGACAAGATCGCAATGAACTCCCAAGTAAAATGAAATGCTGAGGTGAACCTACGGGCATGAAGGAATTGAAAGTGACCAGGCTGAGGCTTACTGACCTCTGCTTTATAAGCAGTCTATAAGATGTGGAAAAGCTGTTTTTGGAGATTGCACCATTGAATCTGGTGGGTAGCAGGCCAGTGTGTATTGTTTTGTGTGGATTGCAGCATATGATTTGTGATTTTAGTTAGCAATAGCTTCTGTTCTGTTGTATCCTGACATCAGTCAATAAAAATGATTGCCGATTAGGAAATTCATAGGAAATGGTGAAAATGATGTTCTGGTGTTTTAGCTTTTGAGTCAATCACATATAGCATTTCAATCCAAGGACATAAAAAATCTTTGTCTTGTCATCAGTGAGTTGTGTAAGTGAAATTGTTTGAAGATGTTTCAGTTGGAATCAACTATTACAAAATTCAAAAGTTAGTTTGGACTCCCTGTTTATGTGCAATTGCAGTGTGAGAATTTGGAACTAATTCAATGACTGATAAGTTAGGTATTTAATCTGTCTCATAGGATGCCTGACTTTAGATTTCTTTGTATTTGGATTTCTTGTAGTGATCAATAGTCTAATATGCAGCAGGGTTTTTTGTATGGATATTTGTGCATGATTATTAGGGGGAGATGTTGGTGCAGTGGTAATGTCACTGAACTCGTAATCCAGAGGCCCAGGCTGAAGTTCTTGGGACACAGGTTCAAATCCCACCATGGCAGCTGGTAGAATTTAAATTCAATTAAGTAATAAAAATCTGGAATTGAAAACTAGTCTCAGTAATGGTGCCATGAAACTATCAACTCATGACTATCCTTTAGGGAAGGAAATCTGCCATCTTTACCTGGTGTAGTCTACATGTGACTCTAGACTCTTAACTGCTCTCTGAAATCACCTAGCAAGCCACTCAGTTGTCAAGGGAAATTAGGGATGGACAACAAATGCCGGCCTTGCCAGCAATACCACATCCCATGAAAGAATAAAAAAATGTTACATTTGTTTTCATCCTTGTCTTCAGGTGTAAGAGAAGTAGTTATTTCAGAGTGTGATCCTTATATACTACATTTATATTGCCCAACCAATTTTATTTCAAGTAGTTGTGCAATAGCAATGATAATGGTGTTCTAGAATTCAGTCCATTTATCGTGTTGGGTGGATTTCAGAGACCCTCCGGCAGCTCAAATAATAGCGATCATGACTTTCATTTTCTAGCTGTAGAACTTCCCCAAGGTCAAAGCAAAGATCCATTCGGGTCGCACCATAAATATATCATTGCTGGGGTATGTGGGCCCATGATCAGAATATTCAGTACTGTCACCCATTTTACCTCAGGCGCATAGGGAAAAAACACCAAGCTAGTCAAATGGCAACTTGACTGCACTTCTTTACCTGATTATATATCATAGGATACTACTAGAATAGCACAGAAGTTGGCCATTTGGCCCATCAAGTCTGATCTAGCTCTTTCAAAGAACAATTCAGTTAGCCCCACTCACCCACTCTTTTCCTTTATCCAATTTCCTTTTAAAAGCTACTATTGAATCTATATCCTCTATCCTAGCAGGCAATGCATTCCAAATCCTAACCATTCATTATGTAAATAAAAATTCCTCGTCGCCTTTGGTTCTTTTGCCAATCACCTTAAATCTGTACCCTCTCACTATCGACCCTTCAGCCATTGGAAACAGTTCCTCTTTTTTATTCTATCTAAACCTTTCATGATTTTAAAAACCTCTATCAAATCTCCTCTTAGCCTTCTCTGCTCCAAGGAGAAGAACCTCAGCTTCTCAAGTTTATCCATATAATTGTAATCCCCCAACATTGGAACCATGCTCCAACTGGGGCTAAACTAGTGTTTTATAAATATTTAGTGCAACTTCCTGGCTTTTGCACTCTATGTCTCTATTTATAAAGCTCATGATCCCATATGCTATAGTAACTGCTTTGCTAACCTGTCCCGCCACCTTCAAAGATTTGTGCAGGTATTTCTCTTCTTGCACCCCCTTTAAAATTGTACCATTTAGCTTGGATTGCTTCTCCTCATTCTTCCTACCAAAATGTATCTTCACACAATTTTCTTCATTTAATTTCATCTGCAAGTGTACGTCCATTCCACCAGCCTATCCCTGTTCTCTTGAAATGTATTACTATCTCCCTCACTGTTTACAACACTTGGAAGTTTAATGTCATTTGCAAATTTCAAAATTGTGCCCTGTACCCCCAAGTCTAAATTATTAACGTATATAAAAACAGCAGTGGTCCTAGTATTAAACCCTGGGTAAGACCATTGTATAGTCCAAAAACAGCCATTCACCACTAATCTCTGTTTTCTATCTCTTAGCTAATTTTGTATCCATGGTACTACCACCCCTTTTATCCCACGGACTTCAACTTTGCTAACAAGCCTGCTATATGGTACTTTATCAAAAGTCCATTTACACATCAACTGCACTGCCCTCAGCCACCCTCTCTATTACTTCATCAAAAAACTCAATCAAGTTGGTCAAACACATTTTCCCTTAACAAATCCATTCTGGTTCTCCTTTATTCGTCCAAAACTGACTGGCCTGTAATTGTCAGGTTTATCCATCTTCCCCTTTTGGAATAAGGGTGTAACATTTGAAATCATCCAGTCCTTTGCCCTGAACTGTATATGTGCCTTGTGTGGAATGGGTGTAAAGGAATCGTAAGTTTTGTAGTCAGTTGAACCAAATAAACCAGACAGCTGAGACTGGCTTACAAATAAGGAGCCCTTTACTGTACATTAGAATTTGATAGTCACTGCGAAAATTTTTTTATGGACATTAGAGATTATCAGCACATTGAGACTATGGTTTCTAAGTGCTCTAGAAAAGGTGGCTCGACACTCTGGAGGAAACCAATTCATTCGTGAGCCTTCTGAAATACTCCATAGCTTGGACTCTATAGGCCCGCTGCCAAAATTGGCAGTGGGCAAACAAAATGGTGGCCCATTCCAAACGTGGCAGCTCATTAGCATGCCTGGGGCAGCCACCGCACTCCCCCACCCCCATGTGTGATGACTCATCAGGTGCTGGCGTCATATTTAAACGGCAGCCAGCCCTGCAGTCAGACAGAATCGACTTGAAAACCTTGGTGCTGGAGCTGAGAAGCCAGCTCAGGAGCTGTTGAACGTCACTGTGAAACCAGAACCCCATCAAAGAATAGGAGATGGCAGAGGAACGCGGAAGGGTGGCCCCAAGGTTCAGCGATGCCTCCCTGCTCACTCTACTCCAGGCTGCACGGGCAAGGCGCGAGGTCCTTTTCTCCAGCAATGGCAAGAAGAGGCCCTCCCGCCTGACCAAGCCATCCTGGATGGGAGGTTGTAGAGGAGGTAAGCTGCCACGAGGTCACTGGCTGAGACTGGGTCCAGTGCCGCAAGAGGATGAACGATTTCATTCACACGGCAAAAGTAAGTGGCATTATTTTTAGGGCCCCATCTGACCTGGGTTTGGCCACACAGAGTGGCACATGGGTGCCACTGCCATATCAAACACAGGGAGGCCGGTGGGGAGGATTGATACCACATGGGTACCACGATTCCTTTACACCCATTCCACACAAGGCACATATACAGTTCAGCATGTGTGAAAGTATCACCCCTCATTTGGACCCCAGAGCATGGCACCTACATAATAGGCTGAGTCATCTGACACACTGATTGTCTCCCACCTTTTGTTGTAGCGCCCCTGTTGTGCAAAGCGTCATGTTGTTTGGCAACGTTTTACATCTGCATCCTTGCTCTTCCAGGCATAAAGGGCACACAATGCGAGGAAGTCCTCCAGGATTGGAGGAGGGGTGCCGGACATCCGATCACTGTCCCAGGCTGAGGAGGAGGCCCTTGAACTACGTGGCGGTCTCGGAGGACATTCCATTTCAGAAGTGGAGCTTGGGTTCCCGGGTGAACATACATCTCTTTGACAAACACATGCTGAGCCCCAAGTTGATGATGACCCTCTGGTGTCGACAGCACAGGGCATGCTGGAGTTGCAGGGAGAGATAAGGCAACATCTGGCGGAGATGCCACAGGCCATGCGCAGCCATGAGCGGGAGATAGGGGAGTCGATCCAGGCCATGACAGTGCCATGTCCAAGGCAAATGAGCGCATGGCATCCTCCATGGAGAGGATGGCGGCCCTCATGGACAGCCACATTCCACAGATGGGCGGTGACCTGCAAACCCCTGCCTCGGCCCTGAGCTGGATGCGGCAATGGCTAGGCGAGAGAGGTACCAGGGGCCTGGAGAGTGTCTCTGCTCCTGGTCCTTCTCAGGAGATCAGCGAGGTTCCCACAAGCCTTGAGAGGGAGGAGATGAGCCAGCGGTCCATATGTGGGGTCTCTTCTCAGGGCGATTCCAATACAGACACCGGCTCCTCAGCCCCTCCACTGATGAGTCCAACTCCAGCAGCCACAACGTCTGAGGAGAGCCCTCAGGCACCCGGGGACCTCCAGATCTCATGCGCCCAGAGGACAACTGCCCAAGTCATCCAAAGCCAAAGGGCGACCTGAATAGCAGCCTGCCTCCTATCAAGCTGCTAGCGCACAGGTTGCACATCGAAAGAACACACGCAAGGGCTAAAAAAGACACAATGATGCATATGGGTTTTCATGGGTGAAACATATATGTATAGATTACATCTCATTAAATGTGTTTGTCTAACAGATGTCTCCTTTTTATGTGTTAATGATGCATCCCAGCATGTGCTGGCTATGTCTCCTCCCATTACATCACTGACCTGGAGCAATGCCGATGTATGGAAAAAACATAATCGCCATGCCAGTATGCATGCTATGGCACTGCATGGGTGCAGTCACATGGGAAATGGCTCAGTCATCTGCTGCCAGTAATACTGGTGACACAGATGTCACAGATGCAGGAAACTGCCTACCAGATGCAGCACGGTGATGTGTGACATGGGGAACATATTCTGCACCTCAGGGATAGTGGAAACGATCAGCAATAAGGGATTGTTGAGTATCCCTTGCTCTTTGCTTGCCCTGTCTGCGATGCCTCCATGATCTTCGTCCTCCAATGCGCGTATGCTGCTGCTCCTCCTCTATGTCTTCATCATCCGAGGATGTCTCCTGCTCCTGACTCTCATAACCCTGCAAGGCCTCCTCCCTCTGTATTGCAAAGTTGTGCAGAACACAGCACACAGCAACGATGCACGCTACCCTTTCTGGTAAGTACTGTAGGGCCCTAGCCGATCTGTCCGGGCAGCAGAAGCGCACCTTGAGCAGGCCGATGGCCTGCTCGATGGAAGCTCGTGTCGAGCCATGACAGGCATTGTAACTCTCCTCTGCATCGCTGTTGGGGTTCCTCACCGATGTCAGGAGCCATGTCTGCAAGGGATAGCCCTTGTCCCCAAGAGGCCACTCCTGGATCTGAGCCAGTGCAGTGAAGAGCATTGGCACCTGAGACTAGTGCGGGATGAATGAGTCATGGCAGCTGCCTGGAAAGCAAGCACACAGTTGCATAAAGCATTTCCTGTGGTCACAGACTAGCTGCACAGTGAGTGAGTAGAAGTCCTTTCTCCTAAGGAATGCAGCTGGCCAACTGGAGCCTTGATGGCCACATGTGTGCAGTTGATGACCCCTTGCACCTGTGGGACTCCCGCGATGGCCCCAAATCCGACAGCCCTTTAGGCCTGAATCTCAGTGTCTGTCCCGAAGCACATATAGTCACCAACCCTCCTGTGCAAGACATCAGTGACCTCCCTGATACAGCGGTGCACTGCTGACTGTGAAACACCACAGAGGTCGCCAGTGGGTCCCTGGAATGATGGGGGAGGTGTAGGAGTTAAGAGCTGTGGTGACTTTGAGGGCCACAGCATAGCGTGTCCACTAAAGCCCATCAATTGTAGGTCATCATTCAGCAGTGCGTAGAGATGCGTCACCACTGCTCTGGACATCCACAGTCGCCTCTGACACTAGCGATCCGACGTGTGCAGGCATGTCATGCGGGGCCTGTAGACCTGCTGTCTTCTCTGGCATCAAAAGCGCCTTCATGGCTGCTGCTGCTTGCTTCCATGTGGGCTGTGCCTGCCTGTTGGTTCCGCCTCCGGTAGATATGGCTCCTCACAGCACTTAGATTAAGAAAGACAGGATGGACCAGCCCCAAATGAATGCTGCAGGTGAACTCGGTGCCTTCAGTGGATCAGCGGCACCTATCAGTGCAGAGAGTGATGCAAATTGGTGCTTCAGCTCTGTTTCGCCATCACCTATATGGCATGGCATGACAGTGCCCATCTTAGCTTTGCATAAAAGCGGGGCTGCATGAACATGGTCATGTTACTGACGTTGCGTGGATGCAACCATTGGCCACATGACCTTTGACCCCCATACCATTTTTGGCCCCTACCCAACACAAAGGCGTCCTGGAGTGCTATTGTCCCTCCTCCCCCACACAGAGTTGGCCGACTGCTGGGTCAGCCCCCTTCACCCACACCCGCCCCGCCAAACGTTAGCGGGCAGAGTGACACCCTTTATGGTAGAAGGGCACAGGGTACCTCCCTTCTTACATGCAGAGTTGTATCCTGGTCATTACAGACCTCCACCCACCTCCCTTCTTTCATGCAGAGTTATATCCCTGTCATTGCAGACCCTCATCCACCTCCCTTCTTTCATGCAGAGTTATATCCCGGTTATTGCAGACATCCCGCCACCTCCCTTCTTTCATGCAGTGTTATATCCCAGTCATTGCAGACCTCCCGCCACCTCCCTTCTTTCATGCAGAGTTATATCCCTGTCATTGCAGACCCTCATCCACCTCCCTTCTTTCATGCAGAGTTATATCCCGGTTATTGCAGACCTCCCGCCACCTCCCTTCTTTCATGCAGTGTTATATCCCAGTCATTGCAGCCCCATACACCTTCGCCTGCTCCGAGGACTGACACTTCGGTGCCGCCAGCTTTTCACAGATGTGAAAGTAAAGGCATGTGTGTGCCGCACGTCCGAATGAAGATCTCAACCTGCTGCCTGAATCGCTGCATTAATGAATGGTAAGTGCATGTTGTAATGCGGGTCCAGTCGCCGAGAAGCGGGGGTCGGACACAAGTCCTCTCTGCCGCCGCCAAGATCGGGACGGGCCCTGCCGGCGTTGAAGTTGGTGGCGAGCCTCATCTGCAGCAATGTTCATGTCCCCACCACCACCGTTCCCGGCGTCGGGGCCCCTATGAAATCTAGCCCCATCAGTCACATATTGGCTTTGACTTTGTGGTCAGCATTGAAGTGACAGCACTCACCACTGACATTGAAGAATTCTGCCACAAAGATCTAGCAAATGGATATCACCTTTCCTGACATTAATTTCATTCTGACACCATTTATAGGGGATCTCCGATGTCCAGCAACAGTGATATCATTAAACAGACCAAGCAGCCAAACACATTGAAGAATTATCACAGACAGCAAACCAGGAAGTAACACGCAAGCTATATCAATCACTTGTTATAATTTTACAGAAAGCGAAATAGAGACTGGGATATACGCATGGGATTAAGATAGAAGCTGAAATATCATAAACAAACTTCAAAATTACAAAAGTTAATTTTTATTGTTTTAAAATTCTATGGATTTTTTTATCATGGAATGGGGAAACTTGACATTCCAAAATATAAAAGCCAGAGAGGTTGTTCATCAGTAATTACGACTTAGTACACTGTTAAAACTAGGTTACACCTCATCTAACAAGTGTTAACTTTTTCAAGGGTTTTTTTACAGCTAGAATTGAGTGTAAAAAGTGAAAGTTTACGTCAATTCAGTGATTTCTAATACATTTCCATCTTTGAGGACTTCAACAATGCACCCTATGGAGGAGCAGGGAATCACTGGCGGCAACTTCTGGATTTCTGCATTTAACTGCACACGTGAGGACCCGAGAAGTTGCTGTCAGTTTGACAGAGTAATGATGCTGAATGCTGACAGTTTTGCTGTCGTTACAACCACAAAATCTGGGAAGTTGAATGAACATTGTCAAGATGCTTTGATCAATGCAAGTGTTATCTTATAGTGTCTGGAAAGACCAATGACAAAAATATTAATGACATTTGCTATTTTAATAGCCACAGACAGAGTTATTAGAGCTGCTGAGGATCCCTCTAAACCTAGAGCCAGCAATTCACATTTCTCTGTACTTATGTCTCTAGTGAACATAAATATTCCTGATTCTGTACTGTATCAAAGCTGTGCATCTAATTTAAATTTATTTACGCATTGCCTTTGAAAATGAACAAATGCAAACTTTTTCTCCATTTTAAGTTCATACAATCTTTCTCCCAGACAAGTTTTTCACCTTGCTGCCCTCCTTCTGTGTGCCTATATCTCCCATTTTTCCTGCTCTTCGTCTCTGCTGCAATTGGTGTAAACAGCAAACTTGACATTTTGTTACATCGCTTTTAGTTTGGTGGGGTTGCTGAAACCTAAGTTAAGTATAATTTACATCACTGGTGCTGTTTGTCATTTTAAAGATAAGAATGTGTAGTGTTTTTATTTCAAAATATGCAGCTACTTCAGGTAATTAAAACTACTTTCATAATTGATATTTTAGATTATTCGCAATAATTATTCTGTCCTGTACATAACATTTCAGAATGTGTTAACACCACTCAGAGAACCTTTAAGCTGAGATTTTCCACTGGTCACTGCCAATGTTAGCGATAATCAGGTGGATAAAAGCAGATAATGGAACAAAGATTCAGAATAGTGATAGTGGATTAAAGATCCTTAATGGAAGATCTCTATCTGCTTCACCACTCCCTCCAATTCAGCCATCACTTCCAATGGCTGGTGGAAGCAGTTGTCCATTTTTGGGCAGCGGTATGTAAAGGAGGCTGTAATGACATAGTGACATCATATACCCTGTTTTCCATCACTTCTGTCTCATTTGTGCTGACTAATATTCACACCCATTTCTTATGGATGCTAAGTATCATGGAGAAGATGGACAATAATTTAAGAGGGCTGGATTTGACGTTAACAGGTGCAGTTAAAGGCTTATTTTCCCATGGATAACTGCTGACATGCAATGAGGTGCTGTAATTTTACTGGGTGGCAGGGTTTTCCATGTCCAAAGGAAATATTGCTTACAGGCACATGGCCATATGTGCCCCTTGCTCAATGTCATGACCTATGACCTTGGCATGTTGAACATGTGCTTCAAATGACTGGAGATTTTCTGCAATACAGTCCACCTATGATCTTAAGAAACATGGTAAACACCTTTGCCTTCCAAAGTGGACACCTCCTTGGAGAATGAAGGCCCGCATGTACAGCAATGCCATCAGCAAGAAAAGCAGCAACACCAGCTTGAGGAGGATACAGAGGATGACTCATTGCCAGCAAGTGAAATTCACGCCAGTCTGATACAGGAGACCTAGGGTTTCTTCAAAGAGGTAGAAAAAGAGATGAACTGGGTGTTTTTTCCTTGGCAAGTTGATCTTCAACTGTCCTCAAAACAGTTCACACCCCAACTGAACTGAAATCAATCCAAACCCCAACAGCAAGTCAACATCTTGACCTCCATAAACCTTGACGTGTGGCTTCTCTGTAAACATCTTCCCCAGGTCACTGAGATTTCTGTTCTTTATTGCATTTAAAGCACATGATTTCCAGCAAAGGTTGTTTTCAAACAACATCTCAAATGTCCTTTCAGTGAACTTGGTAAAAAAACACATCCATGGAATCTTTTTAGTTTTAAAACACAAGTCCTCAAAAAAAAAATGGAAGCACTTTTGTAACAGGTTGTTGAGCCGCATGCAGCACTGGATCCATGTCTGTGGCATTACCCCATGGCTGCTGACCTCCTCTGCGATCTGGAGCTAGGTCTGCTTGTTTTGACTCCGTCGTCTCCTCCCATACTCAGGAATAATATGTCCCTTCTCTCCTTTGCAGCCTACAAAAGCACCTGGAGGGCCACCTGGGGTCTCCTCTCAGCCCTCTCTTCAGCTTCTGCAACCACCTCCTCTCCCAGGCCTTCACAGTGCAGTTTTCAATGCAGGACTGGCAGCCCTTTAAAAATGGCATCACCACCTGCCAAGGCATCACCTGGTTAACTCACAGAAGACAGAGAGTCAGGATTAATGGGTCTTTTCACGTTGGAAAGACGTAACTAGTGGAGTGCCACAAGGATCAGTCCTAGGGCCTCAATTATTTCCTATCTATATTAATTACTTAGAGGAGGGGGCAAAGTGTAATATATCCAAATTTGCTGACAATATAATAGGTGGGAGGGCATGTTGTGATGAGGACATAAGGAATCTGCAAGGGGATATAGATAGGTTGAGTGAGTGGGCAAAAACTTGTCAGATGGAGTTTAATGTAGGAAGGTATGAGGTCATGCACTTTGGTAGGCAGAATCAAAAGGCAGACTATTATTTAAATGGAGAGACTCCAAAAAAGTGCAGCACAGAGGGAATCTGGCTGTTCTTGTGCATGTAACACAAAAAGTCAGCATGCAGGTGCAGCAAGTAATTAAGAAGGCAAATGGAATTTTGGCCTTTATTGCTAGGGGGTTGGAGTTTAAAAATAGGTAAGTCTTGTTACAACTGTACAGGGTGTTGGTGAGACCACACCTGGAGAGTACTGTGTACAGTTTTGGTCTCCGTATTTAAGAAAGGATATACTGGCATTGGAGGCAGTTCAAAAGAGATTCACCAGGCTGATTCCTGGGATGAAGGCATTGACTTATCAAGAACAGCTAAACAGGTTAGGCCTTTATTCATTAGAGTTTAGAAGAATGAGGGGTCATCTTATTGAAATGTACAAGATTCTGAGGGGGCTTGACAGGGTAGATGTTGAGAAGATGTTTCCACTAGTGGGGGAATCTCGAGCTAGGGGATATAGTTACAGAATAAGGGGACACTCATTTAAAGCTGAGATGCAAAGGGATTTCTTCTCTCAGATGGTAGTGAATGTCTGGAATTCTCTACCCCAGAGAGTTGTGGAGGTTAGATCACTGAAAGTATTTAAACAGGAGGTAGATAGATTTTTGAAATATCGGGGAGTTGAGGGCTATGAGGAGCTGGCACGAAGAGGAGCTGAGGTTTGGGGAAGATCAGCCATGAGCTTATTGAATGGTGGGGCAGGCTTGAGGGGCTGAATGGCCTACTCCTGCTCCTATTTCTTATGTTCTTATGATGCCGCACACCCTGCCTCTGGGCCCAACATCAATCACACAATTGGTTGGGTGTCATGGTTTATTAAGCTTAATTGGCCAGCTGCTGCTGAATCATGTGTAGCCGGCCGCTCACACCCCTGATGTGCCTCACGTCCCTGACATGCCTCATGGCGGGACCGGTATCTTAAACATTAAATTCGACCCCTTGTCTTGATTATCACATCTGACAACTGCATCAACAATCCTGTGTACATCTTCCTGCCAGAAATATGCCACCTACAAAAAATTATCTTTGTGCATTAACTCACACAGCCCGTATGCATGTCTTCTGATGAAAACAATCCCAAACATGGTCAAAAACAATGTCTGCATGCACAACATGGTTAATAATACCATAATTTTAATGAAACCCCTATTCTTTTGTCTACCACTGCACTTCCCTTGTTGCACATGTGCATGTGTGCTCTTAAACCTAGCATTATGCTTTTCCTAGGTGCTACCTGAGTTTCAGGAATACATGAGCTTGGCTGGCTGCTGTATTTCAATAAGGTCATGCATTTCAATAAGTTTCAAAGTTCAAATTTATTGAGTTGATTGTCAGAGCTCTTTCTTTTGTAATTGGAGAGCAGCTTTATTGTTTTCTTTTGGATTGCTTCCTGGGCCGAAATGACCAGTTATGTCACGATAACCAGAACTGTATGAGGTACTCCTCCAGCTGTATATATGTATACTTTTAGCATGAGCTCTGTAGATTTCAACTCAACTTATGTTGGCTCCAAGATAATTAGTCATTGTGGTCAAGAAAGGATTAGCACTTACATCAAGTGCAACCTGTTCTGGAAGTTGGCAGAGAGGAGACCAGCATGTTTTACACCATGAATCAAATTGGGCCTGTGTGTGGGTGGTCATAGATGGAAACTTATGTGTTGGTTACCATTACATAATACGCTTCAAACAGATTTTAAAATGCCTAATCTCCAGGGATAAAAAAAAATTGAGGCTCCAATAATCAACCGAGCAAACAGATTATTTTACCGCAGACATTAGCCTGATTTTACGGAGGCTGTCGGGACCCCGACATTACAGTGAAAAGCGGGTACTGAGCCCATACTTGCTGGAAGCAGGACCACTTCAGCAATTTTACCACAGGTCCCCTAACTGGCCACGTGTTGGCCAACTGTCTAATTAAGGATAGCAGGCAGGCTTCTGATGTTGCCAGCCCAATTGAGGGGCTGGGTGGCACAGTGGCGCAGTGGTTAGCACTGCAGCCTCACAGCTCCAGCAACCCAGGCTCAGTTCTGAACACTGGCTGTACGGAGTTTGCAAGTTCTCCCTGTGACTGCGTGGGTTTCCGCCGGGTGCTCTGGTTCCCTCCCACAGCCAAATACCACAGGGAGAGGAGGGCACTGCTGTTGTAGACAGGAGCCCTCGGGAGCTGGGCCAGGTAAGTATTTTTTAAAAATTACAGGGCTGATTGTTAAAGAGGAAACCCCTCCGGGGAGATCAACGTGGCCACAGGTGCTACCTTCCCTGCCCACGGTCCCCTCTTTTGTCCATCGAGCCTGGCCTCCCAGGCTGACACGGTGAGGATGCCTCCATTAAGCTGGTGGTTTCCCCACACACTGGGAAATTGCCTCACCTGTGGGACTGCGTCGGGAGCTGATTCAACGCGGCTCCCTGCGATTTTATTGGACCCCTGCCTCCCGAGGGCTGTTAAAATCCTGGCCATTGCAGGAATAGAAATTGGTACGCATTTTGCCCATTTTTTGGGCATAAAATGGACACAAAGCATACAAATTTAGCAGTGGGACCAATGCCTGCGCAGATTGAATGCAGACTGTCCCACTGATAAATTGTTGGGAGTTCTTTTAGGTGTCATGGGTAGTACCCTAAAACAGGTGTTAAAGCCTTAAATATGTAAACTAGGGACTGAACGTCCATTGAAGGACCTCATCCAGAAATTAGCCAGCAATAAACAGGTCATGGCCTCAGCGGCTTCGGCCCTAAGATCTGGAATTCTTTCCCGAAACCGCTTGGCCTCTCCACCTCTCTCTTCTCCATTAAGACGCTCCTTAAAATCTACCTCTTTGAATAAGCTTTTGTTTGCCTGCTCTAATATGTGGCTCAGTGTCAAATTTTGTTTGATAGCATCTTGGGTTGTTTTACTATGTTAAAGGCGCTATATAAATGTAAGTTATCATGTTAAATGTTTTTCTATTGTTTAAAAAAAAATATTCTCTGGGACCAGGGGAGGTGCAGGCGTGCTCCCTTGACTCCACAGTTGTTGCGACCTTTGCCTCCACCACCAACAGCTCTCACCGCCCACAGCCCACAACAATCTTTAAACACAGGCCCAGATGAAAAGCTACTCCTTTCTAAAATGATCTAAGGGTGTTAAACAATCTATTCTTTTGTTCAGTAATAAACCCCTCTGCCCTGAACTCTCGGTTGTTCTGACTCTGGCCTTTAGTGCACCCTTCACCCCATCATTTGCAGTGATGTCTTCAGCCACTTAGCCTCACACCTGAATTCCGTACCTAAAACTCTCTGCCTCTCCTGCTTTAAGAACCTCCTTAGAACCCATTTCTTTCAACAACCTATTGATTTCCTATTCCTAATATAGCCTTCTTTGGTACAACTTTCATTTATTTCTGATTATCCCCCTGTGAAGTTCCAGACATAGTTGTTACTCAACATTGAAGGGCTATATAAATGCAAGCTTTTGTTATTGTATGCAGCATTAATAAATTATTCAGTAGCTAAAAAGAATATAAGAAATCTTTCTCAATTATTACAAAAATGCATCGCTGAAACACCAAATGCAACTGTAGAAATAAAAATTGCTAGGAAGATTAAGAAAAAACTCACCTTGGTTTTAATTCTGTTGTATGTGACACGCACAAGCCAACCTCGGATAAACTTCTCAATAAAAGTAGCTGCCATTTTTTTTTGATAAGGAGATGGACCTGTCCTCTTAGGATGAAAACCATCTAAAAGTTCCTTATGCAGTATAACATCCTTTAGTCTTCTGGCACGTGCAACGTTGACATTCTGTAGGCTGAAAAAGTGTTATACTCAGAATTAAAGTCTAGAGAATTTCATGCAGTATATGCTTGATACATTGAGGTAAATATGGCTGAGATTTTACTCCAATAGTCAGCATATCACCTGATTTTGAGCATTGCCAGTAATGGTTACAATCAGGTAAAGAATGTCCCAAAGATATATCTGGCACCAGTGAATTACTATTAAAGGGAAAGAATAAAGTAATTGGTGGGAGAGATCACATTTGTTGACCAATCTTTATTTTTTACATTTATTCATTTGAAAAGCGCAAGTGGAAATAAGGCAAACTTAAGTTGATGTTACTCCTGCGCCAGTGAACTGACTCACAGGGTTTTTTTTTAAATCCCTCTTTCTCTCAGACAGTACGACAGTCCTGTGCTCAGCAGGACAATTGGCCCTTTTATATTGGTGTACATTGGAGGCAAATGTGATGTCAGTTGCTGAAGAGCAGATCTTGTGCAGATGGCTGCTAAATAAATATAAAACTGCTGAAAATCACTATGTCCTGCAGCCCAGGAGACCAGGAGACCCACTAACAATGCTAAACACTCTACTGAGACCAATATAAAAGGATCCCGTGAAGGGATTACTGCTTGTTATAGTTGCTGCTGAGGTGGACACCCACTCTCTCTATAGCACTATCTATCTAAATAGTGCTGGGTAGCGTGGAATGGACATCAATCAGTTAAATTTAGAAAATGAAGATAAAGGAAACAGGCTGATATGCACCTGTAGTGAGCAGTAAACCATTACCACTTAGGAAGTGTAAAATCTAGACCTCAGTTATGAGAATTAATTATATTTTGCAAAATTTTCCTGCAACCTACATCAGAAAAATTTCATAACATATATCATGGAACAAAAAAGGACTATTCAGCTCCTTCCATAGACTGTTGGTAATAACACAAGAAATAGGAGCAGACGTAGACCATATGGCCCATCAAGCCTGCTCCGCTATGCGATATGATCATGGCTGATCTTGGGCTTTAATTCCACTTTCATGCCTGCTCCCCATATCCCTTCATTCACTGCGAGACCAAAATTCTATCTATCCCAGCCTTAAATGGAGCATCCACAACCATCTGGGGTAGAGAATTCCAAAGATTCACAGCCCTTTGAGTGTAGTAATTTCTCCTCATCTCAGTCCTGAATGATTGGCCCCTTATCCTGAGACTGTGTCCCCACGTTCTAGATTCCCGACCAGCAGAAACAATCTCTCAGCTTCTACCCTATCAAGCCCTTTCAGAATCTTGTACATCTCAATTAGATTGCCTCCATTCTTCTAAACTCCAGAGAATACAGGCCCAATTTACTCAGTCTCTCATCATAAGTCAACCCCCTCATCCCAGGGATCAATTTAGTAAATCTTTGCTGCACCGGCTCCAGTGCAAGTATATCCTTTCTTAAATGTGGAGATCAAAACTTCACACAGTGGGCTGAATTTTATTAGGGTGCCGCACTCCGCGGCGGCGCCCTTGGAACTCGGTGGGTGCCCGCATTCAGCGGTCGCCAAGGAGCCCCCGTGGTATTTTGCGTGGGGTCTCATTTAATTAGTGGGAGCAGAGTGCCTGCCCCCTATGACGTGTAGGGGCAGCCTCCTCGTCCCCGGCAATGGTATCCGGTGCCACCGAGCAGGTGCTGGCACCATTTTTAAAGGGCTTTAAGCCCTTAGAATTACTCTGCAACGCCTGATATGACCAGCACATTCCTTTTTCCCTACCCGAACTTTACACCCTAAACAAATAACATTTGGCCTATAACCCCTTCCCACCATCCCCACATCCAATAAAAATTGATTTTCCTGCTCCTCCACCCCTCCCGCCCTGAAATTTTTATTACTCCTCCCTCCCCACCAGGTTCTCGCCTCGGAACTCCATGCGGACTTCCGAAGGCGCGCGAAGGCCGTACAATCGGCGTGGGATGACAGTTAAGTTCATTTGAATGTAATTAATGTCAATTTAAATATGCAGAAGAAGGGCCCGGTGCCAGGCGGTGGCCGGTGGGGGGGTAGGAGGGGCCGCACCGAGGTTCCCCCGCCGCCAGCAATATGCAGCAAGCCCTTCTCAACGTCGCCAGGTCGAGGCCTCACCCTGCAACATTTTAACGGCCCCTGCACCGCAACCGGTGCCTTCGAGGGGCCGCTAAAATTCAGCCCAGTATTTCAGGTGCGGTCTCACCAACACCCTGCACAATTTTAGTAAGACTTCTTCATTCCTGTACTCCAATCCCCTTGCAAAAAAAGGCCAACATGTCATTTGCCTTCCTAATAGCCTACTGCACCTGTAGGTTAACTTTGTGTGTTCCTTGTACGAGTACCCCCAAGTCTCTTTGGACATCAGCACTTACCAGTTCACACCTTTGAAAAACTATCCTGCTTTTCTATTTTTACAACCAAAGTGAACAACGTCCCTAGATTATAATCCATTTGCCATCTTGTTTTCCATTCACTTAACCAGTTTATATCTCTTTGCAGCTTACCTTTCCACCGAGCTTTGTATCATCAGCAAATTTAGATACATTAGTCTCTGGACTGAAATTTAAATTCCCGCCCAGCAGGTGAAAACAATGGCTGCCCGACCACGTGGGCCGCACGTCAAATACCTGGGGCAGACCGCCCCCCGCCGATGAAGTGGAGGGGGCGGGCTGTCCATCCCCAGCAATGGCATCAGCTGCCTGTGCGCAAGTGCTGACACCATTATTAAAGGGCTTCAAGCCCTACCGATCAATTTAAATATTTAAAGCAACAGGTAATAAAAAATTTAAATACATTTAATTTGCCACTCCCCCAGCCCCCAATAACCATAGAATTACTTGTCCTCTCCCCACCCCAAAACACTTACCTTGTCCCCATGACCTTGCGCCCCCAAAGTACATAAGCTATAAACTATATCCCTTCCCACCATCCCCTACACCAATGATATTAGTTTGACCCTGCTCCCTCCACTCCTGCACTGAAAACCTTACCTCCTCCCCCATCCCCACCAGTGTTCCGCCTCGGCTCCCCAGATGGGGATCCGAAGGTGCAGGAGTGCTGGCCAGCAGCATGAAGATCGTACTGGGACAGACGGAGGGAGCGTAAGGGTAATTAATTCAATGATTTTAATTAATTCAAATATTTAAATGGGGTTCCTGTTGTCAAGCGGCTGGGGGGGGCGGGGTTGGGGCCACCATGAGGCGTTGCCGCTGCCGGCAATATTGGGCTGGGACCTCACGGTGTCGGGGTGCGTGGCAGCCCTCTCTTGGAGGCATTTTCTTGCCGCCAAAGGAAAACAGTGCTGTATTGAAGAAAGGATTGTACTTAAGACCCATGCAAAAAATTGTACCAGATGTTTCTGCACTAGCAGTATGATTGGACACATCATAATCAGCAGTGTTTATCAGGCACAGAATAACAAAATAAACACAGTTCACTCTGTCCTTCCCTTGTCACTGTTCCATGCAGGCTCTGGCTCCGGAGTTGAAGACCTTCAGATCTTCAGGACTTCATGGCTCTGGTAATAGGCACTGTCGACAAAGTGTGTTTGGCTGTATCCCCATTTCTGTAAGAGGGCTTTGCAGCAGCCGACACCAGTCCTGAGGTGATTGAAACACACCCAAGTAGTTCATGTTTCGTTGTCTTCTGATGGGAGGGATTCCTCTGGGTCATTAGACATCTCTTGTGCGTTTGTCTGTAGATGTGTTGACTAATCAGCAATGCGGTAGCTATGCGGGTTACAGTCTAGGAGCTGGACAATATGCAAGAAGCTGCCCTTGACTTGAGCCTCTTTGTTGCTGGCTCCTTCTGGAAGAGAGGATGCCAAGGGTCACTGGTCTACTTTGTCCATTCTACTCTTGATGTAACTTGCCCCTTTATGGCGGGTGCAGCAATACCAGCAAGCAGGTACAGATTGCCCATTTTCCTCAGTTTCAGGCAGCCAGTAATCGCTCTGCAAACTACATTGAGGACGGGATCTAATTTCTTGGCATGGGGAGAGTGTTCCCAGATTGGGTACTTCAACAATGAGACTCTATTGGGTTAGATACTGTATGAACACCTTGCAGAATAAAACTGTATGCCCATGGTGTATGGGAATGAATATAGCACATGTTGGAAGCATTGTGAACTGTGAGGAGGATTGTGTAGAACTTCAAAAGGATATAGACAAGTTGATGGAATGGGCAGACAGGTGGCAGATGAAGTTCAATGCAGAGAAATGTGAAGTGATTCATTTTGGTAGGAAGAACATGGAGAGACAATATAGAATAAAGGGTACAATTCTGAAGTGAGTGCAGAAGCAGAGGGACCTAGGTGTATCTGTGCATAAGTAATTGAAGGTGGCAGGACAGGTTGAGAGAGCTGTTAATAAAGCATACAGTGTCCTGTACTTTATTAATAGGGGCATAGAGTACAAGAGCAAGGAAGTAATGTTGAACATGTATAAGACACTAGTTCGGCCTCAACTGGAGTATTACGTTCAATTCTGGGCGCCGCACTTTAGGAAAGACATGAGGGCATTGGAGAGAGTACAGAAAAAATTCACAAGAATGGTTCCAAGATGAGGAATTTCTGTTATGAAGATAGATTAGAGAAATTAGGATTGTTTTCCTTGGAGAAGGCTGAGAGGTGATTTGATAGAGGTATTCAAAATCATGAGGGCTGTGGACAGAGGAGATAGAGAGAAACTGTACCCACTCGTGAAAGGATTGAGAATGAGAGGGCACTGATTTAAAGTATTTGGTAAGAGAAGCAAAAGTGACATGAGGAAAAACTTTTTCACACAGCGAATCGTTAAAGTCTGGAATGCGCTGCCTGAGAATGTGGTGAAGTCAGGTTTAATTGAAGCATTCAAAAGGGAATTAGACAGTTATATGAAAAGGAAAAATGTGCAGGGTTATGGGGAGAAGGCAGGGGAATAGAACTGAGGGAGTTGCTCTTTCAGAGAGCTGGTGGCGGACATGATGGGCCGAATGGCCTCCTTCTGCGCTGTAACGATTCTGTGATTCTGTTTTTGCTTCTGTTGTTTGTAATCTGTTTGGACTATTTCTGTATGTCCACAGAAACCGCATATCTTGAAGGACTAACTAAACACAACTTCTTATTAGACCCTAAGCAGAGTTTCTGACCTTGCATCCTCCTCATCATAAAAAAGGCTACTTCCCCATTTATAATGTCATTTGCCTCTGCCCTTACCTTGCGCATTGAATACCAAAAGCCTCATCCATGATTTTGTAATCTCCGGACTTCACTATTCCAAAGTCCAATGCTCTGCTGGCTGGCCTCCCATCATCCACTCTCTGTAAACTTCAGCTCATTCAAAATGATGCTGCTTTTATCTTATTCTATATTGTCAAAATCACTCATTACTCCTGTCTTTGCTGACCTATATTGGCACTCAATCACAAAACATCTCCAATTTAAAATTCTCATCCTTGTATTTAAATCCCTTCATGGCCTCGCTTCTCCCTATTCATGTAAACACCTCTAGCCCTATAACCCCCACCATCTTCCCACCACCACCACTCCCACTTACCTCACTCTCCACTTTAGCCTTTTTTATATCCCCTTTCCCTTTATCCCATTATTGGCGACAGAACCTTCAGCTTGGAATTCCCTCCTTAACCCCTCTGCCTCTGCAGCTCCCTCTATTGTTTTATATCCACCTGTGACCAAGTTCCCTTCTAATATCTCCTTCATCACGTCAGCATCCATTTTTATTCTTTACATCTTTGTGAACTGTTTGGGATTTCTTTTCTCTGTTAAACTTGCTGCATAAATGCAAGTTGTTGCAGTTGACTTGTGCAGATAAAAATATTTTTGTTCACTCAAGTGTCAACTTTTATAAGTGATACAATGATCACTCTTACCCAAGTGTTCTCCCACATTCCCCAGCACCACATTCAATGCCTTCTTCCTAGTTGGACCGAGAACATACTGGTCAAGGAAATAATCCTAATCACATTTCAGAAATTCCTCCCCCTCCTTTCCCTGTAACATTATCAATCAATATTTTGGTAATCAAAGTCCCCTGCTATTAGCACGCCATAGTTCTTGCACAACTCTGATTGTCAAACATGATTTCCCTTTTGTGAAACCATGTTGATTTTGTCAATTGACAATGGAAAAGAAATTCGCTATTACAAGTTCTGCTTGGACTAGCACTAAATGGTTAGCTCTTTCAAAGGTCCCCTCCTGTGCTATGAGATTCTATGTGGTTGAATATCTGCAAAGTTTCTCCTGATCGTTTGCTGCAAATTTAGCAGGAGGTCTGCGGGAACTCCTGGGGAATAGCATAAGTTGTATTTATGCTGCTTCTTCGGAGTTTCTGCAAATTGCCCACCAGAATTACAGCAGATGATTGCGAGAACCACCATGGAATTTAATGATTCTAACTCCATTTTTAAGCTCAAACTCTAGGCTCACTTCTTGTTTATATTCCTTCCCCCTTATTCAATCTAATTATGTACAAGTTCTTGTCAGCCTGAACTGCACCTTAGTAGTGCTTACAAAGCAAACTTTCTTCCATGAGCACATTTTAAGAAGCAGGGGCTGTTCATGTGCTCAAATTCCCAATATGAGCAGCTGGGAAGTGAAGCTCCACAGTTGCCAACTCTGATTGGACGTATTCCTGGATTTTTAACTACATGATCTGGTTGAATGACAGCGCAGCCTCAAGGGGTTGAATGGCCTACTCCTGCTCCTATTTTCTATGTTCCTATGATCTCCCGCCTCCAACCAATTGTCCCCACACCCAACACAACCGCCGTTGGTCGCCCATCCTTGCAAGCATCACTTCTCCATGCCAATTGAAAACCGAACAGGCTCTTTGTTATCAGATTGGATGATTTTTAACTGTTAGTCAAATAGCCTTTTTTAGCCATCTCCATTATTTTTATAACTAATGTATAAAACTGTTAAAAGAAAATGAAAGATGGCAATATTTTTACCGCCCTATGATGTCTCTCTCTGATTGTGACACCCAGCAGTGTCCTGGAGACTCCAGGACAAATCTGAAGGGTTGACAACTCTAACATGTAGGTGAGCAAATTCATAAAATTGCAAGTCTGATAAAAAGACTTGCAACAAGTTTGGAAAAAAGTAAAACATTCATTCTACACTAAGTTTTGAAAGAAAGATTTCAACTAAACTAACGATGCATTTTTAAATTACTGAGGTGAGAAATTAGTGTTCACAGACAGATGGTGAGAGAAAGGAACACAGACAGCAGCATCACTGAAAACTGCTATTAACAACAGGTCTAACGTAAATTTTTTTTGGCAAAGAATCAAATTGCTCTTAACTTAGAAATTCTACATGCAAAATTCAGCCTTCATCTTCTTCTGTTTCAAAGAAACTTTCTGTCTGCCATTTTAATTTTTCTCCACTGTCAGAAAGCACATTTTGTCCCAAGATTCACAACCATAATATTAAAATTTTGTGTCTTTGTATGCTTCTCAAAAGAAGCAGCATCCTGGGATCTGTTATAAAAGCAAAATACTGCAGATGCTGGAAATCTGAAACAAAAACAAAAAGTGCTGGAAATACTCAGTGGGTCTGATGAAAGGTCACAGACCTGAAACGTTAACTTTGCTTCTCTCTCCACAGATGCTGCCAGACTTGCTGAGTATTTCCAGCACTTTTTGTTTTTGTTCCTGTGATCTGTAACTTGCTGCAAGTTGTTGATGATGTGGAAAGCACAGTATTTCTCTGCAAAAAGTAAGATTTTATGAAATTTTGATTCTACTTGTTCTACAGTAAAATATATGTTTGGCAGATGAGTAGAGTTTTGGTGACGGAAATGGCTGATTTGAGACATATTGGAGTCAATTTTCATATTCGGCAGACAACGACTGGTCAATCAATGGAGTGATCAGAACATCCGCCTGGTGTGAGCAAGACACCCAAACCATTTTAATATTTTGGTTAATATTTATCACTTAACCAATATCACTAAAACAGATGACCTGGTTATTATCACATTACTGTTTGTGGGACCTTGCTGTGTGCAAATTGGCTGCCCCGTTTCCTACATTAAAACCGTTATTAACTGTACACTTAAAAGGTACTCCATTGGCTGTAAAGCGCTATGGAACATCTTGAGGTTCTGAAAAGTGCTATATAAATGTAAGTTATTTCTTCCTTATAATTGGTTCTGTATCTGAGTTGTGATTTTCAAGGTTTTTTCAAAAAAATGACTACTGCCTGGTCTCCCTGTTTCTTTGGAGGTTTTAAGTGCAGCAGGTTAGAGTTAGGAAGGAGGTCCTCTATCCTTCCAATGGCAGGATGGTGCCAGACAACTCAGCCAACAAGTCTGGAAAGAGGTGCCTGAGCATGTGAATGCCTGCAGCATAATTCCAAGGTCCTGGCTGCAGTGCCAAATACATTTCAATGACTAAACCCAGACAGCAAAGGTGAAAGCATTTTCTTCATCTGTTGTTTTCTCTGAATGAAACCTTATGACAACGCACTTTCTCCCAGAACTTCCAATCCTCCCCTCCTCCACTGCACATGCTTCTCCTCCAATCACAACATAACATGCACCATAACTCTTTCTATTTACAATCACACACTCAACACCTGCTGCTGCACTCAGAACTGGTGTTAGCTGGTTACTACTGGAAAACATTTCACTATTCTGTTAACTGCTTTCTCACTTCACACAGAAGCCACCTTCTTATACACAACCACCTCCCCCTCTTCCTCACAACTTGCTACTTCGCCCTCTCAACATGCATACTATCTGATGCTGCCTCACACATCTACATAACCCTTTCAAGGTCCAAAGACTAAAATCACTCCCACGCTTCTTGCAGGACAAGCTGGCGAGCAAGAAAAAGGGGAGAACCAGAACTGGGGAAGCTGTAGTTAAATTCAAGCCCTCACTCCAATGGAAGAGCTGCCATGAATATATGAGGCAGGGAGAGGAGGTATATCAGAGGCCAGGTGCAGCATTAATTTACATTAGTCACTTAGGTGTAAATGCTGGGGGAATGATTAACAAGTTTTCGGACGAGACCAAGATATGTTTGAGTGTTAAGACTGTACAGGATTCTCAACTATTGCAAACAGATGTTGATGTGTTGCCAGAATGGACCAGTGTCTGGCAAATGAAGTGTTGTGTACATGGGCAAGTCTAATGCTAAACATACACATACCTTACAGGGAATAGAATGAAGCCAGTGATGGGAGAAAGTGATTTGGGTGTTATAGTGCATCACTCTCCAAAGGTTCATGACAAATATTGTGAAGCTACAGCTAAAGCAAACAGGGTTCTGGGCTGTATTTACAGGACAATCCACTACAAAGCAAAGAATACAATTTTGTCTTTGTACAAGACCTTGGTTAAGCCTCAGTTGAATACTGCATCCAAGTTATGTCTCCTCACATGGTGGGTGATATTGAGACTTTGGAAAGGTGGCAGACGAGGACCAGAAGATTAAGGCCCAGTTTAAAACAACTTAGTTATCCTGATAGGGTTAAAGAGCTGGGTCTGTAATTCTCAGAAAAGCTTAGATTCAGAGTCGATTTGACTAAGGTTTATAAAATAATGAAAGGACTAGATTGTGTTTATGTGAACCAACTAGAGCAGGATTGTCCAACCTTTTCAGGCTGAGGGCCGCATTATGAGTTTTGCTCGGCCCAAGTGGCAGTGAGCAAATTTCGAAAGATAAAGGCATTAAAAATGTATCTTACTAATAAAACAACAACAAATGTGCATTTCTGTGAAGAAGCTTTAAATGAGAAGACTAATTTATTGACTTACTTTCTCGTCACTATATTGAAAACTGATTTAGTGACATACCTGGCATTATTTTTGCTTATATAAGTAGTCAATCTCTGCCCACACACTTGATGTTGCGATGCACAGTATTCTGGTGAGATGTCCATCTTTCAGGAGAGACCTTGATCTCTCTTCCCCCCTCTCCCCGCGCTCTGTGTGTGTGTCTCGTTCTCTCTTCCCCCCACCCTCCCCTCTAGGACTAGGGGACACAGAATGAAAGTTTTGTGAAAAATATGCAGTGGGAATACGAGGAAGCACTGTGTTATGCAACGGGTGGTAATGACCTGGTACTCACTGCCCACAAGGGTGGTGGAAGTGGAGATGATCAATAACTTCAAGAGGAAATTGGATGACCACCTGAGAGAAATAGACTTACAGGGCTCCAGGGATTGAGCCAGGGAATGGATAGCTCCGTGGAGAGCCGGAATGCCCTCCTTCCATGCTGTAAGTAAGTGACTCTCTCTCTCCCCCCTCCCTCTTTGTCTCTCTCTCTCCCCCTCTCTGTCTGTTTGTCTCCCTCTCCCCTCTCTGTCTCCCTCTCCCCCCTTTCTCTGCCTCCTTCTCCTCGCTCTGTCTGTCCCTCTCCACCCATCCTCTCTCTGTATCTCTCCCCCCTCCTCTTTCCACCCCCGTGTCTCCAATGTTCCCCACTCCCCGCTCAGTGTTCCCCGCTCTCTCTGTTGCCTCTGTTTCGCTGTCCCCTCCTCTCTGTCTCTACCCCTTTTGCTCTCTCTTGCTCTGTCCCCTAGCTCTCTTTCCACTCTTAAACAGTTGCAGAGAGCAGAACACTCAGCAGATGGGTTTAAAAACATCCTGCTATCAGTTTCACAGCCGACAGCTGCTGACACCGGGAACAGCTGTTTCTCAACAGACTCGGGCTTTTCCAGTGGGCTTTTAAAAACAAGTCAAAACCTGCCGAAAAACCCCGAGTGTTCCAGATGTCAGCAGCTATCGGTTGTGAAACTGACAGCGGGATGTTTTAAAAAAGGCCGCTCTGTAAGAAGAAGACAAAGGGAATGTTCTCGTCTCCAGGCATGGTGAGGATGAGGAATGGCCCGGGAACAATTGTACACCTGTGGGCCGGACGGAAACGTTTGGCAGGCCGGATCCTGGCCCGCGGGCCATATGTTGGACAACCCTGAACTAGAGGATTGCAAATCTTACACTCCCTATTTAAAAAAGAGCATAGAGATAAATCAGAAAATTACAGGCCTGTCAGTTTAACATTGGTGGTGGGGAAACATTTAGAAAGAACAATCCAGGACAAAATTAATTGGCATTTGCCTAATAAATGTACGTCAGCACAGATTTGTTAAAGGCAAATTGTGTTTGGCAAATCTAATTGAATTCTTTGATGAAGCAACAGCGATGTTGATGAAAGTAGTGCAGTTAATGTTGTTTATAAGGACTTTCAAAAGATGTTGGATAAAGCACCATCTAATAGACTTGTAAGCAAAATTAGAGTTTATGGAATTAAAGAGACTGTGGCACTGTGGGTATGCCATTTCTAAGGGGTAGAAAGCAGAGAGTAATAGTGAACAATAGTTTTTCAGCCTGGAGGAAAGTATATAGTGTAACACCTCCAAGAGTTAGTATTAGGACCACTGCTCTTTTTGATACATAGTAATGATCTGCATTTGTATATACAGGAAATAATTTATAAGTTTGCTGGTGACACAAAACTCAGAAATGCAAACAATGAGGAAGAGTAACGGACTTCGGGAGGACACAGGCAGATTGTTGAAGTGGACAGACATATGGCAGATGAAATTTAACACAGCGATGTGGGAAATGATACATTTTGGAAGGAAGAATGTGAGAGCAGCGGTGAGAAGAAGATCCCAAACAGTGTAGGTGCAAGAACATAGCCCTGTTTCACGCCACTCAGGAGAGGAAAGGGGTCTGATGGGTCTATGCTGAATTGTGCCTTTCATATTGTCATGGAATGAGGTGATGATACTTCGTAGCTTTGGTGGACATCCAATCTTTGCTAGTAGTCTGAAGAGACCATGTCTGCTGACGAGGTCAAAGGCTTTGGTGAGATCTATGAAAGCAACGTAGAGGGGCATCTGTTGTTCACGGCATTTCTCCTGTAGCTAGCGAAAGGAGAACAGCATGTCAATGGTGGATCTCTCTGCTCGAAAGCCGCACTGTGCCTCAGGGTAGACACACTCAGCCAGCTTCTGGAGTCTGTTTAAAACGACTCGAGCGAAGACTTTTCCCACTATGCTGAGCAGGGAGATTCCACGGTAGTTGTTGCAGTTACCTCGGTCACCCTTATTCTTATAGAGGGTGATGATATTGGCATCGTGCATGTCCTGCTGTACTGCTCCCTCATCCCAGCACAGGCAAAGCAGTTCATGGGGTGCTGATTTTCCTCCACACAAGATCAGATAACAGGTTGTTCAACCTTGCCCGTCTTAGAGCGAAGACCAAAGTACAGAAAGTGCACATCAGGGAACTCCTCTTTGCTGATGATGCTACATTAACATCCCACACAGAAGAGTGCCTGCAGAGACTCATTGACAGGATTGCAGCTGTGATCAACAAATTTGGCCTAACCATCAGCCTCAAGAAAACGAACATCATGGGACAGGACGTCAGAAATGCTCCATCCATCAATATCGGCGATCACGCTTTGGAAGTGGTTCAAGAGTTCACCTACCTAGGCTCAACTAACACCAGTAACCTGTCTCTCGATGCAGAAATCAATAAGCGCATGGGAAAGGCGTCCGCTGCTACGTCCAGACTGGCCAAGCGGGTGTAGGAAAATAGCGCACTGACACGGAACAAAAAGGTCCGAGTGTTTCAAGCCTGTGTCCTCAGTACCTTGCTCTATGGACAACGTATGTCAGCCAAGAGCGACGTCTCAACTCATTCTATCCTCTCTGCCTCCAGAGAATCCTTGGCATCAGGTGGCAGGACCGTATCTCCAACGCAGAAGTCCTCGAGGCAGCCAACATCACCAGCATATACACCCTACTGAGCCAGCAGCGCTTAAGATGGCTTGGCCATGTGAGCCGCATGGAAAATGGTAAGATCCTTGAGGACGCATTGTACAGCGAGTTTGTCACTGGTATCAGACCCACCGGCCGTCCGTGTCTCCGCTTTAAAGACGTCTGCAAAGGCGACATGAAGTCCTGTGACATTGATCACAAGTTGTGGGAGTCAGTTGCCAGTGATCGCCAGAGCTGGCAGACAGCCATAAAGGCGGGGCTAAAGTGTGGCGAGTTGAAGAGACTTAGCAGTTGGCAGGAAAAAAGACAGAAGTGCAAGGAGAGAGCCAACTGTGTAACAGCCCCGACAACCAATTTTATCTGCAGCGCCTCTGGAAGAGTCTGTCACTCTAGAATTGGCCTTTATAGCCACTCTAGGTGCTGCTCCACAAACCACTGACCACCTCTAGGCGCTTACCCATTGTCTCTCGAGACAAGGAGGCCAAAGAAGAAAGAAGGAAGGAAGAATAAGGAGAGGCAATGTAAACTAAATGGTACAATTTTGAAGGAGTTGCAGGAACAGAGAAACCTGGGCTATATGTACACAAATCTTTGAAAGTGCCAGGACATGTTGCGAAGGCTGTTATAAAAGCATATGGAACATTTGACTTTATCAATGGAGGCCTAGAGCACAAAAGAAATGAAGTTCTGCTAAACCTTTTAAAAACCACAGTTTAGGCCACAGCTGAGTATTGTGTTCAATTCTGGGCACCACACTTTCGGAAGAATGCCAGAAGGGGAAGAATAGTAACAGGGATGAAGGACTTCAGTTATGTGAAGAGGCTGAAGACTGAAGAAGCTGAGGTTGTTCTCTCTGGAATAGAGAAATTAAGGGGAGATTTGATAAAGGTGTTCAAAATCATGAATAGTTTTAATAAATAAGGAGAAACTATTTCCAGTGGCAAGAGGGTTGGTAAATAGTGGACACTGATTTATTCTCATTGGCAAAAGCACCAGAGACGGCAGATGGAAAAAAATTACGTAGTGAGTTGCTATAATCTAGAATGCACCTTCTGAAAGGGTGGTGGAAGCTGATTCCATAGTAACTTTCAACAAGGAATTGGATAAATACTTGAGAGGAAAAAAAAGGGCTATGGGAAAGGAGCAGGGGAGTGGAACTAATTGGATAGCTATTTCAAAGAGCCATCACAGGGACAATGGGCCAAATAGCCTCCTTCTATGTTGTATCATTCTGTAACTATTTCAACTTGATAGGGTCAGTAGGGCCAGGGATCACACCTGCAAGTTATACAAGGGCAGAACTAGGTTGAATGTTAGGGGCTGACTAGGAGCGTATCAACAGCCCTCATCTGAACATTAGCAGGCTTAGATTTGGGGAGCACCTCGTAGCAGTAGTAGAATATCAAAAAATTCCTTTAAGAAAGGCACCACATACTAACACCAGGGCAAGAATTTCATGTTAAGGCTTTACTGTAAGCCGTTAAATGTGATACAATCTGCAATTGCTAATTTGTCTGCACAGTGTTTTGTATGGTATTGTGTATATGAATGTTGGTTTTTGGTTGGAGGGACTACTGGAGGGTGGAAGGACTAGGAAAGATGTTGCTCAGAATTGTTAACTCTTGGGGGAGCAGAGGAGGAAAAGGGAAATCAGGACTAGATCAGATAAAGAATTGGTTAATGAACTGCTGTAGCTGCTCTTCTTCTATGCCACCTTTGCTGTCATTGGGGCCTTCTTCATCAGGTGGCAAAGATCTTAATACAGTGTACAGAAAGTTGTGGATAATACAGCAGAAGACCACAATCAGGGATATTCTCCCTTGGCTGCATTGTAGAAAATTACCAGATCCATCTTGGTGACATAAGCATTGTTTCACCACTGCAATTTTCCACTCAATGATGATTCTTGTGGATCCATTGCATTTCAGCCAGCCAGCATGGGTATTGGAGAAGTGTCATAAGCGAGGTGTGAAGAAGATAGTCTTTGTTGCCAAGCAGTCAGCATCTCTTCTTGCTGACCCTGAGCTTCTGGTTGCTTGCCATTTTAATTCACCACCTTGCTCTCACGCCCAACAAAGTGCTGGAAATACTCAGTGTAGTATAAGGATCTGAAAGGGCTAATCTTGAGAGAGTATCCATCCATGTGGGAGAGACCCGAGAACAGATACAACATAGCTTTTGAAGGAGTCACACAGGCTAATGTGTAGTGTATATAGTTGTTATGAACTAAAGATTAATGTTTAAATACTACAGTCTAAGAACTTCTCTGGTTAGACTCAATACGGTAGCAGCATACAGAACCAAACATATAATATGGTGATCAACGGTGAGATCCTACACCCAGAAGAAAAAGTTTGAAGCAATTACCATCCTATACCCAGAAGACAAAACTTAAAGCAACTAGCTGAAAAGAGAAAAAAAAGCACACCTTAAGAGGATGAGAGAAGTTCCATAGAACAGAAGCGTGGCTGTCTGCAAATCAATTCCATTGAGCTGGTGAATTATAGTGCAGTTGGTCAAGGAATCATGGTAAAAAAGCCTTTGAAGAGCTTAAAGTAATTTTCTGAAGGCATCGGGCTAGAGAAAAAAAATGGGAAAAAAACAAATCCTTCACTTAGGCAGAACAGCAAGGCAGCTGTTCCATAGCGGATGGCGAGACAGGGGCGCCCACCCAAGAGAGTGAGTGCGGATGTCCTGGGGCACCAGGGTGTATGTGGCACAAGCAAGCCATGGTGCTCATGTGTCTACTACTGGATACATGGAGCTCCACCGTAGGGGTACTTGGAATGTCGCGTTGGGAATACCATAACCCTTCAATCTATCTGTTCACTCATGCAGGTCATGCCCATGGACAGCAACAAAGAGCTGGAGAAAATGGAGGACACCTGATCACCGCTAAGGAGGAATAGGGAGCCTCAGACCGTGCACTGTCACATCATTCCCCCACACCCTCAACCAGCACAGATACTATCATGCCGGTGGGTATCTGGTCATGGCTAGATTCAGGCACATAACCTGGTGAGAACATCACAGATGCGCACAAGCAGCTGATGGAGGCTGCAACAGCCGAGGCCTCTGGCAGTCAGAGGACTGTGAGAGCCATGTTCATAGAAACATAGAAAAATAGGAGCAGGAGTAGGCTATTTGGCCCTTCGAGCCTGCTGATCATCCAAATTCAGTAACCTGTTCCCACTTTCTCCCAGTATTCCTTGATCCCATTAGCCCTAAGAACTATATCTAACTCTTTCTTGAATATATTTAATGATTTGGCCTCAACTGCTTTCTGTGGTAGAGAATTCCACAGGTTCACCACTCTCTGGGTGAAGAAATTTCTCCTCATCTCAGTCCTAAATGGCTTACCCCTTATCCTTAGACTGTGACCCCTGGTCCTGGACTCCCCCGCCATTGGGAACATCCTTCCTGCATCTAGTCTGTCCAGTCCTGTTAGAATTTTGTAGGTTTCTATGAGATCCCCTCTCATTCTTCTAAACTCTAGCGAATACAAGCCTAATCGACCCAATCTCTCTTCATACGCCAGTCCTGCCATCCCAGGAATCAGTCTGGTAAACCTTCGCTGCACTCCATCCATAGCAAGAACATCCTTCCTCAGATAAGGAGACCTAAACTGCACACAATACTCCAGATGTGGCCTCACCAAGGCCTTGTATAATTGCAGCAAGACATCCTTGCTCCTGTACTCGAAGGCCAACATACCATTTGCCTTAACTGCCTGCTGCACCTGCATGCTTACTTTCAGCAACTGGTGCACAAGGACACCTAGGACTCACTGCACCTCCCCCTTTCCCAATCTATCGCCGTTCAGATAATAATCTGCTTTCTGTTTTTGCCAACAAAGTGGATAACCTCACATTTATCCACATTATACTGCATCTGCCATGTATTTGCCCACTCACTCAACCTGTCTAAATCACACTGGAACTTATCTGCATTCTCCTCACAGCTCACACTCCCACCCAGCTTTGTGTTGTCTGCAAACTTGGATATATTACATTTAATTCCCGCATCTATATCATTAATATATATTGTAAATAGCTGGGGTCCCTGCGGTACCCCACTAGTCACTGCCTGCCACTCAGAAAAAGACCCATTTATTTCTACTCTTTGTTTCCTGTCTGCCAACCAATTCTCTATCCATGTCAGTACCTTACCCCTAATTCCATGTGCATTTTGCATGCCGATCTCTTATGTGGGATCTTATCGAAAGTCTTTTGAAACTCCAAATACACCATATCCACTGGTTCTCCCTTATCTATTCTACTCGTCACATCCTCAGAAAATTCCAGTAGATTTGTCAAGCATGATTTCCCTTTCGTAAATCCATGTTGACTTTGTCCGATCCTGTATTTGTTTTCCAAGTGCTCCGCTATTACATCTTTTATAATGGACTCTAGCATTTTCCCCACTACTGATGTCATGCTGAGCTCCAGGCTGATGATGGGCCTCTGGAGTCGTTGGCAACAAAGGAGATGCTGAAGCGAGAGGTAAGGCAACATCTGGTAGAGATGTCAGAGGTTATGCGTGCCCAGGCTCGTACGAAGGAGGAGTCTATCCAGGCCTCGAGTGCTGCCATGTCTCTGACTGATGCACACGTAGCTTCCTCCATCAGATTGGCAACTCTCATGGACAGCCTGCTCCAGCAGACCACTCAGTGGATGCCGGAGATGCGGGCAAACCTACATACTGTCACCTTGACGATGAGCTCAATACAGCAGTGGCAAGGCAAGAGAGGGATAAGGCACCTGGACTCTCCACCAGCTCCTTGTCCCTCTCAGGTTCACAGGGAGGTGCAAGTGTGCATTGCAAGGGAGGAGGAGCAATTGCCTCCTGCATCTGGGGCCTCCTCCCTGGCTGCTCCTGGTGTGGCCAGCAGCTCATCAGCCCCTCTGCCAGTGATGCCTGTGCGACCATCTTCCCCAGCAACAGAGAAGGGTCCAGCACCTGTGCAGGAGCTCCTCAGTATGCCACGCCCTTCAGACCTCAGGCAGCCAAAGTACAGCCACCAAGATCATCCCATGCCACGGGACAGCACGGTCAGCAGTCTGCCTCCACCTTAGCTGACAGCACAGGGGGAAACCACGCAGGAGCACCCGGGAAAGATTTAAAAACAGCACCTAAATGCACTTAGGGGTTCATGAATGAAGGTACATTCCACAAGAAAGGGGTTGCATTTGGTGTCACATGGAATAAAGATATGCATTGTTCTTGCTATGGCTCCTTTCTATTATTGATGGCCGTGGTGACTTCATGTAGACCCTGCCTCTCAAGGTGTTGGACGCAAGTGCCTAAGGCACATGCGCACCATGCTTCTGCCTTGCCACTATGCAATGAGCAGCTGGGTGCTGGATTGCAGAAGGAAGGAGGGGACAACAGGCTTTATTGGTGTAGTTTCAGTAGGTAGTAAGGGTCAAAGGAAATGTAAAGGTAAAGGCATCTCAAGTCTCCCTTGGGGATATCTCATGGCGTGTTTTCTGCTGTCCCTGGGGCCCTTCATCGCGCAATGCCCGGACAGCATCCTTCTCTGCATCCTGTTACAAAAGTGCTTCCATTTGTTAATATTTTATTTTTTGAGGACTTGTTGTTGAAAGTTCACTGAAAGGACATTGTGATGTTGTTTGAAAACAACCCTTGCTGGAAATCATGTGCTGTAAGCTCAATAAACAGCAGAAACCTTAGTGACCTGTGGAAGATGTTTACAGAGAAGCCACATGTCAAGGTTTATGGAGGTCAGGAGGTTGACTTTCTGTTTGAGAGTGCTGGATATTGTTTTCAAGTCAGTTGGGGTGTGAACTGTTTTGAAGATAATTGAAGATCAACCTGCCAAAGAAAAAACACCCAGTTCATCTCTTTCTCTACCTCTTTGAAAGAAACCCTGCAAAGGTCCAGTGTGGGAGAGCTAAAATCCCTGGTACTGCATCTCTCCTAAGAAGCTGGAAAAACCCACGGATTAATTCTCAACAGTGCCTGAAAAGGACTGCTTTAGAAAAGATCCTAGTTACCCGTCGCCATATATCAGACCAAAAGGGACAACAGACTTCCTTCCATATCTTCTCTTTTTTCCTCAAGAATTAGCAAGTATTTGTCCAAAGTTTTTTTTTTGTAATAGACCTCTGCAGAGAGAATTTCTGTATATTTTCATTGTATGGGGGTGGATTTAAAAAGGGAACTTTCATATTTCAATGTATGTGTTAATGCTTTGTTTCGTTATCGGATAGGTCTTGTTTGATAATAAACTGATAATTTTGTTGTTCATTAAAGAAACTTGGTTGGTGCATTTTATTCTGGGATTAAGAGTAGAGTATATGATTGACTGAATCAGTAACTGGATAACATTTTAAAAATATATGTTGTGGCCTGCGGAGAAGTGTGACTAGAAAAGACAGTGCACTCCTCCCACCTTGGTCGTAACAATCTTCATCAGAGGAGGGATCATGCTCCATGATATCCTTAGTGGACAATGTATGCCTCCTCTATAGGGCCAGGTTGTGCACTGCACAGCAGACCACCACAATAGATGAGACTCTCGCCGGTGCATACTGAAAAGCTCCACCTGATCGATCTAGTCACCCAAATCTCATCTTGAGCAGAACAATGGCCTGCTTGATGGTGTTGCTTGTACCTCTCCTGTGCATTTGTGCGTGGATTCCTCACAGGCATCAGTAGTCACATCATTAGTGGGTAGCCCTTGTTTACAAGTATGCAACACTGAAAGCATATGGGGGGGGTTGGAAAGGTTCTGTTGCCTGGGACTGGCAGAGTATGTAGGCATCGTGGGTACTTCCCAGGAACCTTGCACAGACTTCCAGGATCCTTCTGCGGTGGTTGCAGACCAGTTGTACATTGAGAGAGTGGAAGGCCTTCCTGTTGATGATCTGTGGGAGCGCTGAGGGCCACATGCCTGCAATCGATGACACCCTGCAGCTGGGGAATCCAGCAATGATCCTGAACCCTAATGCCCCCACAGCTTGACTGTTTGGATTGGTGCGCTAACACACCTAGTCACCGGCCCTCCTGAACAGGACATTGATGACTTCCTTGATGCAGCGACGCATTGCAGTCTGTGAAATTCCACACATATCTCCAGTTGATCCTTGGAATGATCCGGCAGCATAGAGTTCAGTGCAACTGTGACCTTCAGCAACACTGGCATTGGGTGCCCACCAAGTCCCATGGGTAGGGCCCTGCCAAATTCACGGTCAAATTTAACAAATGTCATGGTCACAGCGTTTTAAGAATTGTGAATTTCACCATTTCATGTATTAAATAGTAAATTTAAAACAAATAAAAGACAAGGGAGGTTTCTGGTTTTAAACGGCATTTCTTGTATACTCGAAACTATTGTAAAAAGCTGCCTCTAAACAAGTGACATTCTTTACTCACGGAAGGCAATCGTAGAATGTGAACATGGAGCAACCTGCAACTGTCTCTTTCTTCATTCCCTGTCTCTGCACTGTGAACAACTTTTTGTGTTTAGACACCGCTCTCTCTACGTCCACAGAGTTAGATGGAATTGTTAGACAGAACCATACTGGCCTTGCATGGTGGGGGATTCTGCATTCCAGACAGTTCCAAAACGGACAACACAGGCAAAGTACAATCTGCTTCCTTTGCACTGCTTTTATAAGCAGGATTGCAAGCCTACAGTTCTTGTCAAAGTTCAGAATTGCATCATATGAGTTTCAGTCCACCATCAACAGGTGCATTTGTGCAGGGTCAAAGATATGCACAGCTTTCAGGAATGCCGCGGAAGGTTGTTGAAACCTCTGAGCCACTTTTTCTTTACTGCTTCACTCTTCCCCACAGTAGTAATATCATTTGAGCTTCTTTGCCCTGCAAGAAAATGCCTGTTGAGTCCATTTAATTGAGGCATTTAATTCAGCATCATCAGAGTGCTGTTCGTCTAACTATGCTCCAGCCCAGAACAGAACATCCATTACTTTATTGCAAGCTTTGTAGATTGTAACGTGTCAAGATTCAAACCAGGTGATTAAATCCATCAGTCATGTTGCATCCTTGGCAACAAAGCAAACCTCCTCATTAAGCTGAGCATCATTTAGAAAGATTACAATGTCTGTTAATACTTGTGTTTTTGGTGTCAATGCGAGCTCTTCTGAGACAAAGTCTGTGTCGTATTTCAGGTGAGCTGCATGATATTGTACTGCCCAAAACTAAGAATTCCAAAGTGTAATTACCGGCTCTGGAGGAAGGGTGATGGTTTGTTCCCCAATTTCAGCCATTTCAGTTGCATTTGCGATATGTTGCCTGTATTGAAGCCTGCAGCTAAGGCAGTGCTTTAAGATCTTTTTAATACAGCTGACCAGTTTGTCGACCTTACCAAACTCGCTTTTCCATAGTTCACTGACAAGGGAAATTATGGGTGGAATTTTGTGCTGGCGATGGGGGTCTTGACATCAGGGAAATCGATGCCGAGTTCCTCACAGCATCACTTGAGCGGAAAGCCCACCAAATTTAGTGCCAGTCAGGCACTTAACTGTACAGCAGTGGGCCTTCATACAATTTAGGACCCCGTCACTGGAAATCCCGGCCTTGCAGAGCTACCGGCCAATCAGAGGGCGGTGGCTGCTGCTGTAGCTGCAGCGACTAGATACTGAGCAGCGACACTGGAAACAGGCTCAAGGTAGGTGAGGACGGGAGGGGTCTCATAGGGTGGGGTCACGGAGGAGGAGGGAGGGGGGGTTGCTAGCAAGGGCAGGGGGTGACCTTCAGCGATGCTGGGTCCCTTGTTCAGGCACTAAGTGCCTTTGAACGAGGGACCCACCCACCCTCCTCCGCAGCTGGGATGCAGTCCGCACGGTTTTTCATGCCGTGCTTCCCGTGCGGCGATGGGGCCACCCGCCACATGAGCAATTGCAGCTGCAGTAGGAAGAGGCCCTAAATTAAGGGTTAATTACTCAGTTAAGGGCCTCAATTGGCAGCGGAGTGAGAAGGCAGTTCACAGGCCTTCCCACCCTGGACTAAATTTCGGCCGTGGCTGGATGGTGGCGGGGTCCCCCGCCTCCAAACGCACTGCAAGGGGGAGCATAAAATTCCACCCTATATGTGCATTGCATGTAATATGGATAGCATTAGGCATTACACCTTGAAGCACAGATTTGAAAGATTTTGTCATGTATGTTGCAAAGTCACTAATGAAAGCAGACACTTGAAATCTGCAGTGTTTTGAAATGGTTTTGATTATCGCTTGGGAAACTGTGGTGTAATTAACAGCTTCTAACTGAATGCAGTCTGCGAGCACTGTTGTTAGCATATCATTGGCCTTACCGACATAAAATTCAAACAAAACACGCAGCACATAGTTGTCTTGCTTATCAATGGATTCATCACAAATAATTGCAAAAGACTCACATGTGTAAATCTGGCACTTCATCTCCTCACAATGTGTAGCAAAACCCTTCACTAGTAGTCCTGTTGTAGTTTATTTGCACGTGGCAAGCAAGCACCATTTTTCACATTACGTTGAATGAATCCTTGCAGCTTTCGGTGATCAATTTTTTCCAATGATCTGTCGGCACTTGCAAACGCATCCAAGAGTTCCATTGCAACGAACTGATGATGTACTGGGCTGCTTAGTTTAGAGATACAGCACTGAAACAGGCCCTTCGGCCCACCGAGTCTGTGCCAACCATCAACCACCCATCTATACTAATCCTACACTAATTCCATATTCCCACCACATCCCCACCTGTCCCCACATTTCCCAACCACCTACCTATACTAGGGGCAATTTATAATGGCCAATTTACCTATCAACCTGCAAGTCTTTTGGTCATGTGGGAGGAAACCGGAGCACCCGGAGGAAACCCACGCAGACACAGGGAGAACTTGTAAACTCCACACAGGCAGTACCCAGAATTGAATCCGGGTCGCTGGAGCTGTGAGGCTGCGGTGCTAACCACTGCGCCACTGTGCCGCTCTCTGTTGACTTCCCAGAAAGAGATGAAACGGTTGCTTGTTTTTTTGCATGTTTGTTTTTCCAGCAGCGCAGTGTTGGATGCTCTCTTTCGGCTGCGATAGCTTTCGGACTCTAAGTGGTGCTGAACCGTTGCTTGCCTTGAGTGATCCAACGAAACATTGCAGTTTGTACAAAACAGTATTCCACCATCGGCATGCAAAATTTGGCGACCAAAATCTTTCACTTGATGTGAAGTAATGGTTATGGCTGTTTTTGATTGCTCATTCTGGCATTCTCACTAGTCTACTAATACTCGAGACTGCTTCCCTCAAAACTGCACCAGAAGCCGTTCCTTACCCATCAATCAGCGAGTTGAGTCTTGTGTCAATAAGTAAAATGCACGATGTTTGCAACATGCCCAGCAATTATTGAGGGGATAAAAACAAGAAATGCTGGAATCACTCAGCAGGTCTGGCAGCATCTGTGGAAAGAGAAGCAGAGTTAACGTTTCGGGTCAGTGACCCTTCATCGGAATTATTGAGGGGAGCCTTGTGTCAATGACTAAATTGTGCGAGGTTTGCAAAATGATTTCACCGAGAACCCAAGATTTCACGGTCCATGACACATTTTTCACGGCCGTGAATTTGGTAGGCCCCTACCCATGGGGCTAAGCTCATCCTGCATCATGGCACACAGGTAAGTGATGGCCTCCCTGAAGAAGCAGAGTCTTCGGAGGCTCTGCCGCTCGGAGATCTGCAGGTAGTCAAGCCTCAGCTGGTAGACCTTCCCTGAAGGGCATCTTCTTCTGCATGCATGGGGCTGTTGGTGTGCCCCTCTGCATCTTTCTCCAGTCTCCCATTCCTGAGGCTGGCCTTCCTGTGGGTCGCCAAATTGCTGGCATGCCCCTGCCCATGCCTGAATCTCCCTCCCTATATGTTGCTCCTCCTCCTCAGCATGGTCCCTGAAGCCAGGGTGAATGAGGCCCATGACAGGTTAGCTCTCCCTGAGGAAAAGGCCCTCCCGGCAAATTTCCCCCCTTCCCCTCACTTGTCACATCTGTTGAGGTTGGAAAAGCTGGGTTATTCTCCTTGGAGCAAAGGAGATTGAGGGGAGATTTGATAGAGTGTACAAGATTCTGATAGGTTTGTATAGGGTAGGTGGAGAAAAACTGTTCCCATTAGCTAATGGTACAAGGACTGGGGGTCATAGATTTAAGGTTTTGGGCAAGAGATGCAGGGAGATGTTAGGAAGAACTTTTTTATGCAGTGAGTGATAATGATTTGCAACTCAGTGCTAACGAAGGTGCTGGAAGTGGAGACAATGAATGGTTTCAAAAGGAAATTGGATGGGCACTTAGGGAAATCAACTTCCAGGGCCACAGGGATAGAGAGGGGGAATAGGACTAATTGGATTGCTCTATAGAGAGGTGGCATGGACTTGATTGGCCGCATGGCCTCCTTCTGTGCTGTTATGACTATGACCTTTCCTTCAAGATGCTCCTTAAAACCTACCTTTTGACTGTTGCTGGGTCAAAATCCTGGAACTCCCTTCCTAACAGCACTGTGGATGTACCTAACTCACATGGACTGCAGCGGTTCAAGGAGGCAGCTCACCACCACCTTCTCAAGGGCAATTAGGGATGGGCAATAAATGCTAGCCTAGCCAGCGACGCCCGCATCCCATGAATGAATTAAAAAATGCTTTTAGTCACCTGTCCTAATATCTCCTTATGTCAAATTTTGTTTGATGATACTCCTGTGAAGCACCTTGATATGTTTTTAACTATGTTAAAGGTTCTATATAAATACGAGTTGGTGTTGTTGTATCAACAATATAATTTGGGGAAAGGTGGCATTGGGAAGCTATGTCATGTTGCCATTCAGTGAGGAAGTTCTGGCCATGCTGACTGAGGCATAGGTTACCTGTTTGATACATATATGAGCAGCATTAACTGATAATATAGTGAACTCCTACCCTGAAAAGAGGAAGAGGCAGAATAATTGGGAGCGATGATTATCTTACAATGTCATCTCTATCCGGGAGATTGTCCACAGGTGCTCTTGCAGCAGAAGATGCAACTGTGGAAGGGGGTTCATGCTGACCTGGACCCAGGGAGACAATTCCCCTTGGTTATTACCAGGTGATGTGCGAGGGCCTGCAAATAAGGATGATGGCATAATGTAGGCGCATGTAGATGGTCAGCTTTAATGAATACTGATCTTCCTGGCATGCCTTCTTTCAACTTGCACCACTTCAAGCAGGAAATAATACAAGTTGGGAATACTAAATTCAGAGACCCCAAAACTGGTGGGTTACTTCAGCAAACTCCCTCTATAGCTTTGGCAATATCCTTGGAACGGTAGCAGACTCTGCCAGGACCAAGAAATATTGACTTGTCAGCTTTTACAATGGACTTCTTAGTGGCCTTGTTTGTGGAAGTGGTGGCAAAGTCTCGTTTCACCTCCTTATCCTCAAAAAGGACCCAACCTAAGTTTGGAGATGAGTGCACCGAGTGAGATGAGGAAGAAGTGGGCCCCATAGGCTGCAGGTTGGGAGGAGTGAGGATTTAAAAAGAGAATAAAACCTGGGGTCATGATCAGCTTTCTTAGGTCTGGTGGGACAGGAGGAGGGTATGCCAGTACTCCTCCAAGTCCCAGCTTCTGCTTGCATTTCCAAAGCTTTTAATGGGTGGGTGGGTAAGGCAATATCGATTCTTTTCCACATTGCCAAAGGTCCATTCAGAAGTCCTTCACCATGACCCTGTGAAGTTTGGAAGTAGTTTGTCCTACTGAGAATTCAAATAACTTTCACCAGATACTGCACTTCTCCGAGACTGTCAATAAAATGATTTGCACCTTACAACCTATCAGCACCAAAATTATATTTTGATATTTCAAACATGTAGGCTCCTCAAATATACGTCATTTGCATTTTCAAACTAATCTCAGTGGATTCTCCCTTGGCCCAAAGGTCTGGGCTTGTCTTTACACAAAGCATTATAACTGTCCCATAAATTACGGTGGTAGTTTATTGAAAAAGCATAATCTGATCTGCTCTCATCTTTCACCTGTTCAGTACCAGATTAAATTTGAATTTTGTCATCAATTTCACATGCCATTGTTTAAAGATTTTAGGATATTAGAAATCAGTGAAAAACCCAGACTATTCAATGTATTTTCTTCCTTAAATGTAGGCAGTTATTGTTCCAAAGAGCTTACTTAAATGCACAAGAAAGCAACCAGACTGCATTCAGACTGTTGGATGATTTTTGTTATTTTATTCTTCCCATCAACTGTGATGATATTTAGTGCTCCAACATCAGTAAAAGTGAAGGCTGAAGGCAGTGATAAGTGGCTAGTTCAACTTCCAGCTGAGGGGAGCATTCTCACTGCATCCAAAGGTGATATTTCCATTAACCAGACTTTTAGTCCAGACCGCCTGGAGCTAGAAATGTCAAGACAAGTGCAGTTTGCCTTTGCAGACCTGTTCCTGCAGACAACGGCAAATATTACTTGATTCACATTCTTTAACCACCATGAAACAGAGATAATCCTGTTAGGAACTCAGTTCTTGGACTAAAGTGAAAGCTGGTCTTAAGAGATTTATAAAATGCCCTACTTTACCTCCTTAGGCCAGAGCCTCATTGCCCACTTTATTTAAGAAGCAAAAGTAAAAGGTACAATTGGTAAAGTATCTGAGTTTTTTGAAATTTTATCCAAGCACTTTGATCAGTGGATATTGAAATAATATTAAGTCACATTGCAGAGTCTTTAGGCAGTCTTCTTACAAATCTACAAACTCCGAAGAGAGTCTATGGTGCTTCCCACAGGGAAATACGATAATTTGGCATGCCTGAACAGTCCAGGCCACGTTTGTGCACATCCTGGTGGATGAATCAAAAGTGGAATTGGCAGGGGTCTGGGAGGGTATCGTTTCCCAACCAATGAATGGTGTGCAGCATGAGAGAAAGTTGAGAAAAAAAAGTTAGGTAAAATTAAAATAGGTATATTTTGCTTACCGTCTTTGATATGATATGGTTTTCCTTTTTCTATCAACTTTGTGTTGGATCTTTCTCTTGAACAGATTCTTTTGCCATACCTTCATTTCAATGTTTTGTGGTCGGTCATAAATGGACATGAGTTTCTTTCTGTACAATTGGTGCTGCCTATTGGGGAAAGCACAAAAAATGGACACAAAATTATTTAATGAATGGCACTATTTGAGCAGCCTAGGAAAATACAACTCAGAAAATTGTAATCATTGGAAGTAAAAACTTAGATTGCATTTAGTTAACAGTTACATTGAACAAAAATACTTTGATGACATTTTATTCATTGCAAAGTATTGGATATTATTTGCATAAAAAACAGGCATTTTGTCCCAACAGGTCCATGCAGGTGTTTATCCTCCACATGAGCCTCCTCCCACTGTTCTTCATCTAACCCAATCAAAATATTCTTTGCTTTTCTCTCCTATGTGCTTTTCCAGCTTCTTCTAGCTTCCCCTTTCATGCATCTATGCTGGTTGACTCGACTACTCCTTGTGGTAGCAAGTTTCACATCCTAACCACTATCTAGGTAAATAGGTTTCTCCTGAATTTGCTATTGGATTTATTAGTGACTATCTTACACCCATGGCCCCCAGCTCTTGTCTACCCTGCAAGCGGAAATATCTTCTCCATGTCCACTTTATCAAACCCTTTCATAATCCCAAAGACCTCCATCAGGTCACTCTTAGAGCTCTCCTTTCCAGAGAAAAGGGCCCCAGTCTGTTCAAGTGTTCTTGTTAGATATAACCTCTCATTACTAGTAACATTACAGCAAATCTTTTCTCCACCTTCTCCAAAACCTTTTGTCATGCGAGGCCCCACCTGCCAAGAATGAGGCACATTAATTTTGTCATGAACATTGATTTTTAAACTGTTATTGGAATGAAGAAAGGACTTGTTAAACAGATCAGCCGTGGCTGTAAAATATATTTGCATATTAACAGACAGTATTTGGAAGGATAAAGCAGCCATTCCCTGACACATTGAACCCACAATGGACTTTTGATCACCAGACATTGAAGGTGGGGGTGCCCGCATTCCAGGTTGACTTCTAAGATGGCCAAATACGCAAACGGACATGGTCAAACCTGCTAGTCACATGACTAACCTGCTGGGCAACTTGAGTTTTTTGAATTTGTTCAAACAGTTTGGGCAGAGAGTGTCTGTTTGCTCCTGGCCTGAGAAGCTCTCTCTCCTGTCTGCCTGCTCCCATCTCTTTCTCACAAGCCTCTGAATCCACTGAAGACACATGAACCCCAAGACAGAAAAGTCTCCTACAGCAAACAAGGTTTAAGAAGAATACTGGGCCCCAATGAAAAGCAAGATCTACCTACAATCAAGGACTCTGCAGTAAGCTCGAAGAACTGTAACAAAACCTCTTCAGATATTGCCTCAAACTTTTCACTTTATTTTTCTTCTGCTCTTTTCTGTCTCTATTTGCATGTGTGTATTGCGTAAGCATACTAGCGTGGGCACGTTGTGTATCCGTAGGCGTTGACCGAATTAGAGTTTAAATTTACATTTAATAAATTTCAACTTTTCTTCTTTAAACCTAAGAAATCCTATTTGTGCTGGTTTCTTTGCTTTATAATTTGAAAGCGGTCAACAGGGATTCACCAAGGGGGAACTAAAAACACAGTGTGTTTAAAATTAAATCCTGTTATGGTAAGACCAGTTGAAGGCTGAGAGGGACCCCTAGACACCTTTCTCACCTGGTCGTAACACTTTACATTCCACCTACAATTTGGAGACCAAAACTATTTACAGTATTCCAAGTGGGGTCTAACCAAGGTTCAATTACAGGTTTCACATTACTTCTCTGCTTTTCAATTCTAGTCCTCCAGAAATGAACCTCAGCATTCTGTTCACTTTCTTTATGGCCCCACGAACTTGTATTGCCACTTTTCGTGAACTGTATATTTGTAGCTCCAGGTCCCTCCGCTCTTCTACCCTCTATATTTTCCAAAAAGCATGTGGCCTCCTTATTCGAACTACCAAAATGTACCACCTCACAAATATCTATATTGGCATTCATTTCCCAATTGTGCTCATTCCTGTATTTTGTCACAGTCTTCCTCTGTATGAACTACACCCCCCAATTTGGTGCCATCCTCCAAATTTAGAAATTGTACTCCTGGCGAACAACAGTGGTCCCTGCACCAATCCTTGTGGAACACCACTTCCCACCTTTTGCCAATTGCCCCACCCCTATTCTCTGTTCTTTGTTCTGCAGCCAGCCTGCTATCCACTCTGTTACTTGTTCTCTGACCATACATATTCTGATCTTAGTCAAGAGTCTACTCCTTATCGAAGGACATTTCAAAATCCAAATATATCATATCTACTGCATTACTCCTGGCCATGTGAGCCGCATGGAAGATGGCAGGATCCCCAAGAACACATTGTACAGTGAGCTCGCCACTGGTATCAGACCCATCGGCCGTCCATGTCTCCGCTATAAAGACGTCTGCAAATGCGACATGAAATCCCGTGACATTGATCACAAGTCGTGGGAGTCAGTTGCCAGCGTTCGTCAGAGCTGGTGGGGCTAAAGTGTGGCGAGTCGAAGAGACTTAGCAGTTGGTAGGAAAAAAGAGAGGTGCAAGGGAAGAGCCAACTGTGTAACAGCCCCGACAATCAATTTTTTCTGCAGCACCTGTGGAAGAGCCTGTCACTCTAGAATTGGCCTTTCTAGCCACTCCAGGCGCTGCTCCACACGCCACTGTCCACCTCCAGGCGCTTACCCATTGTCTCTCGAGATAAGGAGGCCAAAGAAAGACTCCTGTCCACCCCTCTGCCACTTCTTCAAAGAATTCAAGGAGGTTGATCAATCATGACCCTTTGAAATTCATGCTGACTACTCGCTACCATGTATTCAGTTTCCACATTTTTTAAATTACATCTTTGAGCAAAGGTACCATTGTCTTTCTCACCACCAACATCAGGTCAATTGGTCTATAGTTCCTTGAACATGCTCCATCTCCTTTCGAAACATAGGAATCACCTCAACTGTCCACGAGCCCTCTACCATTACTCCCTTCTGTTAGCAATCACCCTCCTTCCTTCTATGGTTCACGACAACACGCTGTCAGTGAGCACAAGAAACTTTGTAGTGTAGTATAAGAAACAGACTTTATTGATATAGAGCACAATGATCCTATTCCCAAATCCTTTAAAGATACTCCATGTAAACAGTTGTAGTAGTTTACTCAAAACTACTTCCCTTAGTAAAAATTCCTGATCTAACTGTCCCAACATTTTTGAAGAACAGGCTTTATCAGCTGTCATCTTTCCATACTATGGCTAATGGATACCTCTACCTATGTTTATTACCCTATCTCCTAAAGTTACAGTAATCACTCATGGTTGACCTAATTTATTCTTATGTATATGTAATAGTGTCTCTGCTTTCCCTAACCCCTTTTAATATGCACAGATGGAATCCATCAGGGGTTTTATTCTCTAAGTTGATTAGTTTATTGACTATCTTCCTCCATTTTCTATCCTAAATGTCTTTATGTCTTTTTTTGATCTCTTCCTCTAATGTCATGTTTATCATAATAAAAGCACAATAAAAGCCTGCTGGAAATCTGAAATAAAAACAGAAAATGCTGAAAATACTCAGCAGGTCTGGCAGGTCAACAATTTCATGACGGGCCTTTTTTATTATTATTTTACTATTTTTTAACCATGTGCCTGCCTTAAACTTGGTTTTTCATGTTTGTCCTTTTGGACAGAGCTATTCATTATTCTGCCATTATCACTCTCTCTGGATTAATGCTTTGTCTTTCACCACAACCATTAGCACTCCCTTTGCCTTTGTCCCATGACATCTTTGTCATTTTATCAATCCTGCCCTCTGCCCTATCACACACCTTCCCTTTTGTTCTCTTCCTCTGCCACTTCACTTGCTTAAAACCTATTACATTTCTAACCTTTGCCAGTTCAGATGAAAGGTCATGTTGTTTCTCTCTCCACAGATGTTGCCAGACCTGCGGAGTATTTTCAGCATTTTCTGTTTTTATTTCATGTCTACCACGTTCGCCTCCCTTGTGAATACTGGGCCAAAGTAATTATTTAATATTTCTGCCCTTTCATTGTCACTACCTATGAGTTTATTGTGTTGATGCTTTAGTGGCACTATCCCTGTCCTGATTTTTCTTTTGTTATTTATGTATCTTTAGGATACTTCATGATTTATTTTTATATTCAATTTTATTACCCTGACTATATTACCCTTACCTTGCCAGGCATAACTAGGTTCTGGAAGGCTACAAGAAACCAAAAATAGATTAAAGAATAATCGGCGTGGATTTCAAAAGGGAAGTTTATGAATTCTTTGAAGAAGTAACAGGAAGAGTAGACAAGGGTAATGCAGTGGGTGCAATACATATGGGGCTGAATTTTGAGGCCTCCGGCATCAGGGGTGGTGGTGGTGGGGGAGCCCGGAAAATTCTTCCAGGAGAGGCTCACCACGACCCCCCGATGCAAAGAAGGCCCTGTCGCATTTTACCGGCGGCGGCAAGGCCTCAGTGCGGCCCCCCGCCGCCACAAGCGGCGGGGCCTTCATTTACCTTCTAAAACATGTACAAAAAATGTTACTTAACTTACCTGGACCAGGCGGCCGTCCCACGCGATATTCCAGTCGGTGGCCGGAAGTCCCACGCCTTCCGATACCCGTTTGGGGATTCAAGGCGAGACACTGGTGGGAAGGGGGTAGGAGTGAAATTATCAGGGCAGGAGGTGTAGGAGCAGGAAAAACACTTTTTATTGGCTGTGGGGATAGTGGGAAGGGGTTGAAGGGCAAATGCGACGAGGTGGGGAGGGGGTGGAGTTTGGATTGGGAATAAAGTAAATTTTCGAGATATAGGCCAATAAAAAATCATTGGGGGGATTGGGAAAGGGGCTCCAGCTTTTTTTTTTAGAGAGAATGCACAAAAATCTAAGTTTAAAAATTTAAATTTTTCCTAAGGGCCCCAGTCTGTTCAGTCTTTCCTGATGGTTGTACACTTTTAGTTCCGGTATCATCCTTGTAAATCTTGTTCTCGGTGGTGAGCTCAAAAAAGAAGGCGCGGTGCATGTGCGACTTGCGCGCTGCTGAGCCCCCATGATATTTCGCGCAGGGGCTCATTTAAATGGAGGGGTGGAACGGCCGCCCCCGATGATGAAAGGTCACAGACCTGAAACGTCTGGGCTTGAAGCCTTTTGAAATAGCACCAGACGCCTCTGCAGGGACGGAGTGGCCACCCCCTCTACGTCATCGGGGACGGCCATTCCACCCCTCCATTTAAATGAGCCCCTGCGCGAAATATCGTGGGGGCTCAGCGGCGCGCAAGTCGCACATGCACTGCGCCTTCTTTTTTGAGCTCACCACTGAGAACAAGATTTACAAGGATGATACCAGAACTAAAAGTGTACAACTATCAGGAAAGACTGAACAGACTGGGGTTCTTTTCTAGAGAAAAGAGAAGACTGAGAGGTAGCCTGATAGAGATATTTAAACTTCTGAAGCAGTTTGATAGGGTAGACGTAGAGAAGATTTTTCCACCTCTGAGAGAGTCCAAAACTAGGGTCCATAAATACAAGATAGTCACGAATAAATCCAACAAGGAATTCAGGATAAATTTCCTTACTCAGAGAGTGGTGAGGATGTGGAACTCGCTACAACATGCAGGAGTGGAGATGAATAGCATTGACACATTTAAGGACAAGCTCCATAAGTACATGAGGGAGAAAGGAATAGAAAGATATGTTGATAAGGTGAGATGAAATAAGGTGGGAAGAGGCTTGTGTGAAGCATAAATACCGGTATAGACCTGTTGGACTGAGTGGCCTTGTCATGCTAGGCCCCGACCTGCCAAGAATGAGGCACATTAATTTTGTCATGAACACTGATTTTAAATTGTTGCTGGAGCGAGGAAATGACTTGTTAAACAGATCAACCGTGGCTGGAAAAGACATTTGCATATTAACAGATGGTGACTGGAAAGACAAAGGACCATTCCCTGACACATTCGGCCCACAATGGACCTTGATCACCAGGTATTGTGTATAAGAGCAACATTACAGGCCCTGCTAAGATGATACAATCCACAGAGCCAAGACGTGGTCAGACCAGCTAGTCACATGACTAACCTGCTTGGCAACCTGCGTTTTTCAAATTTATGTAGGATTTATGTACATGGACACCAAGGTCTCACTGCTGATCTACACTTTTCAAAATCATGCCATTTATAGTACAACTGTCTTTCCAGATTAGTCCTCGCAAAGTGCATCAATTCACACTTCTCTGCATTGAGCTCCATCTATGCTTCTGCCCATATCACCATCTGCCTATGTCATTCTAAAACCTATAGCAATCCTCATCACTATCTACTACATTGTCAAGTTTCATATCATCTGCAAACTTTATAATGCTGCTCCCTGCATTGAATCTAGGTCATTTACAACAGTTGAAAACAATATCCACCACCACCCTTTGCTTTCTGTCACTCAGCCAATTTTGTATCCATACTATCACTTACCCCTTAATTCCATGAGCTTCCACCTTCTTAACAAGCTTCTAGTGGTACTTTGTCAAATGTCTTCTGGAAGTCCATTTATGTAACAACTGCACTACCTTGATCAACCTTCCCTGTTATCTTATCAAAGACTTAAATCACTTCAGTTAGATACAATTTACCTTCAACAAATACACGCTGGCACTCTGTGATTAACCCATGCTTTTCCAAATGAAAGTTGGTTTTGCCCCTGATAATGGTTTCCAATAACATTCCCACCACCGATGCCAGGCTGACTGTCCTGCAGTTTCCCAGTGTAACCTCTTTCCTTTCTTGAAGACTGGTATAACATTCCACCACTCCTGTATCCAATGAGGATTGAAAGATTTTGACCAATGCCTCTGCTATTTCTAGCTTTTCTTCTTACGGCAGTCTAGGATGCATTGCATTTGGACCAGGTGACTTACCAACTTCCAGTAATGCTAATCTTTTTAGTATGTCTTCTCTGTATATTACTACGCTGTCCATAACTTCCAACTCCTCTTTTAGTATAATCTTCACGCTTCCCTTGCGAAGACGGATGAAAAGTACTCATTTATTATCCTGCCATGACCTCCACCTCTCTATAAAGATTTCTTTGGGTCCTTATAGGCTCAACTTTTGCCCAGCTAACTGCTTACACTTTATTTGGGAAAAATTGGATAAGGCTGCTAATCAGGCATGGGGATTGCGGTGCACAATTAATCCACACCCGTTTGGAGCAAAGCAGGCAGCATGGGGGATGCGGTGGTGTAGTGGTCACTGGACTAGTAACCCAGAGACCCAGGGTATTGCTCTGGGGACATGGGTTCAAATCCCACCACAGCAAAATTTGAATTCAATTAATAAATCTGGAATTAAAAGCTAATCTAATGATGGCCATGAAACCATTGTCCATTGTTGTAAAAACCCATCTGGTTCACTAATTCCCTTTAGGGAAGGAAATCTGCTGTCCTTACCTGGTCTGGCCTACATGTGACTGCAGACCCACAGCAATGTGGTTGACTCTTACATGCCCTCTGAAATGGCCTAGCAAGCCACTCAGTTGTATCTAACCGCTACAAAGTCAATAAAAAGGAATGAAACCGGACGGACCACCCGGCATCGACCTAGGCACCGGAAACGACAACGGCAAACCCAGCCCTGTCGACCCTGCAAAGTCCTCCTTACTAACATCTGGGGGCTTGTGCCAAAGTTTGGAGAACTGTCCCACAGACTAGTCAAGCAACAGCCTGACAGTCATACTCACGGAATCATACCTTACAGACAATGTCCCAGACACTGCCATCACCATCCCCAGGTATGTCCTGTCCCACTGGCAGGACAGACCCACCAGAGGTGGTGGCACAGTGCTATACAGTAGGGAGGGAGTTGCCCTGGAAGTCCTCAACATCGACTCTGGACCCCATGAAGTCTCATGGCATCAGATCAAACAGGGACAAGGAAACCTCCTGCTGATTACCACCTACTGCCCTCCCTCAGCTGATGAGTCACTACTCCTGCATGTTGAACAGCACTTGGAGGAAGCACTGAGGGTGGCAAGGGCACAAAATGTACTCTGGGTGGGGGACTTCAATGTCCATCACCAAGAGTGGCTTGGTAGCACCCCTACTGGCCGAGTCCGAAAGGACATATCTGCTAGACTGGGTATGCGGCAGGTGGTGAGGGAACCAACAAGAGGGGAAAACATACTTGACCTAGTCCTCACCAATTTGCCTGCCACAGATGCATCTGTCTGTCATAGTATTGGAAGGAGTGACCACCGCACAGTCCTTGTGGAGACGAAGTCCTGCCTTCACATTGAGGATACCGTCCATCGTGTTGTGTGGCACTACCACCGTGCTAAATGGGATAGATTTCGAACAGATCTAGCAAGGCAAAACTGGGCATCCATGAGGCACTGTGGGCCATCAGCAGCAGCAGAATTGTACTCAACCACAATCTGTAACCTCATGGCCTGGCATATCCCCCACTCTACCATTACCATCAAGCCAGGAGACCAACCCTGGTTCAATGAAGAGTGCAGGAGGGCATGCCAGGAGCAGCACCAGACATACCTCAAAATGAGGTGTCAACCTGGTAAAGCTACAACGCAGGACTATCTGCATGCCAAACTGCGTAAGCAGCATGCGATAGACAGAGCTAAGCTATCCCATAACCAATGGATCGGATCTAAGCTCTGCAGTCCTGCCACATCCAGCCGTGAATGGTGGTGGACAATTAAACAACTAACTGGAGGAGGTGGTTCCACAAATATCCCCATCCTCAATGATGGGGGGGGGGTCCAGCACATCAGTGCGGAAGATAAGGCTGAAGCATTTGCAACAATCTTCAGCCAGAAGTGCCGAGTTGATGATCCGTCTTGGCCTCCTCCTGAAGTCTCCAGCATCACAGATGCCAGACTTCAGCCAATTTGATTCACTCCGCGTGATATCAAGAAACGACTGAAGGCACTGGATACTGCAAAAGCTATGGGCCCTGACAATATTCCGGAAATAGTACTGAAGACCTGTGCTCCAGAACTTGCCGCGCCCCTAGCCAAGCTGTTCCAGTACAGCTACAACACTGGCATCTACCCTGCAATGTGGAAAAATGCATTACCGCCCCATCAGTCTACTCTCAATCATCAGTAAAGTGATGGAAGGTATCATCAACAGTGCCATCAAGCGGCACTTGCTTCGCAATAACCTGCTCAGTGACGCTCAGTTTGGGTTTCGCCAGGGCCACTCAGCTCCTGACCTTATTACAACCTTGGTTCAAACATGGACAAAAGAGCTGAACTCAAGAGATGAGGTGCGAGTGACTGCCCTTGATATCAAGGCAGCATTTGACCGAGTATGGTATCAAGGAGCCCGAGCAAAACTGAGGTCAATGGGAATCAGGGGGAAATCCCTCCGCTGGCTGCAGTCATACCTGGCGCCAAGGAAGATGGCTGTGGTTGTTGGAGGTCAATCATCTGAGCTCCAGGACATCACAGCAGGAGTTTCACAGGGTAGTGTCCTAGGCCCAACCATCTTCAGCAGCTTCATCAATGACTTTCCTTCAATCATAAGGTCAGAAGTGGGGATGTTCGCTGATGATTGCACAATGTTCAGCACCATTCGTGACTCCTCATATACTGAAGCAGTCCATGTAGAAATGCAGCAAGACCTGGACAATATCCAGGCTTGGGCTGATAAGTGGCAAGTAACATTCGTGCCACACAAGTGCTAGGCAATGACCATCTCCAACAAGAGAGAATCTAACCATCTCCCCTTGACATTCAATGGCATTACCATCGCTGAATCCCCCACTATCAACATCCTAGGCACTACCATTGACCAGAAACTGAACTGGAGTAGCCATATGAATACCGTGGCTACAAGAGCAGGTCAGAGGCTAGGAATCCTGAGGTGAGTAACTCACCTCCTGACTCCCCAGAGCTTGTCCACCATCTACAAGGTGTGTGATGGAATACTCTCCACTTGCCTGGATGGGTGCAGCTCCAACAACACTCAAGAAGCTCGACACCATCCAGGACAAAGCAGCCCGCTTGATTGGCACCCCATCTGCAAACATTCACTCCGTCCACCACCAACGCACAGTGGCAGCAGTGTGTACCATCTACAAGATGCACTGCAGCAATGCACCAAGGCTCCTTAGATAGCATCTTCCAAACCAACGACCTCGACCAACTAGAAGGACAAGGGCAGCAAATGCATTGGAACACCACCACCTGCAAGTTCCCCTCCAAGTCACACACCATCCTGACTTGGAACTATATCGCCGTTCCTTCACTGTCGCTGGGTCAAAATCCTGGAACTCCTTTCCTCATAGCACTGTAGGTGTACCAAATGGACCGCAATGGTTCAAGAAGGCAGCTCACCATCACCTTCTCAAGGGCAGTTAGGGATGGGCAATAAATGCTGGCCTGGCCAGTGACGCCCACATCCCATGAATGAATAAAAAAAAAGGCAGCATTTAAATGATAGTGATGTGCAGCCCAGAACTAAACCTGCCATTGAGTAGCTGCATACCTCAGTAGGTGGCCCAAGTTCGTGCAAGGCTAGCATCACTTAAAGCTAATCTGCACTACTTAAAGCCAGTCTGCACCTCATAAAGATGAGGTGTGTTCTGGCTGAAGCAGGTGCAGGAAGTAACTGAAGAGTTTATGAGCAAACAGTTGAATAGAAATGGCGTAACAAGCCAGATAACATGCTTCAAGGTTCTCCCATGCAGCACTGGATGTGGCCTTGGTGCAGGAGCTGGACAGGAGGAAAGGAGACATCTCAGGATTACTCCCAGTACCACATGCTAGTGAGTATAGAAATAGGAAGAATGAGGGAATGAACACTTGCCTGGAAAAATGGTGTAGGAGGGAGGGCTTTAAGATTTCTGGGGATTTGGGACCGGTTTTGGAGCAGGTTGGACCTGTACAAGATGGACGGGTTACACCCTAACAGGACCGGGACTAATATCCTCATGGGGAGATTTGTTAGGGCTGTTGGGGAGGGTTTAAACTAGCTTGTCAGGGGGTTGGTAACCCGTGAGGAAATTTAGATTTTAGAAAAAAAATGCTGGCTATGGGAAGTGGAATAACTGTGAATGAAAGTGGAAAGCAGCTGAAACAAATACTAGAACCAACCAGGGTCAAAATACAGAATTGTGTTAAAAAGGCAGAATTAAAGGCACTCTATCTGAACTCACGCAACATTCGCAACAAGGTAGGTGAGTTGATGGCACAAGTAGAAGTAAATGGGTATGATTTAATTGCCATTACGGATTCATAGCTGCAGAGTGAACAAGACTGGGAACTGAATATTAAAGGATATTTGACATTTAGGAAGGACAGGCAAAAAGGAAAAGAAGGTGGAGTAGTGCTTATAATAAGGGATGGGATCAGTGCATTAGTGAGAGAGGATCTTCGATCGGAAGAACAGGATGTAGAATATGTTGGGTGGAGCTAAGAAACAGCAAGGGGGAACAATTATTGGTAGGAGTGGTTTACAAGCCACCAAACAGTAGTGGTAAGGTACGGCATGATATAAAACAGGAAATTAGAAGTGCATGTAGCAAGGGCAATGCAGTAATCGTGGGTGAATTCAATCTACATATAGACTGGGTAAATCTAATGACCTCCAATGCTGTGGAAAAAGAATTTCTGGAATGTGTCCGAGATGGTTTTCTGGAGCAATATGTTGAGAAACCAACTAGGGAACAGGCTGTTTTGGATCTAGTATTATGCAATGAGAAAGGGTTAATTAATCATCTGGTAGTAAAAGAACTTTAGGGAAAAGTGACCATAGTATGATAGAATTTTCCATTAAGTTTGAAAAAGATGTAGTTCAATCCAAAACTAGGGTCATAAATCTAAACAAGGACAATTATGAAGGTATGAGGACCATATTGGCCATGGTGGATTGGAAAACTACATTAAAAGGTTTGACAGTAGATAGGCAATGGCTAGTATTTAAAAAACATACATTCAAAAAACATTCATTCCTTTAAGGCAAAAGAACGCAAGAGGGATAGCGATTCAGCCGTGTCTTACAAAGGAAGTTAACGATAGTATTAGATCAAATAGGGAGGCTTATAAAGTTCCCAAAAAAGTCATAAGCCGGAGGATTGGGAGAATTTTAGAATCCAGCAAAGGAAGACCAAGAAATTGATAAAGAAAGAGAGATAGAATATGAATTTAGACTAGCAAGAAATATAAATATGGCTTGTAAAAGCTTCTATAGGTATGTAAAAAGTAAAAAAAAAAGCAAAGACAAATGTGGGTCCATTACAGGCAGGGACAGGAGAACTTATGATGGGAAATAGAGAAATGGGAGAGAAGCTAAATAATTACTTTGTGACTGTCTTCACGAAGGAAGATCCAAGAAGTCTCCCTGAAATAATTGAGATCCAAGGGTCTACTGAGAATGAGGAATTGAAACAAATTGGGATTCGTAAAAAAGTAGTATCAGAGAAATTAATTGGACTGAAAGTTGATAAATCCCCGGGACCCGATGATCTTCAACCCAGAGTGTTGAAAGAGACGGCTACAGAGATTGTGGATGCAGTGATGATCATCTTTCAAAATTCTATAAATTCTGCGATGGTGCCTATAGATTGGAAGGATGCAAATGTAACCCTACTGTTTAAAAAAGGAAGAGAGAAAACGGGGAACGACAGACCTCGTAGCCTGACGTTGGTAGTAGGGAAAATACTAGAATCTATTATAAAGGATGTGATTACTGGACCCTTAGAAAATAATGGCCTGATTGGGCAGAGTCAACATGGATTTATGAAGGGGTAATCATGTTTGACAAACTTGTTAGAGTTTTTTGAGGATGTTACTGGCAGAGTGGATAAGGGGGAACCAGTGGATGTGGTGTATTTGGACTTTCAGAAGGCTTTTGATAAAGTCCCACATAGGAGGTTACTGAGCAAAATTAAAGTGCATGGGATTGGGGGTAATATACTAGCATGGATTGAGGATTGGGTAACAGGCAAAAAACAGAAAATAGGAATAAATGGGTCATTCTCAGGTTGGCAGGCTGTGACCAGTGGGGTACCACAAGGATCAGTGGGCCCCAGCTGTTCACAATCTATATCAATGATTTGGATGTGGGATCCAATTGTAATTGTTTTTATTTGTTCGTGGGATGTGGGCTAGGCCAGCATTTGTTGCTCATCCCTAATTGCCCTTGAACTGAGTGGCTTGTTATACTATTTCTGTGTGCATTTAAGAGATAACCACATGGCTGTGGGTCTAGAGTCACATGTAGGCCAGACCAGGTAAGGACAGCAGATTTCCTTCCCCAAAAGACATTGGTGAACCAGATGGGTTTTTACAACAATGGTTTCATGGTCGCCATTAGATTAGCTTTTTAATTCAAGACTTATTAATTGAATTCAAATTTCACCATCTGCCGTGTTGTAATTCGAACCCATGTTCCCTGAGCATTAGCCTGGGTTTCTGGATTACTAGTCCAATGACATTACTACTATGCCATTGCCTCCCCTAACTAATAATATTACCAAGTTTGCGGATGACACAAAACTTGGTGGGAATGTGAGTTGCAAGGAGGATGCAAAGAGGCTTCAAGGGGATTTGGACAGGCTGAGTGAGTGGGCAAGAACATGGCAGATGGAATATAATGTGTTTAAGTGTGAGGTTATCCACTTTGGTAGGAGGAACAGAGGTGCAGAGTATTTCTTAAATGGTGAGAGATTGGAAAGTGTTGATGTCCAAAGGGACCTAGGTGTCCTTGTTCATAAGTCACTGAAAGCTAGCATGCAGGTGCAACAAGCAATTAGGAAGGCAAACGGTATATTAGCCTTTCTCGGAAGAGGATTTGACTACAGGAGCAGAGAAATCTTACTTCAATTGTATAGAGCATTGGTGAGGCTGCACCTGGAATATTGTGTGCAGTTCTGGTCCCCTGACCTGAGGAAGGATATACTTGCCATACAGGGATTGCAGCAAAGGTTCACCAGACTGATTCCTGGGATGGTGGGATTGTCCTATGAGGAGATTGAGGAGACGGGGCCTGTATTGAGAGGCGATCTCGTAGAAACTTACAAAATTCATAAAGGGATAGACAGGGTACATGCAGAAAGGATGTTTCCCCTGTCTGTGGGGTCCAGAACCAGGGAACACAATCTCAGAATAAAAGGCAAGCCATTTAGGACTGAGATGAGGAGGAACTTCTTCTCTCAGAAGGTGGTGAATCTTTGGAATTCTCTGCCCTAGAAGGTGGTGGAAGCTCAATCACTGAGTAAGTTAAAGACAGAGATCGATAGATTTCTAGTTGATAATGACATTAAGGGATATGAGGATAGTGTGGGAATCTGGCGTTGAGGTAGATGATCAGCCATGATCTAGAATGGCGAAACAGCCTCGAAGGGCTGAATGGCCTCCTCCTGCTCCTATGTTCCCTCAGGGGGCCAAAAGGCCAGACAGACATTACAAAGGCAGTAGGAGAAGATAGCGGTCACAGTCAATACCAATAGTCCAGCTCTGAGGACATGGATGCAGTGCCATAACAAGTTCAATGATCTCACATGAATGGTCAAGGTTAATGAATGCATCTTCACATGCCATATCCTTACAATTGTACCACTAGCTTCACTCACTGCTTCATTCACCAACCCCCATATCACTCACCTACTAACAGTCTCTACAAAACAAGACTCAGACCTCACATTTATAGCCTCACCTCACCCTCACACATTGAGTACTGTTGCAAGTCTCACATTTGCACCTCACAGGTTGCACACATTGCCAACTATTTACCTCTGACAGGCACATCACCCGAACACATTGCACCACACTCACTGACACACTTTCCTCTCTCTTGCAAGACAAGCTGGCACATAATCAGAGTCTGCAGCATCCAAACAGCGGAGGACAGTTGCAGCTGTATGCCCTCATCCCATGGATGAGACAGTACTGGCATTCATTGGTGTGGCCACGACTGAAGCCGTGGTCAATGGTGGGTCTGAAACCATAGCAGTTGATGGTATGTTCCTACCTAATCTACCTTCTCACATTACACTTCCCCTCATTCCTTCTGATCTCTTCTGATTTACAAGCTGCAGATGGTCCATGCATGCACCTCTTGCTTTGTTTCCCCACCCCCACCCCTCCCCCTCCTACCTCACCACAACCATGCCCTTGTGCCTTTCTCCTTTCAGGTTTCCAAGAATTACCACCAACTGGTGCAGCACCCTGAAGTCCAGAGGAACAAGAGACTGATGAAGAAGAAACACCATCACTCGAACTCACACTTGCAGTCACCAGCTCAGACATTGGCAGTGCGCATACTTTAAAGGGTAACATAGTTTTGGGATCTGCAAGTGGTGAGCCACTGGGCACAAGTGGGCTGTAGCCAGGGTAGAGTGAAAGGATAGCACAAGTGTCAGCTCCCCGGAGAGCGAATTCACACACAAGTTCTGCTGCAGAGGACTCAGATAAGGACTATTGCATCTAATGAACTATCTCTTTGAATGATCTATCCCTTCCTTGATTTCCTTCCATTTCTCCGTCATTGTTTTACCCTGCAATCGCCTACTGTTTTACCCCTGCATTTGCCTTTTACAATCTACCTGTCCTCTGTCCCTTCTTAAATCACTGAAATTAGCTCTTCCACAGTTAAGTAATTTTACCTTTCATATTTTCTGGTTTCTTTCCATAATTACTTTAAACCAAATTATGTTGCGGCTTCTATTAGCTTGATGATCTCCTACTGTAATAGATTCCACTTGCCCTACTTCATTTCCCAAAACCAAATCCAAAAATGCTTCCTTCCTTGTTATGCTGGAGACATTGATAGAGAACATTCTGCTGTACATATATCAGAAGTTCTTCTCCTTCTGTATCGATAGAGAGATACAGCACTGAAACAGGCCCTTCGGCCCACCGAGTCTGTGCCAACCATCAACCACCCATTTATACTTTCTTTTGGGCCTCCTTATCTCGAGAGACAATGGATACGCGCCTGGAGGTGGTCAGTGGTTTGTGAAGCAGCGCCTGGAGTGGCTATAAAGGCCAATTCTAGAGTGACAGGCTCTTCCACAGGTGCTGCAGAGAAATTTGTTTGTCGGGGCTGTTGCACAGTTGGCTCTCCCCTTGCGCCTCTGTCTTTTTTCCTGCCAACTACTAAGTCTCTTCGACTCACCACATTTTAGCCCTGTCTTTATGGCTGCCCGCCAGCTCTGGCGAACGCTGGCAACTGACTCCCACAACTTGTGATCAATGTCACAGGATTTCATGTCGCGTTTGCAGACGCCTTTAAAGCGGAGACGTGGACGGCCGGTGGGTCTGATACCAGTGGAAAGCTCGCTGTACAATGTGTCTTTGGGGATCCTGCCATCTTCCATGCGGCTCACATGGCCCAGCCATCTCAAGCGCCGCTGACTCAGTAGTGTGTACAAGCTGGGGATGTTGGCCGCCTCGAGGACTTCTGTATTGGAGATACGGTCCTGCCACCTGATGCCAAGTATTCTCCGGAGGCAGCGAAGATGGAATGAATTGAGACGTCGCTCTTGGCTGGCATACATTGTCCAGGCCTCGCTGCCATAGAGCAAGGTACTGAGGACACAGGCCTGATACACTCGGACTTTTGTGTTCCGTGTCAGTGCGCCATTTTCCCACACTCTCTTGGCCAGTCTGGACATAGTAGTGGAAGCCTTACCCATGCGCTTGTTGATTTCTGCATCTAGAGACAGGTTACTGGTGATAGTTGAGCCTAGGTAGGTGAACTCTTGAACCACTTCCAGAGCGTGGTCGCCAATATTGATGGATGGAGCATTTCTGACGTCCTGCCCCATGATGTTCGTTTTCTTGAGGCTGATGGTTAGGCCAAATTCATTGCAGGCAGCCGCAAACCATTCGATGATACTCTGCAGGCACTCTTCAGTGTGAGATGTTAAAGCAGCATCGTCAGCAAAGAGGAGTTCCCTGATGAGGACTTTCCGTACTTTGGACTTCGCTCTTAGACGGGCAAGGTTGAACAACCTGCCCCCTGATCTTGTGTGGAGGAAAATTCCTTCTTCAGAGGACTTGAATGCATGTGAAAGCAGCAAGGAGAAGAAAATCCCAAAAAGTGTGAGTGCGAGAACACAGCCCTGTTTCACGCCACTCAGGATAGGAAAGGGCTCTGATGAGGAGCCACCATGTTGAATTGTGCCTTTCATATTGTCATGGAATCATGGAATGAGGTGATGATACTTGGTAGCTTTGGTGAACATCCGATCTTTTCTAGTAGTCTGAAGAGACCACGTCTGCTGACAAGGTCAAAGGCTTTGGTGAGATCAATGAAAGCAATGTAGAGGGGCATCTGTTGTTCACGGCATTTCTCCTGTATCTGACGAAGGGAGAACAGCATGTCAATGGTCGATCTCTCTGCACGAAAGCCACACTGTGCCTCAGGGTAGACGCGCTCGGCCAGCTTCTGGAGCCTGTTCAGCGCGACTCGAGCAATGACTTTCCCCACTATGCTGAGCAGGGAGATTCCACGGTAGTTGTTGCAGTCACCGCGGTCACCTTTGTTTTTATAGAGGGTGATGATATTGGCATCGCGCATGTCCTGTGGTACTGCTGCCTTGTCCCAGCACAGGCAAAGCAGTTCATGTAGTGCTGAGAGTATAGCAGGCTTGGCACTCTTGATTATTTCAGGGGTAATGCTGTCCTTCCCAGGGGCTTTTCAACAGGCCCTTCGGCCCACTGAGTCTGTGCCGACCATCAACCACCCATTTATACTAATCCTACATTAATCCCATATTCACTACCACATCCCCTCAATTCTCCCACCACCTACCAACACTAGGGGCAATTTACAATGGCCAATTTACCTATCAACCAGCAAGTCTTTGGCTGTGGGAGGAAACCGGAGCACCCAGCGGAAACCCACGCGGTCACAGGGAGAACTTACAAACTCCACACAGGCAGTACCCAGAACTGAACCCGGGTCGCTGGAGCTGTGAGGCGCTAACCACTGCACCACTGTGCCGCCCTACATAGCACTATGTTTTTCCCTGGCTACATTAGGGTGATTAAAGTCTCCTAATTATTACTGACCCATTTTTGGTGCATGCCTTTGAAATATGCTGACAAATTTCCTCATCTGTCTCCTTTTCACATTCCTGACTTGTGCCTTGTAGAGGTTGTACAGGAATTGAGGAGACAGGAGATGAGTTACTCGCCACAGAATTCCGAGCCTCTGACCTGCTCTTGTAGCCGCAGTATTTCTGTGGCTGGTCCAGTTCAGTTTCTGGTCAATGGTAACCCCCAGGATGTTGATAGTGGGGATTCAGCGATAACAATGTCATTGAACATCAAAGGGAGATGGTTAGATTCTCTCTTGTTTGAGATGGTCATTGCCTGGCACCTGTGTGGCGCAAATGTTACTTGCCACTTCTCAGCCCAAGCATGGATATCGTCCAGGTCTTGCTGCATCTGGACACGGGCTGCTTCAGTATCTGAGGAGCTGTGAATGGTGCTGAACATTGTGCAACCATCAGCGAACATCCCCACTTTAGACATTATGATGGAGGGAAGATCATTGATGAAGCAGCTGAAGATGGTTGGGCCTAGGGCACCATCTTGAGGAACTCCTACAGTGATGTCCTGGGACTGAGATAATTGACCTCCACAACCACAACCATCTGCCTTTCTGCTAGGTATGATTCAAACCAGTGGAGATTTTTCCCCTGATTCCCACTGACTCCAGTTTTGCTCGGGCTCCTTGATACCATATTTGGTCAAATGCTGCCTTGATGTCAAGGGCCGTCATTCTCACCTCACCTCTGGATTCAGCTCTTTTGTCCATGTTTGGACAAAGGCTGTAATGAGGTCAGGAGCTAAGTGGCCCTGGTGGAAACCAAACTGAGCGTCACTGAGCAGGTTATTGCTGATCAAGTGCCACTTGATAGTACTGCTGACGACCCCTTCCATCACCTCTTTTGCTACTTTTGCTATTTTCCTCAATCTGGTCTCTCAATTTCTAGCTATTTCTAATTTTACTGTTGTTTATATCTCTCTGTCCTCTGATCTCATTTCTGCACCTTTCTGGTATTTTCTGGCTCCCATCCCCCTGCCAAATTGGTTTAAACCTTCCTCAACAGTACTAATTAATCTCTGAGCAAGAACACTGGTCTAAGTTTTGTTCAGGTGCAACCCTTCCATCTTGTCCAGGTGCCCCTTCCCCCAGTACCAACAGGATAGTTACACCTCCAACCACCCTGCTACCCATGCAAATTGATTTAGTTTGTGTCATGTGATCTATGTGTTATCTTAACCAACAGCATGAGGTACGTGGATTCCTGTGCCTTTGAAGATCTCTAACAGGTTTATTAACAGAGAAGCTATTATATGCAATACAGAGCAAACTATGTACAGAGCTTCTGTCTAGGGTGTTAGGTTGCATAGTCACATGACTATGTCCTGGTACTTAGCTCATTAGCATACTGAGTTTTTAAAGGGAAATCACTCTTGAAGCGATCATACAACAGTTTGCCACCCTGCATTCTGGCCAGAAACAATAAATCAAAACATAAGACAGGGTAAGACAGAAAGCAAACAACAGGCTAACCACAAAACAACGTGAAAAGACACAGAGAACTAGGAATAAACATGATGGTACCTCCATGAACACAATGACAACACAGAGAGCATATCATGTAACTGACTGTGAGTAATGTCAATGCATATGTGTAATGTTTCTTATATATATTGCAATGTCAAATGAGTTGCAACATTCCATTTTAAAATACATTGAAAATTCCTACATTGGGATACCACAATGAGAAAACCCAGTTTAAAATTGTCAACGTTTATCTGCAGTAATTTCTTATGCCTAGAGGTGGCAACATGATTAGCATTTGTAATGTTAAAAGATCTGTGATGTATTATTAATGTCAAACCCAACAATGGAACTATACTTTTAGCTTTAAAGTCACCATGAAATACAATTTCTCAAAGGCTCTCCTGATAGTCCACCATAACTTCAGTAGAAAATCCACAAAACACCAGTTTATGCCATTTCCTTGCGTTTCTGTGGATCTTGGGCTGAAGGTACAGTGGATGATGGGGCGATTTAACGGCGCATGTGGCTACGCATGCACGTGGCAGTGCAGAATAAATATTTATACAAAGAAATCATGCTTCGTAGCATCCAGAATAGAGGCTTACGAAGTCTCCCATTGTCCTGAAATTGACGAGTCAGCAGGTGGGCTGTAAGCCATCTCATAGGCTCCCTGTACATCCGCGTATCTAGATTCACTTTTCCCCCTCTCCTTCAGAAATAACAGATGACCCTGAGCATCCAGCAATTCTCTCAATAAAAAGATAGAAACACGAATGTAATGTAGAGATCAACTTGCTTGTTCTTCACTAAGGATTACCACTTGGGCATATCACCTGCTTGAGTCCTCAATCACTGGTGCTGACTTTCTACCTCCTAGTTTTCTTACTGCAAATTGGCCCCAGTGTAGCACAGCACAATTTGCTTGACATTAAAAAAAATAAGATTGTAAGAAATAGAAGGAGAACACCATATGGCCCTTCAAGCCTGCTACCCATTCAATAAGATCACAGCTGGTCTTCTACCTCAACTCCACCTTCCCGCACTATTCCCATATCCCTTGATTCTGTCTGGATCCAAAAATCTATCAATCTCTGTCTTGAATATACTCAACAACTGAGCATACACAAATCTCTGGGATAGAGAATTCCAAAGATTCACAAACCTTTGAGTGAAGAAACTTCTCTTCATTTTAGTCCTAAATGGCCAATCCCTTGTCTGAGACTGTGATCCCTAATTCTAGACTCCCCATACAGGGGTAATATCCTTCTAACATCTTCCCTGTCAAGGCCCTTAAGAATTTTATGTTTCAAGAAGCTCACCTCTCATTCTTCTAAATCAGGGGTGTCCAACATGTTTGCATGGGGGGCCACATTACAATTTTTGCCTTACATAGGGGGCTGGTGAGACAATTTTGGAAAGATAAAGGCATTAAAATTTATCTTACTATAAATCAAAACAACAACAAATGTACATTTTTGTGAAGAAACTTTAAATGAGAAGACTAATTTATGAACTTACTTTCTCATCGCTATGTTGGACACTGATTTAGTGAGATACCTAACATTTTTGCTTGCACAAGTAGTCAATGTTTGCCCGCACACTTGTTGTAGTGATGCAGAGTATTCCAGATAGATGTCCATCTGTCAGGAGTGGTCTTGATCACTATCTCTCCCTCCTCTCTCTCTCTATGTCCCTCCCCCTCTCTCTATTCCCCCCCCCCCCCCACCCCTTCTCTCTCTGACAGTTGCAGAGAGTGAGAAACTCAGCAGAGCAGCTTTGTGGTTGATCATTTTTTTAAAAATTGCAATGCCAGTTTCACAGCTGACAGGTGCTGGGAGCAGGAACAGCAGTTTCTGAACTTCAGGCAGATTCGGGGTTTTCCGGTAGGCTTTTAAAAAAAAGTTGGAACCCGTCAAAACTGACATTGCAGTTTTTTTTAACGTTGGTCTGGAAGAAGCCAATGGGAAATTTCTCATCTCTGAAATTACCAGTCACGCACTTCAAAAGTTTTTACCATGGACACTGATGTCAGTGTATGAACGTGTTGCCGCCCCCTAGCAAAGATGAGGAACGGCCCGGTACAGTTTACTTTCTTAGGTAAGATAACCAAAATTGTACACCATACTCCAAGTGTGGTCTGATAAATGTGCTATATAATTGTAGCAAGACATCTTTACTCTTGTGCTCTAATCTCTTTGTAATGAAGGCTAACACATCATTTGCTTTCCTAATTATTTACTGTACCTGCATATTAACTTTCTGTGATTCTGTGACAATTAGTGCCCAGATGATGGGCTCGCTGTCCAATTAAGGATGGCAGGCAGGCTCTTGATGCTGGTGGGTCAATAGGAGGCCCTCCAGCACTGAAGAAGCAGAAGCTTGCCTTTCCAGATAAGAGAAAGGGAGGACGCCTCAAGATGGAGGCATCCTCTCTCCTACTTTTTTTAACTTTTAAATTAAAAATCCCCTAAATAGCTGGGCACTATTGTAGAGGGGCACCCCCAGTTGGCCTCGGACAATTGGCCTTATTTGGCCCTCAACCATCGTTAAGTGGCTACCCGCAGCTTATGGGATATCCCATCTCTGGGAAATAAGCCTGGGTGGGATGGACCAGGCAAACCTGGCCGGGGTTGGAAATTTTTGCGCCCACCTGCCTTCATACTCGCCCATACTGGGGGCTAATAATCACGCCCCACAGATCTGTCATGGCTATTCAATCAAACCCATTTATTTCTATTTTTTTGCTATTATTTCAATTATTTTCTTGCAAATGCTTCATGCATTCAGATATGGTGCTGTTAGCTTTAACTTTCTCTATATTTCCCTGATGTCATCTTAGGCACTAATGCTCTATTTCCTTTGGTAAACTCTCTGTTGATTCTTAGCCCACTCTGCTTATTTTTACCCAAATTGCTACTTTGTTCTACAGCCTTCACATTTCTCTTACTACTGAACCCTCCTACCACCCCCACACCAAATAGATAAACCCCTATCTACCACCCTAATTATTTAATTCACTAGGACATTGAGCCCAGCCCAGGTTAAGTGGAGACTATCCCAATGGAACAGCTCCCTCTTTTCCCAGTACTGGTGCCAATGCCACATGAATTGAAACTTCTGCCTGCCAAACCTCTCAGCCATCCGGAGATTATCAGTTGTGAGGTTCTGAATTTTAACTTCAACCCTAGCTCCTCAAACTCTTTCAGCGAAACCTCATTCCTAGTTCTCCCTATGTCATTGGTTCCTACAGGATCATGGCAACTGGATCTTCCCCCTCATGCTCCAAAGAGGAAAGACTGTATTTCCTTTTTCCCGTTTCACCGAAGTCAGACTTTGGGAAGTTTCAGGTGGATGGATACTTTGCTGCAGGCTTCTTTGGTTAAATCTCAGTCACAGTTCAATGGCAGAAATACTGTTACAATTTCTCAGGTTGGGAGATTCAAGGTCACTTTTTGTCTCTGCCTCTAGATAGTTCTAAATGGCATTCTGACAGGGTCCTTATTCTTGCTGGGATGGGTCTCTTTCCTTCTGGCTTTTGGCTTTCTGGCTTTTCACAGAAAATGTCTCTTATTAAAACTCCTTATCAGAGACTTGGTTTCTATCAGGTGAACCAAGTTTCTCTCACATTGTGTTTTCATAAATGGTGTTTGATGGTGTGGCCATTGTTAGACAATGGGTTTGGATGTTGCTCATCTCTATGCCATCTTGATAAAGTAGTGTTTTTCACACCCATCATTCTGAGTTTAAGTCTGGAATCTCTATATCTGCAAAGTCATTGTTAGCTCAACTTGTTGAAGAGGAGTAGCCATTAACATTGGATGGGCTATTTCCATTTCTAATGCCTTCTTGAACACTCGACCAGGCATGACGATTTGTTTAGCGTTCCAGCAGTTACCATGTATATTTGCAGTACAGGAAAGGTCACCTGACCTCTTACTCCATCTTGTTTTGCAACAAAAGGTGTTCATTTTGAGTTCAATTCATCAGTTCACTTTATAATTAATTATTTCTCCCTGCGTGAGCAACACAGCTTTCAGGACTCTCAGTCGTGGCTGTGAAGAACAATATCTATCCCTCGGACTATACTGTCTCCTACAACTCCCACTTGAATGGTCTCCTGTACCATGGTGCCATGGTCAGTTTGCTCAACCACCCTGTAGAGCTTTCCCTCATTCATACACATATCCGCTGGATAAGAGCAAAGGCCGAGACTCCTCCAGCACTGTACCTCGGGTTCCCTTAAAAGCCTGACTCACAGCCAAACCCTCCTGTCCTTGACCACGAACCAATTCTGTACCACTAACTAACCTAAGGGGCGTGATTCTCTCCTGATCAAAATGTCTAATGCCCCACAATGAGTTGAAGTTTCTCAAAACACAGCCACTTACTGCAGATGTGCATGTTCTGGATCGCGAAACTCTCCAAAAACTCCTACATGCTGTAGTGGCAGCACACCACATGCACCAGCATCACTACATAATGTTGTTTTAATTATTTAATTAATTAAAGTTTATGAGCACAGGGGCTGGGACCTCATGACCTCTGCCTGCATCCTGTTCATATCAAGGTAGGTAAGAGAGAAAATTCATCCATCTACCTCATCTGAATCATTATGGTGCTAGCTGATGCACCTCCCAATGCTGATCTGTGCTCCATAATGCTGTTGGCAAACTCTGCACACAGCAGGAGACCACGCACTGTTGTTTGCTGATCACATGGTACAGTCAGGTGTTTCTAAAAGGTGAGCTACCTCTTAAAGGGAGTTGCACAAAAAGATTGCTGCAATGGAAATTTGTGCAATCTGAACACCAGGGCAGGCAGAGGGATCCAGACTGACTGGTTCGGCACTGGAGGCATTAGTAGTGTTGGCGGGCAGGAGGAGAGACAGCATGGTCTGGCATGGCCAGCAGACCCTAAAGACCATCCTCAGAAGGTAGTGGGAGCAGGTGGCCACAAAGGTCAACCCTGGAATCTGGACCGGAGGACCTTGTAGCAGGCAATGATAAACATCAGTGAATGCATTTTCACATGACACCTCCTACCCACCATATCACCAACCTCTCACACCATGCTCCCATTGCTCACCGGCACTCAGGACTCATGCCAAACATCCAGATACCAAACTTCATCCTCACACACTCAATTCTGTCAGCCTCACACTCACCTCTCGCTGCTTCCATATATCTCCAGCTTTGGCAGGCACATCACCCGAACACAGTGCCACACAACCACTGACATTCTGCTCTCTCTCTTGGAGGACAAGATAGCAGACAATAGAAGAGAGCGGAACAGAGCCAGTAGGAGACAATGATACCTGCATCTCCAGAGCCCTACAGAAGAGATGGCTCTCAACGTCATGGGGCTGGCTACGTCAGCCCGGGGACTCCAATGTCACTTAGAACATAGGAACATAGGAACATAGGAACAGGAGTAGGCCATTCAGCCCATTGAGCCTGCCCTACCATTCAATATGATCATGGCTGATCATCCACCTCAATGCCTTTTTCCCACATTATCCTCATATCCCTTTATGTCATTGGTATTTAGAAATCTGTCAATCTCTGCTTTAAACATACTCAATGACTGAACTTGCACAGCCCTCTGGGGTAGAGAATTTCAAAGATTCACAACCCTCTGAGTAAATAAATTTCTCCTCATCTCTGTCCTAAGTGGCTTCCCCCTTATTTTGAAGTTGTGTCCCCTGGTTCTAGATTCCCCAACCAGGGGAAACATCTTACCTGCATTAACCCTGTCTGTCCCTTTAAGGATTTTGTAGGTTTCAATGACATCACCTCTCATTCTTCAAAACGCTAGAGAATACAGGCCCAGTTTCCCCAATCTCTCTTCATAAGACAGTCCCACCATCCCCCGAACAAGTCTGGTGAACCTTCGTTGCACTCCCTCTATGGCAGTGATATCCTTCCTGAGGTAAGGGGACCAAAACTGCACACAGTACTCCAAGTGCAGTCTAACCAAGGTTCTATACAATTGGAGCAAGACTTCACTACTCCTGTACTCAAATCCTCTTACGATAAAGGCTCACATACCATTAGCCTTCCTAATTGCTTGCTGCACCTGCATGTTAGTGTCAGTGACTTATTGATGAGGACACCCAGGTCCCTTTGTCCATCTACACTTTCTAATCTCTTACCATTTAAGAAATACTGTACACATCTGTTCCTCCTACCTCCTATATGGAGAACCTCATATTTTTCGACATTATATTCCATCTGCCACGTTCTTGCCCACTCACTAGGTCTGTCCAAATCCCACAGAAGCCGCTTTGCATCTTCCTCACAACACACATTCCCACCTAGTTTTGTGACGTCCGCAAACTTGGAAATACTATATTTGGTCCCCAAATCCAAATCATTAATATATATTGTGAGCAGCTGGGGCCGAAGCACTGATCCCTGCAGTACCCCACTAGTCACAGCCTGCCAATGCGAAAATGACTTGTTTATTCCTACTCCCAGCTTTCTGCCTGTTAACCAATCCTTTAACCATGCTAGTATATTACCTTCTATCCCATGTGCTTTAATTTTGCTAACCAACCTCCTGTGGGGGACTTTATCAAAAGCCTTCTGAAAATCCAAGTATACTATGTCCACCAACTCCCCTTTATCAATTCTGTTTGTAACATCCTCAAAAAACTCCAACAGGTTCGACAAACATGATTTCCCATTCATAAATCCATGTTGACTATGCCCAGTCAGATCATTATTATCCAAGTGTCCATTTATCACATCCTTTAGAATAGATTCCAGCATTTTCCCAACCACTATCAGGTCTTATAATTCCCTGTTTTCACTCTCCCTCCCTTCTTAAATAGTGGGGTGATATTTGCAACCTTCCAATCTGCAGGAACTGCTCCAGAATCTACAGAATTTTGGAATATGACCACCAATGCATCCACTATTTCCACAGCTAGCTCTTTGAACACTCTGGAATGTAGAACATCAGGTCCTGGGGACTTATCAACCTTCAGCCCCATTAATTTCTCCAATACAACCTTCTTACTAATACTAATTTCCTTCAATTCCTCATTCCTCCTAATCCCTTGGATCTCTAATTCCTGGAGATTTCTTGTATCTTCATCAGTGAAGACAGACACAAAATAATCATTCAGCTTCTCTGCCATTGCTTTATTCCCCATTATAAATTCTCCTGACTCTGTCTGTAATGGACCCACATTTGTCTTAGCCAAACATTTCCTTTTTACATACCTATAGAAGTTTTTACAGTCCATTTTTATATTTTTTGCTAGCTTATATTCATATTCTATTCTCCCTTTCTTTTATAAGTTTCCTTATCCTCCTTTGCTGTATTCTAAAATCCTCCCAATCCTCATGTTTACTATTTATGGCAAGTTTATAGGCCTTGACATTGACATTGAGGATGACGATTCTTTCCTGCCTTATGGCTCTTCTCAAAACTCAACCCACCCTCATCCTGCTATCTGGCATGATGAGCAAGCTGCAGGTGGCGTGATCATAGACCTCTTTCTTTACACCACAACCCTCTTCTCACACACCAACCTTCCCCTTCTGCGTTCATCCTTTCAGACACCAAAGGACTGCTGCCTGCCCAGCAACAGAAGCCCCTGGGGGAGGAAAGAGACAGCACTGATGAAGAGACCCTGTCACTTGATTTGATACTCGCAGCCACCAGCTCAGGCACTGACACTGCACTTACCTTTTAGGCTAGCCACAGTTGGGATCAGCACATGTTGAGTCACTGAGCACAAATGGGCTGCAACCAGGCAAAAGTGTAAAGATGGTTTGTCTGCCAGACCATTGGAGGGCACATTCTGCTGCAGAGGACTCAGATGAAGACTTCAATGGGGCAGCACTGATGACTTACCTGGAAGAGTGGAGCGGAGCAGACCTGGGAGGAACTGGCATCGGAGAGGGAGAGGATAAATCCAGCCTGAGGCTCGAGGCCCACACTTACCTGGAAGAGTGGACCTGGGAGGAATCGGCATCGGAGAGGGAGAGGATAAATCCAGCCTGAGGCTCGAGGCCCGCACTTACCTGGAAGAGCGGAGCAGACCCGGGACGAATGAGCATCGGAGAGGGAGAGGATAAATTCAGCCTGAGGCTCGAGGCCCACACTTACCTAGCAAAGCGGAGCGGACCTGGGAGGAAATCGGCATCGGAGAGGGAGAGGATAAATCCAGCCTGAGGCTCGAGGCCCGCACTTACCTGGAAGAGCGAAGCAGAGCGGACCTGGGAGGATAAACGCAGACACAGTTCGGAGTGTTTGAAAAAAAACATCAACAGTGACATCACAGCAAAGCTGCAATGTAATTGATTGGTGAGTAACTGCTGTTAGGGAATAGCTATAAATAGCTAGTTTAGTAACTAAGGTAAGAACGGTCTACAGTTTATTTTCATTTATAGTAAGTAGTGTTTTTTAGGGAGTTCTGTAGTAATGAGGACCAGGGAAGAAGGGCTCTAGAATAATTGATATTATTTGATATTAAGCATCTTCCAAAAGGTTTAATTTAAAGGGTTAAGTCATGGCAGGAGAGCTCTAAGCCATGGTGTGCTCCTCGTGCTCTATGTGGGAAGCCGGGAATAATTCCAGTGCCCGGGGCCAGCATGTGTGCAGGAAGTGTCTCCAGCTGCAGCTCCTGGAAGTCCGGCTTTCAGAGCTGGAGCTGCGGCTGGGGACACTGTGGAGCACCCGCAAGGCGGAGAGTATCGTGGATAGCACATATAAAGAGGTGGTCACACCACAGGCTCAGAATCCACAGGCAGGAAGGGAATAGGTGACCACCAGGCAGAGCAGGAGGACTAGGCAGGCAGTGCAGGAATCTCCTATGGCTATTCCCCTGCAGAGCAAATATACTGCTTTGGATACTGTTGGGGGGAATGGCCTCGCAGGGGAAAGCAGCAGCAGCAACAGCCCAATTCGTTGCACCATGGTTGGCTCTGCTGCACAGGGGAGGAGCAAAAAGTGTGGGAATGCAATAATTATAGGGGATTTAATTGTAAGGGAAATAGATAGGCATTTCTGTGGCCGCAAATGAGATTCCAGGATGGTTTGTTGCCTCCCTGGTGCTAGGGTCAAGGATGTCTCAGAGCGGTTACAGGACATTCTGAAGGGGGAGGGTGAACAGCCAATGGTCGTGGTATACATTGGTACAAACGACGTAGGTAAAAAAAGGATGAGGTCCTAAAAGCAGAATATAGGGAGCTAGGAAGTAAGTTGAAAAGTAGGACCTTAAAGGTAGTGATCTCAGGATTACTACCAATGCTGCGTGCTAGTCAGAGTAGAAATAGCAAGATATATCGGATGAATATGTGGCTGAAGAGATGGTGTGTGGGGGAGGGTTTTAGATTCCTGGGACATTGGGACCAGTTCTGGGGGAGGTGGGACCAGTACAAACTGGACGGGTTACACCTGGGCAGGACCGGGACTGATGTCCGAGGGGAAGTATGTGCTAGAGTGGCTGGGGAGGGTTTAAACTAAAATGGCAGGGGGATGGGAACCTTTGCAAGGAGTCAGAGGAGGGGGGATCAAAGGCAAGAACAAAGACAGGAAGGGGAATAAGAAAAGTGATAGGCAGAGAAATCAAGGGCCAGAATAAAACAGGGCCATAGTGAAAAATAGTGGGAAGGGAACAAGTAATGTTAAGAAGACAAACCTCAAGGCTTTGTGTCTTAACGCGCGGAGCATTCGCAATAAAGTGGATGAATTAATCACGCAAATAGATGTAAATGGGTATGATATAGTCAGAAATTTTCCTCCACACAAGATCAGGTGACAGGTTGTTCAACCTTGCCCGTCTAAGAGCGAAGTCCAAAGTACGGAAAGTCCTCATCAGGGAACTCCTCTTTGCTGACAATGCTGCATTAACATCTCACACTGAAGAGTGTCTGCAGAGACTCATCGACAGGATTGCGGCTGCCTGCAATGAATTTGGCCTAACCATCAGCCTCAACAAAACGAACATCATGGGACAGGACGTCAGAAATGCTCCATCCATCAATATCGGCGACCACGCTCTGGAAGTGGTTCAAGAGTTCACCTACCTAGGCTCAACTATCACCAGTAACCTGTCTCTCGATGCAGAAATCAACAAGCGCATGGGAAAGGCTTCCACTTGGCCAGACTGGCCAAGAGAGTGTGGGAAAATGGCGCACTGACACGGAACACAAAAGTCCGAGTATATCAAGCCTGTGTCCTCAGTACCTTGCTCTGCGGCAGCGAGGCCTGGACAACGTATGTCAGCCAAGAGCGACGTCTCAATTCATTCCATCTTTGCTACCTCGGAGAATCCTTGGCATCAGGTGGCAGGACCGTATCTCCAACACAGAAGTCCTCAAGGCAATCAACATCCCCAGCATATACACCCTATTGAGCCAGCGGCGCTTGAGATGGCTTGGCCATGTGAGCCGCATGGAAGATGGCAGGATCCCCAAGAACACATTGTACAGCGAGCTTGTCACTGGTATCAGACCCACTGGCCGTCCATGTCTCCATTTTAAAGACGTCTGCAAACGTGACATGAAATCCTGTGACATTGATCACAAGTCGTGGGAGTCAGTTGCCAGTGATCGCCAGAGCTGGCGTGCAGCCATAAAGGCGGGGCTGAAGTGTGGCGAGTCGAAGAGACTTAGCAGTTATCAGGAAAAAAGACAGAAGTGCAAGGAGAGAGTCAACTGTGTAACAGCCCTGACAACCAATTTTATCTGCAGCACCTGTGGAAAAGTCTGTCACTCTAGAATTGGCTTTTATAGCCACTCTAGGCACTGCTTCACAAGCCACTGACCACCTCCAGGCGCTTACCCATTGTCTCTCGAGACAAGGAGGCCACAGAAGAAGAGTCGGGATTATGGAGACATGGCTGCAGGGTGACGAGGGATGGGAAATGAACATCATGGGTATTCAGTATTTAGGAAGAACAGACAAAAAGTAAAAGGCAGTGGAGTTGCATTTTAGAATTAGAATTAGAATTAGAATATTACAGCGCAGTACAGGCCCTTCGGCCCTCGATGTTGCGCCGATCATCTGACCTACACTATTCCATTTACATCCATATGTCTATCCAATGACCACTTAAATGCCCTTAAAGTTGGCGAGTCTACTACTGTTGCAGGCAGGGCGTTCCACGCCCCTACTACTCTCTGCGTAAAGAAACTACCTCTGACATCTGTCCTATATCTTTCACCCCTCAACTTAAAGCTATGTCCCCTCGTGTTTGCCATCCTCATCCGAGGAAAAAGACTCTCACTATCCACCCTATCTAACCCTCTGATTATCTTGTATGTCTCTATTAAGTCACCTCTCCTCCTCCTTCTCTCTAACGAAAACAACCCCAAGTCCCTCAGCCTTTCCTCGTAAGACCTTCCTTCCATACCAGGCAACATCCCAGTAAATCTCCTCTGCACCCTTTCCAAAGCTTCGACATCCTTCCTATAATGCGGTGACCAGAATTGCACGCAATACTCCAGGTGCGGCCTCACCAGAGTTTTGTACAGCTGCATCATGACCCCGTGGCTCCGAAACTCGATCCCCCTACTAATAAAGGCTAACACACCATATGCCTTCTTAACAGCCCTATTAACCTGGGTAGCAACTTTCAGGGATTTATGTACCTGGATACCAAGATCTCTCTGCTCATCTACACTACCAAGAATCTTCCCATTAGCCCAGTACTCTGCATTGCTGTTACTCCTTCCAAAGTGAATCACCTCACACTTCTCCGCATTAAACTCCATTTGCCATCTCTCAGCCCAGCTCTGCAGCCTATCTATGTCCCTCTGTACCCTACAACACCCTTCGACACTATCCACAACTCCACCGACCTTCGTGTCATCCGCAAATTTACTAACCCACCCTTCTACACCCTCATCCAGGTCGTTTATAAAAATGACAAACAGCAGTGGCCCCAAAACAGAACCTTGCGGTACACCACTAGTAACTAAACTCCAGGATGAACATTTGCCATCAACCACCACCCTCTGTCTTCTTTCAGCTAGCCAATTTCTGATCCAAAGCTCTAAATCACCTTCAACCCCATACTTCCGTATTTTCTGCAATAGCCTACCGTGGGGAACCTTATCAAACGCCTTACTGAAATCCATATACACCACATCCACGGCTTTACCCTCATCCACCTGTTTGGTCACCTTCTCGAAAAACTCAATAAGGTTTGTGAGGCACGACCTACCTTTCACAAAACCGTGCTGACTATCGCAAATGAACTTATTCTTTTCAAGATGATTATAAATCCTGTCTCTTATAACCTTTTCCAACATTTTACCCACAACCGAAGTAAGGCTCACAGGTCTATAATTACCAGGGCTGTCTCTACTCCCCTTCTTGAACAAGGGGACAACATTTGCTATCCTCCAGTCCTCCGGCACTACTCCTGTCGACAATGACGACTTAAAGATCAACAACAACGGCTCTGCAATCTCCTCCCTGGCTTCCCAGAGAATCCTAGGATAAATCCCATCTGGCCCAGGGGACTTATCTATTTTCACTCTTTCCAAAATTGCTAACACCTCCTCCTTGTGAATCTCAATCCCATCTAGCCTAGTAGGCTGTATCTCAGTAATCTCCTCGGCAACATTTTCTTTTTCTACTGTAAATACTGACGAAAAATATTCATTTAACGCTTCCCCTATCTCCTCTGATTCCGCACACAACTTCCCACTACTATCCTTGATTGGCCCTGTTCTAACTCTTATCATTCGTTTATTCCTGATATACCTATAGAAAGCCTTAGGGTTTTCTTTGATCCTATCCGCCAATGACTTCTCGTGTCCTCTCCTTGCTCTTCTTAGCCCTCCCTTTAGATCCTTCCTGGCTAGCTTGTAACTCTCAAGCGCCCTAACTGAGCCTTCACGTCTCATCCTAACATAAGCCGCCCTCTTCCTCTTGACAAGCGCTTCAACTTCTTGAGTAAACCACGGCTCCCTCGCTCGACAACTTCCTCCCTGCCTGACAGGTACATACTTATCAAGGACACGCATTAGCTGCTCCTTGAATAAGCTCCACATTTCGTTTGTGCCCATCCCCTGCAGTTTCCTTCCCCATCCTACACATCCTAAATCTTGCCTAATCGCGTCATAATTTCCTTTCCCCCAGCTATAATTCTTGCCCTGCGGTATATACCTGTCCCTGCCCATCGCTAAGGTAAACCTAACCGAATTGTGATCACTATCGCCAAAGTGCTCACCTACATCTAAATCGAACACCTGGCCGGGTTCATTACCCAGTACCAAATCCAATGTGGCATCGCCCCTGGTTGGCCTGTCCACATACTGTGTCAGAAAACCCTCCTGCACACACTGGACAAAAACAGACCCATCTAAAGTACTCGAACTATAGTATTTCCAGTCAATATTTGGAAAGTTAAAGTCCCCCATAACCACTAGCCTGTTACTCTCGCTCCTGTCGAGAATCATCTTCGCTATCCTTTCCTCTACATCTCTGGAACTATTCGGAGGTCTATAGAAAACTCCCAACAGGGTGACCTCTCCTCTCCTGTTTCTAACCTCGGCCCATACTACCTCAGTAGACGAGTCCTCAAACGTCCTTTCTGCCGCTGTAATACTTTCCTTGATTAACAATGCCACACCCCCCCCTCTTTTACCCTCTTCTCTGTTCTTTCTGAAACATCTAAATCCCGGAACCTGCAACATCCATTCCTGCCCCTGCTCTACCCATGTCTCTGAAATGGCCACAACATCGGGATCCCAGGTACCAACCCATGCTGCAAGCTCACCCACCTTATTCCGGATGCTCCTGGCGTTGAAGTAGACTGGTTAAAGAGGAAATTAATGCAATAGTGATGAAGGATATTAGCAGTGACGATGTGGAATCTGTATGGGTAGAGCTGAGAAACACTAAGGGGCAGAAAATGTTAGTGGGGGTTGTATATAGACCCCCAAACTGTAGTGGTGATGTTGGGAATGGCATTAAACAGGAAATTATAGATGCATGCGATAAAGGAACATCTGTAATTATGGGTGAATTTAATCTGCATATAGATTGGGCAAATCAAATTAGTCACAATACCGCAGAGGAGGAATTCATGGAGTGTATACGGAATGGTTTTCTGGACCAATACGTTGAGGAACCAACTAGAGAACAGGCCATCCAAGACTGGGTATTGTGTAATGAGAGGAATAATTGACAATCTAGTTGTGCGAGACCCCTTGGGGATGAGCCACCACAATATGATAGAATTCTTCATCGAGATAGACAGTGACGTAGTTGATTCTGAGACTAGGGTCCTGAATCTTAATAAAGGAAAGTACAAAGGTATGAAGCGCAAGTTGGCTATGATGGATTGGGAAACGTTACTTAAAGGGATGACAGTGGATAGGCAATGGCAAACATTCAAAGAGCACATGGATGAACTGCAACAATTGTTTATTCCTGTCTGGCGCAAAAGTAAAACAGGAAAGGTAGCCAAACCATGGCTTACAAGGGAAATTAGAGGTAGCATTAGATCCAAGGAAGAGGCATACAAATTCACCAGAAAAAAACAACAGACCTGAGGATTGGCAGCAGTTTAGAATTCAGCAAAGGAGGACCAAGGGATTGATTAAGAAGGGGAAAATAGAGTACAAGAGTAAGCTTGCGTGGAACATAAAAACTAACTGTAAAAGTTTCTACAGGTATGTGAAGAGAAAAAAAGATTTGTGAAGCAGCGAATTTATTATGGGGAACAAAGAAATGGCTGACCAACTAAATGCATACTTTGGCTCTGTCTTCACAAAGGAGGACACAAATATCATACCAGAAATATTGGGCAACACAGGGTTTAGTGAGAGGGAAGAACTGAAGGAAATCAGTATTAGTAGAGAAATGGTGTAGGGGAAATTGATGGGATTGAAGGCCAATAAATCCCCAGGGCCTGATAATCTACATTAAGGAAGTGGCCCTAGAAATAATAGATGCATTGGTGGTCATCTTCCAAGATTCTATAGACTCTGGAACAGTTCCTACAGATTGGAGGGTAGCTAAGGTAGCCCCACTATTTAAAAAGGGAGGTAGAGAGAAAACAGGGAATTATAGACCAGCCAGCCTGACGTCAGTAGTGGGGAAAATTCTAGAGTCCATTATCAAAGATTTTACAGCAGAGCACTTGGAGAACAGTGGTAGAATCGGATAGAGTCAGCATGGATTTACGAAAGGGAAATCATGCTTGACAAATCTACCAGAATTCTTCGAGGATGTAACTAATGGAATTGATGAGGGGAAGCCAGTGGATGTGGTTTATTTGGACTTTCAGAAGGTTTTCGACAAAGTCCCACATAAGAGATTAGCATGTAAAATTAAAGCGCATGGGATTGGGGGTAGTGTATTGCGATGGATAGAAAATTGGTTGGCAGACAGGAAACAAAGAGTAGGAATAAACGGGTCTTTTTCCGAATGGCAGGCAGTGACTAGTGGGGTATCGCAGGGATCAGTGCTAGGAGCTCAGCTATTCACATTATATATTAATGATATAGATGAGGGAACTAAATGTAATTTCTTCAAATTTGCAGATGACACAAAACTGGGTGGGAGAGTGAGTTGTGAGGAGGATGCAGAGAGGCTTCAGGGTGATTTGGACAAGTTAAGTGAGTGGGCAAATGCATGGCAGATGCAGTATAATGTGGATAAATGTGAGGTTATCCAATTTGATAGCAAAAACAGCAAGGCAGATTATTATCTGAATGGCTATAAACTGAAAGAGGCGAATATGCAACGAGACCTGGGTGTTCTCGTACACCAGTCGCTGAAGGTAAGCATGCAGGTGCCACAGGTGGTAAAAAGGGCAAATGGTATGTTGGCCTTCATAGCGAGAGGATTCGAATACAGGAGCAGGGAGGCCACACCTGGAATATTGTGGGCAGTTTTGGTCTCCTTATCTGAGAAAGGATGTTCTTGCTATAGAGGGAATGCAGCGAAGGTATACCAGACTGATTCCTGGGATGTTGGGACTGACGTATGAGGAGAGATTGAGTCAGTTAGGATTATATTCGCTGGAGTTCAGAAGAGTGAGGGGGGATCTCATAGAAAGCTATAAAATTCTAACAGGACTTGGCAGGGTAGATGCAGGAAGGATGATCCCAATGGTGGGGGAGTCCAGAACCAGGGGTCATAGTCTAAGGATACGGGGTAAACCTTTCAGGACTGAGATGAGGAGAAATTATTTCACCCAGAGAGTGGTGAGCCTGTGGAATTTGCTACCACAGGAAGCAGTTGAGGCCAAAACATTGTATGTTTTCAAGAAGGAGTTAGATATAGCTCTTGGGGCAAAAGGGATCAAAGGATATGGGAAGAAAGCGGGAACAGGTTACTAAGTTGGATGATCAGCCATGATCATAATGAATGGCACAGCAGGCTCAAAGGGTCGAATGGCCGACTCCTGCTCCTAGTTTCTATGTTTCTATGAGCATGCACACTGAGATGCTGGATGCAATGGCTGGCTTGCTAGACAGTCTCCTGTCACTGTCAAGGACCATGGAGGAGCCTGGCTCCAACTTGGCAGAGGGCATGGTACAGAGCTTGCCCTCTCTGCATCATCTCCGTGTCATGCTGCAGACCCAGAGGCACAGGCACTGCTGACCCCATACCTGTCTCAGCCTTTATGTGGACAGGTCACCCACTCCTCTCCCAGCCCTGACCGGATAAGGCAACACTCTCTGGTAAATGCAGGAGCTCACGAAAACTCTGCCAAAAATACTCCAGAGTACTTTCAGACCCTTTCCAATGGAAAAGTTCCAAAAATCTAACTTACCTGCAATCAGGGTGCCTGGCCCTTTAAATACTGCCATTGCAGGGTCTGTCTTGCTTCATTTTTCAAGAGTGGACAGGGCAGGCATTGCCAGGACCTGTATTGTTCAAATTTGGAATCCTAGCTTCCCCTCAACCACTTGGGCTGCTTGATGCCAGGGCAGCACCAATTCAATGTGCTCGGGCATGCACTGGGAGAATGTCCACCCACTTTGCTGAAGGTTCCTTTCCAGCACCTGCTGCCCCCCTCTCCAGCCAGTGGTTCTTTCCAGACTTGGGATTCTACCACCCTCATCATTTTCCTACTGATAGAACTTTTGAACCCCCTCCCGATGATGGGCTTTTCAGGTCAAACACACCAACACACGCTGTCACCTTTTTGGACTCGATCCCTCCTTTTGGCATATTTTCTCCACCTCTCTCCTCTCCTCCCTCTCCTACATCACTCTCTTCCAGTATTGTTTCCCTCCTCAACTGGTGCCTTCTGTCCCTCTTCCTTTGCCCATCCTCTTTATCTCCCTCTGCCGCCCCTCATCACCTCTTTTCTAATCTCGTCGTCTGCCCTCTTCTTCCTGTTGTCCTCTGCTCTTTTCACCCTTCGCTCTTCCTTTTTTCTCTCTCTCCCCCTTCTCCATATTCCTTCTATTCCCATCCTCATCCCTCACTCCATTTGCTTCTCCTCCCCACTTCACTCTCCCCTCTTGTATCCTGTGCTCTCCCCACCTCCCTGTAACCTTCACCCCACTTGTGATAGATGTTTTGGGCTTTTCGCGCCCCCCGCCTTCACCCCAAATCCACTGGATGGACCTCTGTAGACCTGCCTCGCTCCCTCTGATGAATTTTTCCCATATATGTCCCAATCCCCTCCTCCCTGTCCTTTTCCTCCTATCTCATGCCCTTAGAAACTTCCTCAATTCCGTTCATCCATCCTTTTTTGTTCCCTCCTCTTCCCTTCCTGACGCTTTTCATACCTCCCCATCTCCCCTTCTCCTCCTCACCCCCTCACTCCTACCTCTTTTTGCCCACCCCATTTCCCTTGCTACCTTCCCTATCTATTTCATCCCTCCCTTGATCCTTTTCCATTCCTCCCCCAACTCCACCTTGATCCAGTTATCCCAACATCTAACACTGTTTCAACTAAATATTGTACTTGCATTTTAAAGCAATAACATAAATCCACTGCAGCAAACACAACATAAAAATATGCAGCTTTAAAAAGGAGAATAAAACAAGAATAGAACAGAAGTGGCCTGGATCCTCCTCGCCATGAGGCTAACAGGGCAATCGGCACTTAAGTTATTTGCACCTTGTTAGTTTTGTAAAGATGCAGGTAAATAATATTGCAAACATTAGCCTACAGATTACTATGGATATTAATGTTGAAACATTGAAACATTCGGCACAGACTCGGTGGGCCGAAGGGCCTGTTTCAGTGCTGTATCTCTAAATAAATAAATAAAAAAATAAACACTTAATAGATTCGTTTGACATTTGTTTTTATCTGTTAATATAATGCGAGTAACCCATTTAAATAGACAAGCTAATGGTTGCATTAAAATAGTGAATACAGAGAAGTCAAATGAATGCAATCAGCTCAACAAAAATACTAAACTATCATATTTCTGTTACCCTGCATCTGAGGTGTGCAATTTTTTTCCTTATGTCAGTTACAATGAATTTGATGTAGAGCAGGGATGGGTAACCACAGGGCTGAATTTTATAGAACCCTCGGCGCGGAAACGGTGGTGGTGGGGGGGTGGGGGGATGCATAAAGATCGCTCCGGATGAGGACCACCACTGACCTCGACATTGGCAGGACCCATCCCAATCTTGACGGCGGCGGCAAGGCCTCATGGCGGCCCCCCCACCGCGTCTGCGACGGGACCGCCATTTAAATATTCAAATTAATTTACATAACTTAGGTAATGAAGCCCCCGTTGCCTCCTGAAGTGCCGCCGTGATCTTCATCCCAGTGGCTGGCACTGCTGCGCCTTTGAATCCCCGTCCAGGAAAACGAGGCGAGATATCTGTGGGTGGGGAGGGGGGCTGGTGGGGAGCAGGGTCATACTTACTTGATTGGTCTCGGGGGCGATGGGAAGGGGTAAAGGTAAAAGGTTCTGAACTTTGCGGGGGTAGGGGGGGGAGGTCATATATTCAAGGTATGTATTTCGGTGGGGGTGGTGGGGGGTGAGAAGGGCAGGAATGACATGTAATGCTACTGGGGGGTGGGAGAGGCTCTGGAGAGATTTTTTAAATTACTTCTAACAATTGTAAATTAACGGTTCCATTAAAAATTTAAATTGTCATTTAGGGCTGTGAGCCCTTTAAAAAGTGGCGCCGGACGCCGTTGCCAGGGATGGCTCGTCCGCCCCCTCCATGTCATCGAGGGGGGGATGGTGCGTCCCAGGCAGGTTAATGAGCCACTGCGGTTAAGATCGCAGCAGCTCCGCGGAGTGAATGCCGAGCGTGTGGGTCGCCATCTTATACGCCCACCGACATACTCGGCAGCAGACATGTAAATCCAACCCACAGTTGTACTTAGACTGCAGCTGGAGGGTGGTGTGTATCAAAAGATTGCCAAGTCCCTGGCTGGAAGGACATTTTTGCATATTCGCAGACACTTGGAACAAAAAACCATTCCCTGACCCACCCAATACACAAAGGCATAAGTGGTTATACCACTCACGTGACTACCCTGCTGACCAACTTGGGGAGTTTTACATTGTAGAGACAATGTTTGAACTGGCAGAAAGCAGAGTTCACCAGGACTGAAGAAGACCTCCTGTCTGCTCCCTCTCTTTCTCACGGAACTGAAACTCACTGAAGACACATGAACCCAAGAGAGAAAAGTCTCCTACAGTGAACAAGGCTTAAGAAGAATACTGGGCCCCAACGAAGGGCAAGATCAATCTACAAAAGGACTCTACAGTGAGCTCGAAGAACCATAACAAACCCTTTAGATACTGCCTCAAACCTTTCCACTTTATCTTTCTTCTGCTCTTTTCTGTCTCTAATTGCACGTGCGTATCGCGTATGCATGCTAGCATGGGCACCTTGTATATCCGTAGGCATCAACCGAATTAGAGTTTAAGTTTAATAAAATTTCATCTTTCTTCTTTAAACCTAGGAAAGCCCGTTTGTGCTTTTTTCTTTACCTTATAATTGGAAAGCGGTGAACAAGGATTCACCAAGGGGGAGCTAAATACAGTGTTTAACAATAAAACCCTGTTACAGTAAGACCAGGTGAAGGCTGAAACCTCTTTCTCACCTGTTCATAACACTATTTTATTTTAGCTACAAATATCCAGGGTCCGACATAACTCACACAGGAACCCACCAGAAAATAGCAGTTGTGCTGGGTTTCCTCTATTTCTGGGATTTTTGAATGCATTTTGAAAGGGGCAAATGTCATTTGGAGTTTTCACTTCTTCTGTTAATTCAGGACCTGTCATAGTTCTAGAGGTTGATATGCTCAGGAAGATCAATCTCCAGACAAGCAATAGTGGGCCCTAAGCATGTGATTCAGACCAGGCAAGATTAGACCATCAAATAATGGTGCAATTAAAACAAAAATGTTATGGTGAGCTCCATTCTCCAGTATACCCCTCCTCCCAGCTCTGGAGCCCCTTGCAATTTCCATGCCCCCAGTTTGTGACTCAGTCAGGTTTCTCTGTAAGCGATGGCACGGAGCAGTAGCCTGTGATAAGTTCCATGGAAATGACTGGAAATTATTTTGTTTAAAATTAATGTGGTTTAACCCAGTTCTGACTCCCATCACCAAGCCATTATTTAGAGTACCTGTGAAATGGGGAGTTCTTTACCCAGCATTCATAGTGACAGAGAACCTGCTCTATCCCTGGGATAGAGTCAGGCACGCATTCAATCCCAAAGCTATAGCAGTTTCTCTGCCACCAAATCGTTTCTTTCATTCACTGGTGCTTCACACTTGCATGTCCCGTGTTTTAAGTTATAAACAGATTTGGTGCACTGAAAGCTGTTCGTAGTTCACAGTTTGCAAATGTCTGTGGTCTCAAGATGCAGCTTGTATTTATTATGATATAGTGGAATACTAAATAACTGTCCATTTTTTGTAATGTCCATTTTGTGGGAGTATCCACCTATACAAATTTTACTGTATATTAATCGGTCCCCTTACACAGTTTATGGCTGGAGCTTTGGGGGAGGGCGTGTTCGGACAAAGCACCCCCTCCACTAAGGTCAGAGGGCGAGATGTGCGAGAGGTGAAACTGCAATGGTGTTTGGGACATGCAGATAAGGTGCTCTGATCCCACAAACAAAAGTAATCAGTTCTGGAGGACACCGATAGGTATGATCCTGGCATTCCACAATTTTCGGGGCCCCTTTCTCCTCCATTCCTGCACACTCACAGCTTCAATGCACACAGCGAAGAGATTGTGACACAAAAATAGATGTAATTTATTGAAGCCATAGAGTTTTTAAAACATTTAAGTACCCTGCTTATGAAAACTGAAAGTCAAGTATGCCATTCTTCCAAACCAATAATTTATTACATGGCTAATTCCAATGTGAGGTGAACCTGTAAACTATTAATATCAGAGATCCTGCCATGTGATATGTGTTTGCTGTTATTTGTATATTAATTTTATTTAATTGTATGCAGGTGGTGGGTATTAACTGGAGATTCATGTGCGCTCCTATCAAAAGGAACAGACCGAAACTGTTCGGGTGAGGAGATGCAAGCTTATACTGTGCACCTCTGCAAACAAATTTTTATAAAAGATTAGTTCCAGCGTTATCCTTCACCACCTTGCTTTTTGAATTGTAACATGGTAGCAGAAGATGGTTGCCTAAAGATGAAGATTGGAAGTTAAGAAAAAATAATACAGACACAAAACTGAAAGCCTAGTGGCCATTGCGAAAAATGGCAGAAAGCAAGTGTAAATTGTTGGTGTATGATTACTCTCCAATGTTCCCAGAGTATGAACCATATGACCAGTGGAAGAATGAAGTTAGCATATGAACACAAGTTACGTCCCTTCAAAAGAGAATAAAAGGTATGGCCTTGGCGTTGTCGCTTCGTACCAAAAGTAAAATCAGAAGTAAAGTATTTTTTAACAATGATGCCAGTCAGTTGGATAGTGATGAAGGTTTTGATCTTCAATTAGAGTTCTTGGATGAAATCTACAAGAAAGATGATCTGTTAAATACCTATGAGGCAAGATAAGAATTGAATACATTTTGGAAAACAGATGGTCATTCTATGGAAAAATATATCATAAACTTTAACAGTTTATCAAAATGACTGTGACAAAATTCAATCTATGGATCCCTGCATTGGCACTAGTATTTATAGTGTCAGAGTCATTTATGGCATAGAAGGAGGCCATTTGACCCATCAAGTCCATGCCGGCTCTCTATGGAGAAATCCAGTCAGTCCCACTCTCACCCATTCAATCCCCATAGCCCTGCAAGTTTATTTCCTTCAAGTGCCTATCTAATTTCCTTTTGAAATCATTGATTGTCTCCGCTTCCACCACCCTCATGGACAGCAAATTCCAAGTCATTAGCACTCGTGGCGTAAAAAAATTCTTCCTCACATTCCCCCTGCATCTCTTGCCCAAAACCTTCAACTTGTGTACCCTAGTCCTTGTACCATCAGTTAATGGAACAGTTTTTCCTTGTCTAACTTATCTAAGCCTGCTACAATCTTGTACACATCTATCAAATCTCCCCTTAATGTCCTTTGCTCCAGGGAGAGCAACCCCAGTTTTTCAAACCTTTCCAAGTGCCTGTTGATTTTCTTCCATTATTGGGCTGGATTTTACAGTGTCCCCGACGTTGGACCCTGTGGCTGGGAGCGGGGGGGGTGGTGCGGTGGCAGGGGTTCGTTCCAGCAGAGGCCAGCCACGGAGCCCAATGCCAGGAGGGCTCAGCCCAATCCTCCCAGCGGCGGCGAGACTCTGTGCGGCCCCCCTGGACCTGAATTTAAATATCTAAATCAATAAAATGAATCTTATGGGCCAGCCGCAATCTTCAGAGCAGCAGTCGGCACTCCCACAATTCCACCTCCCCGTCTAGGGAAAGTGGGCGTGACACTGGTGAGGAGGGGCAGAGCTAAGATTTTTAGTGCGGGGTTGACGGGATCAAATAATTGTAATGACTGTAGGGGATGGTGGGAAGGGATGAACTTTAAACTTTGTACAATCTTGCGGGGGAAGGTCATACTTCAAAGGTAAGTGGTTTTGTGGGGGAAGGGCAAATACTTAATGTTAATTGGGGGTGGGAAAGGGGCGATATTATTTTTATTACAACATCGGGTGGGGTATTTCTTAAAAAATTTAAATTAAACAGCAGGGCTGGCTGCCCTATAAAAATGGCACCAGTACCTGCACAGGCAGCTGATGCCATTGCCAATGTCAGATAGCCCACCCCATCTACGTGATTTGGTGGGGGGGGAGGGGCAGGGGCGAGCCAACCCAGGCATTTAAATGAGCCACCACACAGGCGATCACGGCAACTCGGCGGGGCACGGCCTGAACATTCTTTTAGCCCCAACATTCAGCCCATTGTTTCTAAAACCTTACCCACCAATGATGTTAAACTAACTGGCCTGTAGTTGTGAGAACTGCCCTTACATCCTTTCTTGAATATGGGTGTCACCTTTGCCACACTCCAAACCTCTGCCACCTATCCCATATCTAGGGAAGAGTGGAAGATAATGGCAAGCCCTTCTGTTATCTCCACGCCCACTTCCTTTAGCAACCTGGGATACAAGGCATCCGGAACAGGTGACTTATCTACCCTAACTATAGCCAGGCATTCCAGTACCACCTCATTCTCAATTTATACCCTATCTATTGTGTCACGCACAGCAAAAGTGCAATGATACAACAATCATGGACTAAATCTGAAGAGTTATAAAAAACTGTCTTTGTCTTTTAAAAAATGCACCTTTATTATAAAAAAAGTAAACAGTCCAAAATGGTTACTGACCTTTGTTTATTCAAAGTGTCTGGCAAGGACAAAGGACAAATCTTCAAAGCTAAGAGGTATTAATTGCACCACATCTTAAAACATTCCAGAATTGAATATCTACTTTGAAAGTGAAATAGTCACATCCTGGGCCATTGTTCAAACAACCTGGGGAAGAGACTAGAGCGTCTCCTAACAGGAAGTGAGAAGTAACACAGCTTTACCTTAATAAAAATATCGCCTAGAGAGAGAGAAAGAGCAACATCCAGCAGCTTATTTTCTAGAAGGCACATGCCCTGCTGTAGAATCCTACATCTACACTATACCGCAGTGAACTAGAAGTGATCCACCATCTTCGATTGAACTTTCAATCAAGAGAGAAATCTACAATCGTCTCACACCTGCATCCATCAAGAACTTGATTTACAGAGAATTCTACAGATTTATTGTGACCCCCCGCCAAAAAAAAATCACTTTCCCTTTTTCCCTCTCTATCTGTCACTGGTACCAGACAGTAAACTTTCAGGCAACTTCATGATGCATGTTGATGATTTCTTATTGGGTGGTACTGTGGATTTTGAGAAATGTGTTACTAATAAGATTAGGGTAGAATTTAAAATTAGGAGTTAAGCTTGTGGGGCCTTTAAATATATTGATTTAGATATTAGGTGAAGTAGGTCTAGAATAACTTTAAATCAACAATTCTATTTGGAGAATGTCACTCCTATCCCAGTTAATCGCACTGGGTCATCACAGAAAGATGATGTTATAGCTTGATTGGTCAGTTGAACTGGTTGTGCACTCAGACCAGACCAGATGCTAGTTTTGTTGTGTTGGAGTTAAGTGCTACGATGAAATACCCTAAAGTAAAGAATGTTTAAAAGGGCAAATAAAACATTAGAGAAGTTAAATCTGGATAAATGCGTAATTAAATCCCCATCCTTAGGTGACACAAAGAATATGAAACTAGTCATTTTTGGCGATGCTTCTTATGCTAATCTTCCTGATGTATATTCTAGTGCAGCTGGTTTCAGAATATTTTTAAATGGGTGATAATGGGAAATGTTGTCCTTTTGCTTGGGAAGCTAAAAAAAGGTTGTTAAAAGTACATTGGCTGTCGAAACACTGGGGGTTGAATTTTACCAGCCACTCGACATCGGGGGTCATGGTGGGGGAGCCCGCAAAATGCCTGTGAGAGAGGCCCACCACGCTCCCAGACGCTGGGAAGGGCCTGCCCCATATTACCGACGGAGGCGAGGCCTGGTGGCGGCTCCCCCGCCGCTCGGCGACAGGAGCCGAATCTACATATGCAAAGCGCTACTTACCTTGCCTCATTATGCAACCTGCTGCCACTTTGGAAACAGTTTCGCATATCCAGCTGAACAGCCGTGTCTCATGTGCCTTCCTGTTCCTGACTGATAAAAGCGGCGAGACAGAATTGCAGTGCTCGGAGCCTGTGGAGGTTTGTGTGGCGAGACGGGGGCACAACTCTCCGTACATGTCGGGAGGTGGGAGGGAGTTGTTATTACTGAGGGCACAGCTCTGCATACGTGTCGGGAGGTGGGAGGGGTTTGGTATCACTGGGGGCACAACTCTGCATACATGAAGGGAGGTGGGGGAGGATGGTATTACTGGGGGCACAACTCTGCATACATGTACGGAGGTGGGAGGGGGGATGGTATTACTGGGGGCACAACTCTGCATATGTGCACGGAGGTGGGAGGGGAGATGGTATTACTGGGGGCACAACTCTGCATATGTGCACGGAGGTGGGAGGGGAGGTGCATTATGGGGGCACACCTCTGCAGGCATCAAGGGAGCTACTGCACACCCTCCCTCCGTAAAGGGGTGCACTCTGCGCCATTGTTTGTTTGTTTGTGAGTGAAGGAGCAATGGCACTCCAGGAACCCTGTGTGTAGGGAAGGTCCCATAAACGGTAGGTGTTTCAAGGTCATCTGCTGGTGGGCCAATCGATGCAACTGCTCCAATCTGAACGTGGTCATGCAGTGCCACTCTTAGTGAAAGCTAAGACAGCCAATGCACTGCAACGTCACATAGTTGATGCCTGAAAGCACATGATGTACCAGTCAACATCATTCTTTACCCTGTCAGGTAGATTCGAAAAAGTGAAGGAATGGAGTTTAATTGCAATTTGGAGATGGGGATGGTTCACCCTATATTTATTGATCTGCTTGTCATGAGGAGCTATATGCACCGCAGGCAAAACCAAGAGGTAGGTGCAGCCCACGTGGATGCCCCCAGTCGTGAGCACCAGCAGCCCCCATGGACAGCTCACCACTACAGAACGTCACGCATCTACAGGTCCCACATGACATACCTGCAGATGTCTGAGTGCCGGTGTCAGAGGCAACTGCAGATATCAAGAGAATTGGTGACCCTGCTCAATGATGACCTGCAGCTGAAGGGCTTCGGTGGACATCCTATGCCTATGGCCCTCAAAGTGACAGCAGCTCCTAACTTCTATGCCTCTGCATCATTTCAGGGACCCACCTTTGTGGGGTCACGCAGTCAGGAATGTACCGCTGCATCAGGGAAGTCACCGATGCCCTCTACCGGAGGTCCGATGATTATGTCCACTTCAGGATGGACCCCGAGAACGAGGCTCAGGGTTTCGGCTCCATTGTGGTATTCCCACAGGTGCAAGGGGTCATAGACTGCACCCATGTGGCCATCGAGGCTCCCACCACGCGACCAGCTGCATAAGTAAACTGAAAGGGCTTCCACTTGCAGCTTGTATGTGATCACTGGAAACACTTCATGCAAATCTATGCCCACTTTCCAGCTGCTGCAATGCCGCCTTCATCCTGCGCCAGTCCCAAGTGCCACTGCTGTTCAATGAACTGGCTCACATTGAGGGGTGGCTTCTTGAAGACCAGAGCTACCCCTTGCAGACATGGCGCCTGAGGCCGGTGAGAAACCCCACCAGTGATGCAGAGGAGAGATATAATACCTGCCATGGCACAACATGAGCCACCATTGAGCAGGTGATCGGCATGCTGAAAATGCGCTTCTGCTGCCTGGATAGATAGGGTGGCGCCCTGCAGTGCGAACCGGAAAGGGTAGCTCGCATAGTTGCTGTTTGCTGTGCTCTGCACAACTAAGCACTCAATATGGGGGAGGCCTTGCAGGATGAGGAGAGACATGAGCAGGACTCCTCCTTGGACGATGAGGGCACAGAAGACTTACAGCAGCAAAGGCGCATCCAGGCGCCGCATGCAGGGCGAGAAGCAGACAAGGGTTGCATGGCAACACCTTATTCATCAAAGGTTCCCCACGCCATGAAGACCACCATTTGCTCTGCAAGCCACACAGCACCCTCTTTCACCTGTTGTGCAGCAGTCCACATCTGCAACATCTTTGGCTCCACCATTACTGGCAGCAACAGACTGAGCCATTGTCCATGTCACTGCATTCGAGGAGAAGCACATGAGTAATTCTGGCATGGCAATGATGTTATTCCATACATTGGCAGTTCTGAAAGGCCAATGATGTAATAGGATGACACACAATTGGCACATGCTGGCCCACATCATTCACACAGTAAAAACGACACAGTAGTATCACCCATGCAGACCTCTATGTGTCACTGTGTGGTTTCTTAAAAAAACGCTTGCACGTGCTCCTTCGTGGTGCCACCACTGCGCTAGCAGCCTGACTGGAGGAAGGCTGATCAGATTGCCCTTTGGCTGTGGATGACTTTGGCGGTTGTCCTCGGTGCAAACGACGCCTGGAGGGCCCCTGCTGGCTGGGGGACTCCTACATCAGCGCAGAACTCTCCTCAGACGTTGTGGCTGCTGGAGCTTGACTCACCGGTGGAGGAGCAGAGGGACTGGCATCCACATTGGAATCACCTTGAGGGGGGAATCCCAGATATGGCGTGCAGGCTCACCTCCTCTTTTTCAGGGCTAGTTTGAACCCCTCTGCTCTCCCGGGAAGGTACAGGGGCAGGACAGTCTCCAGGCCCCTGATCCCCCTTTCGCTTAGCCACTGCTGCATTTATCTCATGGCCTCCACAAGGGATTGTAGGTCACATTAATAGAATCTGGCTCACCAAGAGGGCCGCCGCCATCTCAATGGATGATGCCAGGCACTCATATGCCTGAGACATGGCAGCTGTCATGGCCTGGATGAACTCCCCCATCATCCGCTTAAGGCTGCGCTCGGCCTGTGGCATCTCCACCAGATGTTGCCACGACTGCTGCTGCAGTTCCAGTATGCCCTGTGCTACCAACAGAGAGTCATCAGTAGCCTGGGGCTCAGCAAGGGCCCGGCCACTCACAGCTCTCCGACTGTCAGGGGCCTCGGCTGTCTCAGCCTCAGTCAGCTGCTCAGGCGTGTGTGCAGTGCTCTCACCAGCTTGTGAACCAGATTCTATGGCCGAATGGATACCCACCGAGATAACTGTATCTGTGCTGGTGGAAGATGCGGGAGTGTCATTGGACGCTGCTTCTTCTGAGGATGTCTCTTCCTCTGAGGTGTGGGAGGAGTCTGGGCCACTGGGTCGATTCAGTGCATTAACTTGCAAGATACAATGAGAAGAGCGCACTGTCCATCTTGATGTTGCACATGTAACGATTATGACAGCATTGTCCCAAACAATAATATTTTCACGGTGATCATTGTGTATATTAAATGGCTGTATGTTCACCCAGGACACCGAGCTCAACATCACCGAATGAACAGTCCACATGAATGGAGGCCAGTTCCAGGGCCTCCTCCTCAGCCTGTGTGAGTGTACGCAGATCTGGCACTCCTCCACCAGTCCGACTCGCCTCCGGAGCACTGTGGGCCCTCTTTGCCTGGAGGAGCAAGGAGGCAGATGCTAAGCACAGCAAATCAACAACACGACACAAGAGGGGTGCTGGGCCCAAAGGTGGGTAAGGTTCGGTCTGCACTACTGAGTAAGCCTGTCTTGTAGGTGCCATGCTTTGAGTAGCAGACAAGGGTGAGTTCTTTCATACATTCATCCATTGATGTCACGTCATTCCTCCCTGCCCAACCTCCCTGTCTTTGGCATGGAAGGGGCACACAAGTGCCATTCTGTGGGTACACCCAGGTTCAGTGCAGCCATGATACAAAGTGCCACTTACTTTTGCGGAGCAAAGCAGATCGTTCATCCTCTTGCAGCATTGCACCCAATCACACCGGATGGCCCCACGGCTACTAACCTCCTCTGCTACCTTCAGCCAGGCTGCCTTGGTCAGGCGGGAGGGCCTCTTCTTACCAGCGCTGGGGACCTCCTGCCTTGCCCGCACTGCCTGGAGGAGAGTGACCAGGGAGGCATCGCTGAATCGTGGGGCTACCCTGGAGCGCAGCTCTGCCATCTTCGGATTTTGAGGCTGTCCTTCAACTCCACTGGTACAGTCTGAATAATTGAAGCTGCAGCTGCAAGGTTGTTGCATCAACAGATGAAAGTGAGCAGGACTGGCTGCCCTTGAAATAAGTCCAAGCAACTGTTCCTCATGTGACCCAACACCGATCACGGTGCCGGAAATCCCGCTCCCTTCACGTCATTTGGGCGGCGGCGCATCAGCAGCTCTGCGACAAGCATGCTGCCGAAATTGGCGGCGCACTAGTAAAATTCAGCCCTAGGTCTTTGAGGCAGTGGATATGGGATTCTATTGTCACGTATTTTACGTGAGATTCTGTACAACAGGCATACTGAAGATGGTATACCCATTGAATGTTATGTAGATAAATCATTCCTTGTGGGATAATAGACACTTTACAAAAAGTGTGACTGAGAAAGGATTATGGATTGACCTTGCTGGCTTGAAACAAATGCTGGAAAAGAAATCTCTAAAATTAAATGGGTGGATATAAGTCATCAACTGTCTTGCAACATAATGCTTTGTATGGAGGTCTTTGATTTAATTTGTTTTGAAATTTTGATTGTACATATAAACTATAATTTTTATTTAAAGAGAGAGAAAGAAATCTGCTAATTGTACATTAAATGTGTTTAATTGTATGCAGTTGATGGACATTAATTTACTTGTGCCCCTATAAAAAGGAAAAGACTGAAACTGTGGTTGCTTGGGTGAGGAGGGGCATGTTTAATGTGTATCTCTGTAGTGTTATACTGTGGTGGTGGACTGCCCAAGGCAGGTACTCTGTTCTTTTTCCTCCACCCAGGAAAGAGGAGCATAACTAGGGAAGTGGGTATATGAGGTGGTTGCCTGTTGCTTTAATCAGACTGGAACAGGAATTTACCCACACTATTAACATCATTCTGAACCACAGGCTGACCATCTAGTCAACTGAGCTACCTGCTCCCCACCTTTGTAATAAGTGCTTATAAAAGTGTGTAAAGATTGCCCCTAGTACTATCCTTCACTACTTGGCTTTCTGGAAGATAACATTTCCTACCTCTTTCAAGATTTATATCATGAAATCAGTAACATCCGAGCAGATTTGAGTGTTTTGCGTCGCTAAAGTGTAGAAAGCAGAGGAAAATTGAGCGTGGATGATCACATGCCCATAAGGGAACTTGCCTAATATTTTGTCCCCACATAAATTTTATCTATTCACTTTGCTGAAATGATCCAATACACTCTAATGCAAGACAGGAAAATCTTCCATCAGCCCCGCCGACACCCCCTCCCACCCTGCCCGGCTCAGCCTGTACCATATGCATGACTTTGATCCTCAAAAAGTGTTGGAAAATCTTCACATCAAAAAAAAAGACTGCTTTATCAGCATGGTAAGAATACTAATTGGAATAGGAAATAAAATAGTATACAATATATTTATATATACACAGTGGGAAAATAGATACCTATTGGTGAATTTATGACCACGACCTTCTTGAGGTTCAGAGGTCATAAATGCTTCAAAATGTAGCTCTATTTTTGAAAAAATTTACTCAAATTAAATAAGGAAATACACTCACTAGGTAATTTTCATATTAATATTTCCCCCTTTCTCAGTGTGAATAGCAGGATAGTGAGACTATTTTTTTCAAAAACAAAACTTTCTCTATTTTCTTATCCAAGGCCTGCCTGATGCAATTTTTAAGTGGGACATCAAACAGACAGCTAGTGCTCTCATCTGAAACAATGGAACTAAGCGTTGTGTATTGGATAGGGTTCCCCCGACCAACAAAATTCCTCCTACCTGAAGCTGATTCCTCTGTGGATTCCCGCCATCCTCCAGTACTGACTCCCTTTCCCTTAATACGCCACTTCTGACTCAGCTCCGTATAGGATTTCCAATCTACCTCCCTCCCCTCTTATAAGGCCTGACCACGAAATCAGGCCAGTAACCATAGCACCCTACCTGCTGCCCATCCAATATGCACTAACAATAAAAATTAACACCTCTGTTCCTCTAAACTTATACTCATTCTGAACTTGACAGAACACAAAACAAAAACTACAACAATAATACACCACTACATTCTTGTGTTACTGGGAGCCATGACAGGTAGATCATAAAATTAACAGTGAAAATTGTACTACAGCACCACTACTGGTATTACAAGGAGCAGTAAACATTTTAACATGGGAATTCCCATAGGACATGTTTACATAGCAGTCTTAAATGGGGCAAGCAACCCACCTGGCAATGCTAATATATTACATAGATAATTCATAATGAGGGGTAGGATTCCAGCATTTCAAAAGCTAAGTTGAGACAAAATGTTTCTTTTGTTCCCCTTTTAACATGAGACCAATCTAAGCTATAGAATATCAACCAGTTATCCCTACTGTTTAGTAAACAAACTATTAATTTAAACAATTGAGACGCTGATAGCGAATGGAAGTGTTTTTGGAGATACTTTTCTAAAAAATAGGTTGTGATTCTAGCAAACTGCCGGAAAAATATTGGCAAAACCTTCCATTGTAAACACTTATGCTGTACCCAATATAAAATAACTTGATGTAACAACAATAACAACCTGCATTTATATAGAACCTTCAATGTGGTAAAATGTCCCAAGATGCTTCACAGGAGCAATTATCAAACAAAACTTGACAACAAGCCACATAAGACAGGAAAGAGGTAGGTTTTAAGGACTATCTTAAAGGAGCAGAGGAAGATAGAGACGTTAAGGAGGGAATGCCAAAGCTTAGGATGCAAATAGACAGTGGGCGCAAATGCTAAAACCTCCTATTTCCCTTCCCGCAGTAATACTGCACATTAAGCAGCATAAAAAATCCCTCAGAAAATCTAATCAGATAAGCATACCTCTTCCATTGCAAATGTTTCTCCCATATTTCCAAATTATGTGCACTCCGATTTTCTAGAAACCCCAAGAGATATTCCTCATGAGTATATCCTGAGAATAATTGATGGATATTCACAGCTGCATTAACCTTCTTCTGGATTTCACTGGCTTTTGCTATTGCATCCTATAGTGTAAAAGAGAAATCGATGCATCAGTTACTCAAAAAATGCAAAGGAACATTTATTCTGCAATAGACATACAGAGATTTGTTTTAAAGAATAACTAAATCATGAATCTTTCTGAATATGAATATCCCCCTTTTACTGTGCAGTGACCACTATCAGTGGAACAGTGTCTAATACCCTGCATTCACTGCACTATGGTTGTTGGTTACAGCGACAATAAAATACAATCAGCACTGGTTGCAATGCATTTTGTCAATCAGCACTGGTTGTACCCTTTGCACCAGAGAATATTCCACAATATCAATCACCACGACCCAAGGCAAAAATTAGCATTTTCCATGCCTTTGGGACTTATGTAAAATTGCTGTATTTGGAGGGGCATAAATCATTCTTCACACAGTAGGGCTGATTTTTGTCTTCAAATTTAAGTCAGTTATAAATGGCTGAGAATTGGAGCAAATTTCACTGCAAAAGTACAAATAGCATTCAATTCTCATTTGCACAATTAGTAACAGCACCAGATGCATACTCAGTCTAACCCAGGGACAACATGTGGTAGGTGTAGGTAGTAATTAGGTGTAAGCAATATTCAAAAGAATGGGGACAATTAAAATGGGGGTCAAAATTGGGTAAGTTTTGGGAGAGCATTAAAGTCATCTCACATTATTAGCAGTCGTTGCCAAGGCAGGAGATTAAGATGTGGCAGGCAAAAAATGACAAAGAAGGATGCAGGCATGGGTTTGCAGCCAGGTTGTAGAGCAACTCAGCATCCAATCCCTCATTTGATGGCTGCTGAAGTCACAGTAGCTTTTCATGAAATGCCTGGAAGAAGGTTGCACTCTGTGCCACTCTACAGCAGCAATCTCAAAGATCAGCATTACAACACACAAAGAGGTGCAGCCATGTTACTGGCCACAGCTGACTGTTACTAGTGCCTCTGTGATAGCTGCAGGTGTCCTTATGCTAGATGAAAGCTGTGTCATGTGCTTCTCTGCTGACCCAGATTCTGAGAAGATTGATCCTACTTTCACAGCTGGTAAGAGTGACAGAGCCTAAATAAGTGATTTGTGGCACTTGCGACTAATCAGCTAACATTAGGTCTTGATTACAGTAGAATGTCTTCCTTGATGCAGTACCACAGTGACATTATGTAAGTGGAATAGTTGCAAAGAACTATACAATTTGACAGACATACAAATATTGTTGTGAAGGCATCAATACTTTGTGGCATAGTTTCCTTTGGGATTAGGCACCTCTGCAAGCATAATTCACAAACTAGTGAGGGAAATTGCCCTTTCTGTGCAAACATGGGGTGAGAGTGATGAACACACACACACACACACGCCACCCCCCTCCCCCCGATTAACTGAAAAATAAAGAGATTTTCTCTTTACAGCATGGCTGTCACTGGGATCTTCCTAGAACAGTTATTTTCAGGCAATGTTGAAGATCAATTTGGGCAGGCTTTCCGGGAGAAATGCAGGAACCGGGGTTTCGGTCTGTTTCTTATACTTGCTTCTCAGGGCTTCTTAAAGAGATAGAAAAACTGGCAGGCTTTTTCAAAGAGCTGGAACAGGCTGAATTGGGGTTTGTCCTTGGCAGGTTGATTTTTTTTCTCCTTTTCAAAACTCTGTCCATACCCCAACTGCCTGCCCAAAGCAAAACCAAAAATTTCTCAGGAGTCAAGCCTCCTGACCCCTATAAATCTTGACCTGTCACTTCTCTGTAAACATCTTCCCCAAGTCAAAAAAGCCCCCTGCAGGGTATTTATCTGAAAACAGGTGCTTTCCAATAACTGTTGTTTACCAGCCAAGTCCAACAGACCTTCTGATGACCTCTTTTAAAAAAAAACACCAAGTCCAGCATCTATGGAATCCTTTTTTCAGTTTGAAAACACAAGTTCTCAACATTTAACAAAAAAATGGAAGCATTCATAACACCATTGGTGCCAGGAAAAGAAACTGGGAAAAAAAACTAATTAACAATTGGCACAAAAACTCATGAAAACAAATGATGAAAACAACAACACAAGGACCAAGAAATGGTTCAAAACACTTGATGTTTTAAATGCTCTTCTGATATAACTGACCTTGTGGCCTTTTCCTCACAAGGTGGACACTAAGTCCCCAGCATACCTGCTTGTCACAAAATGAACTAGAATCCTTCCCACCTCTTGTGGGTATCCTAATGAAGCTTCCATCTGCTCAAGATAGATGTTTTAAAAGCCTACCAAGATCTGACTGGAAGTTAATATTGGGCCTAAATTAAATGGCGATCCAGCAGGCCTATGATTTTTCAAGGTATATCAGAAACTAAAATCGGCCCCGGTAAATGTAGAAATACCTGGGATTTATTGTCACATTGCCACCATCATGACAATTGGTTTGATACAAACACTAAAGTTATAAGATTGCAAAGGTCTGATCACAATAAGAACTACTCGCACCCAGATCAGAGCTGATCATAACCAGAAGGCTGACCAGGAAAAGTTGTTAGCCGATTTATGTAGGATACCAAAGAGAGACCCACAAAACATTCATAGTGAATTTAGTATCTATATTGCAATAGTACATCATTAAATCCCCATCCCATTCCATTCTTCTCATGCCATACCAATCCTATTCCTTTCATCCCTCTCATATCATCCCCATTCCATCCTCCAATGCATTCCACACCCTATCCCTCCCATGCCATCCCTCACTCCCCCTCCCATGCCGATTCTCCACCAATGTGAAAGCATAATGTCCAATCTCCCTAACAATTCAGTATTAGCTAACCGATAGTAGGAGGCTCAATTTGAGAATTGTCCAGCCCTCCTTCTGCCTCATCCTCACTATCCCTTTCATCCTTCACTGTTCCAACTAACTGACATACCTGTGCTTGCTTATCCTCCTCCTGGCAATAATATTGTTTTAACATATTGATATGACACAACCGATTCTTTTTCCGGTGATCTAGGGTGTCAATCAAATAATTTACTTCACCAATTCTCTTGATCACTTTATATGGACCATTGTACCATGCTTTCAATGGTTCACCCTGTGAAAGCAGAATACTAACATTTCATCTCCTGTTTAAAATGTTCGGGTCTTAGCATGCTTGTCTGCCCATTTCTTCCAAGTTGTTTGGCTTTAAGGCGTTCCTGAGCCACTTTGTAGGCTCTCATGAACCGTTCCTGGAACATGGACACATAACCGAGCACAGAAGATTCATCCCTCTGTTCCAAAAACCCTTCTTTAGTTTTAGAGGACCTCTCATTTCACATCTATAAACTAATTCAAAAGAGCTAAAATTTGTCGACTCATTAGGTGAATCTCTAGCAGCAAACACAAGAAATTCTAGCCCTTTATCCCAATCATGGGGATATTCATGACAGTATGCCCTGATCATTGTTTTGAGGGTCTGATGGTACCTTTCTAAAGCTCCTTGTGTCTGTGGGTGGTAGGCTGAAGACTTTAGCTGTGTTATACATAAGTTACCCATAACTTCCTAAAAAACTTTAGATATGAAATTGGAACCTGATCCGGCTGAATCTTAAGCGGTAATCCATATCTAGTAAAGAACTGGGTTAACTTCTCTACCACTACCTTAGCAGAAATTGTTCTCAAGGGAATGGCCTCGAGGAATCGAGTAGACATATCCATGATAGTGAGTATTGGTGTCCTGCTTTTGTTTTTGGTAAGAGCCCTACACAGTCTACCAACACCCTACTAAATGGTTTCCCAATAACTGGTATGGGAATTAGAGGTGCCGGTTTTATGGCAGGTTGTGGTTTTCCCACAATTTGGCACATATGGCATGTTTTATAAAACTGCACCATGTCCTTGGAAAGGCCAAGCCAATAAAAATATTGACCTATATGTGATTGGGTCTTCCGGATCCCCACATGTCCCACTATAGGAATTTCATGCACTATCCTTAATAGTTCTTGATGATACCACTATCTCATGAACAACCGTCCATTCTTCATCCGCAGGTCTGTGAGGAGGTCTCCATTTCCTCATCAGAATCCCATTTTGGGGATTATTAGGGCTGATTGTGCCACTTTATTTAACTCTGGATCAGCTTGCTGTGCCATGATCAGAGAAGAATTATTAAACATTTCCTTTGGATTATCCAAATCCCCAAAATAGGTTTGAGATATTCAGCTAACTGACGGTGGTGCCAATTTTACCTCCGACAATGGAACTTGTTGCTCGAGTTACTACTCATGAAGGAAAAATTCCTGGAACCTTTTCTTGTAACTGTTCTGTCTCTAACTTCACTTGGTTTTTCCATGACTACTGGAGAAGCTACTACTTTTGCTCTGGCCAAATCATTCCCCAGGAGTAGGTCGACTCCAAGTACTGGCAAACTATGGACAACTCCTACAGCTACCGTTTCAGAAATTAGGTCACACTCTATGTGCACCCGATACTCCCTGCCAACTAAAATGTTAGCATTCAGTGCGCTCTCTGGTGGAAATGTTATGCCTTCCCCAGCAAAAGAGTTTGGGTGGCTCTTGTATCCCTAAGTATAACCATAGATTTTTGCCTGCCTCACTTGAGGGATAAGAAGTTACATTTCCTTTCGACAAGAATTCCCTATAACTCTCAGGTATCTTATTCACAACCCCTGCACTCACAGTAGTTTTTGTACTTGGTCTTACAGCTGCAGTCAGAGCTACAGCCTGGTCTGTCTTACTCCCAGTCAGGGCCCCTTTCACTGCATTGGCTTCGCACACCCCAATAAGTCCCATGGGTTTTCCCCGCATCTTCCAATATTCTGCACAAAGATGTCCCATCTTGTGACAACGGTAACATTTAGGCTTGTGGACCTCACTTCCACCCTCAGCACCTTCCTTTCTAGCCTGAGGAGGAGATCCTGGGGCAATCTCAGCTGTCCCTTCTTATCCCCGGCTACATGTCTTCCTTTCACCCTTCCACCTTCTATCCTTCTTGGGTTTGTGGTGTTGACAGACAAAGGGTTTATGCTTGTGCACAACCTTATAATCATCAGCAATTTCCGCTGCATATCTGGCCGTTGAAACCTTCTGGTTCTCTACATGGGTTCTTACTAATGGAGGGAGTGTATTTTTAAATTCGTCCAGGAGAATTAGTTCCCAAGGTTCTCATACGTGGCTTCTATCTTTAGTGCCCATATCCAACAATCAAAATTAATTTGCTTTACCCTCTCAAATTCTATAGAAGTCTGCCCAGACAATCTCTGGAAGTTCCGAAATTTGTCAGTAAGCTTCAGGGACTAACTCATACGCAGCGAGAATAGCCTTTTTTGTCATCTCATAATCTGCAGAAGCCTCCTCAGAAAGCATAAACTTCATGAGCTCTTCCCATCAACCTGTTTTACATATGCAGAGTCCAGCTTTCATCAGCTACTTCATCTGTTTGGCTATCCTTTCAAAAGAAATGAAAAATGCCTCTACGTCCCTTTCTTCAAATTTTCGGAATGCTTGCACAAACTCTCCACTGGGTCCTGGGCTGGAGACAGATCTTTCCTCACCAGACATTTCACTGGAGTCAAGACCACCACTTTATCTTAGTTCCATCTTTCTAATCTGGTATTCCCTTTCTCTCTCCTTTTCCTCTCTATCAAGTTCAAGTTTTTTTTTATTTCCATTGCTTTTTCCTGCTCAAGTTCTCTCATTTCTATTTATTTTTCTTTGTCAAGTTCAAGCTGTCTCATTTGTAGCTGAATTTTAGCTAATTCAACTGCGCTACCCTCTGGTTTGCTTTCTTCCCATTTCAAATGCTGTGCTATTACTTCAATTATGTCTGCTTTCTTAGTTCCTGGTTTTAACTCTTAACACCAATAGTTCTGCCAAATGCTTAAGTTTAACCTTTGTTAAGTTACTCAATTCACTCAGGGATACATCCTCCTTCCCCAGAAAGGTTGCAGCAACCATTAGACATTACGGTGGCATAGACTTTATTATATAAGAAACTAGTTCTTTTTATTTCTTCCTTTTCCAATTATTATTACCCCACTTACAATTGTACGTCGTTGGCGTTGGGTTTATCCCCCAATTAAAATGTTACGAGCAAAGCGGGAGGAGTGCACTGTTTATTCTAGTGCCATTTCTCCACAGGTAACAACATATGTTTTAAAATTTTCCCGCTGACTAATACAGTCATTTATATACTCTACATTTCCCAGAATAGAACACACTAACCAGGTTTCTTTAATGAACAATAAAATTATCAGTTTACTATAGAACAAGACTTAACTAGTAATGAAGTAAAGCATAAATACACAGATTTAAATTTGAAAGACCCTTTTTACCTGAGCCCCTCACACACACACACATACATTCATGTGTTAACTGGAAAAATAAAAGGGATTTTTAAAAATTCAGAGCTCTGTTACAGACAAAAGAAAAACACTTGGGCTGATTACTTTACTCATTTTTGAAGAAAACAGCAGATGGGATATGTTGTTCCAAAACTGGCATACAGTGTAGCCTCCAGGTACACATAGACAGGTCACTGAGATCTTTTAGAACAGTTCTTTTCAGGCAGCGATGAGAAGTAATTTAGCAAGCTTTTCCTCAAAGTTAGGAGATGAGATGAATTGACGCAGTGGACTTCTCAGCATCTTTTAGAGATGCTGGAAAATGAGCTGGGTTGTGGTCTTCTCTCCTGCCTTCACTTTTTCAGCAGCAGGCTAACTTTATCAGCCACTCACTCCAGAAGGGAAAAATACATTGGCAGTACAACCAAAAGCCTGCAAGTTTTCTTCTCTCTCAGATGTGCTCTGCTGCTCCAGGGCTTATCCAATCAAGGGGGGCGCTACTGACTTCTCTGCCCACATTTTCCCCTGTTACCAAGGTTTTTATTCTATTTTTTACTTTCCATGTGACAACCAGCATATGTTGTTGCCAAATTAGATCTTTCAGTCCCCTTTGATTACCGTCTTGAAAAAAAACTGGTCCAACGTTTATTCAGTTTGACTATGAATTCCTCAAAAAATATTGTAATAAAAAAAACAGAAACACTTCCATAACAGAGTGCAGTGTAGACCATGGCACCAGTGGGCATGGGACTATACAGGAAAAAGCAGCAAAGTGCAGAAATGCAGTTGTTATAGGTGATTCCATAGTCAGGGGGACATATAGGCATTTCTGCAACCGTTACCACAAGTTCCGCATGGTGTGTTGCCTCCCTGGTGCTAGGGTAAAGGACATCATAGAGAGGGTGTAGGATATTTGCAGGGGGAAGGGAATGAGGCAAAACCAACAACATAGCAGAAGCACGTATTGAGGTCCTATGGTCAGATTTTCAGGAGCTAGGGAGGAAGTTAAAGAGTAGGACCTCGAAGGTAATAATCTCTATGTACTACTGTACTCAGTGTTTATGTACTGAGAAAGGCAGCAGCGGCAGGAGATAAAAACCAGTGGCAGAGAGCCCCTTCTACCTGTTTCTATCTGTCAGCACCGAGGTATGACGTAACAGGAAAACAGGTAGGTGATTGGTGGGTATCTCTTCCATGTCTCTTTCTGGCCAAGTGGTTTAAATCAAGAGACATTATTATAGCTGAAGAGTACAGTTATGAAATTCACTTTAATAATATTTAACATCCAAATTAATTGAATAGAATAGAGATGGCTGGGCAGGCCGTGTGTTGCAGCTGTAGTATGTGGGAGCTGGTGGACACCAGTGCGATCCACGGTGGCCACATCTGCAGCAAGTGTTGGCTGCTCGAGGACCTTCAGCTCAGAGGTGATGAGCTGGAGTCCAAGCTGCGAACACTGCGACACATCAGGGAGGGGGAGAGTTACCTGGACACTGTTTCAGGAGACAGTCACACCCCTTTAATTAATTACATCAAATTTAGACCGTGGACAAGAACAGGAGGCTGTGACTGCGAGCGAGGCAGGTATGGGGATCCAGAATTTAGCTTTGGAGGAGCCTCAGCCAGTGCCCTTATCCAATAGGTACAAGGTTCTTGCTCCTGGTGTGAATGAGGGCACAAACTGCAGGGAGGATGAGTGAACTAACCACAGCACCCTGGTTCAGAGTGCCATTCAAGTGGGGGAGAAAAAAGAAATGTAGTAATAATAGGGGATAGCATAGTTAGGGGAATATAGATACTGTTCTCCGCAGCAGAGACAGGGAGACCCGACGGCTGTGTTGCCTACCTGGTGCCAAGGTTAAGGACATCTCTTCTAGGCTGGAGAGAAACTGGGGTGGAAGGGGAAGGATCCAGTTGTCATGGTCCACATAGGTAACAACGACATAAGTAGGACTAGGAAAGAGGTTCTGCTGAGGGACCATGAGCTGCTCAGGGCTAAATTAAAAAGCAGAACCACAAAGGTAATAATCTCCGGATTACTATCTGAGCCACATGAAAATTGGCATAGGGTAAAAAAGATTAGAGAGGTAAACGCGTGGCTCAAAGATTAGTGTCGGAGAAATGGGTTCTGATTCATGCGGCACTGGCACCAGTACTGGGGAAGGAGAGAGATGTTTGGTTGGGATGGGCTTCATTTGAATCATGCTGGGACCAGTGTCTTGGTGAATCATATAACTAGGGTTGTAGATAGGACTTTAAACTAATTAGTGGGGGGGGGGGGGGGAGGGGGGAGGGTTCAATTGAAGGGAAGTTTTAAAAAATCAAAAAGAAACGAGAGAGCAGAGCTGCAGGGTAGTGAAGAGGCGAACAGTAATCAAAGTGCGACAAGAAGGGGCAGAAAAGTGCAGCAGAAATTAGAACCAGAATGAGTAATAATGGTAAAAAGTCAAAGCTTAAGGCTCTTTATCTGAATGCAAGCAGCATTTGTAACAAAATAGATGAGTTGACGGCACAAATAGAAATAAATGAATATGACTTGATAGCTATTACAGAGACATGGTTGCAGGGTGACCAAAACTGGGAACTCAATATTCAAGGATATTCGATGTTCCGGAAAAATAGGCAAAAAGGAAAAGGAGGTGGGATGGTTTGTTAATAAAGGAAGGTATCAGTGCAGTGGTGAGTAGTGATATAGGTGCAATAGATCGTGATGTGGAATCAGTTTGGGTGGAAATAAGGAATAGCAAGGGTAAGAAGTCACTGGTGGGAGTCGTCTATAGGCCCCCGAAAAGTTGCCTCACTGTGGGACAAAGTATAAATCGGGAAATAATGGAGGCACATAAGAAGGGCGTTACAATTGTCATGGGTGATTTTAATCTGCATATTGACTGGACAAATCAGATAGACAGAGGTAACATGGAAGACGAATTTGTAGATGCATCAGGGATTGTTATTTAGAGCAATACGTTGCAGAACCTACCCGGGAACAGGCTATTTTAGATCTAGTAATGTGTAATGAGGTAGGACTAATAAGAGATATCATAGTTAAGGATCCTCTAGGGGGTAGCAATCACAATATGGTAGAATTTCAAATTCAGTTTGAGGGCGAGCAACTCGGGTCTCAAACCAGTGTCCTCAACTTAAACAAGGGCAATTACAGAGGTCTGAAGAAAGAGTTGTCTAAAGCAGTCTGGGAAAATAGACTAAGCGGAAGGTCAGTGGATGAGTAGTGGCAGACATTTCCGCAGATATTTCATAACGCTCAGCAAAAATTTATCCCGGTCAAAAAGAAGGACGCGATGAGAAGGATGAACTACCTGTGGTTAACAAAAGCGGTCAACAAAAGTATCCAATCAAAAACTAAGGCATAGAAAGTGGTGAAAACTAGTGGTAGGCCAGAGGATTGGGATTTTTTTTTTCTTTGGAACCAGCAGTGGATGACTAAAAAGCTAATAAAGATGGAGAAAATTGATTATGAAAGTAAATTGGCTGGAAATATAAAAACAAACAGCAAGAGCTTCTACAGGTATATAAAAAGAGAGTAACTAAAGTGAGTGTGGGACACTTGGAGGATGCGATTGGAGAATTGATAATGGGGAACGGGGAAATGAAAGATAATTTAAACCAATATTTTGCATTTGTCTTCATGGTGGAGGACACTATAAACACCCCACAGATATCAGATAAGCAAGGAGCTAATGGGAGGAAAGATCTTGTAACAGTCTCTATCACGAGGGACAAAGTATTTGACAAACTAATGGGACTAAAGGCAGACAAGGCACCAGGACCTGATAGCCTACATCAAAGGGTTTTAAAGGAAGTGGCTGCAGAGATAGTGGAGGTATTGGTCGAAATATTCCAGAACTTTCTGGATTGTGGGAGGGTCCCAGTGGATTGGAAAACCCTAATGTGACAGGGGAGGGGGTAAAAGAGGTGACATTGCACTGTTGATCAAGGAGTCAATTACTGCAGTAAGGAGGGATAATATCTTAGAAGGTTCCTCAAATGAGGCCATATGGGTAGAACTTAAAAACAAAAAGGGGGCAATCACTTGGCTGGAAGTGTACTACAGGCCGCCAAACAGTCAGGGAGAGATAGAGGAGCAGATATGTAGGCAAATCTCAGAGAGTTGTAAAAATAATAGGGTAATAATAGTAGGGGATTTCAACTTCCCCAATATCAACTGGGATAGTCTTAGTGCAAAAGGCTTAAAGGGGGCGGAATTCTTAAAATGCATACAGGACAGGTTTTGGAGCTAGTACGTAGAAAGTCTTACAAGAGAAGGGGCAGTACTGGACCTAATCCGAGGGAATGAAGCTGGACAAGTGGTAGAAGTGTCAGTGGGGGAACATTTCGGGGATAGTGCCATAACTCTAAAATCAAGGTAGTTATGGAAAAGGACAAAGATGGACCGGAAATAAAGGTACTGAATTGGGGGAAGGCTGATTTTAAGATGATAAAACAGGATCTGGCCAAAGTGGACTGGGAGCAGCTACTTTGAGGAAAGTCAACATCAGATCAGTGGGAGTCATTCAAAAAGGAAATAGTGAGAGTTCAGAGCCAACCTGTACCCATTAAGCTGAAGGGTAGGACCAACAGGTCCAGGGAACCCTGGATGTCAAGGGATATAGAGGCAATGGATGGGGTAAAAATTGAGATGGAGGAGGTACTAAAAAGACTGGCTGTACTTAGGGTAGATAATTCATCTGGTCTGGATGATTTGCATCGCAGGTTGCTAAAGGAAGCAGGGATGCAGATAACAGAAGGGTTTGCCACAATCTTCCAATCTTCCCTGGATAGGCGGGAGGTGCCAAAGGATTGAAGAGTTGCAAATGTGACACCCTTATTCAAGAAAGAGTGTAGGGACAGTCCTACAACTACAGGCCAGTTAATTTAACATCAGTGGTGGGTAGGTTTTAGAGAAAAAAATCAAGACACTTGGAGAGGGTCGAGTTAATTACAGAGAGGCAGCATGGATTTGTGAAAGGGAGATCATGCTTGACTAATTGAATTTTTTGACTGAAGTAAAAGAGAAGGTTGATGAAGGGAATATGGTGGTTGTCCTTATGGATTTAAAAAAAAGTGTTTGATAAGGCACCACATAAAAAGTTGGTTAACAAAACTGAGGTTAATTGAAATGGAGGGTTGGTGTCCAATTGCGTAAAAGATTGGCTTCAGGACAGAAAACAGCAAGTCGTCGTAAATGGTTGTTTTTCAGACTGGAGGATGGTAGACAGTGGTGTTCCCCAAGGGTCATGCTAGGACCAGTTTTTTTTTGCGAGATATAAATGACTTGGATCTTGTAATACAGAGTAGATTTCAAAATTTGCCAATGACACCAAATTTGGATGTGTGGCAAACAGCGAGGATGATATGACCTGCCTGCAACAGGACATAGATAGGCTAGCAGAATGGGCAGATAGGTGGCAGATGGAATTTAATACTGACAAGTGTGACGTGATGAATTATGGCAGAAGGAATAGGGAGAGGCAATATATACTTAATGGTACAATTCTAAAGAGTATGCAGGAACAGAAGGACCTGGGGGTGCATGTGCATCAATCTTTGAACGTGGCAAAACATACTGAGAGAATGGTTCGCAAAGCATGCGGGATCTTGAGCTTCATAAATAGAGGCATTGAGCACAAAAGCAGGAAAGTTATGCTGAACCTTTATAAAGCTCTGGTTTGGCCTCAACTAGAGTATTCTTTCCAGTTCTGGTCACCATACTTTAGGAAGGATGTGAGGGTCCTTGAGTGGGTGCAGAGGAGATTTACCAGAATGGTTCCAGGGATGGGGGATTTTAGTTACAAGGTTAGGTTGGAAAAGCTGGCTTTGTTCTCCTTAGAACAAAGGAGATTGAGGGGCGATTTCTTAGAAGTGTACAAGATTACGATAGGCTTAGATAAGCTAGACAAGGAAAAACTATTCCCATGAACAAATGGTACAAGCACTACGGGACACAGATTGAAAGTATTGGGCAAGAAATGCAGGAGGAATAGGAGGAAGCACTTTTTTTAAGCAGCGGGTAGTAATGACCTGGAACTCACTGCCCACAATGGTGGTAGAAGCGGAGACAATCAATGACTTTAAAAGGAAGTTAGATGACAACCTGAACGAAATAAACTTGCAGGGCTATGGAGATCGAGCGGGGGAGTGGAACTGACTGGATTGCTCCGTGGAGATGATGCGGTGAATGGCCTCGTTCTGTGCCATAAATGACTATGAGCCAGATTTTGAGTAGTAGGTAGTCTCCCAGCACCAAGCCGAAAGGTGGGGGAAAGCCCGTCTCTGCCTTTTCATACACCCCCGGAGAGATCCTCTGGTCTATTTAAATCTAAGTTTCAGGAGCCGGAATTCCTGTCCCTTTCAAGACATGGATGCCGCCTCCGAGAGCTGCCAGCCGATCAGAGGGCCGGCAGCCCCAAGTGCAGTGGTCACCAGTGGGTTTCCGGGGCTAGTGCGGAAGGTCCCGGTGAGGGAAGCTGGTTGAGGGTTGGTTGTGTAGTCCAGGGTGAGGGGGGAATCCCAGGTGGGTAAATTGGTTCCTAGCAGGGGACATCCATAGGCCACAGATGAGGGCCACACCCACACCCATCCTGCCAAGCCCACAGGGAGGGTGTCTCATGTTACAAGGCATCCTCCCGCATGGCAAAGGCACCCCACACAGCTGTAAGATACCAGCGGCAGCAGAAGGAGGCCCTTAATAGGCCACTTATGTGCCTCAATTGGCCTCTGGGCAGGAAGGCAGTTGTCGGCCTATCCCACATCCAGGAAGATGGTTTGGCGACGGGGAGGTGACGGGCCCTCCCCTGGCCCCCACCATGTTACTCCATGCCCCCTCGTCTCATTCCCTGCCTCATGGGGTCACATAAAATCGCGGCCCATGACTCTATGGGACCCCCATACAGAGGCACAGAGGCAATACAACCAATGGGTGGCACAGTGGCGCAGTGGTTAGCACCGCAGCCTCACAGCTCCAGGGACCCGGGTTCGATTCCGGGTACTGCCTGTGTGGAGTTTGCAAGTTCTCCCTGTGTCTGCGTGGGTTTTCTCCGGGTGCTCCGGTTTCCTCCCACAAGCCAAAAGACTTGCAGGTTGATAGGTAAATTGGCCATTATAAATTGTCACTAGTATAGGTAGGTGGTAGGGAAATATAGGAATAGGTGGGGATGTTTGGTAGGAATAGGTGGGGATGTTTGGTAGGAATATGGGATTAGTGTAGGATTAGTATAAATGGGTGGTTGATGTTCGGCACAGACTCGGTGGGCCGAAGGGCCTGTTTCAGTGCTGTATCTCTAATCTAATGCCACCTGATCAGCAGGCCAACCACTGAGCAAGCCATCGGTCTTCTCAAGTTGCAATTCTAGTGCCCGGACCAGTTGGGTTGTGGCCACCAATACTCTCCTGCAAGGGTGTCTGTCATTATGGTGGTCTGCTGCGCTGTCCAGAACATGGCTTGGGAGAGGTGTGAACCTTGAGGATACTGAGGCCCTGGATAGAGACAGCTCATCAGGGGAACAGGAATAGGAGGTGAGAGAGGAGGAGGCAGAAAAAGATAACACTGAACAGAAAGGTGTCCTTGCTGCATGATGAGGTGGTCTACTCCTGCCACCCTCTGGCAAGAGGACCTTGCTCCTCTCCCTCACAGCATACAGCATCAACTCCAGGTCAATATCGATGAAGCGAGGGGCAACCCTGCCCCGGTGCCAGGCCTCCGGCTCCACTGTGACATCTCACTTCCCTCTGGTGCAATAGAAGGCTTTGGCACAAAATGTAGATCTCTCTCTCTCTCTCTCTCTCTCAAGACTACCATCTTCCTCAATGACGGCTGCCATGAGAATCTACGTCCCATACTTCATCTGACCCACCTCTGTTTTCTAAGTGGACAGGAAATCCTTCTCCATACCAATTAAGGACCTCCGCTTGTGAAAATCAAAACATTAATCAGTTACCCCGGAAGTCGGTTTCTGACACAAAAGCAAGACTTGGCTCCTGTTTCCCACCAGTGGTGAAAGTTCAGCCCGGAGAGTGTTGGCACCTCGCTTGACCGTACCCCAGAGACAGAGAATCGGCACCTTGCCTGACCGTATCCCAGAGGTGAGGGAGAGAGTTGGCAGCTTGCCTGACCGTAACCCGGGAGGGAGAGAGTGGGCACCTCCCCTGACCGTACCCCGGGGGTGGGGGGGAAGAGAGAGAGAGTGAGAGAGTCAGCTGCTCACCTTATGGTACCCTAGGGAGACAGAGTCGGCACCTCACCTGACCCTATCCCAGAGAGTCACACCTCGCCTGACCCTATCCCAGAGAGTCACACCTCGCCTAACTGTATCCCAGAGAGTTGGCACTTCCCCTGACCGTATCCCGGCGGGGGAAAGAGAGAGAGAGAGTCAGCAGCTCACCTTATGGTACGCCAGGGAGACAGAGTCAGCACCTCACCTGACCCTATCCCAGAGAGTCACACCTTGCCTGACTGAATCCCAGAGAGTTGGCACCTCGCCTGACTGTACTCCTGGGAGCTTACCTTGTGCAGTTTTTTTTCTTGCACTTAGCAAACACTTTCCTGAACCAACATTTTTACAAATTTGTTATGCATCTCATCCTGCTAAGAAAAGATTTAATTTCCACAACTCACCTCCGCCCCAGTCGAAAATGGCACCGAAAACTAAACGTGCCCCACGTAGATAATGTTCACATACCTCAAAGTTTAATTTAATGCAATAAACGGAGTTGGGTTTTAAAAGAATTTCTGTTAACCACCACTTCCCTGAAACAACATTTTGACAGATTTGTCATGCAGCTTATCCTGCTAAAAAAATTAAATGCCACTATTCACCTCTGTTCCAGTCGAAAAAGGCGCTGAAAAATAACCCAGGCACCACCCACCAAATAAACCCAGCAACAGAGGCACGCATTATTGTCGCATTATATTGTAACATTAAGGTATCAAGTTTACTGGATGTAACAATTTTTGGTTCATTTGATAGAAGCCACCTGGAATAAAGGAGGAAGGTCCTAAACCCTTAAAAAGACCAATCTAAACAGCCCAGACGGATAAAAACTATTATTATTATAGATTGCCGCACTGTTTGTATTTTTCTTATTAAGGACGGGTTTGAAATGAAACAAGTAAGGGAGTTTTGATTATAACTGTACATTTAATTGATATCTGTAAACACAGATTTTGATTAGTTTCAGGCCTCATCCTGCTTAAGTTTACCTACTGAATGAATGGAAGAATGCAGGAGGGTAAATGTGAAAGACACAATAGGCGAGATTTTCCTGGTGTCTCAAACCAGGAAAAATACATTGTCTGGGTGGGTCAGACTGCACATCTATAAAGAAACCCATCTAATTTTCCTTCATTAACTTAATTGGGGGGTAATCAGGCAAGTTATTTTAGAAGCATGCGCTGCAGTCCCCTTAATTTGCCAATTTGCTGCACTCAGACCTGGGTGAAGACCCAGGTAAATCTCACCTGGTATCCAGCACAGATCAGTTATTATTAAGGCCTTTGATGATACAATTGCATAAGATACTGGGCAATACAAGGACTCTATTGAATGTATGATGTGGGGACTGCTTATGGGAGTGACCAGCACTGCTGAACCTGAGAATATCCAAGGCAAATTGTAACAGTTACCAAGCAGAATCCACGTTCTCAAAATCTGTGAATGTCATTTCATCAGTCTATTTCAATTTGTTCACACTTGTCTCACATTTTCACATTATCGATAAGTGTTCAGAAAGGTAATTGCTGTAAAGGGATCATAGTAACTGAATGATTAAATAATTATCAAACAAATATTGCAATAACTTGAGTTACAAGGAAAAATGCCAACTTCAACAAACCTGGAACACCTTCATTGTTAAATATGAACCAATAGTGTTGGTTTCCTACAATTGGGATAACATTTGCAGTTCTACACAACAAATTTAAAAGCAATCTGCATTAAATTTATATTTAAGCAAAAATGACCCAACTAACACTCAACTTCTGATCATACAATAACGAGATATAGCATTTTAATTGTTGACAAAATTAGTCCTTACTGCATCTTTAGGTTGAAAGTACAAGGCACTTGGTCGTCCTGCTTTGGATGGTTTGATAGTTTGGAAACCATGTGTCTTCTTAGAGTAGGCTGGCAGTACTGGACGTTTTATGATATCTTCCACTAAATTAGGATGTTTCCTCGCTTTCATTTTTGATGAATTCATTGGTTGTATGCAATGACCTAAAACTCTCATTTGAATGGTTTGCATTGTTTGTTGGTAATCAAAAGTGGACGTGGTACATTCACGCAAATCAATTGGTTTGAACAAGGAGAAACGTATATGCTGACCTTGATCAGTCTTTATTCGATATTGTCTTGTCTCAGATGTAAATGTTAAGTAATCATCATTGTAGGAAGTCTCTGGAAAATACTCTTTAAACGCCTTATCATTTTGACAGGATTGAAAATAGGTGCAGTTATCGTGACTAAGCAAAAGTATGTTTTCTTCCTCATAAATAGAAGTACATGCTGCATTTTTGTCTCTCTTCATATTATTTTGTTTGTCCTTGTTTGTAGTTGTGGCTGTTGACATAGCACGTTCATTAAAATGTGCTCTGATTTTAAGTCTTTTGTTAAGTTCATTTTTATTATCCCTGTCATTGTTTTGGAAAATCAAACGATGGCTAATGCCCTGCCCTCTGTTTGGTTTAGAAGTGTCTTCTGATTGGTCTGGAATCTCAGTTTTTTTAGTGATTTCAGTTTTTTTACAATTGCAGAGTAATTGGCCACCCATTTCAGATCCCCTTCTGTAGATGTCAGTGCTGTCAGTATATTTCTGTTTTATCAATATGTTTGTATCTTGAGCTTGATCAATGCTTGAAATAGGAAAATTTGCTGACGCGACTCCTTGTATTTTGCGATCTTTTTCCATACAAAGTCTGTTAATTTCTTGTTGAACCTTATCAAGAGACAACCAAGGATGCAAACTACCAGTAGGTTGGTCAGCTTGTTCAGGGTCTGTTTTCTGTAAACTATAAAGGTTTTATTATATTAACAGAAATATGATAAAATAACAATCTCATATAATCAAAGGATTGTCCGCTTTGTGAAAAAATGTTTCGCAAATCTAATTAAGTTTGTTTCCAAGTAAGTAAAAAAACTGGTTGAAGTATCATCATAACCCAAAACTTGCTGGGAAAATAATGGTGAGTTCACAACGCATGCCGTTATTAATGTGTAAAGTGGCCAGCAAGTTCAGGCATGGATTGCAAATCGCTATAACTTGCTGGTTGATTTATGCTGCTCTGCCGTTTGCCTCGCATAAATGGCATCTCACCTTTAGCCTCCCTGTTATTTTTAAGAACTTGCAGAATTTGCGAATTAAACCTGGTGTGGAAAGTTAGAGCTGGCATTCAAGCGTAAGTACCCTTTTAATGACATGATAATTGTTAATACAATGCCAAGGAACCTTTGGCCCAGAAACGGAAATATTTAAATTGTTGAGTTTTATGTCTACATGTAGTAATTCTTCAGAGATTTAAAAAAAAAATTAAAATAATTTTCTTACTTTTCCTTTGTCTCTTTTATGTCTCTCAATCCAGTCTTCTTTCGTTCACTTTATTTTTGTTTTTGTACCTTATTTTACACTAGCTCCTTCTTCTCCATTGTTACTCTGTTTATTTCTCAATCCTTAAATCTTATCGGTTCAGACAGTAGCCTGTTGGTCGCACTAATCAATATAGTAACAGATGCTCCATTGCCCTTGCACTTCCAGCAAGTTACAGCAGAATATATTTTTGAGCTTAAGGGTGCAGGAAAATGTCTAACTAATGGCACAGGCCACAAGATGTCCATTCCAGCATGATCTATACTCTTGTATCGCTTGGATGAAAACAATGCACAACTTTTCTTCCTTAAACAAGTTAAATTTATATTTGTCCACAAAGCCAGTGAACAAAAGAACAAAGAACAGTACAGCACAGGAACAGGCCATTCGGCCCTCCAAGCCTGTGCCGATCTTGATGCCTGCCTAAACTAAAACCTTCTGCACTTGCGGGGTCCGTATCCCTCTATTCCAATCTTATTCATGTATTTGTCAAGATGCCTCTTACACGTCGCTATCGTACCTGCTTCCACCACCTCCCCCGGCAGCAAGTTCCAGGCACTCACCACCCTCTGTGTAAAGAACTTGCCTCGCACATCCCCTCTAAACTTTGCCCCTCTCACCTTAAACCTATGTCCCCTAGTAACTGACTCTTCCACCCTGGGAAAAAGCTTCTGACTATCCACTCTGTCCATGCCGCTCATAACTTTGTAAACCTCTATCATGTCGCCCCTCCACCTCCGTCGTTCCAGTGAAAACAATCCGAGTTTATCCAACCTCTCCTCATAGCTAATGCCCTCCAGACCAGGCAACATCCTGGTAAACCTCTTCTGTACCCTCTCCAAAGCCTCCACATCCTTCTGGTAGTGTGGCGACCAGAATTGCACGCATTGCTCGTTAATTATTTAACTAAACATGATTAATTACTTGTTATGGGCATATTGGGCAGGATTTCTACCCATTTAAAGCACATCCACTTAAAGTCGGGCCCATTATAATATAAATTTAAAAATAACAGTCGTGCATTATTGTCTTAGACTTGTGTTTAAGTTTAAGATGTAATTTGTAAAGAAAAAAACAATTTGCACTCTGTGCTACTTCATGGACTAGTCATATATGTCATGTTACAACCAGGTGAGAAAGAGGTCTAGGGTTCCCTTTCAGCCTTCACCTGGTCTTACTGTAACAGGGTTTAATTTTAAACACAGTGTTTTGAGCTCCCCCTTGGTGAATCCTTGTTCACTGTTTTCCAATTAAGGCAAAGAAATCAGCACAAACTGGCTTTCTTAGGTTTAAAGAAGAAAAGTTGAAATTTCTTAAACCTAAACTTTAATTCAGTTGATGCCTATGGATACACGACGCACCCACGCTAGCATGCATATGCGATACACACATGCAAATAGAGACAGAAAAGAGCAGAAGAAAAATAAAGTGGAAAAGTTTGAGGCAATATCTGAAGACTTTTTGTTACGATTCTTCGAGCTCACTGTAGAGTCCTTGATTGTAGGTAAATCTTGCTTTTCGTTGGGGCCCTGTCTTCTTCTTAAACCTTGTTCACTGTAGGAGTCTTTTCTTTCATGGGGTTCATGTGTCTTCATTGGATTCAGAGGCTTGTGCGAAAGAGATGGGAGCAGACAGGAGAGATCTTTTCAAAATGCTCATGATAATGTTGACAGAAGTTTCCAAGATATGAAGCACAAAATTTTAGGCCACGAAATTGGATTCCTTATCACCGCTGGTGCTAGTGCTATGGAAGCCTTGAACTGAGAAAAGGTCAGCCAGAATGTTTTTGGCAACTTCCCACGTGCCCTAACTGGTGTGCTGCGCGTGCACAAGAGGCATACAGAGTGGGCAGATCTTAATGTCAAACAGCTTCTAATGCTGATTTGACACACAATCTGCCATTTTGGACCATGCAAGTCCAGTTAACACCCTCTCGTAAACACTCACAGCTGAACATATGTTCAGTTACACGTGAAGCACCCCCCACTAGTATTTAAAGGGCTAACCATCTGAACCCCAGGTCAGGTGCTTTGAACTTACTTTTGCTGGTGCAGAGTCAGTGGAAGTACAGTGTTGTGTTATTGTAGGAGTTTTGCTAACTTTTTGGATTTTCAAGCAAGTAGTGCTGGATCTTGACAAGGAGGTCAGAGGAGTTGTTTGGCCTGTCAGGAGAAAGTGTGCTTTAGTAATGGGGGCTATGGTTGCAGTCCCTCTTGGGCTGCAGTATGACTTGAAAATGGAACACAGGCAGCAGAGTGGGGAAGCAGTGGCAGAGGAAGGAGGAGGGATTTCAATAGAAGGCTCTATACACCAGTGCCTGTAGGGAGCACTTCTCCTACCTCCACCTCAGTCAGTAGCAGTGTGTGAGGTGCTTGTGCTTCAACAAGGAGGTGGTCACTGAACTGTGCCACCTCCTACTATCTGACTTGCAGCCTCACAGTAGGGGAGAATGGCGCTGTTAATAGCCGTCAAGGTCATTGTTGCTCTAAATTTCTATGCCAGTGGATCCTTCCAGGCAGGAGCTGGCGATATTAGCAAAATATCACAGTTTGGCATCCATTGCTACATTAGGGAGACCACAGAGGCTCTGTATGTAAGCTCGAGGAAGAGCACCTCATCTTTCGATTAGGCACTTTCCGACTCAACACTGAGTTCAACAATTTCAAACTGTATCCTTCTCAAGGGTAGTTAGAGATGGCAATAAACTTTGGCCTTGCCAGTGACACTCACATCCTATGAACGAAAAAAACAGATCTGCCCGTTTTGTTTCCCCTTTCTTTGCAGGTTTTGGTTTTACTCTCCCTTTTCTCTTCTTTTTGTTTCCGGACAGCAGCTGTTCATCACTCTTCCATTCACACTTCCTCCAGACACATAGTTTTTTCATTACTTGTCCCATTACTACTCCCTTTGACCTTGCACCACCAACCCTTTTGTCATTTAATCTCTCCTGTCTTCCATCCTATCACAGACCTTCCCTTTTGTTCTTTTTCCCACCCTCCCCCATTTCACTTGCTTAAAACCTATTATATTTCTAATTTTTCCCAGTTCTCATGAATGTTCATTGGCCTGAAACGTGAACTTTATTTCCCTCTCCACAGATGCTGCCAGACCAACTCAGTATTTCCTGCAATTTCTGTTTTTAATTAAGATTTCTATCATTCGTAGTACTTTGCTTTTGTACTGCCCTGTAGAGGACAGGGGACTTGATGGCCATGTCTCTAGCCAGAGAGAAGCAAAAGAGAAAACATGTGGATTTGCCAGGTTGGTAGGATTCCCAATGGTGCAGGGTGCAATCGACTGCATGCATGTGGCTCTGCAAGTTCCACATATTTATTGCATGTTCCTTGAACTTCTGAGTTACTGGAGACTGTACACAAAGACTGACCACTCCAGATGGGATCAGTAACGCAACATTGTGAATTCTTTATTGAGTAATGGTAGAGCAGCTAGAACATCAAGATGGTTCACTGTACAGATGTTTCTTCAAGACTGCTCAACACTCAGAATCACGTGGTGTGTTACATCATAGCTCTTACATGACTAACATGGTCTTGTCATGTTAAAGGTGTATACATACAAGATCCTCAAGAAGAAGAACATATTTACAAATTTAAACATCTCCTTCAGCCAAGTAGAAGTTAACTATATGCATCCACAGAATATTATGAGATACCACAAAAGAAACAATAAGCATATGCAAGAACATCAATCGCGAAAATGCAAAGGTGGTTTGATAACTACCAGATTTTGAAGTAGGGTAGCAGTTCTCAGATACTGGAACAGACGTTTGTGAATTGGATTTCATGGAAGAAAAATATCTGCCTGAGGTCTAGTCTTCGATCTTGCACAAGTTGCAATGGAGTCTTCCATGTAATTTGAATTATGAACAGCTCTGATCTGACCTTGGTTACATTGCAATGTAGTGCCAGTAGGTGTAGTTATTTTGTAAGAACGTGGTTCTGGTTGAACTTTGGAGACTGTTCCATGTACTAGTGAAAAGGTTTGAATGGTATCTTGCTAACTAATAGCTAATATGGGAAATTCACTCCCAGTGTGAAATGTCATGCATTTCTTTCATTTTCCTGCGATGTTCTAAAAGAACATCTCTAACTTCAGGATAGACAGATCGGTGGACGCTTGGAAGATCCATACGAACCTGATGCCTGAACATGAGGTCGGCTGGGGACGGATGCTGGAGCTCAGTGGAGTTGCATGAAGGTGGAGCATGGCAATGTGCAGATCTTGACCCATCTGCTGGCACTTGAGAATCAATGACTTGACGGTGCAAATCATACGTTCCGCAAGGCCGTTGGAATGTGGGTAGTGGGGTGATGATTTTGTGCGCTTAACATTCCATGTCAGGCACATGTTGTGGAATGGTCTGCCAACGTACTGAGGACCATTATTGGAGATCACCTCCTTGGGTGCTCCAAACAGACTGAAAATAGCACTTAGAGTGCTCACAACCATGGAGCTCCATGTGTCATATAGGTGGCAGATGACTGAATATTTAGAGAAATAATTCTTGAGAACGAGATATTCGGTGTTGCTATCCTGAAATAGATCTGGGGTAATCTTAGTCCATGGACCCCAGGAACCTCGTGGGGCTCTCTACACTGTCTTTGTTGGTGAGCCTGACATGACTGGCAGGTTTCGACAGTGGACGCGATATCATTGTGAATCCCTGGCTAGTAGACAGTATCCCGGCCAATCACCTGGTGCTTTCAATGCCCATGTGTGACTGGTGAAGCTGCTGGAGGCTATCCACACATAGTGACACAGGGATCTGCCCTTGAAAATGACACTCTGTGCGATGGCCAGCTCATTTCTGAAGGCCCAGAATAACCTAAGGGACTCAGCCACGTCCTGAATGGAATCTGGCTAGCCTTGTACTATGGTCTTCCAGAGCTCTTGGAAGGTGGGGTCGACTGCCATCTCTGGGTGCAGCTGGTCACACTTCCACTGTCCGATTTGGACTAGGTCAATGGACTTTACATCCTCTAACTCGATGTCAACAAGGTCAACTTGCCATTCCACTAAAACGTCTTCAGAGTTCGCTGGGCTGGGCTACTGGCTCAGTGTGTAGGAGGTAGTCTTCGGTTTGCTTGGCTTGTATTTCATTTTACAGTCATGGCCTTGTATCTTTACCAGTAGTCGCTGGAGGCATGGAGGCGTACTCATCAGTAGCTTTCATCAAATCATCTCCAAAGGCTTGTGGTTGGTTTCCACCATGAAGTGTTTCCTAACAAGGTACGTATGGAAGCATGTGATGCCAAAAACAAGATCCAGAATCTCCCTCTCAATATGTAAATAGTTGGCTTGGGCTAGCGACAAGGCTTTGGATGCAAAGGTGAGCAGTCATCCCTGCTGAAGTAGGCAAGCACTCCCTAAGCCCTTCTGTGAGGCATCCACTTCCAGCATCGTGGTCTCAGCGGGGTCGTAAAACTGTAGTACTGAAGCACTCTGTCAGCAAGGTCTTCAGTTGGTCGAAGATGTGTTAATGGTATTCATGCCAGAGGAAGGGAGTGTCGTTCTTTGTGACATCTCTTAGTGGCACTGCCTTCTGAGAAAACCACAGGATGAAGAGGGAGAGGAAACTGAAGAGAACTAGGCATCACTGGAGGTCCTGTTTGTGGGACAGGCATCACGCAGACGTCATCCAATTTGCCAGAATCTGGTCGGATGCCCTGGTTGGTGTAGATGGAGCCGAGTAAATTAATTTGGTGGACATGAATTTGATATTTAGGCTGTTGAAAATCAGGCCTCCCCTTCACGCTATACGCATCAGGGCCTGCAGGATGCTGTCGTACTCTGCTCTGGTCTTGCCTGCCATGGCCATATCATCAGCAATGCAAATGCAGCCAGATACCTGGCATGTGATATGGCCCATATGCTGTTGAATACATCCTGGCGAATGAATAAACCAAAAGGCACTGAAAACAGTACCTGCCAAGAGGAGTGCAGAAGGTGGTGATCTCCTGTGAGTACTTGGCCAAGTGCACGGACTAGTAGCCATTCTTGGCGTCAAGTTTGGAGAAAAACAAGCACCCGCAATCTGTGGGTTCAGTTTCTCGAGGGTCAGAATTTTGTATTGGCATCTTTTCAGGGCACGGTTTAGCCTCCTATGGCCAATTAGCTGGGATCTTACCAGCAGAGGGAGGAGGCCTTGTAAGACAAGGTGCCCTCCCTGCGGGCTTGGGGGGGTGGTGGGGGGTTCCTTCCTTCATGGGCAATTTGTGGCCCACGGAAGACCCCGACCGGAAACAACTTTACCCCACGGGACCCCCCCACCCCCCGAAGGCATGACCACCCCCCCCTTACCAGGGCCTTCTGGACTGGCACCAGTGACCCCACCTCACCTACCTCTGTTCCGGGGTTCCACTGCTGTGTCTGGGTCCGAGGCCTGTGCAGTACCGGCAGTGAGGTGAGAGTGACTACCTTTGACATCAAGGCAGCATTTGACCGAGTATGGCATCAAGGAGCCCTAGCAAAACTGGAGTCAATGGGAATCAGGGGGAAAACTCTCTGCTGTTTGGAGTCACACTTATCACAAAGGAAGATGGTTATGGTTGTTGGAGGTCAATCATCTCAGTCCCAGGACATCACTGCAAGAGTTCCTCAGGGCAGTGTCCTAGGCCCAACCATCTTCAGCTACTTCATCAATGATCTTCCCTCCATCAGAAGGTCAGAGGTGGGGATTTTTGCTTATGATTGCACAATGTTCAGCACCATTCATGACTCCTCAGATACTGAAGCAGTCCATGTCCAAATGCAGCAAGACCTGGAAAACATCCAGGCTTGGACTGATAAGTGGCAAGTAACATTCGTGCGACACAAGTGCCAGGCAATGACCACCTCCAACAAGAGAGAATCTAACCATCTCCCCTTGACGTTAGATGGCATTAACATTGCTGAATCCCCCACCAATAACATTGCTGAATCCCCCACTATCAACATCCTGGGGTGCCACCATTGACCAGAACCTGAACTGGACCTGTCACATAAATGCTGTGACTATAAGAGCAGGTCAGAGGCTGGGAATTCTGCAGCGAGTAATTCACCTCCTGTCTCCCCAATGCCTGTCCACCATCTACAAGGCACAAGTCAGGAGTGTGATGGAATACTCTCCTGACTTGCCCTGGTTGGGTGCAGCTCCAACAACACTCAAGAAGCTCGACACCATCCAGGACAAAGCAGCCCGCTTGATTGGCTCCCCATCCACCACCTTCAACATTCACTTCCTTCGCCACCAATGCACAATGACAGCAGTGTGTATCACATACAAGATGCACTGCAGCAACTCATCAAGGCGCCTATGACAGCACCTTCCAAACCCGCGACCTCTACCACCTAGAAGGACAAAGGGCAGCAGATGTATGGGAACACCAACATCTGCAAGTTCCCCTCCAAGCCACACACCATCTTGACTTGGAACTATATCATCGTTCTTTCACTGTCGCTGGGTCAAGACCCTGGAACTCCCTTCCTAACAGCACCGTTGGTGTACCTACACCACAAGGACTGCAGCAATTCAAGAAGGCAGCTCACCACCACCATCTCAAGCACAATTAGCGATGGGCAATAAATACTGGCCTAGCCAGCCATGTCCTCATCCCACGAATGAATAAAAGAACAGTGGCCATCGCTCCCGCCGGCACTGCCGATACTGCTGAGCTGCTGACCCTATGATTGACTGGCAGCACTTGGAGGCGGGATCCCCGTCTTTAATTCAAGAAAACCAGAGGATCGCTCCAGGGATGGGGGGGGGGGGGGGGGGGGGCGGGGAGGGTGGTGGTGGACCCGAAAAGGCAACCCCGCTTTTTCAGCCCAGCACAAAATCCAGCCCAAAGACTCTCCTCCATGCTGTGTCTTGACTGTGTTGCCTGTTCCGCTGTTCAGCAACAGATTGCAGCACTCGCCATTTCTAAACTATGCCGATTTTGTGCTCAACCCAGTAGCCTATTGCCATCATGGCGCTAAACCGTCCGGCGCACCTTGCAAACGTAATGGGATCTGTTATCTCTGTACAGCATTCAACTTGCCCAGATTGCTCCTGATGTGAGAAACTGACCTGTGAATCCCCTTGTCAATTGAGTAAACACTGAGTCTGTAGCCATCTGACTTTACAGCCCAAAGTGAAAAGAAGCTTACCTCGTTGCTGCTGGCTGTATGGTTTCAAAGGTAAGAAAGCTGGAAGGGTTGGGGTTAGACTTAAGAGAAAAAACAGCTTACAATGTGGTCTGATCTTCCAAGAGGAAAACAGCGTTATCAGCTAGTAACATTGTCTAGTTCTTCTAAAAACCCAGCAGTGCTAACGTGTTGCGCCTTTGGATCTTCAGAAATCTCACCACTGTCAACATGTTGCATGTTTCTTGAACCTCTGTGTTAATAGAGACTGTACACTGACTGACCACTCCAGATGGGATCTTTCTTTTTTCTTTTTTCTTTTTGGGCCTCCTTATCTCGAGAGACAATGGATACGCGCCTGGAGGTGGTCAGTGGTTTGTGAAGCAGCGCCTGGAGTGGCTATAAAGGCCAATTCTGGAGTGACAGGCTCTTCCACAGGTGCTGCAGAGAAATTTGTTTGTTGGGGCTGTTGCACAGTTGGCTCTCCCCTTGCGCCTCTGCCTTTTTTCCTGCCAACTACTAAGTCTCTTCGACTCGCCACAATTTAGCCCTGTCTTTATGGCTGCCCGCCAGCTCTGGCGAATGCTGGCAACTGACTCCCACGACTTGTGATCAATGTCACAGGATTTCATGTCGCGTTTGCAGACGTCTTTATAACGGAGACATGGACGGCCGGTGGGTCTGATACCAGTGGCGAGCTCGCTGTACAATGTGTCTTTGGGGATCCTGCCATCTTCCATGCGGCTCACATGGCCAAGCCATCTCAAGCGCCGCTGACTCAGTAGTGTGTATAAGCTGGGGATGTTGGCCGCTTCAAGGACTTCTGTGTTGGAGATATAGTCCTGCCACCTGATGCCAAGTATTCTCCGAAGGCAGCGAAGATGGAATGAATTGAGACGTCGCTCTTGGCTGGCATACGTTGTCCAGGCCTCGCTGCCGTAGAGCAAGGTACTGAGGACACAGGCCTGATACACTCGGACTTTTGTGTTCCGTGTCAGTGCGCCATTTTCCCACACTCTCTTGGCCAGTCTGGACATAGCAGTGGAAGCCTTACCCATGCGCTTGTTGATTTCTGCATCTAGAGACAGGTTACTGGTGATAGTTGAGCCTAGGTAGGTGAACTCTTGAACCACTTCCAGAGCGTGGTCGCCAATATTGATGGATGGAGCATTTCTGACATCCTGCCCCATGATGTTCGTTTTCTTGAGGCTGATGGTTAGGCCAAATTCATTGCAGGCAGACGCAAACCTGTCGATGAGACTCTGCAGGCATTCTTCAGTGTGAGATGTTAAAGCAGCATCGTCAGCAAAGAGGAGTTCTCTGATGAGGACTTTCCGTACTTTGGACTTCGCTCTTAGACGGGCAAGGTTGAACAACCTGCCCCCTGATCTTGTGTGGAGGAAAATTCCTTCTTCAGAGGATTTGAACGCATGTGAAAGCAGCAGGGAGAAGAAAATCCCAAAAAGTGTGGGTGCGAGAACACAGCCCTGTTTCACACCACTCAGGATAGGAAAGGGCTCTGATGAGGAGCCACCATGTTGAATTGTGCCTTTCATATTGTCATGGAATGAGGTGATGATACTTAGTAGCTTTGGTGGACATCCGATCTTTTCTAGTAGTCTGAAGAGACCACGTCTGCTGACGAGGTCAAAGGCTTTGGTGAGATCAATGAAAGCAATGTAGAGGGGCATCTGTTGTTCACGGCATTTCTCCTGTATCTGACGAAGGGAGAACAGCATGTCAATAGTCGATCTCTCTGCACGAAAGCCACACTGTGCCTCAGGGTAGACGCGCTCGGCCAGCTTCTGGAGCCTGTTCAGAGCGACTCGAGCAAAGACTTTCCCCACTATGCTGAGCAGGGAGATTCCACGGTAGTTGTTGCAGTCACCGCGGTCACCTTTGTTTTTATAGAGGGTGATGATGTTGGCATCGCGCATGTCCTGGGGTACTGCTCCCTCGTCCCAGCACAGGCATAGCAGTTCATGTAGTGCTGAGAGTATAGCAGGCTTGGCACTCTTGATTATTTCAGGGGTAATGCTGTCCTTCCCAGGGGCTTTTCCGCTGGCTAGGGAATCAATGGCATCACTGAGTTCCGATTTGGTTGGCTGTATGTCCAGCTCATCCATGACTGGTAGAGGCTGGGCTGCATTGAGGGCAGTCTCAGTGACAGCATTCTCCCTGGAGTACAGTTCTAGGTAGTGCTCAACCCAGCGGTCCATCTGTTTGCGTTGGTCAGTGATTATGTCCCCCGATTTAGATTTGAGGGGGGTGATCTTCTTGATGGTTGGCCCAAGAGCTCTCTTCATGCCATCATACATTCCTCTGATGTTTCCGGTGTCTGAGGCCAGCTGAATATGACTGCATAGGTGTTGCCAGTAGTCGTTTGCGCAACGCCTAGCTGTTCTTTGTGCAGTACTTCTGGCTGCAATAATGTGGGTTCTATATTGAGTAATGGTAGAGCAGCTAGCACATCGAGATGTTCACTGTACAGGTATTTCTTCATGACTGCTAAACACACAGAATCATGTGGTGTGTTGCATCATAGCTCTTACATGACTAACATGGTCTTGTAGCCATGTTAAAGGTGTACAACATCTACAGCCATGATGGCAGCAGTCTGAGACTGCATGGCACCAAGCATAGATCTCACTATCTTGGTCTGAGCTTCCACTACAGCACTGAAATGTTAGGTAGTTTCTGCTGTGCTGCATTAGAAGCTAAGACTTCATCTAACAGACGCTGTATCTTGGGTTGGTCCACAAGTGCTGTCATGGAGTTGGCTACCACTTTCAAATTCTGTGCAAAGCCCTGTGCCAACTTGGAGCTGGACTCCTCCATGCTCCTGGCCACTTACTGTAGGCTGTCTGGCAGGCCTGTCAATGCACCAAGTGTCTCAGTGTGCATCGTGATCAGCATTCTTCTGTATGCTGCCCTATCAAAGTCCTCATCTGAAGGCCCTGCAGCAGAACTCGTCTGCAACTTCACCTTCCGATGAGCTGGCATGCAAACTTCCCATTCTCCCTGACCTGCTTGCAACCCACTCATGCCTGGTGACTCACCACATGCAGATCCCGACACTCTACTGTCCTCGAAGGTATGTGCAATGCCAGTACCTGAGCAGGTAGCTGCGAGTGCCAGATCAAGTGATGGTGCTCCTACATTGGAGATTAGGTGTAGCTGTGGCCCTTCATCATGAGGCTGCAGTGGCTGGCTAGGTGGCAGTTCCTGGGTATCTGAAAACAGAAATACAGAAGGGGAGGGTTGGGATGAGTGAAAGTGGGTGGGGAAAAGCATGAGGTCCATGGTCACACCATCTGCAGTTTGCACTTCATATGTGATAGCTGGATGAGGGTAAGGTAGGATTAGGGAACAGTTATTGCCTTAACATAGCAGTACCAAAGATATCATGGACATAAGTCTGTTTGCTTACAAGAAATCTACTGCTGCTTGATAGATGAATTTAGGAGCAAGGGTGCCAGGGTGGTGGTCTCTGATCTTCTACCTCTCACAGGGTTGTAGGAGAGGAATAGAAGAATACTTTGTCTCAATGACTAGTTGAAGGACTTGTGCAGAAAGGAGAAACCTATCTTGGTGGACAACACAGGAGCATTTTCAAATGAAGGTAAACTTTACAGGAGGGCTGCAAATCATTTGAAGGGTTAGGAGCTGAGAGGTTAACTTAGAACATTGAGGAAGCAACATTTAAACCAATTGGTACTCATATAGGTGAGGGGATTCAGAAGCAGCAAACAAACAATTCCTTAACATACTTTTATCTCAGTGCCAGGGGTATTAGAAATAAAATGTTTTATACTAACCAGTTATATATTGTTTGGAAGAATTAGACATCAGTACCTTTGTGACATCTCTAGATGTAAATGATGGGTCCATATTTCAAAAGGTTTTTAAAAATAAAGCATAGGGTAGGATAAAAAGGATGTAGATTTGTTAAGTGAGGTGTAATATTTACTGAGAGAGATGACACTCATCTACAGGGAGCAGCTGCAATTTGGATGCAGTTGGATCATGGATTGAGTTATAAATTGATAAAACAATGGGAACAGCAGCTGAAGAATCACTTGAGCTGGCTCTCCAACTCACAGATTGAAGCTCCTCTAATTTCTCCTAGACTTGCTCTTCCTCACTCATGCCCTATGATACAGTTCATTGGAAGACCTCCCCAGAAAAGAAATATATCTGTGCTGGTGCTTGCCATTGTAGGAATAGGTGACACATGCTGCTGTGAAGTGCTTAGTTAAGGCAAGTCATTGCGTTCAGCCACCTCTTCTTGATAGACAGCTAGAGGAGCAGCAGAAGCATATATTTTGGAATATTTGTTGTGAGACATCTCTTAAAATAGAACTTTACAAGGGAAGTAGTGTCTTCTGCAGCAGTGTGTATCTGTGTGAGGGAGTGAATGAATGAGTGAATAGACTCAAAAAGAATGAAAAGCAAAGTACAATACTATAGCTCCAATTTTAACTTCCCCCACCTTACAGAAACTTGGCAGCGGGCAGATAAAATCAGGGGAATGACTCAGCCCCTCTGATCTTGCTGCCTTCCCGACAGGTCCAAATAGTAACTTGCTCTTTTGTGCAGAAACCAGGAGATCTGCAGAAGGAAAGTAGGACCCTGCTTTAAATATGCAGATCTCAGCACAGTGACGTTATTAGGACCCGATCTGCTTTTTTAGTATGAGGCCTGAGCAGAAGTGCTTCTTTAGACTTCACGATGAGGCCCTGGGCCTCCCTCCACCCCCACAATCCCCCCGCTCCTGGTCCCCCTATTACCACTTGCATGATTGCCCAGCATCAGTTCATGTGGGACCCCAGCTGTAATCTCCTGCCTGTGATCTTCTGCTCCCACCTGAGAGCCAAGAAATGCAATTGGTCGGGACTCTGATGGAAGTTACAGCAATTAACCTGGCCATTAAGAACAGATGAGCCTCCATGTTCCTGGACCACGCAGGTGCGCCACCCACTTTGGGGTTTGTGCCCAACATAATCAACTTACTCCCTTTAAAATCGGGGCCTTTATGAGGTTGGGTGAAGCCTATGTGCTTCCCTCACCCATTCCTTTTTTGGTTCCATGTTCATAATTTGCAGATGCTCTTCTCATAAGTCAAGGGTTTCGGCATAAATGACAGTCACTCACCATTCAGTTGCATGAGCTGCAACCAATTATATCCATCCTTCTATGAAGATGCTAAAAAGGGACAAATTTATTGATACAGCACTGAAACAGGCCCTTCGGCCCACCGAGTCTGTGCTGACCATCAATCACCCATTTATACTAATCCTACATTAACCCAATATTCCTACCACATCCCCACCTTCCCTCAATTCCCCTACCACCTACCTATACTAGGGCCAATTTACCTATCAACCTACAAGTCTTTGGCTGTGGGAGGAAACCAAAGCACCCAGCGAAAACCCACGTGGTCACAGGGAGAACTTGCAAACTCTGCACAGGCAGTACCCAGAATCGAACCCAGGTCGCTGGAGCTGTGAGGCTGCGGTGCTAACCACTGTGCCACCCACAATGTTAGAATAAAGAACAGTACTGTACATTCCCCCTTTGTGATGTTGCAACAACATACCCTACTAAATGCACAGTGTAAACATGTTGATTTTACTAACTTTGCATGGCCTGGCAAATTGCTTCCTTATCTAATTCCAGAATTATGGCAGAGGTGAAACAACATCAACTCATTCAGAAACCTCCATCCATCTGGTTGTACTTTTGACTGGTCGGTGCCCTCTGCGCCAAAAAAAATCCTCCTTTCTCTGTACTCACTCTTGAGTAGCACCTACTCAGTAGCGTCCTCAGATGGTGCTTTTGTACCTTGGTTCTACCAAATTTAAAAATTAAAATGGTATTTTCATGGTCACCATTACTGATACTAGCTTTTTATTGAGATGAAATATTCCCCACTTGCCTGGATGTCACTCCAACAACGGTCAAGAATCTCAATACCATCAAGACAAGGCAGCCCGCTTGATTGGCACCCCATCCACCACCTTAAACATTCACTCCCTCCACCACTGGCACATGCTGGCACCAGTGTGTACAATCTACAAGATGCACAGCAGCAAATTGCCAAGGTTCCCTCAACAGCAACATCCATACCCGCAACCTCTACTACCATCTAGGATAAGGTGGTAACACCACCACCTGCAAGTTCCCCTCTAAATAACACACCATCCTGACTTGGAAATATATTGCAGTTACTTCATGGTCAGTGTCACTGGGTCAAAATCCTGGAACTCCCTCCCTAACAGCACTGTGGATGTACCTGTACCACATAGACTGCAGTAACTCAAGACGGCAGCTCACCACCATCTTTTCAAGGGCAATTAGGGATGGGCAATAAATTTTGCCTTTGCCTGTGGAGCCTACATCCCATGAATGAACAAAAAAAAATTCTGATTTATTTAATTAATTGAATTTAAATTCCTCACTGCTGTGTTGGGATATGAACTTATATCACCAAATGACTAGTCCAGGCCTCTGGATTACCAGCACAGTAACATAACCACTTTGCTATCTACTCTTGTTTTCCTTCCCCCAATCTACTTAAACAAGACATCAAGTAAAGGTTAAAAGGTGCCAATGTATATACGAAGACAGATACACTGTATAGTATCCACAATAGAAAAAAAGTGTTAATATTTTTTGAGCAGATCCCAAATACCTGTAAATACCAAATGTCTGCAAACAGTTAGATGTTGAATTATGGTGTTCTGAACTAAATCATCACGCTATCACAATGTGGTGCTTAAAGGTCACATAAATGAAATTACCTTTCATTTTCTGGACTTTCCACTGCAGCAATTTTCCACATCTTTACTTTAGGAACGTCTGCCACTGTTGTTCCCTGAAAATAATATTCTGTATGAGATTTTGGGGGTTATTTTACCCGAAGTGTGAAAACAGACGCTAAATGGGTTGTCGCGCACACCGGAAGAGCGATGATACAAATTATGCATTAACTCTGAAGAGTTATAAAAAACTGACAATTTCAGGATAAGGCATATGATTTATTTTTTTATTTAGAGATACAGCACCGAAACAGGCCTTTCGGCCCACAGAGTCTGTGCCGACCAACAACCACCCATTTATACTAATCCTATATTCCCACCATTCTCCTTCCTACACCAGGGGCAATTTACAATGGCCAATTTACCTACCAACCTACAAGTCTTTGGCTGTGGGAGGAAACCAGATCACCTAGCGGAAACCCACATGGTTATAGGGAGAACTTGCAAACTTCGCACAGGCAGTACCCAGAACTGAACCCAGGTCACTGGAGCTGTGAGGCTGCGGTGCTAATCACTGCGCCACTGTGCCGCCCGAATAAACAACGCTCAATAAACAATTGATTATTCTGTTATTAAACCTATAAGAAAACCTGTTGCTGTCTGTTTATTTGAAAAATAAAACATCAAGAGGTTAAACCCGAATAACAAAACACCTTTGCGGCAGTCAGGTGGGGAGTTAAACAGTGGGAATGACCCACATCGGACCATGTGGCCATAACAAATTGGGGTCTCAAAGCCAGGATCTGAACCGCCAGATAAATGCAAGATTTGGTAAATGGGAGAAAAATTTACCTCTAAAATTTTGGAAAAATAAACCAACAGGTTTTCTTATATTCTTCTGTTTTTTCTCTATGGCGATAGAAACAAAAGAGATGGCTACATTTAATGCTAAGGTGTTTGTAGAGCAGGCAGAGATATCCCATGATAAGTTAAATAAATTAAGTATTGAAGATTTAAAACGCTTAGCTACAGAAGTGGGAATCACTTTCAGACAAAAAGCAAAGAAACCCGAACTGGTGAAAAGTCTAGCTCCCTATTTTAAACTTACACCTGAATGAGAAGAAGACAGCCTGGAATCAGAGTCTGAAAAAATAATTCTAGCTAGAATTCAGTTGCAGATGAAAAGGGAAGATAGAGAGTTTCAGTTCTAAAAGGAAAATGAGGAAAGAGTTTCAGTTACATAAGGCAAGAGAGTAAAGAGAATTTCAGTTGAAAAGAGAGGAAATACAATTGCAGAGGGTTGCGTTGCAGCAGCTGCGAACCCAAAATGAAAATGCCAACAGCCACTCAAACCTTATCCTCAATTCAGAGCAAAACCTTGATGTGCTGAGACACCCAAGACTAGTGCCAAAATTTAATGAGGAGGAGATTGAGTGACATTTGAGAAAATAGCTACTAGGCTAAAATGGCCGAAAGAATTTTGGAGTCTCCTCTTACAAGGCAAGTTTGTGGGTAGGGCTTGTGAAGCTTTTTCCCTGTTATCAGAAGAAAGTTCCTCTGATTATGAACAAACAAAAACTGCAACTCTAAATGCACATGAGCTGGTACTGGAAGCATTTTGACAAAAATTCCAACACACCTGCAAAAGACCCACACAGGCTTGCACTGAATTCGAAAGAATAAAACATATGGCTTTTCATCATTGGATACAATCTCTCAAGCTCTTTCTTTTCTGCCTTTTCAGCCTCCAGGGTATAGGGGAAGAAGCTGATTGGTGAGGAAGCAAATTTTACGAAGCTGAGAGATGATCTGGTGAAAGTAGACTGGACACAGCTACTTGAAGGAAAATCAGTGGCAAACCAGTGGGAGGTATTCAAAAGTGAGATTCTACAGGCACAGTGTAGACATACAGCCAAATCGAGAAGCATACAGGGTAAAATAAAGCAGAAAAAGAAAGCTTATGACAGTCACAAAAAACTTAATACTTTAGAAAGCCTAGAGGAGTATAGAAAGTGCAGGGGTGAAGTAAAAATGTAAATTAGGAAAGCAAAGAGAGGACAAAAAAAATTATTGGCAGGTAAAATCAAGGAAAACCCAAAGATGTTTTATCAGTACATTAAGAGCAAGAGGATAACTAAGGAAAAGGTAAGGCCTATCAGAGATGTACAAAGGAACTTATGCGTGGATGCAGAATATGTGGGCAGGGTTCTTAATTAGTTTTTTGTCTCTGTGTTCACAAAGGAGAGAGATGATGCAGACATTGTAGTAAAAGAAGAGGAGTGTAAAGTATTAGATACGATAAGCATAATGAGAGAGGAGGTACGAGAGGGTCTGACGTCCTTGTAAATGGATAAACCGCCAGGGCCAGATGTATTGTATCCCAGATTGTTAAAGGAAGCCAGGGAGGAAATAGCAGATGCTCTGAGGATCATCTTCAAATCTTCATTAAATATAGGCGAGGTACCAGAGGATTGGAGGTCTGCGAACGTTGTACCATTGTTTAAAAAGGTTGTGAGGTATAGGCCAAATAATTATAGGCCAATCAGTCTGACCTTGGTGGTGGGTAAATTATTAGAACCAATGCTGAGAGATAGGATAAACTGCCACTTAGAAAGGCACCGATTAATCAGGGATAGTTAGCATGGATTTGTTAAGGGAAGGTCATGTCTTACGAACTTGATTGACTTTTTTGAGGAAATAACAAGGGGAATTGATGAGGGTAGTGCAGTGGATTTTGTCTATTTGGATTTTAGTAAGGCATTTGACAAGGTCCCACATGGCAGATTGGTCAGAATAATAAAAGCCCATGGGGAATGTGGCAGGTTGGATCCAAAATTGGTTCAGTGACAGGAAACAAGGGGTAGTGGTCGACGGATGTTTTTATGAATGGAAAGCGGTTTCCAGTGGCTTTGCACAGGGCTCAGTGTTGGATCCCTTGCTGTTTGTGGTATATATTAATGATCTGGACTTAAATGTGGGAGGCATGATTGGGAGATTTGCAGATAACACAAAAATTGGCTGTGTAGTTGACAGTGAAAAGGATAGCTGTAGAATCCAGAATGATATCAATGGTTTGGTTGAGTGAGTGGTAAAATGGCAAATGGCATTCAATCCGGAGAAGTGTGAGGTAATACATTTGGGGAGTGCAAACAAAGCAAGGGGGATATTGAGAGGGGTAGATGAAGTGAGAGACCTTGGAGTGCATATCCACAGGTCCCTGAAGGTGGCAGGACAGATAAATAGAGTAGTGAAGAAGGTATATGGAATGCTTTTCTTTATTGGCCGAGATATAGAAGACAAAAGCAGGGATGTAATGCTTGAACTGTATAAATCACTGGTTAGGCCACAGCTGGAGTATTGTGCACACTTCTGGTCATGACATTATAGGGAGGACATAATTACTCTGGAGAGTGTGCAGAGGAGATTTACAAGAATGTTGCCAGGCCTTGAAAGCTATGAGGAAAGATTGGATCGGCTGGGGTTGTTTTCCTTAGAACAGAGGAGGCTGAGGTGTGATTTAATTGAGGTGTACAAAATTATGACAAAAGCCGGGATGTAATGCTTGAACTGTATAAATCACTGGTTGGGCCACAGCTGGAGTATTGTGCACACTTCTGGTCATGACATTATAGGGAGGACATAATTACTCTGGAGAGAGTGCAGAGGAGATTTACAAGAATGTTGCCAGGCCTTGAAAGCTATGAGGAAAGATTGGATCGGCTGGGGTTGTTTTCCTTAGAACAGAGGAGGCTGAGGTGTGATTTAATTGAGGTGTACAAAATTATGAGGGGCCTAGATAAAGTAGACATGAAGGACCTGTTTCTCCTAGCAGAGAGGTCAATTACCAGGGGGCAGAGATTTAAGGTGATCGGTCGAAGGATTAGAGGGGACATGAGGAAAAACATTTTTACCCAGAGGGTGATGGGTGTCTGGAATTCACTGCCTGGATTGGTGGTGGAGGCAGAACTCCTCAACTCATTTAAAAGATACCTGGACATGCACCTGAAGTGCTGTAACCTGCACGGCTATGGACCAGGTGCTGGAAGGTGGGATGAGATTGGGTGGCTAGTTTTTTCAGTCGGCGCAGACACAATGGGCTGAATGGCCTTCTGTGTTGTAACTTTTCTATGGTTCTATGTTCTATGTGGCCATCTGACATGTATATGCATGGCAAATCTGGGCATGTCCAGGCAAATGGTTGATATGCCAAAAAACCAGCAGAAGGTGCTGCAGTCAAGCCTGTGTCTGTGGCTTTGAAAAAGCCTGTGTTCTGATATAACTCAAGAGCAGGGCATATACCAGAACTTTTTACACAAAGGAAAAATGGCTCCTTTTGTGTCACAGGCAGCAGACAAGGAGATAACCATCCTCAGGGATACCAGTTATTTTCAAAACCTACTGGCAGCCAAACAAACAGAAATGCCATTGGAAAGCAGAATAAAAACCACAGTATTAGTAAAAGGGCTTATTGGAAAATGTTTGAAGGTAGTTAAAATTTATCGACAGAGTAGGTTGGTCACTGGGATAGAGACACTCAGAATCTTTCCGAGCTTACTCATGCAGGGGGTAGACCTATTGCTGGGTAATAGAGTCATAGAGTCGTACAGCATAGAAACAGGCCCTTCGGCCCACCCCGTCCATAATGCCTATCTATCCTGATCCCACTTGCCTACATTAATTCCATATCCTTCTATACCTTGCTCATTCAAGTACCTGTCCAGATGCCTCTTCAATGTCGCTACTGTTCCTGCCTCCACCACCTCCTCTGGCAGCTCATTCCAGAGACCCACTATTCTTTGTGTGAACAATTTACCCTGTTGATCCCCTTTAAACCTCCTCCCTCTCACCTTAAATCTATGCCCTCTAGTTTTAGTCAGCCCAACCATGGGAAACAGATCTTGGCTACCTACCCTATCTATGCCTCTCATAATTTTATATACCTCTATCATGTCCCCTCTCAGCCTCCTTTGCTCCAGGGAAAACAGACCCAGCCTATCCAATCTGTCTTTATGACTCAAGCCCTCCAAACCAGGCAACATCCGTGTGAATCTTTTCTGCACCCTCTCTAGCTTAATCACATCTTTCCTGTAGTGCGGCAACCAGAACGGCACATAGTACTCCAAGTGCAGCCTAACCAACGTTACGTACAACTGTAACATGACGTCCCAACTCTTGTACTCAATGCCTCGGCCGATGAAGGCAAGCATGCCATACGCCTTCTTCACCACCCTGTCTACATGTGTTACCACTTTCAGGGAACTATGTACTTGCACCCCAAGGTCTCTCTGCTCAAGAACACTCCCCAGGGCCCTGCCATTCACTGTATATGTCCTGCCCTGGTTTAACTTCCCAAAATGCATCACTTCACACTTGTGTGCGTTAAATTCCATTTGCCACTCCCTTGCCCACTTTCTCAGTTGATCTATATCCTGCTGTAACCTGAGACAACCTTCTTCACTGTCCACTATACCACCAATTTTGGTGTCATCTGCAAACTTACTAATCATGCCCCCTACATTCTCATCCAAGTCATTAATATATATGACAAACAACAGAGGGCCCAGCACCGATCCCTGAGGCACACCACTGGTCACCGGCCTCCAATCTGAAAAACAACCCTCCACTACCACCCTTTGCCTCCTATCACCAAGCCAATTTTGTATCCAATTGGTTAGCTCACCCTGGATCCCATGTGTTTGAACCTTCTGGACCAGCCTACCATGTGGGACCTTGTCAAAGGCCTTGCTAAAGTCCATGTAGACAACGTCCACCGCCCTGCCCTCGTCAATCCTCTTGGTCACCTCCTCAATAAACTCAATCAAATTCGTGAGACATGATTTCCCATGCACAAAGCCATGTTGACTATCCCTAATCAAACCTTGCCTTTCCAAATGCATAAAAATCCTGTCTCTCAAAATCCCTTCCAATAACTTTCCTACCACTGATGTAAGGCTCAGCGGCCTGTAGTTCCCTGGCTTATCCCTGCTGCCCTTCTCAAATAAAGGCACAACATTAGCTATCCTCCAGTCTTCTGGTACCTCACCCGTGGCTAACGATGATACAAAAATCTCTGCCAGGGCCCCAGCAATCTCCTCCTTTGCTTCCCACAGCATCCTAGGATACACCTGGTCAGGTCCTGGGGATTTATCCACCTTAATGCGTTGCAAAACCTCCAACACCTCCTCCTTTGTAATGTTGATATGCTCCAGGATATCACTGTTCCCTCCCTTGAACTCACCAGCTTCCATGACCTTCTCCACGGTAAATACAGATGAGAAGTATTCATTTAAGGCCTCGCCCATTTCCCGTGGCTCCACGCATAGATTACCACACTGATCCTTAAGGGGACCTACTCTCTCCCTTGTAACCCTTTTACTCTGAATATACTTATAGAATCATTTAGGATTCTCCTTTATCTTATCTGCCAGGGAAATCTCATGGCCCTTTTTCGTCCTCCTAATTTCCTTCTTAAGTGAGGTCCTACATCCCTTATACTCTTCAAGGGACTCACTTGATCCCTGCTGCCTATACCTGACATATGCCTCCTTCTTTGTCCTGATCAGACCCTCAATATCCCTCGCCAACCAAGGTTCCTCGGGTGAAGGTGCTAAATTGGAGGAAGGCTAATTATAACAATATTAGGCAGGAACTGAAGAATTTAGATTGGGGGCGGCTATTTGAGGGTAAATCAACATCTGACATGTGGGAGTCTTTCAAATGTCAGTTGATTAGAATCCAGGACCAGCATGTTCCTGTGAGGAAGAAGGATAAGTTTGGCAAGTTTTGGGAACCTTGGATAACGCGGGATATTGTGAGCCTCGTCAAAAAGAAAAAGGAAGCATTCGTAAGGGCTGGAAGGCTAGGAACAGACGAATCCCTTGAGGAATATAAAGACAGTAGGAAGGAACTTAAGCAAGGAGACAGGAGGGCTAAAAGGGGTTATGAGAAGTCATTGGCAAAGAGGATTAAGGAAAATTCCAAGGCTTTTTATACGGATATAAAGAGCAAGAGGGTAACCAGGGAAAGGGTTGGCCCACTCAAGGACAGAGAAGGGAATCTATGTGTGGAGCCAGAGGAAATGGGCGAGGTACTAAATGATTACTTTGCATCAGTATTCACCAAGGAGAAGGACTTGGTGGATGATGAGCCTAGGGAAGGGAGTGTAGATTGTCTCAGTCATCTCATTATCAAAAAGGAGGAGGTGTTGGGTGTCTTGCAAAGCATTAAGGTAGATAAGTCCCCAGGGTCTGATGGGATCTACCCCAGAATACTGAGGGAGGCAAGGGAAGAAATTGCTGGGGCCTTGAAAGAAATATTTGCATCCTCATCGGCTACAGGTGAGGTCCCAGAGGACTGGAGAATAGCCAATGTTGTTCCTTTGTTTAAGAAGGGTAGCAAGGATAATCCAGGAAATTATAGGCCGGTGAGCCTTACGTCAGTGGTAGGGAAATTATTAGAGAGGATTCTTCGGGACAGGATTTACTCCCATTTGGAAACAAATGGACTTATTAGCAAGAGGCAGCATGGTTTTGTGAAGGGGAGGTCGTGTCTCACTAATTTGATTGAGTTTTTTGAGGAAGTGACGAAGATGATTGACGAAGGAAGGGCAGTGGATGTTATCTATATGGACTTCAGTAAAGCCTTTGACAAGGTCCCTCATGGCAGACTGGTACAAAAGGTGAAGTCACACGGGATCAGAGGGGAGCTGGCAAGATGGATACAGAACTGGCTCGGTCATAGAAGACAGAGGGTAGCAGTGGAAGGGTGCTTTTCTGAATGGAGGGATGTGACTAGTGGTGTTCCGCAGGGATCAGTGCTGCGACCTTTGCTGTTTGTAGTATATATAAATGATTTGGAGGAAAATGTAGCTGGTCTGATTAGTAAGTTTGCGGACAACACAAAGGTTGGTGGAGTTGCGGACAGTGATGAGGATTGTCAGAGGATACAGCATGATATAGATCGGTTGGAGACTTGGGTGGAGAAATGGCAGATGGAGTTTAATCCGGACAAATGTGAGGTAATGCATTTTGGAAGGTCCAATGCAGGTGGGAAGTATACAGTAAATGGCAGAACCCTTAGGAGTATTGGCAGGCAGAGAGATCTGGGCGTACAGGTCCACAGGTCACTGAAAGTGGCAACGCAGGTGGATAAGGTAGTCAAGTAGGCATACGGCATGCTTGCCTTCATCAGTCGGGGCATAGAATATCAAAATTGGCAAGTCATGCTGCAGCTGTACAGAACTTTAGTTAGGCCACACTTAAAATATTGTGTGCAATTCTGGTCGCCACACTACCAGAAGGACATGGAGGCTTTGGAGAGGGTACAGAAGAGGTTCACCAGGCTGTTGCCTGGTCTGGAGGGCATTAGCTTTGAGGAGAGGTTGGATAGACTCCGATTGTTTTCACTGGAACAACAGAGGTGGAGGAGACATGATAGAGTTTTACAAAGTTATGAGCGGCATGGACAGAGTGGATAGTCAGAAGCTTTTTCCCAGGGTGGAAGAGTCAGTTACTCGGGGACATAGGTTTAAGGTGAGAGGGGCAAAGTTTAGAGGGGATGTGCGAGGCAAGTTCTTTACACAGAGGGTAGTGAGTGCCTGGAACTTGTTGCCGGGGGAGGTGGTGGAAGCAGGTACCATAGAGACGTTTAAGAGGCATCTTGACAAATACATGAATAGGATGGGAATAGAGGGATACGGACCCCGCAAGTGCAGAAGGTTTTAGTTTAGACAGGCATCAAGATCGGCGCAGGCTTGGAGGGCCGAATGGCCTGTTCCTGTGCTGTACTGTTCTTTGATCTTTGTTTGTTTTTGTTCCCTAAACTTGTCAGCCTTGCCCTTCAATCTAACAGGAACATGTCGGCCCTGAACTCTTCCTATCTCACTTTTAAAAACCTCCCACTTGCCAGACATCCCTTTACCTGTAAACAGTCTCTCCCAATCAACTGTTGAGAGTTCCTGTCAGATGCCATCGAAATTAGCCTTCCCCCAATTTAGGACTTCAACCTCAACTTGTAATGTCTTGGCAGAAAGCACACTTTTGTACACAAAGGGTCCAGAGCAGTACACGGAGACTGGAGAAACTGAGGGGAGCAAACAAAACGCTGTACAGTGGCAGAGGTCTGGGGATGTCCCAAATATCCCATGGGGAGGGGGACAGGAAGGAACAGAGCCAAGAGAATTTAAAAGGGGTCAGATAGAGCCAAAACGATTTAAGGAAGCTAAGATAAAACCTGCAAAAGTTGAAGGAAAAGATATGATTAGCTGAAACCTTATTAAAAAAAAATTAAATCAGGACAAGAAAAGTTTCCAAAGAGGAAAGCCAAGACTAAGGGAGATGCTTCAGCTTTTTGAAGTGCCATAGGGGAGTGCAGTGGAAGCTGGACAACCACCTGCAAGCACTAGTGTCCCTGAGGACATGGGCCAGATTAGGGAAACACCTATCTCTGAAGTGAAAGGAAAAGGGAAGGTAACAAACCCTGATGAACCATACTTATGAAAATCACAACAAAACTAAAAGTGAGGTCAGTATGGACCTACCCACTGAAGAATCAAATGATCAGGTTCCAAATCTAAAACTAATAAAATCCAACAATTTAGAATTAGAACTCCACAAGAACAAGGGGCAGGAAGAAATCCCAGATGTCTCACAGGGGCTACAAAATTATACAATGCCCACTATCACCCTAGAAATAAGAACTATCAATGTGCCACAACCTGAATGGTTAATACCATGTATTGTGGAAGCAGTGGTTAAGGGGTTAAAGCTTGTACAGACAGGGAACCTTGCCACAAGCAATAACAGAAATCTGCATACTGCAAGCTTCACCAACAATCACATGTTCCTGGAGATTAACATTCCTAAAGTAGTACAAACTGGTGCGAGAGAAACTACAACTCCATTTGACAACACGTAACCAAAAGAAATGCAATTTTTAATGGTACTTCATCCAAAGGAAAAGTTATGAAAAAACTTAAACTTGAACCTTAAATGGCTACTACAAACAATGTCAGCTACAGCAGTTGCAAGTTGGAGGAGTGAATGAAATGAATGTGTACAGTGTTGTCACCCTAAACTTTCTTACTATTGGTTTTTTTCCCTCTTTCTACAACCAGAAAAACAAACAACTAAAAATTAAATGCAAGGAATTTCAATTTTTCCCTTTTTCAGGGGAGGTGTCACACAATCCAGAAATGCAATGATACAAATTATGCACTAACTCTGAAGAATTGTAAAAAAAACTCTAGGTGACTGCCAGGACATAAAGGAGAACCAGGCAGGCAGCGCAGGAGTCCCCTGAGTCTCTCTTGCTTGCTAATCGGTTTTCCATTTTAGATACTGGTGAGGGCAATGGTTCCTTAGGGGAGTGCAGCCAGAGCAAAGTCTGTGGCACCACTGGTGGCTCAGCTGCACAGGAGGGGAGGAAGAAGAGTGGAAGAACAATAATGATAGGGGATTCGATAGTCAGGGGATCAGACAGGCATTTCTGCGGCAGTACACTAAACTCCAAGATGGTATGTTGCCTCCCTGGTGCCAGGGTCAAATATGTCACGGAGTGGCTGCAGGACAGGCTAGTGAGATGGGCGGAGCAGTGGCAAGTGGAATTTAATCCTGAGAAGTGTGTGGTGATGCATTTTGGGAGGACTAACAAGGCAAGGGAATATATAATGGATGGTAGGACCCTAGGAAGTACAGAGGGTCAGAGGGACCTTGGTGTCCATAGATCACTGAAGGCAGCAGCACAGGTAGATAAGGTGGTTAGGAAAGCATTTGGGATACTTGCCTTTATTAGCCGAGACATAGAATATAAGAGCAGGGAAGTTATGATGGAGCTGTATAAAACATTAGTTAGGCCACAGCTGGAGTACTGTGTACAGTTCTGGTCACCACACTATAGGAAGGATGCGATTGCACTGGAGAGGCTGCAGAGGAGATTCACCAGGATGTTGCCTGGGCTGGAGCATTTCAGCTATGAAGAGAGACTGGATAGGCTAGGGTTGTTTGCCTTGGAGCAGAGAAGGCTGAGGGGGGACATGATTGAGGTGTACAAAATTATTAGGGGCATTGATAGGATAGATAGGAAGGAACTTTTTCCCTTAGCAGAGGGATCAATAACCAGGGGGCATAGATTTAAGGTAAGGGGCAGGAGGTTTAGAGGGAATTTGAGGAAAAATGTTTTCACGCAGAGGGTGGTTGGAATCTGGAACACACTGTCTGAAGGGGTGGTAGAGGCAGGAACCCTCACAACATTTAAGAAGTATTTAGATGTGCACTTGAAATGCCATAGCATACAAGGCTATGGGCCAAGTGCTGGAAAATGGGATTAGAATAGATAGGTGCTTGATGGCCGGCACAGACATGATGGGCCGAAGGGCCTGTTTCTGTGCTGTATAACTCTATGACATCCTTCTGGGGGAGGGTGAATAGCCAGAGGTTGTGGTCTACATTGGTATCAATGACATAGGTAGGGAGAGGGTTGAAGTCCTGAAATCAGATTTCAAGGAGTTAGGAATGAAATTAAAAAGCAGGACCTCAAGAACAATAAACTCAGGATGACTCCCATTGCCACGTGCTAGTGAGCATAGGAATAGGAGAACTGATGTATTGAACACATGGCTGGAGAATTTGTGTAGGAGGATGGACATAAGATTTCTGAGGCATTGGGACTGGTTCTGGGCAGGTGGGACCTGTACAAGATGGATGGGCTACACCTTAACAGGACCGGAAATAATACCATCACAGGGAGATTTGCTAGTGCTCTTGGGGAGAGTTTAAACTAGCTTGTCAGGAGGATAGGAACCTGAGGGGTAGCTCAAACTGGAAGGAAGTAAAGCTGGTAACAGGAGATAGAAAAGTAGCAAGCAACATTAGAAGGCAGACAAAACAAAGACAAGCATCAGCTAGGTTTAGAATTCTGAATAATGTCAAGAAGACAAGGTTAAGGGCACTCTACCTGAATGCACACAGAATTCGCAGAAAGGTAGATGATTTAAAGGCACAAATAGAGGTAAATGTATATGATCTAATTGCCATTACGGAAACGTGGCTACAGGGTGACCAAGACTGGGAACTGAATATTCAAGGATATTTGACATTTAGGAACGACAGGCAAAAAGGAAAAGGAGGTGGTGTTGCACTGATAATAAGGGATGGGATCAGTACATTAGTAAGGGAGGATCTCAGATTGGAAGAACAAAATATGGAATCTGTTTGGGTGGAGCTAAGAAACAGCAAAGGGCAGTAAACATTGGTAGGAGTTGTTTATAGGCCACCAAACAGTAGTGGTAGTGTGGGGCATGAGTATAATCAGAAGATTAGAGAAGCATGAAGCATGGGTAATACAGTAATTATGGGTGATTTCAATCTGTACATAGACTGGGTAAACCTAATGAGCACTAATGCTGTGGAGGATGAGTTTCTGGAGTGTGTTACAGATGGTTTTCTAAAGCAGTATGTTGAGGAACTGACTAGAAAACAGGCTATTTTAATATTATGTAATGAGAAAGGGCTAATTAATTATCTCGTTGTAAAAGAACCTTTAGGGATGTGTGACCATAATTTGATAGAATGTTACATTATGTTTGAAAGTGAAGTAGTTCAATCTGAAGCCAGGGTGTTAAATTTGAACAAATAAAAGCAAACTACTGTGGATGCTGGAAATCTGAAATAAAAACAAGAAATGTTGGAACCACTCAGCAGATCTGGCAGCATCTTTTCACAAATGCTGCCAGACCTGCTGAGTGGTTCCAGCATTTCTTGTTTTTATTTTATGTTAAATTTGAACAAAGGAAATTATGAAGGTATGAGAGGCAAATTGGCTGAGGTGGATTGAGAAAATACATGAAAAGGTCTGACAGTACATAAACAATGGATAGTCTTCAAAAAATTAGTTTACAGCAACTGTACATTCCTTCAAGGCACAAAAACCACAAAAGTAAAGGCAGTCAACTGTGGTTAACAAAGGAAGTTAAGGATTGCATAAGATTAAAAGAAAAGGCTTATAAAGTTGCCAGAAATAGTAGTAAACCTGAGGATTGGGAAGATTTTAGAATACAGCAAAGGAGGACCAAGAAACTTATAAAAGGGAGAATAGAATATGAATGTAAACTAGCAATAAACATAAAAACGGACAGTAACAGCTTCTATAGGTACGTAAAAGGGAAACATTTGGCTAAGACAAATGTGGGTCCATTACAGGCACAGTCAGGAGAATTTATGATGGGTAATAGAGAAATGGCAGATAAGCCAAATGATTACTTTGTGTCTGTCTTCACTGAGGAAGATACAAGAAATCTCCCAGAATTAGAGGCCCAAGGGACTGGGGAGAATGAAGAATGGAGGGAAATTAGTATTGGTATGAAAGTTGTATTGGAGAAATTAATGGGGCTGAAGGTTGATAAGTCCCCAGGACCTGATATTCTACATCCCAGAGTGTTGAAAGAGGTAGCTATAGAGGTAGTGGATGCATTGGTGATCATCTTCCAAAATTCTATAGATGCTGGATGTATAGAACCTTCATTAGACTGGAGTACTGAGTGCAGTTTGTGTCCCCTTACCTTAGGAAGGATATTATTGCTACAGACGGAGTGCCACAAAGGTTCACCAGACTTGTTCCTGGGATGGTGGCCTGTCCTATGAAGAGAGATTGGGGAAACTGGGCCTGTATTCTCTAGAGTTTCGAAGAATGAGAGGTGATCTCATTGAATCCTAAAAAATATTTAAAGGGATAGACAGGGTAGATGCAGCTAAGATGTTTCCCCTAGTTGGGGAGTCTAAAACCAGGGGACACAATTTCAAAATAAAGGGGAAGCCACTTAGGACAGAGATGAGGAGAAATTTCTTCACTCAGAGGGTTGTGAATCTTTGGAATTCTCTACCCCAGAGGGCTGTGGAAGCTCAGTCATTGAGTATGTTTAAAGCAGAGATTGACAGATTTCTAAATACAAATGACATAAGGGGATATGAGGATAGTGTGGGAAAAAGGTATTGAAGTGGATGATCTGCCATGATTGTATTGAATGGCGGAGCAGGCTCGATGGACTGAATGGCCTACTCCTGCTCCTATGTTCCTGCAGTTTGGAAGGTAGCAAATGTCACCCCACTATTTAAGAAGGGAGGGAGAGAGAAAACAGACCTGTTAGCCTTACATCAGTAGTAGGGAAAATGTTAGAATCTATTCTAAATGGATACTTGGATAATAATGATCTGATTGGGCATATTCAACATGGATATATGAATGGGAAATTATGTTTGATGAACATGTTGGAGTTTTTTGAGGATGTTACAAACAGAATTGATAAACGGGAGTCAGTGGATGTAGTATACTTGGATTTTCAGAAAGCTTTTGATAAAGTCCCCCACAGGAATTTGCTTAGCAAAATTAAAGCACTTGGGATAGGAGGTAATATACTGGCATGGATTATGGATTGGTTAACAGGCAGACAACAGAAAGTAGGAGTAAACAGGTCATTCTCGTGTTGGCAGGCTGTGACTAGTGGGATACCGCAAGGATCAGTACTTGGGGCCCCAGATGTTCACATCCTTCACAGGCACTACTCACACATCAGAAACATCTCACAGCTCTTCAGCCATATGAGGCATCACATACATACACATACTCCTGCCAATACACTCATTTACAATCACCACTCTTTCTCTTACAGAAAAAAAGCACAAAACAGGTAGCAGCAGGAACTTCCCAGGGAAGATCAACCACATCTGCATGAGATGACTCCCCTTGAACAAGCAGTGCGGCCATGATCAGGAGGGGTAGTAGAGACACTAGAGGTAGTGCAGCAGGGGCTTCTTGCCTAAAGGTATGTGTCCACTGCAGCTTCCTTATGATGAACAACTATTCCTGATCTCTAATCAACTAAGGTTATCCTCACTGACAAGCTCCATAAGGTCTCATTACACACATCCTCCTATTGTGGCCTGAACCCTTCCAGCTTTATCACTGCAGGCTCTCAGGATCAAGATCCACCTCACCTCCCCTGGAGCAAGTTCAAGATGAGCAACAGCAATGCTGCTCCCCGAAGGAAGAGGAAGAGGAGGAGGAGGAAAATGAGGAAGAATGCACTGTGTCAATAGCTACCACTGTCATAGGCACCAGTTCAGAGACCGGCACCATGCGTAGCTTAGAGGCTAGGATACAACATGATCTTCACAGTGGGACAGATGCACTGGGTGGAAGGGACACCATAAGTGCCACCAGCATGGGGTTGGGGGTGAGTGGCAATGTCACATACTAGTTCTGCAAATAGTGCATTTGGATGTTCTTCATGTGGTTTCTACTGAAACAGTGAAAATGTGTACCATTGCTTACTCACCATAGAGGGTGGGGGAATTAAACAATAGCAACATTCAGTGATCCAGATATGGCCACTGGACAACTTGAAGTTTCAAAGAGTTTTTCTTATTTTTCAGCACGTCACTGTGGTCCTTTCTGATTTTAGCATAAAGGTATGCAATACACAGGGAAATAATATAAATTGAACTTTTTCAGTGAAATAACCTCATTAAAAGACTTGAATTATGGAGGTGTAAGGTTATATAAATACTTTGGAGCTTTGCTCAATTGGTTTTGGGATCAGGAAGTTTTTATGAAGAAATTTCTCTCGGGAAATTAAATAGGTGGAGAAAACTCTGTTGTAACTTCATATTATCATTAAGAGACTAACTGGCACAAGAACAGTGTTGACCCATAGGGCAATGTTCTGAAAATAGTTATAACAGTCTCATTTTGCGGAAAAATACACTTTTTTCCCTTGAGAAATAATTTTGCTTGGGGCAGAGGATGGGTGATAATCCAGGCAAGTGGTGAATATTCCATCAGTCTTGACTTGAGCCCTCTAGATGGTGCAGAGGAGTCGGTAGGTAAGCTACTCATTAAAGAGCACACAGCTTCTGCTCTTGTCTGGGGTAGTTAAGGCGGCATATGGCATACTTTCCTTTATTCGCTGAGGCACAGAATGAGGCAGGGAGGTTATGCTAGAAATGTATAAAACATTAGTTAGGCCACAGCTAGAGTACTGCCTACAGTTCTGGTCGCCACATTGCAGGAAAAATGTGATTGCACTAGAGAGGTTACAAAGGAGGTTTATGAAGATGTTGTCAGGAAAGGAGAATTTTAGCTATGAGGAAAGATTGGATAGGCCGGATGTGTTTTCTTTGGAAAAGAGGAGGTTGAGGAGAGATTTAATTGAGGCATATAATATTATGAGGGGCCTAGATAGATTGGATAGGAAGGACCTATTTCCCTTAGCAGAGAGGTTAATACTGGGGGGAATAGATTTAAAGTAATTGGTAGAAGGTTTAGAGGGGAGTTGGGGAGAAATCTTTTCACCAAGAGGGTGGTGGGGGTGTGGAACTCATTGTCTACAATCGTGGTAGAGGCAGAAATCCTCATCGCATTTAAAATATACTTGGATATGCACTTAAAGTGCTGTAAGTTACAAGGCTACAGAACAAGAGTTAGAAAATAAGATAAGGCTGGATGGCTCTCTTTTGGCCAGCATTGATACGACAGGTTAAATGGCCTCCTTCCGTGCCATAAATTTCTATAATTCTATGATTCCATGACTTGTCTAGATAAGCTTCTCATCACTGGTGACTCCCAAGATGATGGGAGAACTGATAACATAGTTCTGCTGAAGAACAGGGGAGATAATTGGGCTTTCTCTTGTTGAAGATGGTCATTACCTTTTGTGCCACTTGTTAGCACAAGACACATGTAAACTGGCATGGGCTGCTCTATTAACATAGGAGTAATGAATGATGCTGAACACTGTAGAATCAACACAGAATAGCCCCGTTCCTGAATTTACAATGGAAGGAAGGTCACTGATGATATACTGAAGATTATTGGGCAAAGGATACTTCCCTGAGAACTCCTATTGATTTGATTTGATTTAGAGATACAGCACTGAAACAGACCTTTCGGCCCACCGAGTCTGTGCCAACCATTAACCAACCATTTATACTAATCCGACACTAATCCCATATCCCTACCACATCCTCACCTGTCCCTATATTCCCCTACCACCTACCTAGACTAGGGGCAATTTATAATGGCCAATTTACCTATCTACCTGCAAGTCTTTTGGCTGTGGGAGAAAACCGGAGCACCCGGAGGAAACCCACGCAGACACAGGGAGAACTTGCAAACTCCACACAGGCAGTACCCAGAATTGAACCCGGGTCGCTGGAACTGTGAGGCTATTGCTTTGTGCTGTGGCTACAATGATGGGCCATAACAACCACAGTCATGTTTTTTATATCAGGTACAACATCAGCCACTGGAATGTTTTCCCTTTTGACTCTCTTTGACCTCGGTTCTGCTTGGGCTTCTTGATGCTGTCCTACAGCCTAATGTTGCCTTGATTTCAAGGATGTTTACTCTCAACTTTCCTTTGGTATTCAACTCTTGTGACCACATCTGGATCAAGGCTGTGATAAGATCTGGAGCCGAGTGGTTCTGGCAGATCTGAATCTGAGTGTTGACGACCAGGTTATAGGTGAGTAGGTGTCACTATATGGTATTGTTGATGACTCCTCTCACCATTTTAGAAGAGGACGGGAGAAGTCTGATAAGTAATTGGCCAGTTTAAATTTGCTCTTTTTTTGGGAATATAACATTACTTTGGTAATCTTCTACATTATTGATTTGGTGGTGGATCTTCAGCAGGTTAGGCATCCACCTGCCCTTGCCTTTGATCCTACTCTGAACTATTTCTCATGACCAGAGACATTTATGTATTGAGGCAGGCACTAAAAACATATTGGTGCTGTCCCAGTGACAGCCTGGTAAGAGCATAAGGTAAAGGTACTGGCTGTGATACTTCATTCCATGTGTCTTATGCAGTTAAGTTCATTTGTTGTTTGAATGAATATCATGCCAAGACCTGGTTGCTGTGAATTTTTTTTTTTGAGAAACAGCACTGGTGTGGTCCCAGTGGATCTTGTAGTGAAATTTGAAAGAAATAGAAAGAAGTTACAAAGTTTGGATGAGACAATGCACTTTTTTTTCTCATAGACATCCATCCACCACCAATCAATGAAAAATTCTCCATTAATCTGATGACACTGAGAACCTTAAGTGTACTGAGACAAATTGTCCTGGAGACCAAGGATTCTGCTGATCTGATAGTGGCTGCATCCTATATGCTGCAGAACTCTGCCTTGTAAAGAGGTCTCAATGTGGAGCAGGAAGGTCCCCATGGGCAGCAAAGGTTCAGTAAGAAAAACAGCAGAAATCTGCTGATGACAGCCCATTGCCAGCTGCAAGAGACATTCGTGCCACTCTCATACAGGAGTTTGACTCTTGACTATCATGTCTGGTCATTGTATGAAATCGTATGCCATTGTTTTGTTCTTGGGTTCTCACAGCACTGACACAACCATGTTTATTGCCCATCCTTAGTTGTCCTGAGGTGGTAGTGGGCCTTCTCCTTGGACCTCTGCAGTCCTTGTGGTGATAGTACTTCCACAATGGTGCTAAGAAGGGACTTCCAGGATTTTGGCTACCTATCAAGGAATGACAGCACGTGTTAAAGTTAAGATGGTGTGAGGCTTGTAGGAGAATTTCCAGGTGATGGTGTCCCCACGACATTGCTGCTCCTGGTTCCTTCTTGATGGTAGAAGTCACGAGGTTGAGAGTTGTTATCAAAACAAAACATGGCAAGCCGCTGCAGTGTTTCCTGTAGATTGTATACACTGCAGTCACAATGCATTGTGTCATTGAGTTCAGTAGCAGGAATGCCAAGTAAGCATACTGCTTTGTCCTGGATGGTGTTAACTTCTTGAGTATTGCAGCAACTTAAATCCATTCAAGTGAGCAGTGAGTATTCCATCACATGCCCGAGTTTAGCCTTGTAGATGATGCAGAGGTTTTGAGGGGGCAGAAGGTGAGCAACGCATTGGAGAATATCCAGTTTCTGCCCTCCTTTTGTAATCACAATATTGGTATAGCTAGTACAATTAAACCTCAGTAAACGATAACCCTCAATATGGTGAGAGTAGGAGATTCAGCAATGCTGGAGCTATTAAATGTCAGGGGGAGATAGTTGGCCCTTTTCTTGCTGAAAATGGTCATTGCCTGGGCTGTCAATTGTCAGTCCAACCCTGAATGTTGTCCAAACAATGTTGTTGTTGGGGTGCTTCATTATCAGAGCCTTCACTGTGTGAAACAATTCACAATACTCCCATTACTTCTAAGACGTCAAAAAGCAAATTTCACTATTTACAAAAACAATGTATACACAACTGTGAATAATTTCTATGGGCAGTCTCCTTCTCTAACTTCAGCAGAAAATCAAAAGAAACCAGAGAGAAATGGCAGACGATTGGGGAACTCCTATAAGAATTCTATCCTAAAAACTTTAGTACAACCATCACTTGCCACTCTTGAGCCTCGTATTGTGTTGCTCCGAGGTGTTACCTCAATGTAGGAATACATGGGTAGCAGGCTGCTGTACGGCAATATAAGCCTCCTATAACTGAGATAGCCCTCGCCCCATGGCAGCTAATACCTGAAATTGACTTGCTGTAATCTGCACCTCTGTACCTGCATGGGTACTTTGGGCCTATGTCCTTTTTCCCTGCAGGCATCAAGGGAGCCATTGAGAGGACTCTTGTGAAAGACATAACCTGTGTTCATTCATGCTATGCCCCTAGTACGGGGCAGTGCCTCAGCATGGCCACATAGCTGCAGGAAAGCAAAACATCAATGAAATTAGCAAAAAACTAGCTCAAGTCTGACAAAGCTGGAAGAGAAAACCCTCTCCAAACTGGCACTCCAGGTCTCTATGGTAACAACCTCAGCATCCTGCCTCACATTTAAAAAGCCTGGGGATGTGTAAAACACAGGCACTGCGTTTTAGAAACTATGCTCACTAAGCATCGCATATCGATGCAGGCACGGGAGGAGCGTATTGGACAGTTTTCTGCAGTCGGTGCCCTGAAATGGAATGTGTGCACTACTAGATGACCCTCAAAAAAACTGATGCACAATTATTTTTAACAGATATTCAACAGTATTATTTCCATTTAATTTTAGGTATCTTTTATATTTTTATCTTTCAATTGTTTTATATCTAGAACAATTTAGAAGGATGGATATTGAACTGGTTTTGTTTCTGTTGAATTCTTTATTCCAGTGGAGTGAATCAGCTAAAGCAATATTATCTGTACACTCCTAAAGCAATATCAATCACCCCATTACAAACAATGGTACCACTACTCGACCTGTAAAAGCTACACTGGATTACAGTCGGTATCATTCCGCTGCCCTTTGACATTTTTAAAAATGCAAGAATTGGGTCAAGACAGGTCTGATATACTTTTGGACTCATAGTGTTCTTAAGTCCTCAGGGCAGGTTGACTTGGTTCAGTTTACTGATCCCTTCTCTCAAACAGATTTTATTACAGTGAATTACAGAATCATTGTGAAGAATAGGTACGCTGTATGTTTGTCTCTTTCATCTGACATTATAATTTCTCAATGATGGGCATGAATAATTATTTGGTTACCAAAGACTATTATTGAAAGGTTAAAATAACGGGTGAATAGAAAAATGATTAGCTGATGTAACAATGGCAACAGTGGTACATTGTTACCAGGACACAGCAGCAATAGCAGATCTGTTTTTACCTTGGAATAAGCATGACTGATTTAGCATTCGGTCAAATCTTATATTGCAATCAGTTGCACCACCTTACTTGCTAAAAATGAACTAGTTATTACATAGACCATGTCACACAGGCTGTAAAATATAACTGTACTAACTGTGAAAACCATCTTTTATTTCCTTTTACATTTAAAACTAAGTTTGGCCCTGAAAACCACCTTCATGTTTTGTACTACCCTGAAAAGAGCTAATTATCCAGAGAAATTGCATTCTGTGCAGGCATTCAGACCCAATGCATAAAGCCTTGCCACCTGCCCTGTTACAACACAACTGCAGAATATAATTTGAGTGAGAGGCATAAAAAGACTATGTAAAATCAGTAACATTAAATCTATCACAGATGACTAAGCAAAGGATGGTGAGACTAAGGAAAAAATGGCCATGGTAAGTCATTTCAGAAAACACTCAAGTCTATCTAATTTAAGCAATTGAAAAGGTGCCGAATTGCTATAGGAGATACCAGATAAGTTTTATGAAGATATTTTCTCCCACTGGAGCTCTACCATTTCAGGTTTACTCTGACATTCTAAATCACTCCATGGGGGGCAGTTCAGGTATGTCCAAGAGCAGCTCCATTCACTGACTTAAAATTTGGTATTTCAGAAAACTTGGCTACCAGTGTAAATGTGCCTAAGCCAAGAAAAATGAGTACTACCTGGGTACTGCTCTGCACTCAGCTGGTACTATTTTTTCTAGGCTCATGTGCCTGATTTTAACCCATTCAAAACCCACCCATTTGCACAGAGTTAAAATCAGGCCCCATGTGTTCCCTGGATCAGTACCTAGGCTAGTCTGAAACACTGGTTTCCAGACAAGTCATTGCAACTGTTCTAGGATGAACCCAACTTGCAAGGTTTCACATGGATGGTAGGACCTTCCACTCAGCTATCAGATATTGGAAAACCCACTGGTGCGGGTATCACAAAATTAACCTTATAATCTCAGAATAACTTTGGGTGCAGATTACCTGAAATAGCAGGTATTCATAAAACAAAGTGCTATTAAACTGCAGGTAGATACATACTCTGCTGAAATACTTTATATTGAAAATACTCTCTTTTCATTTAAAAGATGACATATTCTCTTACATCACAATTTCTGAATGCAAAACTGCTCATACAAATGGAGAGATTTATGCTTGACTTTCTCCAGGAATAAATGGAAGTGATTAGCAGTATGAGATTTCATGTAAATAGGCAACTGAATTAAAGAATCCCATGTCTATCATAAAGTTGGACCTGCCAAGCACATATTTTTCAAATACGTTGTTACATCCATGCTTCTCCTCACTTCAATAAAAATATAGTAACTTGACAGACTCAAAAAGAAAGTAATCACACAATACTCTATCCAAAAAATAGGAAATAGCTGAGAAGCTTAAATTTTCAGTTAAATTGAGCATAAAGTAGTTCGATTATAGGGGGTTAGTTGTCCTTTGTAAGTTTTTTTTATTTTTTGACCCTTAAGGACATAATACATTCATAGTATAAAGGCAAAAATATGCATCTACAAATTATTTAAGATAGAAGAGGATAGAAATTACTGCTGATAACCTCATTGATATTGAAACAATTATGTTAGTGTCCTTGAGGACAGAGGAAAATCACATGAACTTTCATTTGTAACTATAACCAACAATAAATTTTACCCAAAGTCTGTTTAAAAAATCAAGTGATTCTGTTATGTTAATATGATTTCTAAACTAAAACAATCCAAGATAACTGTATACCTGACATTAATAACGCATGACTAACATACATGACACCTTTTTCATACCCTCTGGCCTACAGTATTCTTTTGGTGTAAGATGAAGTCAAGAGCTTTTTGCACATTGCTTTGAGGTGCTGACTGCTTCTGTCTTCTTTTTTTCAAAGCCTTCTTTTCTGACCATGCTCTTTGGGGAGCCGAGCTCACCACTACAACAGAGTGAGTTCCGGAGGATTCCTGTGATACAATGCCTCTCCAATCATAATAAACTTTTCCTCCTAGTGAAAACAGATAATGTTAATAAATTAATATTACAAAGAAAGCAACTCAATTGTAGCATATCCCCTAAGCCTTTTTTATTGCTTACATTTTTAATATGGAAATCTATGTCTTTGCATACCTATCTATGTTTTGGTTACATACAAAAATAAATTGATTTCAATTAAAGGAATATCATGGATATTACACCTGTGATTCTGTTTTTGCTGTGTACAACACCCCTGACCACTGGATATATCACTCAGCGTCACAGAATGGGGAGAAGGTCAGGATCCACTCCTCTCAGCTTTCAGCCTGAGCCTCATCAACGAATGAGGCATCAAGCGGAGGCAGCCTTGTTTCCAAGCAAAGAGGGAGGGTCATTCAGCGACTTATAACAGGCAACATTCCCAGCGGTTTGGGAGCAGACCTTGTGCCTGCCCTCTCAGCTTCAAAGGTGGTAGGCTATGTAGATGAAGAATGAAAGAAAAAGATCACAGTAAAAAAAGATGGAAGCTTAATTCAAAATCATAGGTATTGCATTTGGGGAGGGAAAACAAATCAAGGGAATTCACAATAAATGGGAGGATATTGCGAGAGGTAGAAGAAATGAGAGACCTTAGAGTGCATTACTACAGGTCCCTGAAAGTGGCAGGACAAGTAGATAGAGTGATGACGGCGGCATATGGAATGCTTTCCTTTATTGGCTGAGGTATAGAATACAAAAGCAGGGATGTAATGCTGGAACTGTATAAAATGCTGGTTAGGCCATTGCGTACAGTCTGGTCATCATATTACAGGAAGGACATAATTGCTCTGGAGAGAGTACAGAGGAGATCTACAAAAATGTTGCCAGGGCTTGAAAGTTGCAGCTATGAGGAAAGATTGGATCAGCTAGGGTTGTTTTCCTTCGGACAGAGGAGGCTGAGGGGTGACTTCATTGAGGTGTACAAAATTATGAGGGGCCTAGATGGAGTAGACAGGAAGGACCTGTTCCCCCAAGCGTAGAGGTCAATTACCAGGGGGCACAGATTTAAGGTGATTGGTAGAAGGATCAGAGGGGACATGAGGAAAGACTTTTTCACCCAGAGGGTGGTGGGTGTCTGGAATTCACTGCCTGGAACGGTGATGGAGGCAGAAATTCTCAACTCATTTAAAAGGTACCTGGACATGCACCTGAAGTGCTGTAATCTGCAAGGCTATGGACCAGGTGCTGGAAGGTGGGATTAGATTGGGTGGCTAGTTCTTTCGGCTGGCACAGACACGATGGGCTGAATGGCCTCCTCTGTGCTGTAATTTCTCTACAGTTCTATATCTCACAAGAAAGCCCAGATGTTTACCCCCTTATTTTTTCCAGTGAAGATTTCAATCAACTCATCAAAAAGATCCAAATACCCTTTCATAATTGCTTGGACATGTTCATAATTGGAAGTCAGATTCAAAATAATGAACCAATTGGCCCAGATTTTCCTGTCAAAATAACAGTGAGGCTAAAGGCTCATTGTTAATCATGCACAAAGTGCACAGAAAATTCAGGCGAGGGCAGATGTGCAGTTAAATGCAAAAATCTGGAAGTTGCTATCTGAGATGTGCCATTCTGCTGTTAGCTTTGCGAAAACAGCATCTCACTCTCATCATCATCATTTAAATATATTGAACAGGATGAGGTTCCTGTCCTTGTAAGGTAGATGTGAACTAAATTTAGCTTGCCCATTTCAGTTCAAGTACCCTTTTTAATGGTATGATGTGTTAATTACAGCCAAACAACTTCTCCAGCACTGAAAATTAACTGAAAATTCCTTCCTTCTACTTTTAATTGTTTTTGGAGTTTAAAAAAAAAATATATTTTTTGTCCATCACTTAAACCAATCTTTCTTTCCCTCTCTTTATTTCTCTTTCTGTATATGATTTGAAATTGAATCCACTATTGCAACCTACACTTTCTGGTTCAAACTCTGCACTGGTGTTACAACCAAGGTAGAAGGAGTGCACTGTTAATTCAGTCCCACTTCTCCGCAGGTCACAGCATATCAATAAGTTTTCCAACTTACCAAAACAGCAAATTAGATACTCTATTTGTCCCCAGAATAAAGCACACCAACCAGGTTTCTTTAATCAACAACAAAATTTAACTATTTATTGAACTATTTATGGGCGGCACAGTGGCGCAGTGGTTAGCACCGCAGCCTCACAGCTCCAGCGACCCAGGTTCAGTTCTGGGTACTGCCTGTGCGGAGTTTGCAAGTTCTCCCTGTGACCGCGTGGGTTTCCACCGGGTGTTCTGGTTTTCTCCCACAGCCAAAGACTTGCAGGTTGATAGGTAAATTGGCCATTGTAAATTGCCCCTAGTGTAGGTAGGTGGTAGGAGAATGGTGGAGATGTGGCAGGGAATATGGGGTTAATGTAGGATTAGTATAAATGGGTGGTTGTTGGTCGGCACAGACTCGGTGGGCCAAAGGGCCTGTTTCAGTGCTGTATCTCTAAATAAATAAAATAAAATTATAAAACTAAGTCGTTTGGTAGTACAGAACCTGAGTATTGCTGAAAATAGAGACATGTTGTCGAAGCTTATCATCTTGCACTCATCAGGACAATCTGCAAGAATACCAATGTAAGGGAAAGCAATAACTTTATACTGTATGAGAAGAGAGTGTTGATTGGTTGGCAAGTGAACTCTGATAGGTGGAGGCGTTGCCATGGAGAATGCGCCAGTTTACGGTGCACCAGTTTACATGACAGTTAACTGTCAAGCTTTGTTTGAAATTTAAATGAGGCAGCTTGACTCTGATTGGTCAAGGCATTGCCTTGAGGAATGAATCAGCAAATGGCTGTCACTTATTTTGTTTAGCTGAAAAAGGCGCAATGTATGTACATGTTCTTTCTGTCTGCAAAGAACAGGGCCCTGTGTATTAATATATGTAGCTTCCAGTGCGCGTAAATGCACCACATTGCGAGCCCTACTGACAATCTTAAATTGGTTGTCAGCATAATTCTTAGCACAATGAGGATTATTTAGCAAATGTTGTCCAATCGTGGAATCATAACTAATGTTGGACACTGTGGTTTGAGTTTTGCAAGCATGGGCTAGTTGGGCACAGCCTGTACCTTGACCTGTGAAAGCTTGACAGTTAACTGTCAGTCATGATAAATTGGTGCATCCTTCATGGCAATGCCTCTACCAATCAGAGTTCATTTGCCAACCAATCAGCACTCTCTTCTCATACAGTATAAAGTTGTTGCTTTCCCTTACATTGGTATTCTTGCGGATTGTTCTGATGAGTGCAAAACAAAAAGCTTCGACAACATGTCTCTATTTTCACTAAGTTTTAATCAATAATGAAGTAAATCTGTATACGAATTGAGATATTAAAGCTCCTTATTTTTCCTAGCCCTCACGCACATGCACATACATCCAAAAAAAAGGATTTTTGTTTATAGCTGTTTCATAGGAATGAAAGGAATCAAAGAAACTTAGATTGTCATGATACAGAAGGAAGTTCTTCAGTTTGGCGAGGTGACCTGAAGTCGAATAGTTGGATGTCACTCGAAGTCTTTCCAGGCAAGGTTGATGAAGAGTCTGTGATGCGCAGGCGTTCAAAGAACTGCTACAGTAGAAGGCTTCACATAAGGTCTTCCATTGGGGTGCAGCAACAAGTCTTCTTAGGTCTTACAGCAGCAGTATAGCAGTAGAAGGTTTCTTCAAATTTCAGGATTCCTGAAAACACAGGAGGCAACAGGAACCACACTTGATGCAGGGACTCTTTAGAGACAGCAGGCAATAGGAATCTGCCACATTTGAAATACAAAGCTTCTTCCCTAGAGATGCAGGATTCCTTTACAGAGAGGTAATACTTTTTTCTGGGTCTTCTTCTGATCTCCAGGCAGGACAAAATCAAATTTCAAATCAAATGCCTGTTTTTTCCAAACCCACTGACTTTTTAAAGTTACAAACTGAAACCAAAACCTTCCTGAAACAGGTCAACCCTTGTCATGACAGAGGGTAGCTCTGAGGTCAACCCCCTGCTGGTTTCCTTGAAATTACCTGCATTCCAATCCTTGTTTAACAGTTCATCTTTTTTTGAACTTCCTTTCAAAATATCCATAAAGTTCAACTATTTGCAGGTGTCTCAATGTCCACTGAAATCTTTTTCAGTTTTTAAAAACACAGAATCCTATGTTTTTAACACAAAATATATCCTTGTAACACTGGTCACTCCACAATGCTTCAATCTGATTGGTTAAGGAGATAGACATTTGCTTGCCCTATTCATACAGACCTTTGATGCCCTCTCACACTTCCAGCAACTTCGGGCTCAAATTAATGAGCCCGCCGCTAGGACCGGCGGCGAGCATCGAAAACAGCAGCCGTCCCATGTGTCATGCCTGCGGCCGCGCTGCCATGATTACACGGTGGGTGGCCATTTAACATAATAGAAGCAGTAGTAACCTCCAATCACCTGGCAGGGGCGGCAGGTGAGATGCTGATCAAAGCGTCAGCTGACATCAGATCAGGTGCTGGCCCCGTTTTTAAAAGCTGGCCAGCCCTGCATTCACTTCTGCCTTGCAGTCTACAGAAGGTCAGATTGCTTTTAGACTTAGAAAGTCACAGTACTGTTTACTTTAACAATCATCGCCTCTAAGAAGAGCGGAGAAGATGGCAGAGGTTAGACCAAGGATGGCCCCCACACTTCAGTGATGCCTCCCTGCTGATTCTCCTCCAGGCTGCAAGGGAAAGGCAGGAGGTTCTTTTCCCCAGTAATGGCAAGATGAGTCCTCCTGCCTGACCAAGCAAGCCTAGACGGAGATCACAGAGGAGGTCAGCAGCCGTGGGGTCACCCAACACAACTGGGTCCAGTTCAGGAAGAGGCTCAATGACCTCCTGCATTCAGCCAAGGTGAGTGCTACCTTCCAAAGTTCTTTTTCAAGGTTTGGATGTTACTACAGGGTGTACGACATGGTGAGGGTGCTCCTTCCAGCGGAAAGACAGAGATGCAAAAACATCATTAAGACAGGTGCATGGCTGTATCTGGGAAACATGCCACACTCATTCACCGCTCAGCCCCAGTAGATCCCATGACAACGTTTATAGCCTGAGATATATCAGACCCCCCATTTGGGGACGAGGGGTCCATAGTAGCATAACAGTCATGGTGAAGCATATGCCAATTTATAATGTCACCATCCTGATATGTGTTCTCTCAGCCAGACCGAAGAAGAGAGCTTAGAATTAGCTGGGAGCCAAGGTGGACACACTGGCTGGATTCTATTTGTTTCGAATTCGGCGGCCTTCTGACATGGAGGTGCCGCTGCACAGCACCTGTAATATTATGCGCGGGGGCTGATTTAAATAGAGGGGGCAAAGTGGCCGCCCCCGATGACGTAGAGGGGTGCCCACCACGTCCCTGGCAACGACGTCTGGCACCACTGCATAGGCGCCTGTACCATTTTTAAAGGGCTTCAAGCCCTGAGGGCTGATTTAAAATCTTAAAGGGACCAGCACCTTAAATGTCAATAAAAACATTAAATTCAACATAAAAGACAGGAGTCCCAGTGCAAGAGAGTGATTATTGCCATTAATTGAAATATTCAACAATGATGGAGAGCCACCTCAGGCATGTTTGCCATAATGGGATAGTTGCAGCCTAACTCACACATGTTTGTGTTCTCTCATGCGGGTTAGCATTTACAGGTAACTGCAGCCACCAAGGGGCAGCCGTCAACCTCTGAGGAGGAGGAGCACTCAGAGGATGCACCATCCCATGACTCTTCTGCTCCTTCCACCAGTACAGATATTTTTACCTCTATGGGTACCCATTCAGCATTAGAATCAGGGTCACAAGCTGGTGAGAGCACCGCACACGCACCTGAGCAGCTGGCTGAAGCAGAGACAGTCGAGGCCTCTGAGATTCGGAGGACTGTGGGTGGCCAGGCCCATGCTGAGCCTCAGCCTTTAGTGTCAACAGCGCAGGGCATACTGGAGTTGCAGGGAGAGGTAAGACAACATCTGCCGATGATGCCAGAGACCATGCACAGTCATAAGCAGACAATGGAGGAGTCCATCCGTGCCATGACTGCTGCCATGTCCCCGGCATACAAACGCATGGCTTCCTCCATCGAGAGGTTGGCAACTCTCTTGGAGAGCCAGATCCCACAGATGTGCCAGGACCTGCACACCATTGCCCTGGCCATGAGCTCAACTCAGCAATGGCAAGGCGTAGGAAGGATCAGCAGTCTGGTGACTTTTCCAACTCCTAGTCCTTCTCTGGTGAACAGGGAGGTTCGAATGAGCATTGAGACTGAGATTGAGGAGAGGCTGCACTCCCAATCTGGGGGCTCCCGTCAGGGCGCTTCGAGTGCAGACACCAGCTCCTCAGCCTTTCCGCCAGTGAGCCCAGCTCCAACAGCCGTGACATCTGAGGAGAGTCCTGCACCAATGCAGAACACTCTCAGGCAGCCAGAGCCCTTCAGGCCTCAGGTGTCCAGAGAATGGCTGCCAAAGTCATCATAGGCCAAGGGGCAGCCTGGTCAGCAGCCTGTCTCCAGCAAAGCTGCTAGCGCAGGGGTCACACCGCGTAGAAGCACCCACAAGGGTATTAAGAAAATCACCTAGCCACATGGGGATTCATGGGTGACACAAATATTTATGTGGAATATAATTAAACGTTGTTTTGTGCCAATCATTAGCCATCATTGTGTGAAAACCATGGTCCAACATGCCTTAATTGTGAGCTTTTGAATTTCACCCTATCCCTTAGTGCAGTGCCAATGTGACCATGGCCCTCATTATCATGGCAATGTGACTGTAGATCTCATTAACATATACACTCCCACGGTCACTAGCATACATTGCAGCTGGTCAGCATTCAGGTAACACAGATGGAAAGGAGGCGGAAGATGACATGCATGAAGGTCATTCTTTATTGGATTCTCATTGACTGGATATCAGGGTGGCTGAAAGCAAGTTATTATGAGGATGTCTCTTGCCTTCTTTGCACCTTGTTCAACATGTCTGGCCTCCATCGCCATGTTATCATCTTCCATAGCTGCTTGGCTTGTCTCTCCTCCGCATCCTCTTCGCTGAAGGATGTTTGTCGCTCAGGCACATCTTCCTCATGCAAGGCCTCCCCCCTCTGTAGTGCTAGATTGTGCAGAGCACAGCAGACCACCACAATACATGAGACCCGCGCTGGGGCATACTGCAAGGCTCCACCAGACCGATTGAGACAGCGGAACCTCATCTTCAGCAGCCCAATTGCCTGCTTGATGTTCACTCAGGTGGAGCTGTGGCAAGTGTTGTACCTCTCCTCCGCTGCATTGCAAGGATTCCTCACAGGCGTCAGAAGCCATGTCTTCAATGGGGAGACCTTGTCCCCAAGGTTCTATCCCTGAAGGCAAACAGGGTGATTGAAAAGCTGAATCACCTGGGACTGACGAAGTATGTAGGAGTTGCGGCTGCTTCCCGAGAATCAGACACACACCTGCAGGAAACTCTTTCGGTGGTCGCAGACCAGCTGAACGTTGATTGAATGGAAGCACTTTCTGTTGATGAAGGCAGTTGGCTGGTCCGTTAGAGCCTTGGTGGCCATATATGTGCAATCTATGACACCTTGCACCTATAGGAATCCAGCTAAGACCTTAAAACTGATGGCCCTCTCGGTTTGACTATCAGGATCGATCCAGTAGCGCAGTCGCCAGCCCTCTTGAACAGGGCATTGGTCACCTCCTTGATGCAGTGGTGCACTGTGGCCTGGGAGACCCCACACATATCCCCGATGCATAGAAGTTTAGTGCCACGGTAATCTTTAAGGCCACTGGCATGGGGCAACCCCAAATCACATAGGTCGCAAACTGTCCTGCAGAAGGCTGCGTAAGTCTGTGGTGGCCTCCCTGGAGAGCTGTAGTCTGCAATGACAGTGTCACTCAGACATCTGGAAATAGGTGATGCGAGTGCTATAGTCTCTTCAGCGTACATGGACCCTTCTTAGCCTGACCAGCTGCTGTTGCTCTCGTCGTGGAGATTCAGGGTCAGGTGCAGTTGCCTCTTGGGCCTGCCTCCGTCGTTGGATACACGCACAACTCCCTTACAGAGGCTCCCAATACACAGACCCCTTGCAGCTCCCCCCAATACACAAAGCCCTCTTGAAGAGCCCCCAAAACACACAATCCCCTTGTAGAAACCCTGATACACACAACCCCCTTGCAGAGCTCCCCGATACACTCAACAAGCCAAAGGGATCCAAATATACAGGGTGTCTGAGACCCATGGCAGGTGTCCTGGGGCCGTCAGATTGCTGCAGATGCAGAGTCTGCCTTGGCATCTAGGCTTATCAGTCTTTGCTCGTCTGAATGCCTGATGTACCTCAAGACTAGAGATTACTTGGGCTACAATCTTTTCCAGCTGTGTGAGACACCACACAGTACAGCATCATTTATGAAATCCACTAATAGCCCCTCGATACACTCAACCTAGACCCTTGCAGAGCCCTCCATACCCCTAACCCCCTTGCAGAGGCCCCCAATACACAGTCCCATTGCAGAGCCCCCAAAACACACAGCCTCCTTGAAGAGTGCCCCGAAACACACAACCCCCTTACAGCGTGCCCTGATACACACAACCCCCTTGCAGGTGCCCCGATACACACAGCCCCATTACAGAGCCCCTGATACACACAACCCCCTTGCAGAGTGCCCCGATACACACAACCCCCTTACAGAGCCCCCGATACACACAACCCCCTTGCAGAGTGCCCCAATACACACAACCCCCTTACAGAGCCCCTGATACACACAACCCACCTTGCACAGCCCCTGATTCACACTACGCCCTTGCAGAGCCCACGATTCACACAACCCCCTTGCAGAAACCCTAATGCACACAACCCCCTTGCAGACCCTACATCAGCACAGCAGCAGTGGCCGCAGAACTCCACACTTTCCCTGTGCTGCAATGGTCGGGATACCTCCCCATCGCGGCATCGAGGCCTCTCGCCTTGATGCCATCTGCTTTTAATGGTCGCAAAGCAGAAGGCACGTGAGTGCCACACGCCATCCACAAAAATCACAATCCAGTCATTAAATTGCAAATAATTTCATTTAAATTCATGCGAAAAAGCATTTCACCAATTTAAATTAGGTCGCCGTCGCATCGGGGTGTCAATACCACCATGGTACTTCGTTGCTTCTCACAAAATCAGTACACTGGAATGGCTGCCCTACAGTTTGAAAGGCAGTTTGCAATATATTAGCTTGTTACAAGAATTTGGACTGTTCGAGATAGGGTTTTCCTCTTGATTATGCGAGAATATTAGCACAATCCAGGCAGAATCAGTCAAATCAGGGCAAAAGTTCAGGAAATTTTAAACGTGAGTGTGATATATGTATATAAGAACATAAGAACTAGGAGCAGGAGTAGGCAATTCAGCCCCTCGAGCCTGCTCCGCCATTCAATACGATCATGGCTGATCTCATCTCGGCCTCAACTCCACTTTCCTGCCCATTCTCCATAACCCTTCAACCCATTACTAATTAAAAATCTGTCTATCTCCTCCTTAAATTTACTCAATGTCCCGGCATCCACTGCACTCTGGGGTAGTGTATTGCACAGACTCACGACCCTTTGACAGAAGTAATTTCTCCTCATCTCTGTTTTAAATCTGCTACCCCTTATCCTAAAACTATGACCTCTCGTTCCAGATTGCCCCACCAGAGGAAACATCCTCTCTACGTCTACTTTGTCAATCCCCTTAATCATACACCTCAATTAGATCTCCTCTAATTCTTCTAAACTCGAGAGAGTAAAGGCCTAAACTGCTCTCTTCATAAGACATGCCCCTCATCTCTGGAATCAATCTACTGAACCTCCTCTGAACTGTCTCCAGTGCAACTACATCCCTCCTCAAGTAAGGGGACCAAAACTGTACACAATACTCCAGGTGCAGTCTCACTAATGCCTTGAAAATTTGCAGCAACACTTTCTTACTTTTATACTCTATTATTTAGCAATAAATGCCAAAATTCCATTTTATTACTTCCTTATTACCTACTGCACCTGCATACTAGTTTTCTGTGATTCATGCATGCGGACACCCAGATCCCTCTGCACCGAAGCACTCTGAAGTTTCTCTCCATTTAGATAATAATTTGCCTTTCTATTCTTCCAACCAAAATGGATAACCTCACACTTATCCACGTTAAACTCCATCTGCCAAATTTTGGTCCATTCACCTAACCTATCCATATCCATTTGTAAATTTCCTATTTCTTTATTGCAACTTACTATCCCACCTATTTTAGTGTCATCTGCAAATTTGGCTATAGTACCTTCTATCCCTGCATCCAAGTCATTAATATAGATTGTAAATAGTTGGGGCCCGAGGACCGAAACCTGTGGCACCCCACTAGTTACACCTTGCCAACCAGAAAACGACCCATTTATCTCGACTCTCTGTTTTCTGTTGGTTAGCCAATCCTCTATCCAAGCTAATAAATTGCCCCTAACCCCATGTGATCTTACCTTGTGTATTCACCTTTTGTGCAGCACCTATCAAATGCCTTCTGGAAGTCCAGATATACTACATCTACAGGATCCCCATTATCCACTTTACTTGTTACATCTTCGAAGAACTCAAGCAAATTAGTCATACACTATTTACCCTTCATAAAACCATGCTGACTCTGATGGATTGCATTTTAACTTTCTAAATGTCCTGTTATTACTTCCTTAATAATGGATTCTAACAATTTCCCAATGACAGATGTTAAACTAACTGGTCTATATTCTCCTACTTTCTGCCTCACTCCTTTTTTGAATAAGGGCATTTTTCTAATCCACTGGAACCTTTCCCGCATCCAGCGAATTTTGGAATATTATAACCAATGGATCCACTATCTCCGCTGCCACTTCCTTTAAGACCCTAGGATGTAGGCCATCAGGCCCTGGGATTTGTCTGCCTTCAGTCCCAATAGTTTGCTCCGTACTTTTTCATACATGATGATGGTTGTTCAAAGTTCCTCCCTTTCTATAACCTCTGCATTATCTGTTATGATTGGGATGGTACTAATATCCTCCACTGTGAAAACTGAGGCAAAATACTGATTTAGTATCTCTGCATTCTGCATTCCCCACTATTAACTCCCCAGTCACATCCTCCAAGGGACCAACAGTCACTTGAGCTACTCTCTTCCCTGTCTGTTTTTATATTTTGAGCTAGTTTTCTTTCATAATTTACCTTTGCTCTTTTCATTACATTTTTAGTAACCATTTGTTGTTCTTTAAAAGTTTCCCAATCTTCCAGCCTGCCACTGGCTTTTGCAATATGGTATGCCTTAGTTTTTGTCTTTATGTTATCCTTAACTTCCTTGCTTGCCATGGATGTTTTTTCCCCCTCTTACAATCTTTCTTCCTCTCTGGAATATATTTTAGTTGGGAGGAATTGAATATCTCCTTAAACATCTCCACTGCTAATCAACTGTCCTACCTTTTAGTGTTCCTGCCCAGTCCACTAGGGCCAAATCTGTCCTCATGCCTATGTAATTACCTTTGTTTAACTCCAGAACGCTAGTGTGGGACTCCAGTCTCTCACCCTCAAACTGAATTTGAAATTCTAGCATGCTATGGTCACTCTTCCCTAGAAGTTCCTTAACTTTGAGATCATTAATTAATCCCACCTCATTACATAATACCAAATCTAGAATAGCCTGCTCCCTGTTTGGTTCCACAACATATTGCTCCAAAAAGCAATCTCTAATACATTCAATGAACTCTCCCTCGAGGCTACCCTTGCCAATTTGATTAATCCAGTCTATATGCACATTAAAATCACCCATGATTATTGCCATACCTTTCTTACAAGTTCCCAGTATTTCCTGGTTTATACTGTGCCCCACTGCGGAACTACTGTTTGGGGACCTATAGATTACTCTCACCAGGGACGCAAGAGGGCACTGGCAAGCAAGAACTTGGTTTAAAGTGTGTCTACTTCAACGCCAGGAGCATCCGGAATAAGGTGGGTGAGCTTGCAGCATGGGTTGGTACCTGGGATCCTGATGTTGTGGCTATTTCAGAGACATGGGTAGAGCAGGGGCAGGAATGGATGTTAAAGGTTCCGGGATTTAGATGTTTCAGTAAGAACAGAGAAGAGGGTAAAAGAGGGAGGGGGGGGGGGGTGGCATTGTTAATCAAGGAAAGTATTACAGCGGCAGAAAGGACGTTTGAGGACTCGTCTACTGAGGTAGTATGGTAGTATGGGCCGAGGTTAGAAACAGGAGAGGAGAGGTCACCCTGTTGGGAGTTTTCTATAGACCTCCGAATAGTTCCAGAGATGTAGAGGAAAGGATAGCGAAGATGATTCTCGACAGGAGCGAGAGTAACAGGGTAGTGGTTATGGGGGACTTTAACTTTCCAAATATTGACTGGAAATACTATAGTTCGAGTACTTTAGATGGGTCTGTTTTTGTCCAGTGTGTGCAGGAGGGTTTTCTGACACAGTATGTGGACAGGCCAACCAGGGGCGATGCCACATTGGATTTGGTACTGGGTAATGAACCCGGCCAGGTGTTCGATTTAGATGTAGGTGAGCACTTTGGCGATAGTGATCACAATTCGGTTAGGTTTACCTTAGCGATGGGCAGGGACAGGTATATACCGCAGGGCAAGAATTATAGCTGGGGGAAAGGAAATTATGACGCGATTAGGCAAGATTTAGGATGTGTAGGATGGGGAAGGAAACTGCAGGTGATGGGCACAAACGAAATGTGGAGCTTATTCAAGGAGCAGCTAATGCGTGTCCTTGATAAGTATGTACCTGTCAGGCAGGGAGGAAGTTGTCGAGCGAGCGAGCCGTGGTTTACTCAAGAAGTTGAAGCGCTTGTCAAGAGGAAGAGGGCGGCTTATGTTAGGATGAGACGTGAAGGCTCAGTTAGGGCTCAGTTAGAGTAACTCAGTTAGAGTTACAAGCTAGCCAGGAAGGATCTAAAGGGAGGGCTAAGAAGAGCAAGGAGAGGACACGAGAAGTCATTGGCGGATAGGATCAAAGAAAACCCTAAGGCTTTCTATAGGTATATCAGGAATAAAAGAATGATAAGAGTTAGAACAGGGCCAATCAAGGATAGTAGTGGGAAGTTGTGTGCGGAATCAGAGGAGATAGGGGAAGCGTTAAATGAATATTTTTCGTCAGTATTTACAGTAGAAAAAGAAAATGTTGCTGAGGAGATTACTGAGATACAGCCAACTAGGCTAGATGGGATTGAGATTCACAAGGAGGAGGTGTTAGCAATTTTAGAAAGAGCGAAAATAGATAAGTCCCCTGGGCCAGATGGGATTTATCCTAGGATTCTCTGGGAAGCCAGGGAGGAGATTGCAGAGCCGTTGTTGTTGATCTTCATGTCATCATTGTCGACAGGAGTAGTGCCGGAGGACTGGAGGATAGCAAATGTTGTCCCCTTGTTCAAGAAGGGGAGTAGAGACAGCCCTGGTAATTATAGACCTGTGAGCCTTACTTCGGTTGTGGGTAAAATGTTGGAAAAGGTTATAAGAGACAGGATTTATAATCATCTTGAAAAGAATAAGTTCATTTGCGATAGTCAGCACGGTTTTGTGAAAGGTAGGTCGTGCCTCACAAACCTTATTGAGTTTTTCGAGAAGGTGACCAAACAGGTGGATGAGGGTAAAGCCGTGGATGTGGTGTATATGGATTTCAGTAAGGCGTTTGATAAGGTTCCCCACGGTAGGCTATTGCAGAAAATACGGAAGTATGGGGTTGAAGGTGATTTAGAGCTTTGGATCAGAAATTGGCTAGCTGAAAGAAGACAGAGGGTGGTGGTTGATGGCAAATGTTCATCCTGGAGTTTAGTTACTAGTGGTGTACCGCAAGGTTCTGTTTTGGGGCCACTGCTGTTTGTCATTTTTATAAACGACCTGGATGAGGGTGTAGAAGGGTGGGTTAGTAAATTTGCGGATGACACGAAGGTCGGTGGAGTTGTGGATAGTGTCGAAGGGTGTTGTAGGGTACAGAGGGACATAGATAGGCTGCAGAGCTGGGCTGAGAGATGGCAAATGGAGTTTAATGCGGAGAAGTGTGAGGTGATTCACTTTGGAAGGAGTAACAGCAATGCAGAGTACTGGGCTAATGGGAAGATTCTTGGTAGTGTAGATGAGCAGAGAGATCTTGGTATCCAGGTACATAAATCCCTGAAAGTTGCTACCCAGGTTAATAGGGCTGTTAAGAAGGCATATGGTGTGTTAGCTTTTATTAGTAGGGGGATCGAGTTTCGGAGCCACAAGGTCATGATGCAGCTGTACAAAACTCTGGTGAGGCCGCACCATGAGTATTGCGTGCAGTTCTGGTCACCGCATTATAGGAAGGATGTGGAAGCTTTGGAAAGGGTGCAGAGGAGATTTACTAGGATGTTGCCTGGTATGGAAGGAAGGTCTTACGAGGAAAGGCTGAGGGACTTGGGGTTGTTTTCGTTAGAGAGAAGGAGGAGGAGAGGTGACTTAATAGAGACATACAAGATAATCAGAGGGTTAGATAGGGTGGATAGTGAGAGTCTTTTTCCTCGGATGAGGATGGCAAACACGAGGGGACATAGCTTTAAGTTGAGGGGTGAAAGATATAGGACAGATGTCAGAGGTAGTTTCTTTACGCAGAGAGCAGTAGGGGCGTGGAACGCCCTGCCTGCAACAGTAGTAGACTCGCCAACTTTAAGGGCATTTAAGTGGTCATTGGATAGACATATGGATGTAAATGGAATAGTGTAGGTCAGATGATCGGCGCAACATCGAGGGCCGAAGGGCCTGTACTGCACTGTAATATTCTAATTCTAATTCTTTCCCTTGCTATTTCTTATTTCAACCCAGACTGATTCTACTTCTTGATCTCCAGTGCCTATATCATTTCTCACTACAGCACTGATCTCTTCCTTTGCTAACAAAACTACACCACCTCCTTTTCCTTCCCGCCTATCCTTCTGAAATACTGAGTACCCTTGGATATTCAATTCCCAAATCTGGTTTCCCTGCAACCACGTCTCAGTAATCACCACTAAATCATACCCATTTGTCTTCATTTGCGCTATTAACTCATTAATTTTATTCCGAATGCTTCGTGCATTCAGATACAAAGCCTTTAAGTTTGTTCTATTATCAAATTTCCCTACTCTTGTACGATTCCTTGGTGCAATACGACGTTCACATGTTCTGTCCCTACCTTTTATTTTCTGGTAACAATCAGCCTCATCACTAACCTGCACTCCTGCCTTCTCCTTTAACTTTGACTTCTTAATTTTCCATGCAACTGAATCCTCCCCCCCCACTATTTAGTTTAAAGCCCTATCTACAGCCTGAATTATGCGATTCACCAGGACTCTGGTCCCAGCATGATTCAGGTGGAGCCCATCCCATCGGAACAGCTCCCTCCTTCCCCAGTACTGGTGCCAATGTCCCATGAATTTGAACCCATTTCTCCCACACCAATCTTTGAGCCACACATTTACCTCTTTAATCTTATTGACTCTGTGCCAGATAGCTCGTGGCTTCGGTAGTAATCCAGAGATTATTACCTTTTTGGTTCTGCTTTTTAATTTAGCCCCTAGCTGCTCATATTCCCACAGCAGAACCTCTATCCTTGTTCTACCTATATCTTTGCTACCTATGTGGACCACGACAACTGGATCTTTCCCCTCCACTCCAAGTTCCTCTGCAGCCCAGATGAGATATCCTGAACCCAGGCACCAGGTAGGCAACACAGCCTTCGGGACTCTCAATCCTTGCCACAGAGAACAGTGTCAATGCCCCTAACTATACTATCTCCGATTACGACTACATTTCTCTTTTCTCCCCCCACTTAAATGGCTCCCTGTACCATGATGCTAATGGTCAGCTTGCTCATCCTCCCTACAGTCCCTGCTCTCGTGCACACAGGGAGCAAGAATCTCGAACCTATTGGACAAGGACAAGGGCTGAGGCTCCTGCAACACTACCTCCTGGATCCCTCTACCTGCCTCACTCATAGTTACACCCTCCTGTCCCTGACCACTGGCCAAATTCAAGGTAGTTAATCTAAGGGATGTGACTGTCTCCTGAAACACAGCGTCCGGTGAACTCTCCCCCTCCCTGATGTGTCGCAGTGTCCGAAACTCAGACTCCAGCTCATCAACTCTGAGCTGGAGTTCCTCGAACAGCCAACACTTGCTATAGATGTGGTCACTAGGAACCACAATAGGGTCCACCAGCTCCCACATCATGCAGGTACAACACATCACCTGATGCTGCATCTCTATTTTATTTAATTAGATTTTAATTTGTTTTTTAAATTTTGACTGGTCTTTAGTTTTTAATCTGTAAAATATTTCTCCCATTCACCTTTAATCTGAAATCAATTTAGAATAGATAATTCAAATTAGCAGTTACTCACCAACCAATGAACTTATGGTTTTCCTGTGAGGTCACTCTTTTTTTTCACTCTGATTTTACTCCCTTAAAATATCGAAAAAATAGATTATTTACACTAGGAACCTTGATTCCCTAAAAAAAAACTACCTACCTATATTAAAAAAGAACTGTAGACCGTTCTCTTTACTTTAGTTACTTACCGAGCTATTTAGAATTATTCCCTAACAGCTGTTACTCACCAACCAATCACCTTGCAGCTTTCCTGTGATGTCACTGTAGACTTTTTTGTTTCAAAACGCCAGCGCGCCTGGTGTGCTCTAGGCACAGGTCCGACTGCTCTCTGCTCCCAGAAGGTAAGCGAAAACCCTGAGCCTCACGCTGAATTTATCCGCTTCCGGTTCGAGGCATTTTCACACAGGTCCAACTGCTCTCCGCTCCCGGAAGGTAAGTGAAGGCCCTGAGCCTCGCGCTGAATTAATCCGCTCCCGGTTCTAGACTTTCTCACACAAGTCCGACTGCTCTCCACTCCCGGAAGTAAGTTGTACTATCGGTCAAGTGTTCGGAACTAATTAGATAGGAACTAGTTGTTATGTGTAAGTGTTCCAGTGGGGGGCCTCATTCACAGCTGCACTGGGGAGTCATGTTATATGTAACACAAGAACTAGTTGAATCAGGGTTCTACAGCACAAAGCATGGTGCTAAAATAAACAAGACTGACTCCAGCCTTTTCCAAGTTTAAAGTGTGATTTTTTCCAACATCTGGGAACCAGAAAACAACATAAAGATGAAACAGTGAGTTGTGTCCAAAAGCACTAACATTCATGTTTTCTGCAATCTTTTACGCTGGTTTAAGGTTCAACTCACCTGGATCAGACCCCACCCTCAAATCTGGCCACACCCATGGATTGAAATTGAGAAATTCCTCCAATTGCGCTGGTCAGGAAAGGCTCTACAAATTCTGCTCATTTTCTTAGCCACACAGACACTACTAAACATGTTTTTAAAGTTTCCTTACAAAAAAATTTAATCTACTAGGAAACTGACTCGTGTACATCAATGAAACTATTAAATAGTTCAGAATAGTTTTTAAAGTAATTTTCAATGATTTTAAATCAGGTTACTCTCAGGGGGAGTACTGAAAAGCCTTATTAAAAATGCTTATTTTGCTAATAAACCCATTTTCAGCTGTTTCATAAAACTGCACCACTTTGCCACTCTTAAATATATATATTTAGAGAAAATAAAATGAAACAATTACATTCTATTACTCTCCCCGATTTCACAGGTTCATGGAAGATTTAACATTTGTGATTCTGCAAATGAATTTTTGCAGAAAACTGATCTGCAACCTTACCAGTGTATTCTCAAACACATTTTTGTGCACAATTTCTTAATTGCACCCAAAGCAGTAACTCTACCCCCTGATGTATAGTGACTAGATTTAAAGGGAAACTAGTGGGATCAAATTAACTTACACATTTTGCACCCTGCCTGATTGTACTGGGCAGGTGTAAAACAGATGGCCAATCCAATGGTGTCAGTTTCTAGCCATGTGAGTTAGCTTAAAGTTAGCCTTTACAGCCTGGAAAGGAGGTACCTGAGAGGTGATCTTACAAAGGTAAATAATATCGTCATAAGAATGGAAAGGTAAACTCAGAATATTACTTTCAAGTTAAATAGCGAGAGTAGGACGAGAGGGAATAGATTCCAACTAGTAAAAGATAAATTTAGGACAGATTACGAAATTCCAGAAAGCTTAGTGAAGGTGAAAACCCCAGGATGCAATTGGAAGCTGACATAGGGGGAACTTAAAGGACTTTCTGGGTAGACTAAGATGGGCTAAATGACCTGCCTCATTTGTAACTCTTGTGATCTTATGACATCACACGCAAGCCATGCATATATTTCTGTGATGCAACAGAGCTTTCTGATGTGAATATAGTCATCATATGCTTGACAAGCAAACAATGAAGATTTACCAAACACTTTCCATGGTGCTCCTTGAAAAAAAATCATGACAGGACACTTCAATCAAAAGCAGCAGTAGGAGTCCTTTACTCGCAGAGGAAATTCTAAATTATCCTTGTGTGTAATTTCAGATTCAACAAATTATTTTCAATTGTTTCTTTATAATCTGGAAATTATGCTGATCTGCCAAATGACCTCAGGTTAGGGGGGCTCACAACCAATATATCATTGATAGCAGCAGTCAGGTGAGTACTAATATTTTAAAAACCTACCTTTCAAAGCACTTTTTCTTTCTATTTTGATTTCTTAGGGTGAGACATGTTAGTATTGGGGAATAGAACACTTTCAATTTCAAACAACTAGTCTCAGCATGATAAACTTATGGATTAAAAATATCACAGGACTGATAGTGTAAAGTCTCCTCTAATCTGTCCAAACAGGGGCATGGATTTTCCAAACTTCCAACCCTATTTCGATTAGTTTCTGGGTGGGTGGATGTAGCAAATGCTACTTATAAACATTAATAACACTGTAGGAAAATATTGACCTAAAGGTAAGTGTTTCAGCTGGCAGAGGTCAGCATTTCTGCTGAGATATATCTAGTCTGTAAAATCAATTATTTTTACAATTAATTCAGAACTCATGGGACAATAGAATTAATGAAAATGTTTTAGTTACATAGAAACATAGAAAATAGGAGCAGGAGTAGGCCATTCGGCCCTTCGAGCCTACTGTGTCATTCATTATGATTATGGCTGATCATCCACCTCAGTAACCTGTTCCCGCTTTCCCCCCATATCCTTTGATCCTTTTCAACCCGAGAGCTATATCTAACTCCTTCTTGAAAACATACAATGTTTTGGCCTCAACTGCTTTCTGTGTTAGCGAATTCCACAGGCTCACCATGCTCTGGAAGAAGAAATTTCTCCTCATCTCAGTCCTGAAAGGTTTACCCCGTATCCTTAGACTGTGACCCCTGGTCCTGGACTCCCCCAACATCGGGATCATCCTTCCTGCATCTACCCTGTCAAGTCCTGTTAGAATTTTACGGGTTTCTATGAGATCCCCCCTCACTCTTCTGAACTCCAGCGAATGTAATCCTAACCGACTCAATCTCTCCTCATACGTCAGTCCCGTCATCCCAGGAATCAGTCTGGTAAACTTTCGCTGCACTCCCTCTATAGCAAGAACATCCTTTCTCAGATAAGGAGACCAAAACTGCACACAATATTCCAAGTGTGGCCTCACCAAGGCCCTGTATAATTGCAGCAAGACATCCCTGCCCCTGTACTTGAATCCTCTCGCTATGAAGGCCAACATACCATTTGCCTTTTTTACCGCCTGTTGCACCAACATGCTTACCTTCAGCGACTGATGTACGAGAACATCCAGTTCTCGTTGCATATTACCCTCTCTCAGTTTATAGCCATTCAGATAATAATCTGCCTTGCTGTTTTTGCTACCAAAGTGGATAACCTCACATTTATCCACATTATACTGCATCTGTCATGCATTTGCCCACTCACTCAACTTGTCCAAATCACCCTGAAGCCTCTCTTCATCCTCCTCACAACTCACCCTCCCACCCAGTTTCGTGTCATCTGCAAACTTGGAGATATTACATTTGGTTCCCTCATCTAAATCATTAATATATTTGGTGAATAGCTAGGGTCCTAGCAACGATCCCTGCGGTACCCCACTAGTCACTGCCTGACATTCGGAAAAAGACTTGTTTATTCCTACTCTTTGTTTCCTGTCTGCCAACCAATTTACTATCCATCACAATACACTACCCCCAATCCCAGGCGCTTTAATTTTACACGCTAATCTCTTAAGTGGGTCTTTGTCATAAGCCTTCTGAAAGTCCAAATAAACCACATCCACTGGCTCCCCCTCATCAACTCTACTAGTTACATCCTCGAAGAATTCTAGTAGATTTGTCAAGTATGATTTCCCTTTCGTAAACACAACTTGATATTCCTACAACTGATATTACTGAAGCTCCACACCTCCAACTGGTGAAACCACCATTCAACAGGATATGATGTGTGTCCATACTGTGGTCAACAAGATGGCAGCAACACAATCAGTATGCTGCTTGTGAGGATCTCTTCATTTTTTTTTTTTTTATTTCCAAAATATACTTTATTCATAAAAATCTGTAAAAATTACATTGCCAAACAGTTTCCAAACAGAACCAAAAAATACAAACATTGCAAGGGAGATCAGTTTCCTTCAATACTGTCATGAGTTTCTTCCCAACCCTTCCGTTTCACAATTGTCATGTCAATTACAGTTTTACATTTACAGCAATTCAGAATATTAACGATACAGTTCGAGGGGTTTCCCATGGATCCAGCCCCTCAGTCCAGCTTGGTGGGGGAACCTTACACTGTGGTCTTTCCCCATTGAGCCTTTGCTGCGGCTGCCCCAAGCTTTAGTGCGTCCCTCAGCACGTAGTCCTGGACCTTGGAATGTGCCAGTCTGCAACATTCGGCGGTGGACAACTCTTTGCGCTGGAAGACCAGCAAGTTTCGGGCAGACCAAAGGGCGTCTTTCACCGAATTGATAGCCCTCCAGCAGCAGTTGATGTTTGTCTCGGTGTGCGTCCCTGGGAACAGCCCGTAGAGCACAGACTCCTGTGTTACAGAGCTGCTTGGGATGAACCTTGACAAAAACCACTGCATCTCTTTCCACTAAACTGATAAGAACAGATTTTTTTTTTTTTATTTCCAAAATATACTTTATTCATAAAAATCTGTAAAAATTACATTGCCAAACAGTTTCCAAACAGCACAAAAAAATACAAACATTGCAAAAGAGATCAGTTTCTTTCAATAATGTCATGAGTTTCTTCCCAACCCTTCCGTTTCACAATTGTCATGTCAATTACAGTTTTACATTTACAGCAATTGAGAATATTAACGATACAGTTCGAGGGGTTTCATCTCTTCATAGTTGCTGACTTCCTACTGGATATTCAAATGTGCACCTCAGTCTAATTACCAGTCTGGCAATGGAAATGGGTAGGGTCTCTTTTGGCTCAAGGTAGTTGAGAGGTGATCCAATGTAGAATTTATTTCAAGATTATTTACGTTCAGATAAACATTGAAGGGGTGAATTTTCAACTGATGAATTGTTCCACTGTTAAGGCAGTGGATAGGAGAGGTATTTATATGAAGGTTTCTTGGACCAGATCATTTGCATAGGTACTGGTGTAATGACTGTTGTATATCCTGTGTAGGTTGTTATAATGCATGAAAATTAGAGTGTGGCCTTTAGAAAGACAATTTACCATACATACTATAGCAACAGACTGGGAGACTGCCGGGTAAGGAAGGAGCAGTGTCTGGCTCACTCACTTAACTCTCAGATAGCTTTGCTTCATACTTCATCAATCCTTTTAGCACACATTTCAAGAATGTCTACATAAGATCCTGTGAAGCAAATAACCAAACAAAGAACAAGGGCATGGCACCTAGGCACAGCAAAAGAGTACAGAAGATTTCTGACTCAGACCTCCAAGCCCTGCTGAAGAAAATTAAATTAATGAAGCAAAAACTACTGGGTGCCTATGTCAGTAACCCTGTCAGGAGGTGGTATTGACACTGATTGGCAACTCTCTCACCCCCAGGACCACTTGCTTCACTCCCAGGCACCAGCTCAGATACTTTCACCCAGGGGCAATTAGTCTTGGTGAAGATGTAGCACCATGTGATTCACAGAGTACAAGGAAGCCAGAAGAGTGGGAAGTGGGTGAGAATCTTCCACCTTCCAAGAGGAAGCTGAGGAGAAGACTGCCTATGGCTGCAGTCATAGATCCCGGAACACAAAGGTGGTCATGGAAAAAAGATGTTCGAGGAAGACTGTATTTAAGTGCAGACACTGATATCAGTCTTTGAGGATATGTAGCAATTGACAGGTGTGACTTGAGTCTACACCTCTCATTTGTGACAACAGGAAAGCTTTTGCTTTGTTGCAAGTACCAATGGTGCAATGGAATATATGGCAGCTTCAATAGTTTGTGCAACAGACCCCAGCTAAGAAGCAGTATCAGGAAGACTCTCGACCTGCCAAGAATGAGGCATATTAATTTCGTCATATGAACATTGATTTTAAACTGTTGCTGGAGTGAAGAGATGACTTGTTAAAGAGATCACCAGACCTCTGACTGGAGGACATTTGCACACTAAGAGACGGTGCTTGTGGAGACAAAGAACTACTCACTGGGCCAATTAACCCAGATGATTTTAATCATAAGACATTGAAGGTGTAAGGAAGTGCATTCCAGGGACTGCTAAGATGATAAAATCCACAAGCACAGGACTGGTTAAACCAGCTGGTTACATGACTAACCGGCTGGTCCAGGTTTTTGAATGAGACACAGGACAGTTTGAATTGAGACGACAGTTTGCAACTGAAGCTAGAACAAGGAAGCCTCTCTCCTGGCTGTCTCTCTCTTGCTTTCTCCAAAGCCACTGGACCCACGGAAGACACATAAACCTCAAGAGAAAAAAGACTCCGACATCGAAACAAGATGAAGCATGAACTGGGCCCCAATGAACAGCATGTCTTACCGGCAACCAAGGACTCCACATTGAACTCAAAGGACTGTAATTATAATCTCGATATTGCCTCAAACTTTTCCCCTTTATTCTTTTCTATCTCTATCTGCGTGTGTGTTTATCGCGTATGCATGCTAGCGTGGTCGCATTGCATATTCGTAATCATTAACCGGATTAGAGTTTAAGATTAATAAACTTCCAACTTTTTTGTTTAAATCTAAGGAAACCTGTCTAATTTCTTTGCCTTACAATTGGAGCAGTGAACAAGGATTCACTGAGGGGGAACTAAAAACATGGTGTTTCTAAAAGTAAACCCTGTTACGGTTAAACCAGGCAAAAGCTGAGAGGGAACCCCTAGATCCCATCTCACCTGGTCGTAACAAGCAGTAACAGACATGTAACTGCCTTCATCTCCATGGAAGCTCCACAGATTGGAGCTCTGGTGGCCATTGAGGACAGTATAGCAAACAACCTGCATAGTGCTTACTAGATCATGGTGGTCAGTGGTCACATTGCATTCTGATGTCCCTCAGGAATCTCAGAATCTGATAGCTATTATTAGACCAGCCATCCTGCAAACTAGTGGTGACACAGATCTAGGGTCCAGTGGAATAGCGAAGGGTAGAATCCACCTCTCTCAGGACAGCAGCCCATGTCAGACTTTCAGCCTTCCTCATCAGAACACCAAGTCAGTGAAATGTAGGCATTGGCAGCAGGCAGCCTAGAAACAAGCTCCAGAGGTGCAGCCAGCAGTGGGTCCCTGCCAGGAAGCTGTCATGAGAGGAAGGCCACCTTGGTTCCATTCACTTTTTGTAGTGTATAAGCAATCGCCTCAAATGAGACAGACTCTCAAGGTGCACTTAAGAGAAACGTGGAATCGATGAAGGAAAGGTACGTGCAGACACCCAGTAGAAGCACGCTGTTCAGAAAAAGTAGGTTAGCTCCTGTTCATTTTGTACTTTGTTATAAACCAAATGTTCATTGAAGTCACACTTAGTTAATCAAGGAGTGTGGAAAGGGAAGGATGCACTTACTTGGTGATTTATTGAATCAGGTGACAATTTTTAGCATGATCACATAGGGACAACGAGGCCTGATGTGTTGTCACTTTTAAGATAAGTAGTGGATTGAGGGAATACCCCTTTATTCAAAAGTGGGAGAGAAGGTGGTAAGATCCTGATGTCAAAGGTAGAGTTTGTTACACAGCTGAGAAGTCTTAAGTGATATGATGTGCTCTGATGCGTTAATCAGCAATCTGAGGAATCCTCAGTGTGCAGGTCATTGTGATTCTCTCATCCAGGTAATTCTGCCTCTAACAGAACTAAAGCCTCCTCACTGGCCGTGTCAAAATCCAAGCTTTTTTTGCACGGTAGTTCTGAAGGGCACTGCAGGCTACAATTATGCGTGACCTGACCTGTGTAGGCAGTGAAAGCATGCTTCTATGATGTCAATGATACTCATATTGACAAAACTTATAGAGGTAATTGCTTCATTGTAGCATTCCTCTGCTGCTGTTTGGGCCACTTAGGTCATTATCAATGGAAACAGGAGTAGTCATTGTCATTGGGAGTCAGCTGCTGAAGGGATTCTATTCCCTGAATAAGTCATAGAGAGATACAGGACCAAAACAGGCCCTTCAGCCCACCAAGTCTGTGCTGACCATCAACCACCCATTTGTACTAATCCTATATTAATCCCATTTTCCCCTCTCACATCCCCACTTCCCTCAATTCTCCTACCACCTACCTACACTAGGAGCAATTTTTTACAATGGCCAATTTACCTATCAACCCACAAGTCTTTGGTATGTGGGAGGAAACCGGACCACCAGGAGGAAACCCACGTGGTCACAGGGAGAACTTGTAAACTCTGCACAGGCAGTACCCAGAACCGAACCTGGGTCACGAGAGCTGTGAGGCAGTGGTGCTAGCCACTGCACCACTGTGCCGCCCATACCGAAACAGGCTCTTTGGCCCAACGAGTCTGCGCCGACCATCAATCACCCATTTATACTAATCCTACATTAATCCTTTTCCCTCTCACATCCCCACCTTCCCTCAATTCTCCTATTACCTACCTACACTAAGTGCAAGAGCACTGAAATTCAAAAGGTGAATGCAATGAGATAATTTCTAGCATATTTGGCATTGACTTCACATGAATTTTTGTTAAAGAAATTCACCATATTGTGGGAACCCTGCCTTCGTCCAGCTGTAGAAGTTGGTAATGAAACTCTCTGCACTCTTTAAGCTCAGAATCTCCTCATTCCATCTGTCTCAGCCAATGTCTTACAGTTCTCAGTATAAGTTGCTCCCAGTGCATTACTTGATAACAGGCCTTTATTACAATGGAGTTAGAATAGAACGGTAAAGCAGTCTTAATACTGGAGTGCTGTGTACAGTTTCAGTCACCTTACCTAAGGAAGGATATATTTGCCTTGCAACAAGGTTCACTAGATTAACTCCTGGGAGGAGAGGACTGTCCTATGAGGTTACATTGAGTAGAATGGGCCTACACTCTCTGGAATACAGAAGAATGAGAGGTGATCTCATTGAAATGTATTAAGTTCTTAGAGAGCTTGACAGGATAGATGCTAGGACAATGTTTCCCCTGGCTGCAGAGTCCAGAATTTGGGGTTATACTCTCAGTATAAGGGTTCAGCCATAAAGAGAACCTTCTTTACTCAAAGGGTTTTGAACCTTCGTAATTCTCTACCACAGAGAGCTGTAGATGCTTAGTTATTGAGTATATTAAAGTCAGAGATTGAGAGATTTTTGGATACTAAGGGAATCAAGGGACATGCAGATAGTGTGGGAAGGTGTAACTGAGGCAGAAGGTCACCCAGGATCTTAATGAATGGCAAAGCAGGCTCGTGGGGCAGAATGGCCTACTCCTTCTCATTTCTTATAACACTTGGTGCAAGAATGGTTCTCAAAGGATGCTTACCCTCACAAATTCACTGCACCACTGGCATAACTACATCATATTTCATTGATTCATTTCTTTTCTGTTATATTTAGGTATTGTTTATTTTGCTTCTCCCTCTTTGCGACCCCACTGCACCAAAATCACTCATCTTCCTTAATTCACGATACAGAAGACGGCATATCCATCATATTGAGTCCAGATACCTGTCCTCATATTGGCTTATGTACATTGGTTACAGTGGTTAGCACCGCAGCCTCACAACTCCAGCGACCCGGGTTCAGTTCTGAGTACTGCCTGTGCGGAGTTTGCAAGTTCTCCCTGTGACCACGTGGGTTTTCGCCGGGTGCTCCGGTTTCCTCCCACAGCCAAAGCCTTGCAGGTTGATAGGTAAACTGGCCATTATAAATTGCCTCTAGTATAGGTAGGTGGTAGGGGAATTGAGGGAAGGTGGGGATGTGAGAGGGTAATGGGATTAATGTAGTATTAGTATAAATGGGTGGTTGATGGTCGGCACAGACTCGGTGGGCCGAAGGGCCTGTTTCAGTGCTGTATCTCTAAATAAATAAAAATAAGTACATAATATGCTGCAAATGATCCACTAATTTTTGCAGATTATTGGTAGAATTTTACCTGCCTCATGGAGGTGGGAATGGAGGTGGGGGGCGGGGTGCGTGGGTAAAATGGCATGGACCCATCTCAGGCCGGCTCCCATGTCTTCCCGCCACTGACCAATTTTACCAGATGTGGGCAGCGGGACTGATCAGTGGCTGACAGATCAGTGACGGGCAGGTAACTAAGTTCGTTAAGCAGCCAATTATCAGGTATTTTTCTGATTTTACCAGCGGTGCATAGGATGCATGGAGGCTCAGAGTCTTGCCTATCCAAATGAGGTGAGATCTCAGTACCAGCTGTGTTGTGGAGAGAACTGGCAGCCATACTGTGAAGCTGTCTGCAGGCTGTGTCTTCAAAATGTGATGCAATCAGGTTTGGAGGCACTGCAGAGGGTGGAGCCAAAGTGAAGTGCTGTTGGTGGATAGGTGTCTCCCAGGTCCACAACAGCCACTGGAGGCTCATTGCAATGGAGGCTTCATCTGGCTATGGGGTCTTTGCTTTCAGACTTTGACTTCTCCAGTGAGGAGGAGAGTGACACAAAGATGGGGATGCAGCTACATGGAGCAGCTATGCAGTGGCCAGAGGAGCTCCAGTGGCTTGAGGAAGCTATTGGACAGGTCAAGAAGGGTGCATGGGGGCAAGAGGCCAGCCTCATGGTCACAGAAGGTGCTACCGAGCTCAAAGAGTCTACCACCAGAGGCTTAGCTTCGTTGAGATGTCCGAGCACCAATGTCTATGAAAACTGCGTCTCTCCAGGGAAATGGTGGGAGGAGCTATGCAATATGCTGGAGCAGGAGTTGAGAAGTGGCGGACACCCAATGCCTGTAGCCTTAAAGGTGACATTGGCACTCAACGTTTTCGCCTGTGGTTCGTTCCAGGGATCGTCTGGATTTCTATATCACATCTCTCAGTCAGCACCCATTGCTGTATAAAGGAGATCACGATTCCATGTACCATTGGGCAAGCCAAGTATATCAAGATCACAACTGATCAGGCCAGAGAGGTCAGTTGGCTTTGAAGACATGGCTGGATTTCCTCAGATGCAGGAGTCATTGGCTGTTCTCACGTGGCCACGAGCGCTCTCTCAGAGCAGCCTTTGTGAGCAGGATGAGGTTTAACCCCCTCAATGTTCAAGTTGTCTGAGACCATCGTAAGCGGATCATGCAGGTGTTTGCAAGGTTTCCAGGACAGTCCCAACTGCCTCAGCCATCCAAACGTCTTCATAGCTGGAGACTGGATACATCCACTGAAGTCATGGCTTCTGACCCCTGTATGCAACCCCAACACACAGGCAGAGGGCACATGTAACCACTGCCATATGACTACAAGGGCCACCATGAAGGAGGCCATTGGCCTTTTGAAGATAAGATTTAGATGCTTTGATAGATCTGGGGCGCTCTGAGCTGAGCTGTTCCAATACAGCTACAACACTGGAATCTACCTGACAAAGTAGCAAATTGTTCAGTTATGTCCTGTCCACAAGAAGCAGGACATGTTCAATCTGGCCAATGATTGCCCTATTAGTCTACTCTAAATCACCATCAAAGTAACGGAATGTGTCATCATTTGTGGTTTCAAGCATAACTTACTCACCAACAACCTGCTCACCAATGCTCAATTTGGTTTCCACCAGGGCCACTCAGTTTCAGACCTCATTACAGCCTTGGTCCAAACATGAACAAAAGAGCTGAATTCCAGAAGTGAGGTAACAGTGACTGCCATTGAAATCAAGGTAGTATTTGACCAAGAGTGGCATCAAGAACCCCTAGCAAAACTTAAGTCAATGGGAATCAGGGGAAAATTCTCCACTGGCTGGGGTCATACCTTGCACAAAGTAAAATGGTTGGGGTTGTTGGAGGTCAATCATCTCAGCTTCAGGACATCACAGCAAGAATTCCCAGGCCCAACTATCTTCAGCTGCTTCATCAATAACAGGGTTGTCCAACCTTTTCACATGGGGGGGCCACATTACAATTTTTGTCTTACATAGGGGGCCAGTGATACAATTTCAGAAAGATAAAGGTATTAAAAACCTATCTTACTATTAATCAAAACAACAAAAGATGCATTTTTGTGAAGAAGCTTTAAGTAAGATGAATTTATTGACTTACTTTTTCATCACTATGTTGGACACTGATTTAGTGAGATACCTGGCATTTTTTTGCTTGCACAAGTAGTCAATGTTTGCTCGCACACTTGTAGTGATGCAGAGTATTCCGGATAGATGTCCATCTGTCAGGAGTGATCGTGATCGCTCTCTCTCTTTCTCTCTCTCTCTCCCTGTGTCCCCACTCTCTGTGTTGTTCCCCCTCTCTCTTTCAGTTCCCCCCTCTCTCTGATCCCCCTCTCTCTCTCTCTGACTTTTCCAGCAGGTTCTGACTTTTTTAAAAGCCCGCTGGAAAACCCCAAATCTGTCTGAAGTTGGGAAACTGCTGTTCCCAATGTCAGCACCTGTCAGCTGTGAAACTAACTTGTGATATTTTAAAAAGCCAGTCTGAAAGAAGAAGACAATGGAAATTTCTCATCTCTGAAATACATTCACGGGCTAGATGGAAACCTTTGCCAGGCCGGATCCTGGCCCACAGGCCTTATGTTGGACAACCCTGATCAATAACCTTCCCTCCATCATAATGTCTGAAGTGGGGATGTCCGTTGATGATTGCACAGTGATCAGTTCCATTTGACACTCCTCAGTCCGTGCCCACATGCAGCAAGAACTGGACAATGTGGCAAATAACATTCGCACCATACGAGTGCCGTCTCCAACAAGAGAGAGCCTAATCACCTCCCCTTGAGATTCAATGGCATTCCCATTGTTGAATCCCCCGCTATCAACATCCGGGGTGGGGGGAGGATTACCAATGACTAGAAAATTAACTGGATCAACCACATTAATACTATGGCTACGAGCAGGTCAGAGACTAGCTATTCTGCAGTAAGTAACTCACCTTCTGACTTCCCAAAGCCTTTCAACCATTTACAGGGCACAAGTCAGGAGTCGGATGGAATACTCTTCACTTGCCTGGATAACTGCAGCTCCAACAACACTCAAGGAACTCAACACCATTCAGGACAATGCAGCCCACTTGACTGGCACTCCAAATACCACCTTAAATATTCACTCCCTCTACCACCGGTGCACCATGGCTGCAGCCAGTATCATATACAAGATGCACTGTAGGAACACGCCAAGGCTTCTTCGACAGCACCTTCCAAACCTATAACCTCTAGCACCTGGAAGAACAGGACAGCAGGCACATGGGAATACCACTATCTGCAAGTTCCCATCCAAGTCACATGCCATCTAACTTGGAATAAAATCACCATTCATTATCACTGGGTCAAAATCCTTGCACTCCCTTCTTAACAGCATTATAGGTATAGCCACATCACAAGGACTGCAGGGGTTCAAGAAGGCAGTTCACCACCACCTTCTCAAGGGCAATTAGGGATGGACAATAAATGCTGGCCTTGTCAGCACTGCGCACAACCCATGAATAAATAAAAAAAGGAATGTTACATTAACTGCTGCACGTGCGGTCTTCCTTGTCCACCTGTGATCTACCCATAATAATCAGGACAAGATACCTGTTCTTGCAAGCAGTTGTTGTTCAGGAGTTATTGGATTAGAATTAATGTGGAATAGATGACAACTGGAACTTTTTGTAGTTTGTCAATGTCAACCGTGTTATTACCTTGCAAAATACTTCAAGCTTCATGCTATTCTAGATATCATTAGTGATGTAGCTGTTAAATTAATACACTGCAGTAATGTTTCCAGATATTCTGAGGAAAAGGACTGATGGTATTAACTACCTGGCATATAATTTATTGCTTAGAATTTTCATGAGTGACTGGTACTGATGCTGTTTGATAGTCTAAAATTATATTGAACTTTTCTTTGACTGATTTGCAGTGCATGACCAATTTTATCCTGAAACTTCATGGGTTGGGGTTAGGGTTGGTTCAGATCAAACTGAATGTCATTGCTGAACTTATGCCAATTCACTGGTCACTGCTTCATTGCAAACATAATTGCATAATTCTCAAGCTGAAAAAGTTCCCAATACATTTGTGTTTGAAACTTATGTTTTGTATTACATTTTCCTCTTTGTTGAAGTGAAGAGGTCAAAAGTATAGCCTCTTCCCTGACTTTATCATAAGTAACACGCCGCATTGCTAAAGTTTTACACAAGAGTTACATTACCCCAGAGGGGGTAGTGGCAGCTGTCCTCAGCTGAGAAGCTCAAGGATGAAGATCGCAGGGGCCCAGTCTTTAAATAATCTAGCAGCATAGACCTCACATGCAGGGACTGGAGACCGTTCCCCCCTCACATGATGCAGCTACTAGAAAAATTGAAAGAACTTGCAACTCGAATCTGCACTATAAATCAGGAGGTATAGCATAACGGGAGGAACCCTCAATGACTGTGGCAGCCCAAGAAGTGGCTCTAAGAGCAGATGTTGCTTCTGTAATGGCAACAATGGCTTCTTCCTTAGATGGTCTGAGGAGCTCCTTATCTCCGATCTTTCTGAACTGATTTGGGACTATATGGCTGAAATGAGACTGTGCCCAGCACTAATTGGCTGCAAAAAATGGGTGCAGATGTCCTGCAAGAACATCAGTTTCACTGAGATGAATGCTACCTCAGTCTTCAAGGGCTGCAATGGTAGTCCCATCCACAAACTTCACAACTTCCTGGCACTGAGGCAGCACCATGTAGAAGAGGAGATATGAAGGAACAGTAGTAGGGCATAATGAAAGGGCAGATTAAATAAATACATGATTTCTGGCTATTTGGTGGGTTTATGTTTCTCCAAGGAGGCCTCATTTTATTCCTATTATATGATGATTAATGCCTGTAACTGGCATCTCACAGAGAGGATAGTAGAAGTATTACACATTAGCTAAGTGGTTGTCTGAAAGCAAGGCAAGGAATCATAAAGGGCTTTAGTGAGTAATGCAGATGGAGGGCACCCTCTTTGTTGGAAGAAGTTGATGACTATCTCCGGCCTGATGGAATATCTGCGCGCAGTCAGTTTCTAGGCTCACCTCTTCTCTTTTGTGAGCATGTTTGTTGTGAGCAAGGGAGTGGTCTCCACAATGTCCTCCTCCTCATCTGTGCTTGGAGGCTCAATCAATAATGCCCAAATTATGAAGGATACATCAAGTCTGGAAACTCTGGCTGGACTATATTGCATGGATTCCCTGATACCAGAAATGGCAATGAAAATTCTAATGGTCCATTCCATTAAGATGTTGGTAGGGCCTACAACCTTGCTGAATCTGTCTTCAGTTTCTGCCCTCGAATGCTGAAAAGGTGTCATTAGCCAAGGCTAAAGTGGAAATTCCTGGCCTTCTATCAGCCACCTTAATAAGTTGCTTTGACTGACCGTCAAAATATAGGAACATGAGTAGGCTATTCAGCTCCTCAAGCATGTTCTGCAATTCAGTGAGATCATGGCTGAGCTGTATCCTAACTCCATTGGCACACCTTGGTTCCATATTCTTTAATATGCTTGGTTAGCAAAAATGAATTGACCTCAGATTTAAAATTATTAATTGAGCTAGCATCTACTGAGAGTTCCACACTTCTACCATCCTTTGAACATAGGAAATAGGAGCAGGAGTAGGCATACAGCCCCTTGAACCTGCCTGCCATTCAGTAAGGTCATGGCTGATCTTCTACATCCCACCCAATCCCTATATACTTTGATTCTCTTAGTGCCCGAAATGCTATTGACCTCAGTCTTGAATATACTCAAAGACTGAGCATCCACAGCTCTCTGGGGTACCGAACTCTCCAAAGACTCACAACCCTCTGTGTGAAGAAATTTCTCCTCATCTCAGTCCTAAATAGCCAATCCCTTATCCTGAGGCTATGACCCCAAGTTCTAGACTTTCCAGGCAGGAGAAACATCATCCTATCATCTATCTTGTCAAGCCCCTTAAGAATTTTATATTTCAATGTGATCACTTCTAATTCTGCTATACACCGAAGAAAATGGTGAGAGATTGCAGAGCTCTGAGATGCAGAGGGATCTGAGTGTCTGTTACGACCAGGTGACAAGGGATCTAGGGGTTCCCTCTCAGCCTTTGCCTGGTTTAACTGTAACGGGATTTAATTTTAAAGCACCATGTTTTTAGCTCCCCCTGAAATTAATCCTTCTTCACTGCTCCAATTGTAAGGCAAAGAAATCAAACAGGTTTCCTTAGATTTAAACAAGAAGGGTAGGAACTTATTAATCTTAAACTCTAATCCAGTTAACAACTATGAAAATGCGACGCGACTGCGCTAGCATGCATATGCAATACACATGCTGATAGTGACAGAAAAAGTAGAAGGAATAAAGGGGAAAAGTTTGAGGCACTATCTGGTAGTTACAGTCCTTTAAGTTCAATGTGGAGTCTTTGGTTGCCGGTAAGTTTTGCAATTCGTTGGGGCCCAGTTCATGCCTCAACTTGTTCCGACGTAGGAGTCTTTTCTCTCTTGAGGTTTACGTGTCTTCCATGGGTCCAGTGGCTCGGGAGAAAGCGAGAGAGAGAGGGGCTTCCTGGTTCCAGCTTCAGTGGCACACTGCCTTCTGAATTCAAACTGTCCTGTGGCTAGTTCAAAAAACCTGGACCAGCCAGTCAGTCATGTGACCAGCTGGTTTAACCAGTCCTGCCTCTGTGGATTGTATCATCTTAGGGCCTGGAATGCACTTCCTTACACCTTCAATATCTGGTGATCAAAATCCATTTGGATTAATTGGAGCAGGGAATAGCCCTTTGTCTCTACAAGCAGTGTCTCTTAGTATGCAATTGTCCTTCCAGCCCAGTGTCTAGTGATCTTCAAACAAGTCATTTTGTCACTCCAGCAACAGTTTAAAATCAATGCTCATATGATAAAATTAATATGCCTCATTCTTGGCAGGTGTGGGGGGGTGCGGGTCTGCATGACAATGTCCAATCATAAAAGGTTCGTATGCAGGTTCAGCAAGTAATTAGGAAAGCTAATAGAATGTTATTGTTTATTGTGAGGGGAATTGAATTGAGTAGGGAGGTTATACTTCAGTTGTACAGGGCATTGGTAAGCCCACATCTGGAATACTGCGTTGGAAGCAGTTCAGAGAAGGTTTACAAGACCAATACCTGGAATGGGTGGATTGTCTAATGAGGAAAGGTTGGACAGGCTGGGCTCGTATCCCCTGGAATTTATAAGAGTAAGTGGTGACTTGATTGAAACCTATAAGATTGTGAAGGGTCTTGATAGGGTGGATGTGGAAAGGATGTTCCCGCTTGCGGGAGAATCTAGAAATAGGAGTCACTATTTAAAAATAATTGGTCACAGAGATGAGGAGAAACTTTTTCTCTGAGGGTCGTGAGTCCTTGGAACTTGCTTCCTCAAAAGGCAGTAGAAGCAGAGGCTTGAAATATTTTTAAAGCAGACGTAGATAGACTCTTGATAAGCAGGGGGGTGAAAGGATATCGGGGGTAGGCAGGAATGTGGAGTTGATGTTACAATCAGATCAGATATGATCATACTGAATAGTGAAGCAGACTTGGGGGCCGAGTGGCCTACTCCTGCTCCTAGTTCATACGTTTGTATGTTCGTATCTTTTTGTTCGATTTTGATGTGGACCAGGTCTGCCTATTGATCTGGAACTATCGATTTGTGCCAGAACCATTCAGAGAGTTCTCAATCTCTGGCTTTGGTATGGGGAGTGCCAGGCAGAGGCCAGTTATTTTGTCACCTGGCCAAGAATAACAGCAAAGAATTCTCCCCAGTTGCCTAAGTATCCCCTCACATTCAGTTCAGCAGATGAATGAAGGTCCGGTTGTAGATCATCCACAGACCACAGCTGGAGTACTGTGTACAGTTCTGGGCATCACACTATAGGAAGGATATGATTGCACTGGAGAGGGTGCAGAGGTGATTCACCAGGATGTTGCCTGGGCTGGAGCATTTCAGCTATGAAGAGAGACTGAAAAGGCTAGAGTTGTTTTCCTTAGAGCACAGAAGGCTGAGGGGGAGGGGGGGGGGAACATGATTGAGGTATACAGAATTATGTGGGGCATTGATGGATTAGATAGGAAGAAACTTTTTCCCTTAGTGGAGGGTCAATAACCAGGGGGCATAGATTAAAGGTAAGGGGCAGGAGGTTTAGAGGGGATTACAGGAAACATTTTTTCACCCAGAGGGTGGTTGGAATCTGGAACGCACTGCCTGAAGACGTGGTAGAGGCAGGAACCATCACAACATTTAAGAAGTATTTAGATGAGCACTTGAAACGCCATAGCATACAAGGCTACGGGCCAAGTGCTGGAAAATGGGATTAGAATAGGTAGGTGCTTGATGGCCGGCATAGACACGATGGGCCGAAGGGCCTGTTTCTGTGCTGTATGACTCTATGACTGTAAAATAGGCCTAGTCTACTCAATCTTTCCTCATTGGACAATCCCCTCATCCCAGAACTCAGTCCAGTAAACCTACTCTGCACTCAGTCTAAAACAAGCATATCCTTTTTTACGTAAGGAGACCAAAACAGTACTCCAGGTGTGACTCACCAAGGCCCTCTATAATAGCACCAAGACTTCCTTACTCTTATACTCCAACCCCTTTGGAATAAAGGTTAACATATCATTGCTTTTCTAATTCCTTGCTGCACATGCATGTTAACTTTCTGTGCTGCATGTGCAAAGACACCCATGATCCTTTGAATACAAACATTCTCCTTTTAAAAAATATTCTGCTTTTCTATTTTTTCTAACAAAGTGGATAACTTCACACATGTCCACATTATATTAAATCTGTCACCATTTTGGCCAATCATTTAACCTGTCTACATCCTTTTGCAGCCTCTTTGCATCCTCCTCATAGCTTACTTTCCCATTTAGCTATGTATCATCATCAAATTCAGGTATATTACACTCGCTCCCCTGATCTAACTCATTGTTAAGTAGCTGAGGCCCAGGCACCGATTCTTGTGGTACCCACCAACCTGAAAATGAACCGGTTATTCCTACTTTCTATTTTCTGTTCATTAACCAATTCTCAATCCATGCTGCAATATTACCCCAATCCCACAAGCCCTAATCTTGTGTACATCTTATGTGGCACCTTATTAAAAGCAATCTGAAGAACCAAATATATTACATCCACAGGTTCCCCCATTTCTACAGGGCTGAAAAAGTGAAGCGTTTATCAGTTCTTTGTGGTGCCAGGCTGAGTAGAGCGAGCCTCCAGGCCTCACAAGAAAAGATTAGCCTCTCCTGACACTGACATGCCCCTCCTTACCATCCTGCTATTCCCAAGCATGAGGCATTGGCGGAACTGAATTCCACCACCTTGTTTCAGCAGGAGACCTCGGAGCCATGTGATTTTCAAACAATTCCAGCCAGCTCCACACCCGAATTTAAATGCTGCCCAGCCCTTAAAATAGATCAGATTTTGTTCTGTCACGAGAAGCGGTGGAATTTAACCTGTCAGTATGATTTCCTGCTGAAAGCATGCTGGTAATTAAAATCTAGGCCTTGGTCTTTGCACCCCCTGTATAACGCCACAGAATATCAACCAAATATCATAATAAATTGCCTTAAGCATTACTTGTTTTGCAAACTTTTTCTCCTAAGTCTCTTCTGGGCCTATTAAAATGAATGGAATGTAATCTCTAAACTGAGTAGCAATAACAATGTGCAGTTTGTTTTGATGACATTGGGCACTTGCCTCTATAACACAGCGGATGACTCCTGCTTTCTGGAATGTGCCGCCACCATGCACTGGTTCACTACTGTAGGCCTTTGAAGCTAAAGAAAAATGACATTTGCAAATATTTGCAATTGCAATAAAATTGCTTAACAGAGTGATGCCATTTTTCAAGTAAGTCGAGGTAATTAGAGATGCCACATGATACAAATGTAGATTACTCTAAGCACTAGGGGTTTTTACTTGCTTTTATGGCCAGTCTGATCTTGAAACAAATTTATTTTTGCTTAAGTTCTGCCAATTGTGCAAAAAAGAGGAACTGGTTTACATATTAGTGCAATGTTTTGGCCACATCCTTTTCAGCATTCATCAAATAAACAGGAATGAAATTTGTGGTGCATATGTGGAGTGTAGTGTGCTTGGTACATGAATTTAAGTTGGCCCTCTTGCTTATTACTATATGGTAAGGGAGGTTCGGAAAAATGCTGAAGATCGCAGGAACATGGAATGCTTTGTCATTCTTCTCACCTTTTAAGGGAAAATTAGATAAATATTTGAAGCAAAGGAAGATACAAGGCTATAGAGAGCGTGGAGGTACAGGGATTATCCACTAAAGACCCGACCAGAGACAATGAGTTGAACGCCTCCCTTTGTGCTGTAAACTCCTATTGCCTTAAAATTCAAAGGAGTTTCTCCTGTGGATCCTCCAGGGAAAAAGTACAATAAATTACTTTCTCTCCCCTGCTCAAAAAATAGATTTTTCCTCCATGCCTGAAAAAAAGGATCAGACTGTGACTCAACACCTTCCAAAGGAAACACAGCTTTAATTAGTAACTCAGCTTGGATAGAATATGGCTAGGAAGATTTGTTGAGCCACGCCACAGTGCAACATTTTGGGGTTCCATCATATTGTACCATTCATCGATCCACTAATTTTAATTCCAAAACTTTTGCTATCTTATCAAGTCTATTTCTTAGAGTAATCAATTAATACTGCCTTTTAGTAAAACAAACACATTTCACCACAATGTGAGTGCTACATACAACAGATGGTTGTGGACGGATTACAGTAGGCCATTGCTACAACACTCTTCGTGGGAAGCAGCTAAGAATCATGTTGCAGTGAGAGTTATAGCAAGAATTGCAAACTGTGCCAGTAAACTTTGTTAGAAGTTGCAGTGAGTGCCATATCATCAAACAGGTGCGAACATAAATTTATAATGCAAATTTTGGCCCATAAATATCAGAGAAACTCTTGTGCCATGACGCAATTAAGTTATCAGCTCCATTCTTCAATTTGCTTCACTTTAAAAGCCTGAAGCTTTGAAATTCAATAGGGGTTCTTCCAATGCCCTGCCATAGCTCTGATAGGAGACTAGCATAACCCAGAGGGAAGTGGTGAAGACCATGCATAAATATGTGGCTGCATGTTTTTCAGTCAATTATGGGAAATAGTCTGCAAGTTCTAGGCACAAACGCAAGCTGGGAGCCATTGCAAGCTCAGTTTCCCAGCTGAGAGTGATGGCTCTGAAAATTCCAAGCTGAGGCTTCTCATCTCAAGACATTTCAACTTTAATTAAAGGTTCCAAAATGTTAAATTAATGGACTTATAATTACCCATCTTAGCTCTGTCTCCCTTCTTGAAAATGGGCATCATATAGGCCACTCTCCACATCTACTCTTAATAGAACCCTGAAGTATAAGCCCCAATTTTAATCCTGCCTGTTCAACAGGAATGGGGCATGCAAGTGGTTCGCAGCACTTACCCCCCATGCTCGCACACTGCCATCCCCTGCTATTTTAACAGTAAATGTTTCAGAGGAGACTGAGGCTCCTGCCATAGTCAGACGGGACCTCATAATATTAAAGCCCGATTTAATATTTCATTTAATGCAATTATGACAGATGGGGCTGAATTTTATGAGCCCTGTTGACAAGCAGGCTGGCCAGAGTGCCCATAAAATTACAAGAGTAGGCAGGAAGTGGAGTGGCCATCACCTTCCCGAAGCCATGGAATTTAGTTCAGGGCAGGGAAAGCTGAGTATGGCCTTTCCATTCCCAGAGGCCAATTGAGGCCCTTAAGTGGCCAGTTCATAGCCACTTAAGGGCCTCTTGCCACCTTTGCTGGCATCTCACTAGCGGCAGAGGACCCTCCGCCTTGTGTGGAGGCCGCCCTATAAAACCAGGTAGTCTCCGTTTGGATGGTATTGGGGGCCCCCTCCTCCAAGGGAAATCTGTGGCCCATAGAGGGCCCCCAATGGTAAAGGCTGCCCCTGTGCCACCATCCACCCCACCGCCCTCAGCAGCACACTGCCCCCCCCATCCCTCACCGGGTCCTGCTTGACTGGCCCCGGCGAGGCCATTCCCACTTACCCCCTCTCTGAGGCTCCAAGGCTGCTCCTGGTTCAGTGACTCCTGCTGTTCCAGAAATGGGCACTGCTCCCGGTGGCGCTGCTGGGACTGCTGAGCTCGCAGCCCGGCCTTCTGTTTGGCCGGCAGCCTCTTGGAGGCAGGATCCCTGTACTTAAAAGAATGGGGACCCCCGCACCTGACAATTAATTGCCTGAACGCCGTGAAATGCAGCTGGGGTCTCCCAAATGGCTGAAGCGGGGTTGCACTTGCCTTTATTGCCCGGCTTTGGGACCCCGCCAGCTGCATAAAATCCAACCCATGCAATTTTAACTAAAAATCACAGCAGTTCCGCCTGTTACCAGTAAAGCCTGGCAGATCTAGGGCCAGAAGAGGCCCCAAAAATTAATTGATTAATAGGCTTAAAAGCTACTATTAATGGAGTTGGAACAAAAATGCCAGTGGCATCAGAGTTGGCATAGCTAGGTGAAAAGAAGTAGAAACACAAGTAAAAAATGGCCTTGCAGTTTTCTGGCGGGGCTGTTTAAAAGAGTTTCCTCAACACCTCAGATCCTTGCAGTCCTAGAAGATCATTTTCTAAGGGCAGCTCGATGAGAGGTTGATAACCTAGCAGGAATTCCAGGAAATTTCAGGAAGGATATAAATGTATCAGTCAGAGCCCATTTATTTTGAAAATGTGAAGCAGGGCAGGTACCACAACGAAATGCAGTTGGAAAGTTGTACAGGACAGAAAATGTACAAAGAACTGGTGTAATGGTTCTCTGTCCAATTTTCCAGTTAATTTTACCATATTCACAACTGCTTTTCAGACAAACTGATCAGAAAATGTGGCTTCTGTCTCACTTTGATCCAGAGGACCGGAATATACTTAAGAAGTGGTTTGTCCTTGGCTTTTACCTGGTATTTCCATTGACTTTAAAAACAAATCACTGTTTTTAAATAAAAGACCATGAAGGGTGCGAATCAGTAGAACTGGCCAAAAAGACTGCTTTGAGTTTGTTTTATGATGATTGAAAGGAAACAATGGGCAGAATTATAACCTCTGCAGAGAAGCGCATTTAACCCAGCATTCTGGCTTTCACTGCCAGCGCACAGGTTTCCCAAGCTGTCTGAAATTCGCCAGTGTCAGCAAGGCGACAGAACAGTGGGATTGATGGTTCCGTGAAATTGATAGGCTGAAAAGCATTTCAGTACTGAAGCAGGGCAGTTGCTTCCTTGCCTAGGTGAAAGGACTTTGCTCACATGACTTGTTCTGAGAGTGTGCTTTCATTGCTTTAGATGTCATTTCTTGGAGGCCACTTTGGAGATCATTTCTATTATCTTGCACTTTTCTCACCTTGAGCTGCACTTCTCTAAGTAAATTGGGTCTATATGCTCTGGAGTTTGGAAGAATGAGAGGCAATCTAATTGAGACATACAAGATTCTGAAAGGGCTTGATAGGGTAGAAACTGAGAGATTGTTCCCACTGGTCAGGCAATCTAGAACACGAGGACACAGTCTCAGGATAAGGGGCCAATCATTCAGGACTGAGGATCAGGAGAAACTACCACACTCAAAGGGTTGTGAATCTTTGGAATTCTCTATCCGAAAGGGTTGTGGATGCTCCATCATTGAATACATTTAAGGCTGGGATAGATAGATTTTTGGTCTCACAGGGAATCAAGGGATATGGGGAGCAGCCAAGAAAGTGAAATTGAAGCCCAAGATCAGCCATGATCGTATTAAATGGCAGAGCAGGCTCGATAGGCCATATGGTCTACTTCTGCTCCTATTTCTTGTGTTCTTATATTCTCTGCTGTCAGTTTTCACTGCAGCATGGGAGCAGTTTATGCAGCTTTACCTTGGACCAGGAGGAGCAGCACCAGCAACACAAACAGCGGCATCAACTGCCTTCCCCTCGAACACCTGCCGCTCCACAAGGCAGAGGGGAGAGCGTCAGCTTGATGGAGATAATACCCCAACCGAGGGCATATAGGCAGAGGATCAGCTTTCTTGACATGACAGAGCAACAGTGCCTAAGGAGGTTCAGACGTACATGGTAGGTTGTTGCTAACATCTGCAGCCTCCTGGAATGAGACCTCCTTCCACATGAACCAAATGGGCATGCATTGCCAATGGCCATCAAGGTCACCAGAGCTTTGAATTTGTTCACCTCAGTCTCCTTCCAGGGATATGCTGGTGACATCTTCAGGATTTTACAATCTGCTGCACACAAGTATATCTCCTGGGTGACCGATCTCATGTTACTCTAGCCTCAGTGACAGATCTGTAATGGGGCCATTCTGATCCCTGCCAGAGTCTCCTTAAATACAGATCCTTCAATTAATCGGTGCAGGTCGCCCTCACGCCAGTGATTGGTCAGGAAACCTGGAAGCGTGATGTTAACGTTGTGGCTGAGTTAAAAAGCCACAGCAAAGTCCGCTCCACAAACCAACCATGCCAGCTCCCCCACCCTGTGAGTAGGTCCACAAGATAAACATTTTGTTCAGTGAGTGTTGTTTGCAATAAATACTATTTCTGGAAAATTGGAAACGTGATACATCTATGGCTTAGAATTTTGACGAGAATAGAATCAAATGACTGGAGTCCAAACACCACTTCCAAGTCAAAAATCAAGTGCCCACCTTATTATGTTTACAATTCAAATAGATTGAATAGGTTTCAATTATGCACAAAACATCTTCTAGCTTACTAAAAGTATGATGAGCTTAATTCAGGTTTCATTTTCACTAATGAAGACTACCATCAAAACAAAAAACACACTGAAGTTTTTATAGAACATTAAATTTGTCATTAATGCAATGTGACTAGAACAACCACGTATTTAATAATTTGGGCTCTTCATCCCAACATTAAAAATAAACTCCAGTGTAATATATTATAACTTAAATAGAATACTTAACTCGTAAATCACACACTGAGTTTTATGTGACATTCTAACAATTTGTTCTGCCTATCTATATTAAACTTTGATGTGGTTGTAATATGAAATTTGTTATAAGAAATACAAGAGGCAACTGGAGAGGGACAGAAAGACAGTTTACTGACATACAGATTTCAATAAAGTTAAGAAACACAACTGAATCAATACCTTTGACTTCTCTATCAGTGTTCCCCCTTAAAATCCTTCAGCCAGGAGGCACACTTGCCATATGAGAAATCAAAAGTCAGTACCCTAAGTTGTCGCATAACATTTGAAGTGGAGTACTTCATTTCACTCGACCTTCAAACTAGCTGCATCATTGACAATTTGGGACAAAATTAACAGTCACTTGGACAAATGTGGATTAATTAAGGAAAGCCAGCATGGATTTGTTAAGGGCAAATCATGTTTAATTGGCTTGCTTGAGATTTTTGATGAGGTAACAGTGAGGGTTGATGAGGGTAATGCAATTGATGTGTTGTACATGGACTTCAAAAAGGCATTTGATAAAGTGTCACATAATAGACTTATTGGCAAAGTTAGAGCCCATGGAATAAAAGGGACAATGGCAGCATGGATATGAAATTGGCTGAGTGACAGGAAACAGCTGTGCTGAACAGTTGGTTTTCAGACTGGAGGAAGGTATATAGTGGGATACCCCAGGGGTTTTCCTGATATATATCAATGACTGAGACTTTCAAAGTTTGTGGATGTCATAAAACTTGGAAGTAGTGTAAACTATATGCAGGATAGTGATAGACTTCAAGGTGACATAAACAGGCTGGTGGAATGGGCGGACAAGTGGCAGATGAAATTTAATGCAAAGAAATGTGAAGTGATTCGTTTTGGTAGGAAGAACAAGGAGGCAATATAAAACAAAGGGTACAATTCTAAAGGGGGTGCAGGAACAGAGAGACCTGAAGGTATATATGCCCAAATCATTGAAGGCGGCAGATCTGGTTGAGAAAGCGGTTAATAAAGCATATGGGATCCTGGGCTTTGTAAGTCGGGGCATAGAGTACAAAAGCAAGGAAGTTATGCCAAACCTGTCTAAAACATTGTTTTGGCCTGAACTGAAGTATTGTGTCCAGTTCTGGGCGCCACATTTTAGGAAGGATGTGAAGGCGTTAGAGAGGGTGTGGAAAAGATTCACGAAAATGGTTCCATGGATGAGGAACTTCAGTTACATTTATCGATTGGAGATACTGGGATTGTTCTCCATAGAGGAGAGAAGATTAAGAGGATATTTGAAAGAGATGTTCAAAATCATGAGGAGGCATAGACAAAGTAAATCGGGAGAAACTGCTCCAGTTGGCAGAAGGATCCAGAACCAGAGGACACTGATTTAAGGCAAATGGCAAAAGAAGCAATGTGACATGAGGAAAAACGTTTTTAAGCAGCAAGTGGTTAGGATCTGGAAGCACTGCCTCAGAGTGTGGTGGAGGAAGATTCAATCGTGGCTTTCAAAAGAGAATTGGAGAGTTATGGGGAAAAGGCAGGGGACTGGGACTAGGTGAGTTACTCTTGCAGACAGCCAGCATGGACATGACAGGCCAAATAGCTTCCTTCTCTGCCGTAACCATTCTATGATTCTATTGAGAAAAGACCAAGTGACTGACAAGTAATAGTGAACCAAAACTACAACATTCAGAATACTGTGCAAGTATCCTTTGCCTTATTGTCCTTCATTTAAACTCCCATTGTATGTAGTAACACATTGGGCCAGATTTTGCTTTGGCAGGCTGTCTAACTCTATTTGCCATTATAAAATAAAAGCAAAATACTGTGGATGTTGGAAATCTGAAGTAAAAACAAGAAATGCTGGAACCACTCAGCAGGTCTGGCAGCATCTGTGGAAAGAGAAGCAGAGTTAACGTTTCGGGTCAGTGACCCTTCTTCGGAACTCCCAGGTCTCAAATGCCCTGTTTCCTTTGCTGTGCCATTAGCTAGACTTGCCCTGGCATCCTTCAGCTCAAAATATGTTTGCTGAAACTGCAACCTACTAATGGCACAGCAAAGGAAACAGGGCATTTGAGACCTGGGTGAACAGGGCAATTGACTGTGTGCCCCTTAACTAATCAGAACTGATTGAAGAACTGAGAAATAAACGAAGGAAAGGCTGAGAAGCATGGTGAATTAGAGTGGGTCAATTCAATGTCAAATCAGGTACAGAAAGAGAAATAAAGAGAGGAAAAGAAAGACTGGATTACGAGAGAGACAAAAAGGATACTTACATTACTGATGATAATCCTTAACTTTCTGTGGCAAGTTTATTTTGTATTTACTGCACAAATACAGCAACTTTCACACCATTCAATGCATTTCAATGGTTGCAAGATGCCATTTTTGCAAAGCTAACAGGAGCACACAACTGGAACAGCAAATTTCAGTCCTTGTCTGAAGCAGCTGTACCATTAGCGCATAAATAGAGGTGAATGCCATTAGTCTCACTGTTACTTTGACAGTAGAATCTGACCCAATAATAACACATTGACCATGAATTTCCTTGAAGCTGCCCCTGCTCTGCCACGATAGCTTCTCTGGAGGTGCAGTAGATATCCTATTCATATTCTTAAATGGATGAAGATTAGGCTGTGAAGATAAGGCAGTGAAGCAGAAGCGGTTTGCAGTGAATTACTGAATTGCTATTTCTGTCAGTGTCAGTGGGTCATGGCAACCAGACTAGTTGCAGACAACTTAAGATCATGATATCACACCTCCTCTGTGCCAATCATGAATTAAAAAGAAACATTCGAGCTATATAAAATGCTGAACAATAGAGCTACCACTGCAAATGTTTAAGGGGTTTGAAACTGCAGGCTTAACATACAGCTTCCATTTGCAGTAAACCAGCCAGCTCAACCAAATTTATTGATTAAAGGAGAGCTTGCATACTCTGCCAGCTCCAACCTTTATTCTTCAAAGCATACACTGATGGCTAGGGCATATTAGGAGTTGCTGCCACTCATTTGGATTCAAGAAAAGCCCTTGGATATGGTGGGGATATTTGTGTTATACCTTAGCTCAATGGCATTTGGTGAGGGCTTCAGCATAGAATCTCAACTTGTGGTCAGTAACAGACCAACAACCAGTCATATCACAGACCTTTCTCCACAGCATAGTGCTGGTGAGGGGAAGGGTGGATCTACAGTCATTGTGCTTAGCTTGTTTTATCTCTTTGCTACCATTTTCTGTGCTTTGCTACCATTTTCAGTTTTAATTTCAGACCGTAACCTGCAAGCTTTTAATTTCTTCCCTTTCCATGCCTTTTCTTTGGGTAAATCTTCACTGCCATAGCAATTAACACATTCTTTTACTTCTTTAATGCATCTTTCTATTGCCCAACTAAATTTATACTTTTACATCTGTTTTCTTTTTAAATTAGGATACAGACCATTAATTGAATCTTCCTCTTAATGCTCTATTACTGATCTTAAATGTATGTCCCTTATTACCAATTCTCTGAAAATAATGTCACCATTCTCTCTTTCAAATGCTTTGATAATCTTGAACAGCTCTTTTCTCCTGTGAAAGCAGTTACAGTTTTACAAGTCTCATCGGAGGTACAGAACCAATATTGCAGTGGTGCATTCAGAGAATAGCCCCTCACCAGCAGCATATGTGGTCTGAAAAGTCAGGAAAGTAGTCTTCAATGTACTAAGCACTGAACTCCTGATTCTGGGAGAAACAAAAAACTTAAAATTATGTGAGGTCACACTATGTATGTGCTCTGGCTTCACTGCACACTGCAAAATTATGTTAGTGAATCTAAGAACATAAGAAATAGGAGGAGGAGTAGACCATTTGGCCCTTCTAACCTGCTCTGCCATTCAATAAGATCATAGTTCATTTTTGGCTTCAACTCCACCTTGCCACATTATCCCATATCCCTCGATTCTCTTAGCATCCAAAAATCTATCAATCTCTGTCTTGAATGTACTTAACGACTGTGCATACACAGTTCTCTGAGGTAGAGAATTCTAGAGATTCACCCTTTGAGTGAAAAGATTTCTCCTTGTCTCAGTTCTAAACAGCCGATCCCACATCCTGAGACTATGAGACTCTCCAGCCAGAAGAAACATCCTCCCATGGTTCTACCCTGTCAAGGCATTTAAGAATTTTAGAACCATAGAAAAATTACAGCACAGAAGGAGTCCATTCAGCCCATCATGTCCGTGTTGGCTGAAAAAACTAGCCACCCATTTTCTATGTCTTAATGAGATCATTTCTCATTCTTCGAAACTCCAAAGAATATAGGCCTAGTCGACTCAACTTCTCCTCATTGGACAGGCCCCTCATTCCAGAATTCAGTCTAGTAAACCTACGTTGCACCCCTCAAAGGCAAGAATATCATTCCTTTCATAAGGAGACCAAATCTGTACACAGTACTGCAGGCCTTATATAATTGCAGCAAGACCTCCTTACTCTTATACCCCAATTCTTTTGTAATAAAGGCTAATACACTGTTTGCTTTCCTAATTGCTTGCTGTACCTGCATGTTAACTTTGTGATTCATGTTCAAGGATACCCAGGTCCCTCTGAATACCAACATTTCCCAGTCACTCACCATTTAAAAAATATTCTGCTTTTCTATTTTTCCTACCAAAGTGCATAATTTCGCACATCTCCATACTATAGTCCATCTGCCATGTTCTTGCCCACTCATTTAACCTGTGTATATCCCTTTGCAGCCTCTTGCATCCTCCTCACAGCTTACTTTCCCACCTATATTTGTATCATCAGCAAACCTGAATTTATTACATTGGGTCCCCTGATCTAATTTGGACTCGTGTTATTATGTTCAAGTGAAGATTTGCAGAAGAACTCAGATCAGATAAATAACTGGGCAGATAAACAAAATGAAATTTAACTGAATAAAATTCAAACTGTAACACTTGTCATAGTTTTCAGATATTTCTATTGTACTCAGTGTCATGAAACACTTCCATAAGTAACCCTTCACTCCTTATGAACTGGAGTGTGACTTATGTCAGAATAACTGGTAATATAGTGAGCCCAGAGATTGACTAGGAACCCATGTTAGTAATATTTAATATGAGTATGTAACGAATGTACTTTTGATCACCTAGAGTTTAGAAAGCAAAAGACAAGCATGCTATTAGACCTGCTATTAGTCATGAGGAGTCTAGACAGAGTAGACAGAGAGAGACCATGGTATAGGTTATAAACTATAGAGCAGGTTTGTTAAATGTAACAGATAATCAGTGACAGCACAGCAGGTAACTCTAGCTTACAAAATTTATTTATACCTTCTCAGTACAAAAATACCATGACACTACCCTTTGCTAATCCTGTAAATAATTCCAGATCCACATCAGTGATCTCAACATAATGTATATGTGGGATTTTGTCAAACCCAGAGTGCCTCAATGGTACCTAAAGAACTGTCAGAAGGCTGTCCAATATGTCCTTTCCATTTCCTTTGAAGTTTAAACAGGAAAAATGAAGATTAACCGTGCATGAAATGAAAGGCACACAGAGACCATCCCCTGGAGTGTTAGTAGATTCTTTCGAAAAGATGTTAAGACATAACTAATTTATCACCTTACTACAAAAGGTATTTTGATGTAATTTGATCATTCACAGAACATCAGATAGTACTCTGGTGAGAGCAACCCAAAATGGCTTTGTAAATAACCAGTGTTGACACAGTAAAGCCTTACTCCAGTTGATTTGTCTCAAGGATAGATACATTGGTGTAGGAACAGAGAGACCTGGGGATATACATACACAAACCATTGAAGGTGACAAGACAGGTTGATAAAGTGGTGCAAAAAGGTCATGGAATCCTGGGCTTTATAAAGAGAGGCTTAAAGTATAAAAGCAAGGAAGTTATGATGAACCTTTATAAAACACTTTTGGCCATAATTGGAGTATTGTGTCCAATTCTAGACACCACACTTTAGGAAGGGTGTGAAGGCCTTAGAGAGGGTACAGAAGAAATTTACTAGAATGGTTCAATTAAGTGAATAGATTGGGGAAGTTGGGGTTGTTCTCCTTAGAGCAGAGAAGGCGTAGAGGAGATTTGATAGAGGTGTTCAAAGTCATGAGGAGTCTAGACAGAGTAAATAGAGAGAAACTGTTCCCATTGGCACAAGGGTCGAGAACCAGAGGAGACTGATATAAGGTGATTGGCAAAGGAACCAAAGGTGACATGAGGAAAAGTTTTTTTTATGCAGCGAGTAGTTATGATCTGGAATGCACTGCCTGAAAGGGTGGGGGAAGCAGATTCAATTGAGACTTTCAATGGGAACTAGATAAGTACATGAAGGGGAAAAAAAATTGCAGGGGGGAAAGGGTGGGGAAGTGGGACTAGCTGGACTGCTCTTGCAGAGAGCTGACATGGGCTTGATGGGCCAATTGGCCTCCTTCTGTGTTATAACCATTCTAAGTCATTGATATAGATTGTAAACAGCTGAGGGCCAAACACTGATCCTTTGGTACCCTACTAGTTACAAACTGCCTACCGAAAAATGACCTGTTTGTTCCTACTCTGTGCTTTCTGTGAACCAATCATCAATCCATACTCATATATTACCCCCAATCCCATGAGCCCTGTTTTGTGTGGTCACCTTGTCTTGTCACCTTCAACACACCTGTTGTGTGGCACCTTATCAAATGTTTTTTGGAAAACCAAATATACTACATCCACTGGTTCCCCTTATCTACCCTACTAGTTACAACATCAAAAAATTCGAACAGATCAGTCAAACACAATTTCTCTTTCATATATTTGCTTTGATTCTTCTTAACCATCTTATGTTTTTCCAAGTGCCCTGTTATCACGTTCCGAATAATAGATTGTAGCATTTTTCTTACTACTGATGTTAGGCTAACCGGCCTATAATTCTCTATTTTCTCCCTTCCTCCTTTCTTGAATAGCAGGGTTACATTTTCTATCTTCCAATATATGGGGACCGTTCTAGATTCTAATTCTGGATGATCAAAACAAATGCACCCATTATCTCTTTTAAAACCCGAGGATGTAGGCCATCGAGTCTAGGGATTTACTGACTTTTAATCCCATTAATTTCCCCAGTACTATCTCCTTGCTAATACTAATTTCTACTAAATTGCTCAATCTCACTCGACCTTTGGTTTGCCACTATCTCTGGAATATTTTTTGTCTTTTACTGTGATGACAGATACAAAGGCTGGAATTTTATGCCCCCCCCCCTCCCCACAGCAGCGGGCTGGTAGTGGTGGTGGGGGGGTCGTAAAATTGAGTGGGAGGCGGGGGGGGTACAGTTCCCGATGCCTTCCCGTGCCCCGCTGCAATTTTACAAGTGGCGGTGGCGTCGGCAAGGAAAGGGCCACCTGCCCCAAGCCAATCAAGGCCCTTAAGTGGCCAATTAACTGCCACATAAGGGCCTCTTCCCACTGCCGATGGTATTTTACCTGGTAAAACCTGGCAGCCTCCTTGCGGGCTGTGGGCGGGGCCCTCCTGATCGGGTACCCCCCCAAAGGCCCAACAGCCCCCATTGAATTAAAGTACCCCCCACTCCCAACCGACCCCTCCTTGCCTTGCCAGAGCCTGGCCAATTGTCCCCGGTGAGGCCTCAAAACTTACCTTATTTCTTTGGCCGTCGTCCCTCTTGCTGCTGTGGCGGGGTGCAATCCCAGCAGTGGCCACCACTCCAGACGGCGCTGCTGGAATTGAGAGCTGCTGGACCGCTAATTGGCTGGCAGCTCCATTAGGTGGAACTTCCTGCCTCAGAGAGGTGGTGGTCCTGCCCAAGGCCAATTAATGGCCTGTGGAGTGTAAAATCCCGGTGTGGTTCCCCAGGCCCGGCAGAGGCGGGCTTGTCCCCAACTTCTTGGCCAGTTGGCAGGGCCTCCCGTCCAACATAAAATTCGGGCCAGAGTATTTGTTTAATGTCTCTGGCATTTCCTTATTCCCCATTATAATTTTTCCAGTCTCTTCCTCTAAAGGACCCATGTTTACTTTAAATTGGGCAGACAATGGGTTGAATTTAATGAGCCCGCCACTGCCCGGAAATGGGAGCCGTTCCCATCCATCACGTGGCCATCAACCCACCACGGTTATGCGGCGGGCGGCCATTTTGCATAGAGGAGGCACAGCTTAAAACTGCTTGACTGGTTCCTGTACCTCCCCACCCCCCGAGGAGGGCAGAAGACGACCAGAGAGGCAAAAGACAGGATGGCCCCAGTGCTCAGTGATGCCTCCCTGCAGATTCTCCTCCAGGTTGCAAGGGAAAGGTGGGAGGTTCTCTTCCCCAGCGATGGCAAGAAGAAGTCCTCTCGCCTGACCAAGGAAGCATAGGCGGAGATCACAGCGAAGATAAGCAGCTATGGAGTCACCCAACGTAACTAGGTCCACTGCAGGAAGAGGGTTGATGACCTCCTGCGTTCAGCCAAGGTGAGTGCTCTATTCCTTTCGCCTTTTTGAGGATTGCATGTAACTACGTGGGAGGGTGTGCGACATGGGGAGGGTGGCACGACCACTACAATGGCTGAGGAGCTAGGGTTTCATGACTGCTTCTCGGCCACAAGCCACCTTCCTTCATAGCTCACTCCCCTTAACTTCCCTGACAGTGTGTGTCAGCATGAGATACAAAAGATCCCCCGGTAGGGGATGAGGGGCTGACATCAGCAGAACTGTCATGTTGATCTGTCTGCCATTCCCTACTTTCTCCATCCTTCCCCTTGCAGGACATGAAGGCCCACAATAGAAGGAAGATGGGCCGGACTAGTGGCAGACTCCTAGATCTGTGTCCACTCATTTCTGCCAAGGAAGAGGCACAGGTACCTAGGGCAGTCATGCTACATTGGATGGGGATACTGGAGACCCTGCGCAAGAGAGTGAGGATTGGCTCTCATCAGCATGTGCATTAATGTTGGAGATCCACATCATGCATGGTTGACATCAGGCAATCTGCACTGCCTAATCCACATATGCTTGTGTTCTCTCCTACAGGTTGCCATTCGCAGGGGTCTGCAGCCACAGGGGGTTAGTCGCTCATCTCTGAGAAGGAGGACCGCTCAGAGGATGCACTGTCCTATAACTCTCCTGCACCCTCCACCAGCACAGATACTTTTAACTCCGTGGGTACCCATTCAGTATTAGAATCAGGGTCACAAGCTGTTGAGAGTACCGCACACGCGCCTGAGCAGCTGGCTGAGGTGAAAACAGCCGAAGCCTCCGACAGTCAGAGGACTGTGGGTGGCAAGGCCCATGCTGAGCCCCAAGCTCATGACGAGCCTCTGGTGTTGACAGCAGCCTGAGTATGCTGGAGTTGCAGAGAGAGGTAAGGCAACATCTGGCGGAGATGCCAGAGGTCGTGTGCAACCAATAGCAGACAATGGAAGAGTCCATCCATGCCATGAGTGCTACCATGTCTCAGGCATACAAGCGCATGACTTCCTCCATCAAGAGATTGGCAACTCTCATGGAGAGCCAGATCCCACAGATGCATGCAGACCTGCATGCCATGGCCTTCGCCATGAGCTCAATGCTGCAGTGGCAAGTCGAGAGAAGTAACAAGAGTCTGGAGGCTTCTCCCACTCCTTCTCTGTTGAGCAGGGAGGCTCAAGAGAGTTTTCAAAGGGAGTAGGAGAATCTGCCATCCACATCTGGGGGCGCCCCTAAGGGCACTCCAAGTGTGGGCTCCGACTGCTCAGCTCCTTCGCCAGTGAGCCCAGCTCCAGCAGCTGCAACACCGAGGAGAGTCTTGCACCAGTCCAGGACACCCTCAGGCAGCCAAGGCCGTTCAGGCTTCAGGAAGCAGAGGATGCCTAACAAAGTCATCACAGGCCAAGGGCAGTCTGATCAGCAGCCTGCCTCCTGCCTCCTGCCTAGCTGCTGCAAGGATCAAACGTATTAAGAAGAACACCTAGCCACATTTTGGGTCTTACAGGTGTACCAAATATGTTTTGTAGTAACTAATTAAAATGTCCTTTCTTCAAATCATTAGCCATCATTGTATGAAAGTCATGTGCCTTTATGCCTTAATTGTGAGCTGCTGACTGCCCCCTTAGAGCAATGCCAATAAGAGCCCTCATTAACATGTCAATGTCTCCCATGGTCACTAGCACGCATTGCAGCCACTCACAAGACAGGGGACACAAATGGAAAGGGGGCGACAGAGTCCATGCATTAAGGTGAGTCTTTGTCACTGTGTGAATGTACATCAGGGTGCCTGGAAACAAGTCATTATGGGGTTGTCTCTTGTCTCCTTCATGCATTGCTCAATCCATCTGGCTTCCTGTGCAGGATCTTCTTCATCCATTGCTGCTTGCCCCTTTCCCTCCCCTGCATCCTCCTCATTGGTGGATAATTGTTGGTCAGGCACGTCATCCTCATGTAAGGTCTCCCCCCTTTGCAGCGCTAGATTGTGTGGAGCACTGCAGACCACTGCGATACCTGAGACTCTCACCACCCATACTGCAGGGCTCCACCAGTCCACTCAAGGCAGCAGAATTTCATCTTCAGCAGCCCAATGGCCTGCCCAATGGTCACTCAGGTAGAGCCATGACAAATGTACCTCTCCTCTGGTGCATTGCGAGGGTTCCTCACAGGTGTCAGAAGCCATATCTCCAATGGGTAGCCCTTGTCCCTGAGAATCCATCCCTGAAGGCGAGAAGGGGGTGAAAAGCTGTGGCACCTGGGACGGTCAAAGTATGTAGGAGTTGTGCCTGTTTCCCGGGAAGCAGCTACACACCTGCAGGAAATGCTTTCGGTGGTCACTGACCAGTTGAAAGTTGATGGAATGAAAGCCCTTTCTGTTGATGAACGTGGCTGGCTGCTCCGTAGGAGCCTTGATGGACACATGCGTGCAATCTATCACACCTTGACCTGGGGGAATCCAGCGATGGCCCCGAATCGGATAGCCCCATCTGCCTGACTGTCAGGGTCGATTTGGTAGCACACATAGTCGCCAGCCCTCTTGAACAGGACATTGGTCTCTTGCAGAGCCCCCAGACCCCCTTGCAGAGCCCCTGGGACCCTGGACCCTCTTGCTGAGCTCCCGGGACCTCAGACCACCTTGCAGAGCCCCTGGGACCCTGGACCCTCTTGCTCAGCCCCTGGGACCCCAGACCCCCTTGCTGAGCACACCACAAAAATAGTCCCACAATGGCCTCCAAACACTCCCCCTCCACCCTTTCCCTATGTAGCAATGCTCAAGGCTGCCTACCCATCATGGCAATGTGGCCCCTCGCTTCAGCGTCACCTGTTTTAATGGTCATGAATCCGAAGACAGGTGAGCACCTCTTGCCGTTCACAGAATCATGCACCAATCATTAAATCGGAATTAATTATATTTAAATGCATTAAATTGGCATTTCAGCAATTTAAAATAGATTCCCGTCGTGTTGTGGCTAACCCCACACATGTCCCCAATGGATCCCTGGAAAGATCCAGATGTGTAGAAGTTTAAAGCAACTGTGATTTTCAGGGCCACTAGCATAGATAGGGTGACCCCCAAAACCCATAGGCTGCAACGTGTCCTGCAGCAGGGTACATAAGTCGGTGACGCCCTCCCTGGAGAGCAGTAGTCTTTGCTGACGGTGGCACTCGGACATTTGGAGGTAGCTGATCTGAGTCCAGTACACTTTCTGGCACTGGTGGGCCTTCCTCAGCTGCTGTTTCTCTTGTCCTGGAGCTTCACAGACAGGCACAGCTGCTTCTTGGCCATCTCTCCATCGGAGGCGCCGCATCATGCCATGGGGGTCCAAAAATACAAGCTGTATGAGACCCATGCCAGGTGACACGTCGATGCAGAGACGACTCTGCCTTGGCAACTGAGGATCTGACAATTCTCTCAGCAGAGTCCCACATAGTCCCATAATGGCCTCCAAACACCAACTCCCTCCTTCTCCTATGGACCTCAGAGCCCAACCTTGATGATGCCCACCCTCTGTCCCAGCAGTGTGAGTGACCAAACATGTCACACAGGAATTTCTCCACCTTAAACTTTCCCCCTGCCAAAACTACAGTTAACCCCCTTGCAGAGCCCCTGGAACCCTGGACCCTCTTGCTGAGCCCCGTGACCTCGGATCCCTTTGCAGAGCCCCTGGCACTCCGGACCCCTTTGCTAAGCCCCCAGGACCGTTGCTTAGCCCCCAGCACCCCTGACCCTCTTGCAGAGCCCCCGGACCCCCTTGCTGAGCCCCTGGGACCCTGGACCCTCTTGCTCAGCCCCTGGGACCCCAGACCCCCTTGCTGAGCACACCACAAACATAGTCCCACAATGGCCTCCAAACACGCCCCCCCCCCCCCGTCCTTTCCCTATGTAGCAATGCTCAAGGCTGCCTACCCGTCGTGGCAATGTGGCCCCTCGCTTCAGCGTCACCTGTTTTAATCCGAAGACAGGTGAGCACCTCTTGCCGTTCACAGAATCATGCACCAATCATTAAATCAGAATCAATTATATTTAAATGCATTTAAATTGGCATTTCAGCAATTTAAAATAGATTCCTATCGGGTTGTGGCGGCAACGCCACCATTGTGCCTTCCTGCCACTGACAAAATCTGGAACTGATGTCACGACATCTGATCTCAGGACGGACGGTTGTGATGCTATTCTTTGTCCCCCACACCACAATACCCACCCTCGACGGCCGCATTAAATTCAGCCCAATGAATTCCTGTGTTGTTTTGCAGCAGTCTGTATTAAACAGGAAGTGGGAGACCTGCAAGCTGTTGTTTAAAGAAGTACATCACTTAAAGCCAGATTGCCAAATTACTGAGACTTGCATTTTGATTTTGATTTTTGACTTAACTAACTGAACTTTCATTGTTGGGGATTATAGCATTTTTTTCTTCTGCTTGCAACTGTTTCCCTATAATTCAGCCCTTATTTGATGAATACCTCCGACAACAGCAACACATTTGTCACCCCAATGGAAGGGATATCGACCCAGCATTGATTTAGGAATGGCCATTATATTTCCAAGTCAGGATGGAGTGTGACTTGGAGATAATGGTGTTCCCATGCACCTGTTGCCTTTGACTGTGACCCTTGACCATTTCAACCTGTCCAAAGCCTTTGTCCTAGATAGTGGAGTTTCCAGTTTGGGAGGTGCTGTTGAAGATGCCTTGGCAAGTTGCTAATGTGAATCCTGTAGATTGCACACACTGCAGCTATGGTACACTGTGGTGGAAGGGATGGATGTTCAGACTAATAATTGAACAAAATCTTTTTTCCATCAGTCTTGAATCAGACAACTGAATAATGCAGACAACTCCCAGATACCTTGGCAACAGTCATGATCAGGCATAGATCAGCCATGATCTAGTTGAATGGCGGAGCAGGCGCGAGGGGCCGAATGGCCTACTCCTGCTCCTATTTCATTTGTTCCTATGATATTTTCATCTTGCGACAGTCGATGGTGTCACAAGTTACTGAAGGAGCAAGATGAACGGACAGCTGATTGCTGCAGGACTAGAGATATTTCCTTGGGGCTCTGACTACTGAAACCAGTCCAGAAGCCTCACACAGACAAAGAAAATACAATGAGGATCCTGCCACCAGCTGAATTGTCAAGGAACATACCATCAGGATATTGAAGTAGTGCCTCCAATGTCTGGACAGATCAGGTCCCACTCTAGAGCCCAGAGAAAGTATCAAAAATCATGTGCATCTGCTGTGTTTTGCAGAACTTGATCATTCGGAGAGAGGAATCCAAGAAGTCAGGAGAACCTGCGCTCTTTCCCATGAAAACCGTGCTGCTCTAAAAATGATCTATGACATAACCATACTGTATTTCAAGCTGCGATTCAAGTAACCATCAAGCATTGACAGAACCATCGGGCAGTATTCCCAGTCTGCAGTACTCAATGCATAATAAAGTCAACATTCTGCATCCCCCAAATGAAATAAAGAGGAAATGTTAGTTCAGAAGAAAAATGAGCCATTTAGCGAGAGCTAGTTTTGGCAGAATTTACTTCTCCTAGAAAGTTCCTGCTACAGTACCGAATCGGCTGTTACCAAAGTCACAAATAACATTCTATATGACTGTGACAAAAGTAAACTATCGCCCCTCGTCCTTCTCACCCCGTCCAAAGTGTTTGACATAGTTGACTACACCATCCTCCTCCAACACCTCTCCACTGTAATCAGCTGGCTGTTACTGCACTCGCCTAGTTCCATTCTTGGCTATTGAATCACATCCAGAGAATCACCGATGATGGCTTCTCTTCCCATTCTCGCACCATTACCTCTGGTGTCCCGCAATGCATCTAGCCTTGGTCTCCCTCCTAGTTTTCATCTACAAGCTGCAACTCTGTGACATCATCCAAAAAAAACAGCATCAGTTTCCACATGGATGCTAATGGCACTCAGCTCTACCTCACCACCACCTCTCTCAATCCCTACACCATCTCTAAATTGTCAAACTAGTCCGACACCCAGTACTGGATGAGCAGAAATTTCCTCTGACTAAATTGGGAAATCCTAAACCATTGTCTTCAGTTCCCTCCACAAACTCCTATCACTAGCTACTGACTTCATCCTTTTCCCTGGCAACTGTCTGAGGCTGAACCAGACTGTTCACAACCTTGGTGTTATATCTGACCCCAAGATGAGCATCCAACCACATGTGTGCACCATCATTTAGACCGCCTATTTCCATGTCCATAACATCGCCTGACTTTGCCCCTGCCTCAGCTCATCTGCTGCTGAAACTCTCATCCATATCTGTTACCTCTAGACTTGACTACTCCAATGCACTCCTGACCAACCTCCCACATTCTACCCTCCATAAACTTGAGATCATCCAAACTCTGCTGTCCACATCCTAACTTGCACCAAGTCCTGTTCACTCATCACCACTGCGTTCACTAACCTACAGTGGTTCCCAGTTAAGCAATGCCTCAATTTTAAAATTCTCATCCTCGGTTTCAAATCCCTCCATGGCCCCACCCCTTCCTACCTCTGTAATCTTCTCCAGCTCTACAACTCTTTGAGAAAACTGTGCTCCTCCAAATGTTGACTCTTGAACATCCTCTATTTTAATCACTCCACCACTGAAGGCCATACCTTCAGCTGCCAAGGCCCTAAGCTCTGGATCGCCCTTCCTAGATCTCCCTGCCTGTCTTTCCTCTTTTAAGGCGCCCCTTAAACCTACCTCTCTGAACAAGCTTTTGATCATATGCCCTAACATCTCATGTGACTCAGGGTAAAATCTTGTTTTATAACCCTCCTGTGAAGTGCCTTGGGACATTTTACTAAAGGTGCTATATAAATAAAAGCAGTTGTTTTTAATAAAGAACAGGTTGGTCTGTTTCCACTCAGTTAATAGAAATAGTCCTGGATACAATGAACAATTCGCTAGTATTTGTTCAAAAACCCCAGAGTTGCTGGGATCAGGTGAAGGGTAATTGAAGACACTTCATTTGATTGGGACTGTTGAACACAAGTACCATTGTGGGAACATTTCCAGTGTCCATGTGGTCCATCCCCAGGTGCAAAATTTGGTGGCACCCACCAGTGGAATGTTTTTTTGGGATGGGGAGGTACAGGTGTTGCCCAGAGCTACTCCCACCCAGCATATCTTCCTTGGCCTCCTGTGTTTTATTTTAAGACTTACTTTTCCTCATAATTTTCGGCCCCTTCCCCACAGTGTACCCCATCTGTGGGGACAATAGTCATGCATCTGAACAATGGTTAACCTCAACTTACTCAATGTATTAGTCTCCATAGACACAGTTGTCCCTAATTGAGCTAAGCTAGCAGGAACTCCCAGCATAACAGAGTCTCCATCTTTACGGGATGGTGTTGGGTGGGTGCGGGAGTGGTGTGGTGGATGTGGAACGGGTACCAGAGGTACTAGTCTCAGCTGCAGTCATAGTGAAGGATTGGAGTAATCCCAGAGGAATTTCAGCTTGATTGCATTTTCCTGAAAAATCGCAGAATTATTAAAATGTCCCAGGATTCAAATTCACACCCACAATTGCCAATAATGTAAGTTCCCAATCACATCCATGTCATCAGAGAAAATCCATTTGTTATAGACACTTTAGGATAATTCCAAATACTTGGTACAACATTGGTGAACACTTTTTCTCCGCTCAGTTGAGGAATGGTATGTGGCAGGAAACAAATACAGGATTGAATTTTTTTCAGCGCACTGTAATTGGGCTGGGAGGTGGGAGGGGCTGCAAAATGGCGGTGGATAGCATTGGAATGGAAGCCCGTGTGTTTATGCTGCTAGAGGATATTCCGAGAGGCGGCCAGGCTGGCGGGTAGAGGAAGGTAATTAAGTCTTAAACAAGCAATCAACAGCAAATTTACCAGCTGTTTATAATTTTGCACAGAGCACACGAGAACAACAGAGCTTCAGAGCCTCGTCAGCTTTAAGGAGGTGGAAGCTCAGCGGTAGTTCAATCTTGGCTGCAGTCAACAGCCATTGCAAGAGGTAGCATGGTGTAAGAAATGGGACCTTTAATAAATGATATTTCTAAGAATAGCTTAGAATTCTTAGGGAAATAGTAGGAATAGTATGAGACAACCCACAGAAAAGCTGTTTTCTCTCTCTCTAAAGGACAGAGAAACAGTTCTTAGCAGCAAAGGACATCACTGGTATAAACAAAGATAGGGACCAAGAAGTATGATGTTCCTGAAGGGGTCATAGTGAAGCCAGTAGACATCACAGACATACCTAACCTAAGGAAAAAGTCTTCTGACGCCTTGTGTACCCTCTTATTTGTACAAGTGCCTAGTAAAGGCTAACAAATGGCCCTCAGCATGACATAAACTGGAAGATAACCTTGAGCTAAAGTGATCAACAAGGGGAAGGTGACCACCCCGACACCTCGAATACCTGTCCTGTATTCATTGATTCGAAGGGTTCGAACAAGTGAATGACATAGGATGAACTACCAGCCCCCAGAAATAAAATATATAAACAAGTGCTTGGGAGGGAAATAGTCTTTGAAGGACAGAAGGAGAGCTTCCCGAAGCTTGGCTTCGGCCGAGTATTGGGCTTCCGCCTAACACTTCAGTTAGCTCAAGAGAACTGAAGACCAAAGAGACCACCAATACCGCATCTGCCTCATCAATCGGGGAGACTGTCAACACTGTTCTGCCCCACCACATGATCTGGGATCGGTAATTAGTTCATCCTGTTAGGTGTCGTATGTCTTTTCTGCCTATTTAACTTATGCATTATCATATTTAAATTGCTACTTCTTAAAAACATTATATTTAAAAGGTTGCTTCTCAATAAACTGTTTTAAAATCACATTATGATCTCCACTCCTCCTTCTTTGGGTATCTGTGATTCCCAAATCTAAATCTTACAATAGCATTGTAGGGAAAGTGATAGTAAACAGAAGCAGTAGCAATCTGGATGCTAGCCAAACTTGGCGAGCACAGCAATGGCATTCTGATTGAGTATCGTCTCTGACTCACCACTTGTGTGTACAGAGTAAGGAAGCGGTTTAGAGACCTGGAGAAGTGAGTGCAGCAATTTGCAATGGGGCTCATTCACTCAGGCTTTCAGACCTCCAGTGAGGAGGAGCATCAGGGAAGAAGAGAGCTGCAGCCACTGGATGCGGGACTGCAACACCCAGAGGGGCACCATGATCAGGAGGTTGGAAGGGGGGCCGGATGGCACGTGGCCAGCCTCTTGTGCGCAGACAACACTACCCACCAGACAGGGTTTACCATCAGAGGCTCTGCTTTTTTGCAAATGTTGGAATAGCAATATAGCTGAAGACTGCACCTCTCCAGGGAGGCAGTCACTGAGCTGTGTGCCATGATGGAGGAGGAGCTGAACCCTATGTGAAGGGCCAGCCTGTGGCGTTGAAGGTCACCATGGCGTTGAATTTCTATGCCTCAGGATCATTTCAGGGATCTTCTAGAGATATCTGGGATCTCACAGTCTGCGGCTCATCACTGCAACAAGATAGTCACCAATGCCACATTCAAAAGGACCAGCCAATATGTACGGTCAGGCTGAGACCGGGCGTTCACTGGATACCCCCAGGTGCAGGGTGCCATCGCCTGCATGCATGCGACCATCAAGGCTCCCACATGAAGCTCAATGTACACTGATCTGCGACCACTGCAAGCAGATCCTTCAAGTCTGTGCAAGGTTCTCAGGAAGCTGTCACAATGCCTTCATACTAAGGCAGTCCCCGGTGCCCAACATTTTCAGGTCCCCTCCCGCGCCTTCAAGTATGGATATTGGGTGACAAAGGCGACCCACGCAAGGCATGGCTCCTTACACATTTGCGGAAATCTAGCATCGATGCAGAGGAGAGGTACAGCAGCTGTCACGGTAACAACCCGAGTGACCATCGAGCAGGCCATAGGTATTCTGAAGATGCAGTTCAGATGCCTGGATGGATCTGGTGGAGCCCTTCAATATGCCTCAGTAAGAGCCCCAAGTATCTTTGTGATATGCTGTGCTCTGCACAACCTGGTGCTAGAAAGGTAAGAAGCTTTGAACAATAAGGACACCCTGGAGTGCGACACCCCCTCTGAGGATGAGGACTTGGAGGAGGCTGCTGACCAGGCAGACTATGATGAAGCCCCCGAGGGACCGCAGGCAAGGCACAATGAGATATGCGCAAGGGAGGTTCACAAATAAATATTCTACCATCTATAGCCCCGTTGGCCTTTCCTTGAATGCCCTTACCATCTCACCAGACCCGTCATGACATCAGGCTAAGGCATGGAAAATGCACTGACCTCATGCAGTGTGGTCCTTCCCATCACACTGTTTGCAAGAGCCATAGAACCGTTAATGGCCTAGTAATGGATACATGAATAAAGGATTCTTTTTGTGGTGCAGCATATCAGATTTCATTAAAGACAAATAAATAAGGTGACAGCAAACTACGTAATATAACCCTATGAAACCCAAGTGCAGCTAGGTGGACTTTCTCATACACTTGTGGGTGCTCCTATGCGCTGCTCCCCCTGCGCTGTCAGCTGAAGACTGCTGACCTTTCTGCTCTGTGTCCTTCGATGGCCATGATGGTCAACCACTGGTTGCCTGAGGCTTTCAGGGCCCAGGCATACTGGGGCCCTCCTGCAAAGGGGTAGGAGCCGCCTCTGTCACTGCAGCTTCCTGAGGCACTGGTGTCACCATCAGAGGTGACAAGGACCCCACCGTCTCTGCTGGCAGTGGCCTGAGAGGAGCCCCCAGGTACTTCAGACAACCGCTCCTCTACCCTTTCAGGGCACACTTGTCCCTCCATGCATACCTGAGGGGTTTGAGCATCTGGTAATGCCTCCAGGCTTCTTGGCTCCTTCTTGCCCAGCCATTGCTCCATGGAACTTATGGAGGAGGTAATGGCATGCAGGTCCATGTGCATTTCTGGCATCCACTGTGTGGTTTGCTGGATATGGCTCTGCATGAGGGTCTCTCAATGGAGAATGCTATACGTGCACACCCCAGAAACATGGCTACACTTGTGGCTTGAATGGACTCCTCCATCATTCTCACATGGGTGCGCAACGCCTCTGGAAGCTCCGCCAGTGCTCATGCACCTCAAGCTGCAGCTCCAGCATCTGCCACCTTGTTGATGACTCCAGAGGCATGTCATCAGCCTGAAGCTGAGCATCACCGTGCCCTCCCAAAGTCCTCAGATTGTGAGTGGCTGCAACTGTCACTGCCTCCATCAGCTGCTCAAATGCGTCTGTGCTGTTCCCACCAGATTGCGGCCCCTTTGTTACTTACATACAACTACCCACCAAAGTGAGAGTATCTGCGCTGGTGAAGGGTGCGGGGAATGATGTGATGCTGCATCCTCTGAAGTCTCCCCGTCCTCTTCAAAGATGGAAGGCTGTCCTGCAGGCTTTGCAGCTGCCTATTCTTGTATATCTGCAACACAGAGAAGAATGATGAGAGAACAATGCGCGTTCCAACATGTCTGGAGCTCTACAGAACCAGTGGTGGACACATGAGCATTATGCTCTATGCTCACCCAGAGTGTCTCCTGTGGCCATCCATTAGGCCACTCACTCTCTTTGGGCTCCACGTCCATTAGCCATCAGCAATAGCCTGCCCTGCCTCCATGCCTCCCAGCTACAATGCCTCTTCTTCCATTGGCATGAGGATCATCAAATATGGGACGCTGCTTCCAGTTCTTGCTTTTTCCCGAGTATTGTGAGATCTCTTCTCCTACAAGCATATAAATGAATATTGTTGCTCGTCCATCACAGACATGCACCATACCTATGTTAGTAGCAGCCTTACTGTCCATCATAGTGCCACAGGGATGCCTCCTGCATGCAGCCATTCAGTACTGGCACAGCAGGGGTCAACTCCGACTGATATGCGTCCTCCACAGAAAGGCTCCCATGCACGTGGCAGCCAATGCTGCTGCCTGGGCATTGCCACTGACTGGATGGGCATGCCGTACTCCAAATTCATACTCATCTTTAGTCACATTTAAGACTGCAAGCTTAATGTTATGCGTGCACTCATCTTGCCAGAACGCATCAGGTCATTGATCCTCTTTCTACACTGCAGCCACATAGCATGACCACCTCACGGCTGTTCACCTCTTCGGTTATCTCCATAGAAGCCCTTTTTGTCAAGTGAGCCTGTCTCCTCCTCCCTTCCTGACAGAAACGGACTTTCCTCCAAACCTGTGCTGCCTGGAAGAGCATCAGAGAACCTGGGCACCACCCTTGTGCTGCCTTCTGCCATTTCCCGATCACTCCAGTTGCCAGGGCTCCCTCTCAGTTTCCTCCCGGCTGCGTTTAAACTACTGCTGACTGCCTTTTAAACATGGCACCAGCCTTGCCTTGCCCAGTACTTCCTCCCGCCCATGCCTGTTGTTCATTAATTGGATGGCCCCAACAATATTGCTCTCTCACTTCCACTCCCTGCTTGCGCGGCCACACCACCCGCTCTACATTCCAATGTCAGGACCTCGTTGCTGCCAGTAAAATCCAGGCTACGAATTCAGCAACCCAACTTAAATTTTCACCATGCCTCTGAAGTTGGAGAAAATAGAAACAAGTTACATGATTGCCTCAGATAGGTTAAGATTGTGGGGGCACATTAAAGCCTCCAACAAAGACTTCGCTTTGACAAGAGTGGACTCCATTGCAAGGTATGTTGAACTTTTCTAAAACCAAAAGAAACCTAGGGGTTGGGGTTGGTTAAGTAATTGAATACATGTTTGTCCCGACTGCAAAGCACATCCCTGCTCATAGCTATCATTGCAGAATATGGCCCCAAAACTCCTGGACTCGAGAGCGCGAAATCAGGGCATAATCTAGGTGGGGAATGGAATTTGTGCAGGACCTCGTTCCATCAGGTCTTCACCCCTTTCTCACTGGCAACAAAAATTCAAATGGGACAATCCACTGGCACTTCCTGCATCCGTCTTCTTCAGTCCTATCATCACTCAAAGTGAAATTGGCGGAATGACATCTGCCACCTGAGGTCAACGTAAAGTACGCCTACATGATATAAACACAGAAATATGCATCTATGCCAGTTTGTCCAGCTGACTTATTATGAAAACAACAACAGAAAAAGTAGATGCATTTTTTTTTAAAAGCCATTATTACCTTGTTCAACCAGAATAGCCAGGCCTCCTCCTAACACAGAGTGTTAAAATCCTGTTCCAATATTGTTGACATCCCCCCTGCCCTTTGGGTGAATGCCCAGGAAGTGTCATACATGGCATGGTTCCCACCCCCCGCCCGCACTATCTTTATGTAAATGATTCCTTCCCCAGGTTTTAGTACTGGATTACTACGGAGGTAATTTGGCAACCAGAGGTTCTATTTTGTGGCAGAATGGAATTCAAACCAATTCAGGGCCTGTGGCAGGCTTTTGGACACATTTATATTTCTATTGTTAATGTAAATTTGAAGTAGCAGTGTAGTCAATAGTATGAGTGTCATACTAAACTGACACTATATTACTTGACAGTTGTTCTGGAGAGCTACCATTATTAATTTTGGTTCAAAAGTTGCACAATGAATCAATCATCATATAATTTTGTGACGCCTTTAATACTATCTGAAACATTATTGAACTTTGTACTCTACGTTCTAAGAAACTGAAACTTGCATGTTTTAATTTGTTCATCACAGCAGTAGCGATGGGAACATGGTAACACTTAATACTTAGATCCAATATGTGCAACACTGGTCCTGGTGTTGCTTATAACACACGGCTGGATCCCCTTCCATCCCAATCTGTAGACACTGAGTATTTTTAGGTGTTATATGGACTTGTTATTTGGTGCCTGAGCGTAAAAGAAACCCATGTAGATGGATGGTGTGGGTTGATGCACATCAAATTGCAGTATAAAGTCTAGAGAGCAGCAGAAGGTCTCCAACTGAACCAGAGCCAAACATAAAGTGATTATTTCCTCCTCCAGTTCAATGCAAAGTGAAAACTTTGTGAAGCTCTGTTTTCATTTTGCAGTTAAGGAAATAAAAAAATCCTTTAACCCAACCAAGACTTTGGGTGAGGTAAACTCTAATGAATTGGCGATGCTTGAATGAATACATGGTAGTTTATTCCAGGAGTGAGGACAACTTCACAGGGGTGATTTTCAATTGTTATGCGCAAAGTGGGTGGGGCGTCCACCCAAATCAGATTAGAACATGATTGCTGCCAGGGTGCCCTATTCTGAAATGGTGCTGTGGAGGAGGTAACCAGGAAGAAGTCCTCTTCCCCGCAGACAGACAGAGTGCCCATCAAACAGTGGTTTCAAAGAAAGCCAATGGCAGAAGCATTACAGCTCGGCAGGAATGGCAGAAGAAATTCAATGGCTTGATCAATATTACTAATGTAACCGATCAGAATCTAGAATGACTCCAAGGCATTAAAATTCAGGACTTCATCAGAGCCACAAGCAAGAATGAGCCCAACATGGTGCCAAGCTGCAGTTGCTGTTGAAACAGGTGACTTAGCTCTGCGGCAGTCTCCCCAGTAAAGTGGCATCTGCTCACACACTGCTCCTCATTGAATTGCAGCTATGAAGCCTTTGACCTGTAAACTAGTGGGGTCAGGCCTCCTGTGAAACCCCTTCTCGCCTCATCTTTCAACAGCTTCTGAGGGTTTGGCTGCTACTGTTCCTCCTCCTTCTACCCTTCCAGCCACAATGACTTCCCAATGACCACATGCTTAATGTAAACAAGCTGTTTCAACAGAAGCCTATAGTTAAAATTCCACTCTAGACTCAGCAAAATAACTTTCTGCAAAGTTTAAATTCAGCTGCAACAACCAAAACAGCTCACTAGCAGTCAAAATGTACAAACTAGTGACATACAGGAGAACCACTGAGGATCACTTTAAACAATACAAATACAGCACCCTCCCAATTGGTCCCATCCATAATTTGTGGGTCTGTTGAAAATAACATTGGATGCACTACCTATTGTGAGGTTGTGATCCAATTTTCAGGGTCTTTACACGATTATTTCCATTGTGAAATCACTCAGAGTGAAGAAAGAAACAATTTGGATTTATATAGCACCTTTCAAATCCTCAGAGAATCACAAAGCATTTCATAGCCAATTAATTACTTTTGAAGGATGAACATTTTATTATCAGCAAAGATGGTAGTCCATTTACACACAGTAAAAGGTTCCACAAATATGGCAAATCAGCAGTTAACCTGCATCTTTTGGTGGTGGCCATGAAACCAGGTAACCTCCCCCATTCTTGAAATAGTGCCATGAGATCTTCTGTCTCCCTCTGAACAGGTAGACAGAGCATTTACTTCCCACCCGACAAAGGAACAATCCCTCAGTACTACAATGAACTGCCAGCCCAGATATTGTGCTCAAGCTCTGAGAGCTTCTAACTCAGAGTAACTCAAGTCATGAAGCTCTAATCTTACCCCTTGTGTATTCTGTTCATAAATATTTGAGGGTATTCATAGCTACAAGTAAATAATGAATATCTTACGCACCGATGGTGAAATTCACCTTTGGCAGCAGCACCGAATGGGCGATAGCGAACTGTAGCCCACTTTACTCCCCACATGATTTTCTTTTCCATTGGCTTTGATTGAAAAGAAGATCAGTTAGGCTGTAAGCACTACTGCCTAAATTGAATATCACCTTCATACAGTGGAATTTGTGCACAGTCAGCAAATGTCATGATGAACATTAATCCACCATGATTATGGATTAATCTTCAAACAATAACTTATAGAATTATACAGCACAGAAGGAAGCCATTTAGCCCATCGTGCCTGTGCTGGCTCTGAAAGAACTATCTAATTAGTCCCACTCCCCTGCTCTTTCCACGCAGCCCTGCAAGTTGTTCCCTTCAAGCACTGCTATCTGAGTTTGGATGGCCACATACACAATGCTGCATCATTATTGGTTATATTGTACTGTTGCTACTGTCAGGGTGGTTGACAATTCCTATCCAGTTCTTTATATCACATAACTGTTTTAACCTTGGTCTTCCTCTTGATCTTTGTCCTTTCATTTCAGCCACATGATCACCTTTCAATCTCATTGAAATTGTTAGCCACGCCTTGTTTAACTGAACTCAACTTCCCCGATGCTTTCTTTCCTAGATTTTCCCTCCATAAGCTCCAAACTGTCCAAAACACAAAGCTCCATTATTTGCAGCCTGTTCTGCATTAAGCTCTGCTCATCTTCATCCCCATTCTTCCTGACCTACACTAGTTCCCCCATTCACAATGGTTTGTATTTAAAATTCGAGTCCTTTTCTATAAATACTTCCACCGCCCATCCCATCCTACCCCTGCAACCTTCTCCTGCCTTACGTGGGATCTTGCTTACTTCAGTCCTATGACTGTGGCCTTAGTAAATCCCCCTGCCCTCTACTCCACCTTCAGTGGCAAATCTTTCTGTGTATGCATCCTCAAAATCCTTTGCATCTCTATCTTCCTTGATTCCTATTGAAAGCTATCTCAAAACTCATCTCTTTGACCATGTTTGAGGTTAGTTATCCGAAACTACAGCAAAGCATAATAGCTATTTATTTTCTCCCATGTTTCGTGTCTTAGAACAATTTCCACACCATCCGCCGTGGTCCATAATTCTTAATACTCTTGCCCAACAAAAATCTGTTAACCTCACTTTTTAAATTTTTAATATACCTAGCCTCAACAGCTTTTAGGGGAGAGTTCCAGATTTCTGTTACTCTTTGGGTGACATAACTCCTGCATGGTCCAGTTCTAAATTTAAGGTTATGCTCCCTTGTTCTGGACTCCCCCACCAGAGGAAATAGTTTTTCTCCATGTACCCGATGAACTCCTTTGATCATCTTAAACACCTCAGCTAAATTGCCCCTTAATCTTTTATATTCAATGGCATATAAACCTCATCCATGCAACCTGCCCCTTTAGGCCCAATAACATGCTAGTGAATGCACCCACTCCATGCCAATATATCCATCCTGAGGTACATGCCCAGAACTGAATGCAGTACTCTAAATGGGATCTAACCAATGCTCTGTACAACTATAACATAACTTTCACCCCTTTGTATTTCAGCTCCCATGAGATAAAGGTCGTATTGGTAGGAGTGACCACCACACAGTCCTTGTGGAGATGAAGTCCCGCCTTCACATTGAGGATACCATACATCGTGTTGTGTGGCACTACCACCGTGCTAAATGGGATAGATTTCGAACAGATCTAGCAAGGCAAAACTCGGCATCTATGAGGCGCTGTGGGCCATCAGCAGCAGCAGAATTGTACTCAACCACAACCTGTGACCTCATGGCCCGGCATATCCCCCACTCTACCATTACCATCAAGCCAGGAGACCAACCCTGGTTCAATGAAGAGTGCAGGAGGGCATCCCAGGAGCAGCACCACACATACCTCAAAATGAGGTGTCAACCTGGTGAAGCGACAACACAGGACTATCTGCATGCCAAACTGCATAAGCAGCATGCAATAGACAGAGCTAAGCAATCCCATAACCAATGGATCGGATCTAAGCTCTGCAGTCCTGCCACATCCAGTCGTGAATGGTGGTCGACAATTAAACAAATAACTGGAGGGGGTGGCTCCACAAATATCCCCATCCTCAATGATGGGGAGTCCAGCACATCAGTGCGAAAGGTAAGGCTGAAGCATTTGCAACAATCTTCAGCCAGAAGTGTCGAGTTGATGATCCATCTCGGCCCCCTCCTGAAGTCCCCAGCATTACAGATGCCAGACTTCAGCCAATTCAATTCACTCCACGTGATATCAAGAAACGACTGAAGGCACTGGATACTGCAAAGGCTATGGCTCCTGACAATATTCCAGCAATAGTACTGAAGACCTGGACTCCAGAACTTGCCGCATCCCTAGACAAGCTGTTCCAGTATAGCTACAGCACTGGCATCTACCCGGCAATGTGGAAAATTGCCCAGGTATGTCCTGTACACAAAAAGCAGGACAAGTCCAACCCGGCCAATTACTGCTCCATCAGTCTACTCTTAATCATCAGTAAAGTGATGGAAAGTGTCATCAACAGTGTCATCAAGCAGCACTTGCTTAGCAATAACCTGCTCAGTGATGCTCAGTTTGGGTTCCGCCAGGGCCACTCAGCTCCAGACCTCATTACAGCCTTGGTCCAAACATGGACAAAACAGCTGAACTCCAGATGTGAGGTGAGAGTGACTGCCCTTGACATCAAGGCAGCATTTGACTGAGTATGGCATCAAGGAGCCCGAGCAAAACTGGAGTCAATGGGAATCAGGGGGAAAACTCTCTGCTGGTTGGAATCATACCTAGCACCAAAGGAAGATGGTTGTGGTTGTTGGAGGTCAACCATCTGAGCTCCAGGACATCACTGCAGGAGTTCTTCAGGGTAGTGTCCTAGGCCCAACCATCTTCAGCTGCTTCATCAATGACTTTCCTTCAATCATAAGGTCAGAAGTGGGGATGTTCGCTGATGATTGCACAGTGTTCAGCACCATTCTCAACTCCCCAAATACTGAAGCTGTCCATGTAGAAATGCAGCAAGACCTGGACAATATCCAGGCTCGGGCTGATAAGTGGCAAGTAACATTTGCACCACACAAGTGCCAGGCAATGACCATCTCCAACAAGAGAGAATCTAACCATCTCCCCATGACATTCAATGGCATTACCATCGCTGAATCCCCCACTATCAACATCCTAGGGGCTACCATGAACCAGAAACTGAACTGGAGTAGTCATATAAATACTGTGGCTAAAAGAGCAGGTCAGAGGCTAGGAATCCTGCGGCAAGTAACTCACCTCCTGATTCCCCAAAGCCTGTCCACCATCTACAAGGCACAAGTCAGGAGTGTGATGGAATACTCTCCACTTGCCTGGATGGGTGCAGCTCCAACAACACTCAAGAAGCTCGACACCATCCAGGACAAAGCAGCCCGTTTGATTGGCACACCATCCACAAACATTCACTCCCTCCACCACCGACGCACAGTAGCAGCAGTGTGTACCATCTACAAGATGCACTGCAGCAATGCACCACAGCTCCTTAGACAGCACCTTCCAAACCCGTGACCTCTACCACCTCGAAGGACAATAGCAGCAGCATGGGATCACCACCACCTGCAAGTTCTCGTCCAAGTCACACACCATCCTGACTTGGAACTATATCGCCATTCCTTCACTGTCGCTGGGTCAAAATCCTGGAACTCCCTTCCTAACAGCTCTGTGGGTGTACCTACCTCACATGGACTGCAGCGGTTCAAGAAGGCAGCTCCCCACCACCTTCTCACGGGCAGTTAGGGATGGGCAATAAATGCTGTCCTCGCCAGTGATGCCCACATCCCATGAATGAATAAAAAAAAAAATTCCATTAGAATTTTGAATTATTTTTTGTATCTGATCACCAGCTTTGAGTGATTTCTGTTCTTGAACCCCTAAATTTCTTTACTCATCCATAGTTCCTTGTTTCTCACCATTAGGAAATACTCTGATTGACCTTTCCTAGATCTAAAGTGGATGACCTCATACTTACCCATATTAAACGCCATCTGCCACACTTTTGCCTACATACTTAATCTATCAATATCCTTTGCAACTTTCTGCTCTCATCTACACTATTTACTGTGCCACCTTAGTGTTATCAGCAAACTTAGATAAATGGCTCTCTATTCCTTCATCCAAGACATTTATAAATATAGTGAGCAGTTGAGGCCCGAGTACAGATTCCAGACACCACTATTTACATCCTGCCAACCTGAGTACATATACATTACCCCTACTCTCTGTCTCTCCTACCTCATAACCAATTCCCTATACAAGCCAATAGGTTGCCTCCAATTCCATCTGCTCTCATTTTTATTAAGAGTCTCTTATGTGGAACCTTGACAAATGCCTTTTGGAAGTCCATATAAGTAACATCCATAGACATTCTCTTTCATACCACATTTGTTACCTCCTCAAAAATTCAATTAGGTTTGTTAGACATTACTTAACCTTTACAAATTCATGCTAGCTCTCTCCGATCAGCTCATATTTGTCCAAATGCTCAGTCATTCTGTCCCTAATAACAAATTCTAAAAACTCTCCACAACTGATGTTAGACTAATAGACCTATAACTTCCTAGTTTATCTCGTCTATGCTTCCTAAATAATGGAGTGACATTGGTAGTTTTGCAAACCAAGGCAAAACTTCCTGAATCAAAAGAGTTTTGGAAGATTATAGCTAAAGCATGACTAACGTACCAACAATTTCCTCAACTACTTCTTTTAATACTGTCACGCGTACAAGAAGTGCAAAGATGAAAAATTATGGACTAAAACTGAAGAGTTATAAAAATGGACAATGCCCTCCAAAATGGCCACTGAAGGTTAAAAGACTTGGCCTTTGTATATTCAAACTGTCTGACAGGAACAAAGGAATATCTTCAAAGATAAGAGGTGTCAATTGCACCCATCTAACATTCATCCTGAAATATTCCCAAATTGAATGGACTCTTCTGAAACAAAGAAGGTGTAAAGTGGAAACAGCATAACTGGATTATTCTCATCCTGAAACCATCAAGAAACGCTTTTGAATTGAATGGGTTCTTCTGAAACAAAGGTGGTGTGAAATAGCCATATCCTAGGCCATTGTCGGACACTACAGGGAAAAAAATACTTGTCCTCCAGCAGAAATGAGATGTAACAAATTTTTTACCTTTAGAGAGTGAGAGATATCCAGAAAGAGAGAGAGGGGAGGGGCAGAGAAAGAGAAAAAGGGAGAGAGAATGATCAAGATCACTCCTGACAGATGGACATCTATCCGGAATACTCCGCATCGCTTCAAGAAAGTAGCGCCTACTTGTGCAAGCAATAAAATGCCAGGGTATATCACTAAATCAGTGTCCAACATAGGGATGAGAAAGTAAGTCAATAAATTAATCTTCTCATTTAAAGCTGCTTCACAAAAATGCACATTTGTTGTTTTGATTAATAGATAAATTTTTAATGCCTTTCTCTTTCTGAAATTGTCTCACTGGCCTCCTACATAAGCCAAAAATTGTAATGTGGCCCCCCACACACAAAAAGGTTGGACAACCCTGTGTTAAACCCTCAGCAGGACCTTTTCCCTATTCTTTCCTATGTTTTTCATCCTGACAAGGACCACAACAATTGGATTTTTTCTTTTGTTCATGAGATGAGGGTGTCGAAGGCAAGGCCAGTATTTATTACCAATCCCTAATTTCCCTTGAGAAGCTGGGGGTGAGCTGCCTTCCTGAACTGCGGCAGTCCTTGTGGTGTTAAGTGGAGAGTTCCAGGAATTTGACCAAGCGACAACAAAGGAACGGCGATATATTTCCAAGTTAGAATAGCATGAGACTTGGAGGGAAACTTATAGGTGATGGAGTTCCCATGTGCCTACCGCTCTTGTTCTTTTAGGCGGTTGAGGTTGCAGATTTGGAAGGTGCTTCTGGTGAGTTCTTGCAGTGCATCTTGTCGATGGTACACAATGTAGCCTTAGTGCGCTGGTAGTGAAAGGAATCAATGTTCAAAGTGGTGAATATTTTGCCAATCAAGTGGGCTGCTTTATCCTGGATGGTGTCGAGCTTCTTGAGTGTTGTTGGAGTTACACTCATCCAGGAAAGTGGCGAGTAGGTCATTCACTCCTGACTTGTGCCTTGTAGAGGGTCGACAGGCTTTGGGGAGTCATGAGGTGAGTTACTTGCTGCAAAGTACCCAGCCTCTGACCTGCTCTTGAAGTCACAGTATTTATGTGACTGGTCCATTTAAGTTTCAGGTCAATGATGACCCCCAGGATGTTGATGATGGGGGGATTCAGCAATGGTAACATTATTGCATATCAAGAGGGGAATGGTTAGAGGCACTCTTGTTGGAGGTGGTCATTGCCTGGCACTTGTGTGACACGAATGTTGCTTGCCACTTATCAGCCCAAGCCTGAATGTTGCCCAGGTCTTGCGGCATGCAGGCACTGACTCATTATCCGAGGAGTTGAAAATGGAACTGAACATTACGCAATCATCAGCAAACATCCCCACTTCTGACCTTATGATGAAGGGAAGGTCATTGATGAATCTGTTGAAGATGGTTGGTCCCTGTGGAACACCTACAGCAAGGTTCTGGGGCAGAGATGATTGGTCTCCAACAACCACAACCATTTTCCTTTGTGCTAGGTATGACTCCAGCTAGTGGAGAATTTTCCCTGATTTCCATTGATTTCAATATCACTGGGGCTCCTTCTCCATCAAATGCTGCATTAATGTCAAGGGTAGTCACTCTCACCTCACCTCTGGAATTCAGCTCTTTGTCCATATTTGCACCAAAGCTGTAATGAGTTTGGAATTGAGTGATCCTGGCAAAACCCAAGCTGAGCATCAGTAAACAAGTTATTGGTGAGTAAGTGCCACTTGTTAGCACTGTCATCAACACATTCCATTGTACTGAAAGGTATTGCAGGCTCAAGGGGCCATATGGTGTACTCTTGCTCCTATTTCTTATGTTCTCGCGTTCCATCACTTTGCTGATGATTCCTCTTCCCTTTTCAAATTCTTTTCCAGCCACATCGAGATATCCCTTAGCCTGGCACCAGGTAGGCAACATTCAGGGTTCTCATTTGTGGCTGCAGAGAATGTTATCTATCTCCCAATTATTGAATCCCCTATAACTACTGCATCGCTATTCTGCTTTTCTCACCTTTGCACAACCCTCGGTGCACAGGTCAGCATTGTGGTTGTCCACCCCACAGTTTTTCTCCTTATCCTCACAGGTATTAAGTGCATTGTACCTGTTGGACAGGACCAATATCTGCAGGATCTCCTCCTCTATCGCCCCTTGGTTCACTTACCCTGCTGACTGACAGTCACATCCACACCTTTCTGCTTTTCTCTGGCATGTGACTGTCCTCTGAACTAAATTGTCCAGAAATTTCTCCCCCTCCCTTATGTATCACAGTGTCTCTAACTCACATTCCAGTCAATGACTCTGAACCGTACTGTCTCAAGGTACAGACATTTCCTGCAGATGTGGAAATGTGGGACAGTACTGCTGTCCATAAACTCCCTCACAGTACAATCCTGACACTGTGCCTGTGCTGCCGTTTCTATTTATTCATTTATTGTTCATAGTAATTTAATTCTAGATATGATAATTCTATTTAGTAGATAGAGTTAGCTTGATTTCATTTAATTTGAAATTCATTAGTCTTTTTTTTTACTTAATTATTTAAGGTTGATTGATTAGTTTATAGTTAAAATTGGATTGTGTAAATTAGGATTGATTAGTTTATAGTTAAATGTGTAACTTAAGCATCTATCTCAAATTCCTTGGGTTATACAAGGTCAAGGTCTGATGGCCTGATTATCTATTGCTCATCAAAGTCAAGCTACATCTTTTGAAGTTATAACTCCAGATGCAAGAAGCAATTAGAAGTCAAAGCTTTGATTTTAATTAACTCCTAGGTGTGCTACCAAAAGCTAATCTCGGTTTTGAGGCAATGATAGACATTTTCAATGGTAGTTGAAACTTGCCCATGAGTGTGATCCAAGATCCAAGAATGAAAATAATCTAGATTAAGACGGGTAGATAAGACCCAAAATGTAATAACACTATATAAATGAAGATTGTTACATTTGAAAGTATAGTTGGTTTTGGTAAGCATTGTCCTCAAGGCTAGCCTTTTAAAGGCCCAATCATGGCTCCTTTTTACAGTCCATGAGACTCAGAATATGTTTCTGTACCTTCATCTACCAAAGATTTGCAGCATTTCCGTCTCCCTTTTTTAATGCTGTGCTTTGCTTAAATGGTGAGATACAGGTCAGTTTTTCAGCAATCCCGTCTTCATTTTACAAGACATATTTAATTCTTTCAAATCTGATGAAACATTTCAGCTGTCTTGTTTGCTAGCCCAATCTATTTCTTCTGAACATGTGCTCTATGATCCAGGATCCCAAATAGCAGAAACCATCAACTTGTTCTATCCTCTTCACATTTATTTGCAATAACTCCTGGTAATCCCTCATCATATGCAACTGTACAAGGTATTAGTGAGACCGCACCTGGAGTACTGCGTACAGTTTTGGTCCGCTTACTTGAGGAGAGATGTAGTTGCATTGGAGGCAGTTCAGAGGTGGTTCATTAGATTGATTCCAGAGATGAGGGGTTTGTCTTATGAAGAGAGATTGAGCAGTTTAGGCCTTTACTCTCTAGAGTTTAGAAGAATGAGAGGAGATCTAATTGAGGAATATAAGATGATTAAGGGGATTGACAAAGTAGACGTAGGAGGATGTTTCCTCGAGTGGGGCAATCTAGAATGAGAGGTCATAGTTTTAGGATAAGGGGTAGCATATTTAAAACCGAGATGAGGAGAAATTACTTCTCACAAAGAGTCATGAGTCTCTGGAATTCACCACTCCAGAGTGCGGTGGATGCTGAGACATTGAGTAAATTTAAGGAGGAGATAGACAGATTTTTAATTAGTAATGGGTTGAAGGGTTATGGAGAATGGGCAGGAAAGTGGAGTTGAGAGCGAGATGAGATCAGCCATGATAGTATTGAATGGCGGAGCAGGCTTGAGGGGCTGAATTGCCTACTCCTGTTCCTAGTTCTTCTGTTCCTATATATCAATTTTGTTTACTAAAACTTAACTGATAACCCTGGGCAACTGCCCTTGACATCAAGGCAGCATTTGGCCAAGTGTGGCTTTAAGGAGCCCTTGCAAAACTGGAGTCAATGGGAATCAGGGGGAAAACTCTCCACTGGTTGGAGTCATACCTAGCACAAAGGAAGATGGTTGTGGTTGTGGTTGTTCGAGGTCAATCATCTCAGTCCCAGGACATCACTGCAGGAGCTCCTCAGTTCTCAGCCCAACCATCTTCATCTGCTCCAGCAATGGCCTTCTCCCCGTCGTAATGTCAGAAGTGGGGATGTTGTCCATGTCCATATGCAGAAGACCTGGACAACAATCAGGCTTGGGCAGATAAGTAGCAAGTTACATTTGCACCACACAAGTGCCACCAATGACCATATCCAACTAGAGAGAATCCAACCATCTCCCCCTGACATTCAATGGAATTACCATCGCTGAATCCCCCACTATTAACATCCTGGGGGGGTTACCATTGACCACAAACTGAACTGGACCAGCCATATAAGTACTGTGGCTAAAAGAGTAGGCCAGAGGTTGGGAATTCTGTGACTCACTTCTTGAGTCCCAAAGCCTGTCCACCATCTACAAGGCACAAGTCAGGAGTGCAATGGAATACTCTCCACATGCCTGGATGTGTGCAGCTCCAACAACACTCAAGAAGCTCGACACCATCCAGGACAAAGCAGCCCACTTGAGTGGCACCTCATCCACCACCTTCTTCACTCCCTCCATCACCAACGCACAGTGGCAGCAGTGTGTACCATCTGCAAGATGCACTGCAGCAACTCACCAAGGCTCCTTGGACAGTACCTTCCAAACATGTGACCTCTACCACCTAGTAGAACAAGGGCAGCAAATGCATGGGAACAACAACACCTGCAAGTTCCTCTCTAATTCACACACCATCCTGACTTGGAACTATATCACCATTCCTTTACTGTCACTGAGTCAGAATCCTGGAACTCCCTTCCTAACAACACTGTGGGTGTAGCTACCTCACATGGACTGCAGCTATTCAAGTAGGTGGCTCACCACCACCTTCTCAAGGGCAATTAGGGATGGGCAATAAATGATGGCCTAGGCAGTGACACCCACATCCCATGAAAGAATTTAAAAAAGCTATTTATGGTTGCCAGGTTTGTCTATTAATCTTAGTTCATTTTCAGTTATGACTACATCGTCTACTTAATTCAAATTATCAAACTTTCTGTTTTGAGGGCTAACCTTTTCTCTATCCTAAATTCGGTGCATGTCCTCTGGGTATTGTCACAGTCAGATTCTCGTACAGACTGAGAAATCTTATGATGTGTTTGGGGAATCCCATAGTTTCCAGGACCTCCTTTGGTACCTTGTGTTTAACCAATTATAATAATCACCATGTTCATTCAGTGTTGGTCAATAATTGATAGCTTCGAAAAAACACTAGAGGAAAAACGGACAGCTGGGTTGATGCCAAGGAAAACCTGATCAATGAGCTCAAACTATATTATAAATCACAAGAGCAAAGCTCCAGTAGCTTATTTCTTAGCTGTAAATGACTCTATGACTCTATCTGGTCCCCTAAATTAGATCAAAATACTGTCACTGCTGGAACTCTGAAATAAAAATAGAAAATTTAGATTTGCAATTTTTTTGCTTTTCAAACTCTCAGCACATCAGGTACATCTGTGGGCAGATGATGGGGTCGGGGTTGGGGTGGGGGGGTGGGGGGGAGATGTGGTGTGGCATACAAAGAACAAATGCTGGTGATAAGGGGACAGCAGGAATGATTAAATAACAAAAAAAGATTATGGTATAATGATAAAGGATTAGTAATGGTGCTAGTAAAGAAACAAAAGATGGGCCTAGAGGAGATGTAAATGGTTACAACAGAATAGTGGAGAGGAAAAGAGGCATGAAAAATCTGTCAAAGAGGAGAAGACTCCCATGCTCCAAGAATGTGATGGGAGAGGTAGGTAGACCATAAAGATACAGACCATCCCAACAGCCATGTAACAATGGGAAATTCCCACCCCACACCTCCATAACGTCCCTGGCACTGGTGCAACTGTCCTCCATTACCAACATCTGCTTTCTGAGAGGAAATGGGAGAGGTGGTTAAGAGCTTAAGTTGTTAACCTCAATGTTAGGGCCAAAAAGCAATAAAGTGTCTGATAGAAAGATGAAGTGCTTACATTGAACTTCATTAGAACAGTGTAGGAGGCCAATGACAAAGAGGTCAGAGTGGGAGCAGGATGGAGAGTTCAAGTGGCAAGCAACCAGAAGCTCAAGGGTCACGCTAACAGAAAGAACAGGGCTGCTCAGCAAAGTGATTACCCATTTGTTACAACCAGGTGAGAAAGAGGTCTAGGGTTCCCTTTCGGCCTTCACCTGGTCTTACTGTAACAGGGTTTAATTTTAAACACACCGTGTTTTAGCTCCTCCCTGCTGAATCCTTGTTCACCGCTTTCCAATTATAAGGCAAAGAAACCAGCACAAACAGGCTTTCTTAGGTTTAAAGAAGAAAAGTTGAAATTTCTTAAACTTAAACTCTAATTCGGTTGATGCCTACGTACGGATACACGACACGCCCACGCTAGCATGCATATGCGATACACACATGCAAATAGAGACAGAAAAGAGCTGAAGAAAAATAAAGTGGAAAAGTTTGAGGCAATATCTGAAGAGTTGTTGTTACAGTTCTTCGAGCTCACTGTAGAGTCCTTGATTGTAGGTAGAGCTTGCTTTTCGTTGGGGCCCAGTATTCGTCTTAAACCTCGTTCGCTACAGGAGACTTTTCTCTCTTGGGGTTCATGTGACTTTGGTGGATTCAGAAGCTTATAAGAGATAGGAGCAGACAGAAGAGATCTTCTCAGTCCAGGAGCAAACAGACACTCTGCCTTCAAACTCTCTGTGGCCAGTTCAAAAGAAAACCCTGGAACAGCCAGGTAGTCATATGACCAGCTGGTCTAACCAGTCCTGGCCCTTGTGGATTGTATCCTCCTTAGCAGTCCCTGGAATGCTCTTCCTCACCTTCGATGTCTGTTAGTATGTAAATGTTATTTTCCAGCCACGGCTGATCTGTTTAACAAGCCATTTCCTCACTCCAACAATAGTTAAAAATCAATGTTCATGATAAAATTGATGTGCCTCATTCTTGGCAGGTGGGGGCCTACCAATTTTCATTTGGTCTCCAGAACATAGAGATGATTGCAGCGTGAGCAGCAAATATAAAAGATTACGTTGAAAGAAGTACAAGTTAATGTCACTGGAGTGGCCTAGTGATCCGAGTAAAAGTGATCCAAGTAGAGAGCCTGCAAGAAGGTAATAATGAGATCTGCTAAAACTCATTGGTCTGGATTTTCTTCTTGGAGGACATCTTCAGCAGAAATAGGACCGAGCATGAATCACATTCAGCTATTGTCGAGTGAAGCAAAGCAGAATGTACTCTGACGCACAAAACATGATTGAGTAGGAGCAGTTGGTGATGAAAAATTAGGGAAAATATGTTGTCGACAGAAAGTCAGGATAAGTTGCCTGTTGGCTGAAGAACCTTGAATTCCAGATCTCACAGGTACTGCTTTTAAAAGGATTTGTGCAGAGCATCAAATCAATGTGCCAACACTGGGAACCTTATCAAACAATCTGTTGAAAGTGATGGCTCACATGTAGGAGCTGTCCATTACCCACAAGTTCCATTTGCAGTACAGCGTTGGAGTTCACTCTGGAGCACAAAACAACTTCAGAGACAGCTGCAGGGGAGGGCTTCACAACAAAGGCATTAAGGCATCCTGTGCTTATTCCACGGATGCTAAGTCTGCTGCCATAGAACGTCATGTATCAGAGCAGTACCTTCCAACCTCCAAACAATTGGGACTGAGATACAGACAATTTTCTCAAGTAGGCCCACTGATCTTATTGCTACCGTTTGATCTGTTTTCCTACAGATCATTACATATGTATAGACTGCCCACTACTTGAGACATGGCAGAAACAAGCATGTATGGTGCTTTCTTTCTTTCAGGGTGGCAGAATGTTCAGGCTGTTCCACCAGCAGACTCTAATATCAGTATATGTAACTAAAAAAATTCAGGGCTCGGCAGCTCATACACTAGTTTTCGACAGGTTCACCTCAGGACTCTGCTCATGTGAGACGACGGCTACCACAATTCCCAAAAAGCTCCTTCTGACAGATGCAGCCAGCTGTCTCATACACTCCTACCACTCTGATAGTACTTAAGAAAAATAAGAGGTTAGGTTTAAGTGTTTACACATCACACATTTCCACCAAGGGGAAGCACGGTGTTAAGAAGCACTAGGTACACATAAATTAGATTGTCATTAAAATTATGATGACACTAATGTTGTTGGGTATGGAATCTTTGTTCCTGGCCAATTTGTAAATTTCATTCATCAGGTCAGGTGTTTAGGAACTATGTGAATTGATGCATGCAGAGAAGGGTGACGTATGATGACATAGTTGTGATGGGATAGGGAAAATGTACCACCGACTGTTCATGCAGCAGTCCAATACAATAATCAAGAGGAGATTTCCCATATCAAATGGCATGAGTGTCTCTTGCAGCTGACAATGGTTTGTCCTTCACATATTCTTAAGAAGGATACTCTTGTTAATCACTTTCCTTTTAGGGACCATCATCCTCCAGACCTCCATAAGGAGATCTGGTGTAAGGTCAAGTTATGCAGCATGCAGCATATCAACATAATTCTTAAGTCCCTTGCCAGACTAAACTGCAGGATGCCTCCAGATCAGTCCAGACACCTGAAATGCAGGTTTAACATTCTTATAGTATGGTCAGTAATGACTCTGGTACATTATAATGTTGTTCAGCTGAGATCCTGAGAAAGTACACAGGTGTCACCAGCAATGGCTGTGGAGAAAAACCTTGATTTTTTGACATCCACACGAAGGCATGTCTTTCTGGGTTAAAGAGTTGTGGTTACTTTAAAATAAAGGTATTGTGGCAGCTGCCAGGGAAGTGAGCATTCACTTGTGTGGCGGTGTGCTGCTGCTCACAAACAAGCTGCGTATTATAAGGGCTGGATTTTGTTCTCTCCCAGGCGTCGGGTTCCGTGGTGAGGGGCGCCTGAAGATGGCTCTGGACTTGGTCTGCCATGAGGGCTTGACCCGATCCTGCCAGCGGAGTCAAGGCTCCGTGGCAGCACCCCTGCTGCTGGGCGACGAGATCACAATTAAAATGTTCAAATCAATAAAATGAATACATTTAAATATTTACCTGCGATCTTGAGGGCCCGCTGTGATCTTTGGAGCGGTGACTGGCTCTCCCGCGCCTTCAATCCCCGTCTGGGGAAATGCAGTACCATACTGGTGGAGAGGGGGAGCAGGTAGGACTTTCAACGTGGGTTGGGGGACAAATAAACGTAATTGATGTAGGGGATGGTGGGAAGAGTTGACCGTTAAACTTTGTGCAGTTTGTGGGGAAGAAAGTCAGATGTAAAAGGTGTTTTGGGGAAGGAAAGGGCAAATAGTTACTCTAATTATTACTGGGGAGTGGGAAAGCTGTATTATAAATTTATTTCTTTAATTTTGGGGGGTTACTTTAAAAATTTAAATGTGCCAGCAGGGCTGGCTGCCATTTAATAATGGTGCCACGATGCTGATTATCCTCAATGTGAAGACGGGACTTCGTCTTCACAAGGACAGTGCGATGGTCATTCCTCCTAATACTGTCATGGACAGATGTATCTATGACAGGTAGATTGGTGAGGTTGAGGTCAAGAAGTTTTTTTCCCTCTTGTTGGCTCTGTCACCACCTGCCGCAGGCCCAGTCTGGCAGCTATGTCCTTTAGGACTCGACCGGCTTGGTCAGTTATGGTGCTACTGAGCCACTCTTTGTGATGGACATTGAAATCCCCCACCCAGAGTACATTCTGTGCCATTGCTACTCTCAGTGCTTCTTCCAAATGGCATTCAACATGGAGAAGCACTGATTCATCAGCCTTGGGGCACTGGGGGGTAGGTGCGGTAGGTGATAATCAGCAGGAGGGTTCCTTTCCCATGTTTGACTTGATGCCATGAGACTTATGGGGTCTGGAATCAATGCTGAGGACTCCCTCCAAACTGTATACCACTGTGCCGCCACCTCTGCTGGGTCTGTCCTGCTGGTGCGACAGGGCATACCCAGGGATGATGATGGTGGTGTCTGGGACATTGTCTGTAAGGTATGATTCTGTGAATATGACTATATCAGGCTGTTGCTTGACTAGGCTGTGGGACAGCTCTCCATACATTGGCACAAGCCCTTAGATGTTAATAAGGAGGACTTTGCAAGGTCGAAAGGGCTGGGTTTGCCATTGTCGTTTCCAGTGCCTAGGTCGATGCCATGAGGTCCCTCTGGTTTCATTCCTTTTCTTAGACACAGGAAAATGGGACAAACCACCATTATACCATATCTCCATTCATTTTTAAGCCTGACCCATTTTCTAGGTTCACCAATGGGATTTTCCCTAGTTGAGGTATTTGAAAAAAGCGAATCAATGGAGGGTGATTAGGTAGGCCAGGCTGCACGTCAAGTGTTGTGTGTCCACCGACTGGCCCCCACACACCCACACATCAGTAGGCAGAAATCATTATACCTCACTTTGGCAGATTACTTACACAGGCACATGTCTCCATTCCCAAAGAAGGCTGAGATAGCAAAGCCAATGGTACCGATAGGATATGTGATTGCCTGACATGTGGAAATGTTGGATGCTTCCTTGTAAGCCCTCCGATCTCGTGACACAAACGGTAGGATGACATCATATGATTTTTTTTCTCAACTGCACTTTAGCAACACTGGACATCGAGAGCGCTAGTGTGTTTCAATAAGAACTGTAAGAGGTAAAATAGTTACATTGTAAAGGCTGCTGAGGCAGTTGATCGCAAAAAGGTTCATAGTTCCAGCTAAAGGGCTGGGATAAATCCAGCAAGCCAGAAGGGATACTCCCTGCTATAGAATTCTACATCTATGCTTATACAGCAGTGAATTAGAATAGATCCACTGTAAAGGTCTGCTCAAGTCACAAAAAAAAACCCAACCCAAACCCAACAGAACCACATCGGACCCGAGCCCGACCCAGCCCGAGTCCCTTCATTTTCTCCCCGAGCCCGACCCAACCCGACCCGACCACCGCAATGTTCCCTTTACTTACCTTCCGACTCCCAATCTTCAGGAAGCTGCAGCATGAGCCTGATGACGTCATAGAGATGCTCACTGCGCAGACTCAGAGTTTCCCTGCTTGATGCCCCGGACTCGCAGACCAGATAAGTTTTTAACTTTTAACACTTACCTGCAATTCTTGCTGTGTGTCCCTGACCCAGACCCGGTCCGACCCAGACCTGGCCCAACTTGGACCCGGCCCGGCCCCACCCGAGCCCGAAGGCCAGACCCGGAAAAGCGGCTCGACCTGACCCAAACCCAACACATGTTGTCAGGTCCCATCAGATTCGGGTAGGGTGGCAGGCCTTTAATTCACTGTCTTTAACTGAACTTTCAACCAAGAGAGAAACCTACAAACATCTCAGGCCTGCATTCAATGAGAACTTGACTTCTGAGAGAATTCAACAGGTTTACTGTGACCCCTGAAACCCACCCCTGCTTACAACCGCTTACCCCTTTTCCTCTCTATCTGTCTCTTCTTGTGTGTGTGTGTATGTGTGTGTGCGCGAGTGAATGAGTGAGTGGATACTATTACATAAACATAGAAAATAGGAGCAGGAGTAGGCCATTCGGCCCTTCCTTGCTCCTGTACTCAAATCCTCTTGCAATGAAGGCCAACATATCATTCGCCTTCCTAATTGCTTGCAGCACCTGAATGCTTGCTTTTGGCGACTGGTATACAAGGACACCCAGGTCTCATTGCACCTCTCCCTTTCCCATCTATCACCAGACCAGGTTATGACCAGGTGTGAAGGGGTCTAGGGCTTCCCTCTCAGCCTTTGCCTGGCTTAACCGTAACAGGGTTTAATTTTAGAAACACCATGTTTTTAGCTCCCCCTTAGTGAACTGCTCCAATTGTAAGGAAAAGAAATCAAACAGGTTTCCTTAGATTTAAAAGAGAAAGGTAGAAGTTTATTAATCTTAAACTCTAATCCGGTTAACGACTACGAATATGCAACATGACTATGCTAGCATGCATATGCGATAAACACACATGCAGTTAGAGACAGAAAAAGTAGAAAGAATAAAGGGGAAAAGTTTGAGGTAATATTTGGTAGTTACAGTCCATTAAGTTCAATGTGGAATCTTTGGTTGCCAGTAAGTCTTGCAATTCGTTGGGGCCCAGTGAATGCTTCAACTTGTTGCGATGTAGGAGTCTTTTCTCTCTTGAGGTTTACATGTCTTCGGTGGGTTGCCAAGCAGGTTAGTCATGTGACTCGCTCCTTATTTGGAACAGTCTCTCCTACGAGGTTTGTGGATTGTACCATAGCGGTCTCTGGAATGCGTTTCCTTACACCTTCAATGTCTGCTGAGCAAAATCCATTTGGGTTAATTGGAGCAGGGAATAGTCCTTTATCTCCACAAGCAGCGTCTCTTAGTATGCAAATGTCCATCCGGCCCAGTGATCTTCAAACAAGTCATTTCTTCACTCCAGCAACAGTTTAAAATCAATGTTCATATGACAAAATTAATATGCCTCAATCTTGGCAGGTGGGGATCTGCATGACAATACGGTTGCAACAATTTTTGATAAAGCATATTGATCAATAAATAATTGATTTTCTCTTTTAAAACTACAAGAAAAACCTACCGCTGTGACAAATAAAACATAGAAGGGATAAACCCTAATAACAAAAAACTTGCTGCGGTCAAGTGGGCGTTGAACAGTGGGAACCACCCAAACCCCTCACCACATGGTTGTAATAATAGAGAGCACCATATGTAACAACGCACATACCCGCAAAAATGTTCCAATTCACTGCCCTATAAACGCTCCAAATGATACTAATGTTTGGCAATGCAACAAGAATCATTCTGAATTTATATAGCAGGATATCCCCAAGGGCTTCACTCAATAAAATACTTTTTAAAGTGCAGTCACAGTTATTTTGCAGATAATCGCTGTGGTCAATTTGTACACAATGTCCCACAAATAGTATTAAGATGAAGGACTGATTAATCTGTTTTGGTAGTGTTGCTTGAATGTTCGCCAGCACACCAGAACACCCTGCATTTTTTCAAATAATTCCATTTGAACTATCATCTAACCAGTAACTTTGGAGTGTAGATAACAGATTAAAACCATGAAAATGACATCCAGTGCAGACCTTTGTAAGAGATCATATTTATCCATCTTATGAAAAGATTTTTGAATAATAAACTTCTAATATGTCTCCCATGTTGGTTAATTAAAAAGTTCTCATCACTAAAATGCATGGTGACTGACTGGCACATTGGCAGCCCCACCGGCCGAGGTGGGAGTTGCCGATGCAGGTGAAAGAGAGAGGGTGCCACAACATGGAGGCACCCCCTGAAGATAAGGTAGTTTTTTAAAATAAAAAAGGTCACAGCTGCCTAGCTTTGATTGTGGAGGGGCAACCCCTCGACGCGACGGCCAGCGGACACAGCTATGGCCCGGTGGCCATGAACAATATAGGAGGGGTTTCCCTCATGGGATTAATCAGGCCGCCCCACCCCCACGAGACTGCCTTGTTGCACTGGCTGTGTTTCGGCCACTACAGCCACTATACATAGCCTATCTGCTGAGTGGAAAATCCCAGTTGGCATGGAAAAGGGGCCTAATTGGTCTCAATTGGCTACCCTCTGCCTGCGGAAGGGCAGCCGTTCCATAGCCAACCTGGCCATTTTAAAAATGGCTTGGGGTCAGGATCTTGGTGCCAATTTGGCACAATGGTTGGTAGCATGAGCTTCTGGGCCCGCCTGGCTCCGATCCCGACATTGTTGGGATTTAAAAATTCAGCCCCACTATTTCATTGTGTTCCCTTTTTTACTTTCAATGTTGTATGGTATGACAGAACCAGGGACCTTACAGCATAAAGTACAAGCCCTAATTGGCAACGGTGAAATTAAGTTGTACTAACAGTGTAAATCCAGTCATTTCATGACACACAATGGAGAGGCTCAAGGTGAAATGGTAATATTATCAGTTTTGGCAAGGGTAATAGTGGAGCAGCGCAAATTTTCCAGCAATTTATGGTGAATTGGAACTCATGGCATATCTCTTCTCCACCACAAATTGCTGGGTTTTTTTACACAATAATAATGCTGGAAGCCAGGAACTCGCCATTATTCTTCCCGCAATTTCCGGACTAATATGCTTTGTTTAGTGAGTTACATCAGTCCCGCCAAAGATTAGCGTGAACACTGAGTAAAAACCTTTAGAAAGGCAATGAAACGAGTTTGATCTTTTGATTTTTTAATATTTTCAATGCATCCAACTTCATTGTAGTCCTGGACACATTGGTGAAACTGACAGACTTGAAGCCACAGCAAGCACAATGACATTGAAGAATCAAGATCACTTCAGCTACTCATCTTAGCACTTTGTACCACCACTGATTTTACCTCTGCCAGACATCAAAAGAAGGCTTGTTACTTCATCAAGTTTTCTCTCTGAGAGAGTCCATGTTTATGTGGCATTTTTCATTTGTAATAATTTTAAAAAATTAAATAAGGAAATGAGATAAATCCTTAACATTTCAAAGTATGTACAATTTTAGATGATTTGGTACTTAACATGATCAGTCACTGAATCAATGAAACAAAATCCTGCTTTGTATTAAAAGGTCAGTAGCTTCACAACAACAATTTGCATTTACATAACACTCTTAACATAGAAAAGCATCCCAAGTTGCTTTACAAAAGTACCAATTGGCAAAAGTCAATGCTGAGCCAAAGAAGGAAATATTAGAAAGTGTGACTAAAAGCTTGGTCAGAGGTGGATTTAGGAGGCAAGGTGGAGAGGTTTAGGTCTGGAATTTCAAAGTGTTCAGTCTGCACAGCTGAAGGTACAGCTGACAATAGAGGGGCAAAGGATGGGGGCTGTACAAGAGGCCAGAGCTAGAGGAATTCAGAGTTCTTGCAGGAATGTAGGGCTGGAGTTAGGAAAGGGTAAGGTTAGAATTTTAAATTTATGGTGTTGGGTGACCAGGAGCCAATGTAGGTCAGCAAGTACAGAAGTGATGGGTGAGTGGGGGACTTGGTGTCAAATAAGATACAACCAACAGTGTTCTGGATGACCTGAAATTTATAGAAAATGGAGGATGGGAGGCTGGTCAGGAGAACATTGGGGAACAGATGAGTCTGGAGGGGACAAAGGTATTGATCAATGTTTTGTCAGAAGACCGGCTGATACAGGGGCGGAGGTGGGTGATGTTACAGAGAGATTATGGAGTCAGGAGCTCAGATCAGTGTCAAATAGGATAGGGGTTCCCCCCCACCTCACATTATAAAAATTCCACAAACGCCTGTGACTGAGCACAAGTATTTTTACTGTATAAAAATTCTCTCAGTGCTGCTCCCACGCACTGTTACTGCTGCTGCTATCCCTGCACCACAGAGAATGCTGATCCGCACGCCCACCTCACTCCTTTTTCCCTCCACATAAGCCCCAAACACATGGCACCCAGTCTCCCTTTTTCCCCCTCAACCGCAACTCCCTCACTGACTGTTCTCGGCACATTATCTGATTCCTGTTCTCTGCTTGATTGTCATTCAAACAACCTTTCTCCCCCATCTCCAATACTATTAGACAAATCAACAAAAATGTACAATGAAAATGAAAAAAAGCACATTGTTAGGGCACATATGAGTTCACCCCAAATTGCTCACAGTGGCATACCAATTAAGTTTTCATTCCTGCCGACTCCAGCACAATCCTAGATGATTGAAATCCCAGCTGGAGGCCGACATTGCCTGTAAACAATCCAGTCTACCTGTGATGCCTTCTTGGTACAGCAAGACTGCTAATGTTCAAGTTTAGGCTCACAGGTAAAGAATGCATGAGGTTAGGCACCAAAGGGCAACCAGCACCCTTGAACTACAGTGTGACTCAAGACTTTGAAGACAGCAGCAGAGGAAATTGGGGGGGGGGGGGGGAATTAGACAGTGCAGAATATTTAAAGAAGTTTGCAAACTGTTTCAGTTTTGCTGGTAGTCAATCCTAATAGTTTCCTAATGTTGTCATACTCCATTCTTCTTCCTCCATGAAGGATTGACCCCAGGAGCTCCTTTTTTCCTTGCAGCTACTGCCTATTTGCTTGTCTCTTCTTCATTTGATTGACAATCTCAACAGCGCAAATAAGAAAAATAGGATCAAATAAATTCAAATCTGAAACAGGACTGAAATATATGTACATGTGTGTGTGTGGAGTCGCCATTGACCGATTTCAATAATCACGGGATACTTGAAATGAATAGGTTACAGCTGCTGCTGGTATGGCAGGGAGAGGATTCAGGTACCGAGAGGTGAAAGTAGAAGAGCAACAGCCCAATCAACTGCAGGAGGGGAAACCATACCAATACACAAAGTGTGGCATTGGGACAAATGTGGGAGACAGAATATACAGCTGCTCCTGGCAAGAGAAGAGCGGAGGATGGAAAGCTTGAGACAGGAGGTCTACGTTCAGCAACCAACCTTGTGGGGGAATTGGTTTAGCATTGGGAAACCCAGAACAAGAGTTTCCCAAAGGTCCTTCTGAATTAAACGGCAGGACCTGATTAGCAATTTTTATCTCTGTTTACCAGCCACAGCCAGCCGAGGAGGCCTTCAGCACCAGGCCACAACAGGGGAGGCCAGAGCATGGGGGGAGATTGAGGCATGCAGCCAGGGAGATCGAGGAGGGGGAAAGATCTGGGTACTGAAACAGGGAAGATCAGGGAGGCCAAAGTTGAAGAGGAGTGTGGGGGGGGGGGGGGAAGAGGTAAATCAGAATACAGTGCCGGTGAAGGTAAGGGAAGCTGGAGCCAGGATTGATTGGAGAATGGAGTCAGGAAACATAAGGGAGGCCAGAATCAGAGGGGTCAAAGGCCTGAGGCAGATAGGAAGCCTAGGTTGCAGAGATCTAAAGGGTTGTGGGGAGGGGGGAGTTGGAGACCTCTTGGAGGAGATTCGGAGGCAGACACTATGGGCTTGATTTTATGCTCTCCCCCATGGCGAGTTTGAAGGCAGGGAAAGCATTTAATTGGGCAGGATGATGGCGAGTGGGGGCCCCCACCCCAATTAGGTCCATGGCAGGAAGGCCCGTGGACGGCCTTCCCACCCCATCGCTAACTGAGTCCCTTAAATGGGAAATTAATTCCCAATTAAGGACCTCACCCCACTGCCGTCACCGATATTATCCTAGCAGCAGGCGGGCCTATCACCACACGGGGAGCACGTCAAGCAAACCCTTGCAGGTTGCTTGCCGGCTCCTGGGAGGCGGGGAGTGGGTCCCTCGTTCAAAGGTGCTTAGTGCCTGATTTTAGGGACCCAGCATCGCAAAGGGGGACCCACAGAAAGCCACCCCCCCCTGCCCTTGCTGCTGACCCCCCACATGCCCCCCCTCTGCGACCCCTATCCCACGAAACCCCTCTCGCGATGACTCATCTGTGATGTAGGATCCTTGATGATCCTAGGCCTCTGGTGGGCACTCTACTGGCAGCGGTCACCGCCTCTGCGGTGGCGCTGCTCAGTAAAAGAGCTGGCAGCCAATCAGGGGGCAGGACTTCTGTCGCCAGTGTCCTTAATCCTGGGGAAGGCCTGCTCTTGCCCAGTTAAGAGTCTGATTGACACGTGTTGTGGCAGGCCTTCCCAAAAAGAGGTGTCACGGGGCTCTCACCGGCTCTTCAGCTGGTGGCCAAGAATCCGATTCTGAAATAAAATAATGCCCAGTTAGTTTAAGGACGGTATCTGATTGTAGGGGTTTGGTAAAGCAGGTATACTGGATCTAGCAGGTTAGTGGAAAGGCACTTACCTCCTTGGTCCAGAAGTCCCCGCCTCCCTTTATCTACCTTGTTTCCCGAGGCCTGAAAAACTTGGCTGGCCAGGGTTAAATTTCAAACCGTGGTTAAATAGGAGGCGCATAGACTCATTATAATATTTAAATTGCCTACCAGCTTCCTGCGAGCAGATTGGTTGGATTGCCTGCCCCCATCCCGTCTCCATTAAAACCAGAAGTATTCAGGTTGGAGGTAGGTTGGGGTACAGATTCAGCTTTTTAACATTTTAACTTTCCACCCAATCCAAACCTGCCCATTTTCGGAAGTTAAAACTCCCCCGATGAGTTTGTCTTTCCAATATTTAACTGGAGGTAACTGAGGTGTTCCAGGATTGGATATCGGACAATCAGTCTGACAACAAAGAATTGGGTTGAGAGCTGGTGGAGAGGTAGAGCTGGATGTCATCCGCGTGTATGTGAAACCTGACACCATTTCTTTGCATGATATCACCACAGTGAGATATGTACATGAGGAAGAGGAAGGGTGCAAGGATAGATTTTTGTGGGGACTCCAGGTGTAAGAGTGCAGGGGTGGGATGAGAAGCCATAGCTGGAGATGTGATGGGATAGGCACAAGTGAAGCCAAGAGAGGGCAGTTCCACTCAGCTGGGGAACAGAGGAGAGATGTTGGAGGAGAATAGTATGGTTAACCATGTCAAAGGATAAAAAGCAGTGCACTATGGTTATAGTCATAGAGAATATCATTTGTGACTTTGACTAGGGTCATCAGAGGATGCAGAAACTGTACAATGCCTTATTCAGACTGCCCTTGGCTATACCCAGTTTTTGATATTCAAACAGAAATATCCAAGCTCTGGAGACAGTACAGAAAAGAGCCATCAAACTTATCCCCAGATAAGAGGATAAGGTTATGAGAAAGGACTTTATAGAGGTAAATGAGATGATAAGTTGTATACAAAACACAAAACTGTCACAGGTTCAACCTTGTCAAATGTAAATTTAGAACTGATCGTAGGAGGTCCTTCACGCAAAGAGTGATTGCCATATGATGTGGATGTCCAGGTTGAATAATGGAGCCAAACCCTTGGAAACATTTGAGAAACAATTGGATGCTACAGTGGGGACTGAACTTTTGTTTTCTAATATGCTGAAATGGCCTTCCTCATCTATATTTATCTTGTGATTTTGTGAAATGGAACTTTGCCACTTTTTGCCTCCCTCTCTCCTATTCAACCCTTTGGTTTACATCCAATGCATTTTTTCTTACCTGTAGTAGAATGAGGTACAGTTTTTCGTTGAGGATTTTTTTCATTAACCTTTGCTACAACTCGAGACTGGTAAGGAGGTACGCTTAAAAACATTAAAATAGAACATTTCAATTAAAGAAATGAAACACTCTGGTCTGGCATAATTTGTTTCACTTATTTTTCATTTATCCATTTTCATCTTAAAATCTTTTTTTAAATTTCAAAATCTATGATATATAGTATTTATATAGCATATATACCATACTTATGTAGTACATTTAGCATTTTGAGGTATGAAGGAAGAAGTATCTTAACATGTGGAGCAAAACAGAACATAGAGATTCTTTTGTTTTATATCCAGTTAATCAGTTCATTACTATGCAGAAAACAGCCTTTTTTTTCATGACTGTCTCTGAGTTTGAAACAAAGTATTGAAAATATTTTGCCATTTACCTCTGTGCTCGTTTTTCTCTTGCTAGTTCAATTTGTGTACTGATGGCATTGGCTGCACTTAACACATCACCTAAATTTAGAGTACCTGCATAAAATGGATATTAAATTTTTAAAAAGTTGAACGAATTGTTAAGTAAAAGCTAACCTTGAATTGTATCTGGTGAAACAGATCATTTTTGGCTTCAATAACTATGTAGATTAATATATCCAATTGATCAAATCAGTTGGGAGGCTAAAGCTGCAGACATAGTTCAGGATTACAGATGCACAACTGAAAATGCAATCTCAGCTCCCTTAATGGCTTAGATGATTCGATGAGTAAGCCAATGAGTAGCTGAGCCATATAGAGCATGAAGTACCAAGTTCATATTCTGGTCTACAGTGGGCCAGGGTTCCCTTTCCTGATAATTATCTGATAATACTGGCTGGAAGTATATGGAGGTAGACATTGGGTGAGGCTAGGATCAGGATAAAGAAGTCATGGCCAAAATCCAACCTCAGGCCACTTGATGTCTGATTTTTTTCTACATCTTTGTTGGGAAGGATCTGGCATCAATTTTCTCGCTGCCGCAAAAGAATTTATAATTCATAATGAGATGAATTATGAGCTCTCAACTGATGAATTTGATACTTCAAGCAAGTAATGTATGCACCAAAAATAAATAAATTAAAACAAACATACTTTAGAATGTTCAGTGTTTAAATTGTGTTACGACCAGGTGAGAAAGGTGTCCAGGGGTCCCTCTCAGCCTTCATCTGGTCTTACTGTAACAGGGTTTAATTTTTAAACACACTGTTTTTAGCTCCCCCTTGGTGAATCCTTATTCACCGCTTTTCAATTATAAGGCACAGAAACCAGCACAAACAGGTTTTCTTAGGTTTAAAGAAGAAAAGTTGAAATTTATTAAACTTGAACTTAAACTCTAATTCGGTTAACGCCTACGGATACACGATGCACCCAGCTAGCATGCACACACGATACATACATGCAAACAGAGACAGAAAAGAGAAGAAAAATAAAGTGAAAAATTTTGAGGCAATATCTGAAGTGTTTTTGTTACGGTTCTTCAAGCTCACAATAGAGTCCTTGATTGGCGGTAGATCTTGCTTTTCTTTGGGGCCCAGTATTCTTCTTAAACCTTGTTCGCTGTAGGAAACGTTTCTCTCTTGGGGTTCATGTGTCCTCAGTGGATTCAGAGGCTTGTGAGAAAGAGATGGGAGCAGACAAGGGAGACCTTCTCAGTTCCGGGGCAAACAGTCTTTCTCAGTTCAAACTCTCTGTGGATAGTTCAAAAGACTCTGGAACAGCCGGTTAGTCGTGTGACCAGCTGGTCCAACCAGTCCTGGCCCCTGTGGATTGCATCACCCCAGCAGGCCCTGGAATGCGCTTCCCCACCCACCTCACTGTCTGGTGGTCAACATCCATTGTGGGTTGAATGTGTCAGGGAATGGTCCTTTGTCTACACAAGCACCATCTGTTAGTATGCAAATGTTTTCCATCCAAGTCTGGCAGCCCCTGTAACAGGTCTTCTCTTCTTCCCAGCAACAATTTGAAATGTAATGTCCATATGGCGAAATTAATATGCCTCATTCATGACAGGTGGGGGCCCAGCATGACAATTGATACAATAGTTTGAACCAACTATGGTGCCAACCAATAACACAATCAAATGAACATCCTCCCCCATCATTGGAAATTTCAACTGTAAGCTTAGAACCACTTCCAGTTGTGTGTCAACATTTTGTGACCAACAGAATAACCCAAATTTTCAAGATTTGATAAACAAGCATAAATTCAACAAAGCCAACTACAAAAAGAGTTAGGTTAATTCTGCTATCATTAAGTATACTATCTAATGTTTGCATTTGGAGTTCATTTTGCAGCTGGTTTGCAGATTGAAATTTTAAAATATGACTACAATGATACTTGTGTAGTTTCTTAATGTAACTGCCAGAATATCGTTGATTCATATCTGCTCATATAAAAAGGACATCCAGGGAGGGCAGTGGCTTTACAGAGACTTATGTGAATATTATTATGAGCATCATGAACTATTATTTTGCTCTTAACTAGCCTGGTAAGTTTGCAGCAATTATTGAGTCATTGCCTTTTTTCACCTTGAAAGTAATAGTACTGCAATAGGTTTTTCGATGGAAATCCTCCTGTAGTTGTCTTTTTTGGAGCAGGAAGAGGAGAGCCAGGCTGGGCAGACTGCAACAGAGGCTTTCTGTGTCCACCCACCATCCTTGCGCTTGAATCTACAGGCAGAGGTGTATTTACTTGTTTTGACAAATCATCAGACCCTGCAGAAGTGGCCCCTCAGATGAAGAATGGCCTCACCTAGATATTTTGCACGTGAGGATCTGCACTGAGAGCTGCTGAGTCTGGTAAGTCTGCTGAGAAGGTGTTTTAAGGGTTAATTTCTATCAAAAGTCTAGTTTTTTCTTCAATTTATCAGTTCACTTAAATTACTTCTTAAATTAAGAGAAGTTAAGTTTTATTCCAGCCTTAAAACAGGGGTATACAAGCTCTCTGGGAGCAGCTGCTGCTAGTTAATTAGGTCGCTGGCTTAAATTCGTTTTCAGAAGGTTAAATCAGTTTCTATTCAGAAAGTAGAAAATCTACCTCAGTGCGGCTTCGTCTGCATGGAGTGCTACTTTGAGTGCAGAGTGTAAAGTGGGATTTCGTGAGGGAGGGGTTCCTTTCTTTCTTTTTCTACCTATTTTCAGCCTCTAGTAGCTGGCTCTTACTTCAGTACAGGGGAAGAAGCTGATTGTTGAGTACCTGGTAAGTTAATCTTCTTATTCTAATTGTAATAGTTTTTAAAGCTATGGTATGGCAGGTCAGTTCCGCCAAGTGGAATGTCCATCCTGCGGTATGTGGTAAGTCATGGATGCACCACTTGTCCTAGACAAACACATCTGCAGGAAGTGTCACCGGTTGCAGAAGCTTGAGCTCCGTATTTTGGAACTCGAGCGGCAGCTGGAGTCACTGTTGTGCATCCGCGAGGCGGAGGACTACGTGGATAGCACATTTAGGGAGGTGGTCACACCGCAGGTTATGAGCATGCAGGCAAAGTGGGAATAGGTGACTGCCAGGCAGTCTAAGAGAACCAGGCAAGCAGGGCAGGAGTCGCCTGAGTCTAACTTGCTTGCTAATCGGTTTTCCATTTTGGATACTGGTGAGGGCAATGGTTCCTCAGGGGAGTGCAGCCAGAGTAAAGTCTGTGGCACCACGGGTGGCTCAGCTGCACAGGAGGGGAGGAAGAAGAGTGAAAGAGCAATAGTGATAGGGGATTCAATAGTCAGGGGATCAGACAGGCACTTCTGCGGCAGTAAACGTGACTCAAGGATGGTGTGTTGTCTCTCTGGTGCCATGGTCAAGGATGTCACGGAACGGCTAGAGGACATACTTCTGGGAGAGGGTAAACAGCCAGAGTCTACGTTGATACCAGTGACATAGGTAGGAAGAGGGATGAGGTCCTGAAAGCAAATTTTAGGGAGTTAGGAAGAAAATTAAAAAGCAGGACCTCAAGAGCAGTAATCCCAAAATTACTCCCAATGCCTCGCGCTAATGAGCACAGGAATAGGAGAATTGATCGATTGAACACGTGGCTGGAGAATTTGAGTAGGAGAGAGGGCATCGGATTTCTGGGACCGGTTCTGCGGCAGGTGGGACCTGTACAAAATGGACGGGCTACACCTTAACAGGACCGGAACTAATATCCTCGCAGGGAGATTTGCTAGTGCTGTTGGGGAGGGTTTAAACCAGCTTGACAGGGGGATGGGAACCTGAGGGGTCGCTCAAATTGGAAGGAAGTAAAGCTGGTACCAGGAGGTAGAAAAGTAGCAAGCGATATTAGAAGGCAAGCGAAACGAAGCATCAACTAGGCTTAGAATGCAGAATAATGTCAAGAAGGCAAAGTTAAGGGCACTCTACCTGAATGCATGCAGCATTTGCAACAAGGCCGATGATTTAAAGGCAAAATAGAGGTAAATGGATATGATCTAATTGCCATTATGGAAACATGGCTACAGGGTGACCATCCATTACCGAACGCATCTTCCCCTCCCCTGCCCTGTCAGGGAACTCAAGGGAACGTTCTCTCCGTAACACCCTGGTCCACTCCTCCATTACCCCCAACACCTTGTCCCCTTCCCACAGCACCTTGCCATGCAATCGCAGGAGGTGTAATCCCTGCATTTTTACCTCCTCTTTCCTCACTGTCCAAGGCCCCAAACACTCCTTTCAGGTGAAGCAGCGATTTACTTGTACTTCTTTCAAATTAGTATACTGTATTCGTTGCTCACTATGTGGTCTCCTCCACAATGGGGAGACCAAACGCAGATTGGGTGACCGCTTTGCGAAACATCTCCGCTCAGTCCGAAAGCATGACCCCGAGCTTCCAGTTGCTTGCCATTTCAACACACACCCCATGCTCTCAGGTCCACACATCTGTTCTGGGCTTGCTGCAGTGTTCCAGTGAACATCAACGCAAGCTCGAGGAACAGCATCTCATTTACCAATTAGGCACGCTACAGCCTGCCGGACTGAACATTGAGTTCAATAATTTCAGAGCATGACAGGCCTCCCTTTTTATTTTCAGTTATTTTTTTCTTTTTTCTTTTTATTTTATTTTATTTTAGTTTGTTTCATCATTCATTTTTCTTATAATCTGCCTGCCCACTGTTTTTTTTCATGTTTGTGCATTGAGCCAGGGCTGTTCATGTTTCTGCCCATTAACACCTTCTCTGCACTAAAGCTTTGTCTTTCAACACACTATTAACATACCGTTTGCCTTTGCTCCATGACCTTCTGGTCAGTTATGCTCTGTGACCTTGTCCTATCAACACATTGCCTTTTGTTACTCTTGCCTCACCCCCACTTTATTTGCTTAAAACCTATTACATTTCTAACCTTTGCCAGTTCTGATGAAGAGTCACTGACCTGAAACATTAACTCTGCTTCTCTTTCCACAGATGCTGCTGGACCTGCTGAGTATTTCCAGCATTTCTTGTTTTTGTTACAGGGTGACCAAGACTGGGAACTGAATATTCAAGGATATTCAACATTTAGGAATGACAGGCAAAAAGGAAAAGGAGGTGGTGTTGTGCAGATAATAAGGGATGGGATCAGTACATTAGGAAAGGAGGATCTCAGATCAGAAGAACAAAATGTGCAATATGTTTAGGTGGAGCTAAGAAACAGCAAGGGGCAACAAATATTTGTAGGAGTTGTTTATAGGCCACCAAACAGTAGTGGTAGTGTGAGGCATGGTATTAATCAGAAGATTAGAGAAGCATGTAGCATGGGTAATACAGTAATTACGGGTGACTTCAATCTGCATATAGACTGCTAAACCTAATGAGCCCTAATGCTGTGGAGGACGAGTTTCTGGAATGTGTTAGGGATGGTTTTCCAGAGCAGTATGTCGAAGAACCGATTAGAGAACAGGCTATTTTAGATCGAGTATTATGTAATGAAAAAGGGTTAATTAATAATCTCGTTGTAAAAGAACCTTTAGGGATGAATGACCATGATATGATAGAATTTTACATTATGTTTGAAAGTGAGGTAGTTCAATCCGAAACCAGGGTGTTAAATTTGAACAAAGGAAATTATGAAGATATGAGGGGCAAATTGGCTGAGGTGGATTGGGGAAATACATTCAAAGGTATGACAGTACATAGGCAATGGATAGTCTTCAAAGAATTTTTACATAGGTTACAGCAACTATACATTCCTTCAAGGCACAAAAACCCCAAAAGAAAAGACAGTCAACCGTGGCTGACAAAGGAAGTTAAGGATTGTATAGGATTAAAAGAAAAGGCCTATAAAGTTGCCAGAAAGAGGAGTAAACCTGAGGATTGAGAAGACTTTAGAATACAGCAAAGGAGGATCAAGAAACTGATAAAGAAAGGGAGAATAGAATATGAATGCAAACTAGCAAATAACATAAACAAAGTAATTCTTGACAACGCAGCCGGCGGGGACGTCATCCGACTGCGCCAACCTTCGCCCATGCGCAATCGGGCTCCTGCTTTCTGCGCGTGCACTGCGTTCTGTATTGCCAGGACCAGTTGGCACATGCGCGGATGATGTCATCACGTAAATTGCCAGGACTGGTACACGCATGCCCAAATGATGTCATTGCATAACGTGGGAGAGAGAACAAGCGGAGAAGTGGGGAGAGAGCAGGGGGTAGAAGCGGCGGTGGGGGGGGGGGGTGGAGAGAGAGTGGAGGAGGAGCAGACAAAGACCTTGGTGGCGGCAGGTATGCTCTCCTCCTGTCCCCCACCCACTCTCTCCAGCAAATCCCCCCACTCTCCCGCCCGGTCTCCGGACATTCCCCCTCCACCCGCTCTCTCCGGCCATTGGGTGCTGCCATGTGTTTACGTTGCCTTTGTGTGATTATTTGAGCAGCACCATCTTTAGTCCTGGCAGCTTACAGAATGTCGCAGACTGTGACATTTTAGTTGAATAGGCTGCACTGCGCATGTGCCAGTGCAGCGCCACCTAGTGGCTGCATTGTCAGCAAACGCAGCGTAACATAAAAACACACTTTAAAAGCTTCTATACGTATGTAAAAAGGAAACGTTTGGCTAAGCTAAATATGGGTCCATTACTGGCAGAGTCAGGAGAATTAATAATGGGGGATAGAGAAATGGCAGAGAAGCTAAATGTTTACTTTGTGTCTGTCTTCACTGAGGAAAATACAAGAAATCTCCCAGAATTAGAGATCCAAGGGACTAGGAGGAATGAGGGATTTAAGGAAATTAGCATTAGTAAGAAGGTTGTATTGGAGAAATTAATGAGGTTGAAGGTTGATAAGTCCCCAGGAGCTGATACTCTACATCCCAGAGTATTGAAAGACACAGCTATGGAGATTGTGGATGCACTGGTGATCATCTTCCTAAATTCTATAGATTCTGGAACAGTTCCTGCAGATTGAAAGGTAGCAAATGTCACCCCACTATTTAAAAAGGGAAGGAGAGAGAAAATAGGTAACTACAGACCTGTTAGCCTTACATTAGTAGTAGGAGAAATGCTAGAATCTATTCTAAAGGGTGTGATTAATGATCTGATTAGGCAAAGTCAACATGGATTTATGAATGGGAAATCATGTTTGACGAACCTGTTGATGTTTTTTGAAGATGTTACTAACAGATGTATACTTGGATTTGCAGAAGGCTTTTGATAAAGTCCCCTACAGGAGGTTGGTTAGCAAAATTAAAGCACATGGGATAGGAGGTAATATACCGGTAGGGATTAAGGATTGGTTAACAGGCAGAAAACAGAGAGCAGGAATAAACGGGTCATTCTCACATTGGCAGGCTGTGACTAATGGGGTACTGCAGGGATCAGTACTTGGGTCTCAGCTGTTCACAATATATATCAATGATCTGGATGTGAGGTCCAAATGTAATATTTCCAAATTTACGGATGACACAAATCTAGGTGGCTGATCTCATCTCGGCCTCAACTCCACTTTCCTGCCCGTTCTCCATAACCCTTCAACCCATTACAAATTAAAAATCTGTCTTTCTCATCCTTAAATTTACTCAATGTCCTGGCATCCACCGCACTCTGGGGTAGTGAATTCCACAGACTCACGACCCTTTGAGAGAACTAATTTCTCCTCATCTCTGTTTTAAATCTGCTACCCCTTATCCTAAAACTATGACTTCCCATTCTAGATTGCCCCACAAGAGGAAACATCCTCTCTACGTCTACTTTGCTAATTAGATCTCCTCTCATTCTTCTAGACTCCAGAGAGTAAAGGACTAAACTGCTCAATCTCTCTTCATAAGTCAAACCCCTCTTCTCTGGAATCAATCTAGTGAACCTCCTCTGAACTGCCTCCAGTGCAACTACATCCTTCCTCAAGTAAGGGGACTAAAACTGTACACAATACTCCAGGTGCGGTCTCATTAATGCCTTGTACAGTTGCAGCAACACTTCCCTACTTTTATACTCTATTCCTTCAGCAATAAATGCCAACATTCCATTTGCCTTCCTTATTACCTGCTGTACCTGCATACTAGTTTTCAGCGAATCATGCACGAGGACACCCAGATCCCTCTGCACTGAAACACTCTGAAGTTTCTCTCCAGTTAAATAATAATTTGCCTTTCTGTTCTTCCGACCAAAATGGATAACCTCACATTTATCCACGTTAAACTGCATCTGCCAAATTTTGGCCCATTCACCTAACCTATCCATATCCATTTATAAATTTCTTAATTCTTTATTGCAACTTACAATCCCACCTATTTTAGTATCATCTGCAAATTTGGCTATAGTACCTTCCATCCCTGCATCCAAGTCATTAATATAGATTGTAAATAGTTGGGTCCCGAGGACTGAACCCTGTGGCACCCCACTAGTTACATCTTGCCATCCAGAAAAGGACCCATTTATCCCGACTTTCTGTTTTCTGTTGGTTAGCCAATCCTCTATCCAAGCTAATAAATTGCCCCTAACCCCATGGGATCTTACCTTGTGTATTCACCTTTTGTGCGGCACCTTATCAAATGCCTTCTGGAAGTCCAGATATACTACATCTACAGGATCCCCATTATCCACTCTGTTTGTTACAGCTTCGAAGAACTCTAGCAAATTAGTCATACACTATTTACCCTTCATAAAACCATGCTGAGTCTGATGGATTGCGTTTTAACTTTCTAAATGTCCTGTTATTACTTCCTTAATAATGGATTCTAACAATTTCCCAACGACAAATGTTAAACTAACTGGTCTATAATTTCCCACTTTCTGCCTCCCTCCCTTTTTGAATAAGGGTGTTATATTAACTGTTCTCCAATCCACTAGAACCTTTCCCGCATCCAGGGAATTTTGGAATATTATAACCAATGGATCCACTATCTCCGCTGCCACTTCCTTTCAGACCCTAGGATGTAGGCCATCAGGCCCTGGGGACTTGTCTGCCTTCAATCCCAATAGTTTGCTCAGTACTTTTTCCCAGTCATGATGATTGTTCTAAGTTCCTCCCTTTCTTTAACCTCTGCATTTCCTGTTACTATTGGGATGGTACTGGTGTCCTCCACCGTGAAAACTGAGGCAAAATACTGATTTAGTGCCTCTGCGATTTCTGTGTTCCCCTCTAGTAACTCCCCTGTCTCCAAAGGACCAACATTCACTTTAGCTACTCTCTTCCCTTTCATATACTTATAGCAGCTTTTGCTATCCATTTTTATATTTTGCGCTAGTTTTCTTTCATAATTTACTTTTTCTCATTTTATTACTTTTTTAGTAATCCTTTGTTGATCTTTAAAAGTTTCCCAATCTTCCAGCCCGCCACTAGCCTTTGCAATACGTTATGCCTTAGTTTTTGTCTTTATGTTATCCTTAACTTCCTTGTTTAGCCATGGATGTTTTTTCCCACTCTTACAATCTTCCTCTCTGGAATATATTTTAGTTGGGAGGAATTGAATATCTCCTTAAACATCTGCCTCTGTTCATCAACTGTCCTACCTTTTAGTCTTCCTGCCCAGTCCACTCGGGCCAAATCTGTCCTCATGCCTATGTAATCACCTTTGTTTAACTCCAGAAAGCTAGTGTGGGACTCCAGTTTCTGCCCTCAAACTGAATTTGAAATTCTAGCATGCTATGATCACTCTTCCCTAGAGGATCCTTAACTATGAGATCATTAATCAATCCCACCTCATTTCACAATACCAAATCTAGAATAGCCTGTTCCCTGGTTCGTTCCACAACATATTGCTCCAAAAAGCAATCTCTAATACATTCAATGAACTCTTCCTCTAGGCTACCCTTGCCAATTTGATTAATCCAGTCTATATGCATATTAAAATCACCCATGATTATTGCTGTACCTTTCTTACGTGCCCCCAGTATTTCCTGGTTTATACTGTGCCCCACTGCGAAACTACTGTTTGCGAACCTATAGATTACTCCCACCAGGGACTTCTTTCCCTTGCTATTTCTTATTTCTGCCCAGACTTATTCTACGTCTTGATCTCCAGTGCCTCTATCATTTCTCACTACAGCACTGATCTCTTCCTTTACTAACAAAGCTACACCACCTCCTTTTCCTTCCTGCCTATCCTTCCGAAATACTGAGTACCCTTGGATATTCAATTCCCAAACCTGGTTTCCCTGCAACCACGTCTCAGTAATCGCCACTAAATATCATACCCATTCCTCTCTATTTGCGCTGTTAACTCATTTGTTTTATTCCGAATGCTTCGTGCGTTCAGATACAAAGCCTTTAAGTTTGTTCTATTACCAAATTTCCCGACTCTTGTACGATTTCTTGGTGCAATATGATGTTCACACGTTCTGTCCCTACCTTTTATTTTCTGGTAACAATCAGCCTCATCACTAACCTGCACTCCTACTTTCTCCTTTAACTTTGACTTCCCAATTTTCCATGCAACTGAACCATCCCCCCAACTATTTAGTTTAAAGCCCTATCTACAGCCCTAGTTATGCGATTCACCAGGACTCTGGTCCCAGCATGATTTAGGTGGAGCCCGTCTCATCGGAACAGCTCCCTCCTTCCCCAGTACTGGTGCCAATGTCCCATGAATTCAAACCCATTTCTCCCACACCAATCTTTGAGCCACGCATTTACCTCTTTAATCTTATTGACCCTGTGCCAATTTGCTCGTGGCTCAGGTAGTAATCCAGAGATTATTACCTTTTTGGTTCTGCTTTTTACCTATATCGTTGGTACCTACGTGGACCACGACAACTGGATCTTTTCCCTCCCACTCCAAGTTCCTCTGCAGCCCAGATGAGATATCCTGAACCCTGGCACCAGGTAGGCAACACAGCCTTTTGGACTCTCGATCCTGGCCACAGAGAACAGTGTCTATGCCCCTAACAATACCATCCCCGATTACGACTACATTTCTCTTTTCTCCCCCCACCACCTGAATGGCTCCCTGTACCACGGTGCTATGGTCAGTTTGCTCATCCTCCCTATAGTCCCTGCTCTCACCTACACAGGGAGCAAGAACCTAGGAACCTGTTGGACAAGGTCAAGGGCTGAGGCTCCTGAACACTACCTCCTGGATCCCTCTACCTGCCTCACTCATAGTTACACCCTCCTGCCCCTGACCATTGGCCGAATTCAAGGTAGTTAATCTAAGGGGTGTGACTGTCTCCTGAAACACAGCATCCAGGTGACTCTCCCCCTCCTTGCTGTGTCGCAGTATCTGAAGCTCCGACTCCAGCTCATCAACTCTGAGCCTGAGTTCCTCGAACAACCAACATTTGCTACCGATGTGGTCACTAGGAACCACAATGGGGTCCACCAGCTCCCACATCATGCAGGTATAACACATTGCCTGGCCCTGCATCTCTATTTTATTTAATTAGATTTTAATTTGTTTTTTAAATTTCCTACTGGTCTTTAGTTCTTTAATCTACTTTAGTTTTTAGTTCATATACTAATAAATCGATTAAGTCTTACTCTATATTTGATTTCAATTTAAATTAAAAGCTTACCTGAATACTCACCCCAGCTCCTCAGGCTGCACTCCTCTCTCTGTCTCTCCGACTGCGGTTTGGCGCGCTTTTTGAACCCTCCGCTCCTCGGGCAGCGCTCCTCTCTCTCTGTCTCTCCGACTGGTTTTGTGCGCATTTTGAACCCTCCACTCCTCGGGCTGTGCTCCTCTCTCTCTGTCTCTCTGACTGTGGTTTGGCGCGCTTTTTGAACCCTCCGCTCCTCGGGCTGCACTCCTCTCTCTCTTTCTCTGAATGTGTGTTGTGAGGAAGATGCAAAGCGGCTTCAAGGGAATTTGGACAGTCTTCTGAGTGGGCAAGAACATGCCAGATGGAATATAATGTGGAAAAATGTGAAGTTATCCCCATTGGTAGGAGGAACAGATGTGCAGAGTATTTCTTAAATGGTATGAGATTAGAAAGTATAGATGTACAAAAGGACCTGGGTGCCCTCGTCAATAAGTAATTTGAAAGCTAACATGCAGGTGTAGCAAGCGATTAGAAAGGCTAATGGTATGTTAGCCTTATCTCAAGAGGATTTGAGTACAGGAGTAGTGAAGTCTTGCTTCAAGTGTATAGAATCTTGGTTAGATTGCACCTGGAGTACTGTGTGCAATTTTGGTCCCCTTACCTTAGGAAGGATATTATTGCCATAGAGGGAGTGCAACAAAGGTTCATCAGACTTGTTCCCGGACTGGCAGGACTGTCCTAAGAAGAGAGATTGGGGAAATTCAGTCTGTATTCTCTCGAGTTTCGAAGAATGAGAGGTGATCTCATTGAAACCTACAAAATACTTAAAGGGATACACAGGGTAGATGCAGGTAAGATGTTTCCCCTGCTTGGGGAGTCTAGAACCAGGGGACACAATTTCAACATAAGGGGGAAGCCATTTAGGACCAAGATGAGGAGAAATTTCTTTACTCACAGGGTTGTGAATCTTTGGAATTCTCTACCCCAGAGGGCTGTGGAAGCTCAGTCATAGAGTATGTTTAAAGCAGAGATTGACAGATTTCTAAATGCCAATAAAGGGATATGAGGATAGTGTGGGAAAAAGGCATTGTTGTGGATGATCAACCATGATTGTATTGAATGGCCTACTCCTGCTCCTATGTTCCTATGTTGCGAGCAGGGAATCAACAGTTGTCGGCAGGTAATTGCCAAGATCTGAGCCACAATATTAGCTTATGGCCATGGAATTGGATAGGAACCTGTTGCCAAAAACCAGTAATGCTGTCCTCAACCCTCTATCACCATATGCCTTACTGCACATAATATTGCCTTTAATTAAGAATAAAAACATCGAAGGGGAACGTGGCTAAACATTCGAACATACGAATTAGGAGCAGGAGTAGGCCCATCAGCCCTTCAAGCCTGCTCCACCATTCAATAAGTTCATGGCTGAACTGATTACTCCACATTTCCACCTACCCCCAATAACCTTTCATCCCCTTGCTTATCAAGAATCTATCTACCTCTGCCTTAAAAATATTCAAAGACTCTGCTTCCACCACCTTTTGAGGAAGAAAATTCCAAAGACTCATGACCCTCTGAGAGAAAAAATTTCTCCTGATCTCTCTCTTAAATGGGCGACCCCTTATGCACCTTTGCATAATGCATTTACTTGGACTCTTTCAAACATATTGTGTTAGATTACAAAATAAAAATGTTAAGGTTGGATTGGAATTCCACTGGAAGGGCCTGTAGCCAATGGCAACATCCAAAGCAGTCTCCCATCAGCAATTTAGAGCAGCTGCCTGGCACACTTCATTGGCCAGCCAGCTTGAAAACCAAGGGAAAACCTACCCCCATATCTGTAATCTCCTCCAACCCTACAGTGCCTTCTATGTGCTCTGTTCATCTGATTGACTTTCAGTTCATTCACCCACCAATAGTAGCAGAATATTGAGTCATCTCAGCACTATGGAATTCCCTCCCTACATAGCTCCCTTTGCGCCTTCACAAATCCTCTCAAAACCTTGATTTTAAATCAAGCTTTTGGTCACCCTTCTTAATGGATCATTGAACAATTGCCCTTTCCCTTAATTAACTCTCTGTGAAGTGCCTCATGGCCTTTTGTACACTGGAAGGTGCCATATAAATTCAAGTTGCTGTTATGCCAATGTTTATATGCTGAAAGCCACTGAGCATTAATCGACAATAAATTGCCAACTTTGGGCCAGATATTGCTGGAGTGGGCAGTAGACATTTTTTGAACCCTTCTGCTCAAAATTTATTTGCATCATACATTGCTGCAAGTGCGAGCTGCTAACCGTGTGGCGAGGTCAATGGGGAATTGGGACCTCACTGTACAATGGGACTAACAGTGCATTTGCTTAACCAATGAGTTTTAAGGATTAAGAAAGAAATAGGGTCAATGGAGGAGAGTGAACTGGTCAAATCAGGTACAAAAGCGGGAAAAAAGATGATTGCAACAATAGAAAAAAAAGACAGAAAGGAAAAGGAAAAAAATGACATTTTTAAATCTCTAACAACAATTGGCTCCAATGAGATTGAAACAGTATAAATTATTCCTTTTCTGGATCAGCGAGTTTGATTGGCATTTCATTAGCAATTATCACATTGTTAAAAAGGTTGTCAGACAAACCCCCCACCTGCCAAGACTGAGGCACACATTATTTCGCCACATGAACATTAAAACTTAAAAATTGCAAGTTCCTGACTGCATAGTGCCAGACATTGTGGAAACAAAGGGAGCCAGTCCCTGCCCCCAATGCACAGAAAGAGACCTGGTCAAACCAGTAGGTCACGTGACCACCTGCTGGCCAACTAGGGGAGTTTTAAACTGGAAAAACTGATTCTGAACTCAGAAGGCAGTGCTCCTGGAACTGAAGCAGAACCCTCTCTGCCTTCCTCCATCTCTTTCCCACGGAACTGAATCTTGTGAAGACACGTAAACTCAGAGAGAGAAAAATCTCCTAATTGAACAAGGTTTACGAAGAACACTGGGCCCCAACAAAACGCAAGACCATATCTTTAATCAAGGACTACAGAGAGTTTGAGAAACAGTAACAAGATATTGCCTCAAATCTTTTCTTCTGCTCTTTTCTGTCCCTATTTGCACGTGTGTATCGCGTGTGCATGCTGGTGTGGGCACGTTGTATATCCAAAGGCGTGAACCGTATTAGAGTTTAAGTTTAAGGTTTAATAAATTTCATCTTTCTTCTTTGAACCACAGAAAGCCTGTTTGTGCTCATTTCTTTGCCTTACAATTGGAAAGTTGTGAACAAGGATTCACAAAGGGGAGTTCAAAACACAGTATGTTTAAAATTAAACCATGTTACAATAAGACCAGGTGAAGATAGTAACAGACCCCGAGACACCTTTCGCAACTGGCCGTAACAAAGTACTTAGGCTTTTAAGCTCCAGCCCTAACTTTCTGTGGTGACTTTAATGTGCAATTAATGTGCAAATCCAGCAAATTCTTAAAAGCAACAGGAAGGCTAAGGGTGAGATGTTGTTTGTGTGAAGAAAATAGTGGAGCTGCATATATCAACAGCAAGTTTTAGAGATTCCCATCCCATGGTATAGCTCTTAATCTCCTGAACCTTGCTGGCCGATTTGCACATTAATAACAGTATGCGTCATTAACACACTGTCATTGTTGCAGCAAGATCCAGCCTATTATGGAATGCTGGTCTTCTGAGAACTGATCAGAGTATGCTGTAGCACGCATAGTGGCAAATTAGAAGCAGAACAGCCAATGCCCAATTCGGGGACAGCGGCGGTAAAACGAAGATGGCCTCACATGTCTCTTTGATGCTTCTTGTTCACTACATAACTTTATGCATTTGTATCCAGGCTGTCATGAAAACGTGCTAGGTCGAATGATGATTTTTTTTAATCCACCAACTGGAAACCTGAATATTAAATTAGTGGAGATGAACCACTCAAACCTTGCAAGCTTCAAACTCTGTCAGCTGATCATGAGCAACAAGGCATATTCCCTGCTGCAGGTGGTAATGTTCAGTGGTTTAACTGATCTGTGTTTGACAGTGTTAGTCTGTTCACTGATCGATGCTCACTATGCTTAATGACTTAAGCTTGATGGGGGAGATAGAGAGTAGAGAACTTTCCGGAAAGAACAGACAGAGATCTCCCTTGAAAGAATTCAGTCATGTTGTTGTCTCCCGGAGAACCACTGAATCAGTGTCTACCTCTTCAAACCAGAAAGCGAAAGACCACCAAATCAGCATCCACAACTTCAAACCAGAAGCCTCAGGACCATCAAAGCAAAGTCGAGCGACCACCAAATTCAGCCTGAAGCTAGCCAAGTCACCAACCTCCACAGACTGTATATCTTTCTTATTTCTCTGGACTCTAATTCAACCAAACTATCGTTCCCCACTCTGTAACCTGTGTGTGTGTGCGTGTGAAAGTTGAAACGTATTTTGTTATTTTTACTTAGATCAGTTTCAGTTCAATAAAGTTAACCTCTTTCTTTGGTTAAACACAAGAAAAACTGTTATTTTATGATCACAGCACATAAACAAGTAAACACTCACTGAATTGGCAAATATATCCACTTAAAAAAGAAATAAATCTGTGGTCAAACAAGGAGAAGGAAAAGAGGGGAAACATTCAACCCCTCCTCACTTGATCATAACAAGCCCCACAAAAAAATAAGTTAAGTGATGTGCTTTGAAGAGATAGTTAAGCTTCAAGTTGTTAAAAAAAAGTACAATGTGACTTTGCATATGTCAACATCAAGGCTAACTGAGCATTGTTGAAGTAGAGAAATATATAAAGTATAGATAACTCCCACCTTTTTACATTTTTAAACTGTCAATTATATTTAATAATGTTGAATGTTGTAAAATTTCATAACAATATTCAGAGTTATTAAAATAATATAACATAAAAGGTTGAAATAAAAGGTACATTATCCCTTTTACTGCTAGCGGATTGTTTACATCACTGCCAAGAACTGGATGTTGCTAATTCTGAATTTGTCTTATGCCTTGTATATATCGTTCTTACTTTTCTCTGAAATAATGCAACATATATCTACATCATGAAAAGATATGCCTTTAAATATACCATTTTCATTTAGACAAAATTTAAATTTCACAAAACAATTATGTGTTTAAAAACATTGCTGCTAGTCATGTCTTTTTTTAAAGCAGAAACTTTTAATTTTAAATTGGCCAACTCAGCAAGGCTGGCAGGGAGGATAAAAGAGCAGCCCAGAGAGCAAGAGTACAGCCAGACCAGTGAGGAGGATAAAAGAGCAGCCCAGACAGCGAGAGCACAGCTAGACGGGCGGGGAGAATAAAAGAGTAGCCCAGACTGCGCGAGCACAGTCAGACCAGCGGGGAGGATAAAAGAGCAGCCCAGAGAGTGAGAGCACAGCCAGATCGGCAGAGAGAATAAAACCGCAGCCCAGAGAGCAAGAGTACAGTCAGACCAGTGGGGAGGATAAAAGAGTATTTCTCTTCTCTCCCTAAAATAGGACTTCCTTTCAAATTAGGAGCTGGGAAATTAATAACCTCAATCAGGGTGAGTATAACAGTGACTGAATTAATAAGACAAGTACCACAGAGCAGGTTTAGAGGCATTGATTAAAATTAATAGTTTAAACAAAATACCAAATACATTCTAAAAGAGGGAATAAAGTTTTTTTATATTATGGATGGGCAGCTGCGACCTGGTGTTTGCAGTTCCTGCTTTTTATGTCTTGGGTGATCACATCTGTAGGAAGTGTTTTCAGCTCCTTTCGCTCGAGCTCAGGATTTCCGAACTTAAGGGGCTGCTGCAGTCACCACAAAGCATTAGGGAGTAGGAGAGTTTACTGGATCATACATTTCAGGAGGTGGTCATCCCACAGGCAGTAAGAGTTCAGGATAGTATATGGGTGGCCATCTGGATGAGTAGAAAGAGGCAAGAAATACAGAGGTCTTCAGGGTGTGTGTCACTCTCAAACTGGCACACAGCTTTGGAGACCGCTGGGAGTGACGACATCTTGAAGGAGTGCAGTTCACATCACGGCACAAATAGGTAAGGGACTGCACAGGAGGAAGCAGCAAAGAGTAGAAATGCATTCGTTATAGGAGATTCCATAGTTCGAGGGACAGACAGGCATTTCTGTAACCGTCATCATGTGTCCTGCATGTGGCATGTTGCCTCCTCATGCCAGGATAAAGGACTTCACTGAGAGGGTGTTGAATATTCTGCAGGGGGAAGGGAGGGAGCCAGAAGTTGTTGTACACATCGGTACCAACGATAAAGCAAGGGCAGGTATTGAGATCCTATGGTCAGTTTTCAGAAGTTAGGGAGGAATTTAAAAAGTAGGACCTCGAAGGTAGTAATCTCTGGATTACTCTCAGTGCTGTGTGCTAATGAAAGTAGAAATAGGAAGATAGGGAGGATCAATGCGTGGCTTGAGGCGTGCTGTAGGAGAGAGAGTTTCAAATTCTTGGGGCATTGGGACTAGTTTTGGTGCAGAAGGCAACTATTCAAAAGAAACGGGATGCACCTCAACAAGACTGGGACCATTGCCCTCACGAGGAGGTTCATGAGTGTGGTTCGGGAGGATTTAGACTAAATTGGAGGCAGGATGGGAACCAACATAAAAAAAAGAGGAATAAGCTGCACAAAGTGGGCTGAATCTAGTCATACCGGCGGGACTCCCAGCACCAGGCTGAAACGACTGTGCCTGGCGCTGGGATCCCCATCCCTTGAAGGACGGTGTTACGACCGAAGCGGGAAGAGTGCACTGTTTATTCTAATTCCATTCTCCACAGGCCACAACATATATTTAAATTTTCCCACTTACCAAGATAGTCAATCATATACTCCATTTTCCCTGAAATAAAGCACACCAACCAGTTTTCTTTAATGAACAACAAAATTATCAGTTTATTATAAACCAATTTTTAACCAATAATGAAGTAAAACATACACAGATTGAAATAGTAAAGCCCCTTATTTATCCTAGACCTTCACACACACACACATACATACACAACCAGTTAACCAGGGAAAAAAATAAAAAGGATTTGTGTTTACAGCTGTTACAAAGAAACAGAAGAAATAAAAAAACACACGCTGAAAAGAAGGTATGGAAAGATGTCCACTGTGTTGGTTAGGTGTCCCCAAAGTGAATAGGTGGCTGTCACTAGGATCTTCCCAGAACAGTTCCTTCCAGGCGATGTTGAAGATCAGTTTGGATAGGCTTTCCAATATATGTAGCGACAGAGGCCAAATAGGTCTTATAGCAGGAATGCAGCAACAAGGTTTTAATTCCCACACAATCGACCTGCAAAGTTCCTTCAACATGCAGGATTTCTTCAAATACTGGAGGAAACAGAACACTGCCACACAGGAAATATAGCGTTTCTTTTCAAGAGAAAAATATGAGCTGTCTTATCGTGGCAGTCAGGAACCAACAGGCTTTATTCCAACAGTTCAAATTGAAACTAATACTTTGTCCAGAAACAAATCTCTTGACAACCATAAATCTTGGTTTGTCACTTCTTGATCAACATCTCCCCAAGTCAAAAACATCCCCTGCTGCGTTATTTGAAAGCAGGTGTTTTTCAGTAACTGTTTACACTTCAAACTCAGTCCAAACCTTCTGGTGACCTTCCTTAAAAAAAAACAAAATTCCAGCATTTATGGAATCCCTTTTTCAGTTTTAAAACCCAAATTCTCAAAATTTAACAAAAAAATGGAAACACTCATAACAGGGATCCCGCCTCCAAGAGCTGCCAGCCTATCAGATAGCCGGCAGCTCAGTAATATTGGCAACACCACTGGGAGCGGTGGTCACTGCAGATACTGCACCAGGCCTGGGAGCAGGCCCAGAGCTGGAGACCTGGACTTGACATAGGTGAGGTGGGGTTGCCGGGGCCAGTTCGGTAGGCCCCAGTGATGTGGGGGGAGGGGGAGGTGGTGACAGCAGGGAGGGGGGTGTCACACAAGGGAGGCTGTTTGGCGCCGGGGGCCCTTCTCTGTGAGCCACTAATTGCCTAGCCCACCCACCCCCCCACCCAAGCCCACAGTCCGGTCACCTCATTTCACTGGGTAACCTCCTCGCTTGGGGGAGGCCCACCCACCACTGCTTAATTCCAGCGGTGACAAGAAGAGGGCCGTAAGTGGCTAATAATAGGCCAGTTAAGGGCCTCAACTGGCCTCTGGGTGGGAAGGTGACAGGAAAGAGACAGGCCTCCGACCTCACCTCCCGTCACAATTCTATGGCCCCTCCCCCTCTCTGCTGGCCTGTCTCCAGCGGGTCTATTAAATCCAGCCCAGTGAGCACTGGAAAGTACTACAGAAGGGGGTAGTACCATATTAGACAGCAGCAGACTAAGAAGGAATTCTAGGAATACAAAGACAGGCTTACAATGCATGTATGTAAACACACAAAGTGTGGTGAATATGGCTGGTGAGCAACATGCACAAATAACAATGTGGGAATATGATGTAGTGGTAAGAATGGAAACATGCCTTAAAAATGATGAGGCCTGGGTGCTTAATATTCAAGGAGGCAAAGTTCAGAAAAGATAGAGAAGGAAAAAAGGAAGGTGAGTTGCAGTACTGGTTAGGGAAGACATTGTGGTGTTGGAAAGAGCAGATGTCCTTGAGGGGGCAAGGACAGAATCCACTTGGTTAGAGTTGAGAAGCAAAAAAGGGATAATCATGTTTCTGGGGGCATTCTATAGTCCTCCAAATAGTGAGAGAGAGAGAGGAGCTAATATGCAGGGAAATCACAGAGATGTGCAAGTACTATAGAGTGGCGATATTGGGGGACTTTAATTACCCAAATATCGTTTGGGATAATTTTTGAGTAAAGGGAAAGAAGGAGAAGGAGTTTCTGCAATGTGTTCAAGAGAACTTCCTTGACCAGTATGTTCTCAGTCCAACTAGGAAGGAGGCATTGCTGGATCTAGTGCTGGGGAACGAGGTGGGCCAAGGCGAACAAGTGTCTGTGGGGGAACACTTGGGTAAGAGTATTCATCGTATCATAAGGTTTAGACTAGTAATGCAGAAAAGCAAGGAACAATCTAAATTAGAACATCTAAATTAGAAGAGGGCTAACTTCAATGGGATGAGAAGGGATCTAAGTCAGGGTAAAATGAAACCAAAGACTGACAGGAAAAACTGTAATGGGACAATGGGTGATCTTTAAGGAGGAGATGCTTCAAATATAGGCAAGGTACATTTCAACAAGGGTGAAAGGTAAATGAACCAGAGCCAGGGCTTCTTAGATGAGGGAAATAGAGAATATGATGAAACAATAAAATATGATGGATGTCAGGTGAATTCTTCAAGTGAGAACCAGGTCAAATGTAATAAGTTGAGAGGGAAGGTGAAGAGGAAAATAAGTCTGGCAAAGAGAGAATATAAGAATAGAATGGCAGTCAACATAAAAGGGAACGCAAAAATCTTCTACCAGCATGTAAATAGTAAGCGGGTAGAGTAAGAGGCTGGGTGAGGCATATTAGGGGAAAAGTGGGTGATATATACTTAGAGGTGCAAGACAGGGCGAGAATAATAAGTACTTTGTATAGGTGTTTACAAAGAAAGAGTTTGCTGACAAAGTATCGGTAGAAGCGGAGATGGTAGAGGTAATGGATGGGGTGAAAATTGAAAGGCACGGGATACTGGGAAGGCTGGCTATGCTTGGAGTAGATAAGTCACCTGGTCTGGATGGCCTACATCCAAGATTGCTAAAGGAAGCGGGGGTGGAGATAGCGGAAGGACTTACTATAAGCTTCCAGTCATTGCTAGAGATAGGGGACGTGCCAGAGGATAGGAGAGTGGCAAATGTGACCCCTTTATTCAAGACAATCTTAGTAACTACAGACCAGTCAGTTTAACATCAGTGATGGGAAAGGTTTTAGAAACAATGACCGGAATTTAACAAAACCCAGTGAGGTCACGGGCACAGAAATGGAAGCGGGCGGCAAAGGCCCTGCTGCTCCGATCTCTGCTCCCGCCGCGATAGCGTGCCAGCCAGCCAATTAGCGCACAGCCAGCGGAGTTGACAACGAAAAGACATGCGGGGCGGGAGGGTCAGCAGCAGTGGGGGTGCGAAGAAGGTGCTGGCCTGTTTACAGGTCTGCCATCACTCAAAATGGCTCTGAGACTTGGCATGTCATGACTGGATAGTTTTATACATGAATGTCAAACACCTTTGAGCACCAATCATCACTTAAAACAACCCTCCAACCTACTTGGACCACACATTCATTTGCCAGTGACCACATGGGTGCCCCACCAGATCCACAGCATCCCACAGGAAGACGTTGAAGCCTGTGTAACCCGTTTGTGGCATGGTACAGACAAGAGCCCAGGTGGCCTCACAGTTCAGCGATGACTCCCTGCATGTCCTCCTCCAGGCTGCTGAAGCAAGGTGGAAGCTCTACTTCCCTTGAGACCAAAGAAGGAAACCTCCTCAGACCTGGATGAAGATGGCAGAGAAGGTCAGCAGCCGTGTGGGGTCGTACAGAGAAAGTGGACCCAGTGCCACAAGCAGGTCAACGACCTTCTCTGCTTTGCCATGGTGATTGGCAAACTTCAGTCTACCTTGGGTTGGAATCAAATGGGTGGGTGTGTGGGTGCAGATGTTAGAACATGGAACCCCACCAGATGGAATGGCTGCAGCTCTGTCAGGGGATGGGTGCCTGGCACAGCTACCTGCACAAGGGTGTAGCCGAGTGTCAGACTAACACTTGCACGACACTGGCCCCGAGGCTGCAGCAAGCGTGCAGAGCGGGTGGTCTCTAAAGTATGAGCATTTAAATGGTTCTCATGTGTCTGCACAGGAGATGAGGGCCCAGAATGCCAGAGAATAGGCACATGCAGGTGCTGGTGTACCCCTATTGGCCATTTTGATGCCAATGGAGGAAGAGGCGCTGCAACTGGCTGGTGACCAGGAACGCCAATCCATCGCAGATGGTGACGCCAGAGCACCTGTTGATGACAGTGAGTCAGGTGATGAGTTTGGGGGGAGTAACAGACGAGCATGAGGAATGCTCATGCATTCTAAGTTATAGACATGCAACCAAGCTGCAGCCAACTCTGTATGCTTCCATCTGGATTGTCGCATGGGCCTGATTTTTCTGTTTTCTCCCACAGTGAATCCGAACAACTGCCAGGCAACATCTCTGGGGAATCATCCGTCCACCTCTGAGAAGGAGCAGTGGGGGACCTCAAAGGATGCAGTGACACATCCTTGCCCCCTACCCTCCACCAGCTCAGACTATTTCACCTTGGTGAGCCAACACACATATAGAGATTCAGGGTCACAACCTGGTAGTAGCATCGCAAAAGTGCCGGACCAGCTGTCATAACCTGTGACAACTGAGGCCTCTGACACTTGGAGGACTGTGGAAGACCAGGCCCATGCTGAGACCCAGGCTGATGATGGGCCTCTTGAGTCATCCACAAGGCAGCAGATGCTGCAAGTGCAGCGTGAGGCGCATGAAGATATAGTGGAGGTTCCAGAGGGTAAGAGGATATGAGCACCCTGGCTTGGGCAGTGGGGGAGTCCATCAAGACCATCAGTGTTGTCTTTTCCCTCTCATCTGCGGTGTGGCCTCCGCCATCAAGAGATTGGCGACGCTCATGGAGAGCCAGATCCAGCAGACCAATCAGTGGCTGCCGGAGTTGCACGCAGACCTGCATACCATCGCATTGTCCATGAGCTCTATGCAGCTTTGCCAAGGAAAGAGGGGGATGAGGCACCTGGAGTCTCCGCCAGGTTCTTTTTTTTAATTTCCAAAATATACTTTATTCATAAAAATCTGTAAAAAAATACATTACCAAACAGTTTCAAACAGCACCAAGTCAAAAAATACGAACAGTGCAAAGGAGATCAGTTTCCTTCAATACAGGAGTACAGGAGTGAGTTGCCTCACAGCCCTTCCATTTCATTTGTCATGCCATATACATTTTTACATTTTAAAGCAAACGAAAATTTTCCCGATACAGTTCGAGGGGTTTTCCATGGATCCAGCCCCTCCGTTCAGCCTGATGGGGGGACCTTACACAGTGGTCTTTCCCCATTAAGCCTTTGCTGCGATGCCCCAAGCTTTAGCACGTCCCTCAGCACATAGTCCTGGACCTTGGAATGTGCCAGTCTGCAACATTCGGTCGTGGACAACTCATTGCGCTGGAAGACCAGCAAGTTTCGGGAAGACCAAAGGGCGTCTTTCACCGAATTGATAGTCCTCCAGCAGCAGGTGATGTTTATCTCAGTGTGCGTCCCTGGGAACAGCCCGTAGAGCACAGACTCCTGTGTTACAGAGCTGCTTGGGATGAACCTCGACAAAAACCACTGCATCTCTTTCCACACCTGCTTTGCAAAGACACATTCCAGAAGGAGGTGGGCAACCATCTCTTCCCCACCACAGCAACCGCGAGGGCATTGCGCGGAGGGGATGAGACTTCGGGCGTGCAGGAAGGATCTGACGGGGAGGGCTCTTCTCACCACGAGCCAAGCTACATCTTGGTGCTTGTTTGAAAGTTCTGGTGGAGGCATTCCACCAAATGACTTTGGCGGTCTGCTCGGGGAACCATCCGACAGGATCTGCCATCTACTTTTCCCGCAGGGCCTTGAGGACATTCTGTGCAGACCACTGCCTGATGGATCGGTGGTCAAAGGTGTTTTTCCGCAGAAACTGCTCCATGAAGGATAGGTGGTACGGCACAGTCCAACTGGATGGAGCATTCCGCGACAATGTGACCAGGCCCATCCTTCGCAACACCGGGGACAGATAGAACCTCAGCACGTAGTGACACTTGGAGTTTGCGTACTGGAGGTCTACACACAGCTTGATGCAGCCGCACACGAAGGTGGTCATCAGGATGAGGGCGACGTTGGGTACATTTTTCCCGCCCTTATTCAGAGGTTTGAACATCGTGTCCCTCCAGACCCGGTCCATTTTGGATCCCCGGATGAAGCGGAAAATGGCTCGGGTGACCGCCAAAGCGGAGTGCAGGAGTGGGTTATGGGCCAAATCTGCGCCATGTACAGCAACAACGTGAGCGCCTCGCACCTGATGACCAGGTTCTTACCCACAATGGAGAGAGATCGCTGCCCCCACATGCTCATCTGGTGTTGTACCTTGGCTACTTGCTCCTCCCAGGTTTTGGTGCACGCCCCAGCCCTTCCGAACCATATCCCCAGCACCTTCAGGTAGTCTGACCTGACGGTGAAGGGAACAAAGGATCGGTCAGCTCAGTTCCCAAAGAACATGGCCTCGCTCTTGCCGTGGTTAACTTTGGCTCCCGAGGCCAGTTCGAACTGGTCGCAGATGCTCATCAGTCTGCGCACAGACAGCGGATCCAAGCAGAAGACGGCGACGTCATCCATGTACAGGGAGGTTTTAACCTGCGTGCCTCCACTGCCTGGGATTGTCACCCCTCTTATGCTCGCATCCTTCCTAACAGACTCAGCAAAGGGTTCAATACGGCAAACAAACAAGACCGGGGAGAGAGGACAGCCCTGTCTGACTCCAGATTGGATCGGGAAACTTTCCAATTCCCACCCATTGATTGAGACTGCGCTACTGATGTTTGTGTAGAGCAGTTTGATCCAATTGCAGATTTCCTCCCCAGACCCCATTTTGGAAAGCACGTCCATCATGTAGGCGTGCGATATCCTGTCGAAAGCCTTCTCCTGGTCCAGGCTGATGAGGCAGGTGTCCACCCTCCTGTCCCGTACATAGGCGATTGTACCCCTGAGTAGCGCGAGGCTATCGGAGATCTTCATGCCGGGTACAGTACAGGTCTGATCAGGGTGGATCACCAACTCCAGGGCAGACTTGACTCGACTGGCTATGACTTTGGATAGAATCTTGTAGTCAACATTAAGCAGTGAGATGAGCCGCCAATTTCTGATTTCTGCCCTCTCCCCCTTCCGCTTGTAGATGAGGGTAATGATGCCTTTCCTCATGGATTCTGACATGCTGCCGGCCAGGAACATACTCTCGTATACTTCCAGCAGGTCCGGGCTGACCCAGTCCCACAGGGCCGAATACAACTCAACCGGTAAGCCATCACTTCCGGGAGTTTTACTCGCCTCGAAGGACTCGACGGCCTTTGTCAGCTCGTCCAGAGTTAGCGGCTTCTCCCTCGTGCTGTCATCTAAGACCTCTGTGATAGATGACAGGAAGGACTGGGAGGGTCTGCTGTCTGTGAGCTTCGCGTCATACAACCCAGCATAAAAGGATTTGCTGATCCTTAGTATGTCGGACTGCGAAGATGTTACCGAGCCATCCTCTTCCTTCAGGCTGCTGATAACAGAGCTCTCTGTGTACCTTTTGGAAGAAGTAACGCGAACACATCTCATCCTGCTCAATGGAGCGGACTCTGGACCGGAAGATGATCTTGGAGTCCTCCGTGGCAAAGATCGAGGCCTGCTGGCTCTTCATCTCTTGGAGGTCCTCCTTAACCTCGACCCCCATCGGCTGCAGCCAGAGCAGATTTTGCATACTTTTCTGGAGTCGGGACATTTCCCTCTGTCTCTCTCTCGCCCTCTGAACACCTTTGAGGATAAAGAACCTCTTGATGATCTCCTTGGTCGCTTCCCACCAGTGAACTGGAGAGTCAAAGAGGGGTTTCACGGTCCTCCAACCTTTGTAATCCCTTTTGAGTTCCTCAACGTTCTCTGGGTTAGCAGTGTAGCATTGAGCTTCCATGTCCCCCTGCCAACCCGCTGGTCGTCCTGTAAATGACAGTCAGCCAGTAAGAGGCAGTGGTTGGAGAAGAACACCGGCTTGACGTCGGTGGATCCGACCGTGACAGCATGGGACACAAACAGGAAGTCAATCCTGGAACGGGCAGACCCGTCCGATCTTGACCATGTGTATCTACGCTGCGCTCCATCTGCAGGTTTGCTGAAGACATCGTGCAGTTTGGCATCTTTAACTGTTTCTATTAGGAATCTGGATGTAGCGTCCAGTTTGCTGTCGTCTTTGCCGGATCATCCAGCTGCATCGATGATGCAGTTGAAGTCAACACCTAGGATGACCAGCCTGGACATCGCCAGCAGCAGTGGGAGCTGCTGGAAGACGGTCAGCCGCTCGCTGCATTGAACTGGGGCGTACACGTTGATCAACCGGAGCGGAGCGTTGTTGTACATTACATCTGCTACGAGGTGGCGATCGCCCACCACCTCCTTAACTTCGGAGATGGTGAAGTTACCTCCCCGCAGCAGAATACCCAGGCTGGAGGAACGGCAATCATTACCCCCTGACCAGATCGATGGCCCGTGGGACCACCATCGCAACCACTGCCTGCAGGTGCTGAGATGTGGTATTCCACACTCCTGCAGAAACAGTAGGTCGGCTTTGACCTTGGCGAGGTAATCCAAGGTTGAAACACATCACGTAGTGGATTCAATGCTACGCACATTAATTGAAGCAATTCTTATACCCATTTTTAAAAAGTTAGTTGTTGCTTCCCATACCATTTGTCCTTGCTAGTCCCAGTTCTTCGGGATGTTCCTGCATACCCATAGTGTGCGCAAGCTGTTTCACGTTCGTTGAGCTCAGAAACACCTCCTGGTTTGTCATGCAGGGTTTGTTCCTCTGGTGTGACATCGGGGGGAGGGGGGGGGGTCTTGTAGGCAGCAAGGATTGGGTTGTCCTCTGCTGTTCCCCTCTGTTCCTCCTCGAAAACATCACTGCTCCCGGCTTCCCGGAGCTGAGGTGCGCCAGACGTGTCTTTGCTCTCGGTGTCCCGGAGCTGGGATGCGCTGGCCATGTCGTTAGGTATGGCGCTTTGGGGTTGGGGCACGCCGGGCCCCTCACAGCTTCCAGTGCCCAGGGGCTGGGGGGTTTATCTTCCAGCTCCTTTGAGTTCTGCCGCCTCTTTTGAAGGGGCATCGTTCCAGGACTTCCTCGTCCAGTGAAGAGGAGCTGCTGTAGGCTGTCTCAGATGGTAGCCTCCTCTTGCCACTGGTTTGGGTGGTGGCCTGTTCCGCTTTTGGAGGTCTTTTCTTTGTGGTTTTCCTTTGTACCACTTGCCACTGACCTGTTTGTCTATCTGCTGCCTCCTCCTCCATTGATTCTGTCTGTGGAGGAGGGGTTTCCGAATGCAGGGTAGGTGCTGGGTCGCTGGTTTCAGCTGCCTCCCCTTTATTCTCCTTCTCAGGTATACTTTCTTCGCTGCGGAGAAGGTTGCTTGTCTCCTTTCGAGCACCAGACGCCTTCGTCATACCTTCTCCCAGCCTTTCCTTGGACCTTGCCGCCTGAGCATAACTGAGGCAGCGTTTGGGGCAGGTTTTGTAGAGGTGGCCTGCCACACCGCACAAGTTGCAACACTTAGTCTGCTTATAGTCCTTGGTATGATGGCCTTCCTCCTTGCAGTTCTTGCAGACAACCGTGCTGCAGTTAGCTGCCACGTGACCAGATTTGCCACAGGTGCGACAAACTCTGGGCTGCCTAGCGTAGACCAAGAAGCCTCGACTTCCCCCCGATAGCGAAGCTGGAGGGAGGGTGGATAATGGCTCCATTGGCATCGACCTTCAAGGTCACTTTGACCTGCCGCTTGCTGGTCCAAATCCCAAAGGGGTCCTTGACATCAGTGCTGCTGCCGGCCACCTCGACGTACCTGGCGAGAAAGGTGAGTACATCCACCACAGGGACATGGGGGTTGTAGAGGTGAATTGTCACCACCCGGTCACGTTGTGACAGAAGCGTGAAGAGTGGCTCCACTCTGAGGATCGACAGCAGCGCCCGGTCCCCTTTCTCCTTGAACGCCTTCAGGAACTTGATGCATCCCGCCACATTCTTGAATGTCACGTCGAAATATCCACTGCTGGGGAAATCCTGCAGGCAGAAGATGTCCATAACTTGAAATCCACAGCAATCGATGAGGATTTTCTTGATGAAGTAGGTGCGATCGACCGGTGCATCTCCTTCCTTGTCCTTCACGACCACCCCAACGGTGTTCCGCACTGCCTGGCCTGAAGCTCGAAGATTGGTTATAGCCATTTCACTCAAAACCTACCCAGGATCATGGTTTCTCCTCTTGCAAGTAAGTACTGATAAGAACAGATACTACACTTGATCTTAACCAAAAGGCCGAGAAGCGATCTTGTCCTCCTCAAATCAGCAGGGAGGTATATGTGTGCCTCACGATGGCAGAGGAGAAACAGCAGTTTGCATCTGGGGGCTCCTCTCAGAGTGCACCTGATGCGAATAGTGGCTTCTCAGCCCCTCTGCTGGTGGCACTGGTACCTCAAGTTGCCAGTGGACAGAGGAGGCTCTTGCAACTCTTCAGGAACCCCTCAGTGTGCCAGGGACCTCTCTGCCTCTGGCAACTAGAGAATGGCCATCAAGGTCACTCCAAGTCACGGGGCAGATTGGTCAGCAGCCTGCCTCCACCACAGCCGGTTGCGAAGGAGCAACAACTTGTAGGAGCACTCGATAAAAGATTTAAGAAATCACTATAACTGCACTTTGGCTTCATGGGTGTGAGTTCAATTTATATGGCATGTTGAATGGCGTAGTGAACCTTTATTAAATGTCACTTTTTGCTTATGACTGTCTCAATGCAGTGATGGTGGTCATGGTTTTATTTATTCATTTATGGGATGTGGGCGTCGCTGGCCAGGCCAGCATTTATTGCCCATTCCTAATTGCCCTTGAGAAAGTGGTGGTGAGCTGCCTTTTTGAACCGCTGCAGTCCATGTGAGGTAGGTACACCAACAGTGCTGTTAGGAAGGGAGTTCCAGGATTTTGACCCAGCGACAGTGAAGAAACAGCGATATAGTTCCAAGTCAGGATGGTGTGTGACTTGGAGGGGAACTTGCAGATGGTGGTGTTCCCATGCATTTGCTGCCCTTGTCCTTCTAGTTGGTAGAGGTCGCGGGTTTGGAAGGTGCTGTCTAAGGAGCCTTGGTGCATTGCTGCAGTGCATCTTGTAGATGGTACACACTGCTGCTACTGTGCGTCAGTGGTGGAGGGAGTGAATGTTTGTAGATGGGGTGCCAATCAAGCAGGCTGCTTTGTCCTGGATGGTGTCGAGCTTCTTGATTGTTGTTGGAGCTGCACCCATCCAGGCAAGTGGAGAGATTCCATCACACTCCTGACTTGTGCCTTATATGGTGGACAGGCTTTGGGGAGTCAGGAGTTACTCACCGCAGGAGTCCTAGTCTCTGATATGCATGTGATGAGGTGGCAACTCAGGGGCTGGTTGGGGTTGACCATGGTGTGTGTGCTGATCAGATGGATCATCGCCAAAGCGCTATGCGCTGATGAGAGAGTGGTTCTGGGCTTCCAGCACACGAGTAGCTGCAGTGAGCCTGGGATGTGTCTTCTTGGTGGACTAGATGATTGACGTGCTGCAGTTCAGGAGAAACACCTGAGTATTAGAGCTTCCCAAGCCACCCTGGCAACCAACTCTTGACACCCTCCAAGTGGTCCCTCAGGCCGGTCAGGTTGCTGCGGTTCCTCTTCAGCAACCCCCTCCTCCGCCTCATCTGAGGATACCTCGTGCTCTACCATGTCTTCAGCAGCCAGGGCCTCCCCCCTCTGCTGTGCCAGGTTGTGCAAGGTGCCGCAGACAATCTCCATTCCGGGAGACCCTTGCTGGGGCATACTGAAGAGTGCCACCCGATCGGTCCAGCCACCCAAATCTCAATTTGAGCAGATGGTCTGCCCAGTATTCACTCTAGTCATTGCGTGGCTTGCGTTGTAGTATTCCTCTGCCTCGGTCCATGGGTTTCTGACTGGTGTTATCAGTCATTTTTCAGCGAGTAACCCCTTTCGCCAAGTGTCCATTCCTGCAGGTGCACAGCTGGGAGTGCAGGAGAATGTAAGCATCGTGACTGTTCCCAGGATAGCATGCAACCCTCTTGTGGTGTTCACAGATGAGTTGGACGTTGAGGGAGTGAAATTCCTTCTGAAGGCCCTGGCTGGCCTGCGGGAGCCCTAATACCCATATGCGTACAGTCAATGACCCCTTGAACTGGGCGAATCCAACCATGGTGCTGAAGCCTCGGGCTCTCTCAGCCTGACTGTCCAGATCAGTTGAAAACTTGATGAATTGATTGGCCCTCTTGAAGAGGGCATCAAACAAACCTTCATGCCTTAATGTGTAGTTGATTGGGAGATATCACAGTCACAGTTTGTCGGGACAGGTGCAGTCGTCGAAGACACTGGCACTCTGACATCACGAGGAAGGACATCTGTTGCTGGTACACCCTACCTACCGGGTAGCCTTGTCTCCCTGCAGGGCGGCACAGTGGTGCAGTGGTTAGCACCGCAGCCCCACAGCTCCAGCGACCCGGGTTCAATTCTGGGTACTGCCTGTGTGGAGTTTGCAAGTTCTCCCTGTGTGTGCGTGGGTTTCCTCCGGGTGCTCCGGTTTCCTCCCACAGCCAAAAGACTTGCAGGTTGATAGGTAAATTGGCCATTATAAATTGCCGCTAGTATAGATAGGTGGTAGGGGAATATAGGGACAGGTGAGGATGTGGTAGGAACATGGGATTAGTGTAAGATTAGTATAAATGGGTGGTTAATGGTCGGCACAGACTCGGTGGGCTGAAGGGCCTGTTTCAGTGCTGTATCTCTCAATCAAATCAAATCAAGGTCTTTGTACGCAGTCCACTCTGTAGCCTTCTGCCCCTTGCACATCAGGAGCCTGTACCTGCAGGTGCCAACAGGTCACTGTTGTCATTGGCTGCCTGTCTGCCTCTTTCTCCTTCTCCAGATCACCTCCTCACTGGAGGAGCATCCTCTGGAGTGGACGATGCCCATGGGACCTGCACGCTGAATATATCATGGGGGCACCTTTCCAGTGATTGCTGAGAGGAACTGCAATCCCAACCTCCTTTTCGAAATCTCCAAGATGGTCCTGCCAGGAGGATCACTTGCTCAAGTAGGCCTTAGTGAGCCAACGATTTCTGCCCATCAACTTTCACTCCCCTTTAACTTGAAGCCGCAACTTCACTAGCCCGAGTCTTTCAGTCCCTTCATCTGCCGTCCCCTTGCCGCTGATTTAAAGCTGCCAAGGCTCTAACCAACCTCCCCCACCACCACCCCCCCCCCCACCCCTGTTGCCTGTGTGCATCCCAAAAATTCAGTGGAAGTCAAATAGATTTCCAATTATCTCAATTGACTTTAATTGGCTTTTATCGGATGGCAAGCGGAGTCCCCATCTTGTTTGCCATCCACCACACGTAAAACGGCGTTCAAATGTCATGCCATCGGGGGCCCAAGCTGGCGTCATGACATGCCATTTTTTGTTCCCCCCGCCTCCAACAACATCTGCATTTCAAAGGTAAAATTCCAGCCAATAATCAGGGAAAAAAATCAACTCGCATTTGAGCTAATTAAGGATAGCCAGCACAGATTTGTGAAAGGCAGATCATCCTTGACTAATCTAATTAAATTTTGTCGTGAAGTAACAGAGAAGGTTGCTGAGGGAAAAGCAATAAATGTTGCCGATATGGATTTTAAGAAAGTGTTTGACAAAATACCATATAAAAGGCTGGTTAACAAAATTGAGGCTCATGGAATAGGAGGGTCAGTGATATATTGGATTAAAAATTGGCTTAAGGACAGAAAACAGCAAGTTGTGGTAAATGGTTGTTTTTCAGACTGGAGGGTGGTCGACAGTGGTGTTCCTCAAGGGTCAGTGCTAAGGCCACTGCTATTTTTGATATGTATAAATGAATTGGATTTTGGACTCGGGAGCAATATTTCAAAATGTGCCCATGATACCAAACTTGGAGGAGTGGCAAACAGTGAGTATGATACAAATCGACTGCAACAGGACATAAAGAGGCCAGCAGAATATACAGACATCTGGCAAATGGAATTTAACACAGAGAAATGTGAGATGATGTATTTTGGCAGAAGGGATGGGGAGAGGTCATATAGACTTAATGTCACAGTTCCAAAGAGTGTGCAAGAGAGCGAGTTGGGGGTGCATATGCATCGATCTTTGAAGGTGGCAAGACATATTGAGTGAATGGTCAGCAATGCATATAGGATCTTGAGCTTCACAAATAGAGGTATTCAGTACAAAAGCCGGAACATTGTACTGAACATTTATAAAGATCTGGTTAGGCCACAACTAGAGTACTGCGTCCAGTTCCGGTCACCTCACTTTAGGAAGGATGTGAGGGTCCTTGAGTGGGTGCAGAGGTTTACCAAAATGGCGCCAGAGATGAGGGATTTTAACTACAAGGTTCGGTTGGAGAAGCTGGGTTGTTCTCCTTGGAGCAAAGGAGATTGAGGGGAGATTTGATAGAGGTGTATAAGATTATGACAGGTTTAGATAAGGTATTCAAAGAAATTAAGCCAGTTAATTCAAATGTAGGTATATTTACATAACCAATATTCTACATTTCAAAACCAAAATGTTCATGATGTTTCCTATTCTTGTGATTATATCGAACATAATGAGCCCACCAGCGCCATTCTGTGATGGTCTAAGTTGCAACGGCAATCAAAGTAGCATTAATTTAGCAAATCTGTGATCGCCAGTAATTTTAATAGGGCAAAGCTACTGTAATTAGCTTTCAATTGTATGGCCAAGGGTCTTGGCATAGCAGCTCAGAAGGTGCAGGAAATTATAGTCTGGCACAAATTACTTGCAGCATGATTTGCTGTGAATTTTATGCCATAAAATGGATCCAGAACATAGATGAACGATTGCAATGGTATAAGTCTACAGGAAATCCTGGGCAACCTCATCACAAATGCACTTCCCAGCAAGTCATGAGATCAAAAGTGGAAGTCTGGGTCATTTCTTGCTCCTCGCCAGCCCAGGACACCAAGGCTATTCATATTAGAAAAAGCAAAATACTGCAAATGCTGGAAATCTGAAATAAAAACAAGAAATGCTGGAAATACTCAGCGGGTCAGGCAGCATCTGTGGAGAGAGAAGTAGAGTTAACGTTTCGGGTCAGTGACCCTTCATTAGAACAGTTCTGATGGAGGATCACTGACCTGAAACATTAACGCTGCTTCTCTCTCCACAGATGCTGCCAGACCTGCTGAGTATTTCCAGAATTTCTTGTTTTTATTTATTATTATTCACATTAGTGCATTGCCACCTCATCTGAAATCAGCTTACAGCACAGAGCAAATCAGTATCACCCCGTGTGATAAAGTTAACAACAGGAACATTTTATTTGGCTCAAGAAAGTAGACGAAATAACAAAGTGATACTTCATTCACACAGTTCTCCTCAAAAAACTGAGTGCAGCAACTAGCTGGGTGGTACGGTGCAGTTCCAAACCCACATCTGTATTTGCGCACAATGCAGCAGCCACAATGATCATTCATTGATGTACCTTTATTTGTACATGTATGGAATATGCATTAGAAATGGTAAAAGTGATTTTTTAGCATTTAAATATATAATTATCAAGGAATATTTCAATATAAGACTGAACTCTTGCATCAATGAAATTACAGGACATCAAATATATATCTTACCTTTTCTTTTGAAAGATGGATTCTGTAGACACTTCTGCAGTGATGCTTCTTGGAGATTCAAGTTCCTCTCACAGAATGATCTAAAGCTCTCTGTGCGTTGGCGGACAAGAGGCTTGTATTGTTGAGTTAGCTGGTAAAACGCATTCAGAGACTTCATGTTTTCCAAAGCAAAATGAATTCTGTTCTGTAAATTCCAACATTCTACTACAGGATGACTTTTGCTTTTTATCTGACTTGTCTTATTGTACGTAACAGAATATTCAGGAGTATCTGTTCCTTGATGCTAAATCAATGTATTGGTTAGCCTCTATCAATTAAATTACATTATAATAAATAATATATTTATATGCTATTAAATGATTTGTGCATGACATGGACTTCCTGTCAACATAACCTTACCTCCTGTGCTCAATTGAAAATTCGAGATGATGGTGTTTTAATCTCATACTGAATTCCAGTGCTGGACCTCAGGGGGAGGCTCTTTTTGGTAGAATTTCAGGAGATTTTTGTCTAATATTACATTATTTCCAATAACTGACTTTTATATTTTAAACAATCCACAGTTTTAATTTTACAGCACTTGTTCAATTCCAATTCTACTGTCATGTTATGGTAAGTTAAGATAAACCAAGCATGTGGCAAGTGTGAAGATGGCAATAGTGACTTATTGAAAGTTAAAGTTTATTGAAAAATAAGCAAAATGTTATCACATTTTGATAACGTGATATCAAGAAACAGCTGAAGGCACGGGATACAGCAAGGGCTATAGGCCCTAACAACATCTTGGCTGTAGTACTGAAGACTTGTGCTCCAGAATTAGCCATGCCCCTAACCAAGCTGTTCCAGTAGAGCTACAAATCTGGCATCTACCTTCCAGTACAGCTACAATACTGGCATCTACCCTACAATGTGGAAAAGTACCCAAGTATGTCCTGTTCACAAGAAGCAGGACAAGTCCAACGCAACCAATTACTGCCCCATCAGTCTACTCTCAATCATTAGGTGAGGTGCGAGTGACTGCCCTTGACATCAAGGCAGTACTTGACTGAGTATGGCATCAAGGAGCCCTAGCAAAACTGAGGTCAATGGGAATCAGGGGGAAAACCCTCCACTGGCTGGAGTCATACCTAGTGCAAAGGAAGATGGTTGTGGTTGTTGGAGGTCAATCATCTGAGCTCCAGGACATCACTGCAGGAGTTCCTCAGGGTAGTGTCCTAGGCCCAACTATCTTCAGCTGCTTCATCAATGACCTACCATCAATCATAAGGTCAGAAGTGGGGATGTTCGCTGATGATTGCACAGTGTTCAGCACCATTCGTGACTCCTCAGATACTGAAGCAGTCCGTGTAAAAATGCAGCAAGACCTAGACAATATCCAGGCTTGGGCTGATAAGTGGCAAGCAACATTCGTGCCACACAAGTGCCAAGCAATGACCATCTCCAACATCTCCCCTTGACATTCAATGGCATTACCATCGCTGAACCCCCCTACTATCAACATCCTAGGGGCTACCATTGACCAGAAACTGAACTGGATTAGCCATATAAATACCGTGGCTACAAGAGCAGGTCAAAGGCTAGGAATCCTGAGGCGAGTAACTCACCTCCTGACTCCCCAAAGCCTGTCCACCACCTACAAGGCACAAGTCAGGAGTGCAATGGAATACTCTCCACTTGCCTGGATGGGTGCAGCTCCAACAATACTCAAGAAGCTCGACACCATCCAGGACGAAGCAGCCCGCTTGATTGGCACCCCATCTACAAATATTCACTCCCTCCACCACCGATGCACAGTGGCAGCAGTGTGTACCATCTACAAGATGCACTGCAGCAATGCACCAAGGCTCCTTAGACAGCACCTTCCAAACCCGCGACCTCTACCAACTAGAAGGACAAGGGCAGCAAATGCATGGGAACACCGCCACCTGCAAGTTCCCCTCCAAGTCACACACCATCCTGACTTGGAACTATATCGCCGTTCCTTCACTGTCGCTGGGTCAAAATCCTGGAACTCCCTTCCTAACAGCACTGTGGGTATACCTACCCCAAATGGACTGCAGCGGTTCAAGAAGGCAGCTCACCACCACCTTCTCAAGAGCAATTAGGAATGGGCAATAAATGCTGGCCTAGCCAACGACGCCCACATCCCTGAATGAATTTTTAAAAATTAGAAAAGTGATGGGAGATGTCATCGACAATGCAATCAAGTGGCACTTGCTCAGCAACAACCTGCTCACCAATGCTTAATTTGGGTTTTGCCAGGGCCACTCGGCTCCAGACATGATTACAGCTTAGTCCAAACATGAGCAGAGGAGCTGAGCTCCAGAGGTGAGGTGAGAGTGACTGTCCTTGACATCAAGGCAGCATTTGACCGAATGTGCCATCAAGGAGCCCTGGCAAAACTGAAGGCTATGGAAATCAAGAGGAACGCTCTCCACTGGTTGGAGTCATGCCTAGCACAAAGGAAGGTGGTTGTGGTTGTTGGAGGCCAATCATCTCAGTCCCAGGACATCACTGCAGGAGTTCCTCAGAGTCGTGTCCTTAGCCCAATCATCTTTTCAGATGCTTCATCAATGACCTTCGCTCTATCATAAGGTCAGGAGTGGGGAAAGTGTGTATCAAAATTCAGGCATGCACTGTGCATGATGTTTCAAACATTAGAAAACCATGAGAAGCGTGCACTGGATTTTCAAAACGTAGCACAAGTGGGCTCAATCTTCACTTCCTTCACTTAGCCTCAAAATGAGGTCAGAAGCCTATCCCATTCGTTTACACTGGCGATGTGGACGGATCTATTTTGAAACAGACCCACACATGGGAATCCCAAGCGCCCACCTGTTTCAAGCAAAGACCCCCTTTTAATATAGATGTCAGGATCCTTTGTCATAAATAGGGCCCGACTGTCAATTCAGGCAGCAATTGATCACAGCTTCCATTGTGCACACTCTGAGCAGTTCCATGAGTGATGGAATCGCAGAAGCATAACAAAGTTGAAGTGCTGAATTATTTTTGTGGGCCCCAGAGGTGCAGAATTGCTTATGCAAAGCTCACAAAAATTTGGGCCACTGCCACCGTGGGACCGCACCCCACCCCCCCATCACCCCTCTCCCCATCATGACCACAACTTACCTTATCATATTGGCAGATATTCCAGCCGCATCTTGAAGCCTCAATGCAGTATGCTATATCAGGTCATAAGAGCAAAATACTGTGGATGCTGGAACTCTGAAATGAGAGCAGGAAGTGCCGGAAATACTCAGCCAGTCACAGACCTGAAACGTTATCTCTGTTTCTCTCTCCAGAGATGCTGCCAGACCTGCTGAGCATTTCCGCACTTTCTTCTCATGCTATATCAGGTTGCCTGTTTTATACCTTTGGACCTATAAACGTAGGCGCACATACTAGAATCCCTAGGTCAATAGGGGCGGCACAGTGGCGCAGTGGTTAGCACCGCAGCCTCACAGCTCCAGCGACTCTGGGTTCGATTCTGGGTGTACTGCCTGTGCAGAGTTTACAAGTTCTCCCTGTGACCATGTGGGTTTTCGCCGGGTGCTCCGGTTTCCTCCCACAGCCAAAGACTTGCAGGTTGATAGGGAAATTGGCCATTATAAATTGCCCCGAGTATAGGTAGGTGGTAGGGGAAGGTGGGGATGTGAGAGGGTAATGGGATTAATGTAGGATTAGTATAAATGGGTGGTTGATGGTCGGCACAGACTCGAAGGGTCTGTTTCAGTGCTGTATCTCTAAATAAATATATCTGAAAACTCATCTTCAAAGGTTTGTGGTAACTGTTGATCGGTAGTGGCTGGAAACATGATATTGTAACCAGAATAGCATCTCAAGTGACATCACAGAGCAGTTTCAACTGATCTTTCTTGGGCTACAAAAATGGGGAGAAATTCAATATCATTGCGCCCATTTCAGTGTTCAAATGGGGTTCCTGCTCCAGTTTCAGGACCCTTTTGTGAAACTCGGGAAGACTAGTTGAAGCTTACATTATGTAAACTCAGACTTGTTTTTCCAGAACTACAGCGGCCTAACTAGCACTTTTGGTCACATAACTGGCAATGTGTTTTTGGTGCACACCTGAACTGTGAGGCCCAAGATGCAATAGAAATTGGGCCTCCAGCTTTATTGTAATAATTGTATCAAGATGGTGCTGCCTGTTACGCCTTCAGAGGCAGCTCAACTGTAAAATGAACACAAGATTGTATTTCTCCCCCAAAATTGCTTCAAAAATGTATTACCAAGGTCATAAAACAAAAATTGAGAGGTCAATTTTCAACACTGTCTTCTGATTTATCAGAAAAATAACTGATAAATGTGCAATGCAAGCAGACACACTCAAGCTGTGCATTCTAAGGGCCTGGAAAATCATGCTTGCATGGGGGACAGCAAGAGACTAAGAGGCAGAGGAACACTCAGGTTCCACATATGTGACAACCTGAAAAGTATGAGACCTAGGGTCCAGCTGAATGATCCAAGAACAGGAACAGAGGCAAAGAAAAACCTGAAGCCCCAGAACATGGAAAAGCCTGTGAGTTGAAAAAATTGTTCTACTGGAAGATGGAATTGAGTTTGTTGCTAACTGTAGGGCTTTTTGCCATTATTGTTGAACTCCTTATGCATTTTTGTTAGTAATTTATTTCAGGAGAACATAGGATATGATTCCACAGGTGCCAGGAGTCCTTTGGTACTTTATCCAAGCATTAAATATTCATAAGTGAGCTTTACAAATGTGTTTGTAGGCTGTTAAACCACAGGGTAGCTCTGTGGCTTTGCGTGACCCTGTCCTTATCCATCAGCCAGACAAGCACATTTCCGACAAGCCAGCAAACAGGAGTAAGAACCCTGGCAATTTTCCCCTATTTAACCCAGTAATGTCCAGGCCACCTACAGCACGTCTACCACTGTTCCAGCTGAAATCAGCCAACTTAACATAAGGCCAAGAGTGAGTCTAGGGTCCTCCTGGACTCTATAGCTCAACTGCTCAGTTTAAATAAGGGATCTTGTCTGTGGCCAGTTGCCTAACATTTCCAACTTCAATGATCCATTTAAATTTGCTCTGCCAGATTGGTCATTATCTGTATTGAATAGAATATGTTAGTAGCATAATATACCTGGCATATGTTAATGTGTTCATGTAGGTGAATGTGTGTACATTTGGGGAGGAAGGATTTATTTGCTGTGTGATAGTTAAAGCAGCTTTCATTAGCTGAAACCATCTGCAACTATTCTGGCAAATATTTTGAGGAGAAAAAAATGTTGGTGTTATAGTCACACACTAACAAACCTGACTATCATCACACACTGGCAAAGTGTTGTTCTTACATCAAAAGCATGCAGATACGTTCTATTTTCATGCTGTTGTCAAAGTACGGTATTGAAGTATTTTGGCATTGATCTCCTTAGTTTCATACTTCATCAAATTGGATTTTATCAATTCACATTACTTTCACCATTAATTATTCCCAGTCCATTTTAAGACAATTCTCATAGTCTATAAATATCACTGATATTGCATATTGTGATAATTTCTTCCGCATATACCTAAATAATTACAGATGTGATGTATAACAACTTAAATGCACAAGTTTTTATAATACTTGTATAAATTCCTTCAAAAAAAAAAACTCCCAAGTAACATTTAAGATCAAAGTTGCTATTAGAATTACATACCAACCATAAAGCATAGCAAAATATTGTTCTTACAGCAGTTAAGTTAGCTTAACCCACATGCAGTATCATTTTCTTTTCTGCATTAAGGCTGGCAGCTAGCTATGATTTGAGCATGCTGGCACCAGGTCTCAACTGGAGCTGCCTGGTTACACATACAATGGTTACGCATAGGGGGCAAAATTGGACTGCGCACGAAAATTAGCATGGAGATCACGAAGAGCAATTAATCTGTGTCTGTTGCTTCCAATGCAGGCAGCACACAAACTTTATGTTGTCTGCTCATTTAATTGATCATAGCATGCAGCTCTGTGCTAAACATGTTGTTGAGTGGCTGCATGCCTCAGCAGGGGTCCTAAGTTCGGAAGAGGCTTGTATCACTTAAAACTGCCCTGTACAACTTATAGCCAGCCTACACCTCTTTAAAGGGTAGGTGCATTCTGCCTGGAGCAAGTATTGGAATAGGCTTGGGAAGAAAGTCTGCGCTGCAAGAAAAGTGACTAAGGGCAGAGCAGGAGACAGAGTGGGCTCCAAGGTTCTCAGACACTATACAGGAGACCTTAATGCAGGAGGCGGATAGGACGGGTGATGTCCTCCAGGAGGCCCTCCAGACAGACATAGCTAATGGAGTGGGACCAGATAGCTGGCGCAGTCAATGCCAGCAGTACAGCCCCAAGAACCTGGACTGCCACAAGAAGTTCAATGACCTCACACAAGTGGTTAAGATCAGTGAATGCATCGTCAAATGCCACATCCTACCAACTGCACCACCAGCCTCACATACTGCTCAATTCACCACACTCGCATCACTCACCTACCAACAATCTCTAACAATCAAGACTCATACCTAACATTCATAGCTTCACCCTCACACAAATAACATTGAGGCAAGCCTCACAGCTTGTGCACACTGCCAACTATTCAACCATGACAGCCACATCACCCAAACACATTGCACCACACTCACTGACACCCTTACCTCTCTCTTGCAGGACAAAGTGGCACATAACTGGAGGCAGCAGCACCTGACCAGCGGGGTAAGGCACGGCTGCACGTCTTTACTCCCCTGGAGAAGACAGTGTTCACCATTATTGGACCGACCATTACTGAGGCCATGGTCAGTGGTGGGGCTGAAACTATTGAAGATGACAGGATACTCATACGAACATACGAATTAGGAGCAGGAGTAGGCCACTCAGCCCCTCGAGCCTGCTCCGCCATTCAATAAGTTCATAGCTGAACTGATTACTCCACATTTCCACCTACCCCCAATAAGCTTTCACCCCCTTGCTTATAAAGAATCTATCTACCTCTGCCGTAAAAATATTTGAGGAAGAGAATTCCAAAGACTCACGACCCTCTGAGAGAAAAAACTTCTCCTCATCTCTGTCTTAAATGGGCGACCCTTTATTTTTAAACAGTGACCCCTAGTTCGAGATTCTCCGACAAGGGAAACATCCTTTCCACATCCACCCTGTCAAGACCCCTCAGGATCTTATATGTTTCAATCAAGTTGCCTCTTACTCTTCAAAATTCCAACGGATACAAGCCTGTCTAATCTTTCCTCGTAAGACAGCCCACCCATTCCAGGTATTAGTCCAGTAAACCTTTTCTGTACTAACTCCAACGCAATTACATACTTAATCCTCCTTCTCACTTCCTCGCCATCCCACAATCTCTTCTGATTTATCAGCTGTAAATGGTGTAATCATGCGCTTCTTGCTTAACCCCTTCCCTCACCACAATTCTAATCCTTGTGCTTTTCTCCTTTCAGGTACCCAAGACCAACAATCTGGCCAGGCAGTGATGGAAGAGAAAGAGATTCAAGAGCAGAATGACAGTGATGAAGAAAAAACAGCACCACTCGCTCCCCACACTCACTGCTACCAGCTCAGATACTATCACTGCATCTACATCAGAAAATAGTTTAGATCGGCAAAATCTGCATGAGGTGAGACAACGGGCACAAGTGGCCTGCAGCTGCGTCAGATGACAAGGGTAGCACAAGTGCCAGCTTGCCGGAAGGTGAGGTCACATGGGTTCTACTGCAGGGGACTCTGATGCGGACTTTGATGGGCAGCATATAGAAGATGGCTGATGGGTATGCACACTGAAATGCTATGTGCATTGGCATGCCTGTCAGAAAGCCTATGGTCAATGTAGGGGGCATGCAGAAATCCAGCATCAGCTTCACACAGGGTTCCTCCACAGCAGTCCAGGCAGCAGAAGCATTGCTTAATCACCCCAATGATCTGCTCAATCAAATTTTGTGTGGCGGCATGCCTTTTATTATAGACATGCTGCCCACATGTGCATGGGCTGCACACCAGTGCCTTAATTGCCTGGCAGAACAACCCAAGGTTGCAACTCAAGAAGGCAGTATGCCAACAGTTCAAGGATCACGTCTAAAAGTAAATCTGGAAGATAAAGGGCATGTGGTGGGAAGAGAAAGCCGGAGAGATCCAACAGTATGCTGATCATCACAACATGCAAAGCTTTTCTGAAGCCACCAGGGCCATCTGGACACCGAAGTCAAGTGGACAAAATGTCCTTTGTTTACAGGATGGCATTTCTCTAACAATGTTATCCGTAAATGCTGGAAAGAACATTTTGAACAACTCCTCAACCATGACTCGACATTGTGATAGCCTCCAGGCTATCCCCTTATGCCCTGTGTTAGAATCCATGGGTGAATCACCATCGATGGGAGAGCTGCAACAAGCAATCGAACAGATGGAAAACAACAAAACAAAACATGATATTCCAGCTGAGGTCTTCAAAGCCGGCGGACTTTTGCTCACATCAAGACTCCATGTCCTCCTCATCCTACAGATTTGGGAGGTGTTACAACCAGATGTGAAAGGTGTTGAGGGGTCTGTTACGATCTTCATCTGGTCTTATTGTAACAGCGTTTAATTTTAAACACGCTGTGTTTTGAGCTCCCCTTTTTGTGAACCCTTGTTCACAGTTTTCCAATTATAAGACAAAGAAACCAATTCACACAGGCTTTCTCAGGTTGAAAGAAGAAAGATGAAATTTTACGAAAAAAAACTCTAATGCGGTTCACGCCTTCGGATATATGACACGGCCACGCTAGCATGCACACGCGATATCACATGCAGATAGGGACAGAAAAAAGAAGAAAATATAGTAGAGAGGTGTTTGAGGCAATATCTTGATACGGTGCTTCGAGCTCACTGTAGTCCTTTTGTAAGTAGTCTTGCTTTTCATTGGGGCCCAGTAGTCTTCTTAAAACCTTGTTCATGTAGGAAACCTTTCTCTCTTTGAGTTTCATGTGTTTTCACAAGATTCAGTTCCATGGGAAGGAGATGGAAGCAAGCAGACAGGAGAGACTGTAATTCTTGCTTCAGTTCCAGGAGAGATCTTTACTCCATGATCACACAGCTTTGTCTCTTTTCAAAATCTGCTTTTCCAGTTTAAAACTCTCCTAGTTGGCCAGCAGGTGGTCACGTGACTGACTGGTTTGACCAGGACTCTTCTGTGTATTATATTCTGTTCCCTTTGTTTCCACATTGTCGGGTACGATGCAAAAATATCTTTCCAGTCAGAGGCTTGCAATTTTTAAGTTTTAATGTTCATATGGTGAAATAATGTGTGCCTCAGTCTTGGCAGGTGGGGGGTTTGCCTGACAGGGGAAAAAGAACTCCACCCCCAACTTTAGCAATGTGACAATTATACCTATCTTCAAGAAGGGAGATAAATCATGCTGTGGAAACAATCAAGGGACTTACCTCTTGTCCATAATAGGGAAAATCCTGACACGCATTCTCCTGAATTGCATACTTCGTGCGGCTGAGGAAATCCTCCCAGACGAACAATGTAGCTTTAGGCCTACCAGAAGAACATCTGACATGGGGCTGGATTTAGGCCTGTCGTTGGGGATCCCGGTACTGGGCCAAAACGGCGAGGGGAACTCCACCTTGGTCTATCGGAGCACCCCCTCCCCCCTATCACCACCCCCCTACCCCCAGCGCCCTGGCGTGATTCAATGGTGCTCAGGCACTTAAGTGTCCAGCGCTGGGATCCCCATCCCTTTAAAGACAGGGATCCTGCCTCCAAGAGCAGCTGGCCAATCAGAGGGATCGTGGCCAGTATTGCAGGAGGCCTGGGAGCAGGCCCAGTGCTGGAAACCAGGACAGGTGGTAAGTGAGGTACTGATGCCGCGGCCAGTACAACAGGCCCTGGCGATGTGCGGGGAGGGGAATGGGGACAAAGGGTGTGCAATGAGTCCGGGATGGGGTGTGTTAGGAAAGGTGGGGTGTTTGCCCATTGGAACACTCCGTGGGCCACAGATTGCCCATTGAGGGCACCCCCCCCACCCTTCCAACACCCCTAGCCTGCAGAGAAGTTACCTCGTTTCACTGGGCGACCTCCCGGCATGGGGGAGGAACCCGCCACTGGCTTAATTCCAGTGGTGGCAGGAAGAGGCCTTAAGTGGCTACAGAGTGGCCACTTAAGGGCCTCAACTGACCTCTGGGCGCGAAGGCCATCATCGGCCTTTTCCGTCCCGGACTTTATCACGGTGAAAGGGGAAGACAATGGGCCCTCCGCCCCCTGCTGCAATTCTATAGCCCCCCCGCCCCACCTCCTAGCCTATTTCTGGGGGGGTATTGACATGTGTGAAGTCAATGGCACCCTACACAATGGGGGAGCATGCAATCATCGTGAAGCAGTGTGCAATCTTCGTGAAGCAGCCTGCTTGCTCCATACAAAGCGTCAGTGACCTCTCTTTTGCAACAATGGGTTGTTACGCCAATATGTTTTGTTGAATGATCATTTTTTTCGTCCACTGACTGGAGATCTGAATTTATGTTTTTTTAAAAGATGTTTTTTAAAAGACAAGCTGCCAGCAAAGTCATCCTTTCAGTTTAAGATGATCACCTAATTTGCAGCACTGTATCCTACACTGGAGAGAGACGAAATGTCTGCTAATTTCCCAGCAAGAACCAAGACCCAGGAAGTTTAAACGAACGATCCATTCTTTCAGCAAGTAGAGAAATACTGTTAACTGCTATGTTTTGAATCACTGAGTGACTGTTAAGTAACAAGTCCCTCTCCATCTATAGTTTTAAGCTGTTTTTTGCAGGGTACTTGCAGGTGGTGGTGTTCCCTTACATTTGCTGCCCTTGTTCTTCTAGCTGGTAAGAGGTCGTGGGTTTGGAAGGTGCTGTCTAAGGAGCCTTGGCGCGTTGCTGCAGTGCATCTTGTAGATGGTACACACTGCTGCCATTGTGCAGCGCTAGTGGAGGAAGTGAATGTTTGTCAATGGGGCGCCAATCAAGCGGGCTGCTTTGTCCTGGATGGTGTCAAGCTTCTTGAGTGTTGTTGGAGCTGCCAACCATCCAGGCAAGTGGAGAGTATTCCATCACACTCCTGACTTGTGCCTTGTAGATGGTAGACAGGATTTGAGGAGTCAGGAGGTGAGTTACTCACCGCAGGATTCCTAGCCTCTGATATGCTTATGTAGCCATGGTATTTATATGGCTACTCCAGTTCAGTTTCTGGTCAATGGTAATCCCGAGGATGTTGATATTGGGAGATTCAACGATTGTAATGCCATTGAATGTCAAGGGGAGATGGTTAGATTGTCTCTTGTTGGAGATGGTCATTGCCTGGCACTTGTGTGGCACGAATGTTACTTGCCAATTATCAACCCAAGCCTGAATACTGTTCCAGGTCTTGCTGCATTTCTACAGGGACTGCTTCAATATCTGTGGAATCGCGAATGGTGCTGAACATTGTGCAATCATCAGCGAACATCCCTACCTCTGACCTTATGATTGAAGGAACGTCATTGATGAAGCAGCAGTTGGGCCTAGGACACTACACGGAGGAACTCCTGCAGTGATGTGCTGGAGCTCAGATGATTGACCTCCAACAACCATCTTCCTTTGCGCTAGGTATGACTCCAATCAGCAGAGAGTTTTCCCCAGATTCCCATTGACTTCAGTTTTACTAGGGCTCCTTGATGCCAAAATCGCTCAAATGCTGCTTTGATGTCACGAGCAGTCACTCTCACCTCACCTCTGGAGTTCAGCTCTTTTGTCCATGTTTGAACCAAGGCTGTAATGAAGTCAGGAGCTGAGTGGCTCTGGCGGAACTCAAACTGAGCATCACTGAGCAGGTTACTGCTAAGCAAGTGCCGCTTGATAGCACTGTCGACGACACTTTCCATCACTTTACTGATGATTGAAAGTCGACTGATGGGGCGGTAATTGGCCGGGTTGAATTTCTCCTGCTTTTTGTGTCCAGGACATACCTAGACAATTTTCCACATTGCCGGGTAGATGCCGGTGTTGTAGCTGTACTGGAACAGCATGGCTAGGGGCGCGGCAAGTTCTGGAGCACAGGTCGTCAGTACTATTGCCGGAATATGGTCAGGGCCCATAGCCTTTGTAGTATCCAGTGCCTTCAGTCGTTTCTTGATACCTCGCTAGTGAATCGAATTGGCTGAAGTCTGGCATCTGTGATGCTGGGGACTTCAGGAGGATGCTGAGATGGATCATCAACTCAGCACTTCTCGCTGAAGATTGTTGCAAATGCTTCAGTCTTATCTTTCGCACTGATGTGCTGGGTTCCCCCATCATTGAGGATGGGGATATTTGTGGAGCCACCTCCTCCAATTAGTTGTTTAATTGTCGACCACCATTTACGACTGGATGTGGCAGGACTGCAGAGCTTAGATCTGATCCGTTGTTTGTGGGATTGCTGAGCTCTGTCTATTGCATGCTGCTTACGCAGTTTGGCACGCATGTAGTCCTGTGCTGTAGTTTCACTAGGTTGACACCTCATTTTGAGGTATGCCTGATGCTGCTCTTGGCATGCCCTCCCGCACTCTTCATTGAACCAGGGTTGGTCTCCAGGCTTGATTGTAGCGATAGAGTGGGGAATATGCCGGGCCATGAGGTTACAGAGATTGTGGTTGAGTACAATTTTGCTGCTGCTGAAGGCCCACAGCATCTCTTGGATGCCCAGTTTTGCATTGCTAGATCTTTTCAAAGTCTATCCCATTTAGCATGGTGGTAGTGCCACAAAACACGATGGAGGGTATCCTCAATGTGAAGGCAGGACTTTGTCTCCACAAGGACTGTGCGGTGGTCACTCCTACCAATATTGCGACAGGCAGATTGGTGAGGACGAGGTCAAGTATGTTTTTCCCTCTTGTTGGTTCCCTCATCATCTGCCGCAGACCCAGTCTAGCAGCTATGTCCTTTAGGACTCGGCCAGCTCGGTCAGTAGTAGTGCTACCGAGCCACTCTTGGTGATGGACATTGAAGTCCCCCACCCAGAGTACATTCTGCACCCTTGCCACCCTCAGTGCTTCCTCCGTGGTGATCAACATGGAGGAGTACTGATTCATCAGCTGAGGGAGGATGGTAGGTGGTAATTAGCAGGAGGTTTCCTTGCCCATGTTTGATCTGATGCCATGAGACTTCATGGGTCCAGAGTCGATGTTGAGGACTCCCAGGTTAACTCCTTCCTGCCTGTATACCACTGTGCCACCGCCTCTGGTGGGTCTGTCCTGCTGATGGGAGAGGACATACCCGGGCATGGTGATGGCAGTGTCTGGGACATTGTCTGTAAGGTATGATTCCATGAGTATGACTATGTCAGGCTGTTGCTTGACTAGTCCATGGGACAGCTCTCTCAACTTTGGCACAAGCCCCCAGATGTTAGTCAGGAGGACTTTGCAGGATCAACAGGGCTGGGTTTGCAGTTGTCATTTTCGGTGCCTAGGTCGATGCCAGGTGGTCCGTCCGGTTTCATTCTGTTTTATTGACTTCGTAGCAGTTAGATACAACTGAGTGGCCATTTCAGAGGGCACTTAAGAGTCAACCACATTGCTATGGGTCTGGAGTCACATGTAGGCCAGACCAGGTAAGGACAGCAGATTTCTGTCCCTAAAGGACATTAGTGAACCAGATAGGTTTTTACAACAATCGACAGTGGTTTCACGGACATCATTAGACTAGCTTTTAATTCCAGATTTATTAATTGAATTCAAATTCCACCTTCTGCTGTGGTAGGATTCGAACCCATGTCCCCAGAGAAATACCCTGGGTCTCTGGGTTACTAGTCCAGTAACAATACCACTACACCACCACCTCCCATGCTCCCTGAATGGCCTGGGTGAATATGGCCTCCTGTTTAGAGCCCTTTTCCTCTTCCGTCATCTTCCAGCAGCTTGTCCCCCTCTGTGTAGCCTCTGCTTATTTGCCCTGTCATGCTGTAGTCCAAGGAGATGCAAGCTATTGTACCCATCAGTTTTGTGCAGAACCCTTGAAGTCAGGACTACGTCCTTCAGCAAGAGCAAAATACTGCGGATGCTGGAAATCTGAAATGAAGACAGAAAATGCTGGAAAGACTGGCGAGAGAAACAGAATTAACATTTCAGGTTGATGACCTTTGATCAGAGGGAAGATAATATTTGGGACTGTCGGTGAGGGGGATCTGGGGTTGCGCTTACTGGTACTGCAGTTGGCTGAGTCAATCACAGACAGAAAAGGGATGTGTTCATTGACTCCTCCCTGCGTCCTCAGAATGTTTCTGATGCAAGGTTATCGACATGAAACATTAACTTCCTTTCTCTCTCCACAGATGCTGCCAGACCTCATAAATATTTCCCGCATTTTCTGTATTTATTTCAGAGTCCTTCAGCACATGCCACACCCTTCCCTGTAGACTTCAGCAATCATGGTTTTCAAAAGGGTATTGAATAACTATCTGTAGAAAAAAAAATTGCAGGGTTATCGGGAAAAGGTATGGGAGTGGGACTAGCTGCATTGGTTCTGCAGAGAGCTGGCATGGGCAAAATGGCCTCCTTCTGTGCTGTAACCATTCTATGATTCTATTTATAACAGTACAAACCACCAAACACTTCTACAGACCTAGCAACCGTGAGTAGAAAGCAATCAGCAACGAACCTGTCAGAAGCTCCATCGAAAGAGGGGTGATGAGGTGGTGATGGATTCCTTCGTGCTGCTTTTTTTTCTTTCATGAGATGTGAGTGTCACTGGCAAGATCAGCATTTGTTGCCCATCCCTAATTGCCCTCGAAAGGGTGGTGGTGAGCTGCATTCTCGAACTGTTGCAGTCCATGTGGTGTAGGTACACCCATAGTGCTGTCAGGAAGGGAGTTCCAGGATTTTGACCCAGTGACGGTTAAGGAACAGCAGGGGAATCGATCCAAGTCAGGATGCTGTGTGAGTTGGAGGGGAACTTGCAGGTGCTGGTCTTCCCCTGCATCTGTTGCCCTTTTCCTTGTAGTGCAATCGGCCATTTCTTGATATCACGTGGAGTGAATTGAATTGGCTTAAGACATCTGTGATGCTGGGGACCCCAGGAAGATGGCTTGCTCAGCCATATCAGAGGGCAGTTAAAAGTCAACCACATTGCTATGGGTCTGGAGTCACACATAGGTCAGACCAGGTAAGGATGGCAGCTTTCCTTCCCTAAAGAACATTAGTAAACCACATGGGCTTTTATGACAATCAGATAGTTTCATGGTCACCATTAGTGAGACTAGTTTCTTATTCCACCAGCTGCAGTGGTGGGATTTGAACTCGTGTCCCCAGAGCTGAACACATGTTTCGCTGTGCAAGGTTAGGAGAGGGCATTAGCTGGAGTGGTGAGCTCTGATATGGTATCGATGGCATCAAATCAGCTTTATATGCTGATTGACATCACAATCTGTCTACTCTATATGCCTTCATCAAAATGGCATCCAGCGTGGCTGGCACCAGTCATGTGCAAGCATGCACTCGCCATGGATGCCATTCTGGAATAAAAATGGCACCCATACTGTGATAATTGGGATGTTATGCAAACAAATTTCATGGCCATATTGTGCACACTGTGTATGTTTGCTTATTAGATATCATGGGCTGGATTTTACAAGCCCTCTGGGGACCAGCTGGGAGGCGGGGTCCAATAAAATGGAACAGGAAGGCAAGGGGTGGCATGCCTGTCTTCTTCCCACTGCCATGCCATCTAGCTAGTGGAGGGGAAGGTGCCAGTCGGTCCTCCGACCACAGGTCAATTGAGCCACTAAATTGGCCAATTAAGGACCTATTCCCACCACTGCTGGCATTTTAAAAGCAGCAGGGGGCCCTCCATTGTGTGGGGAGACCACCAGGTAAACCATGGTGGCCTTCCAGCAGGTTCGGGGGGTGGAGGCCCTCCCATTCAGGAACTCTTTGGCTCATGGAGGGGCCCCCAGCAGCAATGGCCACACCCGCGGCAACCACACCACCTGCCCTCACCAACCGGCCTCCTCCCCTTGTCTGGATCTGCCTGACTGGCCCTGAGCCACCAGACTCCACTTACCTGATAGTGAGGGCACCATCCATTCCATTGTATCCTCTTCTTCCAGGTGCTGTCCCAACAGAGACAACTGCTCCCGGTGGCTCCAATTGGCCTGCAGCTGCTGGAGTGGGTGGCCGCCCCAGTCTGCCACCGGGCAAGATGCAGCCCAGAGTTCCACAAATCACCAAAGATAGGTCGCCCCCATCCCTACAACCCACCACCTGCTTTCAGGCCGATTGGCAGGCCCCACTCCACGATGACTAAATCGAGCCCCATGTGTATGACACTTTTGGCCATTTATTTTACATTTTTACACATTTGTTATGTTAAAGCAGTAATAAGCAGGCTGAAGAAAAGTGGATCTAAGACTAGTATTTTAAACTTAAATAAGGGCAACTATGTGGGCATGAAAGCTGAGCTAGCTGAAGTGAACTAGGTTACCAGGCTAGGAGATAGATTAATAGAGAAGCAGTGACAGACATTTAAGGGGATATTTCAGAATACTCAGAATAAGTATATTCCTCCTATAAAGAAAATTTCTAAGGGGAGGACCCACCATCATTGGTTAACTAAAGAAGTTAAGGAAAGCATCAAACTTAAGGAAAAAGCATATAATTGCGCAAAGATGAGTGGCAGGTCAGACGATTGGTCGGAATACAAAGAACAGGAGAGAATGACCAAAAGGTTAATCAGGAGAAAGAAATTAGAGTACGAGAGGAAGCTAGCTAGAAATGTAAAAACAGATAGCAAGAGTTTCTACAGGTATTTAAAAAGAAGAGTAAGTAAAGTGAGTGTTGGTCCTCTACAGAGTGAGAATGGGGAGTCAATAGTAGATAATAAGGAAATGATGGATGAAATTAACAAATATTCTGCTTCTGTCTTCACTATAGAGGACACAAAAACATTCCAGTGATAGCTGTAAATCAGGAGGTGGAAGGAAGAGAGGAACTTGGCGAAATTACAATCACCAAAGAAGCAGTACTGAGCAAACTCATGGAGCTGCAGGCTGACAAGTCCCTGGGTCCTGATGGACATCATCCTAGGGTCTTGAAAGAGGTGGCTAATGAGGCAGTAGATACATTGGTGTTAATTTTTCAAAATTCACTAGATTCTGGAAAGGTTCTATCAGACTGAAAGTAGCAAATATAACCCCTCTATTCAAGAAGGGGGGGAGGCAGAAAACATGTAACGAGGGGCCAGTTAGCTTGATGTCTGTCGTGGGGAAGATGTTAGAATCGATCATTAAGGCAGTTATAGCTGGGCACTTAGAAAACCTCAATGTAATTGGGAATAGTCAGCATGGCTTTGTGAAAGGGAAATCATGTTTCACCACTTTATTTGAGTTCTTTGAAGAGTAACATGCGCTGTGAATAAAGGGGACCGTACTGTACTTGGATTTCCAGAAGGCATTTGACAAGCTGCCACATAAAAGGTTATTGCACAAAGTAGAAGCTCATGGTGTAAGGGGTAACAAAGCATGGATAGAAGATTGGCTGCCTGGCAGAAAACAGAGTATAAATGGGTCCTTTTCTGATTGGCAGAATGTGACGAGTGGCATCCCGCAGGGGTCTGTGCTGGAGCCCCAATTTTTTACAACTTATATCAATGACTTCGATGAGGGGAGCGATGGCATGGTAGCTAAATTTGCAGATGACACAAAGTTAGGTAGGAAAGTACGTTGTGAAGAGGAAATAAGGAGGTTGTAGATGATATAGGTAGGTTGAGTGAGTGGGCTAAAATCTGGCAGATGGAGTACAATGTGGGAAAATGTGAAGTTTTTCACTTTGGTAGGAAGAATAAAAAAGCAGAGTATTACTTAAACGGAGAACAACTGCAGAATTCCGAGGTGTAGAGGGATCTAGATGTTCTAGTGCATGAGTCACAAAAAATTAGTATGCAGGTACAGCAAGTAATAAAGAAGGCTAATGGAATGCTATCCCTTATTACAAGAGGAATTGAAAATAAAAGTAAGGATGTTATGCTTCAGTTACACAGGGCATTGGTGAGACCACATCTCAAATACTGTGTGCAGTTTTGGTCTCCTTATTTAAGGAAGGATGTAAATGTGTTGGAGGCAGTTCAGAGGAGGTTTACTAAATTGATGCCTGGAATGAACGCATTGTCTTATGAGGAAAGGTTGGACAGACTGGGTTTGTTTACACTGGAGTTTCGGAGAGTGAGGGGAGACTTGATTGAAGTATATAAGATCCTGAACGGTCGTTACAAGGTGGATGTGGAAAGGATGTTTCCTCTTGTGGGTGAGTCCATAACTAGGGGGCACTGTTTTAAAATTAGGGTCACCCTTTTAGGATAGAGATGAGGAGAATTTTTTTCTCTCAAGAGGGTTGTGCGACTTTGGAACTCTCTGCCTCAGAAAGTGGTAGAGGGTTATTGAATATTTTTAAGGCGGAGGTAGATAGATTCTTGTTAGGCAAGGGAATCAAAGGTTACTGCAGGTAGATGGGAATCTGGAATTCAAAACACAAACAGATCGGCCATGGTCTTATTGAATGGCAGAGCGGGCTCGAGGGACCGAATGGCCTACTTCTATTCCTAATTTGTATATTCGTATGTTTATATGTTTGGTTAAAAAAAAAATCTGAGTGACTTGAGGTTTTTATTGATAGTTTTACTCATGCTTAGTTATAGAATTTGATTTGCTGCTGCTTTTGAAATATGAAATTTGAGCCAAAGGGGTGAAAGTGTGACACAGAAAGTTGGATATATCCATGTAATAGGAATAGTGTGAGGGCTAAAGTGTGGCAGATAAAATGTATATCAAACATAGCACTATTATAATCTTATTAGCACAACCCTCTTCCTGTCAGCTCCAGGTCATAAGCATCCAGCCTTAATTATGCTGATGTGTCATTTTAGATGTAAACCATGGCTCAGTGGTAACACTCTCACTTCTGAGTCAGAGGCTGTGCTTTCTAGTCCCACCCCAAAGACTGGAGCGCATAATCTAGACTGACATTTCAGTACAGTGCTAAGGATTGCTTTTCTGTCACAAGTATCATCTTTCAGACGGCATGTTAAACTGACACCCTGTCAGCCCTCTCATGTGGCTAGAAAAGATCTCATGGCACTATTTCAAAGAAAAGCATGTGAATTTTCCCAGTGTCTTGGTCAATATTTATTCCTCAATCAACATCACTAAAAAACAGATTATCTGGCCATTTGTTTCATTGCTGTTTGTGAGACCTTGCTATGTGCAAGTTGGCTGCCGCGTTTCCTACATTACGACAGTGACTAAACTTCAAAAGCACTGAATTGACTGTGAAGCGCTTTGAGGCTTCCGAGGTCATGGAAGGTACTATATATGCAAGCTCTTTGCCATTATTTTTAATGTATTCATACTGGATCTCTTGTGATATTGCTCATAGAAAGTCAGGTAATGCAGTTCTATACCATCCAATGCACAATGTATTAATCTGCTGGTAAGGTGCAACTGTAATATAGAATGATACAGCACAGGAAGAGGCCATTTGACCCATCATGCAAGTTCCGGTTCTTTTAAGAGCTATACAACTAGCCCCAAATTTCCCACTGCCCTGCAAATTTTTCCTGTTCAAGTGTATACCCATTTCAATCTTGAAAGTTACAATTGATTGTCCTGCCGCACCCTTTCGGGTAGTGCATTCCAGATCATAACAACTCGCTACATAAAAATATTCTCCTCAGCTCTCCTCAGATTCTTTTGCTAATTACCTGCCAGTGGAAATAATTTCTCCTTATTTACTTTATCAAAACACTTCATAATTTTGAACACCTCTATTAAATCTGCCCTTAATCTTTTCTTCTATAAGGAGAACCAACCCAGATTCTCTAGTTTCTCCACATAACTGAAGCCCCTCATCCCTTTAAGGTTACAAAATCTTACGTTAAACAAAAAAGTCCTAGCTCGTTCAGAGGTTAATTGTTATTTGGTTGAGGAACTTTGAAAATTGGGATATGCTTATCAGTTTTAGGTTTCTGCTCAGATGAATGCAACATTTTAAGGTATTTTGCATCTGTAATAAAGTGTGCTCTCTGCGGTGTACCATTCCCATGTGCAGACTTACATTTTATTTGAATGTGCTAGCTGATAACCTATGGTACTGCTCATGGAAAGTCAGAGATGATAATCTTTTGTCCACTCATCCAACAGTTTGTGGTATTAAACCCTCTCTCTATTACTTTTATCTTGTACATCACTTTGTGTTGTTCCAATCCTCCATGTTCTGACTTCTCCCTAATCACCTGTGCATGACTGGGTATGTCACAGGCTAAATGAGTGTAGGAAATGGTGAGTACTGGCAACACACCAGGACAAAGCTGTGTTGTCAGAAGCTTTAGGCCCCAAATTTGAATGGGGCAACTAAGTGCATGTGTCAGGCAAGCCTCCACCTGCCAAGACTGAGGCACACATTATTTGCCACATGAACATCAAAACTTAAAATTGCAAGCCCCTGACTGGGAATACATTTGCATAGTAACAGACAGTGCTGGAACAATGGGGACCCAGTCGTTGCTTCCCCAATACACAAAAGAAGTAGTCAGACCAGTTTTGGTCACATAACTGACTGATTGTTGGAATGTTTGAATTTGAACTTCCAACAAAAGATTTGAACTGAGAAAGCGTGTGCTCCTGGAACTGAAGCAGAACTTCCTCTCCTGCCTGCCTACTTCTATCTTTTTTCTCACGAAACTGAAGAATCTTGTGAAGAAACGTGAACCTCAAAGACAGAAAAGTCTCCTACGTGGAACAAGGTTTAAGAAGAATACTGGGCCCCAACGAAAAGCAAGACTATTTACAAAAGGACTACAGTGAGCTCGAAGCACAGTGAACACGAAACTCTTCTGATATTGCCTCAAACCCCTCTCTACTATATTTTCCTCTCTTCTTTTCTGTCCCTATTTGCATGTGTGTATCGCGTGTGCATGCTAGCATGGGCATTAACCCTATTAGAGTTTAAGGTTTAATAAATTTCATTTTTCTTCTTTAAACCGAAGAAAGCCTGTTTATGCTCATTTCTTTGTCTTATTATTGGAAAGCTGTGAACAAGGATTCACAAAGGGGGAGCTCAAAACATAGTGTGTTTAAAATTAAATCCTGTTATAACAAGACCAGGTGAAGACAGCAAAAGACCCCTAGACACCTTTCTCACCTGGTCGTAACAGAAATTTGGGTGCTAGCATCCGGATTTTTACCCACAGACGAACTGCTACCTCTAATGGTTTACACAGGGATGCTGCAGATGTAGACTAGTGCACAGCAGGTGAGCGAGGGTGATGTGTTGCTTGCAGAGCTCATGTCGGTTCCTATGGAGCAGACAGCCTTTGTCTGATAAGCCACTTCCGTACGACCCTAGCTCACTGCTAGCCCTATGTGCATAGCCTGGGTGCCATCTGCCCTCCCATGCATCTTTCATGTTGTAGGTCTTCAGCGTCCTCATATTCCGAGGAGGAATCTTGTTGACGTCTCTCCTCATCATGCCAGGCCTGGCCCCTATTTGTGCAAAGCAGCAAAGAAAGGAGCTGGCCTTTTCGTCCCGTAGTACAGGGCACCACCCTATCCATACAAGCACTGGAGACGCTCTGTCAGCATGCCGATCTCCTGCTCAATGGTGGCTCATGTAGCTCAGTGGCTGACATTGTATCTCTCCTCTGCAGCAGTGGTGAAGTCTCTCATTGGTGTCGGGAGCCATGTCTGCAAAGGATAGCCCTTATCTCCAAGAAGCCACCCCTCCGTCTGAGCCAGTTCAGTGAACAGCGGTGGCAGCCGGGACTGGCACAAGACCCAGGTGGCATGGCAGCTGCCTGAGAAGTGGTCACACATTCGCTGCAAGCAGCCGCGGTGTTCACATACCAGCTTCACCTAGATTGAGAGAGCTCCTTTAATGGTGATGTCTGTAGGTGGTAGCCTGGCAGTAGGCCTGATGGACACATGAGTGCAATCTATGAACATTATAACCTATGGTTCTCCGGCAATGGTGCCAGAACCACTGGCCCTCTTGGCCTGGCTGTGAGAGTCCGTCCTGAAGCAGACATCCTTATTGGCCCTCCGGTGCAAGGCACTGGTGACCTCCCTGATGCAGCGGTGCACTGCTGACTGTGTGACCGCACAAAGGTCTCTGGTGGGCCCCTAGAAGGCTGCAGAGGCATCAGGCGTGAGAACCGCAACTACTAAGAGGAACAAAGGTATGGGATGTCCACCGGAGCTCATGGGCTGCAGGTCATCCTTGAGCAGGGGAGAGATACGTTAGAGGCCTGCTACCTGACCCGAACCTAGTGGGACCCGACACATGGTTCGGGTTGGGTCGGGCCCATCTTCAGGGTACGACGTTCGGGCTTGGGTCGGGTCGGGCCGAGTCCAAGTCGAGTCGGGTTGGGTCGGGCCGGACACACATGGTAAGTGCTCTGCCGGTAAGTATTGAAATTAAAAAAACTTACCTGAGCTGGGAGTCCAGGACGAAACTGAGTCTGCGCAGTGAGCGAGTGACATCATGATGATGTCATCGCGCAGGCGCTGCAGGGTCGTGGAGATTCCGAGTTTGAAGCTAAGTAAAGGGATGGTCGGGTCGGGCTCAGGTCGGGTCGAGTCGGGGCAGGTTTGGGTCGGGGTGGGCTTGGGGCAAAATCAGAGGGATTCAGGCTGGGTTGGGCTCAGGTCTGTGGTGTTTCGATCGGGTTCAGGTTGGGTTCTTTTTTCCCGAGCTGAGCGGGCCTCTAAGATAAGTGTCACCACCTTCTCTATATGCGCAATCTCCTCTAACACTGGTGCTTTAACATCCGATGGCATGTCATGTGGGGCCTGTAGATGCACGGCAACCGTAATGGCGGACTCCCTTTGGGGGCTGCTGTTTGCAACCGGGGGCCTCTACATGGATCGCACCTGCCTGTTGGGATTGCCTCTGGCACATACGGATCTTCACATGCAGAGGATCACACAATGTAGGATGAGCAATACCTATTTCCATGTGATAAGGAAAGTTGAACCCTGCATGTAGTCGACGGGTACATCAGCTGCTTTCCTGGATCAACAATGTGGCGTGCCATGGCATTGCCCATCTTGGCCAACATTCAGTGGCACAGCATGACCACATCAAGATCCTATCAGCTGAATCGACTGCCCCACCATCCATAAAACCTTAATGCTCCTGCCCTTTCTGGCACCCTCCCCACACAGGGTGCCGAGTGTGCTATTGCCCCCTCACAAACACAAAGCGTACACTGTTGACGGAGGGATGGTACACGGTACCTCCCTTCATGCCAGCACAGTTTTCCCTCCAGTAATCCCAGACCCCCTACCTTTCAGAATGCAGAGTGAGACCTTTGTATATCCCCCCTCCCTCCTCCCTTCCAGAATGCAGAGTTAGACCCCTGTGTATCCCCTCTCCCTCTTCCCTTTAAGAAAGCAGAGTTAGACCCCTGTGTATCCCCTCTCCCTCTTCCCTTTAAGAAAGCAGAGTTAGACCCCTGTGTATCCCCCCTCCCCCCTCCCTTCCATAACGCAGAGTGAGGACCTTTCAGATCGTGAATGGGACGGCACATAACGGCCGCCCGTTCAACGAAAAATCCGGCAGTGTTGGTGGAGAGGCGGAGGGGTGCATAATCAGCATAAGCATTACCATATGCTAATTGTGGTGCCGCCGGCGTGCGGCGGGGGCGCACCAAGGTCCCGCCGCCGCCAGTAAAATGCGGCGGGCCCATCTTGATGCCGCGGGTCGAGGCGGGCCTCTCCCTGCAGTATTCTACCGGTCCCCACGCCGCGATCCGTGGCGTTGAGGGGCCAGTAAAATTCAGCCCAGTGTGTTTCAAATTAAACCCTGTTACAATAAGATCAGGTGAAGACAGCAAAAAACCCCGAGACAGCTTTATCACCTGGTCATAACAGAGAGTCACTGGGTATCAACCAACAAGAAGCAGCTAACTTAAATGGCAGGTTACAGCGCAGAAAACAAAAATGGTGCATGAACCCATAAGATTTGGGAGAATGCTATCTTGACCATCCAGCCAATTAGAAGTATAAGTAATGCAGTACTCCCACAGTACTATCGAGCTTGGAGATTCAACAGGTGGACTAAATATCACAATCAATAAGCACCACTGAAATTAACACTAAAATTTAAGCATTACAACAAAAGCATGATGGAAATAGACTGCCACTATGGTACAACAAAATATAACAATGTCATGCCACAGGAAGGGTGACGTAAATAGGAAGTGCATGAGATGCGCAAAACTTTTAAAATACTTTAAAATATAGGATAGATATATCGATAGATAATTACAGTTCTTGATTCTGGAGAGGTTTTTGGCCTTGCAGCACTTTCAGGTATTACAGGTTTTTTCCTCTGATTAGACTCTATGGCTGCAAAACAATAATAAACAAAAATTAAAAGCAATTTCTTCTTATCCCAGGTAGGTTGTCACAAGGTGTTTATAATGGACATGAATGTTCCACTAACGACACAATTTTAAAAAAACCAAAATGGGTAGTTGAAAGGGTAATGTCATTTTCACTCAATCCTTTCAAACATATATTTATTCACTCATTCGCATGCATACACTCACTCTGCGCTACACAATGAAATAAACTGTATATGTTCAGGATAATATTTTCATAGCTTACAAACATGTAAAGAGATAACAGTTATTTTGACACAACTTTCAAAAAATATTTACAAGTCTTCCAACCCCCTGTGGCACTGAACCATACAGTCCTGGAAAGTCCCAGGTTTGATCCCTATTCTGTGGCAAGTTAGGTGATTTCAGCCAAGTCTGGAGAGACGATTAATGGACTTAGCACATTCAAGTGAATCACAGAATCATGGAGCATAGAAGGAGGCCATTCAGTCCCGCCTGCCTACGCCGATTCTTTGATAGAGCTGTGCAAGTTAGCCGCACACCGCACCTTTATCTGCATAATCCTGCAACTTAGTCCTCTTTGAAATTTTCTATAGAATCTGCTTCCAACACCCTTTCAGATAGTGCTCGCCATTGTTAACAACCCTCTCTGTGATGAAAAAAAAACTCTCCTCATTTTCCCTCTACTTCTTTTGCCAATTATTTTAAAGCTATAACCTCTGGTTGCTGACCCACTTTCCAGAGAAAACAGTTTCTCCCTACTTAATCTTTCTAAACCCCTCATGATTACAATATTAGAACTCCCCTTAACCTTCTCTGCTCAAAGCAGAACAATTCCAGCTTCTCTAATCTCTCCATGTAACTTAAGTCCCTCATCCCTGGTATCATCCTGGTAATCCTCCTTATCAGCACCCTCTCAAGACGCTGACATCCTTTCAAAAGTGTGGCACCCAGAATTGTAGACAATATTCCAGCTAAGGCCTAACCAGTAATTTGTGCAGGTTTAACATGACAACTTTGTTTGTGTATTCAAAATGGCACTTTCTTGAGCACCTTTTCAACTTTGCCCTTCCACCTTCAAAGAAATGTGAATATGCCCAAGTCCCTCTGTTCTTGCACTGACCTCAAAAAAGTACCATTTAGATTATACTGCTACTCCTTGCTGTTCCTCCCAAAGTGCATAATTTAACACTTCTTCGCATCTGCATTTTTCACCAGTCTTTCTATGCACTCCTGAAATCTGCTACTATCATGTTCACTATATACTACACTGCCGAAGAACATCTGCAAACTGCAAAATTGTACTCCCTTTTTGTAAGTCCTGGTCATTTGTTTTGTATATATAAAAACAAACGCTGGTCCTAATACTGACCCCTGGGGAACCCCTCTGCATGACTTTTTTCAGTCAGAAAAACATCTGTACACCACTAGTCTCTGACTCCTATCTCTTAGTCAATTATGCACCCAAGTTACCACCATCCCTTTAGTACCATGTGCTTCTATTTTCCAATTAAATCTGTTATGTGGTACTTTAGCCAATGCCTTTTGTAGTTCTAAAATAAAAGCAAACTACTCTGAATGCAGGAATTCTGAAATAAAAACAGAAAGTGCTGGAAATGCTCAGCAGGTCTGGCAGCATCTGTGCAGAGAGAAACAGAGTTAACGTTTCAGGTCGATGACCTTTCACCAGAACTGGCAAAGGTTAGAAATGTAATAGTTTTGAGCAAGTGAAAGGGGGGAGGGTTTGAAGAAGAACAAAAGGGAAGGTCTGTGATAGGACAGAGGGCAGGAGAGAGTAAATGATAAAGATGTCATGGCGAAAAGACAAAGGGAGCAGCAATGTGGTTGAATTTTAAATGGCTTCTGAAATGGCATAGCAAGCCACTCAGTTGTATCAAACTGCGAGAAAAAAGTCTAAAAGGAAAGAAACCAGATGGACCACCCGACATCGCCCTAGGGCACCGGAATTGACAACGGCAAACCCAGCACTGTCAATCCTGCAAAATCCTCCTTATTAACGTCTGGGGGCTTGTGCCAAAATTGGGAGCGCTGTCCCATAGACTAGTCAAGCAACAGCCTGACATAGTCATACTCATGGAATCATATCTTACAGCCAATGCCCCTGAAACCACAATCATCCTCCCTGGGTATGTCTTGACCTACCGACAGGACTGACCCAGCAGAGGAGGAAGCACAGTGGTATAAAGTCGGGAGGGAGTGGCCCTTGGAATCCTCAACATTGACTCCAGACCCCACGAAGTCTCTTGGCATCAGGTCAAACATGGGCAAGGAAACCTCCTGCTGATTACCACCTACTGTCCTCCCTCAGCTGATGAATCAGTACTCCTCCATGTTGAACACCAACTGGAAGAAGCATTGAGGGTGGCAAGGGCACAGCATGTACTCTGGGTGGGGACTTCAATTGTCCATCACCAAGAGTGGCTCGGCAGCACCACAACTGACAGAGCTGGCCGAGTCCAAAAGGTCATAGCTGCCAGACTGGGCCTGCAGCAGGTGGTGACAGAGCCAACAAGAGGGAAAAACCTACTTGACCTCGCCCTCACCAACTTACCTGTCGCAGATGCATCTGTCCATGACAGTATTGGTAGGAGTGACCATCGCACAGTCCTTGTGAAGACGAAATCCTGTCTTCCCATTGAGGTAACCCACCATCATGTTGTGAACCACTACCACCATGCTAAATGGGATAGATTTTGAATATACCTAGCAACTTAAAACTGGCATCCATGAAGCGCTGTGGGCCATCAGCAGTAGAATTGTATCAGCACTATTTCCTTCCTTGTTAGGCCAGAAACATACCGGTTGAGGAAATTCTCTTGTGCACATTTTAGAGATTCTTCAACCTCCTTGCCCTTTACTGTTTTATCCCCAGTCTAATTGAAGTTCCTTGCTATTACATTTACATTTCCCTGAAATTGCCTACAGATTTGTTCCTCTATCCCCTTCTCACAATGTGGGGGTCTGTAGTAAACATCCAGCAATGTAACAATTCCTTTTCTGTTCCATAACTCTAGCCAAATAGATTCAGTCTTTAAACCCTCGAGTTACTTGTTGTTCTGTAGAACTGTACCCCCACACCCCCTCCCTCACCTCAACTCCTTTCTTTATTTCCTTTCTTATCCATCCTGAATACATTGCAACCAGGAATGTTTAGTTCTCATTCATGCTCATGACTCTCATAGCCTCTATATCAAAACCCCTAGTGGCAACGTGTGCCTGCAGCTCAATCAACCTTATTTTGTTACACTACTCACATTAACACACATGACTTCCAATATCATGTTAGTCAGCTTTGCTTTTCTCCTCCATCTAATTTCTGCTATTTCTACATTATTCCTTATAAGAACATAAGAAATAGGAGCAGCAGTAGGCAATTCAGCCCCTCGAGCCTGCTCCGCCATTCAATACGATCATGGCTGATCTCATTTCAGCCTTAACTCCACTTTCCTACCCGTTCTCCATAACCCTTCAACCCATTACTAATTAAAAATCTGTCTATCTCCTCCTTAAATTTACTCAATGTCCCGGCATCCTCCGCACTCTGGGGTAGTGAATTCCACAGACTCACGACCATTTGAGAGAAGTAATTTCTCTTCATCTCTGTTTTAAATCTGCTACCCCTTATCCTAAAACTATGACCTCTCGCTCTAGATTGCCCCACCAGAGGAAACATCCACTTTATGTCTACTTAGTCAATCCCCTTAACCTCAATTAGATCTCCTCTCATTCTTCTAAACTCCAGAGAGTAAAGGCCTAAACTGCTCAATCTCTCTTCATAAGACAAACCCCTCATCTCTGGAATCAATCGAGTGAACCTCCTCTGAACTGCCTCCAATGCAACTACATCCCTCCTCAAGTAAGGAGACCAAAACTGAATGCAATACTCCAGGTGCGGTCTCACTAATGCTTTGTACAGTTGCAGCAACACTTCCCTACTTTTATACTCTATTCCTTTAGCAATAAATACCAAAATTCCATTTGCCTTCCTTATTACTTGCTGCACCTGCATAGTAGTTTTCTGCGATTCATACACGAGGACACCCAGATCCCTCTGCACCAAAGAACTCTGAGGTTTCTCTCCATTTAGATAATAATTTGCCTTTCTGTTCTTCCGACCAAAATGGATAACCTCACACTTATCCACGTTAAACTCCATCTGCCAAATTTTGGCCCATTCACCTAACCTATCCATATCCATTTGTAAATTTCTTAATTCTTTATTGCAACTTACTATCCCACCTATTTTAGTGTCATCTGCAAATTTGGCTATAATACCTCTATCCCTGCATCCAAGTCATTAATAGGTTGTAAACAGTTGGGGCCCGAGGACTGAACCCTGTGGCACCCCACTAGTTACATCTTGCCAACCAGAAAAGGACCCATTTATCCCAACTCTCTGTTTTCTGTTGGTTAGCCAATCCTCTATCCAAGCTAATAAATTGCCCTTAACCCCAAGTGATCTTACCATGTGTATTCACCTTTTGTGCAGCATCTTATCAAATGCCTTCTGGAAGTCCAGATATACTACATCTACAGGATCCCCATTATCCACTTTGCTTGTTACAGCTTCGAAGAACTCTAGCAAATTAGTCAAACACGATTTACCCTTCATAAAACCATGCTGACTCTGATGGTTTGCATTTTAACTTCATAAATGTCCTGTTATTACTTCCTTAATAGTGGATTCTAACAATGACAGATGTTAAACTAACTGGTCTATAGTTTCCCACTTTCTGCCTCCCTCCCTTTTTGAATAAGGGCGTTATATTAACTGTTCTCCAATCCACTGGAACCTTTCCCACATCCAGGGAATTTTGGAATATTATAACCAATGGATCCACTATCTCCACTGCCACTTCCTTTCAGACCCTAGGATGCAGGCCATCAGGCCCTGGGGACTTGTCTGCCTTCAATCCCAATAGTTTGCTCAGTACTTTTTCCCAGTGATGATGACTGTTCTAAGTTCCTCCCTTTCTATAACCTCTGTGTTACCTGTTACTATTGGGATGGTACTGGTGTCCTCCACCGTGAAAACTGAGGCAAAATACTGATTTAGTGTCTCTGCCATTTCTCGTAACTCCCCAGTCACATCCTCCAAAGGACCAACATTCACTTTAGCTACTCTCTTCCCTTTTATATACTTATAGAAGCTTTTTTGTCCCTCCTAGTTTTCTATGCACCTTGGCTCTCTTCTCTGCTGCTGTGTACTACAAAATAGGAGAAAATTGATCAAGACTTCTGCTATTTGGTAGTTCCTATTGGAAAGTGCCCACTTGTGCCTTGGGCGAGAACAGAATCAGGACTGGCTGTTGTTGTCATCATGAGAAAACAGCCTGCTCACTCTACTGGTCCTCACTTGCACATAAAGAATTCCCCTGATCAAGATACAGGAGCAGCCCAACCTGCTCTTGCACTGCAGCCATGAGTTAACACTGGAAGAGGAGGGGAAAAAATTGAAGGATAAACAAAAACACTATTGGTCCTTAAGATCCTACTAACACAAATATTTATTTGATAAAAATATATTCGGAAGGGTTAAATACAGAAAACTGTTCTGCTCAGATATTATGAAGGAGGGAAAAGGGAGAGATGGAGGGATGGATTGATAGAGAGATAGGAAGGAAGGAAGAGAGACAGACTTGCATTTATATATCACTTTTTACCTCCACTGGACGTTTCAAAGCGTTTTCCAGTCATCAAAGTACATTTTCTTTTGGAAGTGTAGTCACTGTTACAATGTAAGTAACATGGCAGCCACTTTGCAGATAGCAAGCTCCCACAAACAGGAATGTGATAATGACCAGATAATATGTTTTTTGTGATGTTGATTGAGGGATAAATATTGGTCAGGACACCCCTATTCAAGAAAGGAGGAAGACAGAAAGCAGGAATCTATAGGCCAGTTAGCCTAACATCTGCCATTGGGTAAGTACTAGAATCCATTATTAAGGAGGTAGTAGCAGGACATTAAGAAAACAATAATACAATCAGGCAGAGTTAATGTTTTATGAAAGGCAAATCGTGTTTGACAAATTTATTAGTGTTCTTTGAGGATGTTACAAGCACGATGGATAGAGGGGAACCAGTCGATGTTGTGTATTTGGTTTTCCAAAAAGCATTCAATAAGATGCCACAATCAGATCAGCCATGATCTTATTGAATGGTGGGGAGCAGGCTCGAGTAGCCATATGTCCGACTCTTGCTCCTATTTCTATGATCTTCAAAATAATGCCATGAGATCTTTTACATCCACTGATCATCACATCTGATCCGTACAACGACACCTTCAACAGTGCAGCGCTCCTTCCATACTGCACTGGAGTGTCAGCCTTGATTTTTGTGCTCAAGTCCTGGAGTGGAGCTTGAACTCAGAACCTTGTGGCTCAGAGGCGAGAGAGTGCTACCAACTGAACCATGGCTGACAAATAGATTAAAAACTCTGATCTCTCCATTGAAAAGGAATATTGAGCACAGCACAGTTTTGCCAGGATCAATTTATTCAGTTCAAGTCTTCAAAATATGAAGTAATAAATGGCTGATATTGTAGTTCCATTTGGCTTCAGTGGAAGTCTATAAATTGTAGGTTAACTATTGTAGTGCCTTTTTGAAATTGCTCTTTTTATATTGCCTTGGCTAGTAATGAGCAAATGTATTAGTGTAATGAGAAAAGTTCTGGAGAAATGAATGAAGGATTCAATCCTGCTTATCATTCCATATAAAGTGCGTCAAAAATGTGTTACATAAAATTGAATTTTTTTTCTATGTACCCAAATTGCACAAAATCAGCTGATGGGTTTTATCTGAAATTAAGTAGGAAATTATTTTCCTGCTCTTCCAACTCCATAATGAGCCAAATGCTGTTAGGGGCAAGTTTGAGAATCCTATCTTCTACTACAGGCTCACTATATAATTATTGGACCAAACACACAGTGGCGCAGTGGTTAGCACCGCAGCCTCACAGCTCCAGCGACCTGGGTTCAATTCTGGGTACTGCCTGTGTGGAGTTTGCAAGTTCTCCCTGTGTCTGCGTGGGTTTCCTCCGGGTGCTCCGGTTTCCTCCCACATGCCAAAGACTTGCAGGTTGATAGGTTAATTGGCCATTATAAATTGCCCCTAGTATAGGTAGGTGGTAGGGAAATATAGGGACAGGGTGGGGATGTGGTAGGAATATGGAATTAGTGTAGGATTAGAACAAATGGGTGGTTGATGGTCGGCACAGACTCGGTGGGCCGAAGGGCCTGTTTCAGTGCTGTATCTCTAAACTAAACTAAACAGTCTATGCACAGAAGTTGGCAAATCGATAGACACCTGAACCAGAAAACAGGTACACAGGGATATTCTCCACTGGGAAAAATAGAGGGATTATCCACCAACACAGCAAGTGTAAAATTTGGGGAATCTGAAGATTTAAACCATGTTTGCTGGGAGAAAATTCTCCAAGCACATATTGCAAACACCTGTGAAGTACAGAAAATGCTGTGTACATGCACAACCATATAGGCCAAGGTCTTTACAAAGTAAGTAAACTTGGTGACATTGCCTTTATTTCTTTATAAATGGGACTCATTTTATTAGCCTATTCAAAATTATATTAAAATGGAAAACCTAAAAAGGTGAATCCCTTCAAAAATAACTCATTTTACCATCATTATCATCAGAGTAAAGGTCTTAGTTTTCAGGAAGTTAAAATGGAGCATCAAAAAATAATGATATGGAAGGAATTGTCTCTCAAAAACATGGAAAGCTTAGGCCATAACTGCTTATTAAGTTGCTGGTTTTAACTGATGTTGGATGGAGAATATTTAAACCAGGCAACAGAAGGAAACAACTGCACTCAGAAAATAATTGTGTCATTGTTGACTTGGGAAGACATTATTTGGCCTCAGCAGATAAGACACTATTGTGTCAATTATGGGCAATAAGAAGGAAAGTGGGCAAGACTAATAGTATAAAAGCAAAATACTGCGGATGCTGGAAATCTGAAACAAAAACAAGAAATGCTGGATTCACTCAGCAGGTCTGGCAGCATCTGTGGAAAGAGAAGCAGAGTTAACGTTTCGGGTCAGTGACCCTTCGACTAATAGTGGATTGTGTCATGTATTGATAAGGAAACCTGATGTAATAATAATCCTTATAATTACCTTAAACGTTACAGTTTTGAAGTATATTTTCGGACAAGATTAATGGTTTGTGCTATCACTTTTTCTACTTCTACAGAACTAATTGTGGACAGTTTCATATATTTTCCCATTAGACTGATATTTTCTTCTCCTGGAACAAGTTATATTTTTTCCACCATTGATTTGGAACAAAAATGCTTCAAACATGTACTTACATTTCAGTGTAGTAATTGATGGACAGGCTGCATTTTCATCAGTACAAATGTGATCAGAAGACTGTAATGTACTAACTTCTCCACCAGAACTTTTATGATCACTTGCACTGCCCTTTAAAATGGCAAAAATGATAATTTCAACAAACCTATTCTCACAAATGTAGATTAATGTACCAAAAATGTTACTATAAATAGTCGGACTCAATAAAATAAAAAATGCACTCAATGTACTCTTTTACCTAACTTTCGAATGAAAGCCTCCTCATGGGGAAATAAGTACTACTTCATTGTAAGTGTTATTACTTTAATGAATAGGGGTTTTAAATTATGGTTTCTAATTAATATTCTCCAATTTCAGTTAATCAGTTCCAAAAACAAATACTTGGCTACAACTATAATGTATTGTTTTCCTTTAATGTTAAAAACATGTTTCATTTACAAACTCAATTAATTGTACGGATCCTCACAATATTATTCTGAAATAACATGATGGACCCTCACTACACATCACTTTCCCAAGAAAGCTCACAATTATCATGTTTGATAAATTTGAATAGTTTTTTGAAGAAGTGACCAATTGGAGAGATAGAGGAAATGTTGTAGATTGTAATGCTTATGGATTTCCAGAAGGCATTCAATAAGATGTCTCACAAAAGGCTTGTTAGATAATTCAAGTGCATGGTGCAAGAGGAAATGTAGCATCATGAACAGAAAGTAGGTAGTCAAAAACAGCATGAGAAATTCCAACATTTTAGGTTTTATAAAAAGAGTACATGTGCAATCAATTGATCATCAATTTCTACAAATCAAAGTTCAGGCCATGGTTTTAGAGTACTATGTGTGCTTAGACCATCTCACTATAGAAAGGACACAACATATGTTCACCAGGATGCTGACAGGGATGGGAAACTATATTTACCCATATTTGAGCTACCTTGACTATTCCCACGAGAGAAGGCTAAGAAGAGAAATAAAAACAGAAAATGTTGAAAATACTCAGCAGGTTAGGCACCATCTGTGGAGAGAGAAACGAAGTTAACAGGCAAAATTTTCAAGTCTCAGTCCCTGGAGAAACAGCAGCACCTGTAGTGGATCAGAAACCTGTTTGCCGCTGGAGCAAACTTTGCCGTGGCTCTTTAGCTCAGTCGTAGCAGGAGAGATTAAGTGACAAAAGGGATGATGGTGCACAGCAAAAGGAGATGATAATGGAACAAGTAAAGAAACAAAAGATGAGTCTACAGGAGTTTTAAATGGGAATAGTAGAAGCATCACCAATAGCTACCGCCCATTTGCTGCCAATTTTCCCCCCATTCCTCGCCTTCATATGGCCCATTTTCAACTCTTCCCTTCCCTTCCTCAACTTCTCTGTCTCCATTTCTGGGGACAGGCTATTGAGTAACATCCACTAAAAGCCCACTGACACCCACAGATAACATGACTACACTTCCTCCCACTCCGCTTCCTGTAAGGACTCTATTCCATTCTCCTTGGTTCGTTATCTCTGTTGCATCTGTTCTGATAATGCCACCTTGCATACCAGTGCTTCCGAAATGTCTTGCTTTTTCCTTACCTGATGATTCCCCTCCACCGTAGTTGACAAGGCCCTCGACCTTGTCCATCCCATTTACTGCACTTCTGCTTGTGCCCCTGCCTCTCCCTCCCAGAATGATAGGGTTCCCCTTATCTTCAGCTTCCACCTCACCGGCATCCACATTCAATGGATCATCCTCTACCATTTTTGCCACGTCCAGCATGATGCTGCCACCAAACACATCTTCCCCTCCCCTCTCCATTTAGCATGCTGAAGGGACTGTTCACTCTGCGTCACCATGGTCCACTCCTCAATAACCCTTCCGTGCAGGAGATGCAACACCTTCCCTTTCATCGCCTCCCTTCTCACCATACAGGACCCCAAACAATCCTTCCAGATGAAACAGTGATTTACTTGTACTTCTTTCAATTTAGTATACTGTATTCACTGCTCAGGATGCAGTCTTTTCTACATTGGGGAGGCCAAATGCAGATTGTGTGACTGCTTTATGGTTCACCTTCATTCAGTCCACAACTGTGACCCTGAGCTTCCAGTCACCTGTCATTTTAATTCTCCACCCGATACCACTTGATCGCTCTGTCCTCAGCCTGTTTTAGTGAAGCTCAATGTCATCTTGAGGAACAGCATCTCATCTTTCAATTAGACATTTTACAGCTTTCCCGGCTCAACGTGGAGATCAACGATTTCACATCATAGCCTCTGCCCCCATTTTTCAGTTGGCAGCTGTTGGTGGTGATTCTGCTATTCCGATTTAAACCTCCTCTAGACTCATCTTTTGTTTCTCTACTTGCCCCATTACCATTTCCTTTTGCTTTGCACCATCATCCCTTTTGTCATTTAATCTCTCCTGCCTTCCACCCTATCACAGACCTTACCTTTTGTTCTTTCCCCCCTCCCCTTTCCTTGCCTCTGTACTTGCTTAAAACCTATTACATCTCTAACTTTTTCTAGTTCTGTTGAAAGATAAACGACCTGAAACGTTAACCTGTTTCTCTCTACAGATGCTGCCAGACCTGCTGAGAATTTCCAGTATTTTTTTTCAGATTTCCAGCAATCGCAGTATTTTGCTTTTATTTTAGACTAAGAGATCAATTTAAATTTTTAAAGCTACAAAGCGTTTTGAAAGATTGAACAGGGAAAGATTATAGCCCTGAAATTGACAGGGGCAGGTTTAGGAGGTGGGGAGCAAAGTTTCTGTCAGGAAACCTGGAAGTCCTGGTTTACCCATATGCTGTAGAATTCTAACCCATAGCATGCATATTGTTTTTTTTAAGCAGCATGACCTCCCAGAAGTTGGTCTGATTGACAGGCTTGGCTTCCAGTCGGACAAGGAGCAATGCGGAGCAGACCGTAGCAGATGGCAAGGAGCCTGGGAAACACTAGTAGAAGGATGATATGAGTCCAATCCGTGATCCCAGGGGTTGGGGAGTCCAATTTCCAATCCCGGAAGGAGGCAGGTCCAATCCCAGAGGAAATCTGGGGGGGGAAAATCGATGGGATGTATGGGGCCCAATCTGCAGGAGGAGGTGGGGTGGAGGATCTGATCCCAAGGAAGGAGATACGATTGGGGAAGCACTCCTGCTCGTCCTGTCCATAAGCAGTGCTGTAAGGGTGCTCACCTTTACTCCAGATCTGCCCTTACCTCCCTTGAGTTGCTCAGTTTCCCGAGGCCGAAACCAAGCTGGCGCCACACTTTCGGAAAGATGTGAAAGCATTGGAGAGAGTGCAGAAAAGGTTCCCAAGAATGGTTCCAGGGATGAGAAACTTCAGTTATGTGGATAGAATGGAGAAGTTGAGACTGTTTTCTTTGGAGAAGAGAAGGTTGGGAGGAGATTTGATAGAGGCATTCAAAATCATGAGCGGTCTAGACAGGGTAGATAGGGAAAAGCTGTTCCCATTGGCGGAGGGATCGAGAACAAGAGGGCACAGATATAAGGTAGTTCGTAAAAGAAGCAATAGCGACATGAGGAAAATCTTTTTCATGCAGCGAACGGTTAGGTTCTGGAATGCACTACCTGAGAGTGTGGTGGAGGCAGGTTCAATCGAGGCATTCAAGAGGGAATTGGATTGTTATCTGAAAAGGAAGAAAGGCCGGGGAGTGGCACTAGGTAAACTGCTCTTTTGGAGAGCTAGTGCAGATACGAAGGGCTGAATGGCCTCCTTCTGTGCTGTAGCAATTCTGTGATTCTGAGCTGCCATGGTGGGATTTGAACTTGTGTCACTGCAGCATTAGTCCAGGCCTCTGTATTACTAGTCCAGTAACATTCCACTACCATTCCCTGCACAGAAACAATGGCCTGTGAGGGGCAGGAGCATCTATCTCAATGAAAGGTAGCAGCATCTCTGTGATCAGTCGGAGCCTCCTGGAGGTGGTTTTAGAGATAGGAAGCAGCAAAACCGTGGTGGGATTTAAAAACAAGGCTGAGACTTTTAAATTCAAGACTTTATTAGGAGCTAATGCAGGTCAGCAAGTACAGGGATAATAAGTGAATGGAACTTTGTGTGAATTAGGATGCGACCAGAGGAGATTTGGATGACCTCAAGCCTATGGCGGGTTGAACATAGGCCAGCCAGGAGTACTTTGGAATAATCAAGTCTGGGGCTAACAAAGGCATGGATGAGGCTTTCAGCAATAGATGAGCTGAGGCAGGGGCGGAGTTGGGTGATGCTACTGAGGTAGAAATAGACGGTCTTAGTGATGGATCCAAGATATCAGTGCTCCTCCAATTCTGGAGTATTGAGCATCCCCAATTTGAATTTCTGAACCACTAGCAGCCATGTCTTCATCTGTCAAGGTCCTAAGCTCTGGAATTCTCTCCCAAAACCTCTCTGTCTCTCTTTCCTCCTCTAAGACGCTCCCAAAAACCTATCCAAACACGTTTTGGCCATTTCCCTTAATATCCTTATGTGGCTTGGTGCCAAATTTTGTTTGATAATGCTCCTGTGAAGTGCATTGGGATGTTTTAGCATTTTAAAGATACTATATTAAGGAAAACTGTTGTTGAAGGGAAAGATTGTCTTTGATGGGAAGGAGCATCTGTGAAGGGAAAGAGCATCTGTGAAGGGAAAGAGCATCTGTGAAGGGAAAGAGCATCTGTGAAGGGAAGGAGTGTTTCAGTGCAGGGAAAGAGGGTCTGTGTGAAGGGACAGAGTGTCTATGTGAGCTGAGAGAACTTATTATAATTTAGTCAATCATGGGCACATTACTGTTATGGGGAAAAGGAAGCAGCAACATTATTTAAATTTGCAAAAGTGTTCCCAATTTAAAGTCTATTTGTTATTTATCTAATACTTACTTTTGGACTAACCTCATCCCTTTGTTGAATGACTTGCTGTATATTTTTACATTCCAATAACTGAGCAACAGAATTTCCTTTAGGGGCTTCATTCCTCTATAAAACAGAGAAATGCAAGAGATTAACAGAATTTTATTTGAAATACATTAAAAGTAGGATAACAGTGTATCTTTAAAGTCAGTAATGATTAGACTAAATTCCAGGTCAAAATATGCTGTTTGGTATTTTGTAACACAGAATACATTGGGTAGAGTTTGAAATGGTCACATGTTCCATACTTGCTTCAAATGGTAAACCTTTTCCTTGAATATGCACATTTTAAATGCATGTAACTAAGCTATTTGATCCAAAAAACAATCTGTTCACAGAAGCTACATTCATTCCCCAGTCTTTGCTCCAATGGACTAAATGAAGGAACACAAGTCCCAGTTTTTTAAGTCTTTAAAAATCATAACCGCACACACCCACACCGAGGAGAGACTAGCCTAGATAGATTTTCAATTTCATTTAAATGGGTTTTTGCATATAGGAAATATGCAGAGAGTAAGGCCTCAGGGTTGTAGGCTGTCACAAGAGTGGGCCAGCCAGCAGCTCTTAAAGGACTGCTGCTGACTCTTACAGGGGAGTTCACAGCTTTGTTCCTTATAGAAGTTGGAATGAGAGAACAGTGGTCCAAATTTGTGCTAGGATGCCTATGGAGAGGTCTTGATGAGGGCAGTACACAAGGAGGTTATTCCTCTTCGGGACAGAAGGCCAGCCTGTTATGAAACTGGAAACTCAGCTACAGGGGACCATCTGTAAGTAATTGCTGTCTCCCAGGTCTGTAGAACAAACAAAGAACAAACAAAGAACAGTACAGCACAGGAACAGGCCATTCAGCCCTCCAAGCCTGCGCCGATCTTGATGCCCGCCTAAACTAACACCTTCTGCACTTCCAGGGCCCATATCCCTCTATTCCCTTCCTATTCATATATTTGTCAAGATATCTCTTAAACGTCACTATCATATCTGCTTCCACCACCTCCCCTGGCAGCAAGTTCCAGGCACTCACCACCCTCTGTGTAAAAAACTTGCCTCGCACATCCCCTCTAAACTTTGCCCCTCTCACCTTAAACCTATGTCCCCTAGTAACTGACTCTTCCACCCTCGGAAAAAGCTTCTGACTATCCACTCTGTCCATGCTGCACATAACTTTGTAAACCTCTATCATGTCGCCCCTCCACCTCCGTCGTTCCAGTGAAAACAATTAGCTATGGCTAATGCCCTCCAGACCAGGCAACATCCTGGTTAACCTCCTCTGTATCCTCTCCAAAGCCTCCACGTCCTTCTGGTAGTGTGGCGACCAGAACTGCACGCAATATTTTAAGTGTGGCCTAACTAAGGTTCTGTACAGCTGCAACATGACTTGCCAATTTTTATACTCTATGCCCCGACCGATGAAGGCAAGCATGCCGTATGCCTTCTTAACTACATTATCCACCTGCGTTGCCACTTTCAGTGACCTGTGGACCTGTACGCCCAGATCTCTCTGCCTGTCAATACTCCTAAGGGTTCTGCCATTTACTGTATACCTCCCACCTGCATTAGACCTTCCAAAATGCATTACCTCACATTTGTCCGGATTAAACTCCATCTGCCATTTCTCCGCCCAAGTCTCCAACCGATCTATATCCTGCTGTATCCTCTGACAATCCTCATCATTATCCGCAACTCCACCAACCTTTGTGCTGTCCGCAAACTTACTAATCAGACCAGCTACATTTTCCTCCAAATCATTTATATATACTCCAAACAGCAAAGGTCCCAGCGCTGATCCCTGCGGAACACCACTAGTCACATTCCTCCATTCAGAAAAACACCCATCCACTGTTACCCTCTGTCTTCTATGACCGAGCCAGTTCTGTATCCATCTTGCCAGCTCACCTCAGATCCCGTGTGACTTCACCTTTTGCACCAGTCTGCCATGCGGGACCTTGTCAAAGGCTTTACTAAAGTCCATATAGACAACATCCACCGCCCTTCCCTCATCAATCATCTTCGTCACTTCCTCAAAAAACTCAATCAAATTAGTAAGACACGACCTCCCCTTCACAAAACCATGCTGTCCCTTGCTAATAAGTTTGTTTGTTTCCAAATGGGAGTAAATCCTGTCCCGAATAATCCTCTGTAATAGTTTCCCTACCACTGATGTAAGGCTCACCGGCCTATAATTTCCTGGATTATTCTTGAAGTTGGAGAAAAATGGAAGAAAAAGATCTGCTGCATCAGAAGAAATACTAAGGTACGTGTACTCACTTTAGTATACATGTGTACTCTCTTCCATCATACAATATGACCCTAATGTAACTGGCAATTTACAGTTCCTGAGAGAGAGCCGCTGCAAAAATGTCACACTGCATTATCCTCAAGTACTTACATACCTTGGGGGTTATTTTGGCCAAGAAGTGAAAACAGGTGCTAAATGAGTGCAGTGTCAATCAAACTAGCCTGTTTGAAAGTCTGGATTTAGCACACAATTTTGCTCCTAATTGCTGATTATTGTAACTTAAACTTGCCTGGAAGAGCTAAACTAGAAATCGACAGGTTTCGCACTTAAGAGCTAATTAGACACAATTTTCGTAGAGCAGTATACATGGGCTCCTTGCACCAACTTCCACTGAAGGCATAGAGTGCTCTGGCTTGCACACAGCACACGTTGCTGGATGGCTCAGGGACTGAGGGAGAGGATGCACAGGTTCTTGTATGCAGCACTGGGGATCCTCGTGGATGTCTTCCACAGGAGGAGGGATATCCTTCTGTCCCTCTCTCCTGCAGCAGCTGATGATGCTCTGCCTGGACTCATGTCCATGTCCAATTTCTCATTCAGACTAAGTGGGACCCCTAGCAAGATGCCAATGACCAAGCTCTCCCTTTCGCTTGGTGACTCCTATAAGGTGTCCAATAAGGTAGAGCAGAATAGCACTTACCCTTTTTAAGTGTAATCCTCAACGAATTTCCAGAATAAATGTTGCTCAGGTGTTGGTGAAGTCTTGACAAAGTGTGCTCCAGAGATCTTCTTTACCGCTCCAATTGCAACAAACATGAAATGGTGATAATCCTTTAAAAAGCGTTTGAAATCGACATTAACGCTGTGTATACTACCAGTTGGCCACTGTTATGACAGGGCATTAATATATGTGCTCACCCCTAAAATGCGCCAGCAGGCATTTTAAATGGCAAATTAACTGTTTAAGGAGCATCCAGGCAGATGTCCCGAACACAGGTTTCAGCTCCTTTACCAAGATGGCATCTTGCATTAAGCACTGGATAAACTGGTGTTGCAGCTTAAGACCTCATCTTGGTCGCCTTGGAGGGTCTACAGCACCTAAAGTTTTCAGCAAAAATCATCCCCCTCCTTATTTCTGCAGACGCTGCGTGGCACAAACTTTTTGCAAACCATCCATACAAAAGATGATGGCAGGAAACATAGCATGGTCATTAATGAGCAAGGTCTAGAGCCACAAGAATTGATATCCTACTGAACCTACCCTCAGAAAGGAGTTAGTGCAGGAATAAAAGGCTTACGGAGCCTCCTGTTGGTCAACTATAAGCAGTTTGCAGCAGCTGTTACAGAGTATGCAGAACACCCATGACATTCATTCAGTTCTGCAGGTTGAATTTATTGAAATACATAGTACCATGAAGCAAATGGCACCCTTGTGGCACTCTCTAGGGGAGCCTCCAAAGGAGCAAGGGAGTAAACATGGCAAAGAGTTCTCATACAGACAACATGATTGATGTCTATGAGGCCATGTGCACCTCGTTACAGCGCCTGTCACTGGCAGCTTTGATAATCTTTGTCATTGTTTGGAAAGAGCAGTGATGCCAGGCTTCACCCATATCAGAGAAAGCCTACTGGCTGCTCTCACACAGATTGTGGAGATACTATCTGAGAGGCTCATCACTGAGAGCATGGCAGGGACGGGTCTCAAAGCAACTTTCCCTCAAGGAGACAACTTAAAAATCATTTAGGCCATTTATGCCAGACCCCATTTGGATTGGCCATATTCTAAGGCATGAGAACTTGCTGAAGGAGGGGATTGAAGGAAGATTAGATGATGTAGACCAAGAGGAAGAAAGAGAATGAAGATGGTAGACAACCTGAAAGCGAAAATGGCAGGCTTCTATGAGCAACTGAAGAGAAAAGAGCAAGACCGCAAGGCTTGGAGATATGAACAGAGGAATTGCCCTTTGGCAGATGACTATAGCACATGCCAACCCCTCAAAGAATTAAGGAACTGTCAGAAAGTAGGCACACGTTGGCAGCAAATGTCTCCACCTATTGCAGGGATACCTGCATCCAGAAAACCCAGACTACCACCATCTAAAGAGGGTCACAGCTCACCACACCAACAGTTGCTCCTTCCACTCAGGGAGCATTGCGTCAATGTTGTTGGCTAACCAATAAGACAGCATACTCCCCTGAGCAACACCTGGGGGAAGCAGGGGCATTACTGCATGTAGGAGTATGCAGCAAACATCCAATAAATCTATTCCCTTTGGTTTCTCTCTTTGTACATGGTGTAACTTTTGGGTAATGTGTTTGGAGTGTTACGACTATGTGGGAAAGGTGTCTAAGGGTCCCTTTTAGCCTTCACAAGGGCTTATTGTAACAGGGTTTTAATTTTTAAATACACTGTGTTTTGAGCTCCCCCTTGGTGAATCCTTGCTCCCAACTTTCCAATTATAAGGGAAAGAAATGAGCACAACCAGGTTTTCTCAGGTTTAAAGAAGAAACGTGAAATTTATTAAATTTTAAACTTAAACTCTAATACGGTAAACGCCTACGGATACACACCACGCCCCACGCTAGCATGTATACGTGATACGCACAAGAAAATAGGGACAGAAAAGAGAAGAAAAAAAAACTTTGAGGCAATCTCTGAAGAGGGGTTTTTACTGTGCTTCGAGCTCGCTGTAGTCCTTGATTGTAGGCAGTCTTGCTTTTCGTTGGGACCCAGTATTCTTCTTAAATCTTGTTCACTGTAGGAGACTTTTCTCTCTTGGGGTTCATGTGTCTTCAATTCCATGAGAAAGAGATGAGCGCAGACAGGAGAAAGGTGTTCTCAGTCCAGGAGAAAGCAGCTTTCTGAGTTTCTTTCTCTCAGCAAGTTCAAATTCAAAAAACTCCAACAGTCAGTTAATCATGTGACTAAACTGGTCTGACCACTTCTTCTGTGTTTTGGGGAAGCAAGGAATGGGACCCTTGTTCCAACACAGTCTGCTAGCATGCAAATGTCTTTCCAGTCAGTGGATTGGCAATTCCTTGTGATAGGCCCTCTTTTCCTCCCAGCCACAATCTTAAGTTTTAATGTTCATGTGGCAAAATAATGTGTGCCTCATTTTTGGCAGGTGGGGGCCTGCATGACAGGAGGTTCTATGTTACAGTGTCGGTCAATTCGGGTTCAGTAAATAAAATATGTGCCATCTTCAAGAGGGGGGGTCACAATCTGTGCTTTTACTGATGAAACACAGTGGCAAAAAGATTTCCTTTACTGAAAGCTTCTAGAATTTAGGGAATTTTGCAGCAGCTCCCTCTACAAGGCTTCATTGTCTTCCTGGAAGCGTGCAGGCCTCTAGTCGTCCTTGGCTTGCTGCATGCTCACATCGTAAAGTGATTGCATGACTTAACTGGAGTCCGGAACGGCAGCAGACGGACCTAGGAGGAGGCTGATCCGGAGCGGGACCTGAAAAAGAGAGCGCGGGGCTCGAGGCCCTCACTTACCTGGAGACCGGAGCGGCAGCTGGCAGACCTGGGAGGAGGCTGATCCGGAGGAGGACCTGAAAAGGAGAGCACAGGGCTTGAGGCCCTCACTTACCTGGAGACCAGAGCGGCGGCTGGCAAACCTGGGAGGAGGCTGATCCAGAGCAGGACATGAAAAATAGAGTGCGGGGCTCGAGGCCCTCACTTACCTGTCGACCGGAGTGGCAGCTGGCTCTCTCACTCTCTCTGTTTCTCCGCATGCTGAGATTTGAAAGAGGGGAAAATAAACTTACAATGACATCATGGGAAATCTGCAAGGTGATTGGTTGGGTAAGTAACAGCTGTTAGTGCATTTAAATAGCTTAAAAAAGGGGAAAGTTTTTTTTTGAAAAAAAACCTTGTGATATGTTGAGTACTACTAAAGGAGGTGGAGTAGCGTTGTTAGTAAAAGAGGAAATCAATACAATAGTGAGGAAGGATATTAGCTCAGAGAATCCTGATGTGGAATCTGTATGGGTGAAGCTAAGAAAAACCAAGGGGCAGAAAACGTTGGTGGGGGTTATATATAGACCACCAAACAGCAGTGGTGATGTAGAAGATAGCATTAAACAAGAAATTAGAGATGCATGCAATAAGGGTGCAACTGTAATTATGGGTGACATTCATCGACATATAGATTGGGCAAACCAAATTTAAAAAGTAAAAAAACTGTAGAGAAGGAATTCCTGGAGTGCGTACGTGATGGTTTTTTGGACCAATACATTGAGGAACCAACTACAGAACAGGCCATCCTAGACTGGGTATTGTGTAATGAGAAAGGATTAGTTAACAATCTTGTGTGCGGGGTTCCTCGGGAAGAGCAACCATAAAATGATAGAATTCTTCATTAAGATGGAGAGTGAGAGAGTTGATTCCGAGACTAGGGTCCTGAATCTAAATAAAGGAAACTATGAAGGTATGAGGCGCGGGTTGGCTATGATAGATTGGGGAACCTTACTTAAAGGGTTGACAGTGGATAGGCAATGGCTAGCAATTAAAGAGCACATGGATGAATTACAATTGTTCATTCCTGTCTGGCGCAAAAATAAAACAGGAAGGGTGGCTCAACCCTGGTTTACAAAAGAAATTAGGGATAGTATTAGATCCAAGGAGGAGAAATATAAAATGGCCAGAACAAGCAGCAAACCTGAGGATTGGGAGCAGTTTAGAATTCAGCAAAGGGGGGCCAAAGGGATTGATTAAGAAGGGGAAAATAGAGTATGAGAGTAAGCTTGCAGAGAACATAAAAACTGACTGTAAAAGCTTCCATAGATATGTGAAGAGAAAAAGATTAATGAAGACAAATGTGGGTCCCTTACAGTCAGAAACGGGGGAAATTATAATGGGGAACAAAAAAATGGCAAACCAATTAAATACATACTTTGGTTCTGTCTTCACAAAGGAGGACACAAATTACCTCCCAGAAATGTTGGGGAACATAGGGTCTAGTGAGGAAGAACTGTATTAAGTCAGTATTAGTAGGGAAATGGTGTTAGGGAAATTGATGGGATTGAAGGCCGATAAATCCCCAGGGCCTGATAATCTACATCCCAGAGTACTTAAGGAAGTGGCCCTTGAAATAGTAGATGCATTGTTGGTCATTTTTCAAAATTCTATAGACTCTGGAACAGTTCCAACGGATTGGAGGGTAGCTAATGTAACCCCACTATTTGAAAAAGGAGGCAGAGAGACAACAGAATTATAGACTGGGTAGCCTGACATCTGTAGTGGGGGAAATGCTGGAGTCCATTATAAAAGATGTAATAGCAGAGCACTTGGAAAACAATGACATGATCGGACCAAGTCAACATGATTTACGAAAGGGAAATCATGCTTGACAAATCTACTGGAATTTTTTGAGGATGTAACTGGTAGAATAGATAAGGGAGAACCAGTGGATGTGGTGTATTTGGACTTTCAGAAGGCTTTCGATAAGATCCCACATAAGAGATCAGTGTGCAAAATTAAAGGGATTGGGGGTAAGGTATTGACATGGATAGAGAACTGGTTGGCAGACAGGAAACAAAGACTAGGAATAAATGGGTCTTTTTCCGAGTGGCATGGCAGTGACCAGTGGGGTACCGTACGGATCAGTGCTAGGACCCCAGCTACTCACCATATATATTAATGATATAGATGAGGGAATTACATGTAATATATCCAAGTTTTCAGATGACACAAAGCTGGGTGGGTGTGTGAGCTGTGAGGAGGATGCAGAGAAGCTCCAGTGTGATTTGGACAGGTTGAGTGGGTGAATATATGGCAGATGCAGTATAATGTGGATAAATGTGAGATTATCCACGTTGGTGGCAAAAACAGAAAGGCATATTTTCTGAACTGCGATAGATTGGGAAAGGGGGAGGTGCAGCAAGACCTGGGTGTCCTTGTGCACCAGTCGCTGAAAGTAAGCATGCAGGTGCAGCAGGCAGTTAAGAAGGCAAATGGTATGTTGGCCTTCATAGCGAGAGGATTCAAGTACAGGAGAAAGGATGTCTTGCTGCAATTATACAAGGCCTTAGTGAGGCCACATCTGGAGTATTGTGTGCAGTTTTGGTCTCCTTATCTGAGGAAGGATGTTCTTGCTATGGAGGGAGTGCAGTGAAGGTTCACCAGACTGATTCCTGGGATGGCAGGACTGACATGAAGAGAGATTGGGTCGATTAGGCTTGTATTCGCTCGAGTTTAGAAGAATGAGAGAGGATCTCATAGAAACCTACAAAATTCTAACAGGACTGGACAGACTAGATGCAAGAAGGATGTTCCCAATGGCGGGACAGTCCAGGACCAGGGGTCACAATCTAAGGATATGGGGCTAGCCATTTAGGACTGAGATGAGGAGGGATTTCTTCACCCAGAGAGTGGTGAACCTGTGGAATTCTCGACCACAGAAAGCAGTTGAGGTCAAATCATTAAATATATTCAAGAAAGAGTTAGATATAGCTCTTAGGGCTAAAGGAATCAAGGGATACTGGGAGAAAGCAGGAACAGGGTACTGAGTTTGTACGATCAGCCATGATCGTACTGAAAGGCGGTGCAGGCTCGAAGGGCCGAATGGCCTACTCCTGCTCCTATTTTCTATGTTTCTAAAACTACGTAGCCTGTAGCACAAAACAATGATCTTGCTTGCCTTGGCTGGACTGTATGCAGCAGCCCTGCTGAGTGTTCCAAACAGTGGAAATGGTGCGTTGTCATGCCTATGGTACATTCAACAGTAATTCTGGCAGTGCAGTGGACCTCACTATGGCTCCACTCAGCTGCTGATTCAAGGTTCCTGATGGATATTGTGAACCAGTGCTCCAAAAGTTAAGCCTGGTCTCCAAAATCCAACCGTTCATTCTGGTGGGCCCTTCAAAATTGCTACAGCATAGTGGGCCATGGTTAGTCTCTGAGTAACAGCTATTGACGTGCAGGATTATATTTTAATAGTCACATTTATGAGTGGAGATATTGGAGTTCTCAATTGGAAACCTGATAACGACATGGATTCCACCAATAATGCCCTTCGCTCATGGTAAGACTGCCAATCAAAAAGAGATATTAACACTCTTGAGGAGCCTGGTCCTTTCCATTTGGAAAGTTAGAACTTGGTGCCTCTGGAGAACACGTCACCTAAGTTTTGCATCTGTGTACAGCGGTGACCCCAAAGGATATCTGGGCCACCAAAAGTTAAAGCCGTTATCACCCTCACAGCCACAGGTAGTGCTACAGTATTCATCAATTAGCCTGCATGCGTGCCAGTAGCAGGTGGCATACTTTGATCACTATCTCTCTGTGAAGCAGCAGCACCAAGGAAAGGTGGGATGGCATCTCTAGGTATGACTGCTGCCATCTGTACATCTGAGTTCTGGAGTACCAGCAAGGTTTACAAAGATCCTGTAAAGCCTTTGAACTTGACTTGGTGTGGCTTCATAAACCCATCCTCCTCATCCAGGTCATACAGCATGCACTGGAATCTGCAGGGGATTCCCATCCTCCTACCTTACATGGTTGCACTTAGAATAACAGCCAAGATTGTAGGTAAGTGTGTCATGCAGAAAATTACATTTCAGCAAAAATGGCACAATGTGGAAGAAGTCCAATGAAGCTACCCAAAAATGCTCATTCTAAAAATAAGCCTTCACAATCACTAGAAAAATCACCATAAGCCAACTTCAAGAGAAGCTTTGAACTAGGCCACTATAAACAGATGCACATTTGCCAGAGGGAGGCATCAAGATCGGCGCAGGCTTGGAGGGCCGAATGGCCTGATCCTGTGCTGCACTGTTCTTTGTTCTTTTGTTCTTTATATGGAGAAGGAGCTTACTGTGGGTGCAATCTCCACTGAAGTTGAAATATCTGGGACATCATTATCAAAGTAATACCTGAAAATTGCACGTGGCAGCAGTGGAGTACAAGTTAGCAGGCCCAATTTTCAGAACTATGCACATCACTTGTAAGACTTTACGCATGTATGGAACTTTGGAAACCATCCCACACTACAGATGGTTAGTAGATTCATATTATTTATCTGATTTCACAATGGTATTAGTATGAACATGCTTACATTGTGTGAAGGGAGCAATTCTCTTAAGAGTTAAAGATATTACATTTGCATTATTGGTTGGCCAGTCATGTACTGTATGAAAATTCAATGAAAGTCAAATATAAATGAACTGTGCAAGAAGATACAGAAGAATTTCAAAGAGTCAGACTTGCATGAATATGTCTGACAATGCCAATAAAGGTAGCAGTGATCATGTTCTGCCTTAACAACATATTTTAGAACCATACCAAAGCAACTGTGGGCTTGGTCAGCCACATCCCAAATGGTTTTATTAGCTATCACTTTGCACTGCCAGTTTTTCAAATCCCCATAACAATAGCAGAGAACCAGAGCTTTTTTTAAAAATCACTTTTAAATTAAATAATGTGGGTACTTTTAATCTAATATGCCCAGTGGGATCCAGGATTCTACTTTGCATTAACTTTGATAAAAAGTAAAATTGGATGGGGTATAAACCAGGCAGCCAATCCAATACAGTTTTTCGCCAGATGGGTTAAATTAAATTTCCTCCCAAGGTGCGGGATTGAAGCAATTGGGCCCCCTTCAAATATGATATATCTGTATGGGTTGAGAATGTACTTGCCAGTTGTTGTAGGAAGACCTTGCATTCTATTATGTATGGATGGAATGTAATATCAGGAATACAGAAAAGGATGCATTACAATTTCTCTGATGACACTAAACTCATTTGTCCTCATCAACCTTGGAGTATTTTGAAACTCTGAGGCTAATTTTCAACTTCACCCCTTGGGCTATTATGTGACAGGGCCATCTGTGATAGAACTTGCCGATTTTCACCCCACTGAAATCGTAATCCATGGCTTCACCACCTAGTAGCTGGATTTCTCCAATATTCTCCTTGCTGATCTGCTGCTTCTACCATTCACAGACTATATAAATATTAGTTCTGAGTGTAAATAATGAACAAACCAAAGAACCAAATTTACCGAACAACCCTAATAAAAAGAACAAATGGACCAGATTTCATTTCTATAACTTTTACTTTAACAGTCAAACCAAAAACAACATAAATTAAACATGAATTAACAGACAAATCATATATATATATCACAAATTACACATTAACTATCAGATACAACAAAGATAGACCTCACAGAATTACTGGGCAGTCCACTCAGCATATGAAGCACCAATTATAGCCACAAAGTTTCTTCAAAGCTCTGAACTTCCTCAGGTAGATTTCCAACTTCTTTCTTACAAGTTGCAGCCACCAATTCTCACCCGACAGCAGTTCCCTTTCAACCTGAACTCCACAGGTACGGTCCTCACCCAAAACAGCACACTTTTCCAAAACCTCCACAGCTCTTCTCACGACACAGTCCTGATGGTGTGGATCCACCAGTATTCCTTTATCCGAGCCCTTCAGTGATAACGCTATGCACAGTGGGCTACATTTTATGAGTGCACGCAGTTCGCGGCGGCACACTCTAAAAACAACGTGCATTCTGCGCAGATGTGCTGTCCCTGAGCCCTGACAATATTCTGTGCGGGGGCTCATTTAAATAGAGGGGGCGTAGCGGCCACCCCCAATGATGTAAGGGGGCGGCCGTCACGTCCCCAGCAATGGTGTCCGGCGCCACCACCATTTTCAAAGGGCTTTAAGCCCTTAACACACATTTAAATTTTTAAAGATGAATTGCACTTAAAATGTTTTTAATAAATAATTAGAAGATGGAGGCCCTTCCCCAAAGCCCCAATGGTCATTTCAATGCCCAAAATGACCATCCATTGATTTTACAAAGACCCAAACTTGCCCCCCCAACCTTCAATCTTTGGCCCTTCAACCCCTTCCCATCATCCCCACATCCAATTAAAATTGATTTCCCCGCTCCTTCACCCCTCCCGCCCTGAAAATTCTATTGCTCCCCCCTCCCCACCAGGTTCACGCCCGGAATTCCATGCGGAGTTCTACAGGCGCGCGGAGCACGAACAGCGGCCAAAATATCGTAGTGGAAACATAGAAAATAGGAGCAGGAGTAGGCCATTCGGCCCTTCGAGTCTGCTCCGTCATTCATTATGATCATGGCTGATCATCCAACTCAGTAACCTGTTACCACTTTCGCCCGCTATCCTTTGATCCCTTTCGTCCCAAGAGCTATATCTAACTCCTTCTTGAAAACATACAATGTTTTGGCCTCAACTGCTTTCTGTAGTAGCGAATTCCACAGGCTCACCACTCTCTGGGTGAAGAAATTTCCCCTCATCTCAGTGCTGAAAGGTTTACCCTATATCCTTAGACTTTGGCCCCTGGTTCTGGACTCCCCCACCATCGGGAATATCCTTCCTGCACCTACCCTGTCAAGTCTTGTTAGAATTTTATAGGTTTCTATGAGATCCCTCCTCACTCACGGCTGCCGCCTACAGGTAAATTAACTTGAATGTCATTCGGGCTCATTTTAATATGGAGATGAAGGGCCCGCTGCTTGGCGGCCGGGGGTGGGGAGTGGGTGCGCACCGAGGTCCCCCCACCGCCGGTAATATGCAGCAGGCCCTTCTCGACGTCACGGGTCGAGGCAGGCCTCTCCCCACAGCATTTTACCGGCCCCCGCGCCACGGCCCGCAGCATCGAGGGGCCAGTAAAATTCAGCACATTATGGCCGAGACTTGTTAATCAGTTACTTTAAGTAACAGAAACAACTCCTGGATCCAGCCTTCTCTTTTTTCAGCTTGCCAGCACTCCACTCCTTCGTGATTGAAGCTTGGATGGCTCTGTGTCCCTTTTATATGGTTCCAATCAGTTTCAGTTTCCCCAGAAACCGAAGTTTTAGTTTCAGTTTCTGCTTCAATTTTAGTTTCCCTTTCAGTTGTCTGTCTCAGAAAAAAAAAGCTTTGAAACCAAACAGAGCATTTGACAAGTCATCTGTTCAGACAACGCTCGCACACGCTTTCCCCACTGGTCTCTCAAACCGCCAACTCCATCACAATAAAAGATATGGTTAAATGTTTGTGGAAGCAAAATTTATTTTTATTTGGATGTCCAGTGTCTACCATATACTCAGTGCAGTTCATTACCATCTTTACAATAATAGGTCCCCACAGTTACTAGAAGACCAGAGACTGGATACTTGGATAAAGTGTGGGATTTCAAGAATATACAATAGTGCAAGGCATTAAGCATTAATTGGAAGAGCTGGCTATGGGCAGAGAGGTAAAGGAAAAGACATAAATAAAGCAGCTAATTGCTTTGAAGCTACTGATAAGGATCAAAGAGGTACTCCAGAACATTAGCACCATCCGAATCAACGTGTGATGTTTTCCTTAGCAAGTTCCACGCTAGCTTTCATGCAATGTTATAATAGTATCAAGCTGCTGGCTTGACCTAGTAATTCCACGAGTGAAAGAAATTCTAATCTGCAAGATACATGCAGCTTTCTAAGGTACATTGACATGAAAAATGCATCAAATATACATATAAATTGTCGAAGACAAAATGTATCAGCAAAACCTAAAGGGCTAAATTAGAGAGGAGCCCATTGAAATATTTTTCCTAGATTTTAAAAGCAGCTGTACAATCTTGATAACATTTGCTAAAATAAAATTACCTGTAAAATTAATCTTTTTTTTCTACAAGACAGAATATTCCAACCCTATCCCAAAGAGTAGCAAAATATTTCAGTTTGTAAAGCTTACAAATAACACTTTGCTCAGTAAATCCCAGAAATGCAGTGTTGATGCAACTTCAATTTACAAGGGGCACAGGACATGTTTACTCACAGCCTTGAAGAGAGCATGGAGGAGGATTTCCGGACAGAAAACCTGGCAGTAAAGGTTTCCCAGACATCCTGCAGAAATTAACTACAAGATATTTTTTGAATTTTTTCAGCTGGTTTCCTAGCCAACAACTAGCCTGATAGACAGGAAATCAGCCAGCAGGGAAGCAGATGCCAGGTAAGTAGGAAATTGCAGGAGGAAGGGTGGGTAGGGGAGTAGGAGATCGCAGGGTGGGGGAGAAGGCGATTGCAGGGTAGGGAAGTCGTCCTTCAGGGTTAAAATTCCCCCCACTTATTTCAGTGTCTAGAGGATTAATAAAGGAGACAGAATGGAAAAAGGGCATTTGACCCATCTAGCGTGAACATTTCACAGGAGCTGGTGCTGTTTTCCCTATTAAGCTCTCTAATTTAGTTAAGTTTCAAAGGGAAGTCAGAACCTCATTTAGCAGCTCCACAAAGAGAAAATCAAATACAAAAACCACAGTAAATCAATGTTAATATTGGGGAAAACATACATGCTAAAAATTCATTCATGTAACATTGTTTCAAAGCAATGGTACACAGACTATATTGATTCCACAAGACCAGTCAGCAATGCCAGCCGGGATGTACATGAGTAGGTATCAATGAGGAAAGTCGTGAGGCCCTGCGGCGCTGTCTGCCCGGGGGAATTGATGTAATCTACATAACACTGCTTTGACTCAGCATTACACAAACAAATTTTTAGCCCACCTTCCCTGAATTTTCACGGCAGTTCTCCCAAGCTTGCACCATGACTTCGGTAGTTCTGTGGAACCCCCAGAGAAATGGTAAAAATGTTTGTTTTCAGTCAAAGTTCCATCAGGAGATCTGGACAACTCCCCTGGAAATTAAAGGCCACTTTTTTATTTGGCTGCATTTGCTGACAACGCAACCACTAAGTGGCGCAGTACTTGCACATGCGCAAATGGAGCCTCATGCACTGAAACGTCACCATCTGCGAAGTTTTTGGCAACTGGCAGTAGAAAAGATGCACTGCTCAATTTATCACAAAAACAAAAACAAATGAAACCCAAATGCCCACAGTAGCTGCAATCGCCGCCTCCATCCCACCCCCATCTGCCATCGCACTCTCTTCGCCGCTGCCTCCCACACCCATCTGCCCGCCGCTTGCTCCAAGCCTCGCCACTTCTCTCCCCTCGGCCACTCGTTCCCCGCTTCACCACCACCCCCTCCCAACATATGGGCCACTCACTCCCAGCCTCACCACTTCATCTCCTCTACTCTGCCTCTGCTCCCTGCTCCCTCCCGCTTCTGCCCCCTGCTCCGTCTCGCTCGCAGTCTCCCTCCCTTCCCGTTCCTATCTTGTCACTCTCTCTCTCTCTCCCCCATTTCCCCCGTGCGGGGAAGAAAGGCGGCGATTGCGGGAGGGACCGGGACCTGAAGGGGGAGGGAGCAGAGAAGCAGAGGCACAGCAGAGGGGAGGAGTGGCGAGGACAGGAGCAAGTGGCCACAGGCAGGTAGTGGGGTGAGCGGGGAGCACGTGGCTGAGGATTGAGAAGTGGCAAGACTGGGAGCAAGTGGCCCACAGGTAGGTGGGGGGGTGAAGCGGAGAGCGAGTGGCCGAGGGGACAGAAGTGGCGTGGCGGGGAGCAACTGGCCCACAGGTAGGTACGGGGTGGTGAAGCAGGGAGCGAGCGGCCGAGGGGGGGGAGAAGTGATGAGGTGGGGTCCGAGCGGTGAGCAGATGTTGCAGTACACAATGACGTTTTCACGCACATGCGCGAATTAGTCCTGGCAAGCTGGGTGCTGACGTCGGCTGCGCATGTGCAGCACCATACTGACAGCAAGGGTCCGTTCTGCGCATGTGCGAATCTCGGAGTGCTCTGATGACAGCAGCGCTGGACTGCGTGTCAGGAGTCAGTTTTATATCAATGTTGTAATAAGCAACTGGTAGGGCATCAATTCTCTTCACAATGCCCCATACCACAGGTTCATGATCTCAAATCTTGACATTGAACAGAAGCACGAAGCAGGGGCCAAATATTTTCCAACAGGCGGGAAGAGAAAAACCAAAGGGCCAACTACCTCAGGCTATTTTCACGCAGCACTGAGTGCCCAGCTACTACTGCAGGCCTTAAGGCAGATCTCCAGACTATCCTTTTAGTCATGGATAGTGTGTGGTATGCAAAGATGAGAAAATAAATTGGAAAAATATTAGACATGACAAAGTGGCATATTTTGCTGTGCACAAAGTAAAAACAAAATCTTTTCACTGATTTATGACAGGAAAATGAATCTGTACAATTAATTCAGTGATTTGAGCTGTTCCAAAAGATTTGCCAGACATCCTGCAGAAATTAACTACAAAATTTTTTTGAACTTTTTCAGCTGGTTTCCTAGCCAACAACTAGCCTAATAGACAGGGATAGGTCAACAGAGCTGCAGTGGCAGACATTTAAGGGGATATTTCAGAATACTCAGAATAGATACATTTCAACAAGAAAAATTCCAAAGGTGGGACCCGTGGTTAACTAAAACAGTTAAAGATAGTATCAAACTGAAAGAAAAAGCATAGAATTGCACAAAGATGGGTGGCAGGTCAGAAGATTGGACAGAATATAAAAAACAGCAAAGAATGACTAAAAGATTGATAAGGAAGGTAAAATTAGAGTACAAGAGAAAGCTAGCTAGAAATATAGACAGATAGTAAGAGTTTCTATAGATATTTAAAAGAGTTAACGAAGTGAGAGCTGGTCCTATAGAAAGTAAATCTGGGCAATTAATAATGGATAATAAGGAGATGACAGCTGAACTGAACAGGTATTTTGCATCGGTCTTCACTATTGAGGATACAAGTAACATCCTAGTATTAGCTGTAAGTCAGGAAATGGAAGGAAGGAACTCAAGAAAATTACAATCACCAGGGAAGTGGTACTGAACAAATTGTTGGAGCTGTGAGCTGACAAATCCCTGGGTCCTGATGGACTTCATCCTTGGGTGTTAAAAGAAGTGGCTAGTGAGACAGTTTTAATTTTCCAAAATTCCCTAGATTTGGGGAATATTCTGCAAGATTGGAAAATAGCGAATGTAACTCCTTTATTTAAAAAAGGAGGGAGACAGAAAGCAGGAAACTACAGGCCAGTTAGCTTAACACCTGTCTCAGGGAAAATATTAGAAGCCATTATTAAAGACGTTATAGCAGGGCACTTAGAAAAATTCAAGGTAATCAGGCAGAGTCAACATGGTCTTGTGAAAGGGAAATCAAGTTTAACCAATTTATTGGAGTTCTTTGAGGGACTTACATATGCCATGGATAAAGAGAAACAATGGATGTATTGTACTTAGATTTCCAGAAGGCACTTGATTAGGTGCCACATCAAACGTTATTGTAGAAAATAAAAGCTCATGGTGTAGGGGGTAACATATTGGCATAGATAGAAGATTGGCTAGCTAACAGGAAACAGAGAGTAAGCATAAATGGGTCATTTTCTGGTTGGCAAGATGTAACGAGTGGTGTGCCACAGGGATCTGTGCTGGCGCCTCAACTTTTTACAATTTCTATAAATGACTTAGATGAAGGGACTGAAGGTATGGTTGTTAAATTTGCTAATGACACAAAGATAGGTAGGAAAGTAACTTGTGAGGAGGACATAAGGGGGTTACAAAGGGATATAGATAGGTTAAGTGAGTGGGCAAAGACCTGGCAAATGGAGCATAATGTGGGAAAGTGTGAAATTGTCCACTTTGGCAGGAAGAATAAAAATGAAGCATATTATCTAAATGGTGAGACATTGCAGAGCTCTGCGATGCAGAGGGATCTGGGTGTCCTAGTGCACAAATCGCAAAAGATTAGTATGCAGGTACAGCACGTAATTAGGAAAGCTAATGGAATGTTATCGTTTATCGCGAGGGGAATTGAATACAAAAGTAGGGAGGTTATGCTTCAGCTATATATATGGGCATTGGTGAGACCACATCTGGAGCACTGTGTCCAGTACTGGTCTCATTTAATTAAGGATGTAAATGCATTGGAGGCAGTACAGAGAAGGTTTATTAGACTAATAGCTGGAATGGACAGGCTGTCTTACGAGGAAAGATTGGACAGACTAGGCTTGTATCTGCATGAATTTAGAAGAGTAAGAGGCGACTTGATTGAAACATATAAGATCCTGAGGGGTCTTGACAGAGTAGATGTGGAAAGGATATTACCCCTTGTGGAAGAATCTAGAACTAGGGGGTCACTGTTTAAAAATAAGGGGTCGCCCATTTAAGACAAGAGATGAGAATTTTTTTCTCTCAGAGGGTCGTGAGTCTTTGGAATTCTCTTCCTCAAAAGGTGGTGGAAGCAGTTTTTGAATATTTTTAAGGCAGAGCTAGATAGTTAAGCAAGGGGGTGAAAGGTTATCGGGGGTAGGTGGAAATATGGAGTAATCAGTTCAGCCATAAACTTACTGAATGGCGGAGCAGGCTCGAAGGGCCGAGTGACCTACTCCTGCTCCTAATACATATGTTCGTATTTCACTGAAACTTACATTGGTCCTAGCATCATCTTCTTATGTGGCTCAGTGTCAAATCTTGTTTGATAATGAAAGAAAAATACTGCAGATGCTGGAAATCTGAAATAAAAACAAGAAATGTTGGAAATACTGAGCAGGTCTGGCAGCATCTGTGGAGAGAGAAGCAGAGTTAACGTTCCAGGTCAACGACCCTTCTTCAGAACTGGCAAATATTAGAAATGTGAAAGGTTTTAAGCAAGTAAAGCAGGGTGGGGCAAGGGATAACAAAGGAGAAGGTGTAGATAGGACAAGGTCACAGAGAATAACCAACCAGGTCATGGAACGAAGGCAAACAATATGTTAATGGTGTGTTGAAAGACAAAGCATTAGTACAGATAGGGTGTTAACGGACTGAATACCAAACAACTGTGGGAACAGAATAATATGGGGACATTTCAGGTGAAATAATTGATCAATTATGTACTACTAACAAACTAACCTCGGAGCTGCAGAGACAGCTTATCAGAAATAACTTCATAGCTTCAGGGCTGCACAGACAGCTTATCAGTAGAAGTAGACTAACAAGCAGAAACTAACAGGACAGCTGCAGGCTGCTTAATAGTAGCCTATTGTACAACAATCAGCGTAATGGTCCAAGGAGATAGGGGGATGAGAAACTGCTAGAGGAGAAGGTGACAAGGCAGTACCCCAATCAGGCCCTGACACCAAGAAACTGCAAAGTTTGTAAACCAATTGGGAACATAAAGGGGGTGTCACTGATTTGTATGAAGAACTATAAGAAAGGCTTGATTTCCCTCCTCAGGTAGGAGGAAGAGTGAGGAGAGCCCAGGTATTGTTGTTGTTCGCTTTGCTGATGATGTAACCACTAAGTACTACAATAAAGTTTCTTAAAGCTACAGTCAGACTTCGTCTCTCTTTGTGCAACTAATGAGATCCTACAACTGAGATCCAACAAGCCACAAGTACAAACATGAAAAAAAACAGTGGGTAAGCAAACTGAACAAACTAAGATAAAATAAAATAAAATAAACACAAAAAATATAAAAAAGAAAAAAGGAAAATAACTAAAAATAAAAGTAAAATTGGGGGCCCGTCATGCTCTGAAATTATTGAACTCAATGTTCAGTCCAGCAGGCTGTAGTGTGCCTAATCGGTAAATGAGATGCTGTTCCTCGAACTTGCATTGATGTTCACTGGAACACTGCAGCAATCCCAGGACAGAGATGTGAGCATGAGAGCATACAATCAACCGGAAGCTCGGGGTCATGCTTTCAGACTGAGCGGATGTGTTCCGCAAAGCGGTCACCCATCTGCGTTTGGTCTTCCCAATGTAGAGGAAATTGATAATGCTCCTGTGAAACACCTTGGGAGGTTTTACTTATATCTTAGGTGACATGGAAATGCAAGTTGCAGTTATGTTAAACTGCAACTTTTATTATTCATACCTGCTGTCTAGTTTCTATCTAGTATTTATCTGCTGTCCAGTTATTTGTTTTGCTTAGCATAGGGATGGTCCCTGGCAGTTAGTGAAGGGTCTGGTTGGGATCAGGTGGGAGGGAAGGGGAGTAGCCAGTTCAAGCGAGGCCCAAGGCTTCCTTATGAGACCCACAGGAGCATGCTGGCCCATGACAAAACCTGAAAAATAAATTTAAAACTTACCCAACTTAGCTTCTGGGCCTCTTCTGGCCCAGGATCTGGCTCCAGTTCAGATTTGTCTGATGGGGGAGCTGAAACTGCACTCCTTGCCCCTTCAGATCTCAGGCTGAAATTGCAGATCAGGTTCTGATGATATCAGACCAGATCTGCACATTAAAAGTAGGACTTGTTTCCTTCCTGCATGCCTGCTCAAAATAGCAGGTCAATATGGGAACAGAGCGGGAAGAAAGTGGGATCAGAGGAAGTAAAGGGCTCCCATTATTTAAACTGACCTTCTGCCCAGTTTCCACCCAGGTAAGGACTTTTAAAATCAAGGCTGTCACATATATAAAAAATACAATTGTCATGACTCCTTTCAACTTGCTGAAATCTCCCATCTCAGCTTCATGCTTGAAAAACAAATGTAGCGACCATGTCAGCTCTCTAACCAACTGAAGATTGAAATGGAACCTCAGTCCATACAAATCTATGAGCAACTCCACAGATGTATCAGTTTTAAATAGTAGCCGATGGCCAAGCAGTTATATAAGCAGCAGTTTTAAAATTAATGTAATAGAGAGCCTACAGCAGCTAATTTTGTCAGAAACGATTGAGAGCTGACTGTTTTTAAGTAACAAATGATATCCAAATACTGAAAAAATATAGGATGAAGATCTTTCGTGGTTCTAAAAATCAACCTCAAGTCTGAGAATATAAGGAAATGAGAAAAAATGCTCATAGGTTTGGACTGCAGTATCTTCCTCCGCATTTCTACCATTCTCACAAAGAAGCATAGTTTTTCTTACACATATACAGCGACAGTAGAGGAGAAGTGTAGAAATGTCCCTGACGACATCACAGATTTGTCATGGCATATTACATTTCTCGGGTAATATTTTACTTCAAAGATGTGAAAAATCATCAATTCTTTGTAAGAACAGCCCACATCTCTCCTCTCTACCCGATATGCCCCATTCCTCAGAATCTTCAGCAAACGTTTCAGTCTCCAAGATATTACTCCAAGCTTCTCTACTTGACTACGATAACCTTAAAGAAAAGGGAAGTTCCGATCCAAGGTTTCAGTACAAAAATGATACCGTCATCTTCAAACTCTTGCCGCTCACAGTGAAGTGAGACGAGGTAGAAACCGAACTCAGTCAATCAGAGGCTAAATTAGATTACAAGTGAGATGTTTTGTTGAAGTCACCACATTTTATTGCAACATTTAAACCTGTCTACTAAAAGTCAACCTTCTACAGCTATGCATCACTTTTTTACTGAGACAGGCAATATTACACCAAGACTGTCTCTCTCCATTGTCAATCAAGATGGAAGGATAGATGTGCCCCTGAGGTAACAGACCAAAGCTAAAAGGGAGCAGCAGCAGCTTGCAACCACAGAGGGAAGAGTAACAGCAGGTTGGAGGGGTTTAAAAGGAGGGAAGGGCCAAAGCTCACATCGACCGAGTGAGTGGTTCTTAGGGTTAAGAGATAACAACATTAAGTGGGAATTCAGGAACAACAGGAAATATGATTATGTAACTGGTACAAAGATGTGTTGCAGAATTTGAGAGTAGTTGATTATTTCTGACATGCAGTATAGAGGAGACAACATGAAGGATGATTTTGTGACTTACTCACCCACTAGAAGCCCATATGGAAAATTTGAGTGACTGCTCTAGATGATTTTCCAGCGGCAGTGCAAAGGTGCAAAATTACCTTTGCAATGTTAAAAAGGATAGTCTTTGATAGAGATTACCAGATATCAATTCTGTCTACATAACAGTCACTGCCCATAAAATTAACCAATTGTAGATGTGTGGTTTGAAGTGTTCTTGAGAAATATAAGGCATACTATAAATGCAAGTCTCTTTTTATTTCGCCGTATCACTTTTACACTCAAATGTGTGCTGCAGTTTAAAGCAGCAATTCTCAATTTTTTGTCAATGTCTTCCAAACAGGAGATGGCAAGTAAATATTGTTAACTGAAATGGCTTGAAAATACTCATCCCAGATTAAAAATAAACAGAACTCATTGTATGCAAAAATGAGATTTTTTGAACAGCACGACATTAAAAATTCTCATCCTTGTTTTGGAAATTGCTTCATGGCCTCGACCCCTCCCTATCTCTGTAACCTCCTCAAGCCCCACAACCTTCCGAGATCTCTGCGCTCCTCAAATTCTGGCCTCTGGCATATCCCAGATTTTTTTCACACACCATGCCTTCAGCTGCCTAGACCCTAAGTTCTGGAATTCCCATTCTAAACCTCTTTACCTCTTTCTCCTCCTTAAAGATGCTTTTAAAAACCTAATTCTTTGACCAAGGTTTTGATCACCAGTCCTGACATCTCATGTGGCTCTGCGTCAAATTTTGTTTGCCTATTGCTCCTGTGAAGTGCCTTGGGACGTTGCACAACATTACACAATATAAATTCAAGTTGTTGCTATAGCTTGTGCATGTGGGACAATATGCAATGATGGCTTCGCAAACCATCTTCCCTTAGATTTATATAATTTTGCAACACTGAAGGAATCCATTGAATTTCTCACACCTATGCCAGCTTTTAAACAGTCATCCCCTCAATTTCATTCCCGTTTTAAAGAATTGTATATCTGACCCCTGAGGGCAAGAATTTCATTTGTGCAGTACCGCATCTAGTGGTGCTATGCAGACGTACCTTGATTCCCTGGGGGCAACAGGCGCTACCTGAACAGCCCACATGGTGTTCATCAATGATATGGGCACACCCAGCTACATCCTCTGCCTGCACCAAATATGTGGAAATAGCACGATCCTGACATCACACAGCCTAACCAGCTGATTTGATGCAGGTGCTGGCAATGCCTGCACTGTCCACTCTTAAAGAAGCATAAAGTAGGAAGATGGGCCCAACATTAGCATTATTTAAAGACCCAGGCACCCTGATTACAGGTAAGTAAAATTTATGGAACATTTTCCACCAGAAAATACACAGGAGTATTTTTGGAAGTGTTCTGGTTTATTTGCCTCAGAGCATTACTGCGTCTTCACAGGGATAGCAGATGAGTAGGTGACCTGTCCACACAAAGACTGCAACAGGTAGGGGGGCAGCAATGTCAGTGGCTCTGGGTCCACAGCACTACTGGGAGGTGGAGCAGAGGCTGCACAGATAACAAGCGCTGTGCCACGCCCTCTGCCAACTTGGAGCCGGACTCCTCCATGCTCCTTGACAGTGACAGCAGCCTGTCTGGCAGGCAAGCAAATGCACCCTGCATCTTGGTGTGCAAGCCCAACAGTGCTCTCCTGTAAGTCAACCCATTGAGGTCCTCATTTGAGTCCTCTGCAGCAGAACTCATCTGCAACCTCACCCCTCCAGACAACTGGCAAACCAAATATCCTTTACCCCTGGCCTGGCTGCAGCCCACTTGTGCCCAGATGATTCAATATGTGCTGATCCCAACTCTATACTAACCTCCAAGTTAAGTGTATCACCAGTATCTGTGCTGCTGGCTGTGAGTGTTCATCAGTGCCATGCTGTTACTGTCTCTCTTCCTCCTCATACTGCTGCAGCTGGGAGGCAGAGGTTCTTGGATGTCTGAAAGTAGGAAATCAGAAAGGGGAAGGTTGAGATGAGGGAAGGGGGTTCGGATGTAAGGCAAGATGTCTATGGTCACACCAGCTGAGCTTGTTCCTCATGCCATCCAACATGATGAGGGTGTGCTGCGAGTTGAGAAGGGGCACAAGGCAGGAAGATGTAACAGCACACGGAGATATGACAGCTGCCCTGCGTGAGAAGGACAGTGGTGGCAGGAGATAAAAAATGGTGGCAGAGAAGGAGGCGCAGCACACAGAGAGCAGATTTGCGTGAGAAGGGCAGCGGCGGCATGGGATAAAAACCGGCAGCAGAGAGCCCCTTCTACCTGTTTCTACCTGTCAGAGCCGAAGTGTGACGTAACAGGAAAACAGGTAAGTGATTGGTGGGTATCTCTTCCGTGTCTCTTTTGATTGGCCAAGTGGTTTAAATCAAGAGACGTTATTACAGCTGAAGAGTGCAGTTAAGAAATTCACTTTTAAAATATTTAACATCCAAATTAATTAATTAAATAGAATAGAGATGGCTGGGCAGGCGATGTGTTGCAGTTGTAGTATGTGGGAGCTGGTGGACGCCGGTGCGATCCACGGTGACCACATCTGCAGCAAGTGTTGGCTGCTCGAGGACTATCGGCTCAGAGTTGATGAGCTGGAATCCAAGCTGTGGACACTGCGACATATCAGGGAGAGGGAGAGTTACCTGGACACTGTTTCAGGAGACAGTCACATCCCTTGGATTAATTACATCAAATTTGGACCGTGGTCAGGGACAGGAGGCTGTGGCTGTGAGTGAGGCAGGTATGGGGATCCAGAATTTAGCTTTGGAGGAGCCTCAGCCAGTGCCCTTATCCAATAGGTAAAAGGTTCTTGCTCCCAGTATGGACGAGGGCACAGAGTGCAGAGAGGATGAGCGAACTGTCCAGAGCACCGTAGTTCAGAGTGCCATTCAAATGAGGGGAGAAAAGAGAAATGTAGTAGTAATAGGGGATAGCAGAGTTAGGAGAATAGATACTGTTCTCTGCAGCAAATACAGGGAGTCCCGACGGCTGTGTTGCCTACCTGGTGCCAAGGTTAAGGACATCTCTTCTGGGGTGGAGAGGAACTTGAAGTAAGAGTGGAAGGATCCAGTTGTCATGGTCCACGTAGGTATCAATGACATAGGTAGGACTAGGAAAGAGGTTCTGCTGAGGGACTATGAGCAGCTCGGGGCTAAATTAAAAAGCAGAACCACAAAGGTAATAATCTCCGGATTACTACCTGAGCCACATGGAAATTGGCGGAGGGTAAATAAGATTAGAGAGGTAAATGCGTGGCTCAAAGATTGTTGTGGGAGAAATGGGTTCCGATTCATGAGGCACCAGTACTGGGAAAGGAGAGAGCTGTTCCATTGGGACAGGCTTCATTTGAACCATGCTGGGACCAATGTCCTGGCGAATCATATAACTAGGGTTATAGATTGGACTTTAAACTAATTAGTGGGGGAGGTGGGGGAGGTTTCAACTGAAGGGAAGTTTAAAAAATCAAAAAGAAACGACAGAGCAGAGGTGCAGGGTAGTGAAGAGGCGAACGGTAATCAAAGTGTGACAGGAAGGGGCAGAAAATATAAGCAGAAGAGTGCAGCAAAAATTAGAACCCGAATGAATAATAATGGTAAAAAGTCAAAGCTTAAGGCTCTTTATCTGAATACACACAGCATGTGTAACAAGATAGATGAGTTGATGGCACAAAAAGAAATAAATGAATATGACTTGATAGCTATTACAGAGACGTGGTTGCAGGGTGACCAAGACTGGGAACTCAATATTCAAGGGTATTCGACATTCCAGAAAAATAGGCAAAAAGGAAAAGGAGGTGGGGTAGCTTTGTTAATAAAGGAAGGTATCAGTGCGGTGGTGAATAGTGATAATAGGTGCAATAGATCGTGATGTTGAATCAGTTTGGGTGGAAATAAGGAATAGCAAGATGAAGATGTCATGGGTGGGAGTCGTCTATAGGCGTCCGAAGAGTTGCCTAACTGTAGGACAAAGTATAAATTGGGAAATAATGGAGGCGTGTAAGAAGGGTGTTACAATTGTCATGGGTGATTTTAATCTGCACATTGACTGGACAAATCAGATAGACAGAGGTAACATGGAAGACAAATTTGTAGAGTGCATCAGGGATTGTTACTTAGAGCAATACGTTGCAGAACCTACCCGGGAACAGGCTATTTTAGATCTAGTAATGTGTAATGAGATAGGATTAATAAGAGATATCGTAGCTAAGGATCCTCTAGGGGGTAAAGATCACAACACAGTAGAATTTCAAATTCAGTTTGAGGGCGAGCAACTCGGGTCTCAAACCAATGTCCTCAACTGAAACAAGGGCAATTACAGAGGTATGAAGAAACAGTTGTCTAAAGCGGGCTGGGATAATAGACTAAGGGGAAGGTCAGTGGATGAGCAGTGGCAGACATTTAAGCAGATATTTCATAAAACTCAGCAAAAATTTATCCCGGTCAAAAAGAAGGACTCGATGAGAAGGATGTACCACCTGTGGTTAACAAAGGCGGTCAAGGAGAGTATCCAATCAAAAAGTAAGGCATACAAAGCGGCAAAAACTAGTGGTAGGCCAGAGGATTGAGAATTTTTTAGGAACCAGCAGTGGATGACTAAAAAGCTAATAAAGAGGGAGAAAATTGATTACGAAAGTAAATTGGCAAGAAATATAAAAACAAACAGCAAGAGCTTCAATGGGTATATAAAAAGAAAGAGAATAGCTAAAGTGAGCGTGGGACCCTTGGAGGATGTGACTGGAGAATTGATAACGGGGAACAGGGAAGATAATTTAAACCAATATTTTGCATCGGTCTTCAGAGTGGAGGACACTATAAACATCTCACAGATATCATATAAGCAAGGAGCTAATGGGAGGAAAGATCTTGTAACAGTCTCTATCACGAGGGACAAAGTATTTGAAAAACTAATGGGACTAAAGGCAGACAAGTCGCCAGGACATGATGGCCTGCATCCAAGGGTTTTAAAGGAGCTGGTTGCAGAGATAGTGGAGGCATTGGTGGAAATATTCCAGAACTCACTGGAAAATCGCTTATGTGACACCCCTGTTCAAGAAGGGAAGGAGACAAAAAGCAGGAAACTATAGGCCAGTCAGCCTAACATTGGTCGTTGGGAAAATGCTAGAGTCCATTATTAAGGAAGAAATAGCAGGACATTTAGAAAATCTTAACGCAATCAAACAGAGTCAACATGGTTTTGGGAAAGGGAAATCGTGTTTGACAAATTTGCTAGAGTTCTTTGAGGATATAACAAGCAGAGTTGATAAAGGGGAACCGGTAGATGTAGTTTATTTGGATTTCCAGAAGGCATTCGATAAGGTGCCACATAAAAGATTATTGCACAAGATAGGAGCTCACGGTATTGGGGGTAATGTATTAGCATGGATTGAGGATTGGTTAACACAGAAGACAGAGAGTCTGGATTAATGGGTCTTTTCAGGTTGGAAAGACGTAACTAGTGAAGTGCCACAAGGATCAGTCCTAGGGCCTCAATTATTTACTATCTATATTAATGACTTGGAGGAGGGTGCAGAGTGTAATATATCCAGATTTGCTGATGATACAAAAACAGGTGGGAGGGCATGTTGTGATGAGGACATAAGGAATCTGCAAGGGGATATAATAGGTTGAGTGAGTGGGCAAAAACTTGGCAGATGGAGTTTAGTGTAGGAAAGTGTGAGGTCATGCACTTCGGTAGGAAGAATCATAAGGCAGACTATAATTTAAATGGAGAAAAACTCCAAAAAAGTGCAGCACAGAGGGATCTGGGTATTCTTGTGCATGAAACACAAAAAGTTAGCATGCAGGTGCAGCAAGTAATTAAGAAGACAAATGAAAATTTGGCCTTTATTGCGAGGGGGTTGGAGTTTAAAAATAGGGAAGTCTTGTTACAACTGTACAGGGTGTTGGTAAGGCTGCACCTGGAGTACTCTGTACAGTTTTGGTCTCCGTATTTAAGAAAGGATATACTGGCATTGGAGGCAGTTCAAAAGAGATTCACTAGGCTGATTCCTAGTGGATGAAGGAGTTGACTTATCAAAAACAGCTAAACAGGTTAGGCCTTTATTCATTAGAGTTTAGAAGAATGAGGAGTGATCTTATTGAAATATACAAGATTCTGAGGGGGCTTGACAGGGTAGATGTTGAGATGTTTCCACTAGTGGGGGAATCTCAAACTAGGGGATATAGTTATAGAATAAGCGGACACTCATTTAAAACTGATATGCGAAGGAATTTCTTCTCTCAGAGGGCAGTGATTGTCTGGCATTTTCTACCGCAGAGAGTTGTGGATGCTAGATCACTGAAAGTATTTAAAGAGGAGGTAGATAGATTTTGAAATATTGGGGAGTTGAGGGCTATGAGGAGCTGGCATGAAAGAGGAGTTCAGGTCTGGGCCATGATCTTATTGAATGGCAGGGCAGGCTTGAGGGGCCGAATGGCCTACTCCTGCACCTATTTCTTATGTGCTTATGTTCTCATTATTATCCTCATTTTTCTCAGCAACATTGGATGCTATCGGCTCCGTCTCAACCAGCCACATGATACAGAGAACCATCTCCTCCATAGAACGCTCAGGAGATGTTCGTGTCCTTGTCCTCCAGCAGTTCTGCTCTTCTCCCTTCTATTCTGTGCCATTTTGTCCTGCAAGAAATCAGGCAGAATATCAGTAGTTGAGTAGCACTGTGTTTGGGTGATGTGTCTGACACAGATGAATAGCTGGCAGCATTGGCACTGGTAAGGTCGGGTATCCATATGTTAGGAGTGAGTCATGAGTGCCAGAAAGTACTGCTGGGTAAGTGCTGGTGATGTGATGCATTGAAAATCATGAGAAGCTGGTGGTGTGGTGGGTTTGAGATGTCATGTGCAGATGCAGTCACTGACATTGACCGCCCACACAAGGTCATTAGACATCCTGTGACACTGCTGCCAGGTCCTCGGGTCCAGACTCCAGGAGTTGACCTTCCTGGCCATCTGCTCGCACTCGCATCTGAGGGTGGTTCTTGAGGGTCTCCTGGCCTCTGTCATACCATGGCATCTCTCCTCCTGCCCATATGTATCATTAATCCCTTCAGCGCTGCATCTGTCAGTCTGGATCCTACTGTAAACCCAGCAAAAACTGTAGACCCAGCAAAAACACTGAAGAACTTAGTTGAGACGAAGGGGCTAGTTATAAATAATTACATAGTGTGTTGAAACACAGGGTGGTTGGGTAGAAAAGGGGAACAAGACACAGATGTCCAAGGAGTTGCAGACAATAACAGGAAAATAGGATGACAGAGTGTCCTTGCCCGTATCAGACAAAGAAGTCACCTTGGATACAAGACATAATTAGACTTACATTTAGACATTAGTATTGAAAAAGGGGAAGTGCTGAACAGGCTCTCACTGAACCAAATAAGGAATTATCATTGTACCAGACCCCAATGGGTAAGTAAGAGGGGAGGGTCTTGGAAACAAGATTTAACCCCTGGCCGAAACTAGGGACGGCACGAGAACCCTCAGAACAACACTCGAGAAGGTACCCCTGAGTCAGGGAGGCAGAGAACGTAGGAGAGCAGCTGCAAGTCTGAGACTGATCACCTCGTGCCTTGATGGGTAGTATACTGTGCAAGTTAGTGAGAGCTTGAATTTGATGATTTAGTGCGTAAATAAAATATTGATATAACCTTCACCAATCGGTGTTCGCGAGTTCATTAAGAGTAAGTGCGCATTAGACACAACACTTCTGTGTGCTCTGGTACTCATTTTCAAGAATTTCTGTTGCAGCAATCTTTTTTCTATCTTCCCTTTAAGAGGCAGCCTAGTCTGCCTTTAATAAAAAGCAGGCTGCCTGGACCGCATGATCGGCAGGCAATGCTGCCAGCGCCTCCTGCTATGTGCAGACCACGCCAGCAGTGTGGAGGAGAGGAGACCAGCGCTAGAGGCACCCTGAAATCATGCAGGTGAGATGGGTACACCAATTTTGTGTCTGACCCACTTTGATCTGAACAGGTGAAGGCACACTGCAAATCATGGTTCCCACCATCAAAAAGCAGAGCACATGAATTTTGCACCCTAAGTTTCTTTGCCCCTTTTCAGTGTACATGTCTTCTCCTTATTCTTCCTCCCACAATGCATCACCTCGCATTTCTCTACATTCGTCTCCATCTAACATCTCTCTGTCCAATCTATTCATCTGTGTCCTTCTGAACTCAATGGATTGTTAATCCTGCATTCAAATATATACAAACACACAGAAGTTACAACACAGAAACGAACTATTTGGCCCAATCATTCCATGTTGGCATTTATCTTCCACATGAGCAAACTTTTACCTGCTTCTGTTGCCATATTCGTTTGCCCTCTTTTCTTTATCCACGATCTAATGAATGTTGAATCCTGAATGTTGACATAGTTTCTGTCTCAACCACCAACGCTGGTAGTGAATTCTACAGCCTCACAACTCTTTGAGTAAAGACATTTTTCTTGCTCTCAGCTTTACTTCCCTTACATTTAATTATATATCTAAAGATCCTTGTTCTAGGCCCTCAAAACTGTAAAAGGTCTGCTTCTTTCAGAATTGTAAACATTTCGAGAATATCTTCCCTTAATCTGTGTCCTTCTAACAAAAAAAGACTATCTTTTTATTTGTATTTCTTCATACCAGGCAGAATCCTAAAGAATACGTGTCATATGCTTCCTAATGCCGCAATATCCTTTCTATCATGTGCGCCCAATTCTCCATACTGAGGTTTTGTTAAAGTTTTATACGGGCTTTTGACTTTTATATTCTACACTTCTTGTGATAAACCGAGAATTGCATTGGTGTCTTTTATGGCTTTATCAATCTGAGGGACTGCCTTTCAGAGCCCCCAAAATCCTCTGCTCTTCCACAGCACAGAGCCTGCTTTGATTCAGCAGATAATTTCTGTTGTTATTTCCTTTACCAAAATGCATCACTTGACTTACTGACATGAATCAAATTTTCCACCTTTGAGTCTATTTCCCATCTTCTTAATGTTCCTTTATAGTTTCCTTTGGTATTCTAAAGAATTAGCAATACATCCTATCATCTGGAGTGCTGACTCACTTTTGGACTTCTTTACATAGAGTGGTTAGAATGCGGAACTCACTATCACAAGGAGTAGTTCAGGCAAACAGCATAGATGCATTTAAGGGGAAACTAGATATACACATAGGTAGAAAGGAATAGAAGGTTTGCTGATAGGATGAGATGAATAGGGGTGGAAGGAGGCTTGTGTGGAGCATAAATACCGACATAGACCTATTTGACTGAATGGACTGTCTCTGTGCTAAACATTCTACTTAATTCCATTATCAGGGGAGGATGTGGCGCAGTGGTATTGTGATTGGAATAGTAATCCAGAGACCCAGGATATTGCTTTGGGGACATGGGTTCATTTCCCACCACAGCAGAAGGTGGAATTTGAATTCAATTAATAAATCTGGAATTTAAAAAAAGCTAGTCTAATGATGGCCATGAAACCATTGTCAATTGTTGTAAAAACCTATCTGGTTCACTAATGTCCTTTAGGGAAGGAAATGCTGTCCTTACCCGGTCTGGTGGTTGACTCTTACATGCCCTCTGAAATGGCCTAGCAAACCACTCAGTTGTATCTAACCGCTACGAAGTCAATAAAAAGGAATGAAACCGGACAGACCACCCTGCATCGGCCTAGGCACCGGAAAAGACAACGGCAAACCCAGTCCTGTCGACCCTGCAAAGTCCTCCTTACTAACATCTGGGGGCTTGTGCCAAAGTTGGGAGAGCTGTCCCACAGACTAGTCAAGCAAAAGCCTGACATAGTCATACTCACAGAATTATACCTGACAATATCCCAGACTCTGCCATCACCATCCCCGGGTATGTCCTGTCCCACCGGCAGGACAGACCCAGCAGAGGTGGTGGTACAGTAGTATACAGTAGGGAGGGAGTTGCCCTGGGAGTCCTCAACATTGACTCTGGACCCCATGAAGTCTCATGGCATCAGGTCAAACATAGACAAGGAAACCTGCTGATTACCACCTACCGCCCTCCCTTGAGGTATGCCAGGAGCAGCACCAGGCATACCTCAAAATGAGGTGTCAACCTGCTGAAGCTACAACACAGGACTATCTGCATGCCAAACTGCATAAGCAGCATGCGATAGACAGAGCTAAGTGATCCCATAACCAACGGATCAGATCTAAGCTCTGTAGTCCTGCCACATCCAGTCATGAATGGTGGTGGACAATTAAACAACTAACTGGAGGAGGTGGCTCCACAGATATCCCCATCCTCAATGATGGGGGAGCCCAGCACATCAGTGCGAAAGATAAGGTTGGAGCATTTGCAGCAATCTTCAGCCAGAAGTGCCAAGTTGATGATCCATCTCGGCCTCCTCCTAAAGTCCCCAGCATCACAGATGCCAGACTTCAGCCAATTCGATTCACTCCGCGTGATATCAAGAAACGACTGAAGGCACTGGATACTGCAACAGCTAAGGGCCCTGACAATATTCCGGCAATAGTACTGAAGACCTGAGCTCAGAACTTGCCGCGCCCCTAGCCAAGCTGTTCCAGTACAGCTACAACACTGGCATCTACCCTGCAATGTGGAAAATTGCCCAGGTATGTCCTGTACACAAAAAGCAGGACAAGTCCAAGCCGGCCAATTACCGCCCCATCAGCCTACTCACAAGCATCAATAAAGTGATGGAAGGTGTCATTAACAGTGCCATCAAGTGGCACTTGCTTAGTAATAACCTGCTCAGTGACGCTCAGTTTAGGTTCTGCCAGGGCCACTCAGCTCCTGACCTCATTACAGCCTTGGTTCAAACATGGACAAAAGAGCTGAACTCAAGAGGTGAGATGAGAGTGACTGCCCTTGACATCAAGGCAGCATTTGACCGAGTATGGCATCAAGGAGCCCTCGTAAAACTGAGGTCAATGGGAATCAGGGGGAAAGCCCTCCACTGGCTGGAATCATACCTAGTGCAAAGGAAGATGGTTGTGGCTGTTGGAGGTCAATCATCTGAGCTCCAGGACATCACTGCAGGAGTTCCTCAGGGTAGTGTCCTCGGCCCAACCATCTTCAGCTGCCTCACCAATGATCTTCCTTCAATCATAAGGTCAGAAGTGGGGATGTTCGCTGATGATTGCACAATGTTCAGCACCATTCGTGACTCCTCACATACTGAAGCAGTCCGTGTAGAAATGCAGCAAGACCTGGACAATATCCAGGCATGGGCTGATAAGTGGCAAGTAACATTGTGTCACACAAGTGCCAGGCAATGACCATCTCCAACAAGAGAGAATCTAACCATCTCCCCTTGACATTCAATGGCATTACCATCGCTGAATCCCCCATAATCAACATCCTAGGGGCTACCATTAACCAGAAACTGAACTGGAGTAGCCATATAAAGACCGTGGCTACAAGAGCAGGTCAGAGGCTAGGAATCCTGAGGTGAGTAACTCACCTCCTGACTCCGCAAAGCCTGTCCACCATCCACAAGGCACAAGTCAGGAGTGTGATGGAATACTCTCCACTTGCCTGGATGGGTGCAGCTCCAACAACACTCAAGAAGCTCGTCACCATCCAGGACGAAGCAGCCCGCTTGATTGGCACCCCATCTACAAACATTCACTCCCTTCACCACCGATGCACAGTGGCAGCAGTGCGTACCATCTACAAGATGCACTGCAGCAACGCACCAAGGCTCCTTAGACAGCACCTTCCAAACCCGCGACCTCTACCAAGGGCAGCAAATGCATGGGAACACCGCCACCTGCAAGTTCCCCTCCAAGTCACACACTATCCTGACTTGGAACTATATCACCGTTCCTTCACTGTTGCTGGGTCAAAATCCTGGAACTCCCTTCCTAACAGCACTGTGGGTGTACCTACCCCACATGGACTGCAGCGGTTCAAGAAGGCAGCTCACCAACACCTTCTCAAGGGCAATTGGGGATGGGCAATAAATGCTCGCCCGGCCAGCGATGCCCACATCCCATGAATGAATAATAAAAATAAAAATGTATTCACCATTTACCTATGGAATGTAATAAATCACTGAGGTGAACCAGATCACAGACTGGACATCTTCAAATTCGCCCATGAATAAAATCAGGAGTGTTGTGAATCAGGTGCCCAGATCTTCACATGCAATTTCCCATTCGGGTCTCCTGCTGAGTGAAATTCCACATGCGACTGATCTTGTGTCAACTCATTCTAGTCTGGATGGTTCTACTGTGAGAGGGTGCCTGTCATTGATAAATGGGGCAACTCTCTTTTCACCCGCTTTATGATAGCAGTAGCTCCAAGGTTGCATCAGGAACTAGAGAGGGTCTCTGGGTGTGCTGAATCACTTTTGAACAAATATTGTACTGCAATATACTCCCTTTTATTGCACAGCTGTGACTGATTAAAAGCTGCAGCTAAGCAGTATCTCCCAAAGCCACCAAGCTCCAGGCTGCACACCCAGTCCAGGCCAGAAGCTTTCAATATAGATGAGATTAGACCAAAGATCTGGTGAGGTTGATCTTTTGCAATTTGTACAATTGCAAAGTTCACAGTACTCAGGATACATTGTCTCAGTGCTTGGACCAGACATAATTCATTTACATTTCTTGTTTCAGCCCTACCTCACTGCCACCTCTCTCAACATCACTCCCCATGCCCCGCCTCTGATTTGTTATGCTGCTTGTCTAGCATCCAGTATTGGGTGAGAAAAATTTCCTCCAATTAGATATCGGAAAGACCGAAGCCATTATCTTCAGTCCCCACCACAAACTCTGTTCCCCAGTCACTGACTCCATCCCTCTCCCCAACCAGTCTAAAACTGACTCAGACCATTTGCAATCTTGGCATTCTATTTGACCATAAGCTGAGTTCCTGACCACCTATCATCTCCGTTACCAAGACCACCTATGACCACCTCTGAAACATCGCCCGTCTCAGTTCATCTGCTGCTGAAACTCTCATCCATGCCTTTGTTACCTCTAGACTTGACTATTCCAATGCACTTCTGACCGGTCTCCCACCTTCCACCTTCCGTAAACTTGAGCTCATCCAAAACGTTGCTGCCCTTATCCTAACTTGCACCTAGTACCATTTACCCATCACCTCTGTGCTCACTGACCTACATTGTCTCCCAGTCCAGCAACCCGTAAATTAAAAAATTCTCATCCTTGTTTTCAAATTTGTCCATGACCTTGCTCCTCCCTATCTCTGTAACCTCATCCAGCCCTACAACCCTACTCTAGGTATCCTGGCAGCCATCACAACAAGATATGGCGCTGTGTCATGGAGAAGCACAGAGAAACTCTTTAACAGATGAGAAAAGATATCTGGTTGGCTGACAGCAGCATTGTTTTGGCTGTCCCATATATTACAACTACAGAAACTAAAAGAGAACAAAACACCAGGTCATGTGCCAGTTAACTTTCAGACTGTTCTCACATGTCAGTCTTCTAAATATAAGCAGACAGATTACATAACAGTTTCCAACCAATAATCTTGCTTGATTTGTTGCCACATAAAGTTCAATTGCCCTACCTCTGAGCTAGCTTCAGTGAAAAAAAGCAGAATACAAATTGTCTTCAACATATTTGCAATTTTAAACACCAAATTATTATTTTTCACATTTAAATTCTAACAATACACAAGTATTTTTAAACAACACAGCTTATTATCAGGACTACTGATGTGTGTTGATTGAAAGAATAAAGATTTTGTTTCTATCAAAAGGTATTACGGGAATGTTAACAGTATTTTTAGATTCAAATTATGTGACAGTCTCCATGTTGCTGTGGAGACTGTAAATCAGTGACCTGGATTATTATGTCTGTTTTACCTGTGTGGGGCGACAGTGATTAGATGGTGGTCTTGCGTTATGGATACAAAGAGATCATTGCAGCAATCCCTATAGCTATGTCCCAACTGTGACTCAAGAACTGGCTTTAAATTATTCAAGAGAAGACTGTGCTTTTGCTAAGATACTTAAAGCTAGTTTCCAGGTCGTGGCAAGAAATATGGCTGCAGGTTTTCCACAATGAAGGTGAAAGCAATGGTACTAACATTGGCACTGGTCAGATCTGAGAGGCCTTAGGCAGGTGGAGCTGTGGAAAACAGCACCACATATTATGAAGATGAATCTGGCAGGAGGCTTGAACCCATCAGAGCTATGTATGGCTAGGTAATAAATTCTGCTGTCCCTGCTCTAATGGTGAAGTGGAACTCACAGTTGTCTGTTCCGGAGGATATAGACTCCATTCCAAATTGAGCGGACAAGGTCATTTCCATAGGCGGAGAGGGCGGTCTGTCCTTGTGAACATGCAATGACATGCCTGCCCCACTGTGATCAGAAGTCAACAAAGGGAATGCCGAGGCTCAGCAAGGGCCAAAGAACAAAGCTAACAATGGTTTTTAACTGGAGCAAGCAGGCATCTTTTTTAAAAAAATGTAACTGATCCCCTCTCAGAATCTAGGTTCCTCCCCGATTCCAGCTTCCCTCCTCTCCCCTGCAGTGGATCCATTCACTTTGCATCCACCCACTCCCCAGGAATTTTGTCTCCGAAATTCTTAATGTTGACAGAAGTAGCTTAATGCATATAGCGTTACAGGGAAGTTTCACAGGAAATGCACCATATATGCAGGGCTTAACGTAAAACATTATGGTGCACATGATATGTTACTTAAAAAGTACTACTGTAAATTGTTTGAACAGAAAAATCGAAGAAAGAAAATGCACATGACAAATACAATGATATCAAGGTCTGTTTGATTAATCTGCAGTGATTCCACCTGGTCTCCTTGCATTGTTCATAGAATATTATATTTGGTTAAGTAATGCCAACAAGCTATCAAGAGTCATTAGTGATGCTGTAGGCAAAATGGCAGCAATTAACCTGACCTGTTTAAAAGTTTGCATTTCAATTCACCTGCTGTCCAGCTTGCAGCTTAAATACCATGAATGAAATTAAACACAATACGATATGCACACAGATGCAATGTTTTGTTCAAGAAAAATACCGAACAAAATAGCCAACACTTGTGGACTATCAGAAAAGAGTAGGGGACTGGGACTAACTAGAAGCTATTATTAAAGACATTATAGCAGGGCACTTAGAAAAATTAAAGGTAATAAGGCAGAGTCAACATGGAGTTTTTTGAAGAATTAACGTGCTGTGGATAAAGAGGAACCGGTGGATGCACGGTACTTAGATTTCCAGAAGGCATTTGATAAGGTGCCACATCAATTGTTATTGCAGAAAATAAAAGTTCATGGTATAGGGGGTAACATTTTGGCATGGATAGAAGATTGGCGAGTGAACAGGAAACAGAGAACAGGCATAAATGGGTCATTTCTGGTTGGCAAGATGTAACGAGTGGTATGCTACAGGGATCTGTGCTGGGGCCTCAACTGCTTACAATTTATATAAATGACTTGGATGAAGGTATGGTTGCTAAATTTTCTGATGACACAAAAAGAGGTAGGAAAGTAAGTTGTGAAGAGGATATGAGGAGGCTACAAAGGGATATAGATAGGTTAAGTGAGTGGGCAAAGATCTGGCAAATGGAGTATAATGTGGGAAAATGTGAAATTGTCCATTTTGGCAGGAAGAATAAAAAGGAAGCATGTTATCTAAATGGTGAGAGATTGCTGAGCTCTGAGATGCAGAGGGATCTGGGTGTCCGAGTGCATGAATCACAAAAGGTTAGTACGCAGGTACAACAAGTAATTAGGAAAATCGAGGAGAATTGAATACAAAGGTAGGGAGGTTATGCTTCAGCATTGGTGAGACCATATCTGGGGTACTGTGCACAGTATTGGTCTCCATATTTAAGGAAGGATGTAAATGATTTGGAAGCAGTTCAGAGAAGGTTTACTGGACTAATACCTGGAATGGGCAGGTTGTCTTATGAGGGAAGGTTGGACAGGCAAGGCTTGAATGCACTGGAATTTAGAAGAGTAAGAGGCAACTTGATTGAAACATATAAGATTATGAGGGGTCTTGACAGGGTGGATGTTGAAAGGATGTTTCCTCTTATGAGGGAATCTAGAACTAGGGAAGGTAGTGATATTATCACTGCACTACAGACACAGGATTTTGCTCTGGGGACATGGTTTCGAATACCATCATGACAGAAGGTGGAATTTGAATTAAATTAATAAATCTGGAATTAAAAAAGCTAGTCTAATGATGACCATGAAACTATTGTCAATTGTTCTAAAAACCCATCTGGTTCACTAATGTCCTTTCGAGAAGGAAATCTGCTGTCCTTACCTAGTCTGGCCTACATGTGACTCCAGACCCACAGCAATGTCATTGACTCTTAAATGCCCTCTGAAATGGCCTAGCAAGCCACTCAGTTGTATCTAACCGCTACAAATTCAATAAGGAAAGAAACCAGATGGACCACCCAGCAATGACCTAGACACTGGAAATGACCATGGCAAACCCAACCCTGTTGAGCCTGCAAAGTCCTCCTTACTAACTTTTTACTAATGGGATGTTTTGCAAGTGCTGTTGGGGAAGGTTTAAACTAGTTTGGCAGGGTGATGGAGACCTGAGGGCAGACTCAGTTGTGACAAAATCAAAAATGAAAATGGAAGACAGCAAATTAATGGGTGAGTCTGGAAGACAGAGGAAACAAAGGTTAGAAAATAAAAAAAAGAGCTTGGCAGTGCTCAAGGGTATCATTTCAATGCTAGAAGTATAGCAAATCAAGCAGATGAGCTGAGGGCACAGATAGACACGCGGCAGTATGGCATTATAGCTATTACAGAAACACGGCTTAAGGAGGGACAGGAACAGCAGCTCAACGTTCCTGGTTACAGGGTTTTCTAACGTGATAGGGAGGAGGATAAGAAAGGAGGGGGAGTGACAATTTTGGTCAAGGAAACTATTACAGCTGTGAGGAGGGATGATATGTTGGAAGGTTCATCAAATGAGGCCATATGGATTGAGCTAAGGAACAAAAAGGGGCAATCATACTGCTGGGAGTGTACTGTAGACCCCCAAACAGTCAGAGGGAGATAGAAGAGCAGATACAGTGGCACAGTGGTCAGCACTGCAGCCTCACAGCTCCAGTGACCCGGGTTTAGCTCTGGGTACTACCTGTGCGGAGTTTGCAAGTTCTCCCTGTGACTGTGTGGGTTTCTGCCGGGTGCTCTGGTTTCCTCCCACAGCCAAAGACTTGCAGGTTGATAGGTAAACAGGCCATAGTGTGGGAAGGTGGGGATGTGGTAGGGAATATGGGATTAATGTAGGATTAGACTCAGTGGGCCGAAGGGCCTGTTTCAGTGCTGTATCTCTATGACTCTATATGTAGGCAAACCTCTGAGAAGTGCAAGAACAATAGAGCAGTAATAGTAGAGGATTTAACTACCCCAATATTAACTCAGATAGTTTTAGTGTGAAAGGAATTGAGGGAGCAGAATTCTTGAGGTGCATTCAGGAGAACTGTTTTGGCCAGTTTGGAGCAAGTCCAACCAGAGAGGGTGCAGTCTTAGACTTAGTTTTAGGAAATGAAGATGGGCAGGTGGAAAGGGTGGCAGTGGGAGAGCATTTTTGTGGTAGTTATCATAATTCAGCCAGTTTTAACATAATTATGGAAAAGAACAGAGATAAAACTGGAGTTAGAGTTCTCAATTAGGGTAAGGCAAATTTTAATAAACTGAGGAGTGATTTCGTGAAAGTGTACTGGAAACAGTTACTTTAAGGTAAATCAGTGTCATAACAGTGGGAGGCATTCAAAGGGGAGATTCAAGGGGTTCAGAGTAAAAATGTTCCCACAAAGGAAAAAGGGTGAAACAGCCCCATGGATGTCAAGCAGCTTACAGGGTAAACTAAGGCAGAAAAGGAAAGCTTATGTCCGACACCGAGAACTCAATACTACAGAAAGCCAAGAGGAGTACAGAAAGTGGAGAGGTGAAATCAAAAAGGAAATCAGGGAAGCAAAGAGAGAGCATGAAAGAATACTGGCAAGTAAAATCAAGGTGAACCCAAAGATGTTTTATGAATATATTAAGAGTAAGAGGATAACTAAGGAGAGAGTAGGGCCCATAAAAAACCAAAAAGGTAACCTATGTGTATGGGTGGAAGATGCTGGTATGGCTCTTAATGAGTGCTTTGCGTCTGTCTTCACAAAAGAGGGGGACTACGCAGATATTGAAGTTAAGGAGGAGGAATGTGAAGTATTAGATGTGATAAACATAGGGAGAGAGGAAGTATTAATGGGATTAGCATCCTTGAATGTGGATAAATCACCAAGGCCAGATGAAATGTACCCGAGACTGTTAAAAGAAGCAAAAGAGGAAATAGCAGAAGGTCTGACCATCGTTTTCTGGTCCTCACTGGATGCAGGTGTGGTGCCAGAGGATTAGAGAACTGCTAACTTTGTACCTCTGTTTAAAAAGGGAGCGAGGGATAGACCGAATAATTACAGGCCAGTCAGTCTAACCTCAGTAGTGGGCAAATTATATTGGAATCTATTCTGAGAGACAGGATAAACTGTCACTTAAAAAGGCATGTCAAGGATAGTCAGCATGGATATGTTAAGGGAAGATCTTGTTTGACCAACTTGATTGAATTTTTTGAAGAAGTAACAAGGAAGATAGATGAGCGTAGTGCAGTTGATGTGGTCCACATGGATTTCAGCAAGGCTATTGACATGGCCCCACATGGCAGACTGGTTAAAAAATAAGATCCCATGGGATCCAGGGAAATGCAGCAAGGTGGATACAAAATTGGCTCAGTGGCAGGAATCAAAGGGTAATTGTTGAAGGGTGTTTTAGCGACTGGAGCGCTGTTTCCAATGGCGTTCCGCAGGACTCAGTACTGGATGCCCTGCTTTTTGTGGTATATAATTAACAATTTGGACGTAAATGTAGGGGACATGATCAAGAAGTTTGCAGATGACACAAAGATTGGCCGTGTGGTAGATAGCGAGGAGTATAGCTGTAGGCTGCAGGAAGATATTGATGGTCTGGTCAGATGGGCAGAAAAGTGGCAAATGGAATTCAACCTGAAGAAGTGTGAGGTGATGCACTTGGAGGGTCAAACAAGGTAAAGGAATACATGATTAATGGGAAAATACTGAGAAGTGTAGAGGAAGTGAGGGACCTTGAAGTGAATGTCCACAGATCCCTGAAGGTAACGGGACAGGCCAATAAGGTGTTTAAGAAAGCATGTGGAATCCTTTCCTTCATTAGACGAGGTATAGAATATAAGAGCAGGGAGGTTATGCTGAAACTGTGGTTAGGCCATGACTTGAGTACTGTGTGCAGTTCTGGTCACCTCATCACAGAAAGAATGTAATTGCACGAGAGAGGGTAAGGTACAGAGGAGATTTACGAGATGTTGCCAGGACTGGAAAAATGCAGTTATGAGGAAAGATTGGATAGGCTGGGGTTGTTCTCCTGGGAACAGAGAAGGCTGAAGGGAGATCTGATTGAAATGTACAAAATTTTGAGGGGCCTGGATAGAGTGGAGGTGAAGGGTCTATTCACCTTAGCAAAGAGGTCAGTGACAAGGGGGCATAGACTTAAAGTGATTGGTAGAAAAGTTAGAGGGGAGGTGAGGAAACACTTTTTCACCCAGAGGGTGGTGGGGGTCTGGAACTCACTGTCTGAAAGGGCAGTTGAGGCAGAAACCTTCAACTTATTCAAAAGGAGTCTGGATATGCACCTCAAGTGCCGTAATCTGCAGGGCTACAGACCAAATGCTGGAAGGTGGGATTAGAATAGGGGGATCGTTTTTCAGCCGGCACAGACACGATGGGCCAAGTGGCCTCTTTCTGTGCCTTAAACCTTCTATGATTCTAACTTCTGGGGGCGAGTGCCAAAGTTGTGAGAGCTGTCTCACAGACCAGTCAAGCAACAGCCTGACATAGTCATGCTCACGGAATCATACCTTACAATGTCCCAGACACCGCCAGCACCATCCCCGGGTACGTCCTGTCTCACCAGCAGGACAGACCCAGCAGCAGTGGCGGCACAGAGGTATACAGTTGGGAGGGAGTTGCCCTGGGAGTTCTCAAACATAGAAACATAGAAAATAGGAGCAGGAGTAGGAGTAGGCCATTCGGCCCTTCGAGCCTGCTCCGCCATTCATTATGATCATGGCTGATCATCCAACTCAGTAGCCTGTTCCCGCTTTCCCCCCATACCCTTTGATCCCTTTACACCCAAGAGCTATATCTAACTCCTTCTTGAAAACATACAATGTTTTGGCCTCAACTGCTTTCTGTGGTAGCAAATTCCACAGGCTCACCACTCTCTGGGTGAAGAAATTTCTCCTCATCTCAATCCTGAAAGGTTTACCCCATATCCTTCGACTATGACCCCTGGTTCTGGTCTCCCCCACCATCAGGAACATCCTTCCTGCATCTACCCTGTCAAGTCTTGTTAGAATTTTATAGGTTTCTATGAGATCCCTCCTCACTCTTCTGAACTCCAGCAAATATAATCCTAATCGATTCAATCTTTCCTCATACGTCAGTACGTCAGTCCCACCATCCCAGGAATCAGTCTGGTGAACCTTCGCTGCACTCCCTCGATAGCAAGAACATCCTTCCTCAGATAAGGAGACCAAAACTGCACACAATATTCCAGGTGTGGCCTCACCAAAGCCCTGTATAATTGCAGCAAGACATCCCTACTTCTGCACTCAAATCCTCTCGCTAAGAAGGCCAACATACCATTTGCCATTTTTACCGCCTGTTGCACCTGCATGCTTACCTTCAATGACTGGTGTACGAGAACACCCAGGTCTCGCTGCATATTCCCCTCTCTCAGTTTATAGCCGTTCAGATAATAATCTGCCTTCCTGTTTTTGCTACCAAAGTGGATAACCTCTCATTTATCCACATTATATTGCATCTGCCATGCATTAGCCCACTCACTCAACTTGTCCAAATCACCCTGAAGCCTCTCTTCATCCTCCTCACAACACACCCTCCCACCCAGTTTTGTGTCGTCAGCAAATCTGGAGATATTACATTTAGTTCCCTCATCTAAAATCATTAACGTATATTGTAAATAGCTGGGGTCCTAGCACCGATCCCTGTGGTAACCCACTAGTCACTGTCTGCCATTCGGAAAAAGACCCATTTATCCCTACTCTTCAACATCGACTCCAGACCCCATGAAGTCTCATGGCATCAGGTCAAACATGAGCAAGGAAACCTCCTGCAGATTACCATCTATCGCCCCCTTACCTGCAGCTGATGAATCAGTACTCCTCCATGTTGAACACCACTTGCAGGAAGCACTGAGGGTGGCAAGGATGCAGAATACACTCTAGGTGGGGGACTTCAATGTCCATCACCAAGAGTGGCTTGGTAGCACCAATACTGACCGAGCTGGCCGAGGCCTAAAGGACATAGCTGCTAGACTGGGTCTGCGGCAGGCAGCGAGGATACCAACAAGAGGCAAAAATATACTTGACCTCGTCCTCACCAATCTGCCTGCCGCAGATGCATCAGTCCATGACAGTATTGGTAGGTGTGACCATTGCACAGTCCTTGTGGAGACAAAGTCCCGTCTTCACATTGAGGATACCCTACATCGTGTTGTGTGCCACCACCGTGCTAAATGGGATAGATTTCAAACAGATTTAGCAATGCAAAACTGGGCATCCATGAAGTGCGATGGGCCATCAGTAGCAGCAGAAATGTATTCAAACACAACCTGTAACCTCATGACCCGGCATATCCCGCACTCTGCCATGACCATCAAGCCAGTGGACCAGCCCTGGTTCTATGAAGAGTGCAGGAGGGCATGCCAGGAGCAGCACCAGGCATACCTCAAAATGATGAGTCAACCTGGTGAAACTACAACACAGGACTTCTTGAATGCCGAACAGCATAAGAAGCATGCGATAGACAGAGCTAAGCGATCCCATAACTAACGGATCAGATCTAAGTTCTGCGGTCCTGCCACATTCTGCACGTCCTGCCGATCCAGTCATGAATTGGGGTAGACAATTAAACAACTAACTGGAGGAGGTGGCTCCACAAATATCCTCAACCTCAATGATGGGGGATCCCAGCAGATCAGTGCAAAAGATAAGGCTGTAGCATTTGCTACAATCTTCAGCCATAAGTGCTGAGTGGATGATCCATCTCGGCCTCCTCCTGAAGTCCCCAGCATCACAGATGCCAGTCTTCAGCCAATTCAATTCACTCCGCGTGATATCAAGAAACGGCTGAAGGCACTGGATACTGCAACAGCTAAGGGCCCTGACGACATTCTGGCAATAGTACTGAAGACCTGTGCTCCAGAACTTGCAGCGCCCCTTCGCCAAGCTGTTCCAGTACAGCTAGAACACTGTCAACTAACTGGCAATGTGGAAAATTGCCGAGGTATGCCCTGTACACAAAAATCAGGATATGTCCAACCCAGCTAATTACTGCCCCATCAGTCTACTCTCGATCATCAGTAAAGTGATGGAAGGTGTCGTCGACAGTGCTATCAAGTGGCACCTGCTTAGCAATAACCTGCTTAGTGACGCTCAATTTGGGTTCCGTCAGGGCCACTCCGCTCCTGACCTCTTAACAGCTTTGGTTCAAACATGGATAAAAGAGCTGAACTCAAGAGGTGAGGTGACAGTCATCAAGGCATCATTTGACAGAGTATGACATCAAGGAGCCCGAGCAAAACTGAGATCAATGGGAAACAGGGGGGAAACACTCAGCTGGTTGGAGTGGTACCTAGTGCAAAGGAAGATGGTTGTGGTTGTTGGAGGTCATACATTTCAGCTCCAGAACATCACTGCAGGAGTTCCTCAGGGTAGTGTCCTAGGCCCAACCATCTTCAGCTGCTTCCTCAATGACCTTCCTTCAATCATAAAGTTAGAAGTGGGGATGTTCGCTGATGATTGCACAATGTTCAGCACCATTCGTGACTCCACAAATACTGAAGCAGTCCATGTAGAAATGCAGCAAGAGCTGGACAATATCCAGGCTTGGGCTGATAACTGGCAAGTCACATTCGTGCAATACAAGTGCCAGGCAATGACCATTTCTAACAAGAGAGAATCTAACCATCTCCCCTTGCCATTTAGTGGAACTACGATCACTGAATGCCCCACTATCAACATACTGGGGGTTATCATTGACCAGAAACTGAACTGGAGTAGCCATATAAATACTGTGGCTAAAAGAGCAGGTCCGAAGCTAGGAATCCTGCGGCAAGTAACTCACCTCCTGACTCCCCAAAGTCTGTCCACCAGCTACAAGACACAAGTCAGGAGTTTGTTGGAATACTCTCCACTTGCCTGGATGGGTGCAGCTCCAACAACACTCAAGAAGCTCAACACCATCCAGGACAAAGCAGCCCGCTTGATTGGCACCCTATTCACAAACGTTGTCTCCACCACCGATGCACAGTGGCAGCAGTGTGTACCATCTACAATATGCACTGCAGCAATGCACCAAGGCTCCTTAGCATCTTCCAAACCAGTGACCTCTACCACCTAGATGGACAAGGGTAGCAAATGCATGGGACCTCCAACACCTGCAGGTTCCCCTCCAAGCCATACACCATCCTGACTTGGAACTGGGTCAAAATCCTGGAACACCCTTCCTAACAACACTGTGGGTGTACCACCCCACATGGACTGCAGCGGTTCAAGAAGGTAGCTCATCACCACCTTCTCAACGGCAATTAGGGATGGGAATAAATGCTGGCCTAGCCAGCGACACCCACATCCCATGAACGAATAAAGAAAAACTGTTTAAAAATAAGAGGTCGCCATTTAAGACAGTGATGAGGGGAATTTTTTTCTCTCAAAGGGTCATGAGTCTTTGGAACTCTCTTCCTCAAAAGGCGGTGGAAGCAGTCTTTGAATATTTTCAAGGCAAAGGGAGATAGATTCTTGATAAGCAAGGTGGTGAAAGGTTATTGGGGGTAGGCAGGAATGTGGAGTTGAGGTTACAATCAGATCAGCCAAGATCTTATTGAATGGTGGGGTCAGAGGCAGGGGGGCCACGGAGTATCGCGATGGGTGGCGGGAGGGTGGGGGACCCGTCGCCTCCCCGTCACCAAGCAATCGTCCCTGGCGTGAGATAGGCCAACGATGGCCTTCCTGCCCAAAGACTAACTGAGGCCCTTCAGTTGCTATTAACAGCCAATTAAGAGCCTCTTCCCGCCGCTGCTGGAAACTTACCAGCAGCAGGAGTTGCCTCCACCAAACAGGGAGGTCACCTTGTAAAACAAGGATAAGGAAGACGATCAGGATCATCAGCAAGAACGTGTTGTAGAGGGAGCTGCAGGTGGCCAGCAGAGAAGGGAGCAACAGAGGGGTCGAGGTCGTGGGAAAGACTATCCACTTGACAGTATCTACAGACAGAAGTTCAGCTTCCTTGATCTGTTGGTGGAGCAGTGCTTTTTAAGGATGAAATTGTCATGTCAGGTGGTCGCAGACATCTTCACCCTCCTAGAAAAAGACCTGTTGCCTGTTGGACCTGGTGGTCATGCATTACCAGTGGTTATGAAAGTCACCACCGCCCTCAATTCTTCTGTCTCTGGTTCCTTCTGGGGGCTACTGGAAGCATATCAAAGATCCTACAGTTGGCTGTATGTAAATGGATGGATTGTTTGCCAGAACTGGGAGGTAGGTAAACTTCCTCTGTGATGAAAATAACCAGAATAAGCTAGCATTCGGAATTGTGTCTCTGGTTGGCTTCCCACAAGTGCAGGGTGCCATCGACTACACACGTGGCAATCTGTGCACCCCCAAATAACCAGGAGCACTTGTCAACCAGAGGTGATTTACTTCACTGCTCACCTGCTTTGCAACCACAAGAAAAGTGCCATGCAGGTCTGCACCAGATTCCCTTGGAGCTGCCATGATGCTTTCATATTGCAGCGGTCCAAAATCGCCAACCGGTTCATTCCTGCAACCAGCTTTAAGGGGTGACTGCTGGGCGACAAAGGATACACTCTTCAAAGCTGGTGGCTGACACCTCTTGAGGAACTCACCTATGAGCACCAGGAACACTGCAATGTAAGCCATGTGACAACTAGATGCGTCATTCAGCAAGCCTATCAATATGCTCAAGCTGTACTTAAGGGGCTGGATTTTGTGCTGGAGCCGGGGCTCCCGGCACTGGGCCGAAAAGACTGGGGGAGCCCCACCTCGGCCTTTTCGGCCCCCCGGGGGCACAAGCCGGGATCTCCGTCCCTTTAAAGACGAGGATCTTGCTTCCAAGAGTTGCTAGCCAATCAAAGGGCTGGCAGCTCAGCAGTACTGGCAGCACCACTGGAGCAGTGGCCACTGCCGGTACTGCAAAGGCCACAGACCCAGGCCCATGGCTAGAATCCTGGACCTCAGGTAAGTGAGGCATGGTCGCCGAGGCCAGTCTGGAAGGCCTTGGCGAGGGGAGTGGTCCTGCAGTCCAGTGGGAGGGGGTTCCTGGGGGGCAGTCAAGTGGTTCCCAGTGGGGATCCTCCATGGTCCACAAATTTCCCACGAAGGAGGGATGCTCCCACCCCCCTCCCTCAAGCCCACCCATCCTGATGATTTATGTCACAATGCTCCCAAACTGTATAAATAAGTCTCACACAACAAGTACTCTCACCAAACTATTATCCAGAGGGAACTGAGAAAGCAGCTAAGAGTATTCTTTTATTCAAATCGGGACATATTACCTTTAACCACCCTGATGAAGTGCTGCTCAATCTCGCCTCCATTTCACTAATGGGTTTCCTGATCTCTGGGAAACCTGTGTAGGAGGCATTTATTTCAAATCACTGCCAAAATCTCAAAGATGCGTCATTTAAATATTATAACGACAAACATAGGAACATAGAAATAAAGGAAAAGGAGTGGGCCATTTAGCCCCTTGAGCCTGTTCCACCATTCAATGAGATCATGGCTTATCTGCAACCATACTCAATATACCTGCCTTTGGCTCATATCCCTTGATACCTCTAGTTAACAAAAAATTATCAATCACAGTTTTAAATTTAACAATGATCTAGCATCAATTGCTGTTAGTGGAAGAGAGTTCCAAACTTCTACCCCCCTTTGTGTGTAGAAGTGTTTCCTAATTTCACTCCTGAAAGGTCTGGCTCTCGTCTTTAGACTAGGCCCCCTCGTCCTAAACTTCCCAATCGCGGTAGTAGTTCTCTCTATTGACCCTATCTGTTCCTCTTAATATCTTGAAAACTTTGATCAGATCACCCCTTAACCTTCTAAATTGCAGGGAACACAAACCTAGTTTTTGTAATCTCACCTTGTAATTTAACCCTTGGAGTCTGGATATCATTCTGGTAAATCTGCACACCACTTTCTCCAAGGCTACCCTTCCGAAGGTGCAGTGCCTAGAACTGCTCACAATATTCCAGGTGTAGTCTAATCATGGCTTTGTATAGCTGAAGCATGACTCCTACCCCCTTGTAATCTAGTCTTCTGGATTTCATTAGCATTGTTGATTATTTTCTGTAGATGGGTTCATGACATTTTAATGATCTATGTAGCTAGACCACCCCCCCCCACCCACCACTCACCACCCACTACCAAGTCTCTTTGGACCTCCACCGTTTCTAGTTTTTAAACTCGTTAGAAAGTACCCTACTCTATTTTTTTAGGTCCAAAATGGATGACTTCACATTTGCCAACAGTGAAATCCATTTGCCACAGTTTTGCCCATTCACTTGATCAATTAATATATCTTTGTAATGTTACGCTTCCATCTACACTGCTTCCAACCTCTGGAGTACACATCCTGCGCTATGTGGAGCTCCAGGACACTTTCCGTGAACTAGATAACCATATGTGCAGGAAGTGTCATCAGTTGCAGCAGTTTGAGCTCTGGGTTTTGCAGCTTGAGCTCCAGGTTTTGGAACTTGAGCAGCAGCTGGCACCTCATCTGTGAGGTTGAGAGCTTTGTGGATAGCACATTTATAGATGTAGTCACCCTACAGCTTGAGAGTATGCAGGGAGAGAGGGAATGGGTGACTATCAGACAGTCAAGTAGAAACAGGCAGAGAGTGCAGGAGTCCCGAGTGCATCCCACTTTCCAACCAGTATTCAGTTCTGAATACTGATGAGAGTGATGGTTCATCTGGCGTGTGCAGCCAGAGCCAAGGTGACTCAGCTATACAGAGGGGTACAAGGAAGACTGTAAGTGATAGGTGATTCAACAGTTAGGGGAATAGACAAGCTTTTCTGCGGCCGTAGGTGTGATTCCAGAATGGTGTGTTGCCTCCCTGGTGCCAGAGCCAAGGATGTCACTGAACGGCTGCAGACCACCCTGAGGGGCGAGGGTGAATAGCCAGCAGTCGTGGTATACATTGATACGAATGACACAGGCAAAAAGAAGGATGTGGTCCTGCAGTCAGATTTAGGTAGCTAGGTAGGAAATTAGCAGGCAAGACCACAAAAGTACTAATCTCCAGATTACTGCCAGTAACACGCATCAGTGAGTATAAAAATAGGAAGATAAAGCAGATGAACGCATGGCTGGAAAGATGGTGCAGGAGGGAAGGCTTTAGATTCTTGGGACATTGGGACCAGCTCTGGGGGAGATGGGACCTGTTTAGGCTGGACCGGTTGCACCTAAATAGAGCCGGGACTGAGTTCCTTGCAGGGCAATTTGCTAATGCTATTGGGGAGGATTTAAACTAACTTGGCAGGGGTGTAGGAAGCAGGAGGAAATATCAGAGAGGAATACTGGGAGGGATAAACAGCACTAGAGTAGGGAATCAGGTGGGGTCAGAGTAAGGGGAAAGAAATAAAGTCTAAGTCAGGGTTAATGTGCATGTATGTGAATGCACAGAATGTTGCTAATAAGATTTGGGTTACAGGCGCAGATTGACTTGTGGAAATATGATTCTGGGGCTACAACAGAGACCTGGCTCAAAGAAGGGCAGGACTGGGTGATAAATATTCCTGGATACAAGGTGTTCAAGAAAGATAGGAAAGGAAGAAAAGGGGGAGGAGTCAAGATATTGATTTAGGAGAGCATTGCAGTGCTGGAGAGAGAGGATATCCCAGAGGGGTCAAGGACGGAATCTATTTGGCTAGAGCTAAGGAACAAAAAAGGTGCAACTGCATTGCTTGGTGTAGGCTATACGCCACCAAATAGTGGAAAGGATGTAAAGGAACAAATTTGCAAGGAAAGAGAGATGCAAAAACTATACAGTAGTTATAATGGGGGACTTTAATTATCCGAATATAGACTAGGATAGTAGTAGTGTAAGGGGCAGAGAGGGGCAAGAGTTCCTAGAGTGTGTTCAGCAATTTTTTTTTACGGCAGTATGTTTCCAGTCCAACGAGAGGGGAGGCACTGCTAGACTTAATTCTTAGGAATGAGGTGGGCCAAGTGGATCAAATATCAGTAGAAGAACATTTAGGGAACAGTGATCATTGTATCATAAGGTTTAGGTTGGCTATGGAAACAACCTGGAGTAAGAATAATTGACTGGGGGAAAGCCGACTTCAATGGGATAAGAATGGATCTGGGCCAAATAAATTGGAATCAAAGGTTGGCAGAAAAAATGGTAGCTGAACAATGGGCTAGCTTCAAAGAAGATAGTTCAGATACAGTCAATATATATTCCCATGAAAGGGGAAAGGTAGGGCAAACAAATCTAGAGCTCCCTGGATGAGAAAAGAGATAGAAATTAAGATGAAAAAGAGTGTGCTTATGACAGATGTCAGGTGGATAATACAATGAAGAACTAGGCTCAATATAGAAGGTTCAGAAGGGAAGTGGAAAGGCAAATAAGAGAAGCAAAGAGAGTATGAAAAGACACTGACAACTAAGATAAAAGGGAATCCCAAAGTCTTGTATAGGCATATAAATAGTAAAAAGATGATAAACAATGGAATAGAGCCGATTAGGCACCAAAAGGCGGATTTACTCATGTAGGCAGGGGTAAGAGATGAGGAATTAAATGAATACTTTGCATCTGTCTTTACGAAGGAAGACGATGCTATCCAGGCCACGGTGAAAGAGGAGGTAATTAATACACTAGAAAGATTCAAAATTGATAAGGAGGAGGTATTAAGATAGGCTGTCTATACTTAAAGTTGATAAGATGCATCCAAGGATACCGAGGGAAGTGAGAGTGGAAATTGCGGAGCACAGGCCATAATTTTCCAGTCTTCCTTAGACTCAGGGGTGCTGCCAGAGGACTGGAGAATTGCAAATGTTACACCCTTGTTCAAAAAAGGTTGTAAAGACAAGGTCAGCAATTACAAGCCAGTCAGTGTAACATCAGTGGCAGGGAAAACTTCGAGAAATAATAATTTGGGACAAAATTAAAGTCACATGGACAAATGTGGGTTAATTAAAGAAAGCCAGCATAGTTAAGTGAAAATTGTGTTTAACTAACTTGCTGGAGTTTTTTGAAGAGGTAACAGAAAGGGTTGTTGAGGGCAATGCTGTTGATTTGGTGTACATGGACTTCCAAAAGGCATTTGATACAATGCCACACAACAGACTTGTGAGAAAAGTTATAGCTCATGGAATAAAAGGGACAGGAGCAACATGGATACAAAATTGGCTGAGTGACAGGAAATAGAGAGGAGTGGTTAATGGATGTTTTTGGGTTGGAGGAACGTCTGTAGTGGCGGTCCCCAGGGGTCAGTGTTGGGACTCTTGCTCTTCCTGATATATATTAATGACCTAGACCTTGGTGTACAGGGCACAATTTCAAAGTTTGCAAATGATATGAAACTTGGAAGCATTATGAACTGTGAGGAGGATGGTGTAGAACTTTAAAAGGACATAGACAAGTTGGTGGATTACGCAGACAAGGGGCAGATGAAGTTCAATGCAGAGAAATGTGAACTGATGCATTTTGGTAGGAAGAACATGGAGAGACAACATAAAATGATGGGTACGATTCTAAAGGGGGTGCAGGAGCAGAGGGAGCTGGGTGTATATGTGCATAAGTCATTGAAGGTGCCAGGACAGGTTGAGAGAGCATTTAATAAAGCATACAGTATCCTAGGCTTTATTAATGGGGCATAGAGTACAAGAGCAAGGAGGTTATGTTAAGCTGTATAAGACACTAGTTAGCCTCAGCTGGAGTATTGCGTCTAGTTCTGGGCGCCACACTTTAAAAAAGATGGGAACGCATTGGAAAGAGTGCAGAGAAGATTCACAAGAATGGTTCCAGAGATGAGGAACTTCAGTTATGAAGAGAGATTGGAGAAGTTGAGACTGTTTTCCTTGGAGAAGAGAAGCCTGAGAGGAGATTTGATTGAGGTATTCAAAATCATGAGGGGTCGGGACAGAGCAGATAGGGAGAAACTGTTCCCACGAGTGAAAGGGTCGAGAACGAGAGGATACAGATTTAAAGTAATTGGCAAAAGAAGCAAAAGTGATATGAGGAAAACCTTTTTCATGCAGCGAGTGGTTAAGGTCTGGAATGCACTGCCTGAGAGTGTGGTGGAGGCAGGTTGAATCGAGGCATTCAAAAGGGAATTAGACTGTTACTTGAGAATGAAGAATGTGCAGAGTTGCAGGGGAATGGGATTAACTAAATTGCTCATTCGGAGAGTCAGTGCGGACACAATGGACCAAATGGGCTCCTTTTGCACTGCATCAATGAATGCCATCTATCTCTGTGTTATCGGCAAATTTGAATAGGTGACTTTCTATCCCACCAGCGAATTCATTATTCAATACAGTGAATAGTTAAGTCCCCAGTACAGATCCTTGCAGGACACCACTAGTCACATCCTGCCAATTAGAGTACCTGCACATCATCTCTACTCCTGGTTTCCTGTCACGCAGCCAATTTCCTAACCAGGTCAATAATTTGCCCTCAATTCCTTTTATTTTTATTCATTCACGGGATGTGAGCATCACTGGCAAGGCCAACATTTGTTGCCCATCCACATTTAGAAGGTGATGGTGAGCAGCCTTCTTGAACCGCTGCAGTCCATGTGGTGTAGGTACATCCTCAGTGCTGTTAGGGAGGGAGTTCCAGGATTTTGACCCAGTGACAGTGAAGGAACAGCAATATAGTTCTAAGTCAGGATGGTGTGTACCTTGGAGGGGATTGTGCAGATAGATGGTAATGTTCCCATGCATCTGCTTCCCTTGTCCTTCTAAGTGGTAGAGGTCACAGATTTGGAATGTGTGGCAAAGGAGCCTTGGTCAGTCATTGCAGTCCATCTTTTAGATGGTACACACTGGAGCCACCATGAGCCAGAGGTGGAGGGAGTACACGTTTAAGGTGCTGGATGAAGTGCCAATCAAGCAGGCTGCTTTGTCCTGGATGGGTTTCTTGAGTGTGTTATGGCCAGGTGGGTGATGGCGTGGCTTGTTCCCACTGTTCACCTCCCAACAGACCAAAGCGAGTGATTTTGTTCTGAGGGTTTTAACTCCTTGTGCTTATTTGTCAAATAAACAGACAGTGACAGATTTTCTTGTAGGTTTAAAACAGAAGGTTAACTATTTATTGAACAATATTCAGTCCCAAAATGGTCGCAACCGCACGCGCACACACATTCACTCTCTCACACACACACACTCACACACACACAAGACTAGATAGATAGAGAGGAAAAGGGTAAGTGGTTTGAAGTGAGATAGGTACTCAGGGTTCACGGTAAACCTGTTGAATCTTCTCAGAGGACAGTTTCTATTTTAAAGTTGCAGGCCTGGGTGTTTGTAGTTTTCTGGTGGTTAAGACTTCAGACTGTAGGTGGTGGCCACTTTCAGTTCTCTGCTGCACCACTTTGAAGTGTAGAATTCGCAGCAGGGTTCCTTCTCTGGTTTTTGCTGGGCTACTTTTCACAGCCCTTTGCTAGACTGCTTTTCAGTGATGCTTTTGTAATCTCTCTCTCTCTCTCTTCGGAGAGCTATCTTTCACAGAATCACAGAATAATACAGTGCAGAAGAGGCCCTTTGGCCCATTGAGTCTGCACCGATGCATTAAAACACCTGACCTGTCTACCTAATCCCATTTGCCAGCACTTGGCCCATAGCCTTGAATGTTATGACGTGCCAAGTGCTCATCCAGGTACTTTTTAAAGGATGTGAGGCAACCTGCATCTACCACCCTCCCAGGCAGGGCATTCCAGACCGTCACCACCCTCTGGGTAAAAAGGTTCTTCCTCAAGTCCCCCTTAAACCTCCCACCCCTCACCTTAAACTTGTGACCCCTTGTAACTGACCCTTCAACTAAGGGGAACAGCTGCTCCCTATCCATCCTGTCCATGCCCCTCATAATCTTGTACACCTCGATCAGGTCACCCCTCAGTCTTCTCTGCTCCAGCGAAAACAACCCAAGCCTATCCAACCTCTCTTCATAGCTTAAATGTTCCATCCCAGGCAACATCCCGGTGAATCGCCTCTGCACCCCCTCCAATGCAATCACATCCTTCCTATAATGTGGCGACCAAAATTGCACACAGTACTCCTGTTGTGGCCTTACCAAAGTTCTGTACAACTCAAGGTAAACAATCTCTCACATTAGCTTCTGTTAAGAGAAGCATGACCCTCTCCTTGTGGTGACCACAAAATAACCCAGGATGTGGTTACTTCACACTTTCTTTGTTTCAGAAGAACCCATTCAATTTAGGAATATCTCCTGACAGTTTCAGGATGGGTGTAATTGACACCTCTTAGCTTGGAATGTATCCTTTTGTCCTTAACAGACTGTAAGACAGTTTGAATATAACGGCCAAGTCAGCCTGATCTTCAGCGGCCATTTTGCAGCACACTGTCCACTTTTTAAAGGAAAAAAGTCAATTTTTTATAACTCTTCAGTTTGGTTCTGTATTTTCATTGCTGCACTTCTCGTGAGGATGACAAGTGTTAGTGGAGCTGCACTCATTCAGTTAAGTGGAGAATATTCCATTCACACTCCTGACTTATGCCTTGTAAATGGTGGACAGACATTGGGGAGTCAGGAGATGAATTACGCACTGCAAAATCTCCAGCCTCTGACCTACTCTTGTAGCCACAGCATTTATGTGGCTGGTCCAGTTATGTTTCTAGTCAATGGTAAGCCTAGGATGTTGATGGTGGAGGATTCAGTGATGGTAATGCCGTTGCAAGTAAAGGGGAGCTGCTTAGGTTCTCTCTTGTTGGAGATGGTAATTGCCTGGCACTTGTGTGGCACATATATTACTTGCCACTTAGCAGCTCAAGCCTAAAATGTTGTCCAGGTCTTACTGCATGCGGGCACGGAGTGCTTCAATATCTGAGGAGTCACGAATGGTACTGAACACGATGCAATCATGAGAGAACATCCCCACCTCTGACCTTATGATGGAAGTAAGGTCACTGATGTAGCAGCTGAAGATGGTTGGGCTGAGGACACTACCCTGAAGAATTCCTGCAGCAATGTCCTGGGGCTGAGATTATTGGCCTCCATCAACCACAACCATCTTCCTTTGTGCTAGGTATGATACCATCCAGTGGAGAGTTTTCCCTGATTCCCACTGACATCAATTTTTCTAGGGCTCATTGATTCCACACTCAATTAATGCTGCCTTGATATCAAAGGCAGTCACTCTCACCTCACCTCTGGAATTCAGCTCTTTCGTCCATGTTTGGACCAAGGCTGTAATGAGTGTTGTTATTATCCTGGAACAGCTTGGCCAGGGGCATGGCTAGTTCTGGAGCACAAGTTTTCAGTACTACAGCCAGGATGTTGTCTGGACCCATAGCCTTTGCTGTATTCAGTGCCTCCAGCCATTTCTTGATATCACATGGAGTGAATCAAATTGGCTGAAGCCTGACATCTGTGATGCTGGGGACCTCAGGAGGGGGCCGAGATGAACCTTCTGGCTAAAGATGGCTGCAAATGCTCCAATCTTGTCTTTTGCACTGTCATGCTGGACTCCCCCATCATTGAGGATGGGGATGTTTGTGGAGCCTCATCCTCTGGTTAATTGTTTAACTGTCCACCACCATTCACAAATGGATGTGGCAGGGCTGCAGAGCTTTGATCTGATTCTTTGGTTGTTGGTTCTTTCACTACCTGTCACTGGCCCAATCTGGCAGATATATCCTTCAGGATTCGACCAGCTGGGTCAATAGGGGTGCTACCAAGCCACTTTTGGTCATGGAGATTGAAGTCCCCCACCCAGAGTACATTCTGTGCCCTTGCTACCATTAGTGGTGTTCAACATAGAGGAGCACTGATTCATCAGCTGAGAGAGGGAGGTAGATGGTAACCAGCAGAAGGTTTCCTTGCCCATGTTTGACCTGATGGCATGAGACTACATTGCATCCAGAGTCAATGTTCAGGACTCCTAAGGCCACTCCCTCCTGACTGTATACCACTGTGCCACTACTTCTGGTGAGTCTGTCCTACCGGTGGGACAGGACATACCCAAGGGATGTTGATGGAGGTGTCTGGGATATTGGTTGTAAGGTATGATTCGATGAATATGACTATGTCAAGCTGTTGCTTAACTAGGCTGTGGGACAGCTCTCCCAATCTTGGCACAAGTTCCCAGATGTTAGTGAGGGTTGACTGGGTGGATTGTGCCTTTGTTGTTTCCGGTGCCTAGGTTGATGCTGGGTGGTCTGTCCGGTTTTATTCATTTTTGACTTTTCTGTCGTGGTTTGATACAACTGAGTGGCTTGCTAGGCCATTTCAGAGGGCAGATAAGATTCAACCACATTGCTGTGGGTATCGAGTCACGTGTCGGCCAGACTGGGTAAGGATGGCCGACTTCCTTCCCTAAAGGACACTAGTGAACCAGATGGGTTTTTACGGCAATCTGAGAACTTCACGGTCACCATTACTGAGACTAGTTTTTTATTGGAGATGTATTAATTAATAATATTTAAATTCCACCAGCTGCCGTAATGGGATCTGGACTCAAGTCTCCACAGCAGTAGTCTGGGCCTCTAGGTTACTAGTCCAGTGACATAACCATTACGCTCTCATCCCCACATGAGCTTCAACTTTAGTTAACAGTCTCTTATGAGGGACTTTATCAAATATCTTCTACAAGTCCATATAAATAACATCCCCTGCCCACTACTTTAGTTACCTCTTCAAAAAATTAAATTAGATTGATCAGGTATGACCTACCCTATAACAAATTCATGCCGGTACTCTCTGATTAGCTGAAAATTTTCAAGGTGTTCAGTCACTCTATCCTTAATTCAAGACTCTAGTAATTTCCTGACAGCAGATGTTAGGCTAACTGGAATATAATTCCCTGGTTTTCCTCACTCAGCTTCTTTAAATAGCAGAGTGGTATGTGCAATATTCCAATCTAAAAGAATGGTTCCCAACTTGAGTGAGCTTTGGATGATTATAGTTAGTTAGGGTATCTGGAATGTTCTCACCTAATTCCTTTAAAACCCTGGAATGGAAACCATCTGGTCCTGGGGATCTGTCACTCTCTCGTGCCATTATTTTCTTCATTACTGTTACTTTGCTACGTTAATTTGGGTGAGTCCCTGAGCCTGATTCAATATTAGTATCCTTGGGATGTCTGATATGCTGACTTCTTTCTCTATTGTAAACACTGATGCAAAGTAATTACTCAGCACGTTCGCCATTTCCTTATTTTAATTGATAAGATCACTGGTATCAGTTGTCAGGGGTCCACATTGCTCCTGACCACCCTCTTTTTCCAATGTAATTGTACAGGTTTCATGTGTTGATTTTGATAACCCTTGGAAGTTTCTTTTTGTAGCTCTTATTATCTGTTTTGTCACCCTTTGCTGTTCTTTGTACCTTTCCCATTCACCAGGATCTGTTGTTTTTTTGTATTTTTGAATGCTTTTTCTTTTAGTTTTAAGTTGTCTCACCTCTTTAGTTATCCATGACTGTCTTTTTTGGCAAGTATAGCTCTTGCCCCTTACATGTATAAAATGGTTCTGTATCACAGTAAATTCTTTGTTGATCTTCTGTTGTTTTACCCATTAGCAGCTTTGCCCAGTTTACTGTGGACAGCCTCTGCCTCAATTACATTGAAATCAGCCTTACCTAAGTCGAAAATATGAACATAGAATTAGGAGCATAAGTAGGCCATCCGGCCCCTCAAGCCTGCTCCGCCATTCAATAAGATCATGGCTGATCTGTTTGTGTTTTGAATTCCATACTCCCATCTACCCCGATAACCTTTGATTCTGTTGCCTAACAAGAAATCTAGGATCTTAGTAGCTGTTTCGTGTTTCTCCCTTTCAAACACTACATTGAACTCCATCATATGATTATCGCTATTAGAAAAATGTTCACACAGCATTAGGCTGTTAACTAAATCTGGCTCATTACTCATTACTAAATCTAACATGGCCTGCCCTCTTGTTGCTCTAGGACATATTGCTGCAGAAAGCTATACCCAACACACTCAAGAAATTCACTACCTTTCTTACATGAGCTAGTCTGCTTATCCCAATCTATATGAAAGTTAAAATCCCCCATTAAAACCACGCTGCCTTTGCTACTTGCTTGCCTAATCTCTGCATTTATACAATCTACCACTTCACAGTTGCTACCAGGGGGCCTATACACCACTCCTACTATAGTCTTAAATTCTTTGCTATTTCTTAATTCTACCCGTAAAGTCTCCACTGCCTGCTTACCTCTCGTTATATCCTCTCTTATCATCGAAGTGATTTTCATCCTTATTCATTATGGTTACTCCTCCCCCTCTGCCATTTTCCTCTTTCCTGTAGAACTTATAACCTGGTATATTTAGTTCCCAGTCCTGACTGTCTTGCAGCTATGTCTCAGTAATAGCTACCATGGCATACTCTCCAAGTTGAATTGCACCTGCAATTCATTCAATATGTTCCTTCTAATCCCTACATTTGTATTAAGAACACTTATTTGGGCCAGACTCCCCAACCTGTGCTTCTGCTCTAATGTTTTGCTCACACATTTGGTACTGCTCTCTCCTGGTTTAATTACTTTACATCTTTTAGTTTTCCCTTTACCTGTAGTGCCTAAAGCTCAATTTCTGACTGTTACTCTACTCTCTTCCCTTTTCTTTATCTTTGAACCATTATTTATACTATCTTCTTCACCTGAGCCCTACCCCCCACTTACTAGTTTAAAGTGCTTGTGACCGCCCTATTTGTCCTTTCAACTAGGCCCCTGGCCCCAGCCGAGTTCAGGTGGAGTCCGTCCCATTGGTCCAGTTCCTTCCTTTCCCAGTACTGGTGTCAGACCCACCTCTCCAGAGTGGGACACCTCAAAATCCAACATGGGTTAAACCGAAACAGGTGCGTTCATGGCAGGTTGGGGGGCAAGTTTGCAGAATTGAACCATTTTACCCCCAACCCTCTCCTGTCCATTATTTGGTGACGGGGGTGGGGGACGGGGGTTCAGTTTAGACTACCATCAATCCAAGGTACCTAGAATGAAAACAGTATTTGAAGCCGCTACACCACTTTAAAAAAAAATCTAGCAGTTGAATCCTCTGTTAGTTTCTGTGGGATGTGAGGTCTCATACGTGGACACACACTACGGCTTTCTTTTATGATTCTATAAATGACTTTGGGCATTCCTTTGCTCATACTTTTTCATTAAAATAAGCTTGCAATGAAATCCTGCAAATGTCACATGCACAATGGGCTGAATTTTATCAGCCCAAAGCAGGCACCGGCTGAGGATGGCGTCGCCACCTGTCACGTGTGTGGCTGGGCGACTGAGATCACGCAGCAGCTGGCCCGTGGAATATAGGAGGCGCAAGGCCTGTTTCATTGGAGGATGGGGTAGGCGATAAGACATCGAAGGCGCCGTCAGCTGAAACGAACACAGGTGCTGGTGTCATATTTAAAACACTGCCAGCCCTGCTTGAACTGCTGCTTCACTTGTTGATTTTGATGTTGGCTTGCCTTTGTGCCTCTGTGCTGCAGACCCTCTGGCTGGAGACCCTGTACTGCTGACCCCCTGGCTGTAGACCCTATGCTGCTGGACTTCCCCCCCCCCCCCCCACCTCCACCCACCAGCTAGAGACCCTGTGTTGCTGACCTGCTAACCACCTCCGCCCTCCACCCCGCAACTCCCTGTGTTGCTAACCTGCTAACCAACAGCCCCACCTCCCAGATGGAGACCGTGTGCTGCCTACCCCCATAGCTATAAGCCCTGTGCTACTGACCACCCCCTCCACCCACCCCCCCACACAAGCTGGGATTTCTGCTCCTGATCACTGCCCAGAGGCTCTCACTGGAATGGTGATAACAACAGGAGTTAAACAGCTCACCAATACATTGGCTAAGGTCGTACAAAGATTGGATGCCTGTGCAAGATACAGAACTTACGATTCTCCACTATGATTCAGTGTCTTGAGGAAATGAGAAGAAAAGTGAAAGAGAATTTTTATTTTTTTTAATGTAGAACAGAGCCCCTTGTAACTATTTACTGGTATACAATAGCAGGACTGAACATAATATATCTGACATAACATGGATTAAAATCACAATATTCATGTCCTTCATACTCTCACTTCCTATGTTACAATAGTATTACCAACTTTTTTTTTAACAGCGGTAGCTTACCAGGAATAAACTACACTATTTTAAAAATGATGTTTTCTCTTATTTTATAATTGTTGCTTTAATTTTTTCATTTAAAAAAATCACAAATTAAGTTCACTGTCAGATAAACTGTGTAGATAAAGCAAAGTTTAAATTACTAATCCCAATTCTCAATTGAGACGATTGATCCCCATCATTTCACCAGTGGCCTTTCAGACAGGTGAGGGATATGCTATACATGCTTAATCAAGCTAGCATGTTACCATGGTAACAGGTCTTCCATACATGCAGCTATAATACCCTGTGGCAGAGTCCAGGATACAGCCAATAATCTGCCTGCTATTTTTGGATAGTTTTTGTAACAAAATGGTACATAACAAAAAGAAATAACAACTGCACTGTGAGTTACATCAATGAAGGACTTGCATTTATATAGCACTTTTCACAACCTCAGGGCAGGCCACAGTGATTTTACAGCCAATTAAGTAATTTTGAAATATAGTCAATATTGAAATGTAACAAACAAGGCAGCCAATTTATGCATAGCAAGCTCCCACAAACAGCAATGTGATAATGACTAGATAATATGTTTTAGAAATGTTGTTGAGGAATAACTATCAACCAGAACCTCCCTGCTCTTTTCAAATAGTGCATGGGATTTTTCACATTCATTTGAGAGGGCAGATGTGTTTAATGTCTTACCAAAAGGCAGCACCTCTGCCAATGCACCACTCCCTCTGTACTGCATTGGAGTGTCAGCCCGGATTGTGTGCTTAAGTTTCTGGAGTGGGACTTGAACCCGCAAACTTCAGATTCAGAGGAGAGAGTGCTGTGCTGAGTCATGGCTGACAGAGTCAGGACAGAACCCTCAGTCATTGAGTCCAAGGCACGGCTGCAACTTGTACACTGGAAGTCTAGGTGTGACAGCACCTCACTTGCCTCACGTAATGAGCTGCCTCTGATTACACTGGAGCACTGGGAAGCTATGAACTTGTGACCCCCTTTGCCGCCACCAACCCCCCTCCCCCCACTCCGCCACCAACCTACTAAAAATACAAGTACATAATTGGATTGTTCTACAACTTGCAATCATTCATTCCTTTCTTCATCTTTTCTCCAGCAAGTCAATCTTACACACTACAGCCAAATTCACTTTCAAATCTTAAGTGGCTACAATTCATTGGGCTAGAAATTTGTTTGCCCCAATTTTTGAGCATGAGGATCGCAATTCACAATGTGCCCATACCCATTCAGTTCAAAGTAGGCAACACACAAAATTATGTACCCACTCATTTGAATGATTGTGGCACTAGCTGGTGGCCTCCAACGCTGAGCTGTGCCTCTTAACACTTTTCACATAGCAGGAGGCCCCGGCAGTGCTGTTTGCCAATCATGTGTTACAGTCAGCCTGCTCTTTCTTAAAGGCAGGCTGCCTCATAAAGGGAAGCTGCACAAAAAAATTGCTGAAATGTAAATTCTTGGAAACTTAACACTAGGGCAGACAGAGGGATCCAAAGAGATGGTTGCACCGCTGGAGGCATTAGTGGTGCAGGTGAACAGGGGAACAGATGACATGGTGCCACAAGGGGCCAGAAAACGCTGAAGGACCACCTCAGAAGCGAGTGGGAGCCAGGAAGGTCAACTCCCAGAGTCTGGCAGGACCTGGCAGCAGTGCCACACTATGTCTAATGACCCCATATGGGCATTCAATGTCAGTGAATGCATCTTCACATGGCATCTCCTACCCACCATACCATGAACTTCTCACACTGGTGAATGAAATATACCCCCATCACTCATCCAGCAGCACTTCCTCGCACTCGGGACTCATGCCTAACATCCAGATACTCCATCACAGACACTTACCAATGCTGCCAGCCTCACACCCACATCTCACTGCCTACACAAACCTCCAGCTATTCAGCTATGGCAGGGACATCACCCAAACACAGTGATACACAACCACTGACATTTTGCCCTCTCTCTTGCAGGACATGGTGGCACGCTATAGAAGCAAGCAAAGCAGAGCCGGCAGTGGACAAGGACAACTGCATCTCCTCAGCCCTGCAGAGGAGATGGTTCTCTGCATCATGGTGTCGCCTGCCACAGAGCATGTAGCATCCGAATCGCTAAGAACACTGACAATGAAGATGTGTTCCTATCCTATACCCCTTCTCAACTCCCAGCTCTCCTTCATCCTGCTATCTGGCATGATGAGCAAGCTGCTGATGGTGTGACCATGGACCTCCTGCTTCCCACCCACCCCCTTTCCTCAGACCAACCTGCCCCTTCTAATTTCCTGCTTTCAGACACCCAAACCTGCCCAGCCACAAGTCCTCAGGAGGAGGACAGAGAGCAATAGGACAGCATTAATGAAGAGGCCCCGTCACTTGATCAGACATTCGCAGCCACCAGCTCAGACAGTGGCACTGCACTTACCTTGGAGGCCAATATAGAGTTGGGATCAGCACATGTGAGTCATCGGTTCTTTTGCCAAATCACCGGAGGACAGTGCCAGACAAGTGCTGCTACAGAGGACTCAGATGAGGACCTTGATGGGGCAGCATGCAGGAGAATGCTGAATGGTCATGCACACTGAGATACTGGGTACATTGGCTGACCTGGCAGACAGGCTACTGTCAGTGTCAAGAAGCATGGAGGAGTCCAACTCCAACTTGGCAGAGGGGATTGGACAGAGCAGGCTCTCTCCACAGCCTCTGCTTCACCTCTCTGTCATCCTGCAGAGCCAGGTCAGGATTTTCCCTGTGGGCTTCTAAACCCTGCCATCAGGCTGAAATGTGGATCAGAACTCACCCCCTCCACCGCACCCCCCCCCACCCCACCCCGCCGGGGACACTGTCATTCATTGTGATTTTCCCTTGGTGGCCAATTAATGGCCAGAGGGTGGGCTCGCCATCCAATTAAGGAGGATGGGCAGGCTCTTGAAGCTGCAGGGCCAATCAGAGGCCTTCCAGCTTGAAAGGAGTGGCAGGCTGCAATGGAAGGTAAGTAAGGGGGAGGGTGCTTCAAGATGGAGGCACCCTCTCTCGAAATTTAAATTAAAAAGTAGCCTTTGAGCCGGGCCACCGCTCAAGGGAGTTATATTATGCAGTGGTGCTTCCCTCCCCCAGTCAGGTCTTGCTGGCGCCTGCTATGAAGTATGTTGTCCTGGAAGAGAAAGTGTGGTGATTGTGAATGTGTAATGGCAGATGGGTTTGTTTGTGATACCTCACATGGTTGAAGATCTGTGAGGTGTTAAACTCTAGAAAGCTTGGTATGGAAGGATAATGCTGGAGCCTATCTTTACTCAGTTTCAGATTTATTGTCCAGAGTAAAAGGATTACAAACAGGTAGTGCCTCACTCAAAACCCTTCACCAGTCTCAGTGTCTGCTTATAAGTGCTCAAGTAAAACCCCAATTAACACCCTCCACCAGCATATAATCAAACAACTGATACAAAATTAACAGATTAACATGAGGTGTACCTGAGTTGTGAGTAGCGCCTGTGAAGGATGCAATAGTGAGGGTTGTGTGAATGTTACTGTAGTTAGATGGTGGATGCAGTGTGTGATGTTGGTTGTGGTGGTGCAGTTATAGAGCAGCATGTTTGTGAGATAGGATCTCACTTTGACCACTCGTGTCAAATCGTTTAATTTTTTGCAGCAGTAGAGCCATGGGGGCAGTGCTCCTGGCTGTGATCTCCTTGGTGATCTCCTCCTACATCTGCTGCATTAGTTGCCTCTGCGGTCTCCTTCCCCTCTGTGGGTACAGAACATCCCTCCTCCGCTATACCTCCCCCATCAGGACCGCCAGTGTTGCCTCTAAGAACCTATGTGGCCTCTCCATTGGTCCCTGAGCCATCCTGAAACATACCATTGTCTGTCAACTAGCACACTCCACACCTTCAGTGGAACTGGGTGCATAGAGGCTACGTAGACTTCTTCACAAAAATTGCTCCTAATCAGCACTTGAATGTTAAGCGTACAGGTCTCCGTTTTAGCGCCTCCAGACACATTTAAATCATGGTGATTGTTAATTAACCCCAAAATTGCGGGCGAAAACCAGTCATTTAAACTTTTCTTTGGAAAAGCATGAATTAATCAAGGAGAACCAGCATGGATGTTAAAGGCAAATCATGTCTGACTAATTTCAGTGGCGCAGTGGTTAGCACCGCAGCCTCACAGCTCCAGGGACCCGGGTTCGATTCCGGGTACTGCCTGTGTGGAGTTTGCAAGTTCTCCCTGTGTCTGCGTGGGTTTTCTCCGGGTGCTCCGGTTTCCTCCCACAAGCCAAAAGACTTGCAGGTTGATAGGTAAAATTGGCCATTATAAATTGTCACTAGTATAGGTAGGTGGTAGGGAAATATAGGGACAGGTGGGGATGTTTGGTAGGAATATGGGATTAGTGCAGGATTAGTATAAATGGGTGGTTGATGTTCGGCACAGACTCGGTGGGCCGAAGGGCCTGTTTCAGTGCTGTATCTCTAATCTAATCTAATCTAATTTGATTGAATTCTTTGATGAATTAACAGAGAAAATTGATCAAGGTAGTGCAATAGTTGCATATTTGGATCTTTGGAAGGCATTCAACAAAGTGACACACAGAACGCTTGTTTAGAAGATGGAAACTAATGGAATTAATGGGAAAGTGGCAGTATAGATGCAGAATTTGGCTCAATGATAGGAAGCAATGGGGGGGATGGATGTTTTTCAGACCGGGAGCAGTTGCAGTGGTGTTTTATTAGCACAGCAGCAACTTAGCACCTGTTTTCACCCTTTCCTCAAAATAGCCCCTCTAGATTCTTTATTCCAAGCCTTCCCTATTAGCACAGCTAAACTTGAAAACACTCTGTGCAAGGGACTATAAATTAGTATCCTGCTATAGTGCAGCACAGAACCTCATTACACTAACTCTCTGTGACAGCTTGCTACCAATTTGCCATAGTGTTGAATGTACTGGAGCTGAATTTTGGATCCATGACATCCATACCCAAAGTTTAAATAAACTTGGACTCTAATTACATTGCATTTGTGTTTAATAACTGCTGTATTTTTGGTGCTATGTCATAGCTGAAAAGATCGGAGAAGAGAAAATGTAATTTATATGACTGCCTAAGACACTTACAGCACCGCTGCAAGATTATGCAGACTACCATAGTGTCACGAAAATATTCCCCCATTCTCCACTGCTGCTGGCTGCCAGCCTAGATTTACATCACAAATCCTCCATCACTGTTCCTTGGAAGGTTTTTACATATTCAGTTTGCACCATATTTATGGTGAACTTCATGCACTCTTTACAAAGCACAAACATAAAAAGGCACATCAGTGTTCAAAGGTGTGTTAAAGTCACTAATACATTTGATATCACAACGTAAAGCCTCATTTTATAACAGCATATTCTAGGTGTTTTTTAAACAAGCAGTGTTAGAAAGGAACAGCACTGTCACCTTGCTGAATTTGAGAATCGTTATCTATGAAATACAGTAAAGATATTATGGAAATGTTCCACATTGCAAGCTGCATAGTAAACTTGCTATTGAAGGGATTAAGCAAAAGACTGTACATCATTTAAATGAAATGTTGGGGCTGATAATATGGCCTGCATATTATATGGGCTGGCCTTGCCAGATAGATTTGTATAATTTTCTGGCATTCTGCATGCCTCTCTAATGACTTGCTGGGAACACTATGGCCATACTCTCAGGTGCCAGAAACCAGCAAGTGGCTGCTGACTACCCATTGTGCATTGGGAATATTCCTGATTTCCTGGCATTGAGAGGACAGCCACTAGAGATGTGACGGGGAGTGGAATGAGATACAGTAGGTACAAGGGCACCAGACAAAGGTGGCTCATTTAAAAGAAATGGTGGCCATAGCTTCAATCCCATATTATGGCAGCCATCTAACTACTACAGAAGTTGCAGCCTAATCAATCTTGCGCACAAATTGTGCATCAGCGTTCAGTGCCCTTTATGGTCATCAACAGAAATGGAATGTGCTGGGCTCCTTGTTGAACATCTTGGAGAGTTCGAGGTTAATAATCAAAATGCCTTGATTCTTGGCTTTCCAAAATAAGGAGGATAACAGCATGGTTCCATAGAAGAAAGGACGGCTTATGTTCTGCTCCAAATGCCTGATTATTATCTATACTCGAGTTTAGGTTGTTTATAAAAATTGAAAAGAGTAATGGACTTAAAACTGACCCTTGGAGACCACCATTTCAACTGCCTCCCAGTCTGAAAAACATCTATCCACCCTTTGCTTCCTATCACAGGGCCAATTCTGCATCTATACTGCCACTTTCCCATTAATTCCATTAGCTTCTGAAATACATTGATCAACTTTCTCTATTACCTCATCAAAGAATTCAATCAAGTTAGTCAGATGTGATTTGCCTTTAACTTACATGTTGGCTCTCCTTGATTAACTCATGCCTTTCCAAAGAAAAGTTTATTTTTTCCCTGATAATGGTTTCCTATAACTTTCCCACCACCAATGTTATGCTGACTGGCCTGTCAATTTCTCCCATTTCATGAATAGTGACATAACATTAGCAGCCCTCCTGGCCTCTGATACTACTCCTTTATCCAATGAGGATTGAAAGATTGTGACCAATGTCTCTGTTATTTCTACCTTTTCTTCTTTCAGCAACCTGAGATGCATTCCTTCTGGTCCAGGTCACTTACAACTTTCAATAATGATAAGCTTTTTAATATGTTTACTCTATCTAGTCCCATTCTGTCCATAATTTTCCTCCTCTTTTTGTGGAACATTCACATCATCCATTTCCTTCATGAAGATAGCTGCAAAGTATTCATTTAATATTTTACTCAAGTCCTCTACCCCTACATGAAGATGTCCCTTTGGCTCCTTAATATGGTCAACTTTTCCCTACCTACCGCTTACACTTTATTAAGTTTAGAAAATGTCATAGGGTTCAATTTAATGTTGGCTGATGGTCTTTTTGTGTAATCTCGCTTTGCCTCCCATATTAACTTTTTCAATTCCCTCCTGTACTTTCCATAATCCTACTGGTTATTAACTGAATCTTACTCTTAACATTTGTCATAAGCCTCTTTTTTCTGTTTGATTTTAACTTCTTTTTCCCTCATCACATTAACGTTGGATGCTCTACCTTTTCCCTTCAAGAAAATATGCTTAGTTTGCTTATGAACTATCTCTTATCTGAATGCCCTCCAATCTCCGTTTCTGCTTCACTCTGCAATCACCTTTTACAATCCACCGGTGCTATGTCCCTTCTTTAATCACTGAAATTGGATCTTCCCTACTAGAGCATTTTTATCTTTGATCGTTTCTGGTCTCTTTTCATAATTACTCTAAACTCAATTGTTTTGTGGTCTCTATTAGCTCGATGATCTCCTACTGTAACACTCCCTACTTCATGTCCCAGAACCAAATACAACACTGCTTCATTCCTTGTTGGATTGGAGACATATTGTTTGAGAAAGTTCTCCTGTGCACATATCAGAAATTTTTCTCCTTCCCTACGCATAGCACTATGTTTTACCCAGTCTACATTCGGGTAATTAAAATCATGAATATTATTACCCCATTTTTGTTACATGTCTATGAAATTTGCTGATAAATGTGCTCATCTATCGCCTTCTTACTGTTTGGAACTCTGGAAAAAAAACTCCCAACAACATAACTCCTTTTCTGTTCCTTAACGCCAGTCAAATAGATTCAGTCTGAGAACCATCTAGTATATCCTAGAACCATCCAATATATCTTTTCTATTTAGAACTTTATCATCATCCTTATTCAATACTGCTACACGCCCCCCTCTTTTTTTTTGTCATTCCTGAGTACTTGGTAACCAGGAATGCAAAGAACCCAATTCTGGCCTTAATAAAAGCAATATACTGCAGATACTGGAAATCTGAAATAAAAACAGAAAGTGCTGGAAATACTCAACAGGTCAGGCAGCATCTGTGGAGAGAGAAGCAGCGTTAATGTTTCAGGTCAGTGACTGATAAAAGGTCACAGACCTGAAACGCTAACTCTGCTTCTCTCTCCACAGATGCTGCCTGACCTGCTGAGTATTCCCAGCACTTTCTGTTTTTATTCCATTCCTAGCCTTGTTTGAGCCATGTCTCTGTTAATGCAACCAAGCAATAATCTCATGTAGCAATCTGTACCTGTAGTTCACCAACTTTATTAGGTACACTGGGAAAATTGGCATAAATACAATTTAATACCACTTTTGCTATTTTCTTCAATTCGGCCCCTGCCATTTCTGGGATATTTCTAATTTTATTGCTGTTAATATCTCTCTGTCCCTTGATCTCATTGTTGTTTATTTCTGCTCCCCCACCACACCCCCCAACCCCCCTCAGCTTGCAATTCATTTGCATGCTAAGGGATTCAAGTTAAGATACATATTCTATTAAATTTTCATTTTGATGTAGAATTACTGCTGCAATCCTTAAAAAAGTATTACAAGTCGAGTAATATTCAAGATCACAGGATAAATACAGATGTACAATATTATGCTGATATTCTTTCTAGCTGAAGCTCCCTTTCCACAAGAAGCAATAAAGTTATTGCACCTTGTAAAAATTGCATTTGTTACTTAATTGAACTGTGCGTATGTCAGATCTCCTGACATTTCCCAGGTTGGCTTGGAAGGATCTGGTGTCATGAAAACTTTGGGGTAACCTTCACTTTTCAGGATCTGCTGTCTTGATCCCAATGTGTTCAGATCATTGTGCAGCAGATAGCACAACTCTACTGCAGCCTGTTTTGGTGAAGCAGAGGGAATGAAGACAGGTCTCTTCTGTAATGTCCAGGTTAGGCGTGGAGTGGTCTATCAAAACAGGTCCCAGAAGTGACAGGTGTGGCCAAAATGCCTCAAGTTTTGTTGCAGTTATATTTATTGGCCCCTCACAATTCCCTCTTCCTTATCTTAACCATACAGCATGTTCAGAACTCCCAAAGAAATACACATCCTCTCTTTCTTGTACTGTAGGATTTAAATTCTAGCAGCAACTAATAATAAGAAAGGAACATTTTTCCAGGAAAACTACTCAAGCATAGGAAAAATGTAGGACTATTCAGGCATGGAGGACAAACTTCTGCACCGAGCTAATGCAGCAAGATGTAATTGAAAACAGATTTTCTTTTAAATCATTTACAAACTTTTCTTGAGCAGGCCATGGACTTATCATTTACTCAGTTTTTATGGACAACGTTTGTTTGAAGACATAATATTTGGCACAGGACCTTTTAATGGGTCACTGAAATTTTGGAATGAGGCCATTCATACTGGTAATACAAGCATGCACTTATATTCATCAAAGTAATTCATGACAACGCTACGTTCTGGCATACGTCATCAGGATGCGCCGAGGTGCGCACATGCGCAGACGGCCTCATGCCCCCTGCGCATGCGCTGCGGTCCGGCTTGCCAGGACTGCTGTCCCCGGCCCCCGCGCTGATCTCCCCGGCCCCCGCGCTGCTCTCCCCGGCCCCCGCGCTGATCTCCCCGGCCCCCGCCACTCTCTCACTCCGGCCATTGTATTCTGCCACGTGTTTGTTAGGTTTCATCTCTGTGATTTTTTGAGCAGCGCCATCTTTAGTCCTGGCAGCTGCAACAGTCGCAGGCTGTGACGTTTTCGTGGCACATGCTGTATCTGCGCATGTGCCAAAACAGCGCCATCTACCGATCGCGTTGTCAACAATTGCGGTCTATATTCATAGTAGGATGTGAACCTACAACCTTCTGACTCAGGTGATTGCTACTGACTGAGTAAAGCTGAAACACTAAAACAATAACCTGCAATCATATAAAGCATCTCAGTTGAAGAAAAGATCAGAACATTTTGTAACATGGTGGGAGGGCACTGAGGAAGATTGGAAGAAATTTTAAAGGGATTAGAACAAAGAACAAAGTACAGTACAGCACAGGAGCAAGCCATTCGGCCCTCAAAGCCTGCGCCGATCTTGATGCCTGCCTAAACTAAAACCTTCTGCACTTCCAGGGACCGTATCCCTCTATTCCCATCCTATTCATGTATTTGTCAAGATGCCTCTTAAACGTCGCTATCGTACCTGCTTCCACCACCTCCCCCGGCAGCAAGTTCCAGGCACTCACCATCCTCTGTGTAAAGACCTTACTTCGCACATCCCCTCTAAACTTTGCCCCTCGCACCTTAAACCTATGTCCCCTAGTAACTGACTCTTCCACCCTGGGAAAAAGCTTCTGACTATCCACTCTCTATTCTATCTATTAGGTCGATACTAAAAGAGAAAAAAGACTTGTTTTTATGGAGCACCTTTCAGCTCAGGACGTCCCAAAGCACTTTATAGCCAATGAAGTACTTCTGAAATGTAAACACTGTTGTAGGAAGATTGTGAATGAGCCGAGGATGCACAGCTTAGATTAGATGGGGTGTAGGCCAGAGATGTCAGGGGAGCAAATACTGTTAAGAGTGTTGGCATGACATCTCTTGGGAGGGCCAGGTGTGAGCACATCTAAGTTTGCAGGAGAAAAATCCTTAAGATTTGGAGGAAAATATTTTAAATAAATTTTAAGCCCCTTTTGCTCATGTCTTGCTCAAGTATGTTCATTCTCGACAATAAATATAACTAAAAATAAAACTAATTCAGTTGTATTACATTTATTTGGGTTAAGCCCTACCAACAAACTCTCAGCCTTTTGAGGCCCATTACATAAAAATACTGTTACAGGTGAGTCTGCAAAAATTCTTCTTTCTCCTCCTCCAATTATGTTCTCCTCCATCTCCACTTTTCTCTCTCTCTCAAACCCCCATCCATCTCCACAGCTTGTCCATCACTTCTATTTCTGTTCCTCTTCCATGAATGTTGTCTCTCACTTACCTTCCCCACCCTTTCCCTTCTTTGCTTCATTTCTCACTTTCTTCCTTCAATTTTAACTTTCACTCTCCCCATTTAGTTATCATTCTCTTTCATTCTCCCCCTTTATGCTCAGCTCTTCTTTCCTGTTTTCATTCAATTTTCATTCCCTCTTGCTTTGCTGCTCCAAATTTCACTGAACTTGGCAAGCAAACCAGGAAGCATTCAAAGCAGGCAAGTAAATTGGAAAATCAGAATTTGGGGTACATAGCAGGTTCAGAAACCAATTGGACTAAGCAAAGGAACAGGCAAGCACTCATGGGTGAAAAGGCCTGGAACTATATGGGCTCAGTGAGCAAGCAGGAAGGTAAACCATTTGCAGCAGGACAGGAAGCACTGTGGGCAGGTGAGCAAACAGGTGGCTGGGCCAGGAAATACTAGAGGTGGGCTGGATGAGCAAGCATGCAGTCTGACAAGTATTCAGGGCAGGAAGACAGGCATGCTATTGTGCAGGAATGCTAAGAGGCAATCACAACAGGGCCAGTGTGCCCTGATCTAACCCAAATAATTTTTGATTACCACCCTCAATCAACAATATGAGGACAATGTGTGGGGAAAATTGGCTAACCCCTGAAAACAGACATGGGGGAAATCACGGTACACAATGAACTCATGCCATTCATTGCATTGCGGGCAGCTCATTCAGTTTGTGCTGCCTGCTCTTTTAAATTATTACCGTATGAAGTTGGCACGCCCCACGCTTTTCATTGGCTGCATTAGTAGGAAACCCGATATCATGAGTATCTAGCACTACTTAAAGTTAGCCAGCACCTCTTTACAGGGACGTGGCTGCAAGAAGTGGTGGGAGTTTTTGGGTCAATTTGAGCTGAGATACTTTAAGCAATGGCTGAACAGGTGACAGAGTGAGCACCAAGATTTTCAGACAATACATTGGAGGTCTTGGTGGAAGAATTGGAGATGTCCTTTATCTATAAGGGGGCAGGAGGCTCTCCAGACATATGCTCAGGAGGCAGTGGGAACAAATAGCAGTAGATATCAATGCCAGGAGTGTTGCTACAAGAATATGGATGCACTGCAGAAAGAAGTTTAACAATCTGACACAAGTTGTCTTGGTGAACGAGTTCACGTTCAAATGACATATCCTACAAACTGTACCAGTAGCCTTAATCACTGCTCATTTCACTCTACCCCCATTACCCACCTAACAACAATCACTATCAATCAGTACTCAAGCCTTCAATTCATATTCTTTACCTCATCCTCACCCACTTAGCACTGTTGCAAGCCACGCATCCAAAATTCACAGCTTGCACTTATTTGCAGCTATTCAACCATGAGAGCCACATCACACAAGTATACTGCATAACACTCACTGACATGCTTCTATCTTCCTTGCAGAAGAAGTTGGAGCACAACAGAAGGCAGCTGGAAAGAACTGGAAGAGGAAAAGCACGCCCATGTATTTTAACCTCCATGGAAGAGATAGTGCAGGCCATTATGGGAAAGGGCGTCGCTGAGGTTGTGGCTGAGCAAATGATGATGAGAATACCAGCATACCGAATCCTCCTTCTGTCATCCTACTTTTCCCTTGTTCCTCATTCTTTTCTGATTAAGAAGTTGCAGATGGTGTGAGCACGCACTTCTTACTTTCTCCTCTCCCTCACCACAACCCAACCCTTTGCCCCTTTTTCATTTCAGATACTCAAGAACTTGAACCTTTCCTAGGAAGAAGAGGAAGAATACAGTGAAGACACCATTACTCAATCTTACACTCTCAACCACCAGCTCAGTCATTGACACTCTACGTATTTTAGAGGTTAAGATAGAGGAGGGATCTGCACATAGTGAGACATCAGGAACAACTGCATAGGAACCAGAGCGGGGTGGGGAAAGGATAGCGTAGGTGTCAGCTCACCAGAGGGTGAGATGTTGCTTTTGTCTCCAGGCAGAAGCTTGGAAGGAGGCAGGCACATAGGGCTGACTTTACAGAACCCATCGAGGGTCCCAGCAGTGGACCCGGAAGGGGGCGCCATCACCGCTTATTGTGTGTGGCCGGCCGATTTGAAAGCAGGAGGCGCGGATCCGGTCCCAATTGAAGGATGCGGGACAGGTGCCAAGACACCAATGGCGTCGTGAGCAGAGACAAACACAGGTGCTGGCACCATATTTAAAGCACTGTCAGCCCTGCTTAAACTGCTGCTTCACAGACTGACTTTGATGCTGCTTTGCCTTTGCTGCTGTCGTGTTGCTGACCCCCCGCGCCCCCGCTTGGAGTTCCTCTACTGCTGTGCTGCTGACCGCCCCCGACCTTCTGCCTGGAGTCCCTCTGCTGCTGTGCTGCTGAGGAGTTCCTCAGGGTAGTGTCCTAGGGCCAACCATCTTCAGCTGCTTCATCAATGGCATTCCCTCAATTATAATGACAATGTTCAGCACCATTCACGACTCCTCAGATACTGAAGCAGTCCTTGTAGAATTGCAGCAAGACCTGGACAATATCCAGGCTTGGGCTGATAAGTGGCAAGTAACATTCGTGCCACACAAATGCCAGGCAATGACCATCTCCAAGAGGAGAGAATCTAACCATCTCCCCTTGACATTCAATGGCATTATAATTGCTGAATCCCCCACTATCAACATCCTGGGGGTTACCATTGCCCAGAAACTGAAGTGGACCAGCCATATAAATACCACGGCTACAAGAGCAAGTCAGAGGTTAGGAATCCTGCGGCGAGTAACTCACCTCCTGACTCCCCAAAGCCTGTCCACCATCTACAAGGCACAAGTCAGGAGTGTGATGGAATATTCTCCACCTGCCTGGATGAGTGCAGCTCCAACAACACTCAAGACGTTCGACACCATCCAGGACAAAGCAGCCCGCTTGATTGGCACCCCATCTACAAACATTCACTCCCTCCACCACCGACGCACAGTGGCAGCAGTGTGTACCATCTACAAGATGCACTGCAGCAACGCGCTTAGGCTGCTTAGACAGTACCTTCCAAACCTGTGACCTCTATCACCCAAAAGGACAAGGGCAGCAGATGCATGGGAACACCACCACCTGCAAGTTCCCCTCCAATACACACCATCCTGACTTGGAACTATATCACCGTTCCTTCACTGTCACTGGGTCAAAATCCTGGAACTCCCTTCCTCCCTTCCTAACAGCACTGTTGGTGCACCTACCCCACATGACTGCATCTTCTCATGGGCTATTATGGATGGGCAATAAATGCAGGCCTGGCTAGTGACACTCACATCCCCATATATCGAATTAAAAAAAACCCTGCCTGGAGTCCCTCTGCTGCAGTGCTGCTGTGCTGCTGACCCCCCGCCCCCATGCCTGGAGACCCTCTGCTACTGTGCTGCTGACCCCTCCCCCCCACCCCTTCATGGAGTCCCTCTGCTGCTGTGCTGCTGACCAAGGCCTCAAAAAGCCAGGAGCTCTCTGGAAGCCAAGAGGGACCATGTCAGGCAGAAATCAACGGGTGGCCCCATAGTTCAGCGATGCTTCCCTGGAGATTCTCCTCCAGGCTGCAAGGGAAAGGCAGGAGGCCCTCTATCCAAGGGATGAAAAGAAGAGGTCCTCTCACTTGACCAAGACAGCCTGGCTGGAGATCGCAGAGGAGGTCAGCAGCCATGGGGTCACCCAACGCAACTGGGTCCAGTGCAGGAAGACAGTCAATGACCTCATTCATTCTTCCAAGGTGAGTGCTCCATACCTCACTCCTCTTTGGGGCTTGCATGTAGTTACGCAGGAGGCAGCGCGACATGGGGAGTGTGTCTCCACAAATGCAATGGCAAGGGGAGTAGGCATCACCACATCCTGGCAGATGCATGGATGCAACTCCTAGACAGGCTACCTTCTTTAACAGCTCAGCCCCAAGATGTCCCCAGAGAGCCAACGTGGGGAGGAGCCATAACGTCCCCATCAGGGGACGAGAGGCTGCCACCAGCAGAACTGTTCTGTTGCTCTTCCTGCCAAGTCTTACTATGTCCCTCTTTCCACTTACAGGACAAATGGGCCCATAGCGCCAGGGAGACCATGTCGACTGGCGGAGGAATAGCCAACATCTGGCCTCTTTTCACGGCTGAGCAGGAGGCACTGGAGCTAGCTGGGGACCTAGGCGACCACTCAATAGCGGATGATGAGCCTGTGGTCTCCGCACAAGAGAGTGAGGATTATCTTCATTTGAAATCTACGTATGGTTGGCATGACAAGATCTGCAAAGCCTAACCAACAAATGTTTGTGTTCTCTCATGCAGGCCATCGTCCGCAGGAAGTTCCAGCTGAAGGGGTGCAACCGTCAACCTCCGAGGAGGAGGAGAAGTCAGAGGATGGACTGTCACACGAATCTCCTGCACCTTCCACCAGCGGAGATACTTTTACCTTGGTGGGTTTGCGTTCGTCCTTAGAATCAGGGTCACAAGCTGATGAGAGCACCGCACACGTGCCCGAGCAGCTGGCTGAGGCTGTGTCAGCTGAGGCCACTGACAGTCGGAGGACTATGAGTGGCCAGGCCCAGGTTGAGTCCCATGCTAATGACGAGCCTCTGGTATCGACAGCATAGGGCATGCTGGAGTTGCAGAGAGAGGTAAAGCAACATCTGGCAGAGATGCCAGAGGCCGTGTGCAGCCATGAGCAGACGATGGAGGAGTCCATCCATGCCATGAGTACTGCTATGTCTTAGGCATGTGAGTACATGGCTTCTTCCATTGAGAGGTTGCGACACTCACGGAGAGCCAGATCCCACAAATGTGCACAGACCTGCACACCATCGCCTTGGCCATGAGTTCAATGCAGCAATGGCAAGGCGAGAGAAGGACGAGGCCCCTGGAGTCTTCTCCAGCTTCTCGTCCTTCTTCAGTCAGCAGGGAGGTTCAAGTGAGCCTTGAAAGGGAGGAAGAGAGGCTGACCTCAACAGCTCGGGGCTCCCCTCAGGGCGCTCTGAGTGTGGAAAGTGGTTCCTCAGCCCCTCCACCAGTGAGTCCAGCTCCAGCAGTCGCAATGCCTGAGGAGAGTACTGTACTTACGCAGGAAAACCTCAGGCAGCCGGGGACCTCCAGGCCTCAGGCTGCCAGAGGACAGCTGCCGAAGCTATCGCAGGCCAACAGGCAGCCTGATCAGCAGCATGCTTCCAGCCCAGCTGCTAACGCAGGGGTCACACCTCACAGAAGCACTTGTAAACGTATTAAGAAAAGCAAATGGACACACTTGAGGTTTCACGGGTGTTCGACATTTGCCATTTATTGTGTTATAAAATTCTACTATTACAGTTCACATTCATTGTTGGAAAATGCTTTTTCTTTCATGCCTTAATTGTAAGATGCTGACTTCACCCTTCTCCCTCATTGGGCTACCAGTGTAGGCACAGCCCTCCTTCGATAAGTGTCTCAGATGTGCCAGAGTGCATGGTTAAGCTGGGCACAAGGCACGGAATCCACACAGAAAGGAGGTTACAGACTCAATCCATTGAGATGAGTCTTTATTGAGTTCACTTTGAGAGGCCATCATGGTGGCCGGAAGCAGGTAAGTATGCAATTGTCTCTTGCCTCCCTGGCCCATCGCTCAATGTGCCTGGCCTCCGGTGAAAGGGGTTCAAGATCCAGTACTGCCTGCTCATCAGGCTCCTCCATGTCCTCCTCGTCCGTTGAGGACTGGTGATAAATCACGTCCTCTTCATGTAAGCCTTCCCCCTCTGCAGTGCTGGATTGTACAGAGCACAGCAGACCACCACGATACGCGAGACCCTCGCTGGGGCATACTGAAGGGCTCCACCAGATCGATCCAGGCAAGAGAATCTCATCTTCAGCCTGCTCGATGCTCGCTCAGGTGGAGCAGAGGCAAGTGTTGTACTTCTCCTCTGCTGCAGTGTGAGGGTCCCTCACAGGCGTCAGTCGCCATGTCTTCAACGGGTAGCCCTTGTCCCCAAGAATCCAACCCTGAAGGCGAGCAAGGTCGCTTGAAAAGCTGTGGCACCTGGGACTGTCAAAGTATGTAGGTGTCATGGCTGCTTCCTAGGAAGCGAGCACACACCTGCAGGAAATGCTTTCAGTGGTCACAGACCAGTTGAAAGTTGATGGAATGGAAGCCCTTCCTGTTGATGAAGGCGGCTGGCTGCTCCATTGGAGCCTTGATGGCCACATGCATGCAATTGATGACACCTTGCAACTGGTGGAATTCAGCGATGGCCCCGAATCCGATTGCCCTCTCTGCTTGACTGTCACGGTCGGTCTGGTAGTACAACATAGTTACCAGCCCTCGTGAACAGGGCATTGATAACCTCCTTGATGCAGCAGTGGGCTGCTGCCTGGGAGACACCAGTGGATCCCTGGAAAGATCCAGAGGCGTAAAAGTTTAGTGCCACTGTGATCTTCAGGGCCACTGGCATTGGGTGACCACCAGATCCCATAGGTCGCAACTCGTCCTGCAGAAGGGCGCATAAATCAGTGGCGGCCTCCCCAGAGAGCCACAGTCTTCACCGACAATGCTGCTTGGACATTTGGAGGCAGCTGAGTCGAGTCCGGTATACTCTCTGGCGCAGGTGGGTCCTTCTCGGCAGGGGTGGCTGCTGTCGCTCTTGCCATGGAGCTTCACGGGCAGGCACAGCTGCCTCCATCAGCAGCGCTGCATCATGTCACTTGGTCCACAAAGACAGTGTTTTATGAGATTCATGCCAGCTGATCAGTAGGCCTCCAGAGCGCTGTCTTTGCAAAGACAAAGTTGCCTTAGCATCTTTGCCTTTGCTACTCCCCTCGGCTTACACGCTAACGGCCCTCAGTACCCACCCTAGCTGAGACCCAGTCCAGCACCCAGTACTATAGCCATCAGACCCTCTCACCCAGTAGTATGGACACCTGTCCCTCTCACCCGAGACCAAGCCAACCCAGTCCTCTCACCCGAGACCAAATTCGCCCGGTACTGCCACATGAGGCCAAGTCCACCCAGCACTGCCACCTAAGACCAAGCCCATCCGTGCAGAATGCACAGCACTGTAGGCCAACAATGGCCTCCGCTCTCCCCTCTTCCCCTATCTAGTGCTCATTATGGCTGCCTTCCCATTGCAGCACTGAGGCCCCGTCTTGGTGCTGCCACCTTTCAACAGCCAGGGACCTGAAGGCATGTGAGGGCCGCACGCCATTCACTTAATTCCAAACTGCCTATTAAATAGCAATCAATTGCATGCTAATGTATTACAACAAGCTATGCAGCAATTCAAATGGCAGTCCCATCGTGTCAGGGCAGTGCCGCCGCCTTGAAGCTTTCTTTCCACTGACTAAATCCGGAATTGATGTCACGACGTCGGATTTCAGGGTTGGCACGTCCGACGCTATTCTCTGGCACCACACCCCTCTGCGTGGCTTCTCTTCATTCTCCCAAACAAGGTCAATGGCCAGAGGAAGCCCTACCAGCCCACCCATGTCTGGCAGCAACTTGTTTAAATTAACATTAAATTACTTTAGCACCAGCCAGACCAATCGATGTAGACTATTCCAACTCTAGCCAACCACAGGGAAGCTCCAAAAATGCGTACAATTGTAGCAGCAGTCTACAATTGTAGCAGCAGCCGAAATGATCCAAAAACAAACCTGTAAGTACCTCATGATCCCTTTAATTAATGCTGGGGGGTGCGGGGGAGGGTCCCTTCATATCATTTAACGTTGTATTCAGCTACGAGGTTAAGACAGGGCAGAGGCTGGAACATCGTATTCGAAAATGGCAGCAGGGGCTTTAAATCAGTGTTGCACACTGACTGACATCACAATCTGCCTGCTCTGCAGGTTGCTGGTGGCCATTAGGTGTGTGCATGCAAACCCCTTTACCAAGACAGCATCTGGATCATTTCCTTCCAGAATTGTGTGCGCGCAACTTGAACCTCATTTTCTAGCATTAGCATGTCACACAGTGCCTAAAAACAGACACTACAGAGCCCAATTTCTCCCACTGTGACTGTATAATTCCCCACCCCAGTACAGTGGAGCAGGGGATGGAAAATTACTGACTTGTTCTCTTGCTGATCTAGTTTAGTTAGGATGGTTTGGTGGTGGAAGGAGGGGGCTGTGCAGGATCTCCAGACATCTAAATCAGGGCTTGCACATTCAAAGTAAAAACCAAACTATATTAATATTCCTGAGAGAGAGGCTGAGCAGAGGGACTGGAAAGAGTTTGTCCCTGGAACAGTAAATGAAGATATGGCGGCTTTAATTAACCTAAACACATATGGTAATTTGCATCATTTCCATAGATAAGTCCAAAAATTCATAACTGAAATTGTTTACGTAATTTTAATATAAAAAGGTATAGTTATCAGGTTTCCAGAATGGCTGGGCTTACAAACAGCAAGCCTTAAGATTCACAGTGAATATCTACTGTAGATGTCAACCAAAAAAAATCCTGATGTGTTATGCACCTCACTTCTTTCATTCCAGCTCCAATGCGCAGTGGTGTTAATTAGACTCAGCAGAGAGAGATCTTTAATTGCATTCTAGAGCCAAAATGAAAGGGGGAGTCATCATGAATGATAATGATGACAGGAGAAACCAAGATATTTGTAGAGAAACAGCCAACAAAGTCCAACCCAATAATTCAAACCAACTACTCCAAATTAAACTTCAGGCTCCTAGGACTGAAGGTGGTCTACCAAGGACCTACAACAATATACAAGTAATTTTATGCATTACAGTATGTTGTATTCATTTATTTTAATCATTTATTAATGTTAAAAAATGTTGCTGAAAATTTCAGCTCAGGGAAAAATTCAAGATGATTGTTCAAAACGTCACGAAAGTGTTGCTGTTCAAAATTTTGAGACTGACTGCATTCAGCTGTAGTTCAGTGGACAGCACTCTTGCCTCTCAGTCAGAAGGTTTTTGGGTTCAAGTCCCACTCCAGAAACTGGAGCACAAAAATTTAGGCTGATACAATTGATGGGACTACTACACTGTCAGAGGTGCCATCTTAACGTTAAACCAAGGTGCTGTCTGCTTGCTCAGGTGGATGTAGAAGAGTCCCTGGTACTATTTTGAAGAAAAGCAGAGCAATTCTCCCAGTGCTCTGGCCAATATTTATCCCTCAACCAACATCACTAAAAAACAGATTATCTAGTCATTATCATATTGCTGTTTGTGGGAACTGGCTGTGTGAAAACTGACTACAGTGACACTACTTCAAAGGTACTTTATTGGTTGTAAAGTGCTTTGGAATGTCCTGAGGTCATGAAAGGCATTATAGAAACGTGTGTCTTTTTTTCTGCTGCTTAATCCTTTCTCATTGGAACTTACTGACTGAAATAAACTGATTTTGATTAGTTCACAATTAAGCCAACAGATATTTAATCCGTGGCAGAACCATTGCCATTTACAGCAAACAAGACCATTTGGCCCACGATGCCTATGTTGGCCTTTTGCTAGTAGGCTCCAAAACTAACTCTACTCAATTTAATTTAATCTTCCTTAATTTGCAAAATACTTAGTGGCCGGAATTTTATGGTGGATAGACAGGAGCCGGACTCCGATGTGAAAGTCGGTGGTGAATCTGCTTCCGCCTAGCCTGGGGATCCGTCCCATATTTTCCGGGTCCCCAGGCTTTAATTGTCCCGAGGCGGGACTTCCACCCATTTGAGGGAGGAGGTCCCGCCTCAGTGAGCTGCCGGCCAATCAGCGGGCTGGCAGCTCTTTGTCCCAGCAGTGCCACCGGGAGCGGTGGCCACTGCTGGGACTGCAGCCCAGCCAACGCCATGGATCGAGATGGGAAGGTAAGTAGGGGCATGCCTCACCAGTGTGATCGGTCCTTCCCTGGTGAGGCTGGAGTGGTTGTTTGGGAGTGGGGGGGATGTCTTGGGTCCCAGGGGTGGGTGGGAGGCGGAGGCGGCCCTCAATCGGACACCCTGTGCCCGACTGCCATGCCCCCCTCCCCTCACTGGGGCACAGAAAGGCCGGCAGCTATTGCTGGGCGGCCTTTCACGTCCCCACCACACCCGCTTGCCACGGGTAAAATGTCCGTGGAGGCGGGCGAGGGCCCTTAAGTGGCCATTAAGTGGTCACTTAAGGGCCTTGATTGGCCTCGGGCGGGCAGGCCGTTTCCCACTCTCCGCCCGGCTCTGCAAACTTGTCCAGAGGCAGAAGCGGGGAGGGTAGGCCTCCCGGAACCTGCCGCTCAATTTTACGCTGCCCCCAGGCCACCATCCGACACGCTGGGGCGGCGTAAGATTCCGGCCAGTGTTTCAGCCAATTATTTTTTTTTTTCCTATGGATTTATTACACCCATGGAAAGCATGATTTTACAGACACAAACTAAATGCAAGATTTTTTTAAATATACCAACAGAGCACTGTGGCATTGCTCAAAATGAGTCTGAGGTTTTATAAGATCAATGGTGTTATGGCAAGAAGACTAGCAGGGACCTGACTTACTAGTGTTGGAGGCAACTCTGGGAACATGAGGGAAGAGTTCCCAGACATCGGTACTACTGGGATGGTATCTCAGGTGTTGCAGAATTTTGACGAGAGCACCAGGATCTGGGAATACAGAGGAGGGGTTCCAACAATACTGAAGAAACATAGTCTGAGAATATTTGGGGTATATCCTTGAATCACTGGGAAAAGGATCCTGGAATATGGGAGCAATCAGGAGCAAGGTCTCAAAGCCTGGGAGCAATGTGAGCAGTTCTGGGATGACAGCATAATGAAAATGCAGTTCAAGGATTTGTGGGACGTATTGGGGGCAGCAGGCAGGCAGGGAAGATAGGTCTGTAGTCTAACAAGGGGTTTCAAAGTATGGGGGAGAGCACATTCTGACAGTACTGGGGGGAAGCAGGGTTTAAACAGGTTGTAAAAGAGGGCCACAAAGAATATGTGCCAAATTGCCCTTTGTGCTCTTCAATTAATCATCCACGCAGTCTCTAATGTGTTCCCATCCATTAGCCTCCGTTTGACCTATCCACAGCCCCTTTGCACCTTCAGGTATTTCTCCCCTCCCTGTCATTACTCTATGTTATCAATCAGTTCCTTTCCGGTCCTATATAAAAAGCATTTAAGGGTAAATTTTTTATTTTGTAAAATTAAATTTGGAAAATCACAGGCTGGATATGCACAATTTCCTAATATGTGTTCCCAGTCTTATACCAGGAGTGCTGAAGCAGAAAATGTACCCTTTAGTGTACTATTCACAAGTGTGCCAACTTATATATTTAATAAACATAAAATTTAAAAAATATAAAATGCTCAAAAGTTCATTGTTAATGCAGTTTACAAGTTTTTCTATACAGCCTTATATAAAATTCTTTAAGCCTTAGAAGTGGTTCAGAAGAGATATTTGTTATTATACTGCGGTCAGAAAGTGACCAAACCAGGTTATTTAAGGACTTGGTTATTCCAGTAAAAAGTCTAGGTGGTTATACTGCAGTTGAAACCAGATTTCGAAACTGTTCTTGCATTGAAAATGCAATATTTTGTAAGTGGCAGTGTTGCGTTTATACCTGACTTGTAGCATCAGTTTTGATTACTATGGCTGGCATTCTTTAATTTAATTAAGTTATATGTGCTGCATAAATTATACTGACTGCATGCTCTTGTTTACTCCGAAGGTTGGAGCATCACTGTGCATGTCCAGGCATGGACACACTGCAACGTGTACAAATCACCCATGAATGGTGGTGGTCTGAATTTGAGAAAGCCAAAACATTTGGTGTAACCTGGCTGCCAGTGAATAATCCACTGATTTTAGCAGTTAAATTCAAACCAGCAGGCATGGATAAACAGCATCATTCTCATCAAGACATTGCAATATCATGATTAGTAATGGAAACTCAACTGTTGAAGGTATTGCACTAGAGTCAACTCAAGGCAAATCCACTACAAAGCTGCACAAGTTAAGAATGGTACTGAGCCATTTGGTCTGAGTTTGGTTTTTAGTCTTGCATTTGCTATACACCATTATGAACATAACACAAAAATTAAACAGAACAGGAGCACGAAGACAAGAAAAGCCCCACTACTCTTAGATCCAACTGACCATATGTGCTGGCGCTGGAATAAGGAGTGCAAAACATAAGGGGGGCAGGTAATAATTAAACTAAAAATGTTAAATTGGTGAAATATTTTTAATATTTGTTATTCATTTGTAAAGCTTTGCCCAATAATATAGCATGACCAAAACAATTTCTCTTGTATTAGGAATTATACATTCCTGAAATCATTTAATACTAATGATACAGCTACTTGTAGCCATTGCTCTTGCTTTGGTCCAACTTTAAAAAATATCCATGATGAGACTCTCTTAAAAATAAAAATACCCAAAAGCAATTATTAACAAAACATTTTGCAGCATCAAGATTCATCAATAGACTTGTTTGTTCGGGCCATGCAATATCATATTCCAGTGCCACTTACCGTAAGTTTCAATTTATCTTGATTAGTACGATGCCATTCCAGCACCTTTTCAAGCAACTTGGGTTGTTCATAAGGATCATTCCTACAGAAGAAAGCTATTGATTAAAACTAACAAGCAAATGGATTTCACAAATTAAAGCTGTACTATTATTAAACAGACACTTCTTTGAGAGAAAAAAATAGTCATTTCAGGTTCTCTTTCATATGCAACTTACCATACGTATGTCTGGGTAATGACGATAGATGTGCAAATTGTAATTGATTTATGGCCTCAGCCCCTTCCATAAAATACCCATTCTTAAACCTCTTTCCTCCTGAACTACTCTACAACTCTAACCTCCCCTTTCTCTTCCTCTTCTTGATCTTCAGACTCATTGGGAAAATGATAACCCCTCCAGGATGGGTGGGTGGGGAAGTTAAATTCTAAAAGATGGGAAAGCTGACCCCAACTGGCTGCAAACTTGCCTACTTCTGATTTAAATGAGGCTAGTGAGCAAGCTATTCTTGAAAGCCAGGTCAGTAATTTTACTATGTCAATGAGGCTGCGTGCCTCAAATTTTAGTAGCCATTTGGATTTACTGGCTGCAGACCAGGGTTCCAAGGGCTCGAGTAACCCACCAGCTAAAAGGAGGCAAGAGCTGCCAGACCCAGCAGTTACGTGCCTGCCCAGCACTGCTTATGGGCTAGGAGGAGCAGGAGTGCTTCTCCCCATAGCTCTCCGAGCTAACATGTCATGATCTGTCTCCCTCCTTGTGATCTCCAAACCTCCACTGCACAATCTCCAGATGACCTCCCTGAAATCGTTTTCACCCTCCCTCGAACCTCTCTGATCCTCAGGTGTAGCCTTGAACATCAGGATTTTCCACAGAACAGCCAGCATGCCTCTCAAGCTGGTCAGCTACCTGGCGGGAAACAGAACACAAAAATTTAAATGGGGTCCTGCCATTAAATTCAGCAGGTCCTTCGGCTTTCCCATATTTCCAGGTTTCCCAGCAGCTGACAGTCACCTGCGCTCCCTTCCCGTAAATATAGGAGTGATTAATTACACTTAAATCTGTGTCCACCTGTTCAAATGCCTTCGGTCTGAGTTCCATTCTGCCTACGATGTTGTGTGCTATATTCAGGCTCTATCTGCCTTTCTAACTCTAGATTTTTTTAGCTTCACATTTTAGGCACATGGGAGGAAGTAGACTCCCTGTGGCCTAGAGAGTTTCTTCACTAACTCAGATATTTAGATAAGTTTTGATAATGTACTCAGTTTGTTATTACTTTTGATACTAAATTTATCCCAAGCCTCGTTATTAAAACCAACACAGTGATAGTAAAAAACCTTGGGATGAATTTTATAAGCCCTCCAACGTCACGGGTCGTCATAGGGGGCCTGGAAAATCCTTCTGGGAGAGAGCTGCCACGGGCTTCAACACCAAGAAGGCTCCGTCGCATTTTACCAGCAGCGGCAAGGCCTTGGGGTGGCCCCCCCTGCCACTCAGCGAGGAGCCTACATTTCAATATTTGAATAATTTTAAATACATGCAAAAACACCTACCTTGTTCCAACGGCTGCCCCACGCCGATATTCTGGCCGCTGGCCAGATCTCCCACGCCCTTGGATCTCCGTTTGTAGATCCGAGGCGTGACACTGGTGGGGAGGGGGGAGGAGTGAAATTTTCAGGACGGGGGAGCGGGGAAAAGTTTCTATTGGCTGAGGGGATGGTGGAAAGGGGTTGAAGGGCAAAGATCTGTACATTTGGGGGTGAAAGGTCAGCACTGGCAATACAGTGTTTTCGGGGGATGGTGGGAGAGGGAAATTAAAACCTTGCTAGGTCATTGGGGGGAGTGTGGAAGAGGGGCTTCGCTCGCTTTTTAATGTGAAAACTGACAACAAAGTTACATATCCCTTGAAAAATGTTAATGTCTTCTAAGGGCTTGAAGCCGTTTAAAAATGGCGCCGACGCCAGCACGGTGGCGCCAGATGCTGTTGCCAGGGGCGGAGCGCCTGCCCCAGCTACATCATTGGGGGCAGGCGCTCCCCCTTCATGCTAATGAGCCACCGCGCAAAATATAACGGCGGATCTGTGGCGCACATCTTGTGCGTGCGCCACGCACTTTTTCAAGCTCGCCACCGAATAGTAAGAATGGAGGCGAGCTAATAAAATTCAGCCCCTTATTGAAATGTCAAAATGCATTTAATAAGATAGTAAACAAACAGGCAAATAGGAATATATTTCTAATTACAGTCAATGCTTAGTACACTATTTGCTCCTCATAAGAATACATAATTCACAATAGAATAGATATGAATTTCTAAATAATTTGATACATTGTGTGTTGTTTCAATTTGTTTCACCAACTATGGGAGAGTCTGGTTAACTGTTTCATACTAGATGGTCACTTCTCATAACTACTCTTCACAGTCTCCAGAACACACTCAAAGATTGTTGAACAGTTACATGCCAATAAGCACCCCCACAAAACAATTGTTGGGGCTCAATGGAATTTGAATAACTGTCTCCTAGATTCAAAGGAGTTGCTAAACTTATACATCGTGGTGGGGGGTAGGGAGGGAAAGGCGGAAATACTTCCTCTTCAAGGCAGAATTCTGATGGGACATTATTTCCACCTACCCCTCCATATATGTCCCAACCCGAACTCATTCTACTATGTTTGGGCTCTTTAAGAACACACTGTGGGCCCCTGGCAGGATTTCCAGGGCGACACAGTGGCGCAGTGGTTAGCACCGCAGCCTCACAGCTCCAGCGACCCGGGTTCAATTCTGGGGACTGCCTGTGTGGAGTTTGCAAGTTCTCCCTGTGTCTGCGTGGGTTTTCTCCGGGTGCTCCGGTTTCCTCCCACATGCCAAAGACTTGCTGGTTGATAGGTTAATTGGCCTTTATAAATTGCCCTAGTATAGGTAGGTGGTAGGGAAATATAGAGACAGGTGGGGATGTGGTAGTAATGTGGAATTAGTGTAGGATTAGTATAAAATGGGTGGTTGATGGTCGGCACAGACATGGTGGGCCGAAGGGCCTGTTTCAGTGCTGTATCTCTAAACTAAACTAAACTAAGAAGCAGCATTTCCAGTCCAACAGCAGAGAATCCTGGCCACTGCAGCAATAGAAGATCTAGAAACAGACCTTAAAGGGGAAGCTGTGCCAAAAGATCTAAAATGGCAGAAACTGAGACCTTCAGCAAGTAAGCCTCTGGGGCTGACTGGAGTGTGAGGAGACTACAGAATGACCCACTCCCCACACTGGGTCTTTACCTCCGCTTTCACATGGCAGCCTTGGAAAGCAGTAAGTGGATCAAAAAGGAAAATTCACCAGGGAACCAGGCTCCACAACACTCCACCACTATTTGCACATGCCAAGTGAGAAGAAGCAGCCTGCAACACTCCCAGTGGGCCTCACTGCCTATAGTTTCTGACATTTTCCACCACCACTCTACCATACCTTTCCTCCATCGTGTCTGTAACAGCTCTCTGCTCTAACGAAGCTAAGGATCAGGAAAAGACAGCACATGGAGCCAAATGCCCTCCTTCTTTGCTGTACCTACCCCTCCATATATGTCCCAATGAATATATGTCCCAATGAATAATGTGGCTCAGTTCCTGGCACTCAAGTAGGCCCAGAGGTAGCCAAACAATTATCGCAGCAAAATGCTGCAGGTGCTGGAAATCTGAAATAAAAAGAGGAAATGCTAGAAACACTCAGCAGGTTAGGCAGTATCTCCGAATAGAAACAGAGCTAATGTTTCAGGTTGATGACCTTTAACCAGTTCAAAGGAAAGATCATCAAGAACATGACAACTGACTCAAATTGGAGCCAGTAGTCAGACTGAATGCTATGAAAGCAAATGACCAATGCTAATTAAATCAGTAAGGTTTATACAAACAAAACATTCCTTACCGGGGATAGTACACAAGCCATCAAGTTCACTGAGGGGGCATAAGATGTCCTGCCGAGTCTGGACCAATATGCAACCCTTTATTAACAGAGACGTGAGAAACTAGAGAATAAATGATTGACCTGGCATGTCTACATGCCAGTACTTCATTGCGATGCAGGTGATCAGGGGTACAAACTGGACTGTTTGAGGTGATTGACACCAGAAGGGCTGAAATCTTCTCAATCAGATTGTTCAATAAAACTGAGCAGATTTCTTTGTAATTAAAAATATACAATAGTGCTTTTGACACTAATGTTCAGTCCTCAGTTCTTAATTTAGTTCTGGTTCTTTTAGTAGGTGTAGGAATTCTTTTTACTAATATATGTAAACTGATGTTAGTGTAAAGTTGGAAAATACATCTCAGACAGGGAAAGAGAAAATGGTTAAAGAAGTTATGATTGTATGACTATATCAGACAAATAGAAATGTAACATGTTAATGCACACATTTCCTTGAGATGAAGGAACATGAGACTTAAACCAGCTAAACAAGATAAAGCTACCAGCACGGAAGGTGAATTTACCCAGGAACAAATGATTCAGGAGAAACACATACCACCTCTATAGACAGAGATTCATTACTCTGAGTTTTCAAAAAGTTAATACCAGTTTCCCAGTGGAAGACGAGGCAAACATGCTAGCTCAATAGGAAAAAGTCATACAAGGTCTGGAAACATTGCTAACTACAGCCATATAAACATTAATCTTTTAAGTAGAATGGTTATCTAACATCATTAACTTGTCAGCTCTCTAAGGAGTCTAATTCTAAATGAACTTAATTAATTTATAATATTCTCAAACACTGATATCATCTCTAACTTTATAATTAGCAGGTAATTAATGCTGAATCACGGTGGCATAACTGAACTGCCCTGTAACACATTGGGCTGAATTTTATCGGCCCCTCAACGCTGTAGGTCATGGCAGGGGGCCTGGTAAGATTCTGTGGGGAGTGGCCCACCTCGACGCCCGACGTCAAGAAGGGCCAGCCGTATATTACCGGCTGCGGGGGGAGCTCGGTGCACTCCCCCCCCCACCACCCCCACCCCCGCCCCCGCTGCTTGACGACGGGGCTTTCATCTAAATATTTAAATTAACAAAAATTAGATGCAAATGAACTTACCTGCTGGCGGCAGCCGTGCTATGCTGATTTTACGGCCGCCAAACACAACTTGCGCGCCTTCGGAACCCCATATGGAGTTCCGAGGCGCGAAACTGATGAGGAGGGGGGAGGAATAACACTTTCAGGGCGGGAGGGGTGGGGGAGTGGGGAAAACAATTTTTTATTAGCTGTGGGGATGGTGGGAAGGGTTTGAAGGGCAAATGTGAGATGGTTGGGGTGGAAAGTTCGGGTCAGGATTAAAATAAGTTGTTAGTATAGGGCAATGCAAAGACCATTGGGGGGGGGGGGTTGCGATTGGGCGTCCATCTTTTAAGTATTTATTTATAAAAAAATTAATTCCAATACACCTTTAACAATTTAAATCTTTGCTAAGGGCTTGAAGCCCTTTAAAAATGGAACTGGCGCCTGCGCAGTGGCACCGGACGCCGTTGCAGGGGACCGCAGCAGCCGCCCCCTCTACATCATCGGGGGCAGCCGCTCCGCCCCCTCTATTTAAATGAGCCCCCGCGCATAATATCACGGCGGCTCTTCCGTGTCGGAAGGCTGCTGCTTTCACAGCCATCGCCACGGAGCGTGGCACGCTGATAAAATTCAGCCTATTAATTATATTGTCAATTAGCTGTAATTATTTCTCTACTCAATGTTTAAGTGCTTCTAACTATGTTTCTAAAGTTAGTAAATAATTGTTAGTTCATGAGTTAGTTGTCTGACATCTTTGATCATTGGCAAGAAAGAGATAATTTATTCACTCAGTAGTTTATGCAAATCCAGACAGGAGGTTGGTAGAGTAAATACTAATATAATCTGAACTGGTCAAGGCAAAACAATTCAGTGAGCTTAATTAAAGGAGTCATTAATTCCTAGGCATAGACTGGGTGGTAAATCCCAGAAAGCTCCTTGACAAGTTGAAGGGAAAAGTGAATTGCCTTGTGTCCTTGCTGAATATTCTTGTCAGGATGTTAATCCAAGTGTGTTTACAATGGAACTCATTTAATGTTTCAGTCAAAAGACAGCAATTCTGACAATAAAGTATGAGCTTAGTACTGTAGCAACATGTCGGTCTAGAATACATGCTATATAATATCCCTATAAATAAAATATAAATTCTCAGAATATTTCAGTGTTTTATACAGCTTAAACCATTAAATAAAATTTCTGAGCCAATAAAGTTAATTTGGAATTTATATTTTTTTTGTGTGGTCAGGGATAGGCACCAACATGTTGCACGACAGACAATTGACAAAATTATTGACTCAGCCACGGACTTGGCAGCAATTAATCTGTATATAAAGTGTATAGCCAATCTAATGCCATCAAAACACAGTCCGATTTAAAACACATTTCTCCCTATATATAAAGTAGCTAAAGATGCAAACATCAATGGAGAGCAGCACAACTGTATTAGCTAGCTAGCAAGGAAAACAGTATGCAGTGCCAATGCGGATTACTTTTGTTGACAGAATAGAGTTTGCTACACCATGCCACAGGGTGATAGATGGACCTTATCTGTGGATTCACACTGTGTCAGGAGTGCAAATTCATCCAATAAACCATGAAACTGAAGGAGGGTATTGTTAATGTGGTTATTGAGGTAAGGCAGTAGAAAAACCTGCAATAGGAAGACGGATCATTTCTCACACTGCTGTTGTCACAAGACAATTTAACCTGTGATGGTCAATGTTTGTGTAACTTCTCCACCTGCTTGTAATATGTGTCTGAAGACACAGCAGCCAACAAAAAAGCAGAGATCTCCAAATCAGAAGAATATTATAGGATGGAGCAGATAGTGCTTCAGAAAAGTCATGTAAAACAGAAAAGCAGAGTGGGACAGGAAGGAACAGAGAGATTAACGGTAGATAGCCAAGACTAGTTTATTCATCTTCACAGGCTGTTAAAAATACAGAAACAACAGAATCTCTCGTGGACAAAATGTCAATTGCTCATCAAAGCTAGTGAAAAAATCAGTAAAACACAATTAGAAACAAAGAGCCAACCCTGGAGCAGGCTGGAGAGGGGGGGGTGGGGTGTGGTGTCTGATGAGGTCACCAAGAAACGTTGGAAACATTCAGGCAAGGTCTTTGCACAAAGGAAACCAGGTGTTTGAGTAATGGACCCTTCCTCAGACCCTCCCCCCTGCCCTGACTCTTCTCAATTAATTAATTAATTAATTCAAGGTGCCAGCCATTAAAAACTCAACAATATGAAATGCTTCTTGATACAGCAGTATATCAACAAGAGCTTTACCAAAAACTACAAATCCACCAATGGAAGTAAGCAGGAGAAAAACTATGGCCAGGATTTTATGAGTCCCACGGCGTTTCCAATGGCAGAACCAGATGTGGTTGGCATTTCCGCATCCGCCCTTTTTCCCATTTCACACGCAATTTGACATGCAAGTTAAAGGTGCGACGATGGGCACAGGAGAAATGTGCAATCATGCGGCGGGGACGGACTTACATTGGTGGATGCGACCGTCACTCTCAGAAGCACCAGGATACATACATCTCTCAATGTTTCTGTGTTGCAAGCTTCATGGATCTGCAGCCTTCGTCAGTCTCTGCTAATCACAGCGACTTAGAACTGAGGAACAAAATTTAGTAACTTTTCCTGAATCCTCCTTTTTCACCTTATCACCACCTCCCCTCCCCCCACCCCACTCATAATTTGTTGGCATCCTGCATTAAAGCACTGATGTCAGGCACAAAACAGTGTCCAGTCCCCCAGATCAGTGTGCTTCCCTCCAGGTTCTCCTCCAGGCTGTCAGGGCAAGACGGGAGGTCTTCTTCCATGCTGATGGCATCAGAGGGCTCTCCCACTTGACCAAGGTGGCCTGGATGGAGGTGGCGGAGGAGTCGTCGAACCGTGGGGTGATATGATGTACATGGGTGCAGTGTTGCAGACATTTAAATGAACTGCTCAGATCGGCGAGGTAAGTGCTTTCATTGTAGCTCAATTTATTCTGTCACCTTGGCTCAATGTGCATTTGACAGTGGGCAGACAGGGCATGCATTAGAATACCTGATCAGCCTTGGTGACAGAATTTGCAGAATCCTGACAACTGGTTTTGCATGTTTGGAGCGATGGTGTGAAAGCCACTTCAGAATGATTGATGTTGATGCAGGTATACAATCTGTGTTATGCGTCATTTGACATGTCATGTATTGTATCCTATAGGATAAATGCACCCATAACCAGAGGGACGAGGCAAAGACTGGTGGAGCAGTGCCTGATAATAGAGCCCTTTCAGCAGCTGAGGAGGAGGCAGTGCAGATCGGCAGAGAGGAGGGAGCGAGATCTATGGTTAATGGCGAGGCATAAGGATGAATTGTTCAATGCAGTCGAGCAGCCATATGTGAGCGCAGCAAGAATGCTAGTGAAAATTTCACATTCATATTGAACTGATGCGGAATGATCCTCTTTTTGTGTCTCCACTGCAGGTGGCTGCTCTCTGCCGACGAAACAAAATGAGGGTCTGCAATCCTCCTCTGGGGAGGAAGAAGAAGCCAATGCCCCAGAGGGTGCACGGTCACCTGCCTCTTCTTCCACATCCATCAGCGCAGATACGACCACATGGTCCGCAGGGGATTTAGGATTAGAAGCAGGGTCACAATCTGGTGGGCACAACACAGACATATCCCAGCAGCTGAGAGAACATGTTCCAGCCAGGTCCCCTGACAATCGGAAGACTGCTGGGTCCGGGTCCCTGCTCAGTCCCACATTCATGATGATCCTCTGTTAGTTGCTATGAGAAGTCTGCTGGATGTGCAGCAAAGCCATGTGGAACATATGTCGGAGATGCTGGAGGTCATGCGTGGCTTTACGCAGGCCATGGAGGAGTCCAAGCAAGCCATGATGCCTGCCATGTCCCAGGCATATGAGCGTATGGCTTCCTCAGTCGAGAGTTTGGCCAGCTCCGTGGAAGCTCCATGCCGAGTCTAGTTGAGCACTCAAACCATATGCAATCTGACCTGCATTCCATTGCTTTATCTATGGGCTCAATACAGTGCCTACCAGACAAGGAACCTGGATCTCTCTACAGGTGCTCCTTCCCCTCAGGAAGACAGGCCGGGGCCATCATGCACCCAGATGGAGAACAAGCACGTGCCAGCTGCGCCAGGGACTTCCTCTCAGGCCACCCCCAGGTTAAACAGCATCTCGACCTCCCCCCACCCAACATTGACCCCCTTACCTCCAGCAGGTGAGCACCACTCAAGCACCAGTGCTGCAGAACCCCAGTAGGATGGAGCCATCAAGGCCCCGTAACTCCAGAGGATGCCTGCCACGATCATCCACAGCAATGGGGAAGTGCACTGAGCAGACTGCCTCAACCTCAGCTGCTAATGTCGGGGTTGCACCTAGACGTAGCGGTAGGAAAAGAAAAACTAAACAATTATGAGCACTAAGGTGGCATGGGTGAAGTAAATATTGTCCATCTATAAGCTTTAATTTTGATGCACTCTCCTAAGTCATTCCATTAGTGCTAGATGAGAAGGTACATTTATTTTGCAGGACTATGTCTGGCACCCATTGATGCTTGCAAAGGATTTATGAAAGAGTCCAGTGTGATTTAATCCTTGACATTGTAGCTGCAGTCTCCAATGATGGCTATTTTCTATTTCAGCATTTGTTGCTCGATTCTTTAACAACATGCCTTCCACTTTCAGTTCTATGGTCACCCCCTTACATGAGTTGCATAGGCGCTGTTGTGGGTCTTTCGTTGCCCATAAACAAACAGATATGCCTCTCACATCAAAGTGCTGCAAAGTTGCAGCCTCCTCTGTGTGAGGGTCTCAGCCTTGATGCAGGACACCATTTCCATGGAGACACCCTTTCAATAAGGGTGATAGCAGACAGGCTGTTAGCATCAAGTTAAGCTGCATTGGAGATGTGCCTGTCATAAGAGACCCCCTTTTACAGTAGCTATGAATCAGAACAAAGGCCTCCTTTACCAGATGTAGATTGTTTTCCTTGCATCCAAACAGACTTCATCAAGTGACTCAATGTTGGCTGAAACTTAATATATGAGATTCTCTCTGATGTCCTTTGCATGTCTCGCCATAGCCCTTATATCCATAACGGCATAATGTGTCCTCCTCCTCACACTCTGCATAGTCATCCTCACCCGAGGATGACTGCTGTGCCTCCTGTTCCACAGCATGCAAATCGTGACCCCATCTAATTGCCAGGTTGTGCAATGCACAGCAGAGAGCAATTAATCATGAGACCCTCTGTGGCACAGACTCAAGAGCTGCTCCAGACCGTTCAAGGGAGCGGAATCGCATTTTCAACATGCCAACTGTCTGCTCGATGGCTCTGGTGGATGAGTGAACAGCATTGTATCGATCTTCAGCTGCGCTTTGAGGATTCCACACAGGTGTCATTATCCATGTTCAAAGGGGCAGCCCTGGTCACCCAGGATGCAGCCTTCAAATTCTGCGGTTCCATCAAAACTTTTTCTCAGCTGTGAATTATGCAAGATGTATGAGTTGTGACACCACCCTGGGAATCGCACGCAAACATGCATGATTCTTCTCCTGTGTTTGCAAACCAGCTGTACGTTTAAACAGTGGAAGCCTTTGCGAATGCCAAATGCCTCAGACTGTTGCCATGGAGCTCTAATGGCCACTTGAGTGCACTCGATCACCCCTTGAACTGTAGGGAAACTAGCAATGTAGCCGAAGCTTGCTAACTGGCTGTCCTCATCTACAGGGAAGTAGGTGAAATCACTGGCATGATGGAACAGGGAATTGGTCACCTCTTTGATGCACCTATGGGTAACAGACAGTGAGATGCCACATACGTCGCTTGTTGATCCTCTGATAGCAAATAAATTGAGTGCAATAGTAACTTTGAGGGCAAGTGGCATGGAGTTCCCAATGCAAACAAGTGGCTGCAGGTAATGCTGAAGGATTATACACATTTCTGTCGCTATTGCAAGGCCCATCCTCATGCTTCTCTGGCATTGCCTCTCAGACATCTAAAGGTAATGTGTCCTTGTCCTGAGGATGCAATGACACATCAGCGCCTGCACCCGTCTTCGTTAATGCCTTTCCCAGATAGCTTCATTCTGAACAGCCTGCTGTTCCTGTTGAAGCATCATCCATTGATCACCAAGATCCTTCTTCAGTCTCCCCTCTGCAATTGTTCACGTGTTAGAGGACAAATTGCATGTATGAGACTCATGTCTTTGCAGCTTTTCAACTGTTTAGATGAGGAGAGTGTTGTAAAACCATCCTTCTTCTGCCATTCTGCTGAACCATGGAAGTCATGAGCCTCACAGCTCCAGCGACCCGGGTTCAATTCTGGGTACTGCCTGTGTGGAGTTTGCAAGTTCTCCCTGTGTCTGCGTGGGTTTTCTCCGGGTGCTCCGGTTTCCTCCCACAAGCCAAAAGACTTGCAGGTTGGTAGGTAAATTGGCCATTATAAATTGCCCCTAGTATAGGTAGGTGGTAGGGAAATATAGAGACAGGTGGGGATGTGGTAGGAATATGGGATTAGTGTAGGATTAGTATAAGTGGGTGGTTGATGGTCGGCACAGACTCGGTGGGCCGAAGGGCCTGTTTCAGTGCTGTATCTCTAAACTAAACTAAAGATCACTGTTATGCACCTTACATTTGCATGCAGCAGGTGATCCCTTCCACTATCATTTGTCTCCTCTCAATCATGTGGTTTGCATTCTTCTTCCAGAAAATGTTGCGTTTGCAATACCACAGACGTTTGCCCACTTTCCAACCTCTTCCTGCCACCTTTCAGCCTGCACACATCACCCTTGATCCACCCAACTTAACCTTCAAACTTTCCCCGTTACCACAGAACCTTACCCCCGTTGCTGTGGATCGGCTCATCGTCAATTTATACATGCCATCCCTCTCCCTGTCCCTACTCCTGTCACCGTCCAAATGCCGACTCTCACCCTTGAACCTCCAAGAATCCACCTTGATATGGTTACAGATTCCCAATCCCCTCCCGGTGATGCATTCGAAAACCCAACCCTAAGTCTTGACCTTCCCCCCCTACCATATACAATTGCCCCCTGTGACTGTGATCATACCTTCTGCCAGCCAGTACCCTCAGGCGGAGACACAGGACTCTGACGACAACAGCAATCCTCTCCCCTTTTAGATCACTCATGACCATCAGTTTTCTGACAGGACCATATCAACTCACCACCCCCTGCAACTGCACACAACCAGCCTCATCAGCAAAATCAGCCACTACACACACTGAAATCTGCCTTCTTCCCTCCCCTGATCCTCTACGCACCCAACTACAAACCCTGCACGCTGCTCTCCTCCCTCACCAGCTCCTCTACGCACCCGCAACCCCACCATGTCTGCCCAACTAACCTCCCCTGCTCCTCCATGCACCCATTCCTTCCTTGCCATCACCAGAGAAGAACTGCCCTTGTTGGTGCCAAGCCTGGAGCCAGACATCCATTCCAATGTTGGCAATCATTGTGCTGATGAGTTCAAGACTTGAAACCACCGACCTCAGACACAATTGCTGAAAGCCATGCCACATTTAAACCAACGTGAACCAGGTGGCATGGGGAATACTGTTCGCTGCTAACTTAATCTGGCAGGTAGGACTTAATTGTAACTAAGTCTAGGGTAATGAGTAGTCATGCTACGTAAATGAATGCAAAGCTGCAATCCACCACCGTGCGGGGGGAATCCCAGAACATCACAAGCACGTCGCTGACTTAATTGCAATAAAAAATGCTGCTGTCAGAAATCCGAAAAAATAACTCATGCCTAACTAAATCACCCCACCCACACTAAAGCTGCTCTTGCAGGGCCCATAAAATTTCCCCCTATGTAAATATCTAAGAAATTGAAGGAAGATTTTCTGAAGGAAGGAGGATAGGCAGAAGAATAAATTAATTAATTAAATACTTGTAATTACCGCAAATCCAGCATGGAAGGTAAAGTTAAAAAGTGATAATGGTCCGGATTTAGTGGTCAGCGGCAAAGCAAAGGTATAACGACTGATCTTGGAGAAAGCTATGCTGAGAGATCTAGCGATCTATGTGGTGAGAACTTTAATTCTCTTACCATGTAATTCACTGTAGGACAGTTTAATGGGGGATTCCCAGTATGGAGCTGCAGCAATGTCCAAATTGCCAATCACATGAAAGAATTCTCACAGAAAGACAACCAGGAAATGAAAAGCACTAATAATTTTACAAATTGTATACAGCGAAATAAAGATTGGGATGTACACAGAGGGTTAAGGTAGAAAGTCAAAATATCATGAACAAACATTAAAAAATGTATTCAAAAAATCAAGCAATTAATCATAATGAAGGCATTTAACAATATTCCACAATTGTAAAATTATTTTCTCAGGGCCAGTTCGGTTGCTCAGGCTATTACTCAGGTCACTGCTAAAAACCCAGCTACACTTCAATGAACAAGGCTTAGATTTTACGCAATTTCTAACAATGGAAAAGGGGAAGTTCTCATTAGACCAATTGATTTTGTTGATGGCCGACTTGAAAGTGGGTCCACAGTGTAGCCTATGGCGGAGCAGTGAAAGACAGGCCGCAACTTCAGGACTTCTGTGTTAATCTGTAATTGCACTAAATCCTGTAGTCAGAGATGTAATGATGGTGAACTTCGACAGTTCACTATCAAAAATCCCACAAGTTCTGGGCCAAAATGTAAATAACTGTGGATAAGAGTTTTAGGATGTAAAAACAATGTTGTTTCACTTTAAGCAAGTCGTGTAAAGTAGTAGTAAATAACATTACAAATATAACTGAGGCTGCGTGTAAAACAGGGCTGTCCAACTTACGGCCTGCGGGCCAGGATCCGGCCCGGCAAAGGTATCCATCCAGCCCGCAGCCATTCCTCATCCTTGCCAGGGCTCCATGAGTGGAGATGGGAAATTTTCCTTTGTCTTCCTGCAGAGCAGCCTTTTTAAAAACGTCGCGCTGAGTTTCACAGCTGCCAGCTGCCGAAGCAGGAACGTACTTCCCAACATCGGACAGATTCGGGGTTTTCGACTTCTTTTAAAAGCCCGCTGGAAAACCCCGAATCTGTCCGATGTTGGGAAGCACGCTCCTGCTTTGGCAGCTGGCAGCTGTGAAACTCAGCACGATGTTTTTAAACAACTGACCAACCCACAAAGCTGCTGTGCTGAGCGCTCCTGCTCAGTGCAACTGTCAGAGAGAGAGAGAGAGAGGTGGGCTGGGGAGAAAGAGGGAACAGAAAGAGAGGGGGGAACAAAGAAAGAGAGAGGGTCAGAGAGCAAGGTGAAAGAGAGAGGGGGGAACATAGAGGGGGAACACAAAGAGTGGGGAGAGAGACAGAGAGGGCAGTCAGAGAGAGAGGAGGGAAAACAGAGAGAGGGGACAGAGAGAGAGGGAGGGAAACAGGGAGAGGGAGGAAAAGAGAGAGGGGTGAACAGAGAGAGAGGAAACAGAGACAGAGGGGAAACAGAGAGAGAGGGAGGGAACAGGAAGAGGGGAAACAGAGGGGGGAACAGAGAGGGAGAACACAAAGAGAGAGGGGAGAGAGAGAGGGAGAGGGGGCAGTCAGAGAGAGAGGGGGGGAAACAGAGAGAGGAGGAACAGAGAGGGGGGAACAGAGAAAGAGAGCGGGGGCGAACAGAGAGAGAGAGGGAGGGACAACACAGAAAGGGGGGACACAGGGAGAGAGAGAGACAGAGAGAGAGAGATCTCATTCCTGACAGATGGACATTTATCCAGAATACTCTGCATCGCTGCATCAAGTGTGCAGGCAGAGATTGACTACTTATGCAAGCAAAAACAATGCCAGGTATGTCACTAAATCCGTTTTCAATATACTGACGAGAAAGTAAGTCAATAAATTAATCTTCTCATTTAAAACTTCTTCACAAAAATGCACATTTGTTGTTTTTATAATAAAGTTTTTTTTAATGCCTTTATCTGTCAAAATTTTCTCACCGCACCCACCCCCCCCACCCACCCCCCCCAGGCCGAGCAAAAATGGAAATGCGGCCCTCCACCCAAAAAGGTTGGACAACCCTGGGTAAAAGAATTATCTCATGCCTGTGACTTGATATACTGCTTCAGTACATCTGCTGTATTACAGCGATCAGCAAACCACTTTAGCAGAATGAAGGTAAATATCAGTAACTTGGACTGCCTGTGAGCAATGCCACAGGACATCTACTTGTGCGTTCTCTAATAGAAAGACTTCTTTTTTTTTAAAGTACCTATTTAAATGCTCTCTACATTAGGGAATTGCTGCCCAAACGCAGCTGTTAACAGGAACAATCCTTAACAGTAGTTTTCAATGGTAGAATATAATCTTTGAACTGGAATCCAACTGGCATTAATCAAACACTGTCAGGTGACCTGAGACTGTCAGCAGCATTTTAAAAATGCCCCTGTGTCTCTGCCTGCCTGTGTATTCTTTGGTTCTTAGGACCCTGCCTTTGTATTTTTTTTCAGAGCTGCCTACGTGATATCCATTGAATTGGACTGTATTCTACATTGCTGCACCTAGCTCAGAGAAGGTATAAAATACGTTTAAATTCATGTTTTGATTGGATAGACTGTAAAATATGTTTATGAAAATGGTTTTTATTGGAAGGATTGTTGTATTAGTTTTTAAAGATGTTGTTTTGTGGAAGTTCTGTTGCAAGATGGTGCCATTAAATCTGGGGTGAGACAGGAGAAGCCAATCAGATTAGGAAAAAAGTATAAATTGTTTTACGATCAGGAAGGGCAAGCTGCACAGAATTTGCAATTTGGCACATAGGCAGCTCTGGAAAAAGAATGATACAACAGCAGGGTCCTAAGAACCACAGAACAGGCAGAGACAGAGACACAATAAGAGCCACTGAAGAAGACTCACACAGAAGAAGAAGCCAGAGTAGAAGAAGGCATCAAAGAACGACTAAAAACATTATCACCTGTGTACAAGCAGCTTCGAGGAGCAAGGATTGAAAGCGGTTTGTCTGCTATCACCTATTGTTAAGTATTTGGTTTAAGCATTTATTCTGTTGACTTGTTGCACAAAACCATTGTTTGAATGTAATTAATGTTTAAGCTTTGTATTTTGATTACAACTGTAATTTAATGTTTTTGCACTTTAACTGCTGTGGTTACTTATTTCTTGATTTCTGCACTGTGTTTAATTTAGTTTTGCTATTTAACTGAGTTTTGTGTTTTTCTGCATCACAATAAAATTTGAAACGAACAGTGCAATCAAGAGTGTTTTTTAGCTTCGCTGCATGACTACAGCACACACCATATAGGTAATTTTCACTTGTCAGTGGTACATAACACTTTTCGCAAGTTTATACTCTGGTCTCAAATGGAATGAGTTGAGCCAAAAACCCGTCTAACTGATCACAACTGTAAACAATATGATTTTCAACTAGAACCAGGTTTATGGGTCTCAACTGGAGACAATATAATTTTCAGCTAGAGCCAGGTTCACTGGTCTCAACTGGAGACAATATAATTTTCAACTGGAACAAGGACAAATGGTCAACTGGAACCAGTTGTCCAAATTTCCATGGTCAGCTGGTTCAAGTGGACTAGTTACAACTGGTTTGGATTTATGGGAAAGGGAAACAAATAAAACAAGAAGATTTTTTTTCCAGGCCAATCTAAAAAAGAACACTGTGAACGCTATCCACTGAAAAGCCCTGACAGTGGAATATTTATAGTACTTGAATGTGTGGTCACAAAGGGATTTAAACCCAAGGATCAAAATTTTAAATCTTGGGTACTGGAAGACCAGGAGCCATTGCAATTCAGTGAACACAGGAGTAATGAATGAGCAGGACTTTGTGTGCGATAGGATACTGGCTGTAGAGTTTTGGATGATCTGAATGTTCCAGAGAATAGGAGGATAGGAGGCCAGCCATGAGAGCATTGGAATAGTTCACTGTGGAGCTAACAAAGACATCTATGAGGGTTTCAATAGCTGAGACAGGGATGGAGATGGGCAATTCTACGGAGATGGAAGTAACTGATCTTTGTGATGGATTGGAAGCCAAGTTCGGAGTTCAAGAAGGCAGCTCACCACCATCTTCTCAAGGACAATTAGGGATGGGCAATAAATGCTGGTATAGCCAGCAACGCCCACATCCCCTGAATGAATTTTTTAAAAAGTCAAATAGGTCACAGAAGTTGCAAACAGTCTGGTTCAGCCTGAGACAGTAAGCCAGGGTGGGGGTGGAACTGGTGGCTGGGGACAGACTTTTCGGTGGGGCACAAAGGCAATGGTTTTGTCTTCCCAATTTATAATTGGAGGAAATTTAGGTTCATCCAGGACTGATTGTTGGACAAGCAATCTAGCATCACCGAGGCAGTGGAGGAGTCAAGAGCGATGGTGGTGAGATAGAGCCGGGTGTTTACATGTAGATGGTACAATTTTATAGTGGGTACAGGAATAGAAAGACCTAGGCATTGTATGTATACAAATCTTTGAAAGCAGCTGCCATAAGTTGGGAAGGCTGTCAAAAAGGCATATGGGAGCCTTGGCTTTATAAATAGAGGCATAGAGGACAAAAACGAGGAAGTTATACAAAACTTGTATAAATCACTGGTTAAGCCTCAATTGGATTATTGTGGCCAATCTTGGTCTTTGCACTTAAGAAGTATGTCAAAGCCTTAGAATGGATGCTGAGAAGATTTGCTAGAATGTTACCAGGGACGATGAACTAAGCTAAGTGGATAGACTGGAGAAACTGGAGTTGTTCTCCTTAGAGCAGAGGGTTAAGGGGAGATTTGATGGAGGTGTTAAAAATCCTGCACAGTTTTGATAAAGTAAATAAGGACAAATTGTTTCCAGTGGCAGAAGGGTCAGTAGCCAGAGGACACAGATTTAAGGTAGTTGGCAAAAAAAAAGACGATGTAAGGAAAAATAAAATTATATGGGAGTAATTATGATCTGGAATGCACTGCATGACAAGGTGGTGAAAGCAGATCCAAGAACAACTTTGAAAAGGGAATTAGATAAATACTTTAAGGAGTACGTTTTATATTGCCATGGGGAAAGAACAAGTGAGTGAAACTAATTGGATAGCTCTTTCAAAGAGGCAGCACAGACACAAAATGGGTCAAATGGCCTCTTTTTATGTTGTTCCATGTCTTTATTCTATGTGAAACCTCGTGTCATGTCTGTGGATGATGTTGCCAAGGGGCAGCATGTAGATAAGGTCCAAGCATAGATCGTTGGAAGACATCAGAGGAACAATAATGTACCAGTGTCACAGTTAGTTATAGAGAATGAGAGTTTAGTTTTGAGCATTTTGGCAGCAGAAATGTGATTGAAAACATTCAAAGAGAGTTCCAACAAAGATGGGCACAGATTTGGGAGGCAACAACACATTCAAGGACTTTAGAAAGGAAATGGCAGATTGGTCAGTAATTACAAGGATAGAAGAATCAAAGGTGGATTTTTTGAGGAAGGGGTAATTATAGTGGTTTTAAAAAGGGAGGGGGGCAGTATCTGAGGAGAGAAAACCACTTACAATATCAGTTGTCACGGGTGCCAGGAAGTGAAGTTAGGCAGTCAGCAGTTTAATGGGAATGGGATTAGAGGAGTAGGAAGGTGGCATCTTTAATATTTGAAGGCATCCCGCCAATTTCCTGGGCATACTGCCTGAATCACCTGAGGATGTGTCACTATAGGAACACGGGAACAGGAGTAGGCCATTCAGCCCGTCATGCATACTCTGCCATTCAATTAGATCATGGCTGATCATCTACCTCAGCGTCATTTTCCCATGCTATCTCCATATCCCTTAATGTCATTAGTCTCCAGAAATCTATCGATTTCTGTCTGGAACATTCTCAATGATTCAGCTTCCACAGCCCTCAGGGGTACAAAATTTCAAAGATTCACCACCCCCTGAGTGAAGAAATTCCTCCTCATCTCAGTCTTAAAAGGCCTACTCCTGATTGAGAGGCCATTTAAACTATCTTGTACCTCTCTTTCAAGAGAAACCTATCTAATACCCAGACATTGAGAATGGGACAGAAACTATCAGTTTTCTGAGGGACCAGAAAATAAACTGAGTAAAAACCACAATATGCCTTCATGTGGAACAATTCAGCAAAACTGATGAAGGAGTTCAGGAGGGAAAACTGGTAACTTTCCTAATGCACTGGTGCACTAGAGGTTGCAAGATTCGGTAGGTATCGCCTGCTGTTAATTGACAGAAATCAGTAGCATAAAACATCAAGGCAACAGTTATGTTGACAACCACCAGCTCTCGAGATAAAGCCTACCCTCTGAAGATGTGGCTGATGACACCTGTGAGGAGCCCTAAAAATGATGCAGAGGGAAGGTACAACTAGAGCCACATGAGCACAAGAACGTTCACGGAGGAAGCCATTGGGTTGCCGACGATGTGATTCAGATGCCTGGACAGACAGATCTGGTGGGGAGGCCTTCAGTATGTACCAGCAAGGGTCTCCAGAATGGTAGTGGTCTGCTGAGCCTTGCACAACATTGCACTGCAGAGAAGACTGGAGCTCCGAGGGGAGAAAAGTGATGGCCACTCTGCATCCTTGGAGGTGGAAGAGGTTAATGTGGCCAGGGTGCCTGCAGCCGCTCACCTGGCTGCCAGAGAAGCCCAAACAAACTCATCCAAGCATCATCCAGATACCCTGAGTGTGTGAAGCCTTATAGAACAACAATGCTGAACCCACTGCACCCCAACCCACTCCCCCCCCCCCCCCCCCACCACCACCCACTCACCAACACAAATCATTCCCAAAGTCAAAAATCCTTCCCTCTCATTAACAACCTTTGCTCGTCTTCCACTCTGATCATTCAATTGTGCTTAAGGCTAATATCCATTTGGAATACAGGAGGCAACAATAGAGATGAATGGACAATGTAAACCTAAAATAAAGTGCTTGATTCATTGACATTTTCATAGATATTATAAGATTGACATGGTTATAAACACCCAAGTGATTCCCCTGGTGCAACTAAAAAGCCTTCCTCTTCCATTTTCTATTACTCCCATGTGGTGCTACACCTGTGGCTTCACTAGAGCTAGAGGCAAGCTGCTCGTTCCGCGCTCCGACAGCTGAAATGCCCATAGCGGATGTCTTCTGTGTTTGGGAGCCCATGAGGGGCCCGCCAAAGACTAATCCACCTGCACCTACGCAGGGGCAGACTCGGGCAACGGGACAGGAGGCAGCATGTGGGGCTCTGTCTGAGTGGGAAGGGGCAAGGGATGAGAACTGCCTTTAGAAGAATCCCCACTTCCACGTGCCATTTCTCCATCTTACTTCTCATGGCCCACCTGCATTTGCCTACTAACAAAGAGCTGGCGAGCACTTTGCTGCACTTCACTGAGGCACTAAACACACCAAGGTAAGGTTTTCTTCCATCCTATTTAAAGTGGCAGACTGCGCGTGCAGGCCATTGGTTAGGACCACATGCACTCGTTTGCCTGCTGCATCTAATTCTTCGTGTAGGTGGCCACTCTTGCCATGGAAGTGGACATCAGCACTAATGCCTGAGACATCATGACACTCATGTTTGAGATAGATTCCTCCAATCTCTCTCCAAGGGTGCACAGTTTCTCTGGAAATGCTGACAGAACCACACACATTTTCTGCTGCTGGTCCAGAATTGCCCTCTTCTTGGATAACCCTACCTCCACCCCCAAGGCTCAGCACCTGTGTCCAGCTGAGCAGAGCTTGGAGTGTCCTGCGCCCTCCAACTTGGTCTCTCCACTGTTGTCCCAGTCTTCAACGCCTACTCCTGCTCACGTGATTTGTACTTAGCTAACTGCTTTGGAGTTTCCACCAAGGTGTGTGTATCTTCACTAGTAGAGGGTGCGAATTAGTAGTTTGACAGCGTTTTCTCAGAATGTGTGCCCTCCTTGGAGGACTCTTCAGCCTCCTCCCACTCCAGCTGCTTTGTCACCATTGACGGACCTGTGGGAAATGCAAGACATGAATCGGTGCTGACAATGGAAAGGGTTCAAAGTCAACATTGTGCAGATGTTCACAATTCAATTAGCGGTAACAACAATTCAACGTGAGTGATTGTTATGTGCCATTCGGCAATGTAATATTTAATTCAGTCACCAAGTATCTGTGAGATCCCCAACACTCCACCGGTAATGCCCATGGACTCCAGCACTTGCTGATCTCCAAGGCCTTCTCCTCCGCAGCGATCAAGCTGACTATAATTGGAGGCCATTCCCTGTTCTCTGTCACTCCGTTATTGTGCGCTTCCCTTTGAAAGGTTTAAAATATGAGAAATGGAATCCGTGGAGAGAATAGAATAAGAACATTTGTGGAGGTTGACTGTGAGCGATGGGTGTGAGATGTCAATAAGATGAGTGTGAGTATTAGCTGTTCCGATGGGATGGCAGGAGGTGTCTTGAGGAATGAATGAAGCTACACGATGTGTTGCCTTGATGAATGCTGTACAGGAGAATGCTGAGGAAGTCAGAGTGTGGGGATTGGCACCCTGAAAGTGGGATGCTGCTTAAAGGTCAGCTACCCGAGCCGAACCCAACGGGGCCCAACGACGTATCGGTTTCGGTCGGGTCAGGATGCATTTCCGGGTCCGACATTCGGGCTCAAGTCAGGCCGTGTTGGACACATTCCATCACAGGGTAAGTGGCTCCAATGTTAATTTAATTTTTGGACTAGAAAGGTGGTTTTGTTACAGTTATTTTAAGCTTGTGCAGATCAGCAACAAAGTGAAAAACGGAAGGTAAGTGAACTGACAGTCAGGTTGGGTCGAGCTCGTGAAAAAATGGAAGGACTCGGGCCAGGTCAGGTTTTTTTTTTGCAGACCCGAGCAGACCTTTAATGCTGCTCACCATTCCTGCTCTCATGAGGTCATTGAACCTCTTGTGGTACTGAATCCAGATTCCTGGGCACCACATGCCTTCTGCTCACTGCTTCCTCTACTTCCAGACGTGCTTGCTTGTTCTTTGAGGCTAGCTTCTTCCTCCCATCTGTGGGAAACAAAACTTCTCTGCAGGCCCTTACAGCCCACTGCAGGAGCTTCAGGGAAGAGTCAGAGATCCAGGGGGCAGCCTTCCCACATCTCACTTCCATTCTTGTGCTTTCTGAAGCCTGCAGCCATTCTGGCCCCTGCTGGAGTCCATCTATGTAGAAATCCTGCAATTAACTGGTACAGATCATACAGATTGGTTGGGAAAGCCAGAAGTGGAATGCTAATGTCATGACTGAGTCAAAAAGCCACAGCAAAGCCTGGTTCTCTGAGAAACGTGTCCCTGAGCTGCTGCCGCATCAAGCGTCCGCACCCCCCACTGCCCCCCACCCCCTCCCGCCAACCCCGGTTGCGAGCAGTTCGGTTTCATTAAAATTCTGCCCGTGGCTGCAGGGTGACCAAGGTTGGGAACTAAATATACCAAGGTACCTGACTTTTAGAAAAGATAGGCAAAATGTAAAAGGAGACAGGGTTGCCCTGATAATAAAAGATGACATAAAGGCAGTAGTGAGAATGGTCTTAATCCAGAAAATCAGGATGGAGCAAAAAAATAACATAGGGCGGAAAACCCTGCCGGGAGTAGTTTAAACATCCCCTAACAGTAACCATAGTGTTGTACAGAGCATAAATTAAGAAATTAGAGGAACATATAACAAAGGTAATGCAATAGTTGTGATATAGACAAGGCAAACCAAATTGGCAAAAGTAGCTTAGAGGATGAGATCATGGAAATGCGATCAAGACTGCTCTCTAGAACAATATGGCGAGGAAAGAACTAGGGACAGAGTATGTTAGATCTAGGTGTCTACAAAAGTGCTTCCATTTTTTAAAAATATTTTACTTTTTGAGGACTTGTGTTAAGGCTGAAAGGATTCCAAGGATGTGTTTTTTTTTAAACCAGGTTCACCGGGGAGACACTTGAGATGTTGTTTGAAAGCTACCTGTGCTGGAAGTCCTGTGCTTCGGGCTCAGTAAACAACAGAACCCTTGGTGACCTGGGGAAAAATGGTTCCAGAGAAGCCACATGTCAATAAAGGTCAAGAAGTCAACTCTCTGTATGGGGTTTGGACGTTGTTTTCAGTTTTAGTCAGGTGTGAACTGTTTGAAGACAGTTGGTGTTTTTAATGCCAACAAAAAAGAAACCACCTCTTTCTCTACCTCTTTGCAGTAATCCTGCAAAGATCCAGTGTAGGAGAGCTAAAATCCCTAGTGCTGCATAGCTCCTGAGAAGCTGGAAAATAAAATCCTGCAATTCAAGTGGCAGAAAACCCTGATGCCACATTTCTCCTAGAAAGCCTACTAGAATAATTCTCGACATCGCCAGAACGGACTGCTTCTGAAACGATCCCAGTGACCTGCCTTCATATACCTGGACGCCAGACCAAAAAAGGGACAACTGACAGCCTTCCATATCTTTTTTTTCCATCAAGAAATAACAAGTATTTGGCCAAAATAGCATTTTTTGTCCTTTCTTGTAACAGTTCTCCAAGAGAGAATTTCTTTATTTTTTCCAGTGTGTAATTGGGGAATTTAAAAAGGGAACTTTCATATTTCAATCTGTGCATTAATGCTTTGCTTCATTACTGGTTAAGTCTTTTATTTTTTATTTAGAGATACAGCACTGAAACAGGCCCTTCGGCCCACCGAGTCTGTGCCGACCAACAACCACCCATTTATACTAACCCTACAGTAATCCTATATTCCCTATCACCTACCTACACCAGGGGCAATTTATAACAGCCAATTTACCTATTACCTGCAAGTCTTTGGATGTGGGAGGAAACCGGAGCACCCGGAGAAAACCCACACAGACACAGGGAGAACTTGCAAACTCCGCACAGGCAGTCCCCAGAATCGAACCCGGGTCCCTGGAGCTGTGAGGCTGCAGTGCTAACCACTGCGCCACCCTTGTTTTGTAATAAACTGATAATTTTGTTGTTTATTGAAGAAACCTGGTTGGTATATTTTATTCTGAGATTTTTTTAAAAAGAGTATATGATTGGCTGTGCTGGTAACCAGGTAAACATTTAAATGTATGTCATGACCTATGGAGAAGTGGAACTAGAAAAGACAGTGCACACCTCCCACCTCAGTCGTAATAGTTTCAGGTTTCCACAGATGCTGCCAGACCTGCAGAGTATTTCCAGTACTTTGTTTTTATTTCAGATTTCCAGCATCCATAATATTCTGCTTTTATTTTAGATCTAGTATTGAATAATGAGACAGGATCAATTAGTAACATTTTAATAAAGAATCCTCTGGGAAGAATGATCATAATATGATAGCATTTCATATTAAGCTTGAGAGTGATCTGGTTAAGTCCGAATAAAGAGTCTTAAATTTAAACAAAGCCAATTAGAAAGGTATGAGGGGTGAGTTGGCTGAGGTAGATTGGGAAATCAGATTAAAAGGTATTTCAGTAGATAAGCAATGGCAAACATTTAAAGAAATAATTCATAATTCTAAATAAAGGTACATTTATTTCAGGAATAAAAACTCCACTGGAAAAGTGGCACAGCCATGACTAACTTGAGACTTTAAGGATAGTATAATAATGAGTGTAACAATGTTGCCAAAAAAAGTAGTAGGCCTGAGGACTGGGAGGGTTTTAAAAATCAGCAAAGGATGACCAAGAAATTAACAGATGAAGAAAATAGAATGACAGTAAACTACAAAGGAATATAAGAACAGATTGTAAGAGCTTTTACAAGTAAAAAGGAAGAGAATAATAGAAGTAGACATGGGTTCCTTAGAGGTAGGGACAGGAGAAATTACAATGGGAAATAAGGACATGGCAGAGACATTAAACATATATTTTGTGTCTGTCTTCATAGTAGCCACCTTTGATGTCTATTTGAAGCCAGAAAATCGACTGAATGTTTGTCACAAACAGAACCTGAGATTAGTTATTCTCCATTATTTGTCAAAGGAAGGCATTTAGTTAATACTCCATTCTCAACAAATAATAAACTGATTAATAAAAGTTTAATTTTAAAAGCCACTTATCAACAAAGATGTTCCATCGAAATTATTTAACAAAAAAGGACTTGATTCAGAAACAACTTCAAATTCAATACCCCCCAAACCCCACAAAACAACTGTCATTTTTCCATCACGCACTGAATGCTTTTCCTATACTTTATTATTTTGTGAACATATTTTCAGATTTATTTTCTTTGCCACAGCAATAAAATATCCACAGAATCTTTGAACAAACCCATGTATTGGTCGCCAATTTCGAAGTGCCACTGTGCATTAAAATTTAGAGCAAACGCAGTGTTAGAACATCACAGCCCCTTTGTGAGCTATTTTCACCAGGTTAGCACCACAATCTTGGACACAACACTGGAACAGATTTGTTCATTATGTAAAGACTCTCAAAAAAAACAGCTGTGACTGTTAACAGCTGTGTGGTCTCCCTCAAACAATACCAGCCTCCAATTAGCTGTTAACAGGGTGCATAATAGAATCATACAGCACAGAAGGAGACCATTCGGCCTATCATGTCTGCACCAGCTCTTTGAAAAAGCTATCTAATTAGTCCCACTCCCCTGCTCTTTTTCATTTTTCTTCCCCTGGTTTTGAAAATACCAGCAAATTTCTTGATTCTGAGCAATATATTGCCAATTACAGATATTAAAGAATGAAAAACCGTGACCACAAGAAGGATACTGCTACGAGAGATCAACTTGCAACAGCTGCATCTGAGAAAAAAGGCATCAGTTTGTTGAGAGCTGTAAGAAATCATTACTGCATTACAGTTAACTGACAAAAATGTGTGGCCTAGCCAGAAGCAAACAAGTCTGTTTCCTTTTACATCTGGTATCTACCTCTCTAAGGATTCGTGCAACAATACACAGTTAAAAGCTGGAAAGCAGCAGAGTAAAACCGACGGTAACAGAACAGCTGGTCTATGACAAACAATTGTATGTTATTACATACACTTATTATTCAATCCCAAAGTTGACCTACCCATAGAAGAATTAAAGTATTGCATAAATCATATGCTGCTTAAAACTTTCAATAAAAGGCAGGGGACAATTGGAAGAATGGATTGCTAGCTGGCTTCAAGACAGTGTTACGACCAGGTGAGAAAGGTGTCCAGGGGTCTTTTACTGTCTTCACCTGGTCTTATTGTAACAGGCTTTAATTTTAAACACACGGAGCTGGATTTTATCCTAGGCGAACAGGAATTCGCCGACAGAAAAGTCGATGGCGAAACCGCTTCCGCCTAGCCTGGGGATCCGTCCCGTATTTTACAGATCCCCGGGCTTTAATTGTCCCGAGGCGGGACTTCCACCCGCTTGAGTGAGCTGCCGGCCAACCAGCGGGCCGGCAGCTCTTAGTCCCAGCAGCTCCACCGGGAGCGGTAGCCACTGCTGGGACTGTAGCCCAGCCGACGCAATGGACCCTAGAGAGTGGGGAAGTTAGGAATACCTCACCAGGGTTTAAAGAAAAGTGAAATTTATTAAATCTTAAACTTAAACTCTATTATGGTTAACGCGCACAGCACATGCAAAAAGAGACAGAAAAGAGAAGAAAAATAAAATGGAGCGGTTTGAGGCAATGTCTGAAAAGGGTTTTTTGTTAAACTGTGCTTCAAGCTCGCCGTAGGGTCCTTGATTGTAGGTTGCCTTGCTTTTCTTTGGAGCCCAACATTCTTCTGAAACCTTGTTCACTGTAGGAGACTTTTCCCTCTTAGGGTTCATATGTCTTCAATGGTTTCCGAAGCTGGTGAGAATGAGATGAGAGCAGACAGGAGAAAGGTGTTCTCAGTCCCGAAGCTAACAGCCTTCTGATTTCAAATTCCTTGTTGGAAGCTCAAATTCAAAAAACTCCAATAGTTAGTCAGTCATGTGACCAAACTGGCCCAACCATGTCTGGTGTATTTGGCCATCTTAGTAGTTAACCTGGAATGCTTCAACGTCTGATAATCAAAAGTCCATTGTGGATTAAATTGGAGCAGGGAATAGCTCCTTTGTCCTTTGAAGTCAAAGTGTCACAGGTGAGTGCAGTGAAGTCTGCACAAATACCTGCAGGTAGGAGTGTCCCCGAGAACAAAGAGGGATAACAAAGAATCCTCCCCCACAGTCAGAGGAAAAGGGAACCACCCATCCCCTGAAGTCAAAAGTCTTTGCATGACTCAGAGGGTTCAGGATAGACCCACCCACTACTAACTCTCCTGAGAAGAAAAGGGGAAATTAAAACAGCTCAGCACCCAGAAAAGACCATTTTTAATATGCTTTAAGATTGGTGAATGAATGGAAATGAATGAGAGGAATGCATGTTTTTTCTTTCTGTATCTTATATGGGCGGCACAGTGGCGCAGTGATTAGCACCGCAGCTTCACAGCTCCAGGGAGCTGGGTTCGATTCTGGGTAGTACTGGGTACAAGCCCTGGAACGAAATGCACCGTTTCTTTTTCAAATCACATTTCATTCCCCTGGATGTGGAGGTAGGTGTCAGGCAAACGCCCCACCTGCCAAGAATGAGGAAAATTAATTTTGCGGCATGAACATTGATTTTAATCTGCTGATAGTGAAGAAAGAACTAGCTTTAAAAACAATTAGACACATTGGCCAGAGAGGGGCTTTAGCATATCAACAGACAAGTGAAATTTATTAAATCTTAAACTTAAACTCTATTATGGTTAACGCGCACAGCACATGCAAAAAGAGACCTGATTAACCCTACCGGTTTTCCCTTTAGTTTCCAGCAGTCAGCTTTTAAATGCCCTGCCTTATTACAATGGAAGCACACAGGTCTCCGGGTGTCACTCTTGCTCACAGCACCTTTCTTTTTGGTTGAAGGAGGGACCCCTGTGTCTCCTGTTTTCCTTTCTCTTCCAGGACTGCCTGGGCGGATATCACCTTCCCACCCTTTGTCCTTTTAGGATTTGTGGGGGTGATTAAGAAAGGTTCTTCCCAGGAAACCGACATAAATTAAAGCAAACTCATCTGCAAGAACGGCCACTTGACGTGTTCCCTGAACCCAATGCTCCTCTACATGGGTCTTTATTGAGAATGGGAGTAAGTTTTTAAATTCCTCTAACAGGAGTACTTTCTGAGAGTCTCATAGCTGAGCTGCATTTTTAAAGGCCTCAGCCACTGGTCAAAAGCCAGCTGCTTGCTTCTTTCAAACTCCAGATAAGTTTCATTGGCTTGCTTTTTGAGGGTTCTAAACTTTTGGCAATAGACTTCAGGTACTAATTCAAATGCCCCAAGGATAGCATTATTGGTCAGTTCATAATTTGATGAACTCTCACCTGGCAACAAGGAATGAACCTCATGGGCGTTTCCGGTTAGTTTGCTTTGCAATAAGAGAGATCAGGTCTCAGCTGGCCATTTTAGCTGCCTTGCCAGTTTCTCAAAAGACATAAAAAATTCTTCCACATCTTCCTCATTGAATTTTGGAATTAATTGAGCGCATTTTAGCAATTTCGTACCCAGCCCCCACGTACAGTGATCCCACATTGCTCAACCATTTTTCTCAACTTATCCCAAGTTACTTCACCCTGGCTTGGAGAGCTACTTGCTTCAGTTGCAGACATGTTAGTATTCAAGCACACACAAGAAAACCTGCATTGAAATTTTGCTCTTTTTGATTGGGAACAATTTGGCTTCCCACTTAAAATTTCACTTGTGCGTCTGCGGGTAAAATTCCGGACGCTAGCAGCCAAATTTCGGTTACAACCAGGTGAGAAAGGTGTCTAGGGGTCTTTTGCTGTCTTCACCTGGTCTTATTGTAACAGGGTTTAATTTTAAACACACTGTTTTGAGCTCCCCCTTTGTGAATCCTTGTTCACAGCTCTCCAATTATAAGGCAAGGAAATGAGCACACCAGGTTTTCTTTAGGTTTAAAGAAGAAAAGTGAAATTTATTAAACCTTAAACTTAAACTCTAATACGGTTAACGCCTATGGATATACGACGCGCCCACGCTAGCATGCACACGCGATATGCACATGCGAGGAGAGACAGAAAAGGGAAGAAAAATAAAATGGAGAGGTTTCGGGCAATTTCTGAAGAGGGTTTTTTTTAAACTGTGCTTCGAGCTTGCTGTAGGGTCCTTGATTGCAGGTAGTCTTGCTTTTCGTTGGGGCCCAGTATTCTTCTAAAACCTTGTTCACTGTAGAAGACTTTTCTCTCTTAGGGTTCATATGTCTTCAATGGTTTCCGAAGCTGGTGAGATGATAACAGACAGGACAAAGGTGTTCTTAGTCCAGGAGCTAACAGCCTTCTGATTTCAAATTCCTTGTTGGAAGCTCAAATTCAAAAAACTCCAGTCAGTGAGCCATGTGGCCAAACTGGCCCAACCACGTCTTGTGTATTCGGCCATGTTAGTAGTTAACCTGGAATACTGCAACATCTGGCAATCAAAAGTTCATTGTGGATTAAATTGGAGCAGAGAATAACTCCTTTGTCCTTTGAAGTACTTGTCTGTTGATATGCTAATGCCTCTCTCCAGCCAGTCTCCAATTGTTTTTTAAAGCAAGTTCTTTCTTCACCATCAGCAGTTTAAAATCAATGTTCATGTGCCGAAATTAATTTTTCTCATTCTTGGCAGGTGGGGGGGCTTGCATGACAACAGGAAGCAGAGAGTGGGAGTAAAGAGTACCTATCTAGAGTGGCGGAGGGTGGGTACTGGTGTTCTACAAGGATTAGAGCTGTCACGACTGCTGTTCACAACTTACATTAACGATTTGGACTTTAGAATCAAAAACACAATATCAAATTTTGCAGATTGCATCAAATTGGGAAGGGGATTGTCAATACTGAAGAGGACTGCAACAAATTACAGGAAAACACTAGTAAACTTGCAGAAAAGGCAATACATTGGTAAATGAAGTTCAACACAAATAAATGTGTTCGGTAAGAAGCATAGGGAAGTCACTTATTACTTGGAAGTGCAAGTCTTGGTGGGGTAGAGGAACAAAGGGATCTCGGTGTACAAATACACCAATCGCGAAAAGTTGTGCCACAGGTGCAGTTTTATTGATACAGGAATAAAAAATAAGCACTTTTAATTGGAATGTCTAGTCCACCAACAGAATGTAACCCGATTTTAAATAACTGAAAATGACTTTAAAAAACTATAGAGACTCATTTATTAGTTTCACTCGTGCAGACTAGTCAGTTCCTAGTAAATTAGTTTTTTTAATATTTAAAAGCTTTAAAAAAAGGTGCCTATTAGTGTATTTATGCCTAAAAAATTCAATTTGAAGAGTCTCCTTGAATGGTCATAAATGCGCGCTTTTGGCAGAATGTCGCCATGTTCATTAGGGTCAGCTTTCAGTGCAATTTTTTTTTGTTTAAACCTGCGTACAATATCATGGAAACTCAATTCGCTCAGGGTGTTACTTGCAATTTAAATTTCTTGATCTTTTGCACTGGTTTGGACAATCGGGCAAATAACATCGCAGAAAGTGCAAGGGTCCAAGACAATAACAAATGATCCAATACATTGTTCACGATCAGAATGTATAACAGATGCAACAAGGTCACCAGTGGAATGCTCATGCCAAAAACCATCCTGGCAATCATGGACTAGGCCATAAATTTCAAGATAGTTGGAGAATGAACCACACTTTTCATAATTTTAGTTGATGTCAATGTTCGGGTAAGGCATCTGGCAGCCACTGAGTAGAAAGTACGAAATGTTGTCACCAGCCTTATTGCTCAACCAGAAGCAGGAATTTGAGATGCAAACTCACATCCTACTAATTTCATTTCTGAGATCCCAGTAATGGGAACACATATTTGTCTCCATATATATCATACATATGTATCCACTATCTATAGAGAAAAAAATTTAAAATTACAAATATCTTTTAAACAAAAAGGAAATTTCATGTTCTGAACCAGAAAACAAAAATAGAAATTGAAATTCTGAGCTGTAAACCACAAACAAAGAGCTGAATTTTCAGGCCAAATAACAGCGCCAGCCAACGTAACAGTTCTGCGACACTGGCGAACGTATGAAGATACGAATTAGGAGCAGGAGTAGGCCACTCGGCCCCTCGAGCCTGCTCTGCCATTCAACAAGATCATGGCTGATCTGATTGCAACCTCAACTCCACATTCTCACCTACCCCCAAAAACCTTTCACCCCCTTACTTATCAAGAATCCCCATCTACCTCTGCCTTAAAAATATTCAAAGACTCTGCTTCCACCGCCTTTTGACGAAGCGAATTCCAAAGACTCATCACCCTCAGAGAAAATAATTCTCCTCATCGCTGTCTAAAATGTGCGACCCCTTATTTTTAAATAGTGACCCCCTAGTTCTAGATTCTCCCACAAGGGGAAACATCCTTTCCACATCCACCCTGTCAAGACTCTTCAGGATCTTATGTTTCAATCAAGTCACCTCTTACTTTTTGAAACTCCAGTGGATACAAGCCTAGCCTATTCAACCTTTCCTCATAAGACAACCTGCCCCTTCCAGATATTAATCTAGTAAACCTTCTCTGAACTGCTTCCAACGCATTTACATCCTTCCTTAAATAAGGAGACCAAAACTATACATAGTATTCCAGATGTCGTCTCACCAATGCCCTGTATGCTGAAGCATAACCTCCCTACTTTTGTATTCAATTCCCTCACAATAATTGATAACATTCTATTACCTTTACTAATTAATTGCTGTACCTTTTTCAATTCATGCACTGGGGCACCCAGATACCACTGTATCTCAGAGCTCTGCAATCTCTCACCATTTAGATAAATGCTTCTTTTTTATTCTTCCTGCCAAAATGGACAATTTCACATTTTCCCACATTATACTCCATTTGCCAGATCTTTGCCCACTCACTTAACCTATTTATATCCCTTTGTAACCTTTATATCCTCTTCACAACTTTCGCTGGCCATATTCACGAGGGGAGGGTGGGACAGCAATCCCACCAATCCCCGATGAATGGCAATTAAGTTACTTGAAGAGCTCATTAACAGCTCGTTAATGGGAGAAGTTGACTGTTTCACGAGGGCACACGGGCTACACGCACTGTCTTGTGCAGACCAGGTGAAGGAAGATGGGTACAGAGTGTTATGCCAGTCATGGCCACCCCAGGGAATTACCCCGGAGCCATATAAGTTTCAACGGTGCAGAGGGAGCTCAGCCATCTGATGACAGGTGCGCTTGGCACTGCACAGGTGGTGAGGAGGGTGGGCAGTCAGCGCTTGGGCAGTGCAAGGCGTCATCACCCTCCTGGCATCACAGAGCAGAAGAGCAAGAAGCAAGGCAACCAAGGACAACTGAGCAACCAGCTGAGCACAAGGAAGGCAGCATCTGGCAATGGGGGCACAACTCTCGAATTTTGGGCCCAGTGGCAATGAGGAGCGATGCTCTCTGCAGGAAGGGAGGAACCCCGGGCATCGGGGGAGCCAGAGGAGAGGGACGAGGGCCAAGAAGGCAAAGGAGGCCATACCGTCCGCATAGGATCAACGCTGAAGAAAGAGCTACCTGGAGATGACCGAGACCCAGTACTGCGACTCTCCAGGCAAATGATCACAGACATCTGTGCCCTTGTCACCGAAGACCTTGCACCTTGCAGCACTGGTCGCTATGCCCTGCCAGTAGCCATCAAAGTCACTGCGGCCTTGTACTTCTTTGCATCTGGCTCCTTCCAAAATCTGCTGGGGACCTTGGTGGCAATCGCAAACAGCAGCACACCACTGCATCTTGGACGTCACTGATGCCCTATTTACCAGGGCTGGACAATAAATTAATTTCACGACAGATGAGGCCTCGAAGGGAAAGAGGGCAGTGGGTTTCTCTGCCATCGCTGGATTCCTCCAAGTGCAGGGCATCATGTGCCAATCAAGGCACCCAGTGACCAGCCAATAAGATTCTTCAACAGGAAGAGCTTCCACACCCTCAGCATTCAGCAGGTCTGTGACTACAACAAGAACTTCCTCCATGTGTGATCTTGCTTTCCTGGCAGTTCCTTTATCCTCCAGAAGTCCAAGCTGCCACAGGTCTTCACTCCAACCCTCAAACTAAGTGGATGGATCTTCGGGGACAAGATATATCCCTTGAAGAGACGGCTGTTCATCCCTCTGCATGAAACCGAGACAGAGGCACAAAGGCGATATCATCAATGCCACCAAATATCACCAAAGCAATCTGCTCACTATGACACCTTTTGAGCAGGCAATCGGGCTTCTCAACATGCAATTCCAGTGCCTGGACCAGTCAGGTGGGGCCTTCCAATACACTTCTGCAAGAGTCTTGCTTATTGTAGGCGTCTACCCTGAGGCACAGTGTGGCTTTCGTGCAGAGAGATCGACTATTGACATGCTGTTCTCCCTTCGTCAGATACAGGAGAAATGCCGTGAACAACAGATGCCCCTCTACATTGCTTTCATTGATCTCACCAAAGCCTTTGACCTCGTCAGCAGACGTGGTCTCTTCAGACTACTAGAAAAGATCGGATGTCCACCAAAGCTACTAAGTATCATCACCTCATTCCATGACAATATGAAAGGCACAATTCAACATGGTGGCTCCTCATCAGAGCCCTTTCCTATCCTGAGTGGTGTGAAACAGGGCTGTGTTCTCGCACCCACACTTTTTGGGATTTTCTTCTCCCTGCTGCTTTCACATGCGTTCAAATCCTCTGAAGAAGGAATTTTCCTCCACACAAGATCAGGGGGCAGGTTGTTCAACCTTGCCCGTCTAAGAGCGAAGTCCAAAGTACGGAAAGTCCTCATCAGAGAACTCCTCTTTGCTGACGATGCTGCTTTAACATCTCACACTGAAGAATGCCTGCAGAGTCTCATCGACAGGTTTGCGTCTGCCTGCAATGAATTTGGCCTAACCATCAGCCTCAAGAAAACGAACATCATGGGGCAGGATGTCAGAAATGCTCCATCCATCAATATTGGCGACCACGCTCTGGAAGTGGTTCAAGAGTTCACCTACCTAGGCTCAACTATCACCAGTAACCTGTCTCTAGATGCAGAAATCAACAAGCGCATGGGTAAGGCTTCCACTGCTATGTCCAGACTGGCCAAGAGAGTGTGGGAAAATGGCGCACTGACACGGAACACAAAAGTCCAAGTGTATCAGGCCTGTGTCCTCAGTACCTTGCTCTACGGCAGCGAGGCCTGGACAACGTATGCCAGCCAAGAGCGACGTCTCAATTCATTCCATCTTCGCTGCCTTCGGAGAATACTTGGCATCAGGTGGCAGGACTATATCTCCAACACAGAAGTCCTTGAAGCGGCCAACACCCCCAGCTTATACACACTACTGAGTCAGCGGCGCTTGAGATGGCTTGGCCATGTGAGCCGCATGGAAGATGGCAGGATCCCCAAAGACACATTGTACAGCGAGCTCGCCACTGGTATCAGACCCACCGGCCGTCCATGTCTCCGTTATAAAGACGTCTGCAAACGCGACATGAAATCGTGTGACATTGATCACAAGTCGTGGGAGTCAGTTGCCAGCATTCGCCAGAGCTGGCGGGCAGCCATAAAGACAGGGCTAAATTGTGGCGAGTCGAAGAGACTTAGTAGTTGGCAGGAAAAAAGACAGAGGCGCAAGGGGAGAGCCAACTGTGCAACAGCCCCAACAAACAAATTTCTCTGCAGCACCTGTGGAAGAGCCTGTCACTCCAGAATTGGCCTTTATAGCCACTCCAGGCACTGCTTCACAAACCACTGACCACCTCCAGGCACGTATCCATTGTCTCTCGAGATAAGGAGGCCCAAAAGACAAGCTGCGCTCTTCACAACATGGCCCTCCAGTGAGGTGTGGACCTTAAGGACAGTGAGACCCTGGAACAAGATAGTTAATCGGAGGAAGAGGAGGAGGGACAGGAGGAGGAAGCAGAGGCAAAGGGGTGGAAACAGAATGCTGAGAACCGAATTACCCCAGCTGCACAAGGTGGTGGCCGGGCATGGCGCAGGGCACGAAGTTCTCATCAGAATGCCATGAATGTCAGGGATCATTTGTTTCAGGAGTGTTTCAACTGAGTCCCTCTGACCCAGAATGAAGGGCATGAGATGCAAGTCACCTTGAGGTACCTGTGCTAACACATCCATTGAAGACGCAGGAAACTCTTACCAATGAAAGATACAAATCTGCCCAGAGCCTTTGCCCTCGCCATGTAGGAATCTTGATCTCCTTCACCACTTCATATTACTTTTTTTTGTCACGCAAGCAATAAAAGGAGGCTCAGACGTGTGCCTTGAAGAGTCATTCTTTGTAGTGATAAGAAGGGAAACAATGCAAAGGGACAGTAAGAAGACAGTCGAGTGACCCACTCAGTGCTCTGCTCAAACCCACCTAAGCAATGTTCCCCTTGTGGCCTCAGAAGAGGTGGAGGCAGCCTCCTCACTTGAGTCTGCTGAGAGCTGGGATGCATGCGACAGTCGTCCTTGCCGTGGAGGTGCCCATGGGGGCATCTCCAGAGGCTGCCTGCACCGACATCATTGTAGGGGCAGCCTCCTTCACTTTGCCCTGCTGCACAGAGACTCCCACAGTCAGAGGGGCCAAGGATGATGAAAGTGCCCGGTGAGGGGTAGCATCCTCATCCTCCTCCATGACATCCTCAGTCTTTGGCAGGTGCACAAGATGGCCGGAGGGGGACATCAGCTGGGGTGCAACTGGCATCCACTCCAAACATCTCTACGGTACTGACGGCTCCAGGCTACACAGTGTGGCATGAATCCTGTGCATATCAGTGTGCTGCTCCTGCATCCACTCAGAATGATACCACAAATGGCTCTCCACAAGACTGGCCACTCTCTCTATGGGGGAGCTCATGCTTTCATAGCCCCGAGCCATGGTGACGCACGTGATCTGGATGGACTCCTCCATTCTGTGCCCAGGACCCCGCACTGCCTCAGAGAACTCTGACACGTAGAAGCATATCTTCTGCTGCTGTTCTAGATAAAGCCTCCTTTCTTGTGACTCCCGAGGCCCTGCATCTGTGCCCCGCTGAGCAGGGCTGTGTCCGTCTTCACTCCTCTCCAAGGGGAACAACCCACAGCTGCCTCTGTGTCTGGCACCTCCTGCTGCACACTAGTGCCATGCTCCTCACCCACTGCCACCCTATCTAAACGCATGGCAGGGCCCACCAGTGAGAGTATCTGCGCTGGTGGACAGTGCGCTTGTCAGGTGTGACGCTGCTTCTCAGTTTCGTGCTGCTCCTCTGGGGCTGCAGAGGAGAGGGTCTTCATTGGGACGCCTGCACCTGTCGGAGCCACAAGAGGTCATGGCCGGATTCTTACCAGCCCCCTGGTGACAGGCTGGAAGGTGGGAAGGCTGGCAAAATGGCATGGCGGCAAGTGAGACATCGCTTATACCTTCAATGCCTTCCCGTGCCATTTTGCCAGCCTTCCCACATCCCAGCATTTTGCCAGCAGTGGGAAGGTTGGCAGATCAGCCACCCACTGGGAGGCCAATTGAGCAACTTATATGGCCAATTGTGGACCTCTTCCCACCTCCGCTGACATTTCACCAGCAGCAAGGGGTCCCTCCGCCGCATTGTGGAGACTGTCCAGTTCATCCTGGCAGCCTCCTTTTTTGGGCAACCCATTGCCCAGGGAGGTTCCCCTGGCGGCAATGGCCACCCCCACAGCAAGGACACCGCCTGCCCTCAGCTACCCTACCCGCCACCAGCATCGATCATCGGGGTCTGCTTGCCTGCCTGGCTCCAGCGTCCCAGACCCCACTTACCTGTCTTTGAGGGTGCACAGCCATCAATGCGCCCTCATTCTACAGATGCAGCCTCAGCAATGGCCACCACTAGCACTGGCGCTGCTGAGGCTACTGAGCTGCCAGCCTTCTGATTGGGCCAGCAGCTCTTGAGAAATGGCAGTCCCGGCAGTAACCACTTAATTGGCTACCACCTCTAATATGCCTCCCTGGGTCCCATCGCCAGCCAAAACGGGATCATCTCCCGCTTTCAGCCCCAGCAGCAGGACTTCAGCCACTGCCGTAAATTTCCGCCCCATGCGAGCTCGCCTCGGTAAGCAAAAGCCACTGCAGTACCAAGACTCTGTCGACATGGTATTAGACGGGGTGGCATCCACTGCACCCCATTAATGTGCACTTTGCCCTCTGTAATCACCATCTTCACAATGAGTTCCCATTTCGCCAGGGCTGACTGCCTCCTCATCCAGGATCCCGGCTATCTCCATTAAAGGCCTGCTACCCAACCCAAACTCGACGGGACCCGACATGTGTCGGGTTGGGGTCAGGTCGGGTTGCACTTCCAGGTCCGACATTCGGGCTTGGGTCGAGCCAGGTCGGACACGCTCTATCACAGGTACATGGCTCCACTGTTAATTTAATTTTTGGACTAAAGAGGTGGTTTTGTTACAGTTATTTTAAGTTTGCGCCGATCAGCAACAAAGTGAAAAATGGAAGGTAAGTTAACTGATGATCGGGTCGGGTGCGGGAAAAAGTGGAAGGACTCGGGCCGGGTCGGACGTGGTTCCATCGTGCTTGGGTCGGGTTTTTTTTTTTTTGCAGACCCGAGCAGGCCTTTAATCTCTATCACTTGATCTTCCATGTGACCCTCTGGAGGTATGGCACCTCTCCACCAGTTTGCACCATTTCCCAGGCATCATGTGCCTGTTTCTCCTGCAAGGACAAAAATGAGTGAGATATGGCACTTCTGTTCTCTGTGGTTAATCACATCTGCTGCTATCCATTAAGAGCTGCATGGTTCAGTGGTGACAGGTCCGCAGCAGCACGATGGCTATGAGCCATTCTGAGGGATCAGTAAGTGCCCTGGGCACAAACACCTCTCTTGTTCAGGAGCAGCATGCGCCCTGAGGGTTCACTGGTTGTCTGCCTGCTGGAGGGTGCAGGCCTAGAGACCTGTCCTGAGGGTTGGAGGCTGCATTCACCTTACCAAAGCATATGAGGTTATTGAACCTTTTATGGCACCAAATCCAGGATCTTTTGGTGACACTTCTGCCACTGACAGTGGCTGCTATCTTAGCCCAGGCCTGCTCAGTATGGGTGGGTGGCCTCCTACTGCCTCCCTCCGGGAAGGGGACCTCACTCCCGCCCCTGATTGCCTCAAGCAGCATCTCCAGGCCGTTTTCTAAGAACTGACAGGCTGCCCTGCCCCGGGTGCCAGGCCTCCGGCTCTCCTGCATCATCATGGGACACTGCAATCCAAGACTCAAAGTCAATCCCCTGCTTGCAGTAAAGGCTGCTGTGGGGACTTTAATTCAAGCCCACTCTTCATCTGTCCCACCTCTGTTCCCACCCCAGCGGCCCCTAATTGGCCGCCACACTGACCTCCAATCTAACTAAGGGCTTTCCCCTTTGAAAATCATGACTTTAATCTGCTTCCCCCGTGGGGGCAGGTTTGGGACCTGGAAACAGTCCAGACTTCCGTTTCCCACTCCCAACATGAAAAATCAACTGAAAGTGTTCACTTCAGAAATAAGTTTGGAAGCTAGATTTCACAACATTATATTGGCTGCCCTTTCCATTAAAAATAGAGCAAGAGGCTGTATTTGCATCGTATGCTACGCTTAGCTTAGTTTATCACCAGAAAACAGCAAATGCTTCAAAATGCTATTTAAATACTTTTAATTGCACTTTCACACTGCTATAAATCACCAGTAAACCATAGGTTCTCAGCTTAAATCAGTATGATACAAGTGGCAGAATGCAATTGAGGTGGTCACAGATTACTCAACATAAAATGAGGCATTTGGGAGAAATAGTGTTATAGGCAGCATCTGAAATAGATAGCTGGTAACAGGGAAAAACCAAATTCCATGGTCAGTAACATCGAGTTAAAATTTCAATCTTAGCAACAAAAATCCAATGCCAATGCTCTGGGGAGTAACAAATCTTATTATCTTGGTAGATTGCACTATAAAGTAGTTGCCTGCTAAGTGAAAATTTTCAACTCTGAATTTGGTTTTCAGGCCACAATTTAATTACTATAAAATAAATTAAATTAATGACAGCTCCCAAACATAAAGGGATTTGGCCTGTAATAACATCTATTTATCAGCATGGATTTCTCCTTTTAATAAGAATACTCTGACAGGTACTCCATCTTGTTAACATTTGCAAATTCATTTTACAGATCTGGCACCTAATTGCATGGAGAACTGCAGCCTTGTTTTGGCACAGAACATGAAATAAGCAAATTACAATGTTCACAGGTTACTGCAAATACACATTGTACATTTATATAGAGCCTTAATGTAAAACAACATCTCAAGGCACTTCACACAATTGTAAGAAAAACAGATGACTAGCCAAAAAAGGAAACATTAAGAAGGGCGTGATCAACAGTTTAGTCAAAGATAACAGAAATGCTGGAAACCATCCGGTGAGTACATTCCTGATGTGGATCCTTCTTCAGAACCGAAAAATAAGAGGTGGACAGAAAAAGAGTAAGAGGAAATAAAAACAAATACAGGCATGACATCGCAATCAAATAAGGCAATAAGGAAAGAGAGGAGTCAGTTTTCATGCAAGGTGGGGGTGAATGAGACTACATGCCTGATGTCAGTAGCGAGAGGTCCTGATGGTCAGGCCTCTTTTGCGTCTCATAGGTGATCTGGGAGAACAATAATAGCAGTGATTGGCAGCTGACTGCTTTGGCGGACGGACTTTTCGATGGGGCCAACACCTATTTAAAACAATATTGCATCTCTTAAAGTAAGGTGTAAATTGAAATTGAAAAAGGTGTTGAGATGATTTTTGGAACTATAATAGATGTCTTCTGGCAAGGGCTCCCAAGTTCAACGATGTAGCAGAAGTCCTGGTGAAGCAGGTGAAGGCCAGGAAACAGGTCCTCTTCCCCACAAATGACAGAGGGTGCACTGGATAATCCTGCATCAGTCCTGGAAGGGCTGATGCCAGCGGCATCATTTCAAAGACATGTACGTTGTGCCAGAAGCAGTTCAATTAACTTCCCCAGACAGCAAAGGTGAGAATGATGTCTTGCCAGCTCTTTTCTCAGGATGAGACCTTGTCACAGCACTCCTACCCAAAGATCCACAGATATCCCTCCTGTGCTCCACTTCACTTCACTTCCAATTAGAATGGAACATTGCACCAACACATATTTTCATTCTATCTGACAATAGAGCCACTTTCTTACAGATTATCACCTCCCCATCTTGCTCTTAACTTGTTGCTTTTCCCTCTAGCCTGCACACATATGCACATAATATATGAAATAAAACAAGAAAATTAAAAGTTCAACTCCAGTTTAAAGAGTATGATGTAGTGTCCATCACTGAAACATGGCTACAAACTGGCATGACTGGGAAATAAATATACCAGGTTATGAGGTCCTAAAGAAAGGACAAGGATTAGCAATATCGATAAAAGAGCCATCAATTACTGCATTAGAAAGTATGGATGAACAGATAGTAGAATCACTCTGGATAAAATTGAGGAACAAAAAAAAATGTATGACTACGGTGATAATTGTCGACAGACCTCCTAAAAACAGTGATAAAGTAGCGGAACATATAAATATGGAGATCAGAGAAGAGTGGTATAGTGGGAGACTTTAATTTTCATATCGGAAAAGCAGAATAGCCAAAGACAGTGAATTTCTTGAGTGTATTTGAGACAATTTTCTGGAACATGTTCTTGAACCAACAACAGGGCAAACTACTCTTATTTAGAAAGACACAGATTAATCAAAGACAGTCAGCAAGGATTTGTAAGGGAAAGTTGTGGTCCGACTAACAAAACTGAATTTCTTTGAGGAGATAACAAGGAGGGTCGATGAGGGTAGTGCATTTGATATAGTCAATATGGATTTTAGCAAGGCTTTTTATAAGGTCCCACATGGCAGACTGGTCACGAAAGTAAAAGCCCACGGGACCCTAGGCAAAATGCCAAGTTGGATCCAAAATGGGCTCAGAGACAAGCAAAAAGTAATGGTCAACGGTTGTTCTGTGACTGGAAGGCTGTTTCCAGTGGGGTTCCGCAGAGCTCAGTGCTAGATCCCTTGCTTTTTGTGCTATATATCAATGATTTAGACTTGAATGTAGGGAGTATGATTAAGAAGTTTGCAGGTGATATGAAAATTGGCCACATAGCTGATAATGAAGAAGAAAGCTGTACACTAGTGAGGTATGTGGAACAGTGGCAAATGTAGTTCAATCCGGAGAAGTGTGAGGTAGTGCATTTGGGGATGGCCAACAAGGCCAAGGGAATGCACATTAAATGATAGAATACTGAGAAGTGTAGAGAAACAGAGGGACCTTGGAGCGCATGTCCACAGATCCCTGAAGGTGGCTGGATGGGTAGATAAGGTGGTTAAGAAGGCATACCAAATACTTGCCTGTATTAGTAGGGGCATAGTATATAAGAGATGGGAGGTTATGTTTGGAACTGTACAAAACACTGGATAGGCCACAGCTCAAGTACTGCATGCAGGTCTGGTCACCGCACTATAGGAAAGATGTGATTGCACTAGTAAGGTAGAGAGGAGATTTATGAGGATGTTGCCTAGACTGGAGAATTTTAAGTATGACGAAAGACTAGATATGCTAGTGTTGCTTTCTTTGGAACAGAGGAGGCTGAGGGGAGACCTAATTGAAGTGTACTAGATTGTGAGGGGTCTAGAGTGGATAGGAAGGCCCTATTCCCATTGATTGAAAGATCTATAACCAGAGGGCATAGATTTACAGTAAGTAGGTTTAGAGGGATTGCGTGGGGAAATGTTTTCACCCAAAGGGTGGTAGGGATCTGGAACTCAATGCCTGAAAGGACGGTAGAGACAGAAAACTTCATGACATTTAAAAAGTACTTGGATATGCACTTGCAGTGCCATAGCCGACAAAACTGCAACCAAAAGCTGGAAAGAGGGATTAGGCTGGATGACCTCTTGTTGGCCGGTGCAAACATGTGCTGAAAGGCCTCTTTGCACACTGTAAATTTCTGTGATTCTATGGTTCGACTAGATTTAGTGATGAGTAATGAACCAGAATTAGTCAACAATCTGTGTGGCATTGTTAATTAAGGAGGGTATGACAGCGGCAGAAAGGACGTTTGAGGACTCGTCTACTGAGGTAGTATGGGCCGAGGTTAGAAACAGGGGAGGAGAGGTCACCCTGTTGGGAGTTTTCTATAGACCTCCGAATAGTTCCAGAGATGTAGAGGAAAGGATAGCGAAGATGATTCTCGACAGGAGCGAGAGTAACAGGGTAGTTGTTATGGGGGACTTTAACTTTCCAAATATTGACTGGAAATACTATAGTTCGAGTACTTTAGATGGGTCAGTTTTTGTCCAGTGTGTGCAGGAGGGTTTTCTGACACAGTATGTAGACAGGCCAACCAGGGGCGATGCCACATTGGATTTGGTACTGGGTAATGAACCCGGCCAGATGTTAGATTTAGATGTAGGCGAGCACTTTGGTGATAGTGATCACAATTCGGTTAGGTTTACCTTAGCGATGGGCAGGGACAGGTATATACCGCAGGGCAAGAATTATAGCTGGGGGAAAGGAAATTATGATGCGATTAGGCAAGATTTAGGATGCGTAGGATGGGGAAGGAAACTGCAGGGGATGGGCACAATCGAAATGTGGAGCTTATTCAAGGAGCAGCTACTGCATGTCCTTGATAAGTATGTACCTGTCAGGCAGGGAGGAAGTTGTCGAGCGAGGGAGCCGTGGTTTACTAAAGAAGTTGAAGCGCTTGTCAAGAGGAAGAAGGCTTATGTTAGGATGAGACGTGAAGGCTCAGTTAGGGCGCTTGAGAGTTACAAGCTAGCCAGGGAAGATCTAAAGGGAGAGCTAAGAAGAGCGAGGAGAGGACACGAGAAGTCATTGGCGGATAGGATCAAGGAAAACCCTAAGGCTTTCTATAGGTATATCAGGAATAAAAGAATGACTAGAGTTAGATTAGGGCCAATCAAGGATAGTAGTGGGAAGTTGTGTGTGGAATCAGAGGAGATAGGGGAAGCGTTAAATGAATATTTTTCGTCAGTATTTACAGTAGAGAAAGAAAATGTTGTCGAGGAGAATACCGAGATACAGACTACTAGGCTAGATGGGATTGTGGTTCACAAGGAGGAGGTGTTTGCAATTTTGGAAAGTGTGAAAATAGATAAGTCCCCTGGGCCAGATGGGATTTATCCTAGGATTCTCTGGGAAGCCAGGGAGGAGATTGCAGAGCCTTTGTCCTTGATCTTTATGTCGTCATTGTCGACAGGAATAGTGCCGGAAGACTGGAGGATAGCAAATGTTGTCCCCTTGTTCAAGAAGGGGAGTAGAGACAGCCCTGGTAATTATAGACCTGTGAGCCTTACTTCGGTTGTGGGTAAAATGTTGGAAAAGGTTATAAGAGATAGGATTTATAATCATCTTGAAAAGAATAAGTTCATTAGCGATAGTCAGCACGGTTTTGTGATGGGTAGGTCGTGCCTCACAAACCTTATTGAGTTTTTCGAGAAGGTGACCAAACAGGTGGATAAGGGTAAAGCAGTGGATGTGGTGTATATGGATTTCAGTAAGGCATTTGATAAGGTTCCCCACGGTAGGCTATTGCAGAAAATACAGAAGTATGGGATCGAAGGTGATTTAGAGCTTTGGATCAGAAATTGGCTAGCTGAAAGACAGAGGGTGGTGGTTGATGGCAAATGTTCATCCTGGAGTTTAGTTACTAGTGGTGTACCGCAAGGATCTGTTTTGGGGCCACTGCTGTTTGTCATTTTTATAAATGACCTGGATGAGGGTGTAGAAGGGTGGGTTAGTAAATTTGCGGATGACACGAAGGTCGGTGGAGTTGTGGATAGTGCCAAAGGATGTTGTAGGTTACAGAGGGACATAGATAGGCTGCAGAGCTGGGCTGAGAGATGGCAAATGGAGTTTAATGCGGAAAAGTGTGAGGTGATTCACTTTGGAAGGAGTAACAGGAATGCAGAGTACTGGGCTAATGGGAAGATTCTTGGTAGTGTAGATGAGCAGAGAGATCTTGGTGTCCAAGTACATAAATCCCTGAAAGTTGCCACCCAGGTTAATAGAGCTGTTAAGAAGGCATATGGTGTGTTAGCTTTTATTAGTAGGGGGATCGAGTTTCGGAGCCACGAGGTCATGCTGCAGCTGTACAAAACTCTGGTGCGGCCGCACCTGGAGTATTGCGTGCAGTTCTGGTCACCGCATTATCGGAAGGATGTGGAAGCTTTGGAAAGGGTGCAGAGGAGATTTACTCGGATGTTGCCTGGTATGGAGGGAAGGTCTTACGAGGAAAGGCTGAGGGACTTGAGGTTGTTTTCGTTAGAGAGAAGGAGGAGGAGAGGTGACTTAATAGAGACATATAAGATAATCAGAGGGTTAGATAGGGTGGATAGTGAGAGCCTTTTTCCTCGGATGGTGATGGCAAACACGAGGGGACATAGCTTTAAGTTGAGGGGTGATAGATATAGGACAGATGTGAGAGGTAGTTTCTTTACACAGAGAGTAGTAGAGGCGTGGAACGCCCTGCCTGCAACAGTAGTAGACTCGCCAACTTTAAGGGCATTTAAGTGGTCATTGGATAGACATATGGATGAAAATGGAATAGTGTAGGTCAGATGGTTTCACAGGTCGGCGCAACATCGAGGGCCGAAGGGCCTGTACTGCGCTGTAATGTTCTATGTTCTAATCTAACGGTAAGGGAAGACCTTATGGAGAGCTAATGGCGACCATAAATGATTGAATCCTATATTAGGTTTGAAAAGGAGATGGGTGAGTCATGAATCCAGATGTTAAATTTAGGTAAGGATGACATTGATGGGATGAGGCAGAAAATGACCAGAGCACACTGGGTAGAACTATTAACATATAATTATACGGATGAACAGCAGGACAGGTTCAAAAAGATATTTGGTCTAATACAAGACCTGTACATACCCGTAAAGGGGAAGTGCTCTACTTGTTTAATTAAACAACCTTGGTCAATAACTGAGGTGAGTGATAATACAAAAATAAAAAAGAGCTTATACAAATACAAAGAAGAGTGGAGCTTCCATGGACTGGGAGAAATATAAAGAACATTAAACGGAAATGAAGAAAGCAGTTAGAACTGCAAAAAGGAAATATGAGAAAGAACTTGTGAGGGATAACAAGAACACAAAATGTTTTTATGAGAATATTAAAAGGTGACTAAGAATAATGTGGGTCCTTTAAAGACAGATGCAGGTGATGCTGTAATTGAAAATCAGGAAATGGTAGACTTGCTAAATACTTAGTTTATACCAGTCTGCACATTAGAGGATGAGATAAAGCCACAGAGATAAAAAGAAAATCAAAACTAAATCAAGGGGAGACAATTATTGATTTAATATAAGTAAACAAAAAAGGTAATGGAGAAAGTAGAGAGTAAAGATAGATAAATCTCCAGGATCTGATGGTCCCCACCCATTAAAAGTAGTGAGTAAATTGTAGATGCGGCAGTCATGGTCTTCCAAAACTCTCTTCATTTATGAATTGTCGTCTAGGATCGGAAAATTGCTACAATCACTATTATTTGAGATAAAATAGGAAATTATAGGCCTATGAGTCTAACATATGTTGTGGGGAAGTTATGAGAATCTGTTATTAGGGACAGAGTAACAGAGCACTTAGACAAATATGAACTGATCAGAGAAAGCCAGCATGAATTTGTAAACGTCATGTTTAATAAACGTATTTGAATTTTTTTGAGGAAGTAACTAAAGTGGTAGATAATGGAGTGTCTATGGACTTTATTTATTGTGGATTCCCAGAAGGGATTAGATAAGACAGTGAGTTCCAGATCCTCACCACCCTTTGGGTGAAAAAATTACCCCTCGAAATCCCTCTAAACCTCCTACCTCTTCCACACAAAAGACTATTAACAAAAATGAGAGTGCATGGAACTGGAAAACGACGACAGAGAGTAGAATTGGTATATACACAAATTGTCAGGATCGGGCTAGTGATGTCCCCCTGGGATCTGTGCTGAAGCCTCAACTTTTCATTATACATAGCGTTACGTTCAAGTGAGGAGGGGTCTTTTCCCTCTCCTTGTTTGACGACAACACGTTTAATTCTTTCTTAAAGTGGATGTACTGGCCAATTCTGTATGTGTTTGATTACTTACTTGCTATGATCATAAGAACCAATTGGACAGGTTTTCTTGAGTTAACAAAGAGGTTAACTTTTTTGTACCTAAACCAAACTAATAAAAATAATAAACAATGCACCAACTTTCACTCACACACAGAGGTTTACACACACATGAATAGGTTACAGAGTGGGAAAAGGTAGATTGGTTGAGTTAGAGTCCATAAAAAAAGGTATACAGTCTGTCGAGTTTGGTGATTTGGCTGGCTTCTAGCTGAAGTCAGTGGTCCTGAGGCTTTTTTGTTTGAAGAGGCAGATGACTGGTTTAGTTGCTCTCTTGGAGACCACGATGCGAAAGATTTCCTCCAACAGGGTTTCTGATTGTAGCCGGAGCATGCAAAGATGGTCAGTCAACAGGCAGGATTTGAAAGCTTTCAAACTAGAATGGAGAGGGAGACCCCCACTCAGGTCTGCACGTGTCAGAGTCCAGTTGCTTCTCCTCTCTCTGCTGCAATAAGACACAAACTTAAAAAACAGATGGGATGGGGCATGTCACATGACAGTCAGTCACTCTGATTCAAACATAGCAGTTAGCAGTATTTCTTCTTGCTAAAAGAAAGAGAGCATACAGTTCCCTTAAACTTCCTGGGTCTTGATTCTTGCTGGGAAATTAGCAGACATTTTGTCTCTCTCCTCACAGTCCTTGCATGTAGGATACAGTGATGCAAATTATGTGACTATCCTAAGGGGCTAGCAAAGTCATCTTTTTAAATGTCTTTTTAAAGTGTCTTTTAAAAAAATACAAATTTAGACCTCCACTCCGTAGATTAAAGAAAATTATCATTCAACAAAACATATTGGCATAGCACCTCCCCACCATGCAAAATGAAATGTGACAACAGGAGCATTTCATTATGAGGTCACAAATTTTTAAAAAAATGTGCGCAAACTCTCATCAGTCTCAGTGTCATAGCCATACTCTGGTTGAATTTTTTTATCTGGGATTGGACACAAGCACAAGTGGGGAACTCCAGCTGGTTTGACTGGGCTCGATCAGCTTGTGCTCCAGCATACACTGAATTGCCTCGTATATTTCTACAATACCTTCCTTTTATAGTTTCTCTATATCAGTGAACTCAACCCTGGATTCAAAGTTGTTCATAATTTTGTGAAGATCATCCAGTGCTTATAGTACATGGTTTTTCCTGTGCTCCACCAGGCCAACAGCTTGCTTTGCAGAGCACTTTGCAAACCAAATGTCATCTAGTAAAACAGTGTCTTCATTTGTGTGGTTTAGCTGTCCTGGCATTCATGCAAGTGGGCCAAATGGCACCATACCATCATAAGACACTTTGTCAGGCAAAGTTTTAAGCCTGCCTTGAAGTGCTTCATAGTCATTTTGTACTTTAACCCGATGCTGAATTTTTTTCCTTCAAGCTTGAGACCACCTATCAAATTCATCCTGCATCTCTTCTGTTGTTCCAACTCAACCAGCCTGGCTCACAATTCCTCCTCAGTTAGAATACTTGACTTGCAGTCACGACCACAATCACCACCCTCCAAATCTGCCAGAAAAACCTTTTTGGGCTTAGGGTTTTCCTTTGCCTCATCAGCTTTTCTATGTCTCCCTTCAGATTTTAAATCTTTAATTTCTAGATCTTCAGTCTGTATTTCCTCCAGAACCTGGGTTAGTTTCCTGGGACATAGGCGGGAGGGGTCTCTCCTACATCTACATGGCGTAGGGTTAGGGTTGTGAACCCTGGTTTGTTCCCGCAGATCCCCTTAAACGCTGGGAGCAGCCCTGTTAGGTCTCCTCTCTGTTCTGCATTTAAATAAGATAGTACGGTGTCCAATTTCCTTAAAATTTTAGTGTTAGCTAACTGGATGGTAGGAGATTCAATTTGGGAATGCTTCAGGCCTCCCTCTAACTAATCCTCACTGTCCCTTTCACCCTCCTCTTTCCTGACTGCCTGGCAGACCGGTGTTCGTTTGTCCTCTTCTTGGCTGTGATACTGATGTGGCACAGCCTTTGCTTTTTCCTACGATTTGGGGTGTCAATTATATACTTCACTTGGCTAATTCTCTTTATTACTCTGTACAGGCCACTGAACCAGGCTTTCAATGGTTCTCCCTGCATTGGTAGTAGCACTAACACATGGTCTCTGGGCTGCAATGTTCTGGCCTTGACAAGTTTATCTGCCTGCCTTTTCATAGTTGTCTGGAAGGTTTTTAGATGTTCCTGAGCCACCGCACAGGCTCTCGTGAGCCATTCTCAGAACATGGAGACGTAATCCAACAGGGAAGATTCGTCCCCATGTCCCAAAAACCTCTCCTTGATTAGTTTTGGAGAATCTCTCACCTCGTGTCCACAAACTAATTAAAAGGGACTAAAGCCAGTGGACTCATTGGGTGAGTCGCTTGTAGCAAACAGAAGAAATCCCAGCCCTATGTCCCAGTCATGGGAGTACTCATGGCAGTATGCCCTGATCATTGTCTTTAGGGTCTGGTGGTACCACTCCAAAGCCCCTTGTGACTGTGGGTCATAGACTGAGGACTTTAGCTGGGTTATGTCCAGATTACCCATGACTGTTTAAAAAATACTGGACATAAAAGCTGTGCCCTGATCCAACTGGATGTCAGCAGGCAGAATATCGGGTGAAGAATTGGGTTAGCCCCTCCACCACTACCTTGGCAGAGATAATTCTTAGAGGGATAGCTTCTGGAAATAGAGTAGCCACATCCATAATGGTGAGAAGATACTGGTAGCCCCCTTTTGTTTTGGCAGGGACCTCACACAATCTACCAGCAACTGCTGAATGGTTCCCAAAAATCCTGTATATTGAGTTAGGCATGCAGGTTTTATTGCAGGTTGAGGCTTCCCCACAACCTGGCACATGTGGCAAGTCTTACAGAACTCTACTACATCCTTGTGGAGTTGTGGCCAGTGAAAATGATGTCTGATGCGGTCTTGGGTCTTTCTGATACTGCCATGTCCAGCCATTGGAATCTCATGGGCTATTCGCACTATTTCTCTATGGTACCTTGGGGACAGCACTACCTGGTGAACCACTGTCCACTCTTCATCTGCAGGTCTGTGAGGAGGTCTCCACTTCCTCATCAGCACCTCATCCTTTAAACTCTCTCTGCTTCAGCTTCAGTTTGGGCAGTCTGTGCTAACTTTTTTAATCCCAAGTTGGCTTGCTGAGCCTCGACCAAGGAAGACCTGTTTAACCCATCCTTTGGGCCCTCTAACTTTCCAAAGAAGGTTTCAAATAGCCAGACAGTAGGGACATCTGTCTGCAGTGCCAGTTCGGCCATGGACCAGGTCACCACAGAGTCAGGAAAAATGCTAGGGACCTTTCCCTGTAACTGCTCTGCCTCCCTGACCTCTTTTGTTTTTTCTAAAACCACTGGGGAAGCTACCACCTTCGCCCCCGCCAGATCATTACCCAGGAGCAGGTCAACCCTGCCCACAGGTAAACTAGGGACAAACCCCCACAGTTACCGGTCCTGAAACAAGGTCACACTCCAAGTGCACCCGGGATAAAGGTATCGGCATATACTTTCCTCCAATACAGTTTACTAGCATTCTAGCATAAAGTCAGCTCAGGTCTGCAAATGAATCCCGACCCGAGCCTGACAGAACTACATCTGACCCCGAGCCCGGCCCGGCCCAAGTCCTTTCATTTCATTCCGCGCCCAACCTGACCAAACCATCAGTTAACCTACCTTCTGTTTTTCACTTTGCTGCTCATCTGCACAAGCTTAAATAAACTGTAACAAAACCATCTTTCAAGTCCAAAAAGTACATTAACACACTTACCGGAGCAGGTGATAAAGCGTATCCGACCCGACCAGAGCCGAATGCTGGACCTGGAAGTGCGACCCGACCCCAACATGTCGTCGGGTCCCGTCAGGTTCGGCTCAGGTAGCCATACTCTACTCTAGCATTCAATGCACTCTCTGGGGGAATGCTCATGTCTTTTCACAGCATAAGGGATTGGTTGGCCCCTGTATCCCGAAGTATGACTTTAAGCTTATTCACCTCACTCGAAGGGTATGGAGTCACTTTTCTTCTGGACACAAAATCCTGGCAACTCTCAGGGATTTGGTTAAGATTTCCTGCACTCTCACCAGTAGGTTTACTGGGTTTTACTGCCGCAGTTAAAGCCACAGCCTGGTTTGCTGTGCTTTCCATCAGCGCCCCTTTTCCTGCACTGGTCTGGTGTACCCTGACTAAACTTATGGGTTTTCCCCATAACTTCCAGCAGTCAGCCCGAAGGTGAACTGCCTTGTTACAATGGAAACATACAGGCTTCTGGGCGTCAGTCTGCTTTCAGCACCTTCCGTTTTGGCCTGAGGAGGGACCCCTGGGTTTCCAGCTCTCCCTTCTCGCTCATGGCTGTTCATCCGCCAATCACCCTCCCACCTTCTATCCTTTTCAGATTTTTGGAGGTAGCTAGGGAAGGTTTTCCCTTGGGGCAAGGTCTTGTGAATGAGTGTATAATCAGCCAGGATTGCTGCCTGTCTGACTCTTGGAACCTTCTGTTCCTCCACGTGATTTCTTATGGAAAGGGGAAGCGAGTTTTTGAACTTCAAGGAGGATCACCTCTCTTAGGTTTTCATAGGTTGACTATCTTAAGTGTCCGTATCCACCAGTCAAAAGCAAGTTGCTTAACGCTTTCAAACTGTATGTAAGTTTGTTTCAGTTGCTTTCGGAGAGTTCTGAACTTTTGGCGGCACGCCTCCGGTACTAGCTTGTATGCACTCAGGATAGCATTTTTTGTCATCTCATAATCTGATGAATTCTCATCAGGCAACAGTGAATAAACCTCATGGCTTTTCCTGCTAGTTTGCTTTGCAATAACAGTGTCCAGCTGTCTACTGACCACTTCAACTGTTTTGCAAGCCTTTCAAAAAAATGAAAAATGCTTCAACATCCCCCTCATTGAACTTTGGTATCAACTGGGAGAACTTTAAGAGATCAGCACCTGGCCCCAGAGCTAGGGGTAACTCCCTCACTAGCGGTGCCTTCACTGGTTGTATTGGGTCTTCCCCTAGTTAGTTCGAGCTGCCTTAACTCGCTTTCCTCCTTCTCCTTTTGGAAAGCTCTTTCTTTCTCCCTTTCCTGGAATTCTAATTCTCGTCTCCTCTGTTCTAGTTGTACCTTAGCTAATGTTGCTTTGTCTGTTTCAGATTCTATGCCTGTCACCGGTTCTTCAGTGTCCATTTTAAAATGGTTGGCCACAAGTTTTAAGATTGCAGGCTTCCTAACTTTTGGACAGATAGTAATCTCTAACTCCCCAGCTCCATTCCTCAACTCTTCAACAGATACGGCTTTTAACCTTCATTTTGTTCTAGGAAGGTACTGGCCTCAAATGTGGATATTTTAGTACTCTAGCACTGAAAACCACAAGACAACCTGTATTGAAGTTTTTAAATTATTGCGGGGGATCAATTTGGTTTCCTGCTTCGAATTTCCCATTTGTATTTGGGTTTTATCCCAGATGAGCCTTTGTCTTTTAAAAAAAAATACAAATTCAGATATCCAATCAGTGGATTAAAGAAAATCATCATTCAACAAAGCACATTGGCGTAACTATAATTGTAGTTGAAAGAATAGAGAAACATATATAAAAGTTTGCTGTTGACACTCAGGTGGCACAGTAAACAGTGTAGATTGAAGCAGAAAGTTGCAAAGCGACGTTAATAGATTAAGTGAGTGGGCAAAACTGTGGCAGATGGAATTCATTGTGGGAAAGTGAGAGATCACCCAGCTCGAATCTAAGAAAAATAGATCAGAGTATTTTCCAAATGGTGAGGAGCTAGGAACAGAAAGATTTAGCAGTCCAGGTCCAGAATTCACTAAAACCTAGTGGACAGGTGCGAATCATAATTATAAAGGCAAATGGAATGTTGGCCTTAATTCAAGATGCTGAATACAAAGGCATGGAAGTTATGCCACAGTTATATAAAACACTGGTTAGACCCCAGTAGGAATACTGTGTTCAGTCTGGGTACCACACTTCAGGAAAGATATCTTAGCCTTGGAGGAGGTGCAATGCAAATTCAACGGAATGATACCAGGACTAAAGGGATTAAATTATGAAGACAAGTTGCATATTTTAGGCTTGTATTCCCTTAAGTGTAGAAGATTAAGGAGTCATCTAATCGAAATCTTTAATATGATCAAAATATTTGATAGAGTAGATAGAAACTATTTCCTCTGGTAGGGAGTTCAGAACAAGGGACATAACCTTAAAATTATACCTAGGCTGTTCAGGGCTGATGTCAGGATGCACTGCTTAACACAAAGGATTGTGGAAATCTGGAATTCTCTACCCAAAAGTTGAGGCACAATTAAAAATGTCAAAACTGAGATTGACAGATATTTGTTGGGCAAGGGTATTAATGGTATAAGAGGCGAGGGGAGGGGCACGGAGAATCACAACGGGCGGGGGGGTGCAGCAGGGCAGAGGGCCCATCACCCCCCCACCCCGTCGCCCAGCAATCTTCCCTTTAAGTGGCCTATGAACGTCCAATTAAGGGCCTCTTCCCGCTGCCACTGGGGTCTTACCAGCTGGTGGTGGGGCGGGGCGCGGTTTAGGGGGAGCATGCATTGTAAAATGAGGTGCCCTCCCTGCGGGCTTGGGGGGGCGGGGGGTCTCTCCTCTGTGGGAAAGTTGTGGCCCATGAAGAACCCCCACTGGGAACCAAATCACCCCCCCCCACCCCCGTGCCCCTAGACAACAAGATTACCCCCCAGCCTCACCTCAAGGCCTACCAGACTGGCACCAGCGACGCTGACTCACTTACCTTGGGTCCAGGATTCCCGCTGGGCCTGGGTCCGAGGCCTCTGTAGTACCAGCAGTGGCCACCGCTCCTGGTGGCGCTGCCGATACTGCTGAGCTGCCCACCCTCTGATTGGCTTTAAAGGGACGGGGGTCCCACCTCCTGAAACTTGCATTTAAAAACACCAGAGGATCAGAAAAATGCAGAGGCGGGGTTTCCCCCCCTTTGCGGCCCAGAGTTGGGAGCCCCGCCTCCAGAGCAAAATTCAGCCCAAAGTGTCTGCAAAGGGATAGAGATAGGTTAAGTGAGTGGGCAAAAATTTGGCGGATGGAGTATAATTTGAGAAAATGAGAGGTTGGTGGAAATGAAATAAAAGCAGATTATTTAAATGGAGAGGGAACACAGAATTATGTGGTACAGAGGGTGTCCTTGTACATGAATCACAAAAACTTAGCATACAGTTGCAGCAAGTAATTAGGAAGGCAAACAGAATGTTGGCCTTTATTGCAAGGGGGATGGAGTATAAAAGCAGGGAAGTCTTGCTACAACTGTACAGGGCATTGGTGAGACCAGACCTAGAGAACTGCATACAATTTTGCTCAACTTACTCAAAGAGGGATTTTCTTGCATTGGAATCAGTTCCAAGAAGGTTCACTAGGATGATTCATGGGATGACCGGGTTGCCTTATGAGGAAAGGTTCAGCAGGTTGGACCTTTACGCATTGGAGTTTAGAATAATAAGAAGTGATCCTATTGAAACATATAAGATTCTGAGGGGGCTTGACAGGGTATATGCTGAGAGGATGTTTCCTCTCTTGGGGAAATCTAGAACTAGGGGGCACAGTCTCAAAATAAGGGGTCTCCCTTTAAGATGGAAATGAGGAGGAATTTCTTCTCTCTGAGGGTCATTAATCTTTGGAATTCTCTTCTCCAGAGAGCAGTGGAGACTGGGTCATAGAATATTTTCAAGGCCAAGTTAGACAGGTTTTTGATCTACAAGGGAGCCAAGGGTTATGGGAGGAAGACAGGAAAGTGAAGTTAAGACCACAATCAGACCAGCCATGATCTTATTGAATGGCAAAGCAGGCTTGAGGGGCGGAATGGCCTATTTCTGTATCTATGTTCCGATATGAATCCTGGAGGCCCAGAAAATGGAACAAATAAAGCTGTGGAGTCTCACTCCAGCAGACATCGAACAGTTCCTGGGATTTTTTTTAGAGAACGTTTTTTTAAATTGGCTTTGGCAGTATTTGTGAGCCAGTCTTCCCATCCACGCTCCTGTTAGTGTCGGCAGGCAATAATTTTCAGGATGCAAAGCTGTTTTGACATTCAAAAATGCAAATTAAATAGATTTATTTCAGAAAATAATTGTGGAATACAGTATATGAACAAGAATGTTCGTACATTTTACACTCCTATCCTACTATTCACTCATTACTGACTTAAGAATCATTCGGCAAGATGCCCATGTGGTCCCAGATGCCCTAATGACATCACTGCATCATCAATTTGCATTTCCAGCAATTTGCGGCAGAAATATTGGGGGAATTTTGACCACACAAAATGGGCAGGTTTGAGTCGGGTGGGGGGGGGGGGGATTAAAGTCTTAAAAGTCAGAATCCTGACCCAAATCCATCTCCAACCCACCCACCTCCAGCTTTAACAGAGACAGGAAAATGAGCAGGCGACAAACCTGCCCCAAGGAAGCGGGTTGGCATTTTAAATGCTATAAGGAGTCGATAAACTTTAGGAAACCCAACAGGTACATCCAGGTGAGGGCTGCCGGAGCCAGGAGATAAGTGCCTTTATACTTACTTGCTGGAACCAGCATGCCCGCAATTGGGCACCCACACCCCCCCTCCCCCAAGGCCTCCAATTTCCCCCAACACTGCCCCCCCAGGGTTCCGATTCCTCCTGATCTCCCCATATACCCCCCACCAAGAGACCCCGGAATCAGAAGTCCCTGCCCCCACCGAGATCGTCCCCACTCTTACCCACTCAAACTCTAAGATTAGATCTACTTTATCCTGTGGCCTCTGCCAACCAGCTGCCCGCCCGACTGGATGCCAAGCCTATCAATCATGCTGGCTTCTGGGTGGGGTACTGATTGGTGATATCACACTCATGCTGTGGAGTTAACGTGCAGGGAAATCCTGACTTCTAGATACCCCAGGCCTTACTGATCTCCCCACTCTCAGCGGGCCAGTTAAAATCCAGGGCATTGTACGATCTGGAGGGCGAGAAAAAAGACCAATGCGTGTCGTTCATTGCATGATGCGCCCGCTGCTCCTGCAATATCTGGGCCATTATCATTTAAATAATTAGGCAGAAACAGATATATCTGAAGTCTGCTAGATTATTTAGCAAAAGGTTGGAGAAAACACACAAAGCACACATGTATTGGAAATCAGCAGTAGACAGAAGTACAGTGCTGCTGCTGGTGCATGCACAAGGAGTCAAGAAATACTGAGACTGCAGGAGCAGATAAAAGATACAGAAAGGAAAAGAAGCCTGTAGAAAGATTTGTGTGTATGTATGTAGTGCCTTACTATTCTGGGCTGGTGTAGAGCAACATTTTCACTAAATCTTTTTAAAAATGGCTTTCAATTTTCTGCACCCCTTCACTACAACTCCCAGCATTTCCCATGACATTCCCTACCTCTTCACAACTGACTGTGTCTCCAACGTTACATCTCTCAAATATGTGAATGTAACAGACTAAAATGAACTGCCCTGAAGTCTAGGGCACTGCAAGATCTAACAATCAGCAATGAGATGACCAAATTAATCTGTTATTGGTATTATTGAGACAGAAACATTGAACAGAAGACCAGGTAAACATGCTGTTTTTCATTCAGTACCGTGGGATGCTTGACACCCACCACTCCCCTCCCACCAACCCCGACCAGTAAACAGGCAAAGAGGCCTTAATCTAATGCCTCATCTGGAGAGCTGAATCTCCAACTATGCAGCACTCAGAGTACTGCACTGATAAGGCGTGAAGTTTATGTCCTCAAATCCTGGACTGGGGCTTGAAATCAATCTTCCTTCAGCTTGTAGTGCTCCAACATACCTCCAAATACACTAAAGCTTTTAGGCTATTAGATGAAATGTATAACTTTATTGGTAAATTTGTGATGATTTTTTCCTTAAAAAGTAGAATTTTTTTTAGATGTATGTTAAATGGTAAATTTTATTTGTCAGGTAGATAGTAAAATAGATGAAAAACAACATGGCTGCTAAGGGACTTGCACAAACTGTTGTCAAGTAAGTGTTATTTATTTTTAATGGATCTTGGAAAATTTCACTCATTCAGAATGTTTTGTACCTTATAGACATCGCAAAAGTTTTTGATGGCATACATATTTTCTCAGACATGTGCAAGAAATTTTATACACTGTAGAAAGTTAAGACCATGGAGAAGAAACTGGTTTCAATGCACCCGTTTGCTGGTGGAAAATGAAAACAAAAATGACTAAATTTGCACGGTTCTGACCTGTGCCCAAAAGATGCCTGAAATGCATTCAATGGCTACGGACAGGTCCCAGGCAGTCGCCTTAAAATGTGCTAGGCGGTAATATCGAAATTAGGCCCAGGCCCAATTTCAAGAAAACTTTCTGGCATGCATTGGGACTGTGCCAACCATTCTGTACCTGAAAATGATCCTCAACAAATTTTTAGCCAAAGTACAGTATTCAGGTTAAGCAAGATTAGAAAGAAATGGGGTAACTGAATTGGACGGAAAAGGGGAAGAGGGAAAGACGAATCACGGAATTGTTACAGCACAGAAGGAGGCCACTCAGCCCATTGTGTCTGCACGAGTGCAGATGAGAGTGGGAATTAAGGGAGAGGAAAGAGAAGAGAAAGGGCGGAAAGAGAAGAGAAAGGGCGGAAAGAGAAGAGAAGGGAGACGAGGAGAAGGCAGAGAAAGGATGTGAAGGGAATGGGAGGGAGGATGTGGACGTGGAGTAGGGAGGGGGGAAAAAGGGATGAAAAGTAAAAAGGGGGATCAGCTCCTATTATCCAGGTTCTGTTCAGTGGGAAGGGGAAAATATATTCCCTAACCTGAAATTTTTGTTTGTGGGAGTAGGATCAACCCGAGTCTATGCTCAGTATGGGTAGGCTGCATGTGTTCTTGATTATAGAGTTGAAGAAATTATTACTTTCCAGAAAATGGTTAAGGAGCAAATTGGCCGTTCAGCCACAGAAAGCCTTTACTTATGGAATTCCATTGGCATCAGCCTTTTGATCAGGCAACACAATCAAAAATCTTTTTCTCCATTCAGTTACAGAAACTATCACTAGGCCCCTCTATTTAAGTTTCATAAAATTGTGGCTAACATAACTGTGAAGGTGTTTGTGGCAATCGTGACGTCCTATATCCAGAAGGTACACAATGGCCATAGGGCAGACGAACGACTGTATCTACTGCCATCATTTGTCAAGAGTACTTGGTGAGGAGAGAATTAGTCTTCTTTGGAGATTTCCAGTTTTGTTCCCGTTTTCTTTTAAGTAGGATTTCCTTTTTTTTTTACTTCATTCAGAGTGAACTTAGCTTTAGTCACTATCTGCAGTATTTCCAACGTTAGCCGAGAAGAGATTTGCTTCTGCACCACCCATGGACAAATACAAGAACTGCATCAACATTTCGAAGAAGTGCTTTAAGATTAGTTGATTGAATATCACATCATGTTGGGTGGGGTACCACTTAAGTTAATGAATCACATAACCTTACTCTACCTATGACATGTACATAGGTAACAGCATTAAAATTTGCTTCTTTGAGCTCATGTCTTATCTGCCTGAATTAAGCCTATTGTCTATTTTTCAATTAAATCTTTGAGTTCAAATTATCTTCCTGTTACAGCAACATCTAGGTTTGTAGTGCATGCACCTCCAGATACAGCAACAAGAGGCAGATTTGAAAAGTAGAATTTAATCCATGAGGAAAAATATTACACAACAGCACATACCTAGCCCGCCCCACCAACCTCTCCGGTCTCTCGCCCTACCTCTAAAGCTGTTGATACCACCACACCTTTTGTATGCCCCAAGTTCCTCAGTCTTCAGTATGGTTCCAATGCAGCTCCTCACTACTGTGAGAGAGAGATTCCAAAGGGCTAGAGATTGGACAGACAGAAAATAAATTCATCTGTGGGGGAAAAACGCCAGGCACTCCAGATTCTCTGCTGAGACGGCCATTTATTGTGTTAATAATGACCTTGGGGGTGAATTTCCTCAGAGTTTCGATCAAACTTATGGCAGTGGAGTATGAGAAGTCCTGAAGAAATTCACCCCTAGAGATTGCAAGGCCTGTTTGACAAATGTTCCAAGGTGCACCAGGCACTTGGATGGTATTGGTAGGTTTGCCACTCTTAAAAATTATACTTTGATTTCATCAAAGGGCTCTGTAGCAGAGGTATTCCTTTGCCATGGTAACCAGTCAGACCTCTGCGGGCTCCCATACCAGTATTCCATTATCTACTTCAGCTTGTTGCTTGAAATTGAATAAAATACTCTCCTTTTAACACATGGTAGGAACATTTTACTTTGTGAAAGAAAGTATGAGGATTAAAATGTTACAATAAGTGCATTGTATCTGAACTGGACAATCAGTAATATAAAGTGACAAGTAATGATGAAGTTTCTCTAATTTTACAAATCCCCAGCTTGTTATTGCTCCTCTGTTGCTAACAATATACAGAAGGTTCAAAGTTAAGCTCTGCAGGGAAGTGCTTACAAGGCTTAACTAAACCGCAAAGATCAAACACCAGATATAGTTCAGTAAACTGATGCACTTTACTGTTCTGCTACGCAACACTCAAATGTTAATGTAAGGTAAACAAATCATTCCAAGTGCTATACAAACCTGTGATAGTAATATAGTGGTAACAAAATGACCCAACTCTCTCAACTGTATTAATGTACAGTTTGTTGAGATACCAGTTGTAGAATGGGTTTAATAACCTTTGCAAGTCTATATACACCAATGAATATCTTCAGAAACAATGTCTGCAGCAAAAAAAATTCTGCAGCTGCTGAAACTCAGGAATTGCAGGAAACACTCAGCAGGTAAGACAGACAAGTTAGCATTTCAGGTATGTACCCTTCACCAAAATGTACGGTATTGCAGATGAACAGCATTTAGCAAGGAATGAAACAAGGTGAAGTGGAAGGTAAGAAACATGCACACAACCTATCAAGTGTTTAAGTGGGAAAACAGGAACTGGCTAAACGACAGAAGTAATATTAGCAGTTCTAATGAATGGTTCACACCTGAAGTGTTAATTTGTCTATTTTTTTCCCACAGATGCTGCCTGACCCGCTGAATGTTTCCAGAATTTTCTGCTTCTGTTTTAGATTTCCAGTATCTGCAGTATATTGCCTTGGAGTTTCCACTCGGTTGCACTGGTTTTTCTGGCCCATTTCGCCCAAGATCAGTGTAATCCACATAAAAGATTGTGTAACTTTAAGCACACATTATATTCAGTGCAAAAATCGAGATTTTACGATCTTTTGTGCTAGTTTAAAAAACACAGTGCTCGAAGCCGGCCCTGCTCAAAAATCTGGCCAGGCCGTCAGGATCCATTATTCACTATTGGGGGTTTCTGCTAATTGTGCTCATTTGTGGGCCTTCAAGGAGAATCTAAAAATTAAACTGATTCTTCTGGGCAAGAGGAAATTAACAGGTACATTTTGAAAAGTTTTGATTTTTTTTTTTAATTTGCTAAGAAACCTGACTACCCCAATATAACTTGCAATAGAACTAGCAAACAGTTCTGTAATTTTTTTTAAAGTTACCACTGTTAAATATATCAAGGAATTTTTTTAATCAATTTTTTAAATTCTAAAAGCTGCTAGATTGCACTGGTTCATGCATTAATTTGCTCGGCAATATGCAGTCTAGTTGAATGGAAACAGGAAAAAAAAAAGCACTTCTCAAAACTAATGCAATTTGCATCTGGATCGTTGGATGTGTCTAAAGCAGAAACTCTTGACCCTTTAGTTTTGTTTTTAAAAAAAAGGACCCAACAACAGGCTCAACTATTTTTTGGGGAAAAAAACTAAATATAACCACTCAAATTTTATGCTATATACATTTTTTTTAAATGTCACAGCGTGATTTTATCTCCAAATTCAACTGTCAGTCTTATCAGTAGATCTATGCTTCTGTGTGTTAGCTGTGACTTAGTTAATTACACTCATGCTGAGTCGGAAGGTTGTGGGTTCAAATCCCACTCCAGGGCTTGAGCATAGAAATCAAGACTGACGCTCCAGTTCAGTACTGAGGGAGTGCTGCACTGTTGGAGGTGCTGCCTTTTGGATGAAACTTTAAACTGAGGTCCTGTCTGCTCTATCAGGTGGATGTAAAAGATTCCATGGCACTATTTCATAGAAGAGAAGGGAGTTATCCTTGGTGTCCTGACCAATATTTATCCCTCAACCAACATCACAAAACAGATTATCTGGTCATTATCACATAGCTGTTGGTGGGAGCGTGCTGTCCTATTCCCTACATTACAACAGTGACTACATTTCAAAAGTACTTCATTTGCTGTAATGGGACATCCTTTAGCTGTGAAAGGTGATAAATAAATGTAAGTCTTTTATTTTTGTTTTTTCAGGTTTGATGCATTTTGAACACTTCAGTCAAATTTCACAAATGATGATTTGTAATACCTGCATCTGAGGTACTCATGCAGGTTTTTGTAATAATTATTTATTGATCCTCATCACTTACAAATACAGTTAATGGAAATCTCACCTGTGCACTTCATAGAGTAGTTCCAATAAAATGCTGTAGAAGTCAAACTTGTGATCAAGGACATTTATTTCCCTGAGAAGGAGGAAATGGATGCATTATTATATTCATTTAAAAAACAGAGCTTCACAAAGAAGGAAGAATATCAGATTTAATGAGGGGGAGCATAGTGGTTAGGTTAGTTAACTAGTAATTCAGAGACCTAGACAAATATTTCTGAGACCATGAATTAAAATCCCACCATTCCAGTTTGAGGATTTGAATTCAGTTCAAAAAAACAAGCACTTATAATTTCCAGCATTTAGCGTCCACAGATAAATCAAGCAGTTGCTTACATTGTCCAAAAAGGGATAACCATTATCCATTCGCATTAACATAAATTTCAGAGTTGCCGGTTAAAGTGTCTTATGTGCTCTGTTATTTTGGACAGCAACAGCCATGCCTACTTACTTGATAAGACAAACAGCTTTGTGGAAGAAGGAGGGCATCCGAAAGTTTCTCATGCCATTTTTGAGAGAGGGGTGAGGAAGTCTCAATATGGCAGACATGAGATGCTGTTTTAGGAGGAACTTTACCATTAAAGAAACTTCTTACATTTACTGACCGAGGACAGAGAGGTCAGAGTGGAAATGGGGGTGATAATTAAAATGGCAAGCAACCAGAAGCTCAGGGTCATGCTCGCAGACTTCCCATAGGTGTCCAGCAAAGTGATAACCTAATCTGCCTTTCACACTTCCATTCAATCCGCAAGCATTACCCTGAGCTCCCACTTGCTTGCTTTTTAAAAATTCTCCACCCACTCCAATTCTGACCTCTCTGTCCCGAACCTCTGACACAGGTCCAATGAAATTCAAAGGAATCTCAAAGAACTGCACTTCATCTTTTGATTAGATACTTCACAACCTTCCAGACTCAACAGTGACTTCAACAATTTCAGATCATAGTCACTGCTCTCATTTTATTCAGACAGATGTTGGTAATGTATTCTGCTGTTGCCATTTACAGCTCATCTGAACCTATCTTTTGTTCTTGACTTGTCCCATTACCACCCCCTTTTGCCGTGCACCATCACCCCTATTGTAAATTAATAACTCCTGCCTTCTGACCTATCACATACCTTTCATTTTGTTCTTTCCTCATCGCATCCTTTTTCCTGTCGCTGCACTTGCTTAAAAGCACAAAGTTCATACCTGAAACATTAACAGTTTCTCTCCGACCTGCTGAGTATTTCCAGCATTTTCTGATTGACTCTTAACTGCCCTTTGAAGTAGTCTGGTAAGCTGTTCATTTGTATGAAGGCTGACCAACAACTTCTCAGAGCAATTAGAAATGGACAATAAATGCATCCCAAAAATAAATAAAAAGTAACAATTTTTTAAAAAGGTTAAAATATTCCCATTTTTTAAGCTATCGCAGTAACATTAACACCTCCTGCACATGAATGACAGATGTTTGCTTTTTAATTCATCTCCTGAATCAAGAGCACCCTCATCTGGTGAAACATATTATTGTTCTAAAGATGTGACCAAAGGAATGAATCAACTACGTTAGGAAATAAATACACGAAAAACCATTTTGCATTTGGTTTTACCTAAATCTGTAGCTTTCCTACGGTCATGTTGAGTTTTTCAGACAACGGAGGACAATGATTACGACAGATCCCTTTCTATTTTCAGAAACTTGATCATAATTTCCCTTTTCAAGTCACTTCGCCAGTTAAGTTAAATTCTATTGGTCTGACTTATGACTTCAAAGAATGATACTGCACAGAAGGAGGAGCCTGTGACAAAGAGCTATCCAATTAGCCCCACACCCCTACACTTTCCTTGTAACCCCATAAATATATCCCTTCAAGTATGTGCCCAATTCCCTTTTGAATGTTGCTATAGAATCTGCTTCCACCACCCCTTCAGGCAGTGCATTGCAGATCACAACAACTCGCTGTGAAAAAATGTTTCCTCATGTTATCTCTGGTTATTGGACCAATTAACTCAAATCTGTGTCCTCTGGTTACTAAAACTTCTGCCACTGGAAGCAGTTTTTCCTTATTTACTCTAAGAAAACCATTCATGATTTTGAACATCTCTATCAAATCTCCTCTTAACCTCCTTTGCTGTAAGGGGAATGACGCAAGCTTCCCCATTCTCTCCACAAAACTGAAGTCCCTCAACATTAGTAACATTTTAATCAATCTCCTCTGCACCCTACCTCAGGCCTTGACATGCTTCCTAAAGTGTGATGTCCAGAATTGAACACAATACTCTAGCTGAGGTCTAGCCAGTGTTTGTAAATTTTCTTGCTTTTGTATTCTATTCCTTTATGAATAAAGTCAAGGATCCCATATGCTTTATCATGCTTCTCAACTTGTCCAGCCTTTTACAGATTTGTGTGCATATACCCACAGCTCTGTTCCTGCATCCCTTTTAAAATTGTACCATTGACTTTATATTGCCTCTCCTCATTCTTCCTACTAAAATGTATTGCTTCACATTTCTCTGCATTAAATTTTATCTGCTGCATGTCTGCCCATTTCATAAGTCTGTTTATGTCCAGCTAAAGTCTGTTACTATCCTCCTTATTTTTCACTACATTTCTGAGTTTCGTGTCACTTCCAAACTTTGAAATTATGCTCTGGATACTCAAGTCCAGGTCATTTGTATATCTTAAACAGGAGTGGTCCAAGGAACACAACTGTATACCTCCCTCCAGTCTGAAAAACAACCACTCACCTTCTCTCTGTTTTCTATTCCTTAGCCAATCTTGTATCCATGCTGCCACTGTCTCTATAATTCCATGGATTTTAATTTTGCTATCATTTTGTCAAATGCCTTTGAACGTCCATATGCACATCATCTATCCTCATCAACTCTCTCAATTACTTCAAAGTTACTCAATCAAGTTCATCAAACACAAGTTGTCTTAAATAAATCTGTGATGACTTTCATTAGCCCATATTTTTCCAAATGCCAAATTAGTTTTGTCTCAAAGGGTTTCCACCATTGGCGTTAGGCTGACTGGGTTGTAGTTTCCAGGATCATTCCTTCCTCTTTTGTTAAAATGGGAGTGTAACATTTGGGGCTGAATTTTCACCATGGAGGCAGGAAATGATGATTGACTTTTACATTCAATTTGAGGGAGAGAAAAGTGGATCTAAGACTAGTATTTTAAACTTAAACTTAAATAAGGGCAATAATGAGGGCACAAAAGCAGAGCTAGCAAAAGTGAACTGGCAAAGTAGGTAAAGGGATAAGTCAATAGAGATGCAGTGGCAGACATTTAAGGGGATATTTCAGAATACACAGAATAGATACATTCCAACTAGAAAGAAAAATTCCAAGGGGAGGACCCACCATCCGTGGTTAACTAAATAAGTTAAAGATAGTATCAAACTGAAAGAAAAAGCATATAATTGCACAAAGATAAGTAACAGGTCATAAGATTGGACAGACTATAAAAAGCAGCAAAGAACGACCAAAAGATTAATAAGGAGGGAAAAATTAGAGTAGGAGAGAAAGATGGCGAGAACTATAAAGACAGATAGTAAGAGTTTCTATAGCTATTTTTTTTTTTAAAGTGTTAAAGTGAGCGTTGGTCCTCTAGAAAGTGAGTCAGGGGAATTAATAAGGGAAAATAAGGAGATGGCAGATGAACTGAACAGGTATTTTGCATCGGTCTTTACCACAGAGGATACAAGTAACAGAAATAGCTGTAAATCAGGAAATGGAAGGGAGGAAGGAACTCAAGAAAATTACAATCACCAGGGAAGTGGCACTGAGCAAAATTGTTAGAGCTGTGAACTGACAAGTCCCCAGGTCCTGATGGATTTCAACCTAGGGTCTTAAAAGAAGAGGCTAGTGAGATAGTTGATGCATTGATTTTGATTTTCCAAAATTCCCTAGATTCGGGGAAGATTCCATTAGATTAGGAAATAGTGAATGTAACTCCTTTACTAAAAAAAAAAGAGAGGGAGACAGAAAGCAGGAAACTACAGGCCAGTAGGCTTAACATCTGTCATTAGGAAAATGTTAGAAGATATTATTAAAGACATTATAGCAGGGCATTTAGAAAAATCCAAGGTAATCAGGCAGAGTCAACATGGTTTTGTGAAAGGGAAATCATGTTTAACCAAGTCATTGGAGTTCTTTGAAGTAGTAACATGTGCTGTGGATAAAGGGGAACCGGTGAATGTACTGTACTTCGATTTCTAGAAGGCATCTGATAAGGTGCCACATCAAAGGTTATTGCAGAAAATAAAAGCTCCTGTCCTGGTGTAGGGGGTAACATATTGGCATGAATAGAAGATTGGCTAGCTAACAGGAAAAAGAGAGTAGGCATAAATGGGTCATTTCTGGCTGGCAAGATGTAACGAGTGGTATGCCACAGGGATCAGTGCTGGGGCCTCAACTGCTTACAATTTCTATAAAATGACTTGGATGAAGGGACTGAAGGCATGGTGGCTAAATTTACTGATGACACAAAGATAGGTAGGAAAGTAAGTTGTGAAGAGGACATAAGGAGGCTACAAAGAGATATACGTAAAGATCTGGCAAATGGAGTGTAATGTGGGAAAATGTGAAATTGTCCATTTTGGCAGTAAGAATAAAAAAGAAACATACTATCTAAATGGTGAGAGATTGCAGAGCTCTGAGATGCAGAGGGATCTGGGCATCCTAGTGCATAAATCACAAAAGGTTAGTATGCAGGTTCAGCAAGTAATTAGGAAACCTAATAGAATGTTATCATTTATTGCGAGGGAATTGAATACAAAAGTAGAGAGGTTATGCTTCAGCAATAAAGGGCATTAGAGAGACCACATCTGGAGTACTGTGTACGGTATTGGTTTCCTTATTTAAGGAAGCATGTAACTGCGTTGGAAGCAGTTCAAAGAAGGTTTACTAGACTAATAGCTGGAATGGACGGGTCGTCTTATGATGAAAGGTTGGACACGCTAAGCTTGTATTTTCTGGAATTTAGAAGAGTAAGAGGCGACTTGATTGAAACATATAAGATTCTGAGGGGTCTTGACAGGGTGGATGTGGAAAGGAGGTTTCCTCTTGTGCGAGAATCTAGAAAACTAGGGGTCACTGTTTAAAAATAAGGGGTCGCCCATTTAAGACAGAGATGAGGAGAAATCTTTTCTCTTAGAGCATCATGAGTCTTTGGAACTCTCTTCCTCAAAAGGCAGTGGAAGTAGTCTTTGAATATTTTTAAGGCAGAGGTAGATAGATTCTTGATAAGCAAAGGGGTGAAAGATTTTTGAGGGATAGGCAGGAATGTGGAGTCAAGTTTACAATCAGATCAGCCATGATCTTATTGAATGGCGGAGTAGGCCCAAGGGGCAAAGTGGCCAACTCCTGTTCCTAATTCGTATGTTCGGATGAAACAGGAGTCGGACCTTTTTTCGGGTCTTCTAGGTGGTAAAGGTTGCGGGTTTAGAAGGTGCTGTCCAATTCAATATCGCTACTACATTGGCAGCATTCACTTCTCTCGTGAAGACAGATGCAACGCACTCAATTATTACCTTAGCCCTGCACTCTGCCTCCATAAGAATATCGCCTTTGTGGTCCCTCATTAGTCCCACTTATCTTTGACTACAGTTTTACTATTTGTGGGTTTACAAATGATCTGTGGGTTCTATTTTATGTTAACTGCTAATCTATTCTCATACTATCTCTTTGCCTCTGGTATTATGTTTTTAGATCTTCTTTGTACTTTCTAATTCAGCTTTGTTCTCGGCTGTATTATGAACCTCACATTTGTCATAAGCCTTTTTCTGTCTCATTTTAACCTCTATATCTGTAGTCTTCTCGGGAGCTCTAGATTTGGATGCCCTTCTTTCCACCGCCCTCCCCCCCCCCTCCCCTCATAGGAATGTCTCTACTCTGTAACCAAACCATCTCTACTGTGGAGGCCTCCCATTGTTTAAGTACTGTTTTGTCTGCCAATTTTTGATTCCAATCCATCTGGACTAGATCCCTCTTTAATCCACTGAAGTTAGCCCTTCTCCTGTTAAATATTTTTACATTTGATTGTTCCTTGCCCTTTCCCATAACTATATCCTGCTGATATTACGATTGTTGTTCCCCAAATGCTCTCCCACTGAAACACCCTCCACTTGCCCTACTTTATAACCAGAACTAGATCCAGCATTGCTTCCTTCCTCATTGGGCTGGAAGCATACGAATCAAGAACATTCCCTTGCATACATTTCAGGAATCCTCCCCGTCTTTGTCCTTTACAGTTATGATCCCAGTCTATCTTAGAATAGTTCTTGCATCTTTCTGTAATTTGCTGCGAAGTTGCTGCACATCTTTCTAATTCCCACTATTGTATGCACCCTATTATGTAATAGCTCCTCTGCTGTTTCTTTCAATTCAAACCAGAGTCTGTCTTTGACCACACAACAACATAATCTCTCTTTAGTTCTATAACAGTTTCTTTGATCAATACAGCCCCTTCCTTTACTGAAAAGCACATAGCCAGGAATATTAAGTTCCCATCCTCTCCTTCTTTGAGTCTGGTCTCTGTTATTGCCACTATATCATAGTCTCGTGACAACAGTGCCTGCAGCTCACCAACCTTATTTTGCATGCTATATGAACTTATGCACCTGCACGCCAAACCCATCTTAGAATGCCTCACATTTGCCCCTTGTCTGATCCCTATTTCAGAACTATTAATTACTCCCATGCTATTAGTTTCTCCCAGTCCTCTGTGCACCTTGTGATTGTTTCATCCTAGTGCCAATCGCCCTCCAAAATTAGTTTAAACACTCTCTCACTACTCTAGTGTGTGAGGTCATTGCTATCAGCTGTGCTGAGGTGCAACCCGCTCACCTTGAATAGGTCCCTCCTGTACCAGAACTGCCTCCAGTGGCCCAGGCATCTTAAGTCCTACCTCCTACACCCTTTCTACAGCCAAATGTTAACCTGTCATCCTAATATTCCTATACTCGCTAGCATGTGCCACTAGGAGTGATCCAGAAATAATCATTGAAAATTACCAGTCGCCTTCGCGGCCGTCCCTTGATTCAAGGATGACGTCTACTCAAGCTTCAGCCATGGGTCTTCAGGTGACTGAACAGGCCAATTCTTGACCCGCTGATCTTTAGGCACATGGGACAGGACGTCCCAAGAGGTAATCGGATCCAGAGTGCAGGATTTGCTTCCTTTTCTTCCCTTCTCTGCCGCCGCTCTGCCTTATCATTAAGGCATTTGAACTCAAAGCATGATGCAGCTTGATGGAAAGGCTGACACCATTTTGAACGATTGGTAGCAAGCTTCTCCCAGTCATCAATGTCAATGCTGCTGCACTTCAAAGAGAGCTTCAGAGTGTCTTCGAAGCATTTTCTTGTCCTCCCCTGGAGCACTGGCCATTTGAGAGCTGAGAAAAGAGGACCCAGCAGGGAGACTGTTTTCGGCCATCCGAAAACAATGTCCAGGCCATCGAAGTTGTTTTTTTTTTTAAGGAGTTCTGCCTGAATGCTTGTGGAGCTGGCTTCAAGAAGGATGGCAAAATTTGTTCTATGGACCTCCCATTGAATCCGAAGGATGTGGTGGAGGCATTGCTGATGGAATTTCTCTCACGCTCATGTGTCGCTGATACACAGTCCAGGTCTCACTACAGTACAGGAGTGTGGCTACAACAACTGCTCTGTACACTAGGATTTGTGTGTACTTGGAAGTCTTTATTGTCAAACACTCGGTGCCATAGTTTATAGAAGGCTGAGCTAGCACAGCTGATCCATTGTTGTATCTCCTCGTCAATGGTGGCCTTTTGAGAGAGGTGGCTGCCAAGGCATGGGAAGTGTTCAACATATTCCAAAGTCTCTCCTTCAACATATATGGGAGGTGGAATATTTGTCTGACCAGGTGTGGGTTGATATAGGAGTTTGTTTTGGCAACATTCAAGGACAGGCCAAGTCTCTTGTATGCAGAATTGAAGAGATCGAGAGCGCCTTGCAAATCTGGTGCAGAGTGGGCAACCAACACTGCAGTCATCTGCAAACTGTAGATTATGTATGTCTATGGTGGTCAGTTTAGTTTTGGCACAGAGGCAACTGAGGTTAAAGAGTTTTCCATCTGGGCAGTATTTAACCAAAGGGCAGTTGATCTTTCACGAGGTAAATAGCCACTGTTAGGTAGATTGTAAATAGTATGGGGGCTATTACACAGCCTTGCTTGAACCTGGTCCAGATTTAGAAGGCGTCTGTTTCAGATCTCCAACTCAAGATGGTTACAATCATAACATCATGAAGCAATTGTAGGATTGCGAAGAAGTTTCTTGGACATCCGAATCTTTGCAGCACAATCCACATAGCCTCGCGATTTGCTGAGTCAAATTCTTAGGTCAGCTCGATGAATGCAATGAAGAGTTCCTGGTGTTGTTCTCGACATTTTTCCTGGATATTTCAGGCAACAAATACAATGTCGGAGGTTCCCCTGAAAGATCTAAAGTTACACTGTGTCTCTGGGAGGATTTCCTCAGCCATAGGAAGTATGTCAGGATTTTCCCTACTATGGGCAAGAGGGAAATACCTCAATGGTTTCCAACGCATGATTTATCTCCCTTCTTGAAGATAGTTACAATTGTCGCATTCCAGAGGTCGGGGTGGGGGGGGGGGGTGCGGGGAAATGGGGCGGAAGGAAAGTTCTTTTTCCTCCCAAATCCATAGGATGAGTGTATGGAGTCTAGTGTGAGCAAAAGCCCAGCAGCTTTGAAGACTTCAGCTAGAATACCATCAGGGCCACAGGCTTTGTTGTTTTTCATCCGTTTGATTGCTTGTTACAGCTCTCCCATCGATGGTGGTTCATCCCTGGATTATACCGCAGGATACTGGGGGATAGCCTGAAGAGTATCAGCTGCCACTGTGGATTCACGATTGAGGAGTTGTTGAAAATGCTCTTTCCAGCGTTGACAGATGACATTGTCATCTTTAAGAAGCGAGACACCATCCTGTGAGTGAAGGGGACTTTGTCCATTTGATCTTGGTCTATAGATGGCCCTGGTGGCTTCAAAAAAGCTTCAGCACATCATGATGGTCGGCATATTGTTGGATCTCTTGGGGTTTCTCTTCTCACCACTTGTCCTTTATCTTCCAGATTTGTCTTTGGGTGTCAGCCTTGAGCTGTTGGAACGCTGCCTTCTTGGCTTGCAACTTTGGGTGGTTCTGCCAGGCAATGAAGGCGGCTCGTTTTTGTTCCAGGAAGTCACATATTTCAGCATTATTTTTGTCAAATCAGTCCTGGTGATGACATGCTGTACACAGAAGTTGAGCACAGCTGACTATTTGTTCCCACTGTTCTGAAATTGAGGTGGATGCATGAAGATTTTCCAGATTGGTTGTGAGCTGCACTTGGAATTCTTCCAATATAATAAATAAAAAAAAGAAATGCTGGAAATAGTCAGTAGGTCTGGCAGCATCTGTGGAGAGAGAAGTAGAGTCCTGATGAAGGGTCACTGACCTGAAATGTTAACTCTGCTTCTCTCTCCACAGATGCTGCCAGACCTGCTGAGTATTTTCAGCATTTCTTGTTTTTATTTCAGATTTCCATCATCTGCAGTATTTTGTTTTTATCTTGGAATTCCTCTCTTTGGTCAGGCTGCTTTTGGGCTGAGACACTGATCTTCTTCCTCTTGGACTTTTGGATCTTGCGATGCCTTGATGCTAGGTGAATGTTCATCATCAATTGAAAAGTTGATGATCTGTACAGCAGGCATCAGTTCCCTGCATGGATCGAACAATGACATAATCCAGGAGGTGCCAGTGCTTTGATCTACAATGCCTCCGCGTGGTTTTGTATTTGTCCTTCTGGCGGAAGAGGGTGTTTGTTATAATGAGGCCATGCTGGTTATACTTTGTCAGCAGGAGGACACCATTTGCATTGGCTTTTTTCACAGCCAACCCTGGCATTAAAGTCCCCCAGAAGGATGATCTCTTTTGTGATGGCAGTGAGGACTTCATCAAGGTCAGAATACTCTGGAATGGTACAGTATTGGTCTCCTTATTTAAGGAAGGATGTAAATGCATTGGAAGCAGTTCAGAGAAGGTTTACTAGACTAATACCTGGATGGACGGGTTGACTTATGAGGAAAGTATGGACAGGTTTGTATCCACTGGAATTTAGGACAGTAAGAGGTGACTTGATTGAAACATATAAGATCCTGAGCGGTCTTGACAGGGTGGAGATAGAAAGGATGCTTCCTCTTGTGGGAGAATCTAGAACTAGGGGTCGCCCATTTAAGACAAAGATGAGGAGAAATTTTTTTTCTCAGGAGGATCGTAAGTCTTTGGAACGCTCTTCCTCAAAAAGCAGCGGAGGCAGAGTCTTTAAATATTTTTAAGGCAGAAGTAGATAGATTCTTGATAAGCAAGGGGATGAAAGGTCATCAGGGGTAGGCAGGAATGTGGAGTCGAGGTTACAATCAGATCAGCCATGATCTTATTGAATGACGGAGCAGCCTCTAGGGGCCTACTCTTGCTCCTAATTCGTATATTCGTAACTTTGTCTTAACATTTTCATCGGAGTCAAGGGTCGGGGCATAAGCGCTGATGATGGCGGCATATTAATTATGGCCGAACTGTAGGTGGTGATCTGAGTCTTTCAGTTACATAGTTGGTGAGTTCTGGTAGTGCATCCAAGATCCTATTCTGGATGGCAAAACCAACTCCGTGAATACGAAGATCACTATCAGCCTTTCCTTTCCAGTAGGTGTTTCCCCTGCTCTTCCTTCAGCTACCCCCAACACGCCCCCCACCCCCAGGAAGGCGGGTCTCGCTGAGGGCGGCAATGTCAGTTTGGAGTCTTGATAGCTCACATGATACGATTACAGTTCTTCTTTCTGGATTATCCATGAGTGTTCTGACATTCCAAGTTGCAAAATCTGTGGATCGCCACCTTGACGTGGTGGAGAGGCTTGTGCACTCCGACGATTCTTTGAGTGAAGCAGTCAGGAGCTTCTTGCTCTTGGTAGGGTCACTCATGGCGCAAGGTTGGTGGGAGGTGTCAGACAAAGTGCTGTCCAAAAGGTCCTCAACCGCAGAACAGGCGAAAGACGACTGTGTGCCTCACTGGCTGCGAAAGCGGAAGGCGGCTGCAGCGGCAAGGTGGTCCCGGTCATCGTGGCTTGACACATCACCGAAATCAGACCACCAATCCATCAAGATCGCGTGGACAAAAACGGCGCCCCCAAGGTCCCCACGTTTAACAAACAGTCACATACAGGCTTCTACCATGGTCACTGCCATGTCCTGTGGCGATGCAGAATTGGCAACGGGGACAGAGCTGTGCTCCTGAGAGTCCCTAGTATAGAATCTGCACATAGGCGACAGATGCATGAAGGTCGTTGGACACCTGTGTTGGGACAGAGGTGTCTTTGGGCACCATCATCTGTGACTGAGCAGTTCTCTTCAGGATACCCTCTGCTCACCCCAAACGGGGAGGGGGCTAGAAAAGATGCCCTAAAAATAGGCTGTCCCACTTTCTCCTGGTGGGGAAACACACCCTGCGGGATCAACATCTTCGTGGTCAAAGAAGGAAAATTACTAGTATTGTGTTAGTAGATAACTTATCAAGATTGATCAGCAGAGAACACAAGCCATGAATCACATATATTAAATAACTGTTAAAGTGGATGAAAAATTCATTGCAAAGTTAGCGCTGCCTAATATACTGCGCATTTTACCCATTCCAAGTAGTCAAGATGCTTGTGCCTAGAGCCACAGTGTAGTTTCAGATAATGCAAGTCATATTACAGTAGTAAGACAGATCACATGACAGATGAATAGTATCAAACTATCCTCCATGTTGTATACTGACCATTCCTCTTTTCTGCTATTTTGGTAGCTTATTTTTATTATATGCCAGTTACCTGGGTTGGGGCCGACCATGACTCATGGCCCTCCTGCCTTGGGCGCTATGGCGTTGGAAGGATGAATGAGAACGGGCAGAGACTGCTTGAGTTGTGTACCTATCATAACCTCTGCATCACCAACTCGTTCTTTCACACTAAACCCTGTCACCAGGTTTCATGGAGGCACCCAAGATCACGTCGTTGGCACCAGCTAGACCTCATTGTCACAAGGCGAGCCGCCTTAAACAGTGTTCAAATCACACGCAGCTTCCACAGTGCGGACTGCGACACCGACCACTCCCTGGTGTGCAGCAAGGTTAGACTCAGACCAAAGAAGTTGCATCATTCCAAGCAGAAGGGCCACCCGCGCATCAACACGAGCAGAATTTCTCACCCACAGCGGTTACAAAAATTTCTAAATTCACTTGTAACAGCCCTTCAAAACACTCCCACAGGGGATGCTGAGACCAAGTGGGCCCACATCAGAGACGCCATCTATGAGTCAGCTTTGACCACCTACGGCAAAAGTGCGAAGAGAAATGCAGACTGGTTTCAATCTCATAATGAAGAGCTGGAACCTGTCATAGCCGCTAAGCGCATTGCACTTTTGAACTACAAGAAAGCCCCCAGCGATTTAACATCCGCAGCACTTAAAGCAGCCAGAAGTACTGCACAAAGAACAGCTAGGCGTTGCGCAAACGACTACTGGCAACACCTATGCAGTCATATTCAGCTGGCCTCAGACACCGGAAACATCAGAGGAATGTATGATGGCATGAAGAGAGCTCTTGGGCCAACTATCAAGAAGATCACCCCCCTCAAATCTAAATCGGGGGACATAATCACTGACCAACGCAAACAGATGGACCGCTGGGTTGAGCACTACCTAGAACTGTACTCCAGGGAGAATGCTGTCACTGAGACTGCCCTCAATGCAGCCCAGCCTCTACCAGTCATGGATGAGCTGGACATACAGCCAACCAAATCGGAACTCAGTGATGCCATTGATTCCCTAGCCAGCGGAAAAGCCCCCGGGAAGGACAGCATTACCCCTGAAATAATCAAGAGTGCCAAGCCTGCTATACTCTCAGCACTACATGAACTGCTATGCCTGTGCTGGGACGAGGGAGCAGTACCCCAGGACATGCGCGATGCCAACATCATCACCCTCTATAAAAACAAAGGTGACCGCGGTGACTGCAACAACTACCGTGGAATCTCCCTGCTCAGCATAGTGGGGAAAGTCTTTGCTCGAGTCGCTCTGAACAGGCTCCAGAAGCTGGCCGAGCGCGTCTACCCTGAGGCACAGTGTGGCTTTCGTGCAGAGAGATCGACCGTTGACATGCTGTTCTCCCTTCGTCAGATACAGGAGAAATACCGTGAACAACAGATGCCCCTCTACATTGCTTTCATTGATCTCACCAAAGCCTTTGACCTCGTCAGCAGACGTGGTCTCTTCAGACTACTAGAAAAGATCGGATGTCCACCAAAGCTACTAAGTATCATCACCTCATTCCATGACAATATGAAAGGCACAATTCAACATGGTGGCTCCTCATCAGAGCCCTTTCCTATCCTGAGTGGTGTGAAACAGGGCTGTGTTCTCGCACCCACACTTTTTGGGATTTTCTTCTCCCTGCTGCTTTCACATGCGTTCAAATCCTCTGAAGAAGGAATTTTCCTCCACACAAGATCAGGGGGCAGGTTGTTCAACCTTGCCCGTCTAAGAGCGAAGTCCAAAGTACGGAAAGTCCTCATCAGAGAACTCCTCTTTGCTGACGATGCTGCTTTAACATCTCACACTGAAGAATGCCTGCAGAGTCTCATCGACAGGTTTGCGTCTGCCTGCAATGAATTTGGCCTAACCATCAGCCTCAAGAAAACGAACATCATGGGGCAGGATGTCAGAAATGCTCCATCCATCAATATTGGCGACCACGCTCTGGAAGTGGTTCAAGAGTTCACCTACCTAGGCTCAACTATCACCAGTAACCTGTCTCTAGATGCAGAAATCAACAAGCGCATGGGTAAGGCTTCCACTGCTATGTCCAGACTGGCCAAGAGAGTGTGGGAAAATGGCGCACTGACACGGAACACAAAAGTCCAAGTGTATCAGGCCTGTGTCCTCAGTACCTTGCTCTACGGCAGCGAGGCCTGGACAACGTATGCCAGCCAAGAGCGACGTCTCAATTCATTCCATCTTCGCTGCCTTCGGAGAATACTTGGCATCAGGTGGCAGGACTATATCTCCAACACAGAAGTCCTTGAAGCGGCCAACACCCCCAGCTTATACACACTACTGAGTCAGCGGCGCTTGAGATGGCTTGGCCATGTGAGCCGCATGGAAGATGGCAGGATCCCCAAAGACACATTGTACAGCGAGCTCGCCACTGGTATCAGACCCACCGGCCGTCCATGTCTCCGTTATAAAGACGTCTGCAAACGCGACATGAAATCGTGTGACATTGATCACAAGTCGTGGGAGTCAGTTGCCAGCATTCGCCAGAGCTGGCGGGCAGCCATAAAGACAGGGCTAAATTGTGGCGAGTCGAAGAGACTTAGTAGTTGGCAGGAAAAAAGACAGAGGCGCAAGGGGAGAGCCAACTGTGCAACAGCCCCAACAAACAAATTTCTCTGCAGCACCTGTGGAAGAGCCTGTCACTCCAGAATTGGCCTTTATAGCCACTCCAGGCGCTGCTTCACAAACCACTGACCACCTCCAGGCGCGTATCCATTGTCTCTCGAGATAAGGAGGCCCAAAAGAAGAAAGTTACCTGGTGCACAAACAGACCAGTTATTCAACATGTGCAGCAGGATTGATACAGGGTTCTTCCACATGAATGCATTATCAGAAAATTATTTTATTATTGCTTATGTTTGTCCATCTTTCTTTGAATAGTTATTTAAAATATATTTTTAACCATATAGTGTTAGTGGTGTTTTTAAGAGAAAACTAGAGAACTGCACTGACAAAACAATACGGCACTGATACTGATCAGGTTACCTTCCTGCTATACTGTCTTTCTCACGACAAAGTATACTCAGAATTAGTCGTTCCATTTACTATCATTACAGATGGGCAACGTCCTTTAGCAATGACGATGCACAAACGAGTTTTATATTTATAAAAAATGATTTAGTGGTTTAACTGTAGTGAACAACAAACTAGTACCTGGAAACAATTCTCAGAATGAGTACAGATATCTTTCAGATTACTAAATTAAGTTTAAGAAGTCAAACATTCTGAGTAACCCCCGTACTTAAAAAATCCCAAAAAATCAAAGTTGTCAATATAGGAAGGATTATAGAAATTTATTTCCTCCATTAGAGGAGCTTGGTTGGGTGTGCAGGAATGGTGTACAGTCCCATTTGGACATTTGAGAGAAAGTCACACTGCTTCCCACTTAATTCCTTTTGTAAAAATAAGTACTTCCATCAATTATAATTGCTCTTTTGGGAGGTAATTTCCTGTGAATGATGTACTTCTGTGTACATATCTATGTTCTTGTTACAAATCTAATTAGGGTAATGTACTTTGTCTACCATTGCTGAATTTCAATGCCAGCCATTCATCTGTTATTCATAAGATTGCATAATGAATCAGTTACATTATAAACGTTAACTGCAGAAAAATTACAGAGAAGGTAAATAGAACTTTTCTACATGGGGAGTATGTCTGGATTTACAGAGGGCCATATGATAATTTGACTTGTCAATTACTTTCACATTGGCTAGTGCAGCAGTAATTGTGTACATATTTTTAAATGCAAGTGAGTCTCTGCTTGCTATTGGATTATCTCCGATATATTCCAATATGTCAAATTAAAGGTGAACATAATGAATGAACAGGTAAATTAAATTGAAGTCTTTTATTGAAGCTGACAAAAGAATAGAGGAGCATTAGATTAGAACACCTCACGCTGCCGCTGTGTTGTTAAACTGCTTGTCTGACAAAGTTTTAGATGAACAGAAATCTTCTCCAATTAAACATCAGGAAGACTGAAACCAGTCAAAGGTCCCAGCCATAAACTCCATTTCCTAGCCCCTGATTCCATCCCTCTTCCCAATTACTGTCTCAAGCTGAACCAGACTGTTTACAACCTCGGCATCCTATCCGAACCTGAGCTAAGCTTCTGAACCCATAACCTCTCCATCACAAAGACTGCTTACTTCCAACTCTGTAATATCGCCAATCCCTACCCTTGCCTTAGCCCATTGGCTGCTGAAACCCTCATCCATGCTTTTGTTCCCACTAGACTCGACTATTCCAATGCCTACCCAGCCAACCTCCATAAACTTAAGCTAATCTGAAACTCTGTTGCCCATATCCTGACTCGCACTAAATACCATTCACCAATCACTTGGGTTTACTGACCTACATTGGCTCCTGGTCCAAAAACACCTCGAATTTAAAAGTTTTATCCCTGTGTTAAAGTTCCTCCATGAACTCACTCCTCTCTATCTGTAATCCCCTACAACTTTCCAAGATCACTGTGCATCTCCCCGACTTCCTTCATCCCACCATTAATGGTCATTCCTTCACCTATAGGCCCTAAGCTCTGGAATACCCTCTCTAAACCTCTCCACTTCTCTCTTTTAGGCAGTCTTTAAAATCTACCTCTTTAACCATGCTTTTGGTCACCTGTCCTGATATTACCGGCTTTGCTTCAGTGTCAATTTTTTTGTCTGATTACACTCCTATGAAGCACCTTGGCATGTTTTACAATGTTAAAGATGCTATATTAACACAAGTTGTCGTTGTTTACAATGAGCTCATTAACCACATACAGCAAACTTAAGAGTAATTTTGGGCGGCGCAGTGGTTAGCACCGCAGCCTCACAGCTCCAGCGACCCGGATTCAATTCTGGGTACTGCCTGTGTGGAGTTTGCAAGTTCTCCCTGTGTCTGCGTGGGTTTCCTCCGGGTGCTCCGGTTTCCTCCCACATGCCAAAGACTTGCAGGTTGATAGGTAAATTGGCTATTATAAATTGCCCCTAGTATAGGTAGGTGGTAGGGAAATATAGGGACAGGTGGGGATGTGGTAGGAATATGGAATTAGTGTAGGATTAGTATAAATGGGTGGTTGATGGTCGGCACAGACTTGGTGGGCCGAAGGGCCTGTTTCAGTGCTGTATCTCTAAACTAAACTAAACTAATTTATGAGGTTATCAATCCATTATATTGTGCTTTGCCATTAAATATTACCTATTAAAAATAAACAAAGCATAATATATTGGAGGTCGTTTTCAACCTCACCGCCTGGATTGTAACCTGGCAGACCGAATTGCATGCCCACCCAATTTTTCCAGGCAATCTGTTCCTGCTCAGCAAAAATGAAAATTACACCCATTAAATCTACATTCTTTACTGGCCTAGGAAGTCTGTAGCATCTAAATGCAGACTTGGTGCAGAGTGCAATTGGTTTTGAAGTCTATATTCCATTGGATCTCGTGATTGGAAAACAAAGTTTTTAAGAAGCTAGAATAAAATGCCTTGTGTGATAACAGGATAGAACCAATTTATTGAAAAATGTATGTTTCCATTTCATAGTGACTCAGATGATGTTCTTCTGTAGGAACTTCCACACAGTGGGAGAGGTTGCAGACCTACAGGGCTGGATTTTCCTCAAGACAGTTGCAGTGTAGAGGCAGTCCCGCACACAAAATAAGTAGACAGAACTGCCGATACTCTGACCCAAAACTCTTCTGACTTTTCCACCATTTTTGCGAGAGTAGACTGGCTCCACTGCCTGCACATGAGATCTTTGCCCTAATCATAGATAGTTTATAAACTGTGCCTCTGAGATCTTGGTCTTGGACGTCTCAGCCAAGGACAGCTGTTTCTGCCCACTGTGGAGAAAGAGAGCTGTTTTCTCACCATTGTTAGCTTCTTTGGAATAGATTTTAAACACTCCACCAGCCAGCAGGAGCAGTGCATGGGGAGTGGTTGGGGAAGGGGGTTGGAGGAACTAAAATTAGCCATTCCACACTGTTCCCACCCAACAACATTTTATTTGCGCCAACTTTGAAGTTGTCCGAAGCTCCTTTTTGGGGCCTAATTTAATCCTAAAATACAATTAAGTCATCAGCACCATGATGTGAATTTTGCAACGACTCAAGGGGAGTACCAGCCAGTTCCAAATCAAGCCAAAGAAACCTGGTGGGATGCAGAGTGGCCTGAAGAGGTCAAGATAAGGAAAAATGTTATTTTTTGGTAGGATTTCTTAAGGGCGAGGAAGATCAAGAGTGCTCCTTCAGGCTGTGGAAGGAATCCTTGAGATTCTGCTATCCCAGCAACTGTTTGGAACTGCTTCGCCCAGCACTTACCATGATCATTCCCTTGAGGACCCAGTTGCAGCTGGACCCTGCCCCAATTCCCGTTCCCATCCACCGATCTTGACCTCATTCCTGCTGGGAATTCCACATAACAGACGCTTTGCAAATATTAAAATGAGGCCTAACAGTCAAAATCATCCAGGACCCACTTTCTTCATAACATTCCAGGTACACCTCCTGCTTTGGGCTTCCCACGCACCAAGCCCGCTCTCCAATTAAAGCCTTTCCCCTCTCGTCTCAGTGATGCCCTCGTCTCAAGTGTGTGTATCTGGATTCGTGCATTAGCAAGCACGGTGACACGACAGAGGGGGTGAATCAGTAAGTTCAGATCCGCGAAAGACACAAAAGTCATTTTTCTGAGCAAGGTTCTCTCTAACTGGTGAGCCAGAAGACAAACAGGAAATTACAGAATGTCTAAAAACATTTTAATTGAGTAAGCATCTCATCCCTTACTAATCTCATCCAGACATCTGACCTTCAAATTCTCCATCTCCTGCAACGTTTCCTCGTGCCTGCCCAGGAATTATAGTTTACTCCTCATGTCTTTTGAAGGGTAATGTTAGCCATTCCACCACCAATTTTTTTGAGAATATACAGACCAAGCCACCAAAGTGTGGCAAGGAGATAGAGGAGAAAACTTGCAGGCAAATTACATGAAGATGCAAGAACTATATAGAGTAGCAATAATCAGGAACTTCAATTATTCTAATATAGACTGGGAAGAGTGGGTAGCAGTGTAAAGGGCAAAGAGGGGAGGTATTCTTGAAATGTGTACAAGAGAAATTGTTTCATCATCAGCGTGTTCCCAGCCCATCAAGGAAGGAAGCAATGCTGGATCTAGTTCTGGGGAATGAAGTGAGCACATTTCAGTGGGGGAACATTTGGGTTTAGAATAGTTATGGAAAAGGACAAGGAACAAATAAAACATCAAGACACAACTAGAAGAGGGTGAATTTTCGGCTATTGAAAAGGGACCTGGCCAGCCTGATTGGAATTAAAAGCTGGTAGGCAAAATTGTAATTGAACAATGGGAGGCCTTCAAAGAGGAGATAATTTGGAAATAGAGTAGGCCCATTCCCATAAAGGTGAAAGGAAGGGTATCCAAAGCTTAAAGCTTTCTAGATGACTAAAAATATACGCTAAAAATTCGATCGCAGCTGTTTACAGGCACAGGCAGATTGTGAATCGTGTCATGCTGTGTCTCATTTGAATGAGTTCAACCTGTAGCCGAGCACAACCCACGCTGCTAGCTGGCTGCAGGCTCAACAAGGGACCTAAGAATGTGTTCCTGCTAACCTCCAGCTCCTAAAGGCAGCCTGACCCTCTTAAAGGAACGCCACACTGAATGAAGAGAGACTGCTGCTGACTGTTAGTGCTGCAACTACAGAGAAGGGAAATGGAGCACCAAGGCAAAGAGAGGGCTCTCAGGTTCACATACGCTGTGCTGGTGGTCTTAGTCACGGAGGTGAACAGGAGGAAAGAGGTCATGCTTCCACTGAGGAGCCAAGATGCCCTCAAGAATCGTCTTCAAAGGAATGGGAATAGGTGGCCAAGGTCAACTCCAGGTGTCTGGTCCCAAGGACTTGACAACAGTGGTGGAAGAAAGTTCATGAACTCACGTGGGTGATCAAGGTCAAAGGACATCATACCCACCGCACCACAAACCTCTCATGCTAGTCAATACACAACACCCCCGTCACTCACCCATCAGCAGTCCCTAGCACTCAGGACTCACGCCTAACTTTCAGATACTTCACCTCACCCCCACACATCTTCCCATGATGCCAGCTTCTCACCCACCTCTCACTGCCTCCACGTACCCCTAGCTATTCAGCTATGGCAGGCACGTCATCCAAAAACAGTGCAAAACAATCACTAGCATTCTGCCCTCTCTCTTGCAGAATAAGGCTTCCCACAATAGAAGGGAGCAAAGCCAAAATGGCAGAGGACAGGCACTCTTTCATCTGCTGAGCCTGGTGGAGGAGATGGATGTTAGCATCATGGGGCCAGCTACTACAGAGCCCCTATCATCCGGCATTGCCGAAAGCATTCAGGATGGCTGTATGTTCCTACCTTATGCCCCTTCTCATCGCACCCCACACTCATCCTGCTATCTGGTATGATGGGCAAGCTGGAGATGGTGTGGCTGTGGACCTCATGCTTTACATCTCACCATCAGCACACCACCCTCCCAACCCCAAAACTCCCTTCTGATTTTATGCCTTCAGATAACAGAGAATTGCCACCTGTTCAACCACCATTTTCGCTGGGAAAATGCTAGAATCTATTCTAAAGGATGTGATAAATGGACACTTGGATATTAATGATTTGATTGGGCATAGTCAACATGGATTTATGAACGGGAAATCATGTTTGACGAACCTGTTGGAATTTTGTGAGGATGTTAACAACAGAATTGATAAAGGGAGTCGGTTGACGTGGTATATTTGGATTTTCAAAAGGCCTTTGATAAAGTCCCCCACAGGAGGTTGGTTAGCAAAATTAAAGCACATGGGATAGGAGGTAATATACTGGCATGGATTAAGGATTGGTTAACAGGCAGAAAACAGAGAGTAAGAATAAATGGGTCATTCTCACGTTGGCAGGTTGTGACTAGTGGGGTATCGCAGGGATCAGTGCTTGGACCCCAGCTGTTCACAATATATATCAATGATTTGGATGTGGGGACCAAATGTAGTATTTCCAAGTTCACGGATGACACAAAACTAGGTGGGAACGTGTGTTGTGAGGAAGATGCAAAGTGACTTCAAGGGGATTTGGACAGACTTAGTGAGTGGGCAAGAACATGGCAAATGGAATATAATGTGGAAAAATGTGAGGCTATCCACTTTGGTAGGAGGAATAGATGTGCTGAGTATTTCTTAAATGGTAAGAGATTAGAAAGTGTAGATGTACAAAGGACCTGGGTGCCCTTGTCAATAAGTCACTGACACTAACATGCAGGTGCAGCAAGCAATTAGGAAAGCTAATGGTATGTTAGCCTTTATTGCAAGAGGATTTGAGTACAGGAGTAGTGAAGTCTTGCTTCAATTATGTAGAACCTTGGTTAGACCACACCAGGAGTACTGTGTGCAGTTTTGGTTCCCTTACCTCAGGAACAATATTACTGCCATAGAGGGAGAGCAACAAAGGTGCACCAGACTTGTTCACAGAATGATGGGACTGTCCTGTGAAGAGAGATTGGGGAAACTGGGCCTGTATTCTCTAGAGTTTCGAAGAATGAGAGATGATCTCATTGAAACCTACAAAATACTTCAAGGGTTAGACAGGGTAGATGCAGCGAAGATGTTTCCCCTGGTTGGGGAGTCTAGAACCAGGGGACACAATTTCAAAATAAGGGGGAAGCCACTTAGGACAGAGATGAGGGAAAATGTCTCTATTCAGAGGGTTGTGAATCTTTGGAATTCTCTACCCCAGAGGACTGTGGAAACTCAGTCATTGAGTATGTTTAAAGCAGAGATTGACAGATTTCTAAATACAAATGACATAAGAGGATACGAGGATAGTGTGGGAAAAAGGCATTGAAGTGGATGATTAGCCATGATCATAATGAATGGCAGGACTAAATGGCCTACTCCTGCTCCTATGTTCCACAGCTTCTCCACGAGCAAGAGATAGCACAACACCATAGCATCAACAAAGAAGCACAGTCACTTGATTGGACACACAGCCACCAGCTCAGACACTGGAACGACGCGGACTTTAGAGGCTAGTATAGAGCCGGGATTTGCACCTGGTGAATCACTGAGCACTAGTGGGCTGCAGCCAGATGAGAGGAAAAGATAGCTCATATGCCAACTCTCCCCAAGGTGAGGTCGCAAATATATTCTGCTACAGGGAATACAGATGAGGACATTGATGGGGTGGCAAACAGGAGAATGCTGATGAAGATGCACACAGAGATGCTTGTTCCAACGGCAGGCCTGCCAGACAGCCTCCTGTCACTGTCAAGGGGCTTTGAGGAGTCTGGCTCCAACATGGCAGAGAGCTTGGAGCCCATCGTTTCCACCATGAAAGTGGTGGCTAATCCATGACAGTGCTTCTGGACCCGGCTGTGTTGCATCTTTGGATGGCCACTGTCTCAGATTCCCCTGCAGCACTGGTGGAAGCCACCCAACCTCTCAGTGCTGCAGTGGTAACTCAGAAGGAGGTCGTGAGATCCATGCTTACTGCCACGCCAGTTCAGACTGCTGCCATCATGGGTGTGATCTCAGTACTCAAAGGAGCTAATCCCCTAATCAAGATAGGTTTGTGATTACTCTCAAGGTGCCGCATGTTATGTTTTGACCAGGACTGCTCCTTTCTTGCAATTAATCGTTTTAGGAATGTCTGGAAAGCATACACACTGGAAGGCGTCAATTACATGCGTTCAGGTTATATACGAATTGGACAATTTGGAAATCTGATTATCACAGAAGGAAAAGAAACTATCATCTTACAGTTAAACCTATTCCACACTATAAGAAAGATCATCTGGATAGGCAAGAAAAGAATTTAACCAGGATGGTTGTACCTGTTATGTGTTTTCTTCATCAGTTCATAGAGTTTGTGATCATAGAAAAAGCGGTCTACTTTGGTAACAAGGTTCCGAAATTCTAGCCATTTCATCATCTGAAAGATGGAGATGGTTATCAGACATTATAATGCTATTCTACTTACATTATTAAGATACAGGACTCTAGTCAAATATTGTGTTGTATTTCCAGTTCTTCATCTCATTTTGATCTTTAATACACTGAATATAAATGATTACCCCTGAAGCATTACCCCTGAAATAATCAAGAGTGCCAAGCCTGCTATACTCTCAGCACTACATGAACTGCTATGCCTGTGCTGGGGCGAGGGAGCAGTACACCAGGACATGCGCGATGCCAACATCATCACCCTCTATAAAAACAAAGGTGACCGCGGTGACTGCAACAACTACCGTGGAATCTCCCTGCTCAGCATAGTGGGGAAAGTCTTTGCTCGAGTCGCTCTGAACAGGCTCCAGAAGCTGGCCGAGCGCGTCTACCCTGAGGCACAGTGTGGCTTTCGTGCAGAGAGATCGACCGTTGACATGCTGTTCTCCCTTCGTCAGATACAGGAGAAATGCCGTGAACAACAGATGCCCCTCTACATTGCTTTCACTGATCTCACCAAAGCCTTTGACCTCGTCAGCAGACGTGGTCTCTTCAGACTACTAGAAAAGATCGGATGTCCACCAAAGCTACTAAGTATCATCACCTCATTCCATGACAATATGAAAGGCACAATTCAACATGGTGGCTCCTCATCAGAGCCCTTTCCTATCCTGAGTGGTGTGAAACAGGGCTGTGTTCTCGCACCCACACTTTTTGGGATTTTCTTCTCCCTGCTGCTTTCACATGCGTTCAAATCCTCTGAAGAAGGAATTTTCCTCCACACAAGATCAGGGGGCAGGTTATTCACTTGAATAGTTCCAGAATGAGAGATTACAGCTGCATGGACAGAATACAGAAGCTGGGATTGCTGTTTATAAAGCAGAAAAGGCTAAGAGGAGATTTGATAGAGGTGTTTAAAACACTAAAGGGTTTAGCTGGAGTAAATAAAGAGAAACTTTCCAACAGCAGAGGGTCGATAACCAGAAGGCACAGATTTATGGAGACTGGTAAGACAACCAGTGGCAGCATGAGGAAAAACTTTTTTTTACATAAAAAGTGATTATGATTTGGAATGCACTGCCTAATAGGGTGATGAATACAGATTCAATAGTCGCTTTCAAAAGGAAATTGGGTAGATACTTGAGGGAGAAAAAATTGCACGGTTATGGGGAAAAGAAGAGTGGGGGAGAAGGGCTAACTGTGATGCTCTTCGAAAGAGCCAGCAGACTCAATGCGTTGAATGACCTCCTTCCCTGTTGTACTATTCGATGATTCTATGAAGGCAATGGCTGACAACCAAAACATTGCACACCTTATATATAGTAACTGCAAGGCATTAATTTCTTACCTGCGACCGCAGTAGAGCACTTATTTTTGAATCTGTTGCATTCATTTTCCTGTTCATGCTAAAAAGCAGAAACAACCCTTTAATCTTCTTTGTGTGAATAGAATTAGATACATTTTGTTCATGAGAATATTAATTGCTTTTTGTCTAATGTTCATAAAGGAACAACTGATAAGTGCAGAATTATGGAACATTTTCCCATTTCTAGAACCACCATCTAGCAGTACAGTTAGAGGTTTTTATTGGTCAGATGCAATATAAACTTTCAAACTCTTCCAAAGTAGGTTTATAAGAACCAACACGATATAACACTGTACGTACTCTACATTATACCACTGTGCCTATGAAAATGCCCAACCCTTGAACAGCAATAGCATACATAACTTAATTTGTAAGTTTGAGAAGTACAAAAGTGTGTCAGAATGCCAAATTAATGGCAAATATATAGAAAAGTTTTGTACTGAGTGTTTTTGTCCAACGGAACCAGAGCTGGCATTCCTTTCAATTATCCTCCTTTCTCCAATGGTTGTTGTGACACGCATCACCCCATCTGTCTGCATTAAATTCCATTTAGTGCAGAGATGAAAAGACACCGTTAAAATAAATTGTACCATTCACTCCACCTTTAGCTACACAATGACAAAAACTGAAGCATTCATCTTTAAAAAGGGATCTCACCATCACTACCCTTTTTCAAGAGAACTCACAGAAGAATGAGTAATTTGAACATTTATTTGTTTGGTTCCATCCCTTCAGAACATTTTGAAGGTTTATATTGAATTAGCGATTGTTGAAATCAGAGAAGTTACTGAACCCAATGCAGCAAAGGAGTACTTCAGCAGCATGCAAACAAAGCTTCTTTCAGAGTGTCAGGCTCAATAGCACTCTAATGCAATCCCCAATACATTATCAGCACTTCATACAAAAATACTGTTTGCAGAAAAGGCCAAAATGGTTAAAAGGATGTTGCTAAAATTTTTTTGCATTAATTTGATTTTCACAGAGGAAGAGAAAGGAATCTGAATAGTAACACTCACTCCAATGTACGATGAAATGTAAAAATTAGGGACACCCAAGGTACTTGCATCAGGTGTCCTTTCTCTGCAGGTGTCCTTATTTTCAAAATGGTCATGGCATGTATAATAAACCAAATGAGGCAAATATCCCAGGATTGGCTGTATCTCCTGCAGCATTCCTCATTTCTTTTTGCCCTCGCCTGGGACTGTGTCTAATTCTGTAGCCCTGCCAGCAGGGTGTGATTTTAGTTCTATTTTTCTGTTCATTGGGTTTCTCAGTTTATTGGGTTTCCCAGTTCATTGCCATCCTGATCCTGGAATCTGCTACTTTGGCAGTCTGCACAGAGTGAATTAGCTGCAGAGGGGAGAGGTGCCTGGGAGATCCCAGCCAAATTGGAGGGATTAACGTCCTGCAGGCCCCTGTCTGTGACCCTCTCTCTCCATGTGCTGCAACTGCTAATGTTTAAGTGCTGTGGGACTGGTAGGGGGCTGTTAGCAGTTCAGCAGCACCTGACATACTAGTGGACTGAGACGTGATCCTCCAATCGCAACTTTACTTTCCTCTGTGCTCCCCAGCCGCTCGCAAGTTTTGGGTTGGGTTTTGAGTGCTTAGCTTGCATGTCGGGCCCGTTGCTCGCACTCTGACCAGAACTTTCACACTCTGCACCCGTTCTCCTCTGCTCTGCACTTAATAATGTTTTAGTGTCAGTTGTAGCTCAGTTGGTAGCACTCTCACCTCTGAGGCAGAAGGTAGTGGGTTCATGTCCCACTCCAGAGACTTGAGCACAAATGCTAAGCTGACACTCCAGCACTATACTCAGTACTGAGGTTGTGCTGCATTGCTGGAGGTGCTGTCTTTCTGATGAAACAGTAAACTGAGGCCCCGTCTACTCTCTCAGGTGGACCTAGAAGATCCCATGACACTATTTTGAAGAAGAACAATATTTTCCTTTAATCAACATCTCTTAAAAAAAAGTTATCTGGTCATTTTGACATTGCTATTTGTGGGAGCTTGCTGTGTGCATATTGGATACCATGTTTCCTACACTGTAACAGTGACTACAATTCAAAAGTACTTCATTGGCTGTAAAGCACTTTGGGACATCCTGAGGTCTTGAAAGACGCTATATAAATGCAAGTTTTTCTTCATTTTTAAATTATTAATACTTGATGGTATTTGACAAGAATAGAAAAAAATGGATTCCGCTCCCTGAATTTGGATGATGCACTGCTCGACAGACTGAAGTTTGAAGAACTACCTGGTTTGGGGAACTCTGGTTGGAGGCATTCCTAGAGTTTTGATCACATGATGTTCCTACCACATGATATCTGACCATGTGATGCATTGAGCACATGGCTATTACAAATGTTACTGCATTTATCTTACAAAAGGTTGAGGTCCCTACACTTGAGTATACTTTGCTCATGGTTTTTTACCAGCAGCTGCTGTGAGAAGTTACAAGAACTAGAAGGCAAAGAGGGGTAACCAAGAAGCTACAGCACAATATAGGAGGCAGTCTAGTACCCCTGGTGCTGTCTCTCCCGTAACCCCATATCCTTTTATGTTCCTTATTTACCTCCTTCTTGTTTATATTAACTATTGGTCGCCACCTCAATAGCCACATGTCTAATAGTGCTCAGTTTAAGAAACTTCCTCCTGCCTTCACCATTGATTCTTCCACATTTACTGGCTGCTCCTCTCTCTGTGCTGCTCCCACTCCATGTTGTTGCTGCTGCTCCTGACTCTGCAAACAACGATGGTGCCCACTACCACCTCATTCTCTTCCCCATCCTCTGCTCGAGACCCTATCTCCTGATTCCTAGTCCCCTTCTCTTCGACTCCCATAGACTATTCCCCAGTATCCAGCTCATTCCATCCCTGATTTCAGAGCCTCCCCCAATTTCAAAAACGCCCAAATGCTGAGAGCCCAAAAATATATTTCGGAGTTCCCTCCCCCATTTCAGAGATGCCCAATTGCTGAGAACCCCATTTCAAAGACCCCTAACGTTGAACCATCGCCCACGATTTCATAGTTCTCCAAATGCTGAGACACCCCATTTCAGAACCACCCCCCCCCCCCCCCCCCACATTTCAGAGATTCCTGATTTCACAGTCCCACCACAAATGCTGAGGCCACCCCCCCAATTTCAGCCTCTCTCCTGAAAGTCAACACCCACGATTCCCGACTCTCCAGACACCTCCTGACTGCGTTTCACACAGTCTCAGATCTCTGCAGCAGTGGTCAGTTGAAAGTGAGTGGGGAGGGCAGAAATGTAATGCAATAATCACCATAAAAAATTCAATGATATCTTAGGCTGCTAGAGGCAGCACCCTGGAAACCCCTGACCCACTTCAGGAGAGTACCAGTCATTCCTGGAGCGTTGGGAAACCTATGCCCAGTGTAGATTGTGTCTTTTTTGGAATGGGGAATTCTTTACCCAGCATCCAAAGTGGTAGCAAAAAAAAAAAATCTATGCCTGGGATCGCGCCATATAAGCATTCAATCCCAGAGGTTTCTGCTGCAATGGATACTAGGTAAAGAGATCCCCATTCCACAAATCTATATCCCTTTGTAGCCTCACGTCCTCTTCACAACTCACTTTCCTACCTACCTTTGTGTCATCAGCAAATTTAACAACCATACCTTCAGTTCCTTCATCCAAGTCATTTATATAAATTGTAAAAAGTTGAGGTCCTAGCACTGATCCCTGTGGCACACCACTCGTTACATCTTGCCAACCAGAAAGTGATCCATTTATGCCTTCTAGAGCATAGAGCATAGAACATTACAGCGTAGTACAGGCCCTTCAGCCCTCGATGTTGCGCCGACCTGTGAAACCATCTGACCCTACACTATTCCATTTTCATCCATATGTCTATCCAATGACCACTTAAATGCCCTTAAAGTTGGCGAGTCTACTACTGTTGCAGGCAGGGCGTTCCACGCCTCTACTACTCTCTGTGTAAAGAAACTACCTCTCACATCTGTCCTATATCTATCACCCCTCAACTTAAAGCTATGTCCCCTCGTGTTTGCCATCACCATCCGAGGAAAAAGGCTCTCACTATCCACCCTGTCCAGCCCTCTGATTATCTTATATGTCTCTATTAAGTCACCTCTTCTCCTCCTTCTCTCTAACGAAAACAACCTCAAGTCCCTCAGCCTTTCCTCGTAAGACCTTCCCTCCATACCAGGCAACATCCTAGTAAATCTCCTCTGCACCTTTTCCAAAGCTTCAACATCCTTCCTATAATGCGGTGACCAGAACTGTACGCAATACTCCAGGTGCGGCCGCACCAGAGTTCTGTACAGCTGCAGCCTTCTGTTTCCTGTTAGCTAGCCAATCATCTATCCATGCCAATATGTTACCTCCAATACCACTAACTTTTATTTTCCGCAATAAACTTTGATGTGGCACCTTATCAAATGCCTCCTGGAAATCTAAGTACAGTACATCCACCGGTTCCCCTTTAGTCACAGCACATGTCACTTCTTCAAAGCACTCCAATAAATTGGTTAAACATGATTTCTCTTTCACAAAACCATGTTGACTCTGCCGGATTACCTAGAAATTTTCTAAAGGACCTGCCATAACATCTTTAATGATAGCTTCTAACATTTCCCTATGACAGATGTTAAGCTAACTGGCCTGTAGTTTCCTGTGTTCTGTCTCCCTCCCTTTTTGATTAAGGAGTTACATTCACTATTTTCCAATCTATTGGAACCTTCCCGAACGTAGGGAATTTTGGAAAATTAAAACCAACGCATCAACTATCTCACAAGCCACTTCTTTTAAGAGCCTAGGATGAATTCCATCAGGACCCGGGGACTTGTCAGCCAGCAGCTCTAAAAATTTGCTCAGTACTACTTCCCTGGTGATTGTAATTTTCTTGAGTTCTTCCCTCCCTTCCATTTCTTGATTTACAGCTATTTCTGGAATGTTACTTGTATCATCTATAGTGAAGACCAATGCAAAATACCTGTTCAATTCATCTGCCATCTCCTTATTATCCATTATTAATTCCCCAGACTCACTTTCTATAGGACCAATGCTCACTTTGTTAACTCTTTTTTTAAATAGCTATAGGAACTCTTACTATCTGTTTTTATATTTCTAGCTAGCTTTCTCTCGTACTCTAACTTTTCCCTCCTTATTAAACTTTGTCATGCTTTGTTTTTTTTTTAATATTCTGTCCAACCTTCTGATCTGCCAGCCATCTTTGTGCAATTATATACTTTTTCTTTAAAGTTTGATATCATCTTTAGTTCACCAAGGATGGCGGGTCCTCCCCTTGTTTTTTCATTCTCATTGGAATGTACCTATTCTGTGTATTCTGAAATGTCCCCTTAAATGTCTGCCACTGCATTTCTATTGACCTACCCCTTAACCTAATTTGCCAGTTCACTTTAGCTGGCTCTGCTTTCATGCCCTCATAATTGCCCTTATGCAACTTTAAAATATTAGTCTCAGACCCACTCTTCTCTCCCTCAAACAGAACGTAAAATTCAATCACATTATGATCGCTGCTGCCCAGGGGCACCTTCACTTTGAGGTCATTAATTAATCCTATCTCATTGCACAATACCAGGTCTAGTATAGCCTGCTCTCTGGTTGGCTCCAGAATGTGCTGTTCCAAAAAACTATCCCAAAAACATTCTATGAACTCATCTAGGCTATCTTTGCACATCTGATTTTTTCCAGTCTATATGTAGATTAAAACCCCCCGATTATCACCATACATTTCTGATAAGCACCCATTATTACTTCCTTTATACCCCATCCTACCATGTTGTTACTGTTACGGGACCTGTACATCACTCCCATAAGTGATTTATTGCCTTTATCATTTCCTATCTCTACCCAAACTGCTTCTACATCCTGGCTTCCTGAACTTAGGTCATCCCTCTCTATTGTGCTAATACCATCATTAAGTAACAGAGCCACCCCTCCACTTGTTCCTAGCTTCCTGTCCATCCTAGATGTCATGTACCCTTCAATATCCAGGTCCAAATCCATGTTATCTTGCAGCCATTTCTCTGTAAAGGCTATCAGATCATAGTTATTTATTTTTATTTGCATTGTCAGTTCATCTGTTTTGTTTCGAATGCTACCTACATTCAGATACAGAGCCTTTAATTTTGTTCTTTTATTTTTGTAACCTCTAACCTTGTCTGCTGATTTACCCTTAGATTTGTACTCAATGTCCCTTCCTGTCATGGTCTGTTTATCTTTTCCTGTATCAATACCTTTCTCTCTTACCTTGTCTCTACTCTTTGATTTACCACACCTTCCCAAATTTGATTCCTTGCCCCCACTATTTAGTTTAAAACACACTCTACTTCCCTAGTTATGCGGCTCGCTAGAACACTGGTCCCAGCACTGGTTCAGGTGTAGACTGTTATATCTCGTTTCAGCCCCCACTTTCCCCAGTACTGGTGCCAGCTAGTGCCCCACGAACTGGAGTCCACTTCTACCACACCAGTCTTTGAGCCATGCATTCATTTCTCTAATCTTATTTGCGCTATGCCAATTTTCATATGGCTCAGGTAATAATTCAGAGACTATTACCTTTGAGGTTTGCTTCTCAATTTGGTGCCTAGCTCCTCATACTGTCTGTGCAGAACCTCTTTCCTTGTCCTATGTCGTTCGTACATGGAACACGACGAGTGGATCCTCCCCCTCCCACCGTAAGTTCCTCTCCAGCCCTGAGCAGATGTCCCTAATCCTGGCACTGGGCAGATAACACAGCTTTCTGGAGTCACGCACTTTGCTGCAGAGAACAGTGTCAATCCCCGTCACTATACTGTCCCCTACTACCACTATTTTCCTTTTGCTCCCCCCCGCTTGAACGGTTTCCTGTACCATGGTCAATCTGCTCATCCACACTACAACCCTCACTCTTGTCCATACAAGCTGCAAGTACCCCAAACTTGTTGTCCAATTGCAAAGGCTGAGGCTGCTCCACTCCCACCTTCCCGATCCCCTTACCTGCCCTGACTCACAGTCACACCCTACTGTCCCTGATCAAATCAGACGACCCTATCCTAAGGGGTGTGGCTGCCTTCTGGAACAAACTGCCCAGTAACTTACCCCTTCCCTGATGCATCGCATTGTCCACAGCTCGGCCTCGAGCTCATCTACTCTGAACCAAAGTTCAAGCCACAGACACTTACCCACAGACATAGTTGCCATGGATTGCCGTGGCATCTAGAAGCTCCCACATACTGCAGTCATGACACATCACTTGTCCTGCCATCTATATTGTGTCAATCAAATTAAATTTATTTTTCTTATTTTATTGTTCCCCTTCTTACTGAACTCTCTCATTTACCAAACTCCCTTCTTCACACACTGGGCACTCCAGCAGCACACAGAGACCCTTGAATTTATACTCTCTGAAAACAATGATGAATCCATTTGCTGGAGCTCAGAAACCAGTTTAAGCTAGCTACCTAATTAACTAGCTACAGCTACTCTCAGAGAGCTTGTATATCCCTGTTTAAAACTGTCAGAAACTTAACTTGCCTCTTAACTTAAAGAGTAATTTTAGTTAATTAATAAATGTATCAATGCAACAGTAGGAATGAAATAATTCTGTAGATGGACCTTTACGATATTGGCACCAAATTATGCACATTGGAGATCTGAGTTTCTAGCAGAGTTACTTGTCATCAACCATTAAGAACTTACAAATTATGCGAGAAGTTTTCTCCCAGCATTCCACCTTTCATCAGGTTAGGCAAACCATTTTGAATCAACCACATAAGAGCAATGATTAGCATTGTTTAGCACCATTATACAGGAAAATAGCTTTTTTCCCTTAAAGGAAACAAACTTTTCAACAATCATTAGTGGAAGCTTCATAGCCTAGAACCAGAAAGGAATATTTAGCTGTTGCAGTGGTGAATTTCTTTCTGCAATAGCATTAATACTCAGCTCTGGCAGATCCACAATCCACATACAGAAAGACACGCCTGGATGAGACCACCAAATGGGACAACATTGCATACAGAAGGCCAAGTAGGAATTGCATGACATAAAGAAAGCAAAATCTAGCTTTTAATTGGGTAGCAAGCAAGACTGCAGAGGTTAAGCTTTCAATATTAACTAAAGACAATGTTGTGGATTTGTTTAGCCTGGAAAGTGTGGAGCAAGTAACAGAAGTCACAAAGTGTGTACTTGACTGAAACTTCAATGTACAAAGCTGGTTTAGAGAGTCAGAAACAGAAGTCCCAGACCTGAAACCAATTTGAAGATGCATAACACTAATTACCCAATATTATGGCCACCGTGCGCACTATGGTGGGTTGGATAGGATTGTGGCATGCATCTTATAAAAGACCTCCACATCTGTACGCACATCAGAGAGACAGGAACTTTCATCTCACATTCATAATATGCTGGGCCAACATTTGGTTTCACTATGAGCTTCACTGACCCAAGGAGTAAACAACAGTTATTGTTCCAAAATACTCTAGGTTCTACAGGGGGGGGTCTACTCTCCTGGAACAGCTTGTGGTTAAAGCTAGGTTTTCTTCAAGAAATAATAGTTAAAAATCGATATAACTCCTCAGAGTTTAAATAAAATCTGTTTTTAAAAAATGAGAAAAAACCTATTAAACCATAAATCTGTGCCATAGTTTTTTTTAATAAAAAAGATACAATTGATGACTCATTCTTTGAGCCCAATAAGGATTTGGCTGTAGCAGATCCTGAATAAGCCCGCAAGCAGTTTCATGCCTTTCTAGCATTCTCCTTGAAAGCAACAATCTGAACTGCCCCAAACTTCTCTCTTATTGGCCTATCCACCCAGCATATCCACTGGACACTAAATTAACCAATCTCCTTCCCATTCCACTATCCCACCCATCACTGCCCTATGGACTCTACCAGCAGATCAACAACCACCATCCCTCTCTGCATTTCCATCCAGAATGCCTGTTCACACATCAATATGGCCCTTGCATATATGATCTTACTATGGGTGTGCATTACCCCTTACTAAAGCCTCCCTGCCTGATTATTCACCATCTACCCAGCCCAAACCACCATAGTGGCAGCATGGCCCTTCTCACGAAGTCGTGCCTTGGTTTCTCCCCTAACTCCTTCAAACATGTTCTCCGCCTTCGAGCACTTCAATTCCTTTAAAGTCTTCATTGTCTGCTACCCATGTCAGGCCAGCCCACAGGTTTTAACTCAATATATCCTCCCTCCTTTCCCCCTCAGCCTCTGCACTGAGAAACTCTTCATCCTCAATTTCAATGTCCATGTATAATACTTTTGCCCCTCTCTTCTGAATTCACTGCCCTCCTGTGTTCCCAAAACCTCTCTTTTCACATGAACTCGACCATCCATATTTATGACCACAATCTCAACCTCACCATCGCCCAAGGAATTTCTAATCATCTGATTTCAATCACTGACAAGGCCATTTTCCAACCATTTTCTTGTATTCCTCACCATCCACATCCCCCGACCCCCTTCCAACCCCACTATCTTGCAGCGTCAGCTGTGGCTCAGTTGATAGCATTCTCACCTTGAGTCAGAAGGTTGTGAGTTCAAGTCTCACTCCAGGAGTTGGAGACAAAAATCAAGACTCCAGTTCAGTACTGAGGGAGTACTGCACTATCGGAGGTGCTGTTTCTCAGATGAGACATTAAAGCTAAGGCCTCCATCTGCCCTCACAGGTGAATGTAGAAGATCCCATGGCACTATTTCGAAGAAGAGCAGGGGAGTTATCCCCTGTGGACCAATATTTACCCTGTCAATTAACATCACAAAAACAGATTATTGGGTCATTATCACATTGTTGGGGTTTGTTGTACACAAATTGGCTGCCATGTTTCCTACAACAGTGCTTATACTTCAGAAGTACTTCATTGGTTGTAAAGTGCTTTGGAATGTCTGGCGGTCATGAAGGGTGCTATAAAAATGCACGACTTTTTTTCCTCCCTGGAAAAACTCTCCCACAACTTCTAACTGTCAAGTCTTTAGCACTCAATTCACCACAACACATCTGCTGTTGTTAATTTGTTCCGCCATTTCTGCACTTCCAATTTTGATCCCATTCTGATTATTCCCCCAGTACTTTCTTTGTCAAGTTCAAGGAACATAGACTTGATGGTATCTGGCACAAAACAAACGTGGCCATCCATCGCCAGATCTGACTTGACCATAACAATCTCAGCTCGGCCACACACTCCTCCAAAACCACTCAGTACTCTAGGATAATCTGGAGAACAAAGATAACCCCTGGCTTTTTTGCTCCATCCACTAGCAACCATCTCCGTAAACGCTTCTCCCATGCCCTCACCACTAACAACAAAAAACTGGGAACTCATGGATTTTTTTTGAGGCTTACTTCGTGGTCTGCAGTGAACACCCTTGCTTCACCACTGACCACAAACTCCGGGCCAATGTTTTTTTAAACTAGCACAAAAGTTCACGGAAACTCAATTTGCATTGGTCTTAATTTGCACTTGAAATTCCTCAATCTTTTGCATTGGTTTGGGAGAATTGTGCTGGAAATACGGGTGCAACCAAGTAGAAACTCTACATGCAAGTCTAATTTGACTCTACTGTTATGTAAGTATTTTGCAATCTCTCTAGTGAGAATTTCACCTTTATCCCCATGCAGTGGTACTATAACTGTAGCATACTTTACTGCTGGGCATTCCCAGCATGGAACTGAAGTGATGTCATCAGGCTGTCCAAGCAGCCAATCGTATTACAGGATTTTCACAGACGCCCAACCAGCAAACAAAAAGCAGTAAAATAAAATCACTTAAAAAATTTACAGAAAGCAAATTAAAGATTGGGACAAATGCATTGGGTGAAGGTGAAAGTTAAAATATTTTGAAAAATGTATTAGATTGTTTTTAAAGCTAGTCTAACAATTCTACTAATTAATCATTTAACAGCACTCCAGGAATATAAAATTATTTTTTCAGGGCCAGTTTCATTGCTCATCAAATTTTATAAATCACACCTCCGTTAAAAACCCAGTTACACCTGACTGAGCAAGGTACAAGTTTTTATGGGGTTTCTGGCAGTGATGTGGGAGTGGGAAAGTTGAAATTCTTGCTGATTTCAATGATTGTCAGCTTGGGGCAGGGGGAGATCCGCAGCACAGCCTGTGGCAGAGCACTGAGTGACAGACCGCAGTTTAAGGATTTTCACACTAATCTGTGCATGCCCGACATTCTGAAGTTTCGGCCAGTTTCACAAAGGTAATGAAAGTAAATGCTGACAGTTCGCTGTCAATGCTTCCCACACCCACAAAATCTGGGCCATTATGCAGGAAGCTGGCCTGGCCCACAAAATCGGCCACACCCCCACATCTGTCTGATAAAAGGTCACAGACCTGAAACGTTAATTCTGCTTCTCTCCTCTACAAATGCTGCCTGACCTGCTGAGTATTTCCAGTACTTTCTGTTTTTATCCCAGATCTAATTAATCGCTATTGGGAGCTTCTGCTAAATGTGCCATTTGCAGGACTTTGAGGAGACACTTAAAGTTAAGTTTTTTGTTTTAGGTACATGTGCACTAATAGGCACCTTTTGAAAGTTTTTAAGTATTAGAAAATGTTTAATTTACTAAGAAACGGAGTAATGTACACCAAGGAAACTAGAAGTAATAACAAGAAATGCTGGAACCACTCAGCAGGTCTGGCAGCATCTGTGGAAAGAGAAGCAGAGTTAACGTTTCGGGTCAGTGATCCTTCTTCGGAACTGACAAATATTAAAAATGTCACAGGTTATAAGCAAGTGAGGTGGGGGTGGGGCAAGAGATAACAAAGGAGAAGGTGTAGATTGGACAAGGCCAAAAGGTCATGGAGCAAAGGCAAACAATATGTTAATGGTGTGTTGAAAGACAAAGCATTAGTACCGAAGAGGTGTTAAGGGACTGAATATTGAACAGCAGCAAGTGCAAACATGAAAAAAAGTGGGTAAGCAAACTGAACAAACTAAGATGAAATGAAATAAATGCAAAAAAAGGTTGTAAAAAATGTAAAAAAGAAAAACAACTAAAAATGAAAGTAAAATGGGGGGGCTATCATGCTCTGAAATTATTGAACTCAATGTTCAGTCCAGCAGGCTGTAGTGTGCCTAATCGGTAGATGAGATACTGTTCCTCGAGCTTGCGTTGATGTTCACTGGAACACTGTAGCAATCCCAGGACAGAGATGTGAGCATGAGAGCAGGGGGAGTGTTGAAATGACAAGCAACCGGAAGCTCAGGGTCCTGCTTGCGGAGGTGTTCCACAAAACGGTCACCCAGTCTGTGCTTGGTCTCCCCAATGTAGAGGAGACCACATTGTGAGCAGCGAATACAGTATACTACATTGAAAGAAGTACAAGTAAATCGCTGCTTCACCTGAAAGGAGTGTTTGGGGCCTTCCCTTCCCTTCCTCGACTTCTCTGTCTCCATCTCTGGGGATAGGTTGTCTACTAATATCCATTATAAGCCCACCGACTCCCACAGCTACCTCGACTACACTTCTTCACACCCTACCTCCTGTAAGGACTCCATTCCATTCTCCCAGTTTCTCCGTCTTCGACGCATCTGCCCTGATGATGCTACCTTCCATGACGGTGCTTCTGGTATGACCTTTTTCCTCAACCGAGGATTCCTCCCCCCACTGTTGTTGACAGGGCCCTCAACCGTGTCCGGCCCATTTCCCGTACCTCTGCTCTCAACCCTTCCCCTCCCTCCCAGAACCGTGACAGGGTTCCCCTTGTCCTCACTTTCCCCATCAGCCTCCATATCCAAAGGATCATCCTCCGCCATTTCCGCCACCTCCAGCGTGATGCCACTACCAAACGCATCATCCCCTCCCATCCCCTGTCAGCATTCCGAAGGGATCGTTCCTCTGCGACACCCTGGTCCACTCCTCCATTACCCCCAACACCTCGTCCCTGTCCCATGGCACCTTCCCCAGCAATCGCAGGAGGTGTAATACCTGCCCATTTACCTCCTCTCTCCTCACTATCCCAGGCCCCAAACATTCCTTTCAGGTGAAGCAGCGATTTACTTGTACTTCTTTCAATGTAGTATACTGTATTCGCTGCTCACAATGTGGTCTCCTCTACATTGGGGAGACCAAGCGCAGACTGGGTGACCGTTTTGTGGAACACCTCCGCTCAGTCCGCAAGCAGGACCCTGAGCTTCCGGTTACTTGCCATTTCAACACTCCCCCCTGCTCTCATGCTCACATCTCTGTCCTGGGATTGCTGCAGTGTTCCAGTGAACATCAACACAAGCTCGAGGAACAGCATCTCATCTACCGATTAGGCACACTGCAGCCTGCTGGACTGAACATTGAGTTCAATAATTTCAGAGCATGTCAGCCCCCCATTTTACTTTCATTTTTAGTTGTTTTTTCTTTACATTTTTTACAACCTTTTTTTGCATTTATTTCATTTCATCTTAGTTTGTTCAGTTTGCTTACCCACTTTTTTTCCATGTTTGCACTTGCTGCTGTTCAATATTCAGTCCCTTTACACCTCTTCTGTACTAATGCTTTGTCTTTCAACACACCATAAACATATTGTTTGCCTTTGCTCCATGTCTTTTTGGCCTTGTCCAATCTACACCTTCTCCTTTGTTATCTCTTGCCCCACCCCCACCTCACTTGCTTATAACCTGTGACATTTTTAATATTTGTCAGTTCCGATGAAGGGTCACTGACCCGAAACGTTAACTCTGCTTCTCTTTCCATAGATGCTGCCAGACCTGCTGAGTGGTTCCAGCATTTCTTGTTTTTATTTCAGATTTCCAGCATCCACAGTATTTTGCTTTTATTTTAAGGAAACTAGAAGGTTGGGTATATTTTTTTAAATTCATTTTCAGTTCTTTAAAAGTCGGTTACTCACAGGTGACGGACTGAACTGATTTTAATGCTTATTTTTTTTGTGATGAGTCCATTTTCAGCTCTATTGATAAAAATGTACCAGGTTACCAGTCTTAAATATATCATCGACTTTAATACATTTTTAAATTACATCTATTGCGCTGGTTCATGGAAAACATTTTACCTTCACTGACATGCAAATGAAGCAGCAGAAACGTGAGGGAAAAAAACCTCTTGAAAGCCAGCACAATTTTGAGCGCAATTTGCACCTAAAGCAGAAACTCCGATATTTTTCTCTCCTTTCTCTTTACTTCGTTTTCCACCCTATCACAGATCATCCCTTTTGTTCGTTCCTCTCCATTTTCCCTGCCCCGGTACTTGTTTAAATCCTGTTCCATCGCTAATTTCTTCCAGTTCTGACCAACGGTCACCGACCTGGAACGTTAACTGTTCCTCGCGCCACGGATGCTGCCTGACCTGCTGAGTATTTTCTGTTTTTACAAAGAAATAACAGCCACGAGCTAGTGGCACAGCTGAAATACGCACGTGTTCATATTCACGCCCCTTTTTTTTTCACGGAAAGGCAGCAATTTAAATGCTCGGATTTTGAGGTTACAACTTTTGTTTTTTTATATTGAGGTCTGCAGCGAAGTGGTTACCTGATGGGCTGTAGTGCGGCCAAATGTATTCGCCCAGTAACTCAACAAGTTGAAAGTGAATGCACGCACTGCACTAAAAGTGATTGGCGATATTGCTGAAAGTTGAAGCAGTGCCACTGCGCGAGCGCTGCTCACTCCGGGTTCCACGCCGCCTGTGCGCTCACAACCGTCGCATAGCAACCGACACGCGAACCCGCTGTCACGAGCTGATGTGCACCTCCCGCCCCCGGCTGCGCCTTCTCACTGTCCGCCCTGCAGATGGTCAATTATTATCACCCGAGAGCCAGCTGATTTGCACAGAGCTGCTGAAACTGTGCCGAGTGTCAACACCAGACCTTCCAAGCTGAGAGTGAAGACTTTCCCAAGTGTTGAAAGCTTGAGCCACAGCCAAATTGTTCAGTTTGTCGGGGCACAGTGACCTGAATGAATTGTGATACATGGGCCTGCAAACAGTAGGTTCAGTATAAACATAATATATGATACAACATCGAAACGCTGGTGAACAGTAAATAAATTTATTTAATTAATGTTCCACATAAAAACCCAGAACGATATATGCCAATAAATATGACGATCGTTACAATAACGTTTGTTTCTAAAGTCAGTCACTGGAAAAATATTTCAGAGCATAAAAATGTGCTCATTTTTGGCTATTTAACTAACTACATGCAGCTGTGAATCATACAAATATTTCCAGGGCAGAGAGATCAGTCAGGGAACTTCCTGAACTTGACTGAAAACAAAACAAGTGGGATACATTTGCACTAATATAACAAAGTAAAATCTTCTAGATTAGGATTGTCCTGGTGTCTCTGGGAATTAAATATTAATCCCCTGGTTACAGCTGACATCAACCCAGGTGAAAATTCATAGTGACATTAAAGAAAATGTATTTTCAATTTGTTTAAACACTTCATTTTATCATTTATAAAATATAGGCGATGGGATAAAAGCATGTTTGACAGTTTGAGTGGAGATAGGAACTTACGCATTGAAACTTCCAGGAAATCATCCAACCATTGTTGGTAAGCCTATCCCAAGTTCCTTCACAAAGTCAATGGGACACCTCCTCTTCCCCCCACCCCCCAACTCCCAACAGAAATTGGAAGATGACCAAAGGCATGCCCGAAGAGGTAGGTTTTCAAGAACCTTTGAAGATCAGAGACATTCAGTTTAAAAGACAATTATCGAATGCAACAATAATTTGTATTTATATAGCACCTTTGATGTAGCAAAATGTCCCAAGGTACTTCACAGAAGCTTATCAAACAAAATTTGACACCTAGCCACCTAAGAAAGTTTACGAACAAGAAACTTGGTGAAAGAGGTAAGCTTTAAGCAGTGTCTTAAATAGGGAGAGAGAGCTGGAGAGACAGAGAGGTTTAGGGAGGGAATTCCAGATCTTAGGGCCTAGGCAACTGCCATCAGTAGTGGACCAATTAGAATTGGGGATGCGGAATAAATCAGAATTGGAGGAACACCGAGATCTCGGAGGGGCGAACGGGACTTGGTATGAGTTAGGATATAGGCGGCAGAATTTTGGTTGAGCTCAAATTAAAAAGGATGGAAAATGGTCTGTGCAGTGTTGGAATAGTCAAGTCCAGAGGTAACAAAGGCATGGATGAGAGTTTCAGCAGTAGATGAGCTCAGGTAGGATGATGTTACAGAGGTGGAAATAGGCAGTTTTAATGTTGAGGCCGATATGTGCTCAGAAGTTCACCTCGGGATCAAATAGGATGCCAAGATTGCGAACAGTCTGGTTCAGTCTCATACTGTAGTCAGGACCAGGGTTGGAGTTGGTGGCTAGGCAATAGATTTTGTGACAGGGACATTGGCTTTGGTCTGACCAATATTTAGTTGGAGGAAATTTCTTTTCATCCAGTACTGGATGTTAGACAAGCATTGTGACTAATCAGAGACAGTGGAGGGGCCAAGAGAAGTGGTGTTGAGGTACAACTGGGAGACATCACATATATGTGGAACCTAACATGTTTTCTGATGTTACTAAAGGGCAGCATATTGATATGAAATAAGAGGAACCAAGGACAGATCCTCAGTGGATTCCAGAGGTAACTGTATGGGAGAAGAAAGAGAATCCAACAGTGGACAAGAGTCAGAAGAGTGAGGGCTAATTACCGGGACATAGAGCTGGAGGAGATTGCAGATGGTAGGGTACAGTACAAACATGAATGTATTGTAAACAAAATGAGGATTTCTAAATCAATGTGCTGAAGGAAAAAGTATCAGGGAAGGTCAGTAAGAACAAGGTTAACAAATAAGTAGAACCTAGTGCTGGAGACAATGGACATTATTTAATGAAGGCAACGGGAGTCTCGGTCACCGGCTGAAGAACCAGCGAGAGCCCCATGTCACCTCTTCTCAGTAAGGGCCACCTCATCACGTGCCATTCAGGCACTTAACTGGGCAGCAGCCGGCCTTCCCCAGTATTAAGAACCCCAGTGACACAGGTCCCACCCGCTGAGAGCTGCCAGCCGATCAGAGGCCATCATGGAGGCAGTGGCTGCTGCCAGTGAAGCACTCACCCGAGGCCCAGGATTGTCGATGGACAGAAGCCACTGGTGAGTGATGGTGGGAGGGGTTTCACAGGGTGGGTGGCAAGAGCAAGGGCAGAGGTGTGGCTCTCAGAGGGCACCCCCTTCCCAATGCCGGGTCCCTCGATCGGGCACTAAATGACTTTGAAAGAGGGACCCCCTCCCGGGAGCCGGCAAGCAACCTGCAGGGGTTTGCTTGTCGTGCTGCTTGTATGGCAAGAGGCCTGCCCGTAACCGGGCTAATATCGGCAATGGCAGAATGAGGCTCTTGGGCATTAATTGCCCACTTAAGGGCCTCAATTAGTGTGGGGCGGAAAGGCCATCCACGGACTTAATTGGGTTGGAGGTGGGGTGCCCATCTGCCACCATCCTGCCCAGGTAAATGCCCTCCCTGCCTCCAAACATGCCACAGGGGAGAGCATAAAATCCAGGCCAATGTGTGTAGGCGAGGTCTGAATGAATTGGGTGGAGATTGGGATACTGGCAAGGATATCATTGAGAAAGTTTATCCAGGAAAGGATGAAGGCTTGGATGAGAGTTTTTGCTATTTCGGGCATGAGGTAGTCAGCTGATACTATCTGGATGTAATTAGAAAATTTTACTGATGGGTAGAATGTAGAGTTTGAAATAAATAAATGTGATGCTTTTTATTTCAATTTGCTGTGGAAATCAATGATAAATTTAGGAATGCATTACAACTGGCAAGAAGAATCTAAAACCAAAATTAAATGCTTATTTACCAACTAGTTATTACTTGATACTCCCTATGGGTGAAGTCCTTCTTCATTCTTTGCATTTGAACTTTAAACAGCAGTCTGCTTTGCTATCAAACCCATCCTATTCTCCAGACTGTCTCATGAGCTGATTGGTGAATAAATCCTCTGTGTATCTCTTCTATGCTGTTAGGTTTTGTGCCAAGTTTCTGACAAGACCACTCTAGCACTCCTGCCAGAATGATTGGATGGTTCACAAGGTAACTGGGAACAGGCATGAACTTGTATATGCGGCTCACAAGCACAAAAAAGCCAGTGATTCATTCATACTCTAGGGGGAGCCATGGTACCTAAAAATTGCATATTTCATTCCATTTCAATGTTCCAGTTTCCTAAAAACTGGGTCAGCATATTTGAATATTCCTGGGGGAACTGTTCAAGTGTCTGTTACTTGCTGCTTTCATTAAAATGTTTGGGCATAGATTTATGTTTGAACAGTGATCAAGAATTTAAATTGTAATAGTAAGTATATAGGCATTAATATAAATAAAGAATCTGAAATAAACAATAATAATTAAAGGTTGCTTGATAATTTGGCATTAATAATGCAGTAAAAGAGCTCAAGAAGATATAAAGAACACTTTCAATTTATTTTTATTCAGTATTTACTTTCATATGGATCTTATTCTAAGAACATTTTCACTTAAATAATGAAACAAAGGGGATGATGACTACGTATAAGCCATGAGGCATTATTGAAGATGGAGTTTTTTTACCTTCTGTGTGCAAGGTGAGAACTTGTTACAGGATTTTTGAGCAACCCCTGAAACAGAACTGACCCCCACAGGGGACTGAGAGGTGTGGTGGATTAAACACAGTCCGAGACCTGAGTCCAAACCATTGGGATGAAATACTTTTCTGTCTGTTGATTTTGAAGGTTCTGCAAGAAATTACTTTGGACACACTCAATCCAGCTCTTCATGGGTTTGGGCTCAAAGTACAAACTACACCTAATTTGATACTATTATTGGTACCATCCAGAGCAACATATGATATGGGGAATAGCAAAGTGGCACTCTAGTGCAATAGATGGTTATTTTTGGACTTTGAAACTGAGATACATTTTTGGACCAAAGTAGAGGGAGGAAGGGAATACTATAATTTAGTGTGATGTACCAGACCTATGACTTTGATTCAGGTTACAAAAAGAGAATTGTTCCTTTATATCCCTTACTTTGAAAAGCCTTTAATTCATAAAAAATATAAATTACTCAGTTTCTATCAATTGTCATGGATATGGGGTGCATGTCATAGTACACTATATTGATGCAGATCTCTGATACTATCTTTATGTAATTTCAATTGTCACTCCCAACTCAACTGAATCTGAAATTAGCATTTCTCTTTATTTCATCAGCATTTGTTTTCCAAGGACTCTCATCTTACCTAATAATAGCCCTTGCACTCAAAATCATTCTTTGTCTGAAAGATTGAGATTTTTTCAAGTGATAAGACCCTATATAAAGGCAAATATTATTTATTATCCTAAGATTGTCTGTTTCAGATGAAAAAGGTCAACAGGCCATGGATTTCTCCATGATTTCAACATTAATGTCGTGGCTTGAAACTAACCCCAGCCTGTCAGTCCAATTTAGCAATGGCCTCATCCAAGAGACTGCTCCAGTAGACCATAAAACATAATCTGATTGGAATACATGCTCAATGAACTGCATATATGCACACAAGGGACTTCCTACACAGACATTTTCCTTACCTTCAAAGGTTTCCTACAAGTACAAGTAAAGGTCATTTGAGATAATGTTGCTGGATCAGTATTGTGAAGAGCAAAGGCACTTGTCAGCTTCTGCACCTCTGCCAAAGGTATCCTGGGATGTCATTTTAGGATAAGCTGACTGGAAACGTGTACAGTGGAAGGCAGTGTCATTTATGTCCTTTACTAGTCATAAACTAATTAAACTCATTACATATGGAAAGCATCAGTCAGTAAAATGATGTTGTTAAAGTTATGTTGGCATGTACAGCCAACATAATATTATCAATGTAAATACTAATAAATTATCAATATCAGTTTAAAATGGTACCTCATACAAATATATTGCATTGACCTATGGCCAATGAGTGTTTTAAGTTGTTCTATTCTACATATTCTGCAAGTAATTAAATTATTAGTTTCTAGTAAGATAACAAGGGTATAATTAATTTCTAATTAAAAAGGGCAGTAGAGCATATTGTATAGTGACATTCAAAAGGGAATTGGATATCTGCTTGAAAAGGAGAAATTTGCAGAGCTCTGGGAAAAGGGCAAGTGGATGACTCTTTCCGAGCTGGCGCAGGCATGCCGGGCTGAAAGGACACCTCCTCTGTTGTCTGATTCTATGCTTTAGATATTATTTTTACAATAACCTTACTTGAGTTATCAGTAGAGAGGATGATAGGTGGTGAAGTGGTAATATTACTAGACCAGGAATTTGATGCTTTGGGGATATAGGTTCAAATCCCATTGTGGCAGATGGTGAAATTTGCATTAAATTAGTATCTCTGGAACTTTTTTTTAAAAAGCTAATCTATTGATGACCATGAAACCAATGTCGATTGTTGTAAAAACCCATCTGGTTCACTAATGTCCTTTAGGGAAGGAAATCTGCTGTCCTTACCTGGTCTGGCCAACATGTGACTCCAGACCCACAGCAATGTAGTTGACTCTTAAAATGTCCTCTGAAATGGCCTAGCAAGCCACTCAGGTCAAGGGCAATTAGGGATGGGCAATAAATGCTGGCTTAGCCAGCGGCGTCCACAAACGAATAAAAAAAAATCAGCCATAGATAGTGCAAGTGTTTTATATTTACTGCTGAACTCTTGGTTTGTATTCATTCCAGCAATAAAATTCTAAAAGTTGTGTATTTGAAAATTGTGGTAATTTTTGTTTAATCTTTAGTACGCTTTCTGTTCATCATGGTAAGAGATCTCTCCCAAACCAAAGAAAAAGAAAATATCATTTACATGTTTCAACAATAGGAGGTTCAAATTGCTGCTTAGGTTTTAGGGATTGGCCCAGATTGGTGGCATGTATCTTATGCTTAAGGTGCAGGTTTGTTATATTTTATTCAGGAGATAGGGTTTTTATCCAAAGAAATTAGTCTTAACTGAATACATGGACTAACCTTAATTTTTTTATTTACATTTTTTGTCTCCAATCAATTGTTGATGCAGCCCAGTCAATACTATCATTATGGAGGATAAGGATGGCTATGTAATCATTATTAACCAACTTGCATTATCCTTTATTTTGAAAAGATCATACTCTGAATCCTTGAATTTTTGCAAGCATTGTACTTTTGTTACTTAAAATGCATTTATTGCTTTGGGAATTCAATGCACTTTTGGGAACTTAATTCCACAAACTGTACTACCACTATATGCCTGCTTGTGGTGCTGATGAACTATTAGATGTCTGCATTTTTTTTAACTGCAAATGCTGGAAAACTGAAATAAAACAGAAAATGCTGCAAATACACAGCAGATTTATCACCATCTGAAGAAAGATTAATGTTGTGGGGAAGACCAAGTTGATTCTGACAAGTAATCTCCATGCAAAACATTAACGTGTCTTTTCCCTTTTTCAAAATTTATGGTCCAGTTGTATGTTTCCACATTTTTTGTTTTATATGATTTTATAATTTCAGTAATGCCCAGAAGTGACACTAATTTGATTTCTTCTTTCATCCCTTTGTGTGTCTTTGGCCTGGGAATAGATTTTGAAATAATTTTGTAAACATACAATTCAAATGAGGTTGACTGCATCTATCTTTTCCTTTTTTTTTCATACTGAGGTACAATTCCACAGGATGCAGTAGCTCATTCTAATGGCCACTCTGTGTGCTGATTGCTCAACAGTGGAGCATCACATTCCTGTCCAAACCTGTTTTCATCTAATATGCATGCTTTTCAACAGGCACAACTATAGATAGCGATGGAGACCAGGACCCGAGCTGAGTTTTGCACTGCTTAGCGCAGGGTTGCCAAAGTCAATTATAGCATACTGATCAGCATCCTTTGCTGAGATTAATTAATCAGCACAGGCCAGTGCTCGAACATTTTTTCCTTTTTGTCTGTATACCTCAATGTCATGCTGAGTGGTGCATTTACCCAGTAGGACGAGCCCTTCAGAGACTATTAATAAAGGGCTATTGTGACAACTATTGTTAATGGCAATAAAATAAAACTGTGCAAAGTTTTCAAGGTTAAAAATCAAATCCATGCCTGAATATCAATGTTTATTCAGTCTTTGCCATCCCTTCATCCTTAAAAATTACTATTCCATAGTTTTTCTGATATTTATATGATTGAAGATTTCAAACATCAATTGCCGAATGAGTTTCTGGTTCATAATTCTCAGTATATCTAACAGAGGCTAGGAGAATACCTCTGATGACATGACATAAAATGCTAGAACAAGATCTGTGGATTAATCCACTTTAAATGTTTATTAATAGCTTTCAAACTAGAATTTTCTATAAAATACAAAACGTACCGATACAATTTGACAAAAAAACTCTTAAAATTAATCAAGCTATTATGAGGTGGAAAACAGGGCAACAATTTTTTTTAATATTTGTTCTTGGGATGTGGGCAGTGCTGGAAAGACTGGTATTTATCTCCTATCCCCAGTTACCCTATTTAAAGCGCCCCAGCACCTGCTTCCTGACAGCTGTCAAAGAATACTTACCTGACTACTGAAGAATGGGGCTGCTGTCAATCTGGCAGCAAAGCAGAAAGTGCTACAGAAATCCAGTAGGTCAGGCAGCATCTGTGGAGAGAGAAGCAGAGTTAACTTGACCAAGTTCACAGACCTAAAAGTTAACTGCATCTCTCTCCACAAACGCTGCCTGACCTGATGAGTTACCCCAGCACTTACGGCTTTGCTGCCACATACTTATCCTGCTGTGTCCCAGTGTCCTGTGAAGTTGCGATCCTCTTCTCCCACTCAAGTGTAACATTTCTCCTTGTCGGCGTGCCGCACTTGGGTGAATGATCTTAATTTTACACATTCCAGGACGTGAGACTTAAATAGACCATAAAAGGTCTTAGAGAACACACTGACACAAATGAGAATGCACGGGTGTCACAGCAATGTAAATACACCTTTCACTAAATATTCTTCACCAACAGGTGTGTCCTTTTCTCTGTGTGAATGATGTAGCGCCAATGTCACGTCCCTTTGCACCGTTGGCCCTTCAGGAGAGCTAACATAGGCAATAACTTCATTGCCATGCAACCAATACTCATGAGCGTCTCTACAGACTCAGTGACATGGACATTGGCTCAGTCAGCTGCTGCCTCTAGTGGTTTACACAGGGATGCTGCTGATGTGAACTGGTGCACAGCAGGTGAGCGAGGGCGATGTGTGGCTTGCAGAGCTCATGTCGGTTCCTTTGGAGCAGGCAGCCTTTGTCTGATAAGCCACTTCCGTACATCCCTAGCTCATTGCTAGCCCTGCGTGCAGAGCCTGAGTGTCATCTGCCCTCCCATGCGCCTTTCATGTTTTAGGTGCGTAACATCCTCATAGTGCAAGGAGGAATCCTGTTGATGTCTCTCCTCATCATGCCAGGCCCAGCCCCTATTGGGTGCGTAGTTGTGCAGAGCAACAAAGAAAGGAGCTTTTCGGCCCATAGTACAGGGCATCACCCTATCCATACAGGCATTGGAGGCACTCTTTCAGCATGCCGATCTCCTGCTCAATGGTGGCTCATGTAGCTCAGTGGCTGGTGTTGTATCTTTCCTCTGGAGCAGTGGTGGAATCTCTCACTGGTGTCGGAAGCCATATCTGCAAAGGATAGCCCTTATCTCCAAGAAGCCAACCCTCCGTCTGAGCCAGTTCAGTGAGCAGTGGTGGCAGCCGGGACTGGCACATGATCCAGGTGTCATGGCAGCTGCCTGAGAAGCGGTCGCACATTCGCTGCAAACATCTGCAGTGTTCACATAAAAGCTTCACCTAGATTGAGAGGGCTTCTTTAATAGTGACGTCTGCAGGTGGAGGCCAGGCAGTAGGCCTGATGGCCACATGAGTGCAGTCTATGAACATTACAAGCTATGGTTCTCCGGCAATGGTGCCAAAACCAATGGCCCTCTGGGGCTGGCTGTGAAGGTCCGTCCTGAAGCGGACATCCTCACTGGCCCTCCGGTGCAGGACGTTGGTGACCTCCCTGATGCAGTGGTACACTGCTGACTGTGTGAACCCTCAAAGGTCTCTGGTAGGCCCCGAAAAGGCTGCAGAGGCATCAGGCTTCAGAACCGCTGCCGCTATGAGGAACAAAGGCACGGGATGTCCACTGGAGCCCATGGGCTGCAGGTCATCCTTGAGCAGGGCACAGAGATGTGTCACCACACTCTCTATATACACAATCTCCTCTGACACTGGTGCTCTGACATCCGATGGCATGTCATGTGGGGCCAGTAGATGCCCAGCAACCATAATGGCAAACTCCCCTTGGGGGCTGCTGCTCACGACCGGGGGCCTCTACGTGGATCGCACCTGCCTGTTGGCATTGCCTCTGGCGCATACAGATCCTCAAGTGCAGAGGATCACACTATGTAGGATGAGCCATACCTATTTCCATGTGATAAATAAAGTTGAACCCTGCATGTATTCGAAGGTTCCTAACAGGGCAGTGATTGGTGTTGATGGGTACATCAGCTGCTCTCCTGGATCAACTATGTGGCGTGCCATGGCATTGCCCATCTTGGCCAACACCCAGAATGGCACAGCATGACCACATCAAGATCCTACCAGCTGAATCGATTGCCCCCACCATCCATAAAACCTTAATTCTCCTGCCCTTTCTGGCACCCTCCCCACACACAGGGTGCCTAGTGTGCCATTGCCCCCTCACAAACAGAGCATACACTGTTAACGGAGGGATGGTACACGGTACCTTCCTTCATGCCAGCACAGCTTTCCCTCCAGTATTCCCAGACCCCCTCCCTTCCAGAATGCAGAGTGTGACCCCTGTGTATACCCCACCTCTCCTTCCTTCCAGAATGCAGAGATAGATGCCTGCACATCCCCCCCTTTAAGAATGCAGAGTTAGACCCCTGTGTAGTCCCCCTCCCTCCTCCCCTCCGTAATGCAGAGTGAGATCCCTGAATAACACAACTTACCTTTGCTGGCGACAACTTCTGCCTCTGAGGAACTGCCGGCTTTTCAGATCATGAACAGGCACGTGACGGCTGCCTGTTCAACGAAAAATCCGGCAGTGTCGGTGGAGAGGCAGCAGGCCGCATAATCAGCAAAGGTAAAGAATCATTACCATATGGTGCCGCCGCCACGCATTGGAGGGGCCGCACCGAGTCTCCCCCCCACCTTCTCCCCCCCGCCCCCCACTGCCGCTGGTAATATGCGACGGGCCCTTCTCAACATAGTGGGTCGAGGTAGCCCTCTCCCTGCAGCCATTTACCGGCCCCCCCGCACTGCGACCCGTGGCATCAAGGGGCCAGTAAAATTCAGCCCAGGGTTTTATTTTTAAACACACTGTGTTTTGAGCTCCCCCTTTGTGAATCCTTGATCACCCCCTTTGTGAATCCTTGATCACAGTTTTCCATTATAAGGCAAAAAAATGAGCACAAACAGGCTTTCTTTGGTTTAAAGAAGTAAAGTGAAATTTATTAAACCTTAAACTTAAGCTCTAATATGGTTAATGCCTACAGATATACGACACACCCACACTAGCATGCACACGCGATACACATATGCAAATAGGGACAAAAAAGAGCAGAAGAAATATAACATGGAGAGGTTTGAGGCAGTCTCTAAAGGGGTTTCTTGATATTGTTTCTGTGTTTCCAGCTCGCTGTAGAGTCCTTGATTCTAGACAGCTCTTACTTTTTGTTGGGGCTCAGTATTCTTCTTAAACCTTGTTCACTGTAGGAAACTTTTCTCTCTTGGGGTTCATATGTCTTCAATGGTTTCCAAAGCTGGTGAGAGCGAGATGAGAGCAGACAGGAGGGAGGTCTTCTCAGTCCAAGAGAAAACAGCCTTCTGATTTCAAATCTGTGGCAAGTTCAAAAAACCAACAGCCAGCTAGCCATGTGACTAAAACTGGTGTGACGGCTTCTTCTGTGTATTGGGGAAGAACGTACTGGGTCCATTTGTTCCAACACCGTCTGTTACTATGCAAATGTCTCTACAGTCAGGGTCTTGCAATTTTAAGTTTTAATGTTCATGTGGCAAAATAATGTGTGCCTCAGTGTTGGCAGGTGGGGGGGTGGGGGGGGGGGGGGGTGGCGGTGGTGGTTTGCCTGACACCAATCTAATGCCATCAAAACACAGTCCTATTTAAAACACATTTCTCCCTATAAATAAAGGTGCTAAGCATTCAAACAACAATGGAGAGCAGCACAGCTGTATTCGGTAGCTAGCATGCAAAACAGTATGCAATGCCAAAGCAAATTACTTTTGTTGACAGAATGGAGCTAGCTACACCATGTCATGGGGTGGTGATGGACCTTATCAGATGACCTCTGGAGATTCACACTGTGTCAGGAGTGCAAATTCATCCAATAAACCATGAAACACAAGGAGAGGTTTGTGGTTATTGAGGTGAGGCGGTAGAAAAATCCATAATAGGAAGACGGACTATTTCTCACACTCCTGTTGTCATAAGGCAATTTAACCCGTGATGGTCAACATTTGTGCAACTTCTCCACGTGCCTGTAAAATGTGTCTGAAGACAGGGCAGCCAACAAAAGGGGAATGATCTCCAAATCAGGAGAATTTTATAGGATGAAGCATATAGTACTTCAGAAGAGTCATGCAAAACGGAAAGCAGAATGGGACAGAAAGCGACAGAGAGATTAACCAGTAGGTTTGCTAGAATAATACCTGGAATGGGTGGGTTTTATTATGAGGAAAAGTTGGACAGGCTAGGCTTGTATCCACTGGAGTTTAGAAGAGTAAGAGGTGACTTGATTGAAACATATAAGATTCTGAGGGGTCTTGACAGGGTGGATGTGGAAAGGATGTTTCCCCTTGTGGGAGAATCTAGAACTAGAGGTCACTATTTAATATTAAGGGGCTGCCCATTTAAGACAGAGATTAGGAGAATTTTTTTTCTCTCAGTGGGTCTTGAGTCTTTGGAACACTCTTCCTCAAAAGGCAGTGGAAGCAGAGTCTGAATATTGTTAAGGCAGAGGTAGATTGATTCTTGAGAAGCAACAGGGTGAAAGGTTATCAGTTAGGTGGGAATGTGGAGTCAAGGTTACAACCAGGTTAGCCATGATCTTATTGAATGGTGGAGCAGGCCTGAGGGGATGAGTGGCCTACTCCTGCTCCTAATTCATATGTTCTTATATTCATAAGACTTGTTTATTCATCTTGACAGGCTGTTGAACTAGGTCATGGATTCTAAAATGCAGAAACAACAAAATCTCTCATGGAAAAAGTGTCATTTGTTCACAAAAGCCAGGCATTAAATTAGATAAACACAATTACAAATAAAGAGCACCATTCAGTTCCTCCAATAAAGTGATTCCCTTAAATTCACTTATGTCTATATCTCAGTCTATCACTATCGATTCTGATTCAGCTCTGATAAGATAATTACTAACAAAAAGCTTTTCTGCAAAAGGTTGAGCAGTTGTTACTGCATGTATTATTCAGTTACAAAATGTTTAGTCACTATCTGTATGATTGTACTCCAAACTAACCAGTTTGTGTCCAAGCCTAATCTACTACCTATGAACAAAGGTGCACTTTTAATGTAAAAGCAAAATACTGCGGATGCTGGAAATCTGAAATAAAAACAAGAAATGCTGGAAATACTCAGCAGGTCTGGCAGCATCTGTGGAGAGAGAAACAGAGTTAATGTTTCAGATCAGTGACAGGTCAGTATATTAATATGAATCAAAACAACAAATGTACATTTTTGTGACAAAGCCTTAAATGAGAAGACTAATTTATTGACTTCTCATCACTATGTTGGACACTGATATAATGGGATACCTGGCATTTTTTTTTTTGCTAGCACAAGTAGTCAATGTTTTCCCACGCAGATGTTGTAGCAATGCAGAGAATTCCAGATAGATGTCAATCTGTCAGGAGTGATCTTGATCACGCTCTCTTCTTCCTCTCCCTCACTCTCTCTATCCCCCTCTCTTTGTCCCCCCCCCCGTGTTCCTCCCTCTCTTTGTACCCCCCCATGTTCCTCCCTCTCTGTGTTCCCCCTCTCTGTGTTGTCTCCCTCCCCCGTGTTGTTACATCATCTGTGTTGTTCCCTTCCCCCCTTTTTATATTGTTCCCTCTGCTCTCTGTGTCATTTCCCCCTCTCTGTGTCATCTCCTCTGTATTGCCCCCTTCTCTGTGGCCCCCTCACTCATTCGGTCCTCCCTCTCTTTCACTCTGTCCCCTTCTGTCTCTTTGTATCAACCTCCCCTCTCTCTGCCTCCCTCTCTCTTTCCCTACCCCCATCTCTCTCTCTCTCTGCCTCTCTTTCCCTCTGCCTCTGCCCCCTCTCTCTGCCCTCTCTCTCTACCACCTCTCTCTCTCTCTCTCTGACCCTCTCTCTCTTTCTGCCCCCTCTCTCTCTCTCTGTCAGTTTCACAGCTGATGGGTGCTGAGAGCAGAGACAGCACTTCTGAACTTTGGACAGATGTGGTTTTCCGGCAGGCCTTTTAAAAAAAAAATCAGAACCCGGTGGAAAACCCCGAGGCCATCCGAAGTTCAGAAGTGCTGTCTCTGCTCTCAGCATCTGTCAGCTGTGAAACTGACAGTTACAATTTTTGTAAGCCAGTATGGTCAGAAAGAAGAAGCCAATGTGAAATTTCTCAACTCTGCAATTATCAGTCACAGACCTCAAAATGTTTTACCACGGACGTGTTGCCAAACCCCACAGTCCTTTTGGAAACAAAGTCCCATCTTCACACTGAGGACACAGTCCATCATTTTGTGCGGCACCACCACTATGCTAAATGGGATAGATTCAGAACATGTCTAGCAGCTCAAGACTGGGCATCCATGAGGGTCTGTGGGACATCAGCAGTAGCAGAATTGTATTCAACTACTATCTGTCACCTCATGGCCCGGCATATCCCTCATTCTACCATTACCGTCAAGCCAGGAAACCAACCCAGGTTCAATGCCAGGAGCAGCACTGGCCATACCTAAAAATGAGGTGCCAATCTGGTGAATATAAGAGACATAAGAAATAGCAGGAGTAGACCGTATGGCCCCTCAAGCCTGCTCTGTCATTCAATATGATCATAGCTGATTCTGAAGCTACAACACAGGACAGCATGCAAGAAAATGTCATTGAGGAGAGTGGCTGAGCTGAAATAATTAATGAGGAGCATGCCTTGCAAAGAAAAAGAAAGACTTGCATTTACATAGCGTTTTTCATGACCACCTGAATCCCAAAGCACTTTACAGCCAATGAAATACTTTTTGAAGTGTAGTCATTGTTGAATTGTAGGAGACACGACAGCCAATTTGCAAAGTCCTACAAACAATAATGCGAAAATGGCCACATAATCTGCTTTTGTGATGTCAGTTGAGAGATAAATATTGGTCACAACACCAGGTATAACTCCCCTGCTCTAACTTCAAAGTAATGCCATAGGATCTTTTACGTCCACCTAAGGGGGCAGGTGGGTTCTTATGTTAACATCTCATTGAGACAGCACCTCCAACAGTGTCGTATTCACTCATTGCTGTCAGCCTCGATTGTTATGCTCAAAGTCAAAAGAGTGGAACTTGAACCCACAACCTTCTAACTGAGAAGTATTCTACCAACAGAGCCACAGCTGACAGAGTAAAAGCTGCAACAATATGAAATATAAAACAGATTGCAGAGCCACTGAGGGGGCAAGTAAAAACATGAAACCAGAACTTTCAAGCAAAAGAAAAAATATTTGTAAAATACATAAAATCACAGAGATTGAAAGAAATATTTCTTATCTCTCGCAGAAAATTATATATTACACACCTCATGATCTTAGTAACTCATGTAGGAAATTCAATCTACAAATATTTGGTTTCCCACAGGAGTAGAAAGGTAAAGATTTGATTAGTTTCATTCATTGTACATAATGCAAACTACATAGACTGGGTCCAAGAACCCCAGCTTTAGGACCAACTTCTGATCGTGAAGAAATGCACTACACAGGAAGATAAATATTGATATAATTCAAGTCTTCACAAACTTGAGAAAGAATTTGAAAAGGACATGGTACAAGCAAGAATGAATACTAAGCAGAAACATAGCAGGAAGAGACAGGTCCTCCTCTCTCAAGGGGCCAGGAGACCAAAAAGAAAGGTACTGAGAAGGCAGTGGGAACAGGTAGCCATTGCTTCCAGTGCCATCAGTCTAGCCCTGAGGACCAGGATGCAGTGTTGAAAGAAGTTTAATGACCTCACACGAATGGCCAAAATCAGTGAATGCATCTTCACATGCCATATCCTGCCAACTTCACCCTGTCATGCACCTAGTGACAATCTCTGTCAACCACAACTCATATCTCCCATTTATAGCCTCACCTCGCCCACACACACTTAGCACTGGTGCTAGCCACACACTCAGTCTCACAGGTTGCACACACTGCCAGCTATTCAACAGCGACACACAACTGCCAAACACATTGCACCACATTCACTGACAAACTTCCCTCCCTCTTGCAGGACAAAGTGGCCCATAATAAGTAGCAACAGCAGCTAATCAGCAGGGGACAGGCACAGCCACATGTGCTCACCCCAATGAAGGGACAGTGCTGAAAATAATTGGAAGAGCTGTTACGGAGTCAGTGGCCAGCAGTGACACTGAAACCATTGAGGATGACAGTATGTTCCTACCTAATCCACTTTCTCATATCCCACTTCACCCTCATCCCACAATCTGTTACGATTTATACGCTGCAGATGGTGGAACCATACATCTCTTGCTTCCCCCATTCCCTTACCCCAACCCTGCCCTTGTGCCTTTATGATTTCAGACACCCAAGAACTGCCAGCTGGCCAGCCAGTGGAGTGGGAGACTGAAGATCTAGAAGTAGAAAAGGCTGATGAGGAAGAAACACCACCACTGGATCTGACACTTGCAGCCACCAACTCAGATATTGGTACTGCGTGTTCTTTAGAGGGTAGTATAGAGGCAGAATCTGCATGTGTTGAGTCATCGGCCATAAGTGGCCTGCAGCAAGGGCAGAAGGAAAAGATAGCATGGGTGCAAGCTGCCTGGGAGGTGAGGTTGTATTCAAGTTCTGATGCAGAGGACTCAGATGAGGACTTTGATGGGGCAGCGTACAGAAAAAGGCTGATGGATGTGTACAATGAAATGCTTGGCGCGTTGGGAAGCTTGCTAGAAAGCCTGCTGTCACTGTCAAGAAGCATGGAGGAGTCTAGCTCCAACTTGGCACAGGGTTTCACAGGGAGCTTGGAACCCAGCATTTCCAGTGTGGAAGTGGTGGCCAACTCCATGAGAGCACTCGCAGTGCCAACCATGATACAGCAACTAATGGCCGATGTCTCAGCTTCCATGGCAAAGCAAGCAGAAGCCACCCAACATCTGAGTGCTACAGTGGAAACTGAGACTGTCACAAAATCTCAGCTTGGTGCCATGCAGTCTCAGACTGATTCCATCAAGGCTGTGCATATGAGTGAACATAAGAACATAACAAATAGGAATAGATGTAGGCCATATGGCCCCTCGGGTCTGCTCCAACATTCGATAAGATCATGGTTAACCTGATTGTAACCTTGACTCCACATTCCTGCTTGAGTGGTTAAAGGGGCTTGCAGGGTCTCACAACAGTCCAGCAATCTGTCCTCCTACAGATTACTAGGATTGCTGAGATACCGCCCCATGGAGCCTGAACCTCAGGATGACAGCATTTATGCTCACACCACTACAACTCTGCCAGTACCCTTGCTGTTGCCTGTCAGCCCAGACTGCTGCTGCCCATGCCAAGGTGGTGCAGTCCGAAACATACGAACATACGAATTAGGAGCAGGAGTAGGCCACTCGGCCCTTCGAGCCTGCTCCGTCATTCAATAAGTTCATGGCTGAACTTATTACCTTGAAAATATTTAAAGACTCTGCTTCCACTGCCTTTTGAGGAAGAGAATTCCAAAGACTCATGACCCTCAGAGAAAAAAAATTCTCCTCATCTCTGTCTTAAATGGGTGACCCTTCATTTTTAAACAGTGACCTCTAGTTCTAGATTCTCCCACAAGGGGAAACATCCTTTCCACATCCACCCTGTCAAGACCCCTCAGAATCTTATATGTTTCAATCAAGTCACCTCTTACTCTTCTAAATTCCAGCAGATACAAGCCTAGACTGTCCAATCTTTCCTCAAAGGACAGCTCACCCATTCCAAGTATTAGTCCAGTAAACCTTCTGTAAATGTACTGCCTCCATTGCATTTATATCCTTCCTTAAATAAGGAGACAAGTACTGTACACAATACTCCAGATGTGGTCTCACCGATGCCCTGCATAGCTGAAGCATAACCTCCCTACTTTTGTATTCAATTCCCCTCGCGATAAACAATAACATTCTATTAGCTTTCCTAATTACTTGCTGTACCTGCATAGTAATGTTTTGCGATTCATGCACTAGGACACCCAGATCCCTCTGCATCTCAAAGCTCTGCAATGTCTCACCATTTAGATAATATGCTTCTTTTTTATTCTTCCTGCCAAAATGGACAATTTCCCACTTTCCCACATTATACTCCATTTGCCAGGTCTTTGCCCACTCACTTAACCTATCTAAATCCCTTTGTAGCTTCCTTATGTCCTCTTCACAACTTACTTTCCTACCTATCTTTGTGTCATCAGCAAATTTAACAACCATACCTTCGGTCCCTTCATCTAAGTCATTTATAGAAATTGTAAAATGTTGAGGCGCCAGCACTGATCTCTGCGGCACACCACTCATTACATCTTGCCGACGAGAAAATAACTCATTTATGCTTACTCTCTGTTTCCTATTAGCTAACCAATCTTCTATCCATGCCAATAGAACAAAGAACAAAGAACAGTACAGCACAGGAACAGGCCATTCGGCCCTCCAAGCCTGCGCCGATCTTGATGCCTGCCAAAACTAACACCTTCTGCACTTCCGGGGCCCATATCCCTCTATTCCCTTCCTATTCATATATTTGTCAAGATGTCTCTTAAACGTCGCTATCGTATCTGCTTCCACCACCTCCCCTGGCAGCAAGTTCCAGGCACTCACCACCCTCTGTGTAAAAATATTACCCCCTACACCATGAGCATTTATTTTCTGCAATAACCTTTGATGTGGCACATTATCAAATGCTTTCTGCAAATCTAAGTACAATACATCCACTGGTTCCCCTGTATCCACAGCACATGTAACACCCTCAAAGAACTCCAATAAATTGGTAAAACATGATTTCATTGGTAAAACAAAACCATGTTGACTCTGCCTGATTACCTTGAATTTTTCTAAATGCCCTGCTATAACGTCTTTAATAGCTTCTAACATTTTCCCTAAGACAAATGTTAAACTAACTGGCCTATAGTTTCCTGCTTTCTGTCTCCCTCCCTTTTTGAATAAAGGAGTTCCTACAAGGCCACCTACATCTCCCCCAGTGAAAGCCAGCAGCCTTCCATCAGCCCTGCTACAGTCATTGGGGTAGCACTGCATGGGAGCACTAGACCAGGCAAAGGCATCTACAAGACAGACACCAAGGGAATACACAAGGGTGATTAGTTCAGTTCTCTACCAATTATTGGTGTTTTGTTGCATAATTTTGTTCTGTGGTGGCCTTTATTATAGGAATTTGGCCAAGAGGATGCTGTGGTGGTCCAAAACTGAAGAATGGTAAGGCATGGGACTGTTGGACAATGCAGATCTAGGGTTGTCTTCAGGGGAACTGGAGGCGAATTAGGCACTCAAATACAGCCCATCCAGAACATGGATATATTGGCTGCCTCCTCCCTTTCTCCTCCTCCCCTTTTTCCACCTCTTCCTCCGCTTGAGGTCATCGTTAAATCCTTTGTGGCAAGGGGTGTTCCCTCATGATTGCCAGTTTGTGGACAATACAGCAGATAACCACAACTCAGGACACCCACTCCGGCGAGTACTGGAGAGCTTGTCCAGATTGGGTGAGGCAGCGGAGCTTTTGCTTCAGCACTCCAACTGTCTGCTTGATGATGTTTCTCATGGCAACATTGCTCTCATTATATGAGTGCTGACCACGAGTGGTTGGGTTGCAGAGGGGAGTCATCTGCCAGGTGTAGAGTGAATGGTCCTTGTTGGTCAGCAGCCATCCACTGGTTTGACATGATGGCTGAAAGATTTCTGGAACAGCGGACTGGCACAAGATGAATGCATCATGACAGCTGCCAGGATAATGGGCATTCACCAGCATGATGCACTGTGTGTGGTCACACACCAGCTGCACATTGCAATAATGGAAACCTTTGCAGTTCCAGTCGATCTCACCACTGAGATGTGGTGCCCGCAAAGCCACATGTGCAGTCAATGGCACCCTGCAGCATGGGGAAGCCCGCTCTCCTGGCAAAGCCACATGCCCGCTTCTTTCTGTTCAGAAAGAACACAATTAAGTCCCCTCTCCTGGCACAGAGTCTCTGTCACCTCCTGGACGCAGCAACAGCTGGTAAGCTGCAAAATTTTAGCTATGTTACCTGTTCCAGCTTGAAAAGATCCTGAGGCATAGAAGTTGAGCACCACAGTCACCTTCACCACCGCTGGCAGCACCATCCTCATAAGGCTCTGGTTCCAAATGATGGCAGAATTCAGTGAGCACCACCTTTGTGAAGCCGCCGAACACACTGATCCTGACTTAGGTGGAGACAGGGAAAGTGCTCCAGGAAGATCCTAGGTGGATAAGGCCTCATGCTGAGAGCGCTTCTTCCCCCCACCCCCACCAGAAGTTTTTCTTTTTTGCTGCCTCTGCACCATCTCTGTCTCATGCTGCAGCTCAAGGGGGACTGTTACTATGGCAGCCATGACTGGTTGAAAATGGTGTGTCCAGAGCCCTTGCAGTAACAACCAACACCTTCCCCACATGCAGAACCCCTTCTTGCAGTCTTCATCAACTTTAAGCAAGCCCTCTAAACACCCAGTTCTTCCACAAACTCAAGCACAGTCAGTAGAAAGTAAACTGCAAATTGTTGACAATCCCTTTAAATAGTGCAGGTGGGAATCCTTCCTGCTGCTGAAAGCATGTTCTGTTGTGTGTGCTTAAGAGGGGAGTTAACTAGAGTGGCACTGGCATCAAATCCACAAACATGCTGACTGACATCATGATCTTTATACTCGGCATATTTTCAGCGCACGCTAGTAACACTTGCACTAACGCCTTCACCAAGATGACATTTGGCACAGGCCACACTGGAAGTGGACAGAAGTGTGGACACCATTTTGCTTCTAAACCAGCACCCATAGTGCTGAAACTCCCAGCACTATAAGGCTGACTATTGCAGCCAGCAGCTGAATAGGTAAAAGAAAGCCAGGACATCACTGCAGGAGTTCCTCAGGGTAGTGTTCTAGGCCCAACCATCTTCAGCTGCTTCATCAATGACCTTCCCTCCATCATAAGGTCAGAAGTGGGGATGTTCGCTGATGATTGTACAATGTTCAGCACCATCTGCGACTCCTCAGGTACTGAATCAGCCTGTGTCCAGATGCAGCAAGACCTGGACAACATCCAGGCATGGGCTGATAAGTGTCAAGTAACATTCGCACCACACAAGTGCCAGGCAATGACTATCTCAAACAAGAGAGAATCTAACTATCTCCCCTTGATGTTCAATGGTATTACCATTGCTGAATTCCTCCACTATCAAATCCTGGCGGTTACCTCTGACCAGAAACAGAACTGGACCAGTCACATAAATGCTGTGGCTACAAGAGCAGGTCAGAGGCTGGGAATTCTGCGGCAAGTAACTCACCTCCTGTCTCCCCAATGCCTCTCCACCATCTACAAGGCACAAGTTAGGAGTGGGATGGAATACTCTCCACTTACCTGGATGATTGCAGCTCCAACGACACTCAAAAGGCTTGACACCATCCAGGACAAAGCAGCCTCCATGATTGGCACCCCATCCACAAGCTTCAGCATTCAGTTCCTTCACTACTGACGCACAGTGGCAGCAGTGTGTACCATATACAAGATGTACTGCAGCAATGCACCAAGGCTCCTTCGACAGCACCTTCCAAACCTGCGACCTCTACTGTCTGGAAGGACAAGGGCAGCAGATGCATGGGAACACGCCACCTGCAAGTTCCCCTCCAAGCTACACACCATCCTGACTTGGAACTATATCGTCATTCCTTCACTGGGTCAAAAGTCCTGGAGCTCCCTTCCTAACAGCAATGTTGATGTACCTACACCCCAAGGACTGCAGCAGTTCAACAAGGCAGGTCACCACCACCTTCTCAAGGGCAATTAGGGATGGGTAATAAATGCTGGCCTAGCCAGCGATGCCTACATCCCATGAACGAATAAAAAAATGTTTAACTGCCTTTGTAAGAAAAAAATAGACCGGGTAATGAAGTAAATATTTAGAGGTCAGTGCTGGGAAATGAACACTTTCCCACTTTTGGAGATCACTGGCAGCATTGAACACCTCCTCTAGTTTCAACGTAGGGAAGATATAAAATAAATCTGTCTCACTACCCCAATAGTGCAACAACTCCCAGACTGAGAACAGCAATGATATTGCACCAATCAGAATTTTTTCACTTCCCTCCCCACCTGTTCCTATGATCACTCTCTGAATAGAGGACCAAAATTGGACCTTGTTGCAGCTGTTTCAGTTGCATAAAACAGGCACAGCGAGGACCAATTTTGGGTATCATAGTTCTGCACTCCAATGATCCCTGAAAGGCATACAACCTGATATTGGGCTGGGCCATTTTTTTGGTGTTCAAGGCATTAGTCCGCTTGCATATACTAATGTGGGGCCAATGTCTGTTTTAGAGAAATTGAGCTGCCCTGCGTCTAGCCTGCACTGCTTAGATTTTCCAGGCATGGATGCAACCTATCAAGCAGCCGCCACCAAAAACGTAGGTTTCTTTAGGTTTGATGTGGAGTCAGGTGGAACTGATGTGCTCCTCCTGGCTCTACAGTAGTCCTGAACCCATCTCTTTCTCTTTCCCTCCACCCCACCAACTCCACCAAAGCTCTGAACTTGCTGCCCATGCTGCTCTTCATAAAATTAACAAGCTGCATGTAGAGGTGCAACGGGCATCAGCAGCTTGCCCAAATAACATTAATGGAGCTCATGGGTGGCTCTTTTAGGCACAAAAACTCCCTAAGAGAATTTCCACAGTTAAGACTCCACAGTTAGTTCCATACTCAGGTTGGTTTTGTGTTGTAGGCATACAGCCACTAGTAAACTTTTTGTGCTCAGTGTAATGTTTCCTCCCTTATTTGTAACTTTAACAAAGTGCAGGATACAAGTTGTAGAAGGACACTGTCATTATTCTGCTATTCATACAGACATACCAGTAAGAGTAGATGTAGTTTAAAATGTCTTATACACATTCTTGTTTTATTCAGACAATTTGATGATTGTCATTACAACCTATTATCGTGACATCTCAGTAGAATCAGCTTTGCCATGACTGCATGAAGTTTTACATTTCTGGTTACAGTTGAGAAAATATTCACCTACCTCCTCCCAAAGCTCCACCAACACCACTGTGGAACATTTGCTGAGAAGTGTGCAACAGTGATAATTTCCCCTTCCCTTGTGGAACCACTTAGCCTCTGCCCAGGGGAATTGAATTGGTTTCTGTGATGCTGCAAGCTAGTGTTGTACCATCACGCTAACATAATTGACAAACTTATATGTCCTACATTCTCAACCTTACGTTAATGTATCAGAAAATAACCCTAGCTTCAATACAAACAATATTAGCTGTTATTTCAGGAATTTCAGTGCTTTGCCTTAACATGCAATAAGTACTTAACCATCCTGTCATAGCATTACAGATAAGCTAAGATTGCCTTCTACTAAGGCTTAATGAGTTTACTCAATGAGTTGCTGAGCCATTCAAACCAGGAAGATCTAAGGTTCAATATGCAATCTGGACTAAGTTATCAGGGTTGATTATAACTCCTCCAGCATGGCATAAACTCATTCTATTCCCCCCTCAATCTGACAAAGTGCAATTTTAAATTGCAGGCAGCAAGGACACCCACAGGAAGACGTCAGGATGCTCCCTTAAATATGCAGATTGGGGTCCGACGATGTCACCAGGATCCGACTGCTATTTCTACCTGAGGCCTGACTAGGGGAGCAATGGTAGCTTCTCCACCAGGCCAAAGCTGCAGGGAGCTACATCTAGACCCAGAAAAGGCCAATTAGGCCTCTGGATTTTAAAATTTATTTGAAGTTTCCTTGTGGACCAGGAGGAGCAGGTGTGGAGATTGTTTCTCACTTCTCCCAACCACAGTTCCACAGCCCAGCCCGTGACTATTCCTGTGCATCCCCAGTGACAGCCTCTTTGCCACCAAATTTAACAAACAGGCAGCATCTTCCTGCTGACTTCCTGTCATTTTGGTTGGCAAGTGGGTTGCTAATGAAGCCCAGTAATTAAAATCAGCCAGGCCTCCCTGCCACCACTTCTAGATGGGCTGGTCACATACTAGGCAACGTTCCTGCCCGGGGGTAAAAATCTCAACCAGGGCACCAGTAGAGGTGAGACAGTAGACCTCAGCATCAATGTTAGGGAGGGGAAATTAGGCCAGGGTTTCCACTCAAGATCTACTTCCAATGACCCTTGCTATCTATGTGCATGCATGGACAACTGCTGCAGGATCAGACTGAAAGTGAATAGCTGACCAACACTATCTGCCAAGGCTCACACATGAAAAGAGAATACCTACAAAATCAAACCTTAACAGGAGAAAACAGCTTGCGAAATGAGGGAAAGAGGAAATTGGCAGGAAAGTGGAAGAAATTATAGAAAATTGAACATGGATCGGCTCACAATCAGGTCTATTATGTACAATAAGAGCTTAAGAATTTTGTAAAACAGGTCCAAAAACCCCAAATCCAGATTGTCTGTGGGATACAACACTCCAGTGTTAGAGAGAATTGGTGTGTTCTTACTTATAATTTACTCCTCAAATCAGTAAGGTTCATACATCAATGTATTTGATCATATTTCATAGATTTATTAAGTGTACAGTAATTAGACATACACTCCAAAAGCAGTACTTATGACAAAACCTTGCATGTTTAGTTGGTGGATTCAAACATGTTAAAGTTCTGAGTTCATTGTCTTAGGCTTTAAGTACTAAATATCTGTTCCAAACCCACTTTTTTTACCCCTTCAATGTGACAATCCACATAGTTTTGAATTATATAAGACAACACTGTAAGGTGAATTTTAATGAGTTTGTCCCTCATCAGTGACTTTAGTTTTAATAAGTTATTTTTTCCATAAACTGGTACAATTCCTTAACTTTGTTCTCATATCAATAGTTTCACTCTTGCAATTGTTATTCTACCAATTGAAAATTCTAATTAATGGTCTGTGCCATTCCACACAGATCTTGTGCCTCCAAAAAGGATGATGTATTCACAGATGTTTCCTTCTCAAAAACTTGTTAACAACCAAAGTTTTCTGAAATCTCTGCATCAGTATGTATTGGAATAAAAACAAGAAATGCTGGAAATACTCAGCAGGTCTGGCAGCATCTGTGGAGAGAGAAGCAGAGCTAATGTTTCAGGTCAGTGACCCTTCATCAGAACTGGCAAAGGTTAGAAATTTAATCGATTTTAAGCAAATAAAGCGGGGTTGGGGTAAGAAATAACAAAAGGGAAGGAGTTGATAGGACAGGGTCACAGAGGATAACTGACCAGAAGGTCATGGAGCAAAGGCAAACGGTATGTTAATGGTGTGTTGAAAGACAAAGCGTTAGTGCAGAAAGGGTGTTAATGGACAGAAAAATGAACAGCCCTGGCCCAAAGCACAAACATGAAAAGAAACAGTGGGCAGGCACATGGTAAACAAAAATAAATGAATGATGAAACAAACTAAAATAAAACAAAGAAAAAAGAAAAAATAACTAAAAATAAAAAGGGGAGCCTGTCATGCTCTGAAATTATTGAACTCAAGGTTCAGTCCGACAGGCTGTAACGTGCCTAATCAATAAATGAGATCACAGCCTTAGATGTATGCAACGATGGTGCTTACATAACCCTCTGGGGTAGAGAATTCCAAAGATTCACAACCGTTTGACTGAAGTAATTTCTCCTCATCTCAGTCCTAAATGATCAGCCCCTTATCCCGAGACTGTGTTCCCGTGTTTTAGATTGCCCGACCAGCGGAAATAATCTCTTAGTGTCGACCCTATCCAGCTCCTTTAGAATTTTATATGTTTCAAAGAGATCACCTCTCATTCTTCTAAATTCCAGACAACATGGGCCCAATTTACTTAGCCAAACTGAGCATCAGTGAGCAGGTTATTGCTGAACAAATGCCACTTGATAGCCTGTCGACAACAGCTTCCATCACTTTGCTGATGATCGAGAGTAGACTGATGGGGCAGTAACTGGCCGGGTTGCGTTTGTCCTGCTTTCTGTGGACAGGATGTACCTGGGCAATTTTTCACCTTGCTAGGTAGATACCAGTAGAAAAGCTTGGCTAGGGGTGTGGCTAGTCCTGGAGCACAAGTCTTCAGTCCTATTTCCAGAATATTGTCCGGGCACATACCCTTTGCAGTATTCAGTGCCTTCAACCATCTCTTGATATCTGGTGGAGTGAATTGGATTGGCTGAAGACTGGCATCTGTGATGCTGGGACCTCAGGAGGAGGCCGAGATGAATCATCCAATTGGCACTTCTGGCTGAGGATAGATGTAAATGCTTCAGCTTTGTCTTTTGCACTGATGTGCTGTGCTCCCCCATCATTGAGGATGGGGATCTTTGTGGAGCCTCCTCCTCCTGTTAGTTGTTTAATTGTTCACCACCATTCACAACTAGATGTGGCAGGACTGCAGAGCTTAGATCTGATCTGTTGGTTATGGGATCGCTTAGCCCTGTCTATCACATGCTGCTTCCGCTGTTTAGCATGCAAGCAGTCCTGTGTTGTAGCTTCATCAGGTTGACACCTCATTTTTAGGAATGCCTGGTGCTGCTCTTGGTATGCCCTCCTGCACTCTTCATTGAACCAGGATTGGTCCCCCAGCTTGATGGTAATGGTAGAGTGAGAGATATGCCGGGCCATGAGGTTACAGATTGTGGTTGAGTACAATTCTGCTGCTGCTGATGGCTCACAGTGCCTCATGATGCCCAGTTTTGCAATGCAAATCTGTTCGAATTCTATCCCATTTAGCATGGTGGTAGTGACACACAGCACAGCGGAGGGTATCCTCAATGTGAAGACGGGACTTCAACCCAACAAGGACCATGTGGTGATCACTCCTACCAAAACTGTCTGCGACAGGTGGATTGGTGAGGATAAGGTCAAGTAGGTTTTTCTCTTACCACCTGCTGCAGACCCAGTCTAGCAGCTATGTCCTTTAGGACTCGGCCAGCTCGGCTAGTAGTGGTGCTACCAAGACACTCTTGGTGACGGATATTGAAGTCCCCACCCGGAGTACATTTTGTGCCCTTGCTACCCTTAGTGCTTCTTCCAATTGGGGTTCAACATGGAGAATCACTGATTCATCAGCCGAGGGGTGGCGGGGGGGTGGGGGGGGTGGGGTAGGGGTACAGTTTGTGGTAATCAGCAGGAGATTTCCTTGCCCATGTTTGACCTGATGCCATGAGACTTCATGAGGTCCGGAGTCGATGTTGAGGACTCCCAGGAATACAAACCAAGAGTTTAGCAGTAAATATAAAACACTTGCACTATCTATGGCTGATCTTTTTTTATTCGTTTGTGGACGCCGCTGGCTAAGCCAGCATTTATTGCCCATCCCTAATTGCCCTTGACCTGAGTGGCTTGCTAGGCCATTTCAGAGGGCATTTTAAGAGTCAACTACATTGCTGTGGGTCTGGAGTCATATGTGGGCCAGACCAGGTAAGGACAGCAGATTTCCTTCCCTAAAGGACATTAGTGAACCAGATGGGTTTTTACAACAATCTACAATGGTTTCATGGTGACCATTAGACAAGCTTTTAATTCCAGATTTATTAATTGAATTCAAATTTCACCATTTACCGCAGTGAGATTCGAAACCATGTCCCCATTAGCCTGGACCTCTTGATTACTAGTCCAATGCACTATAATTACTATTACCATTACAGCACCGCCTCCCCCATGAGTATGAATGAAGTACATATATATATATATATATATCATATCAATTTTCTACATTATTTTTATGCATGCATATTTAAAAGAGTCAGGGAACTACCCAGAGATTAGACATTATACTCCCTTCACATGTACCCTATCTGTCATTTGCTGGAAAATCTATCTACTGAAGATCTGGATTCTAATCTGACACCATGCCTGTTGATGATGTAATTCAGCTTCTGTGCCCTGGTGGAGGAGTTGCCGGCTACTATGCAGATAGTGAAGTTTCATTGTTTAGCACTCACCGCTGTTTAATATTGAGCAATGCTTCCCCTGTGAGTAGACAAAAGGACAGTGAAATGGCAGCTTTGGTCCAATTTTGTTTGGGGTATTACAGAGATGTGTTGTCCTTGGTTTCATCTCCAGAGAAGGGGGATAGCTGGAAAGGACAGAAATAAGTAAGCCCTTGGTCAGGTCTAGCAATGAGATTAGCTCAGGTGACAGTTCAAGGAACTGCAGAGAATGGCACTACCAGTGCTGATACCCCCACCATCAACATTCTGCGATAGCAATCTCATGAACAAATAAAAAAAGATGCTGATGAGCATTGCAACATAATTATAGCATTACCACATTGTATTGGCCATTGCATGTAATGAGCAAATCATATTTGCATGAAAATTCGAGGTATAAGCAGCAGGGACTGTACTACAATATAAAGAGGTATCAGTAGGATTATAACATTAGAAGACTTCGGCATAGTCTAATCAACCCTTTCCTTACACCAGTGTAAAAATTGAAGCTTGACTTCTGGATCTTGTCATTCTTTGTGGTTTCTTACAATTACTGAGATAATAAATAATTTGAACATTTCATAAAACTTAATATTCTGGAATATGGCATTTCTTACAATTTTGACACCTACATTTTACCTAAATTATTACATGGAGGAGGAATGAGAAAATCCCTGTGGAAAGTCTGGGAGCATTTTAAAGATTATAAGATACTCAACATAAGCAAGACAAAAAGAAATAAAACAAGTGGATAAAAGATTAAAAAGAGACAAGTCAATTAAGGGCTTAGGAAAGCAGAGGATCAGTAATGCAAGATGGTCCAGGTTGTGAAAACTTCTATGAAAATACCAGTAGTTGGAACATAATATAAAATGCAGAGGACAAATTGCAAAAAAAGCAGAGTTAAATTGTTGGATATGAAAGCCTTTGGTAAGGCATGAGGGGATACAGCAGCAAAGAAAATGAGAAGAAAAGTATTTCAGGGTTTCTTGAAGAGTTCCTGTGTTCAAAACACAACAGAATAAAATGAAAGAAAATACAATCCTTCTGAGCCCTGCTGAATTTAAGTGAACAAGATTCAGGAAAAGGAGGACTGCTCCAATGCAACTGCAACTTTATGAAAATGAACATTAGCAAGAGTGGAAGAATGCATACAAAGGGCTATGGATTCAAAAAACTTCATGTTTATAGATATGAGAAGTGTGGATGAAGGAGGTTCCCAGAAGGACTCCAATTGCTGCCCACTATTAAAAAGCTATTGAGATGCATAAATATTTTTCTACTCAGATTTGAATTTCCTAAACTTTTAAATGGTACAGAATTTGTAAAAGGGTTACTCTAGGGCCTTGCAAGCTGACACTTTCTTTTAAATCATTGAATCAGATGACTATTAAGAATTAAGTTCTTATGCCCAACCATCCTCTGTCCATTGGGTGAATGGTTGAATGAGAAGCGATATGGTGAGAGTTTCTGCAAATGACTCCTCACACAGTGTTTTCGTGCTCTCAGCTAAGCTATCACATAAAAGTGTGCAAGCAGCATCCAACTATTTACATCACCAATGTTTTGTTGACATTTTGTAAAGGTTATTGCAAATTCCCTACATGTGTAAGATAGATAGGCTAATTGCCAACACATATCAGACAAACAGAGACAGAGGGGGAGAAATTCAACTTGGGTCAGGATGCAAAATGAGTGGTAATGGTAACCTGTTATACACCCCTGACTGATTTCTTTACCACCCACTTTGTGGCCCTGCTGAAATTGAATTTCACATCCAGGGAGAGATACCGATAGAGTCATAGAGACATAGAGTCATACAGCACAGAAACAGGCCCTTCGGCCCATCGTGTCTGTGCCGGCCATCAAGCACCTACCTATTCTAATCCCATTTTCCAGCACTTGGCCCATAGCCTTGTATGCTATGGCGTTTCAAGTGCTCATCTAAATACTTCTTAAATGTTGTGATGGTTCCTACCTCTTCAGGCAGTGCGTTCCAGATTCCAACCACCCTCTGGATGAAAATTCTTTTCCTCAAATCCCCTCTAAACCTCCTGCCCCTTACCTTAAATAAATGCCCCTCATAATTTTGTATACCTCAATCACGTCCCCCCTCAGCCTTCTCTGCTCGAAGGAAAACAACCCTTGCCTTTTCAGTCTCTCTCCATAGCTGAAACACTCCAGCCCAGGCAACAACCTGGTGAATCTCCTCTGCACCCTTTCCAGTGCAATCACATCCTTCCTATAGTGTGGTGACAAGAACTGTACACAGTACTCCAACTGTGGCCTAACTAGCGTTTTATACAGCTCCATCATAACCTCCCTGCTCTTATATTCTATGTCTCGGCTAATAAAGGCAAGTAACCTATATGCCTTCCTAACCACCTTATCTACCTGTGCTGCTGCCTTCAGTGATCTAAGGACAAGTACACCAAGGTCCCTTTGACCCTCTGTACTTCCTAGGGTCCTACCAACCATTGTATATTCCCTTGCCTTGTTAGTCCTCCCAAAATGCATCACCTCACACTTCTCAGGATTAAATTCCATTTGCCACTGCTCCGCCCATCTTACCAACCCATCCATATCGTCCTGTAATCTAAGGCTTTCCTCCTCACTATTTATGACACCACCAATTTTCGTGTCATCCGCGAACTTACTGATCATACCTCCTATATTTACGTCTAAATCATTAATGTACACTACAAACAGCAAGAACAAAGAACAAAGAAAATTACAGCACAGGAACAGGCCCTTCGGCCCTCCAAGCCTGCGCCGATCCAGATCCTCTATCTAAACATGTCGCCTATTTTCTAAGGGTCTGTATCTCTTTGCTTCCTGCCCATTCATGTATCTGTCCAGATACATCTTAAAAGACGCTATCGTGCCCGCGTCTACCACCTCCGCTGGCAACGCGTTCCAGGCACCCACCACCCTCTGCGTAAAGAACTTTCCACGCATATCCCCCCTAAACTTTTCCCCTCTCACTTTGAACTCATGAGCCCTAGTAATTGAATCCCCCACTCTGGGAAAAAGCTTCTTGCTATCCACCCTATCTATACCTCTCATGATTTTGTACACCTCAATCAGGTCCCCCCTCAACCTTCGACTTTCTAATGAAAATAATCCTAATCTACTCAACCTCTCTCATAGCTAGCGCCCTCCATACCAGGCAACATCCTGGTGAACCTCCTCTGCACCCTCAGTTGGCTAGAGTGTGATGCAGAAAGACACCAACAATCCCCATACTGGCTATGGTAGTTCATGCAGGCCTGCCTCCTTGCCTTGGCCCACGCTTGTGAAGTGGTGACCCACTAGCTATAGATTACCAACTGTCTCTGTCTAGTGGGGAGAGATGCCTATGGTCCTTTGGGACTATGGTTAGAACAACACTGCTGCTGTGCACCTGTGGTGGGGGGACTAAACGTTTAAGGTGGTGGATGGAGGTGCCGATCAAGCGGGCTGCTTTGTCCTGGATGACGTTGAGCTTTTTGAGTGTTGTTGGAGCTGCACCCATCCAGGCAAGTGGAGAGTATTGCATCACACTCCTGACCTGTCCCTTGAAGATGGTGGACAGGCTTTGGGGAGTCAGGAGGTGAGTTACTTGCCACAGAATTCCCAGCCTCTGACCTGCTCTTGTAGCCACAATATTTATATGGCTGGTTCAGTTACGTTCTGGTCAATGGTAACCCCAGGATGTTTATAGTGGGGGATTCAACAATGGTAATGCCATTGAAAACCAAAGGGAAATGGTTAGATTCTCTCTTGTTGGAGATGATCATTGCCTGGAACTTGTCTGGTACGAATGTTACTTGCCACTTATCAGCAGAAGCTGAATGTGAGCATAGACTGCTTCAATATCAGAGGAGTCACGAATGGTAATGTACACTGTGCAATCATCAGAGAACATGCCCAATTCTGACCTTATGATGAAGGAATGGTCATTGATGAAGCAGCTGCCGATGGTTGGGCCTAGGACACTACCCTGAGAAACTCCTGCAGCAATGTCCTGGGGCTGAGATGATTGGCCTCCAACAACAACAACCATCTTCCTTTGTGTTAGGTATGACTCCAATCAGTGGAGAATTTGCCACTTCATTCCCCTTGACTTCAATTTTGTCACAATCAGTCAATGCTGCCATGATGTCAAAGGCTGTTGGTCTCACCTTACTGCTGGAATTTAGCTCCATTTTCCATTTTTGGACAAAGGCTGTAATGAGATCTTGAGCCAAGTGCGCCAGGCGGAACCCAAAATGAGCATTGGAAAGCAGGCTTTTGCTGTGCAAGTGCCGCTTGATAACACTGTCAATAATACCTTCTATCACTTTTCTGATGATTAAGAGGAAAGTCATGCACAGAAGGAGCCATGATGAAATAAACAATGAATTGAACGAATTATGAAACTAAAAAGTCAACTGTTAAACTAAACAACAAGAACATGGCTACTTGAACCATAGTCAAAATGGAGTAGCGATCAAGTGACCCCTCCTGAACTTGAAATCAACAAACCTGTTTGCAAAGCCAAATATCATTAACTGTTTCTGAATGGCTCTGGGGAGAACCCATTGAAATTGAAAAGAGCACCTTTGCATATCGATGACTTCTATTTATATGAAAAAACTAACAAAGGGTTCTGGAAACAAGCTGACTTACAGCCCAAAACAAAATGAATAAGTATGGTGTAGCACCATTATAACAGAATGGTCCCCATTCAGACATCAACAGATAGCCATGGTTTCCATATCCTGTCCACTGTGTGGTCACACCAGAGGAGAGGGCCATGTGTCACATAACAGGAAATGAAAGTTGATGGAGCTTTACTTAAAAGGTAGCCCTCTGGAGAGAGAGGAGAGATCAAGAAAAAAACAATAAAAGCCAGTCCAGCCAAAGGCTGTGAGATCAGACCAGCACAAGGAAGAAGCCCTACTGCTAATTCTACACTTCAACTTGCTGCAGCAGAGAACTTAAAATGACCACGGCCTCTAGTCTGAAGTTCGAAATTCGGGTTTTTGGTGTTTAAATAAATTTAATCTTTTTTGAAAACCCATGAGAAAACCTGCCATTTGTTTGTTTATTTGATCTTAAAACACTTAGGGAGTAACACGTCATTTTTAACAATACATGATTGCGGTCAGTTGTGAAGTGAGGAGTGGAAGCTACCCACACCGCTTACCACCTTTCTGTAACAAATTGGGGACTTGAAGCCAGGATTCTGAACAATCAGATTAAATGAAAGATTTGGAAATGGGAGGAAAATTGACCTTTAAAACTGGACAATTGAACAAAGAGGTTTTCTCGTATCATTCATTTTTTCTCTACTGTGCTAGAAACAAAAGACATGGTCGTATTTAATGCTGAAGACTTTTTAGAGCAGGGAGGCATCTCCCATGAAAAGTTAAATCAATTAAGTATTGAAGATTTAAAAACCCTAGCTGCCCAGGTGGGAGTCACTTGCAAACAAAAAAACAAAGAAACCTGAAGTAGTGAAGAATCTAGCTAGCCATTTTAATTTTACCTCAGAACCAGAAGAAACAAGCATGGAATCTGAAACTGAAAGGATAGCCCTCGGTAGAACTCAGAAGGAAAGCGAGGAGATGCAGCTGAGAACAGAAGGAATGCAATTGCAGAAGGAAAGAGAAGAGAGGAAGCAGTAAGAAAGTTTGAGTTAGAAAGACTACAAGCACAAGGTGAGAATGCCACCAACCACTCAAACCTTATCCCAAATTTTGAGCAAAATCTTGATGTTTTGAGACACTCACGATTAAATGAGGAATAGGCTGAGTCCTATTTTATCTCCTTTGAGAAAATAGCTACCAGGCTAAAATACGAACATATGAATTACGAGCAGGATTAGGCCACTCGGCCCCTCGAGCCTGCTCCTTCATTCAGTAAGATCATGGCTGATCTGATTGTAACCTCGACTCCACATTCCTGCCTATCGCTGATAACCTTCCACCTTCTTGCTTATCAAGAATTTATCTACCTCTGCCTTAAATATATTTAAAGAATCTGCTTCCGCCACCTTTTGAGTTCCAAAGACTCACGACCCTCTAAGAGAAACAATTTTCCTCATCTCTGTCTTAAATGGGCGCCCCTCATTTTTAAATAGTGACCCCTAGTTCTAGATTCTCCCACAGGGGGAAACATCCTTTCCACAACCACCCTGTCAAGACCCCTAAGGATCTTATATGTTTCAATCAAGTCACCTCTTACTCTTCTAAATTCCAGCAGATACAAGCCTAGACTGTCCAATCTTTCCTCATAAGACAACCTGCCCATTCCAGGTATTAGTCTGAACTGCTTCTAACGCATTTACATCCTTTCTTAAATAAGGAGACCAATGCTGTACACAGTACTCCAGATGTGGTCTCACCAATTCCCTGCATAACTGAAGCATAACCTCCCTACTTTTGTATTCAATTCCCCTCGCAATAAATGGTAACATTTTATTAGCTTTCCTAATTACTTGCTGAACATGCATGCTAACCTTTTGCAATTCATGCACTAGAACACCCAGATCCCTCTGCATCTCAGAGATCTGAAATCTCTCACCATTTAGATAATATGCTTCTTTTTTATTCTTCCTGCCAAAATGGGCATTTTCACACTTTCCCACATTATCCTCTCTTTGCCATATCTTTGTCCACTCACTTAACCTATCTATGTCTCTTTGTAGCTCCTTATGTCCTCTTCACGAGTTACTTTACTACCTATCTTTGTGTCATCAGCAAATTTAGCAACCATACCTTCGGTCCCTTCATCCAAGTCATTTGTAAAAAGTTGAGGCTCTAGCACTGATCCCTGTGGCACACCACTCATTACATCTTGCCAACCAGAAAATGACCCATTTATGCCTACTCTTTGTTTCCTGTTAGCTAGCCAATCTTCTATCCATGCCAATATGTTACCCCTACAACATGAGCTTTCATTTTCTGCAATAAACTTTGATGTGGCACCTTATCCAATGCCTTCTGCAAATCTAAGTACAATACCTCCACCGGTTCGCCTTTATCCACAGCAGCTGTTACTTCTTCAAAGAACTCCAATGAATTGGTTAATTATGATTTCCCTTTCACTTAACCATGTTGACTCTGCCTGAATACCTTGAATTTTTCTAAGTGCCTTGCTATAAAGTCTTTAATAATAGCTTCTAACATTTTCCTTAAGACAGATGTTAAGCTAACTAGCCTGTAGTTTCCTGCTTTCTGTCTCCCTCCTTTTTGAATAAAGGAGTTAAATTTGCTATTTCCCAACCAAAGCTGTTCAGAAGCAAGTCACATGACAACCATAAATCTTGGCAGTCCTTTGCAAACATTTTTCCCCAAGTCAAAAGTACAACCCCTGCTGGGTTATTTGGACATAGATGCCTTCCAGTCTGTTGGCATTTCACTCAGTCCCAAACCTCCTATTGACCTTCCTTTTTTTAAAAAAAACACAAAGTTCAACAATCTCCAGATGAATCAATGTCCATAATTCAACTATAGGTTCTTTAAAACATATTTTACAAAAGAAACCGATGAAATCTCATAACTTCCCCACATCTAGGGAATTTTGGAAAATTAAAACCAACGCATTAACTATGTCACAAGCCACTTCTTTTAGGACCCTAGGATGAGGTCCATCAGGACACAGGGACCTGTCAGCTGCAGCCCCAACAATTTGCTCAGTCCCACTTCCCTGGTAATAATTATTTTCTTGACTTCCTCCCTCCCTTCCATTTCCTGACTTACAGCTATTTCTGGGATGTTACTTGTATCCTCTATAGTGAAGACTGATGCGAAATACCTGTTCAATTCATCTGCCATCTCCTTATTTTCCTTTATTAATTCCCCAGACTCACTTTCTATAGGACTAACGCTCACTTTGTCAACACTTTTCTTTTTAAAATATCTATAGAAGCTCTTACTGTTTTTATATTTCTGGCTAGCTTTCTCTCGTACTCTAATTTTTCCCTCCTTATCTATTCTTCAGTCATTTTTTGATGTTCTTTATATTCTATCCAATCGTCTGACCTGCCACCCAGCTTTGTGCAATTATATGCTTTTTCTTTAAGTTTGATACTATCTTTAACTTTTTTAGTTAACCACAGATAGTGGGTCCTCCACTTGGAAATTGCCACTGCATCTCAATTGCCCCATCCCTTAACTTAATTTGCCAGTTCACTTTAGCTAGCTTTGCTTTCATGCCCTCATAATTGCCCTTATCTAAGTTTAAAATACTGGTCTTGGACCCATTCTTCTCTCCCTCAAACTGAATGTAAAATTCAATCACATTATGATCGCTAATACTAGGGGTGCCTTCACTATGAGGTCATTAATTAATCCTATCTCACTGCACAATAGCAGGTCTAGTTGGCTCCAGAATGTGCTGTTCTTAGAAACTATCCCAAAAACATTCTATGAACTCCTCATCCAGGCTACCTTTGCCATCTGATTTTTCCAGTCTATACGTAGATTAAAATCCCCCATGATTATCGCCGTACCTTTCCGACAAACTCCCATTATTACTTCGTTTCTACTCTGTCCTACTGTGTGGTTACTGTTAGGGGGCCTGTACACCACTCCCACAAGTGACTTCTTGCGTTTAACATTTCTCAACTCTACCCAAACCACTTCTACATCCTGGTTTCCTGAATTTAGGTCATCCCTCTCTAATGTGCGAATACCATCATTAATTAAGTGTCCAAAATAATATTGAACCCTCCTCTTACAAAGAACATTGGTGGGTAGAGCTCTTGAAGCTCAGTCCATGTTATCAGCAGAAAGATCCCTCAATTACAAACAGACTGATACTGTTTTCTAAAATGCATATGAGTTAGTCCCAGAAGACGATCGGCAAGTTTCGAAATGCCCAAACTTGCCCAAACCTTTATTGGATTTGAAAGAGTTAAACCCATGGCTTTCAATTGCTGCATCTGATCTCTCAAGTTAGACCTCTCATATGAAAATTTGAAAGAAGTAATTTTACTCCCCTTAATATAAAGACTTATATTGAGGAGCAAAGAATTACAAGGGTAAAAGAAGCTTCTGCTATGGTAGACAATTATGATCTTACTTATAAATCCTTTTCTCCCTTCCATAATAATCCCCAGAGGCCCTGGAAGAAAGTGGGAAAATAATGGAAAAAATGGGGTGCTAGTGAAAAGGGAACCAAAAGTGAGAATGCAAAAAGCACCCCACCCCTCCACCAGTAAGGAAAGAAAGTGCAGAGGGCAGGAATCTTCTTCTTCTTCTTTGGCCTCCTTGTCTCGAGAGACAATGGGTAAGCGCCTGGAGGTGGTCAGTGGTTTGTGGAGCAGCGCCTGGAGTGGCTATAAAGGCCAATATTCTGGACTTATAACCCGTAACTGCTGCCTTCCGTGTTGTTTCGGTCGCTGTGAGGCGACTATGGAGTCACCTCTCCATGGCGCATGCCTGGGCAAATGTATGGAGGTTGAGAGTTGCCCAAGCGCCACAGATCTGTGTGTTCCCATTGCAGTAAAACAGGAGATGTGAAAGCTGACTGCTGGAGATTGAAGGGGAAGCCAATAAATTTTGTAGCAGTTCACAAAGCTAGCCTAGAAAAGGATGCCCAAGCAGGCAACAAGGCAGACAAGCCTGTAACCCTAACCACAGTAATGGATCACTCAAAGAATGCTGCCCTAGATGTGGCACAAGTAGAAAAGATTCCTGAAGGTTATCAGGATTTTATTTCAAAGGGAAAGGTGTCCCCTTACTCCTCTGATAAGATAGGCGTCCATTGCCCTGCTCAGAGATACAGGTGCCACTCAATCCTTAATGCTAAGTAAAGCTGTGACCTTTCCACCAGAGAGCTCGCTCAAGGCAAAGGTCCTGGTAAGAGGCATTGAAGGTGGTTACAATGCCCTTGTATCAGGTCCACCTACAGTGTGACCTAGTATCTGGACCAGTTACAGTAGGGATTGTTCATTGTCTACCTATGGCTGGAATAGATTTGCAGTTAGAACCAGAGAAAAGTTATGGGACAGAAAGAGGCCATTCAGCCCATTGTGTCTGCGCCGGCTGAAAATACTAGCTGCCCAATCTAAACCCACCTTCCAGCACCTGATCTGCAGCCTTGCAGGTTACGGCAGTTCAGGTGCAGGTCCAGGTACCTTTTAAATGAGTTGAGGGTTTCTGCCTCCACCATCAATCTGGGCAGCGAATTCTAGAGACCCACCACCCTCTGGGTGAAAAAGTATTTCTCCATGCCCCTCTAATCCTTGTACCAATCACCTTGAATCTGAGCCCCCTGGTAATTGACCTCCCCGCTAGGGTAAACAGGTCCTTCCTGTCTACTCTATCTAGGCCCCTCATAATTTTGTCCACCTCAATTAAGTTACCCCTCAGCCTCCTCTGTTCTAAAGAAACAACTCTAACCTATCCAATCTTTACATACGAACATACGAATTAGGAGCAGGAGTAGGCCACTCGGCGCTTTGAGCCTGCTCCGCCATTCAATAAGTTCACAGCTGAACTGATTACTCCACATTTCCACCTACCCCTGATAACCTTCCACCCTCCTGCTTATCAAGAATCTATCTACCTCTGCCTTAAAAATATTTAAAGACTGCTTCCACTGCCTTTTGAGGAAGAGAATTCCAAAGACTCACGGCCCTCTGAGAGAAACAATTTCTCCTCATCTCTGTCTTAAATGGGCGACCAGTTCTAGTTCTAGATTCTCCCTCAAGGGGAAATATCCTTTCTACATCCACCCTGTCAAGACCCCTAAGGATCTTATATGTTTCAATCAAGTCTTCTAAATTCCCACCATTCTCCTACCACCTACCTACACTAGGGACAATTTATAATGGCCAATTTACCTATCAACCTGCAAGTCTTTGGCTGTGGGAGGAAACCAGAGCACCCGGCTGAAACCCACACGGTCACAGGGACAACTTGTAAACTCTGCATAGGCAGCACCCAGAACTGAACCCGGGTCGTTGGAGCTGTGAGGCTGCGGTGCTAACCACTGCGCCACTGTGCCACCCAATCTCTCAGTATTTAGATAATATGCTTTTTTTTTTATTCTTCCTGCCGAAGTGGACAATTTCCCACTTTTTCCACATTATACTCCATTTGCCATATCTTTGCCCACTCACTTAACCTATCTATATCCCTTTCTGGCCTGCTTATGTTCTCTTCACAAGTTACTTTCCTACCTATCTTTGTGTCATCAGCAAATTTAGCAACCATACCTTCGGTCCCTTCATCTAAGTCATTTATATAAATTGTAAAAAGTTGAGGGCCCAGCACAGATCCCCGTGGCACATGACTCGTTCCATCTTGCCAACCAGAAAATGACCCATTTATGCCTACTTTCTGTTTCCTGTTAGCTAGCCAGCCAATCTTCTATCCATGTTAATATGTTACCCCCTACACCATGAGCTTTTATTTTCTGCAATAACTTTTGATGTGGCACCTTATCAAATGCCTTCTGGAAATCTAAGTACAATACATCCACTGGTTCCCCTTTATCCACAGCACATGTAACTCCATCAAAGAACTCCAATGAATTGGTTAAACATGATTTCCCTTTCACTTAACCATGTTGACTCTGCCTAATTACCTTGAATTTTTCTAAATGCCTTGCTATAACGTCTTTAATAATAGCTTCTAACATTTTCCCTAAGACAGATGTTAAGCTAACTGGCCTATAGTTTCCTGCATTCTGTCTCCCTCCCTTTTTGAATAAAGGAGTTACATTTGCTATTTTCCAATCGAATGGAACATTACCCAAAATTAGGGAATTTTGGAAAATTAAAACTAACGCATTGGCTATCTCACTAACCACTTCTTTTAACACCCTAGGATGAAGTCCATCAGGACCCGGGGATTTGTCCACCCCCAGCTCCAATAATTTGTTCAGTACCACTTCCCTGGTGATTGTAATTTTCTTGAGTTCCTCCCTCCCTTCCATTTCCTGACTTACAGCTAATACTGGGATGTAACTTGTATCCTCAATAGTGAAGACCGATGCAAAATATCTGTTCAATTCATCTGCCATCTCTTTATTATCTATTATTAATTCCCCTGACTCACTTTCGATAGGACCAACACTCACTTTGTTAACTTTTCTTTTTTAAATATCTGTAGAAACTCTTACTATCTGTCTTTATATCTCTAGCTAGCTTTCTGTCATGCTAATTTTACATTCCTTATCAATCCTTTAGTCAGTCTTTGCTGTTATTTATATTCTGCCCAATCTTCTGACCTGCCTCCCATCTTTGCACAATTATAGGCTTTTTCTTTAAGTTTGATACTATCTTTAACTGTTTTAGTTCACCACAGATGGCGCGTCCCACCCTTGGAACTTTTCTTTCTTGTTGAAATGTATCTATTCTGTGTATTCTGAAATATCCCCTTAAATGTCTGCCACTGTATATCTATTGATCTATCCCTTAACCTGATTTGCCAGTTCACTTTAGCTAGCTCTGCTTTCATGCCCTCATAATTGCCCTTATTTAAATTTAAAATACTAGTCTTGGATGCACTCTTCTGTCCCTCAGACTGAATGTAAAATTCAATCATACTATGATCGCTGCTACCTAGGGGTGCTTTAACTATGAGGCCATTAATTAATCCTATCTTGTTGCACAATACCAGGTTTAGTATAGCCTGCTCTCTGGTTGGCTCCAGAATGTATTGTTCGAAGAAAATATCCCAAAAACATTCTATGTACTCCTCATCTAGGTTATCTCTTCCCAGCTGATTTTCCCAGTCTATATGTCGGTTAAAATCCCCCATAATTATCACTGTGCCTTTCTGACAAGCTGCCATTATTTCTTCCTTTTTACCCTGTCCTACAGTGTGGTTAATGTTAGGTGGCCTGTACACCACTCCCACAAGTGATTTCTTGCCTTTATGATTTCTCATCTTTACCTAAACTTCTTCTACATCCTTGTGTCCTGAACTTAGATCATCCCTCTCGGTTGCATTAATACCATCATTAATTAGCAGACCTACCCCTCCACCTTTTCGTAGCATCCTGTCCTTCCTAAATTCCATGTACCCTTCAATATTCAGGTCTCAATCCATGTCGTCCTGCAGCCATGTCTCTGTAATGGCTATCAGATCATATTTATTTATTTCTATTTGCACTCTCAGTTCATCTGTTTTGTTTTGAATGCTACGTGCATTCAGATACAGAGCCTTTAGTTTTGTCTTTTTATTATTTTTGTAACCTCTAGCCTTATCTGTTGATTTACTCTTAGATTTGTATGCTCTGTCCCTTCCTGTCACAGTCCATTTATCATTTCCCATATTAATACCTTTCTCTCTTGCCGTGTCTCTACTCCTTGATTTACCAAATCTTCCCAAATTTTTTTCCCTTGTCCCCACTATTCAGTTTAAAACCCTCTCTACTTCCCTAGTTATGCGGCTCACTAGAACACCGGCCCCAGCACAGTTCAGGTATAGACCGTCCCAATGGTACAGCCACCACTTTCCCCAGTACTGGTGCCAGTGCCCCACGAATCAGAACCCACTTCTACATACCAGTTTTTGAGCCATACATTAATTTCTCTAATCTTATTTGCCCTATGCCAATTTGCACGTGGCTCAGGTAATAATCCAGAGATTATTACCTTTGAGGTTCTGCTTCTTAATTTGGCACCTCGTTCCTCATACTGATTATGCAGAACCTCTTTCCTTGTCCTGCCTGTGTTGTTGGTACCTACATGAACCATGACAACTGGATCCTCCCCCTCCCACTGTATGTTCTTCTCCAGCCCTGAGTAGATGTCCCGAACTCTGGCACCAGGCAGGCAACACAGCCCTCCGGACTTGTGCTCTTTGCTGCAGAGAACTGTGTCAATCCCCTTAACTATACTGTTCTCTACTACCACTACATTCCATTTTTCTCCCTCCGCTTCCTATACCATGATGCCATGGTCAGGTTGCTTATCCACCCTGCAGCCCCCACTCTCATCCAAACAAGCTGAAAGAATCTCAAATCTGTTGGGCAATTACAAAGGTTGAGGCTCCTGCACTCCTGCCCTCTGAGACCCCTTACCTTCCTCAGCTGCAGCCACACTCTCCTATTCCTGACCACTGACCAAATCAGAAGATCCTATCCAAAGGAGTGTGACCGCCTCCTGGTACAAAATGTCGAGGTAACTTTCCCCTTCAATCTTTCCTCATAGCTGCAAGTTTCAAGCCCGGACAACATTCTTGTAAATCTCCTCTGTACTCTCTCCAGAGCAATTATGTCCTTCATGTAACGTGGTGACCAATACTGTATGCAATACTCCAGCTGTGGCCGAACCAGCACTTTATACAGTTCCAACATTACATTCCTGCTTTTGTATTCTCAGCCAATAAAGAAAAGCATTCCAAATACCTTCTTCACCACTTTATCTATCTGTTGTGCCACCTTCAGAGACCTGTGGACATGCACTCCAAGGTCTCTCACTTCCTCTACTCCTCTCAATATTCTCCCTTTTATTGTGTATTCCATTGCTTTGTTTGTCCTCCCCAAATGCATTACCTCACACTTCTCTGGACTGAATTCCATTTGCCACTTTTCTGCCCACTCAGCCAAATCATTGATATCATTCTGGAGTCTACAGCCATTCTCTTCACTATCAACTACACGGCCAATTTTTGTGTCATCTCCAAATTTCTCAATCATACCTCCCACATTTCAATCCAAATCATTAATATGTACCACAAACAACAGGGGACTCAACACTGAGCCCTGTGAAACACCACTGGAAACTGCCTTCCATTCACAAAAACATCTGTCAACCATTACCCTTTGTTTCCTGTTGCTGAGCCAATTTTGGATCCAACTCACCACATTCCCCTGCATCTCATGAGATTTTACTTTTCTCACCAGTCTGCCATGTGGGACCATATTAAATGCCTTACTAAATTCCATGTAGACAACATCTATGCACGACCCTCATCAATCCTCCTTGTTACTGCCTCAAAAAATTCAATTAAGTTAGTAAGACACGACCTTCCCTCAACAAATCCATTCTGACTATCCCTGATTAATCTGTGCTTTTCTAAGTGACAGTTTATCTTATCTCTCAGAATTGATTCTAATAATGTGCCCACCACAGGAGTCAGACTGAATTGCCTATAATTATTTAGCCTATCCCTCGCACCCTTTTTAAACAATGGTACAACATTCGCAGATCTCCAATTCTCGCCTGTATCTAGTGGGGATTTGAAGATGGTCCTCAGCGCATCTGTTATTTCCTCCCTGGCTTCCTTTAACAGCCAGGGATACAATCCATCCGGCCCTCGTGATTTATCCACTTTCAAGGATGTCAGACCCTCTAGTACTTCCTCTCTCTAATTATGCTTATCGTATCTAATATTTCACACTCCTCCTCTTTAAATACAAGGTCTGCATCATCCGTCCTTTGTGAAGACAGAGACAAAGTACTCATTAAGAACCCTGCCCACATCTTCTGCAACCATGCGTAAGTTACCTTGTACATCTCTGATAGGCCCTACCCTATCCTTCGTTATCCTCTTGCTCTTAATGTACTAATAAAATGCTTTTCAATTTTCTTTGATAATAACTGCCAATATTTTTTCATGCCCTCTCTTTCTTTTCCTAATTTATTTTCTTACTTCATTCCTCTAGACTTTCTAAAGTATTCCGTTTTTTGTGATTGTCATAAGCTTTCTTTTTCTGCTTTATCTTACACTGCATGTTTCAAGATAACCAGAGAGCACTAGATTTGGCAGTACAACCCTTTTTCTTTGTGGGGACGTGTCTATACTGTGCCTGTAGAATCTTGCTTTTAAATGCCTCCCACTGATTTGCCACTGATTTTCCTTTAAGTAGCTGTATCCAGTCCACTTTCACCAGATCACCTCTCAGTTTCATAAAATTTGCCTCCCCCCAATTTAGAACTTTTACTCCTGTTTTATTTTTGTCCTTTTCCATAATAATGCTAAATCTAACTGTATTATGGTCGCTAACTCCAAAATGGTCACCCACTGCTACTTTATCCACTTGCCTAGCTTCATTTCCTAAGACTAAATCTAGAATTGCGCCCCCTCTCGTTGGGCTTGTTACGTGCTGGCTAAAACGTTCTCTTGAATGCAGTTCAAGAATTGTATGCCTTCTGCGCCCTTCACACTTTTTGTATATCAGTTGATATTAGGGTAGTTGAAATCCCCAACTATTATTGCCCTATTGTTTTTGCATTTAGAAATTTGCCTACATATTTGTTCTTCTATCTCCCTCTCATTATTTGGGGGTCTATACTACACTTCTAGTAGTGTGGCTGCCCCTTTTATATGTCTGAGCTCAATCCATATGGCCTCATTTGATGATTCATTTTGCATATTATCCTTCTTCAGAGCTGTTAATTGATTCTTTAACCAATAATACTACATCCCCTTTTTTTAATCCTGCCCTCTGTCCCGCATGAAAACTCTATATCCAGGGATGTTGAGCTGCCATTTTTTCCCCTTTTAAAGCTAAGTTTCCATTATAGCAATGACATCACGCTGCCATGTGTCTATCTATGCCCTCTGCACATCAGCTTTATTTGCTATACTCCTTGTATTTAAATAAATACCCTTTAACACTGCCAAATTCCTGTGCTGCACACTTTTTAACCTTTGTTTCTTCTGTCTTTCAGAGTCATTCGTTAATTTTCTGCTTCCCGTTCCCTGCTCTGAATTTGTCCTAACTGATTTCGGTGGAGGTAAAATGATAGCAGCCCCAGTGGTCTTAGACCAGCTAAATGAGGCCAAGGAGACAGAACAAATACAGGAGGAATTCCCTGGAATATTCCCTGACTGTCTGGTAACTAGGTCCATGGCTAAACAAGCTCCAACAGAGCAAGCTGAACCAAGACTTCAGCCAGATAATCCCAAGGTCTGGCTGGCTGAAACAGTTTTTGGAGACTTAGTGGAAGAGCAGGAAATATACACAGAAGGCAGACCATGAGTTAACAAGAATAGGGCAAACTGCCTGTTCTGAGGCAGAGGCAAAGTAAATTCCTGAATGTTATTATTTCAAAAATGGAGTAATAATAAGAAAATGGAGATCACTGCCACAACTTGCAGAGGAGGAGTGGACAATGGTCCACCAAATTGGAGTCACCCCTAAATATCATAGGGAGATTTTGAGGATTGCCCATGAAATCCCTATGGCTGGACACATGTGTATCAGAAAGATCCAGGCCCGGAGAAGTCGACATTTTTACTGGCCTCAAATCCACAAGGATGTGGTTACCTTTTGCAAGACCTGCCGTACCTATCAGGTTGTTGGGAAACCACAACCCATAACCAAACCTGCTCCACTAATCCTTATCCAGCTTTCATGGAACCCTTCATTAGAGTTCTGGTTGATTGGGTGGGACCCCTACCTGAAACTAGGGCAGGTTACCAACATCTCCTAACCATCATGGATATGGCTACCCGATTCCCAGAAGCCATACTCTTAAGGAAAATTACTGCCAAAGCTGTAGTTGAGGGGCTAATCCAATTTTTCACATGATATAGTTTGCCAAAAGAAATTAAGTCCGATAAAGGAACTACTTTCATGTCCTGAACATTCCAAGAAGTAGTATAAAGCCTTGGTAGTGAACAGCTGAAATCTTCAGCATACTACCCACAGTCTCAAGGGGCTCTGGAATGATACCATCAAACCCTGAAAATCAGGACATATTGCTGTGATTACCTGCATGACTGGGATAAAGGAATAGTTGCCTTGCTGTTTGCTAGCAAACATTCATCAAATGAATCCACAGGCTTCATCCCATTTGAATTGTTTTTTGGACATGAGGTGAGAGGTCCTCTGGAACTGGTTAGGAAAAATTCCTGGATCAAAAGGAGGTAACCTCAGTATTGTGTCCAGTTTTCGAGAAAGCCTTTTGAAAGCCTGTGCTGCAGCAAAAGAACACCTGAAAACATCGCAGCAGACTATGAAAAGGCAGGCAGCCATAAAGGCTGCAGCCCGAGAATTTAAATCAGGGTCTAGGTTCTGCTACTGTTACCATTACAAGGTGAATGCCTGAGAGCCAGATACAGTGGTCCATACAGTATAGGGAAAAATGTCAGTGAGGTGAACTACCTAATTAATACCCCAGACCTGAGAAAAAAGCAAAGACTGTGCCACATCAATATGCTAAAACAATACCAAGGCCGGAATCAGATGGACCAGTAAGTGTATATTAAATATTAAGAGCATTAGAGGAAGACTGTCCGAGTGAAGACAAAGCAGGTGAGGAAGAGAACACAGAAAATTCTCACATTGAACCCCCCACCATAAAAATGAAAAATACAGAAATATTGGGCTGAAATTTATGAGCACTCTGCAATTCACGGTGACCGCTTTTCGGAACACCTCCGCTCAGTCCAAAAACATGACCCCCGAGCTTCCTGTCACTTGCCATTTCAACACTCACCCTTGCTCTCTTGCCCACATCTCTGTCCTGGGATTGCTGCAGTGTTCCAGTGAACATCAACGCAAGCTCGAGGAACAGCACCTCGTTTACCGATTAGGCACGCTACAGCCTAACATACTGAACATTGAGTTCAACAATTTCAGAGCATGACTGGCCCCCTTATTTTTAGTTTTACCTTTTTTTAGTTTTACTTTGCATTTTTTGTTTTTATTTCATTTTAGTTTATTTTGTTTCACAATTACACTTTTTTTTAACCTTGTGCCTGCCTACTTTTTTCATGTTTTGATTTTGGCTAGGGCTTTCAGTATTCGGTCATTCAACACAATCTCTGCACTAAGGCTTTGTATTTCACCACACCATTAACACACTCTTTGTCTTTACCTTTGCCCCATGACTTCCTTGTCAATTATTCACTGTGACCCTCTGTCCTATCAACACCTTCCCATTTGTTCTCTTTAGCCCCACCCCCACTTTATTTGCTTAAAACCTATTACATTTCTAACCTTTGCCAGTTCTGATGAAAGGTCACTGACCTGAAATGTTAACTTTGCTTCTCTCTCCACAGATGCTGCCAGACCTGCTGAGTATTTTCAGCACTTTTTGGTTTTATTTCAGATTTCCAACATCTGCAGTATTTTGCTTTTCTATTATTACAGAAGATTTGTCCCTCTGTTCTAAAACCCTTCATTTAATTAATTTAGAGGACCTCTTATCTCATGTCCATAAACTAATTCAAAATGATTAAAACCATTAGACTCATTAGGTGAATCGCTAGTGGCAAACAAAAGAAATTCTAGCCCTTTATCCCAATCATAGGGATATTCATGACAGTATGCCCTGATCACTGTTTTGAGGGTCTGATGGTATCTTTCTAAAACCCCTTATGTCTGTGGGTAATAGGCTGAAGACTTTAACTGTGTTCTACCCAAATTACCCATAATTTGCTGAAAAATTTTAGACATAAAATTGGAACCTTGATCCAACTGAACCTCAAGCAGTAATCCAAATCTAGTGAAGAACTGGGTTAACTTCTCTACCACTACCTTAGCTGAAATTGTTGTCAAGGAATGGCCTCTGGAAACCGAGTAGCCGTATACATGATAGTGATTATATATTGGTGTCCTGCTTTTGTTTTCAGTAAAGTCCTACACAGTCTACCAACACCCGACTAAATAGCTCCCCAAATACTGGTATGGGAATTATAGGTGCCGGTTTTATGGCAGGTTGCAGTTTACCCACAATCTGGCATGTACGGCATGTTTTACAAAACTGCACCACGTCCTCGGAAAGACCTAGACAGTAAAAATTTCGACCTATACGTGATTGTGTCTTGCAGATCCCCACATGTCCCACTATAGGAATCACAGGGTCTATCCTTAATATTTCCCGGCGATACTTGGGCGGTACCACTATCTGGTGAACAACTGTCCATTCTTCATCTGCAGGTCTGTGAGGAGGTCTCCACTTTTTCATCAGAATCCCATTTTTAATATAGTAGCCTTCTGGAACTCCCTTTGCCTCAGCTTCAATTGGAGCCGATTGTGCCACTTTATTTAACTCTGGATTGGCTTGCTGAGCCTTGATCAGAGAACACTTGCTGAACACTTCCTTTGGATTATCCAAATCTTCAAAGAAAGTTTCAGATATTCGACTATCTGACTGTGGTGCCAATTTTCCCTCCGACAATAGAACTTGTTTAGCCATTGCTCGGGTCACTACACATGAAGGAAAAATTCCTGGAACCTTTTCATGCAACTCTTTGACTTCACTTGGTTTTTCCATGACTACTGGAGAAGTTACTACCTACACTCCAGACAAATCATTCCCCAGGAGTAGGTCAACTCTGTCTACTGACAAACTACGGACAACTCCTATAGTTACTGTTCCAGACATTAGGTCACACTCTAGGTGCACCCGATACAAAGGCACGGGTATATACTCCCGGCCGATACCATTCACTAAAACCTTGGTATGCAATGCGTTCTCTGGTGGAAAGGTTATGCCTTTCCCCAGCAAAAGAGTTTGTGTGGCTCCTGTATCCCTAAGTATAACTATAGGTTTACCTGCCTTGAGGGATATGGAGTTACTTTTCCATTTTGACAAGAATTCCCTATAACTCTCAGGTATCTTGTTCACGTTCCCACACTCACTGTGGTTTTTTACTTGGCCTTAACTAGTACGTGAAGGAACGGGCCCGAGCCATTTGCTTGATGGTGAAATAGGGTGAATCAAAGACATCCTGCATGACAATGGCTACCCTGATCAGATCTGAAACGTTAAATCTGCTTCTCTCTCCACAAATGCTGCCTGACCTGCTGAGTATTTCCAGCACTTTCTGTTTTTATTTCTGATTTCCAGTATTTTGCTTTTATTTTAGCAAAGAGCAAGTTTGCTAAGTCTAACGTCACATATTTAGGTCACATTGTAGGCCAAGGTCAGCTTTTGCCAAGGCAGCAAATGTGCAAGCCCTGGTAGATTTCCCCATTCCAAAAACAAAAAGGGAAATCATGCATTTCCTGGGAATGTGTGGAATTTAGTGAAAATTTGTTCCAAATTTCAGCACCTCAGCTGTACCTTTAACTGATTTGTTGAAGAAAAGTGTAAAAGTGGTGTGATCTTTCAAAAAGTTAAAAGCAATCTTAACAAATGACCCAGTATTAGCAGCCCCAGATTTCAACAAGCCTTTAAAATGGATATCGATACCAGTTTTATTAGAGTAGGGGCAGTCCTACTCCAAGATGATGATTTGGGCTTAGAAATGCCAATTGGTTATTTTTCGAAAAACTACACAAACATCAAAGAAAATATTTCACAATCGGAAAGGAGGCATTCGGGGTCCTGCTAGCCCTTCAAAATTTTGAAGTTGGTGCCAATAATAGACACCAAGAAATTAAAATTTACACTTAGCACAACCCTCTAACATTCCTGGAAAAATTCAAAGTTAAAAATGCCAGACTGTTTCAATGGAGCTTACTTCTCTAGCCATTCAACCTGAAACTTGTACATACAGCAGAGAAAAACAACATTGTAGCAGATGCCTTGTCTAGAATATAACACACTGTACAACCAAAAATCCTGAGGAGTGCATGGGAAGAATGTGTACAATGTGTGTTACCCTATATCTTACTTTCCTTCTTCCTGAAAAACAAGAGCCAACAAAAAATGTAATACTAAGGAATTTAATTTTTTCCCTTTGTGGGGATGTGTCATGAATGGAAGGAACTGTGATGAAATGAACAATGAATTGTAGGAATTCTGAAAATTACAAAAATGCTGTTAAACTAAACAACAAGAGCATGGACACTTGTACCATAGTCAAAATGGAGTGGTGGTCAAGTGACCCCTCCTATACTGGAAATCAACAAACTTGTCTGCAAAGATGAAACCCGTTAACTATGTCTGAATAGCTCTGGGGAGAACCCATTGAAATTGAATGGAGAACCATTGCATACTGATGACTCCTATCTACATAAAGAAACTAATAAAGGTTCTGGAAACAAGCTAACTCACAGCCCAAAACAAAATGAATAGGTGTAGAGTAGCACCATTATAACAGAATGGTCCCCATTCAGACATCAACAGATAGCCATGGTTTCCATATCCTGGTCCATTGTGTGATCACACCATGAGGAGAGATCAACAAAAAAACAATAAAAGCCAGTCCAGCCAAAGGCTGTGAGATCAAACCAGCACAAGGAAGAAGCCCTACTGCTACACTTCACTTCAATTCTACACTTCAACTTGCTGCAGCAGAGAACTTAAAGTGACCACCGCCTCCAGTCTGAAGTTTTAACCACCAGAAATCTTCAACACCTCAGCAAGTTCACAACTACAAACATCCAGGCTTGCACTTTGAAAAGAATTTTCCTCCCGAGAAGATATAACAGGTTTTTTGTGAACCACAAATTCTTCCGGCACAGTGGCGCAGTGGTTAGCACCGCAGCCTCACAGCTCCAGCGACCCGGGTTCAATTCTGGGTACTGCCTGTGTAGAGTTTGCAAGTTCTCCCTGTGTCTGCATGGGTTTCCTCTGGGTGCTCCGGTTTCCTCCCACAAGCCAAAAGACTTGCAGGTTGGTAGGTAAATTGGCCGTTAAAAATTGCCCCTAGTATAGGTAGGTGGTAGGGAAATATAGGGACAGGTGGGGATGTGGTAGGAATATGGGATTCGTGTAGGATTAGTATAAGTATAAGATTAGTCCAAAGTACGGAAAGTCCTCATCAGAGAACTCCTCTTTGCTGACGATGCTGCTTTAACATCTCACACTGAAGAATGCCTGCAGAGTCTCATCGACAGGTTTGCGTCTGCCTGCAATGAATTTGGCCTAACCATCAGCCTCAAGAAAACGAACATCATGGGGCAGGATGTCAGAAATGCTCCATCCATCAATATTGGCGACCACGCTCTGGAAGTGGTTCAAGAGTTCACCTACCTAGGCTCAACTATCACCAGTAACCTGTCTCTAGATGCAGAAATCAACAAGCGCATGGGTAAGGCTTCCACTGCTATGTCCAGACTGGCCAAGAGAGTGTGGGAAAATGGCGCACTGACACGGAACACAAAAGTCCGAGTGTATCAGGCCTGTGTCCTCAGTACCTTGCTCTACGGCAGCGAGGCCTGGACAACGTATGCCAGCCAAGAGCGACGTCTCAATTCATTCCATCTTCGCTGCCTTCGGAGAATACTTGGCATCAGGTGGCAGGACTATATCTCCAACACAGAAGTCCTTGAAGCGGCCAACATCCCCAGCTTATACACACTACTGAGTCAGCGGCGCTTGAGATGGCTTGGCCATGTGAGCCGCATGGAAGATGGCAGGATCCCCAAAGACACATTGTACAGTGAGCTCGCCACTGGTATCAGACCCACCGGCCGTCCATGTCTCCGTTATAAAGACGTCTGCAAACGCGACATGAAATCGTGTGACATTGATCACAAGTCGTGGGAGTCAGTTGCCAGCATTCGCCAGAGCTGGCGGGCAGCCATAAAGACAGGGCTAAATTGTGGCGAGTCGAAGAGACTTAGTAGTTGGCAGGAAAAAAGACAGAGGCGCAAGGGGAGAGCCAACTGTGCAACAGCCCCAACAAACAAATTTCTCTGCTGCATCTGTGGAAGAGCCTGTCACTCCAGAATTGGCCTTTATAGCCACTCCAGGCGCTGCTTCACAAACCACTGACCACCTCCAGGCGCGTATCCATTGTCTCTCGAGATAAGGAGGCCCAAAAGAAGTATAAGTGGGTGGTTGATGGTCGGCACAGACTCGGTCGGCCGAAGGGCCTGTTTCAGTGCTGTATCTCTAAAACTTCCCTTCCTTTGAACTTAAATTGCATCCTACCCTTTCTCTCTCTATTAATCTATTCTTGTGTATGCATGTGAATGTGTAAGTGGGTGAAGGTTGCAAAATTTGGGTTTTTGCTGTTTAAATAAATTTAATCTTTTTTAAACCTATGAGAAAACCTGCCATTTGTCTGTTTATTTGACCCAAAAACACTTAGGGACTAACCCACTATTTTTAAAAAAACACGATTGCGGTCAGTTGTGAAATGAAGAGTGGAAGTTACCATCACCGCTGACAACCTATCTGTAACAGAAGATAATTGGCCGGATTGGATTTATTCTGCTTTTTGTGGACAGGACATAACTGGGGAATTTCCACAATGTCGGGTTGATGCCGGTGTTTTAGCTGTACTGGAACAGCTTGGCTAGGGATGCGGCTAGTTCTGGAGCACAAGTCTTCCGTACTATAGTCAGCACATTGTCAGGACTCATAAACATTGCTGTATCCAGTGCCTTCAGTCGTTTCTTGATATCTCCTTTGGTAGCTTGTGTGAACTGAATAACAAATCCATTTAAATATTAGCTACTTAATAGTTCTCCAAAAAAAGATGATAAATTACTCTTGTGCGTGAGCTGAAAGGTCGATTGCTACTGAAGTCAATTTTTGTTCATCTCTGCCTGAGTAGTGAGGCAGATGCTTGAGATTACAAGCAGTCCACTCAGGTTAGTGAGAAATAGACATCTGCTATTTTCCCTTCTCAATAAGAAGTGCAGGATACTAAGAACAGAAAGTTCTTGATTTAACAACTCATTACAGTCCTCAGGAAATCTTCTGCAATTATTTGTGCTACTTCTTTAATGATATGAATTATTTCCGCAGTCATCAATTAACTCAAATGGAGCTGCCACATTTAACTGATAGTTTCAAGTTCTTGTCACCGATGAACAGCTGCTTTAATTATAACATTCAATGTCTTTGTTTTCTTTAACAGAGGCAAAAGCTGTGAAACATACAAAATACTGGTTTTAAAGGTTCAATCCCTAACCACATCCATGTATTTATAAAACCAGATCTTATCATTAACAATTGATGGGTACTAGCAAAGGAGTTCTCATCAGAAAATGTTCCAATGAACAATGTTCAAGCTAGTTTGCAGATTATAATGGAGATTCACTAAGATCACAGAAAGGTTTGGTTATTCCAAAAGGTATTTCATAACTATGTTTCAGTACTGAGTTAGAAATGCACATCGGAATGGGAATGGTGTGTAATGAAGTATCCTTCCTATGTATGTACCATTCCTACCTGAACATCTGGGTTGAGTCTTTAATGAATCATTGGAATGCAATTCTGTCTGGATTTTGGGCTGCCTCTGGAGAGTCAGGATTTTCTGGAGCTTTTTAATTCTTTGATGAGATGTGGGCATTGCTGCCTAGACCAGCATTTATAACCCACCCTTAATCGCCCTTGAGAAGGAGGCGGTGACCTGCTTTCTTGAACTTCTGCAACCCATATGGTGTAGGTACACCCACAGTGCTGTTAAGGAGGGAGGCCCAGGTTTTTGACCCAGTGACAGTGAAGGAACGGCGATATAGTTCCAAGTCAGGATGGTGTGTGGCTTGGAGGGGAACTTGCAAGTGGTGATATTCCCAAGCATCTGCTGCCTTTGTCCTTCTAGGTAGTATAGATCGTAGGTTTGGAAGGTGCTGTTGAAGGAGCCTTGGTGAGTTTCTGCAGTGCATCCTGTAGATGGTACACACTGCTGCCACTGTGCGTCGGTGGAGGAGGGAGTGAATGTTGAAGTTGGTGGATGGGGTGCCAATCAAGCGGGCTGCTTTGTCCTGGATGGTGTCGAGCTTCTTGATTGTTGTTGGAGCTGCACTCATCCAGGTAAGTGGAGCGTATTCCATCACACTCCTGACTTGTGCCTTGTAAATGGTGGACAGGCTTTGGGGATTCAGAAAGTGAATTACTCGCCATAGAATTCCCAGCCTCTGCCCTTCTTTCTTTTAAAGGGAAGTGGTTGTTGAATGACCAAAAACAACATTGTCAGCCACTTAACAGGATAATTGATGGAATGCTGCAGGAGCCAAACTTTGCATATAATGAAGTGCAACTACTGTTTATGAATTGCCTGCCACTCAATGGGCATCCTCACTTCTGTGAACCTTGAATTCTTGCTTTTATGTAGCAGTAAAGAACCAAACAATCTTAAGTTGAGTAGTTATAAACTGTGGTTTCTTCATTTGTAGAGTAACATATTTACAAGAGAGTTTTGTCTTAGACATGTGACTCGCTTAACTCCAACTAACGGATCATATGCTGAGTAGCATCACTTCCTCTGATACTGTGTGGAGTGTTACATTGTTAAAGTGATATGACAACATCCCCCTTTCCTAAAATGGAAATATACAAAAGATAAACAATGTACATAATGGAATGAAACAACTTTGAAAAATATTTATACATCCATTAACTCTAATTTTCTTTAGCTAAGTGTCTCTTAACCATTCAGATGGTCTACTGTCTCAACTTGATCTTGTCATGTGTAACTTGATGGAGAACTCGACTTATCAGCTTTCTTGGCTTCACATTTGTGTGCATTCGATTATCATGCTGGTCATTTTCTCTTGCTACATTCGACAGATCTGAATGTGACCATGTTCTTGATGCAATAGGGTTGTCAGGCACAATATTGTTAGCTAGTTCCCTTAGCTGACTTCAGTTTCTTCTTAGCACTGCTCCTTTGGGGTGGTTACTTCATAAGATCTTGGTTTGTTGCAGACTTTCGACACTTCTGCATGTAACCACACTTTTTCTTGTGGATGATTTACCCTGACTTTCTGCCTGATCTGTAACAGCGGTAGTTCCACACCCATGTGCTTATCATACTTCGTCTTCATCCTTTCTTGTCTTGCTAGGAGCCTATTTTGTCATGAGGAGGATTTCATGAGATGGTGAGTTGGAAGTGTAGACCTGTCTTCCAAGTATGATTTCTGCAGGGTAGGCAGCCCTGTGTCGATTGGTGCCACCCTCAGGTGTAACATGGCTATACGTAGATCCTATTTTGTTTCACATCACTTTAGAATCAACTATTTGAATGTGTGTACCATTCTCTCTGCTATGCTATCCAACGTCGGGTAAAGCTATGAAGAAGTGATATGGTTTACACCCCATCTCCAGCACATCTTGGAATGGCTTGGTAGCGTATTGCAGACCATTGTCTGATACTATCCCTTCCGGGAGATCAAGCAAGCTGAAAATTGCACTGATGGGATTGGCAACTGATGCACTTGAAGTGTCCCTTAATTGATGTACTACCGGAAATTTAGAGTAGTAATCGGTGACCCAACAAATAATCGTTGCCTTTGATTATGAAGAGGTCAGTGGCTATCATTGACCAAGGGTGCGATGGGATATTGTGAGGAAGGAGTGGCTCTTTATGCTGGCAAGGTTGATGCTGCTGGCAAGCATCACATGACTTTACCACTTGCCCAATGTCACTGTTCATACCTGGCCAGTAGACGATCTCACGCGCAAGTCTTCTTGATTTCTCAAAATTCATATGGCTGATATGTAACTGTGAGAGGATGTCAGGGCGAAGCATCTGCAGAATTATTTCCTGCCTTTGAAGATAACACCGCTAGAAATGCCCAACTCATCCTAGTATGGCCAGAAAGTTCTGAGCTCTGTGGGGGACCTCTTCCATGCTGTCAGGCCATCCTTTAATGAATTGCCATAGCATCTTCAAAACTGGGTCTGTTGAGGTTTCTTTCTGTTATTCTTCATTCTTCTTTTGCCCAAAATGCATCAAATCTATCTGGTATACATCCTCTAGTTCCATGTCAACCTCGTCAACCTGGACATCCAGTGGAACATCTTCGCAACTTCGGGGATTAGGTAATCTACTTAAGTATTGCTGAAAATAGAGACATTATGTCAAAGCTTTTCGTCTTGCACTTATCAGGACAATCCAAAAGAATACCAACGTAAGGGAAAACAACAAATTCATACTGTATGAGAAGAGAGAGCTGATTGGTTAGCAAGTGAACTCTGATTAGTAGGGGTGTTGCCATGGAGAATGCACCAGTTAACAGTGACTGACAGTGAACTGCCAAGCTTTGTTTGAAATTTAAACCAAGCAGTTTGGCTCTGATTGGTCAAGGCATTGCCTGAGGAATGAAGCAGCGAATGGCTGTCACTTATTTTGTTTAGCTGAAACAGGCGCAATGTTTGTACATATTCCCTCCGTCTGCAAAGAATAGTGCCCTGTGTACCAATATATGCAGCCTCCAGTACGCACAAAATGCATCACACTGTGAGCCCTACTGACAGCCTTAAATTGGTTGTCAGTGTAATCCTTAACACACCGAGGAATCACATCTAATGTTGGACACTGTGTTTTGAGTTTTGCAAGCACGAGCTGGTTGGGCACGGCTTGTATCTTGCCCATTGTGAACAGCAGAAGGGACATAAAAACAAGAAATGCTGGAACCACTCAGCAGGTCTGGCAGCATCTGTGAAAAGAGAAGCAGAGTTAACGTTTCGGGTCAGTGACCCTTCTTCCGAAGAAGAGTGAGAGGGGAAGGATCCAGTCATTGCGGTCCATGTGGGTACCAATGGCAAAGGCAGGACAAGGAAGGAGATTCTGCATTCTCAGTATTAGGAACTAGGCACCAAATTAAGAAGTAGAACCTCAAATGTAATAATCTCTTGATTATTACCTGAGCCACGTGCAAATTGGCATAGGGCAAACAAGATTAGAGAAATGAATGCATGGCTCTAAGACTGGTATGGTAGAAGTGGGTTTCAGTTCGTGGGGCACTTGCACCAGTACTGGGTAAAGTGGAGGATTTACCATTGGGACGGTCTACACCTGAACTGTGATGGGGTTAAGTTCTAGCGAGCCACATAACTAGGGAAGTAGAAAGGGTTTAAAACTAAATAATGGGGGCAAGGGATCAAATTTGGGAAGATATGGCAAATCAAAGGGTAGAGGCAAGGCAAGAGAGAAAGGTATTAATATGGAAAATGATGAACAGACTGTGACAGGAAGGGGTAAAGAGTACAAATCTACACGTAAACCAGCAGTCAAGGCTAGACGTTAAACATATAATAGGACAAAACTAAAGGCTCTGTATCTGAATGCACATAACATTCAGAACAAAGCAGATGAACTGACAGCACAAATAGAAATAATTAAGTCCAATCTGAGAGCCATTACAGATACATGGCTGCAGGATGACATAGATTGGGACCTGGATATTGAATATATATGACATTTAGGAAGGGCAGGAAGCGAGGAAAAGGTGGACGGGTGGCTCTGTTAATTAATGATAGTATTAGCACATTAGAGAGGGATGACCTATGTTCAGGAAACCAGGATGTAGGAGTGGCTTGGGTAGAGATATGAAATGATAAAGGCAAGAAATCACTTGTGGGAGTGGTATACAGGCCCCCTAACTATAACCACATGGTAGGACAGCGTATAAAGGAAGGAATAATGGGAGCTTGTCAGAAAGGTATGGTGATAATCATGGGGGATTTTAATCCACATGTAGACTGGAAAAATCAGATGGAAAAGGTAGCCTAGATGAGGAGCTCATAGAATGTTTTTGGAATAGTTTCTTAGAAGAGCACATTCTGGATCCAACTAGACTATTGCAATGAGATAGGATTAAGTGATGACCTCATAGCGAAGGCATCCCTAGGTAGCAGCAATCATAATATGATTGAATTTTACATTCAGTTTGAGGGAGAGAAGAATGGGTCCAAGACTACCAGTTTAAACTTAAATAAGTGCAATTATGAGGGCATGAAAGCAGAGCTAACTAAAGAGAACTGGAAAATTAGGTTAAGCGATAGGTCAATAAACATGCAGTGGCAGACATTTAAGGGGATATTTCAGAATTCTTTCTTTTGGGCCTCCTTATCTCGAGAGACAATGGATACGCGCCTGGAGGTGGTCAGTGGTTTGTGAAGCAGCGCCTGGAGTGGCTATAAAGGCCAATTCTGGAGTGACAGGCTCTTCCACAGGTGCTGCAGAGAAATTTGTTTGTTGGGGCTGTTGCACAGTTGGCTCTCCCCTTGCGCCTCTGTCTTTTTTCCTGCCAACTACTAAGTCTCTTCGACTCGCCACAATTTAGCCCTGTCTTTATGGCTGCCCGCCAGCTCTGGCGAATGCTGGCAACTGACTCCCACGACTTGTGATCAATGTCACACGATTTCATGTCGCGTTTGCAGACGTCTTTATAACGGAGACATGGACGGCCGGTGGGTCTGATACCAGTGGCGAGCTCGCTGTACAATGTGTCTTTGGGGATCCTGCCATCTTCCATGCGGCTCACATGGCCAAGCCATCTCAAGCGCCGCTGACTCAGTAGTGTGTATAAGCTGGGGATGTTGGCCGCTTCAAGGACTTCTGTGTTGGAGATATAGTCCTGCCACCTGATGCCAAGTATTCTCCGAAGGCAGCGAAGATGGAATGAATTGAGACGTCGCTCTTGGCTGGCATACGTTGTCCAGGCCTCGCTGCCGTAGAGCAAGGTACTGAGGACACAGGCCTGATACACTCGGACTTTTGTGTTCCGTGTCAGTGCGCCATTTTCCCACACTCTCTTGGCCAGTCTGAACATAGCAGTGGAAGCCTTACCCATGCGCTTGTTGATTTCTGCATCTAGAGACAGGTTACTGGTGATAGTTGAGCCTAGGTAGGTGAACTCTTGAACCACTTCCAGAGCGTGGTCGCCAATATTGATGGATGGAGCATTTCTGACATCCTGCCCCATGATGTTCGTTTTCTTGAGGCTGATGGTTAGGCCAAATTCATTGCAGGCAGACGCAAACCTGTCGATGAGACTCTGCAGGCATTCTTCAGTGTGAGATGTTAAAGCAGCATCGTCAGCAAAGAGGAGTTCTCTGATGAGGACTTTCCGTACTTTGGACTTCGCTCTTAGACGGGCAAGGTTGAACAACCTGCCCCCTGATCTTGTGTGGAGGAAAATTCCTTCTTCAGAGGATTTGAACGCATGTGAAAGCAGCAGGGAGAAGAAAATCCCAAAAAGTGTGGGTGCGAGAACACAGCCCTGTTTCACACCACTCAGGATAGGAAAGGGCTCTGATGAGGAGCCACCATGTTGAATTGTGCCTTTCATATTGTCATGGAATGAGGTGATGATACTTAGTAGCTTTGGTGGACATCCGATCTTTTCTAGTAGTCTGAAGAGACCACGTCTGCTGACGAGGTCAAAGGCTTTGGTGAGATCAATGAAAGCAATGTAGAGGGGCATCTGTTGTTCACGGCATTTCTCCTGTATCTGACGAAGGGAGAACAGCATGTCAATAGTCGATCTCTCTGCACGAAAGCCACACTGTGCCTCAGGGTAGACACGCTCGGCCAGCTTCTGGAGCCTGTTCAGAGCGACTCGAGCAAAGACTTTCCCCACTATGCTGAGCAGGGAGATTCCACGGTAGTTGTTGCAGTCACCGCGGTCACCTTTGTTTTTATAGAGGGTGATGATGTTGGCATCGCGCATGTCCTGGGGTACTGCTCCCTCGTCCCAGCACAGGCATAGCAGTTCATGTAGTGCTGAGAGTATAGCAGGCTTGGCACTCTTGATTATTTCAGGGGTAATGCTGTCCTTCCCAGGGGCTTTTCCGCTGGCTAATTTCAGAATACACAGAATAGATACATTCCAATGAGAAAAAAAATTCCAAGGGAAGGATCCACTATCTGTGGTTAACTAAAAAAGTTAAAGATAGTATCAAACTTAAAGAAAAAAGCATATAATTGCACAAAGATGGGTGGCAGGTCAGAAGATTGGACAGAATATAAAGAACAGCAAAGAATGACTAAAAGATTGATAAGGAGGGAAAAATTAGAGTATGAGAGAAAGCTAGCTAGAAATATAAAAACAGATAGTAAGAATTTCTATAGATATTTTAAAAAGAAAAGTGTTAACAAAGTGAGCATTGGTCCTATAGAAAATGAGTCAGTGGAATTAATAAGGGGAAAAATTGAGATGGCAGATGAATTGAACAGGTATTTTGCATCAGTCTTCACTATAGAGGATACAAGTAACATCCCAGAAATAGCTGTAAACCAGGAAATGGAAGGGAGGGAGGAACTCAAGAAAATTACAATCACCAAGGAAGTGGTACTAAGCAAATTGTTGCAGCTGCGGGCTTACAAGTTCCCAGGTCCTGATGGACTTCATCCTAGGGTCTTAAAAGAAGTGGCTTGTGAGATAGTTGATGTGTTGGTTTGAATTTTCCAAAATTTCCTAGATTCAGGGAATGTTCCATTAGATTGGAAAATAGCAAATGTAAAAATGTAACTCCTTTATTCAAAAAGGAAGGGAGACAGAAAGCAGGAAGCTATAGGCCGGTTAGCTTAACATCTGCCTTAAGGAAAATGTTTGAAGCTATTATTAAGGATGTTAAAGCAGGTCACTTAGAAAAATTCATGGTAATCAGGCAGTCAACATGGTTTTTTGAAAGGGAAATCATCTTTAACCAATTTATTGGACTTCTTTGAAGAAGTAACATGTGCTGTGGATAAAGGAGAACTTTTAAAGGGTAACATATTGGCATGGATAGAAGATTGGCTAGCAAACAGGAAACAGAGAGTAGGCATAAATGGGTCATTTTCTGGCTGGCAATATGTAATGAGTGGTGTGCCACATGCATCAGTGCTGGAGCCTCAACTTTTTACAAATGACTTGGATGAAGGGGCCGAAGGAATGGTTGCTAAATTTGCTGATGACACAAAGATAGGTAGGAAAGTAAGTTTTGAAGAGGACATAAGGAGGCTACAAAGGAATATAGATAGGTTAAGTGAGTGGGCAAAGATGTGGAAAATGGAGTATAATGTGGGAAAATGTGAAATTGTCCATTTTTGCAGGAAGAATAAAAAAGAAGCATATTATCTAAATGGTGAGAGATTGCAGATCTCTGTGATGCAGAGGGATCTGGGTGTCCTAGTGCATGAATCGCAAAAGGTTCATATGCAGGTTTAGCAAGTAATTAGGAAAGCTAATAGAATGTTACTGTTTATTGTGAGGGAAATTGAATACAGAAGTAGGGAGGTAATACTTTAGTTATACAGGGTATTGGTGAGACCACATCTGGAGTAATGTGTACAGTATTGGTCTCCTTATTTAAGGAAGGATGTAAATGTGTTGGAAGCAGTTCAGAGAAGGTTTAGTAGACTAATACCTGGAATGGGCGGGTTGTCTTATGAGGAAAGGTTGGACAAGCTAGGCTTGTAAATGCTGGAGTTTAGGAGAGTAAGAGGCGACTTGATTGAAACATATAAGATGCTGAGGGGTCTTGACAGGGTGGATGTGGAAAGGATGTTTCCCTTTGTGGCAGAATCTAGAATTAGGGGTCACTGTTTAAAAATGAGGGGTCGCCCATTTAAGTCAAAGATGAGGAGAATTTTTTTCTCTAAGAGGGTCGTGAGTCTCTTCCTTAAAAGGCAGTGATAGATTCTTGATAAGCAAGAGGGTGAATGGTTATTGGGGTAGGCGAGAATGTGGAGTTGAGGTTACAATCAGATCAGCCATGATCTTATTGGACGGCAGACCAGGCTCGAAGGGCCGAGTGGCCTACTCCTGCTCCTAATTCATATGTTCGTATGTTTCTATATCCAAACAGACCCAGATGGTGCCATTCTTCTTGACTACAGCTGTTATCGAGCTACACCAATCTGTGTGCTGTTGAACCCACCTGATGATTCCTAGCCTCTCCATAGTATCCAGCTCTGCTTCAGTTTGTTCATGACATGGTGTAACATTTCCTTGGTGGATCTAAAGAAGGAACCATGTTGTCCCTCACACGTAAGACAGCTTTTCCTTGCAACCTTCCTCTCTGTTGAAAACTGGGTGCATTCTTTGTAAATCTTGAATGGACTTGCAGCCCGATTGCTGGACGTAGTTTCAGCTCGCAGACCACCACGCTTCTGCGGTACTGCCTGAATGCCTGCACAGCAGACTCACCGACTGTCCATGTCTTCCTTCGGCTGCAGAGCCGCTCTGGAGCTCTTCACATTCTCCTTTTGAGATCTGCTGTCTTCTTGGCACTACTGTACGAGGTGAGGTCTTTCAATGATTTCTGGGTGTGTTCACCGTTGCCACTATGTTGTATATTGTTGTTAGCCTAGTTTTATCATTGTTTATAGATGTCCCAGAGTCTTTGTATGGCCTAATAGTAACTCATTTATTTTATATACATAACTATTTACACTCTCATTGAGCATGTCCAGCTAGCACCTCTCATGATGCTCCTAGCTTCTTCCAAGCCTAATACCCATATGACGACTACATCATTATCACTACAGGGGGTGCGGTTACTCTACCTGTCTCAAACATTAACCCTTTCAGCCCCTTATACTGCAGGTCCAGTTTCGGAAGAGGGTCAATGACCCCCTTCGCTCCACCAAGATGAGTCCTCCATACTTTTATCTTTGGGGCTTGCATGTGACTACATGAGACGGAGCACTACACGGGGAGGGAGTGACCACCAAGGCAGTAACAAGGAGGTTAGGCATCATCACACCCTGCCAGATGCATGGCTGCTTCTCAGTAACAGGCTGCCTTCTTTCACAGTTCAGCCTCATTGCGTCCACCGAGAGCAGACATGGGGAAGAGGCATATAGGAAACAGCATCATGGGATGTGGGGCTGCCACTAGCATAACTATTCTGTTGCTCTTCCTGCAAAGTCTAACTATGTCCCTCTTTCCACTTGTAGGACAAACAGACCCATCACACCAGGGAGACCTTGAGGACCGGCGGAGAGATCCCTGATCTTTGTCCTCATGTCAGCTGAGGAGGCAGCACTGGAGCTAGTGGGGGCCCAGGGTGGCCCTTCAATCATGGACGGTGAGACTGGAGTGTCCACACAAGAGAGTGAGGATTGTATTAATGTGACCTTCACCATACTTCTGGAGATCCACATCACGCATGGTTGGCATGAATAGATCTGCACAACCTGACCCACAAATGTTTGTGTTCTCCCACGCAGGTCGTCGAAAGGCAGAAGCAAGTGCAGGGTGTCTGACATCAACCTCTGAGGAGGAGGAGCAGTCAGAGGATACACTATCACATTGTTCATCAGCACCTTCCACCAGCGCACATACTTTCACCTCGGTGCCTTTGCGCTTGGGCTTAGATTCAGGGTCACAAGCTGGTAAAAGCACCACACAAGCACCCAAGCAGCTGATAGAGGCTGTGTCAGCCGAGGTCACTGACAATCGGAGGGCCCATGGTGACCCCCCCCCCACCCCCCCCAACTGATGACAAGCCTCTGGTATCAACAGTACAGGGCAGATTGGAGCTGTAGAGAGTGGTAAGGCAATACCTGGTGCAGCTGCCAGAGGCAATGTGTGGCCATGAGCAGACAATGGAGGGGCCCATCCATACCATGAGTGCTGCTATGTCTCAGACATGTGAGCACATGGCTTCCTCCATCAAGAGGTTGGCAACCTTCATGGACAGCCAGATCCCAGAGATGCGCATAGACCTGCACACCATCGCCTTGGCCATGAGCTCAGCTCAGTAGTGGCAAGGCGATGAAGGACAAGGTGCCTGGAGTCCTCTCTGGGTCCTCGTTGTTCTCTTGTCAGCAGGCAGGTTCAATTGTGCCTTGAAAAGGGGGAGGAAAGGCTGATCTCCACATCTGGGGGCTGCCCTCGGAGCACTCTGAGAGTGGACAGTGGCTCATCAGCCCCTCCATCAGTGAGCCCAGTTCCTGTATCCATGACGACTAAGGAGGCTCCTGCACCTGTGCAGCAACCCATCAGCCAGCCAGGCCTTCCAGGCCTCAGGCACCCAGAGGACGGCCACCAAAGTCATCACAGGCCAAGGGGCAGCCTGATCAGCAGCCTGCTTGCATCTCAGATTCTAGTACAGGGATCACCCTACATAGAAGCACACGGAAACATATAAAGAAGAGCATCTAGATGCACTTGAGGATTCACAGGTGTATTACATTTGCCCTTTATATTGTTTTTTGAAATTGGTGTTATAGAGTTCACATTCATTGTTGTAAAATGCTTATTCTTTCATGCCTGAATTGGGAAATGCTTCCATCAGCCTTGTTCCCGTAATAGGCTGCCAATGTAGGCACAGGCCGCATTTGGTAAGCATCTCAAATGTGCCTGATCAATTGGTAAAGCTGGGCACTAGGCATGGAATTGAGATAGAAAGGAGGTGACAGATGGAATATAGTAAGTCTTGATTGTCTTTATTGAGTCCATTTATTGAGTCTTTATTGAGTCCACTTTGAGAGGCCATCATGGTGGAAGGAACCGGGTATGTATGAGATTGTCTCTTGCCTCCTTTGCACGTCTCTCAATGGCCCTGGTCTCTGCTGCAAGGGAATCAATTTCCAGTGGTGCCTGCTCAGTAGCATCCTCCTCATCCTCCTCGTCGGATGAGGACTGGAGATCAACCATGTGCTTTTTATGCATGGCCTCCGCCCTCCGCAGTGCTAGATTGTGCAGAGCACAGCAGACCAGCACCATATGTAAGACCCTCACTGGAGCATACTGCAGGGCTCCACCGGATCAATCCAGGCACCGAAATCCCATCTTCAGCAGCCCAATGGCCTGCTCGATAGTTGCTCGGGTGGAGCCGTGGCAGGTGTATCTCTCCTCTGCTGCAGTGCGAGGACTCCTCATAGCAACAGTAGCCATGTCTTCAATGAGTAGCCTTTGTCCCTGAGAATCAATCTCTGAAGGTGAGCTGGGGAGGGGCCAGAAAAGCTGTGGCACCTGGGACTGCCGAAGTATGTGGGTGTCGTGGCTGCTTCCCAGGAAGTGAGCACATACCTGCAGGAAACGCTTTCAGTGGTTGCAGGCCAGTTGATTGAATGGAAGCCCTTCCTGTTGATGAAGGCAGCTGGTTGCTCCATGGAAACCTTGATGGCCACATGCGCGCAGTTGATGACACCTTGCACCTGGGAAAATCCAGCAATTGCCCCAAACACAGTGACTCTCTCTGCCTGGCTGTCAGGGTTGGGTTGGTCCAGTAACGCACATAGTCATCGGCCCTCTTAAACAGGGGATTAGTCACCCCCTTGATGCAGCAGTTGACTGCTGCCTGGAAGACCCCACACATGTCCCTGGTGGATCCTTGGAAGAGCCAGAGGCATAGATGTTGAGTGCCATGTGATGTTCAGGGCCACAGGCATTGGGTGCCCACTGAAGCCCACAGGTCACAGTTCATCCTCAGCATGGCACAAAAGTCAGCCATCCTGGCAAGCCACAGTCTTGGCTGACACCGCGCTTGGATATCTGGAGGTAGCTGAGTCTAGCCCGGCACACTCTCGATTCACTCTGTCTGATATCAAGAAACAGCTGAAGGCACTGGATACTTCAAAGGCCTGACAACATTCCAGCAATAGCACTTGTGCTCTAAAACTGGCTGCACCCCTAGCCAAACTGTTCCAGTACAGCTACAACACTGGCAGCTAGAGGCCTGCTACCCGACCCGAACCCGATGGGACCCGACGACCTGTGTCGGGTTCGGGTCGGGTCGGGTCGGGCCCATCTTCCAGGTACGGCTTTTGGGCTCAGCTCAGGTCGGACACACACGGTAACTGCTCTGCTGGTAAGTTTTGAAATTAAAAAACTTACCTGAGCTGGGAGTCTGGGACAAAACTGAGTCTGCGCAGTGAGCAAGTGACGTCACTATGACATCATCACGCATGCGCTGCAGCTTCTTGCAGGTTCGGTGTCAGGAAGGTAAGTAAATGGATGGTCGGGTCGGGCTCAGGTCAGGTCGAGTTAGAGTGGGTTCGGGTCGAGTTGGGCTCGGGGCAAAATTGGAGGGATTCGGGCCAGGTTGGGCTCGGGTCCGCTGTGGTTCGGTTGGGTTCGAGTCGGGTTCTTTTTTCCCGACCTGAGCAGACCTCCATTGGCAGCTACCTAACAATGTGGAAACTTGCTCAGGTATGTCTTATACACAAAAAGCAGGACAAATCCAACCAGGCCAATTACTGCCCTATCAGTCTACACTCGATCATCAGCAAAGTGATGGAAGCTGTCGTCAACAGTGCTATCAAGCGGCACTTACTCAGCAATAACTTGCTCACTGATGCTCATTTTGGGTTCTGCAAGGGCCAGTCAGCTCCTGACCTCATTACAGCCTTGGTCCAAACATGGACAAAAGAGCTGAACTCAAGATGTGAAGTGAGGTGAGAGTGACTGCCCTTGATATCAAGGCAACATTTGACCAAGAGTGGCATCAAGGAGCCCGAGCAAAACTGGAGTCAATGGGAATCAGGGGAAAAACTCTCCAATGATTGGAGTCATACCTAGCACAAAGGAAGATGGTGTGGTTGTTGGAGGTCAATCATCTCAGTTCCAGGACATCATTGAAGGAGTTCCTCAGGGCAGTGTCCTAGGCCCAACTATCTTCAGCTGCTTCATCAATGACCTTAGCTCCATCATTACGCCAGAGGTGGGGATGTTCGCTGATGATTGCACAATGTTCAGCACCATTTTCGACTCCTCAGATACTGAAGCAGTGCGTGTAGAAATGCAGCAAGACCTGGACAACATTCAGGCTTGGGCAAGTAACATTCGCGCCATCTCCCCTTGACAGTCAATGGCATTACCGTTGCTGAATCCCCACTATCAACATCCTGGGTGTTACCATTAACCAGAAACTGAACTGGATCAGCCACATAAGTACTGTTGCTACAAGAGCAGGTCAGAGGCTGGAAATTCTGTGGCGAGTAACTCGCCTCTGGGCTCCCCAAGGCCTCTCCACCATCTGCAAGGCACATGTCAGGAGTGTGATGGAATACTCTCCACTTGCCTGGATAGGTTCAGCTCCAACAACACTTAAGAAGCTTGACACCATCCAGGGCAAAGCAGCCCACTTGATTGGCACCCCATCCACCACCTTCAACATTCACTCCCTCCCCCACTGATGCACAGTGGCAGCAGTGTGTACCATGTACAAGATGCACTGCAGCAGCTCACCAAGGCTCCTTTGACAGCACCTTTCAAACCTCTGAGTTCTACCACCTAGAACGACAAGGACAGTAGACACATGGAAACACTGCCACCTGCAAGTTCCCCTCCAAGCCACACAACAAATTGACTTGGAACTATATCGCCGTTCCTTCACTGTCGCTGGGTCAAAATCCTGCAACTCCCTTCCTAACAGCTCTGTAGGTGTACCTACACCACATGGACTGCAGCAGTTCAACAAGGAAGCTCACCGCAATTAGGGATGGGCAAGAAATGCTGGCCTAGCTAGCGATGCCCACAACCTGTGAAAGAATAAAAAAACTCTCTGGCACTGGTAGGCCCTTCTTGGCATCGCTGGCTGCTGCCCTCGCTTATTGGTGCTTCATGGGCGGGCACATCTACATCCTGGCCCTCCTTCCCTCTGAGCTGCTGCAACGCAGCACATGGGTCCAGAACGACATGGTGTATGAGACCCCTGCCAGTTGATCAGTAGCTGTCCACAGCTCTGTCCTTGCAGAGGCGAACATGCCTTGGCAACTTTCACTTTCCAATCCCCTTGGAATACATACCAGTGCCCTTCAGTTCCCACCCTTGCAGATAGTCCAGTAGCCAAGATATAGCCCAGCTGGTACAGAGACCGGCACCGCAGGCTGACAATGGCCTCCACTCTGCCCCTCTTCCCTTATCCACTGCTTCTCATGGCTGCCTTCCCAAGGCCTCACTGAGGCCTCACTTCAGTGTCACTACCTTTAAATGGCCAGAGATCAGAAGACATGTGATCCCCGTGCACCATTGACAAAATTTAAAACACCCCATAAAATCACAATTACTTCCATGCAAACGTATTAAAATGACCCTATTGAACAATTTAAATGGCAGTCTTGCCGAGTTGAGGCCAAAATTAGATCAGGCATGATCTTATTGAATGATGGAGCAGGCTTGAAGGTTCGTATGGCCTACTCCTGCTCCTATTTCTTATGTTCTTATAAAGTATTTTGCTGCCAATTATTATTTTTGAAGGGTAATCATTGTTGTTATTTAGCAAAAGTAGCATTCAATTTGCATGCAGCACATCCCACAAAGAGCAAATGAGATACATGGCTGGTTAATGTGTTTTAATAATGTTGTTTGAGGGATAAGTGTTGGCCAGGATACCAGAACAACTCTTCTGCTCTTCTTTGAATAATGCCATAAGAACTTTTATGTTCACCTGAACAGGCAGTCCCTCAGTACTCACTGAAGTGTTAGCCTAGATTATATCCCAGTTCCGAGGGTCACTGACCCGAAACGTTAACTCTGCTTCTCTTTCCACAGATGCTGCCATACCTGCTGAGTGGTTCCAGCATTTCTTGTTTTTATTAGTCTAGAGAGTTTGAATCCGTGACCTTTTCTTATGGCTCTGATCAGGATAACCAGTGCTGTACTGAGGGAGTGCTACACTATTGGAGATGCTGGGTTTTGGATGAGACATTAAGCCGAAACCCCATCTGCCCTTTCAGATGGACATAAAATCTTCCATGGTACTACGTCAAAAAAGAGCAGGGGAGTTCTTCCTGTATTTATATTTATCCCTCAACTAAAACCACTGAAACAGATTATCTAGTCATTATAACATTGTTGTTCGTGGGACCTTGCACAAATTGGTTGCCGTATTTCCTACATTACAACTATGACTACACTTCAAAAGTATTTCATTGACTGTAAAAAGCTTTGGGATATCTTGAGGTCATGAAAAGCGTTTTATGAATGCAAGTTTTTTTTTGTAGCATTACCAAACTCTGGGATCCCCACCCAAGTTTTACCAAAGCTCTGGACCATGTTTCAGTGTTACCAAAACCCCAAATCTTCACAGCATTACGAAATGCCAGGAACCATCCTCAGTACAGCTGAACTCCACTGCTCCCACCCAGTACTGCTAAATATCAGAGGGTAGAAGTTCCAGCATCGCTGTTGCCCAGCCCAATGTTCGATTCCAAGGATGCAGTCATTAACTTATAGGTAAGGCATCAAGTTAGTAGTTGTGCTATAGTGTCACCTGCTCAGCAGGCATGGCAGGTTAATGGAATAAAACCTTGCCAGTCTGGAGAAAATGTTACAGGTTAATAGAAACAAAGGCTCATACCATTGCCAGATAATTCATCATTGCTCCTTGTTGCTTGGCCCAGATTCATACGGAAGTTGATTCACTTTCTGCAGGCATACAGAAACAGTTTTGCAGTGTGTTTATAGCACAGAAACAGGCCATTTAGCCAAACAGGTCCATGCTGGTGTTTATGCTCCACAAGAACCTCCTCCCGCCTTACTTTTTCTCAGAATACCCTTCCAATCCTTTCTCTATTGTGACAATTCCCAACCCCTCTGCTGCCGTAATACCTGAATCCCTGCCCATGAAAGAGTAGAAATTCTGGGCTTACATGAGTCTCCAAACACTGGTAAAATCCCAGAATAACATAATTTAATAAAAATGGAATTTGACTGATTCAGTCAATGTGAATCAGTAGCATCAGTGGCCATATGCACCCCTAGTGTTTAAATTAGCAGATCCTCTGATTCACTGAGCAATGCTACAGGGAATCTGTTCACATTTATTATTGACAATAATTGATGACCCATGGCATTGCACACAGTGGGTTGAATTTTATGGCCCCCCCCCCCCACCCCAGAGACAAATTCAGAGGTGGGAGGGCCCATAGAATTGTGATGGGAGCCAGTGGTTGCGAACGGCCCATTGCCTTCCCATCGCAGCTGAATTTAGCCGGGGGCTGGATAGGTGGACAAATGGCCTGACTGTGCCCTATTACTGGGCTCATAAGGGCCTCTCCCTGCCACTGCTGGATTTAAAAAATCTATCTACGCCAACTCCCTCCCCTGCACTAAATATCCATCCTCCCCCCTCCCTCGCCAGAGCCTGCTGGTTTGGCCCCGGCTCATTCGCCATGGGACTGGGCTCCAGTGCTGGGCCTGGGCCCAAGGATTCTTGCAGTACTGGTAGTGGCCACTGCCCCAGGTGACGCTGCTGATACTACTGAGCTGCTGGCCCTGTGATTGGGCGACAGCTCTTGGATGCTGTATCCCCTTCTTTAAATGGACAGGGATCCCAGCGCTGGGCAGTTAATTCCCCGAACCCCGTACAATCACACCAGGGGATTCCAAATGGCCAAGACGGGTATCCCCCCGCCTTTTCAGCCCGGCGCCAGGAGCCCCGTTGGTACCACAAAATTCAGCCCAGTGAGTCAACTGCAGATACATATGTGTAATGAAATGTTCAGGTAGAATGTAATATCAAACTTTTTTCAAAATATTTATGACAAAAACCTTTATCATGGGCAAGGGGAAGAGGCAAGTGTGGTGGAGATCTATAGCAAGAAGCTACAATGGGAAATGGGGCTAGATCCATAACAGAGAAGTAAGATCCATAAGAGGCAAGAAATTCACAACAGGGGGATGATGTAGAATGGGAGACAGGGAGCTCTAAAACGGGGTGGGAATGGAGTTAGATCCAAAACAGGAAATGATTGAGAAGGGGCAACAATATTGGGCTGGTGCTGTTGGGCCACAGAGAGTGCCAATTATTCCAGGGGGACAGAATAGAAAGGAAGTATAGAAGAGAGTAAATATTGGGTTGGGCCAGAGCTGTCAGAAGCAGCAAGGCCCTAATAGGTTAAGTATCCATATCAGGTGGGGATGAGGACAACGTAGGAAGCCAGGTCATTTTGGGTGGGGCTGGAATAGGCACAGGCTTTAAGGCAGCAGGAAAAATAAGGAAGTCATATCGGCAGGGAAGTAGGTGCAAAAAATTCAGAGAAAGCCACATTGGGCTGCAGCCAGGGCTGGTAGTGGCAGTGGAGAGGGAGCAATGTAAGCTGTGGCCAAAGCCAACAGAGACAGAAATGGGACAACAAATGCTAGTCCAGCAATTTTGAAATAAAAAACAATGGCTTGCATTTATATGGCACCTTTAACCTAGCAAAACAACCCAAAGTGTTTAACAGGAGATAATTAGCCAAATTTAACTTCTGTAAAGTGTTTTGGGATGTTTTACTATGTTAAGGCACTATATAAATGGATGTTATTGCTGAATTTTCCCATTATAAATATATATATAGTGTTACGGCCAGGTGAGGAGGGGGTCTCAGGCTCCCCTTTCGCCCCTACTCTGATTTAAATAGGGTTTATCCTTTTTTAATACAGTGGTTGAACCGATCACCTCAGTGAGCGCTTGCTCCTGTTCCTCTAATGTAGCTGCAAAAGAACCAATCAAACAGGTTTTCTTGAGTTTAAACAAGAAAGATGTAAGATGATTACTCTTAACAGTCTAACTCTGTTAAAATTACTAAAACATTCACTATACATTCACGCATACATGCACACGACAGTCACACACGCACAAATAGCTTACAGAAGGAAACCAGATTTGGTAGTTGGATTAAAGTCTTGAATAAATGGAATTTAAATACGGTATCTGAGTCCCAAAGTCCTTAGTTGAAATTGTATTCCTGAAGTCCTCGCTGGGCCACATGCATGGTTGTGGACTTGCTTTTCTCAGGGCTCCTGAAGGCAGAAGAGGGGGTTCATTCTCATGCCCTGGTTGCTGGCTGTGGCAGTCTGTAGGGAGCTTTCCTAGTTGCAACCAGATCTTCTCGATCCTTACTGGAGAGAGCAGGAGAGAGAAAGACCTGCTTCATTGATGGCTTTTCAGTTACATCTGTCTGCTTTCTGTGTGACAAAGCTTACAGTCTCCCCAGAGCTGCACAGGCAGTCCCATGACAAGATCAAGCCCCTTTGTTTTTTAATTAGGTCTTTCTGGAATCTTCTCTGAGATTCAAAGTGCTCCACCTCAAGCTATCCAGTCACATTTGGGGGTGGGGGTGGGTGGGGGGGGGGGGGGTGGTGGGTGGGTTGGCTCTTTCAAAGTCGATGGGTGCAGATGGCCCTGATGACTTGCTGATAAGGCCATTCCAGCTAATTTAATCTCTGAGAGCACCCCATTGTTCTGGCTAGGTTGAATCAGACTTGCCATCTCCAGTCTGATCTTTTGGTGTTTCAAATATAAATTGCAGTGGCCATCTTGGCTGTCAGTTTACTTCAAAAAAATACTTGTAAGAATTTCCAGTAAAATTTGAATGCAAGGTTACAACCAATGAAATTAATATTTCCCATTTGGCATATAGGGTTTTCATGACAATAGGGATTTGCAATGAATGCATTAAAAAATGAGACTCAAAACCATAAGCAGGAACTGTGTGCTTTACATAAAAATCTTAGTGTAGTAATATAGATTAGTTGTCATTAAGCAGATATGTAGACAGATTTTGGAAAGATGTAAAGGTAACAGGGTTGTAGTGGTGGGTGATTTTAACTTCCCCTATATTGACTGGGACTCACTTAGTGCTAGGGGCTTGGATGGGGCAGAATTTGTGAGGAGCATCCAGGAGGGCATCTTGAAACAGTATGTAGATAGTCCAACTAGGGATGGGGCCGTACTGGACCTGGTATTGGGGAATGAACCCGGCCAGGTGGTCGAAGTTTCAGTGGGGGAGCATTTCGGGAGCAGTGACCATAATTCCATAAGTTTTAAGGTACTTGTGGATAAGGATAAGAGTAGTCCTCGGGTGAAGGTGCTAAATTGGGGGAAGGCTAATTATTACAATATTAGGCAGGAACTGAAGAATTTAGATTGCGGGCGGCTGTTTGAGGGTAAATCAACATCTGACATGTGGGAGTCTTTCAAATGTCAGCTGATTAGAATCCAGGACCAGCATGTTCCTGTGAGGAAGAAAGACAAGTTTGGCAAGTTTCGAGAGGCTTGGATAACACGGGATATTGTGAGCCGAGTCAAAAAGAAAAAGGAAGCATTTGTGAGGGCTGGAAGGCTAGGAACAGATGAAGCACCTGAGGAATATAAAGACAGTAGGAAGGAACTTAAGCAAGGAGCTAGGAGGGCTAAAAGGGGTCATGAAAAGTCATTGGCAAACAGGATTAAGGAAAATCCCAAGGCTTTTTATACATATATAAAGAGCAAGAGGATAACCAGGGAAAGGGTTGGCCCACTCAAGTACAGAGATGGGAATTTATGTGTGGAGCCAGAGGAAATGGGCGAGGTGCTAAATGAGTACTTTGCATCAGTATTCACCAAAGAGAAGGACTTGGTGGATGATGAGACTAGGGAAGGGAGTGCAGATAGTCTCAGTCATCTCATTATCAAAAAGGAGGAGGTGTTGGGTGTCTTGCAAAGCATTAAGGTAGATAAATCCCCAGGGCCTGATGGGATCTACCCTAGAATACTGAGGGAGGCAAGGGAAGAAATTGCTGGGGCCTTGACAGAAATCTTTGCATCCTCATTGGCTACAGGTGAGGTCCCAGAGGACTGGAGAATAGCTAATGTTGTGCCTTTGTTTAAGAAGGGTGGTAAGGATAATCGAGGAAATTATAGGCCGGTGAGCTTTACGTCAGTGGTAGGGAAACTATCAGAGAGGATTATTCGGGACAGGATTTACTCCCATTTGGAAACAAATGAACTTATTAGCGAGAGACAGCATGGTTTTGTGAAGGGGCAGTCGTGTCTTACTAATTTGATTGAGTTTTTTGAGGAAGTGACAAAGACGATTGATGAAGGAAGGGCAGTGGATGTTATCTATATGGACTTTAGTAAAGCCTTTGACAAGGTCCCGCATGGCAGACTGGTACAAAAGGTGAAGTCACACGGGATCAGAGATCAGCTGGCAAGATGGATACAGAACTGGCTCGGTCATAGAAGACAGAGGGTATCAGTGGATGGGTGTTTTTCTGAATGGAGGGATGTGACTAGTGGTGTTCCGCAGGGATCAGTGTTGGGACCTTTGCTGTTTGTAGTATATATAAATGATTTGGAGGAAAATGTAGCTGGTCTGATTAGTAAGTTTGCGGACGTCACAAAGGTTGGTGGAGTTGCGGATAATGATGAGGATTGTCAGAGGATACAGCAGGATATAGATCGGTTGGAGACTTGGGCAGAGAAATGGCAGATGGAGTTTATGCTGGACAAATGTGAGGTAATGCATTTTGGAAGGTCTAATGCAGGTGGGAGGTATACAGTAAATGGCAGAACCCTTAGGAGTATTGACAGGCAGAGAGATCTGGGCGTACAGATCCACAGGTCACTGAAAGTGGCCATGCAGGTGGATAAGGTAGTCAAGAAGAGTCAGTTACTTGGGGACATAGGTTTAAAGTGCGAGGGGCAAAGTTTAGAGGGGATGTGCGAGGCAAGTTTTTTACACAGAGGGTGGTGAGTGCCTGGAACTTGCTGCCAGGGGAGGTGGTGGAAGCAGATACGATAGCGATGTTTAAGAGACATCTTGACAAATACATGAATAGGAAGGGAATAGAGGGATATGGGCCCCGGAAGTGCAGAAGGTGTTAGTTTTGGCAGGCATCAAGATCGGCGCAGGCTTGGAGGGCCGAATGGCCTGTTCCTGTGCTGTACTGTTCTTTGTTCTTTGTTCCAAGTGTAGTGTAATGCATCATTGGAATTCAGATGGTCCAAATTCCTCTGTGAATAGAAGATGTTACGGAAACCACACCTGCCAAAATGAAACATATTAATTTCATCATATGGAACATTATTTTTGAACCATTACTGGACATTGAACAAACTTGTTTAAAAAGACCACGGCACACCGGTTGAAAACATGGCTTCACATTTACATTCTAAAATACAGTTGCATGGAGAGAGAATGGGAGTACTTCCCGATTCAATTAGCTGGATGGGTTTTGTCAATAATGATGATCAAAAGGCATTGAGAGTCTTTGACTGTGTAACAGCCAGCATTACAGCTTGGAGGAATTCACAAGCCTTACAGGGGAGGCTGTTTCAAACAGGGAGCTAGTTACATGACTAACCTGCTGGCCAACCTGGAGTTAATTGAATTGTGCTCACGGAATAGTTTTTGGGAGAGACTGCAATTGAACTTCAAGAACAGAACACCTCTTTCTCTCGCTCGCTCTCTCTAGCTCTCATGCAAAGTTCTAGGACCGACAGAAGTAACTTAAGCCTCAAGACAGAAGACCAGCGAAACAAGTTTGAAAGTGTACACTGGGCCCCAATGAGAATTGCAAGACTTAACACATGTTCTATGTTAACTTCAATCAAAGACTTTACATCTAACTCAAAACCAGTAACTGAATTTCCATATGCTACTTCAAACCTTCCCCCCCACCTTTAATTTTTTTCTCCTCCTCTGTATCTGTTTGCATGTGTGTTTATCACATATGCATGCTAACGTGGTCGTGTCACGTATTTTTTAGTAGTTTTAGCTGAATTAGAGCTGAGGTTAATAAACTTACACCTTTCTTGTTTAAATCTGAGAAAACCTGTCTGGTTGATTTCTTTGCAATTACAATTAGAGAGCAATAAGCAAGGATTCACTGAGGGGAAACTAAAAACACTGTGTTTTAAAAATTATACCCTATTACGGTCAAACCAGGAAAAGGCTGAGAGGGGAGCCCTAGAACCCCTCCTCACCTGGTTGTAACAGAAATTTGGGGGTTAGAGTCCCAGATTGGACCCACAGACAAACGAGAAATTGGAAGTGGGAAATTAAATTGATCCCAATCAAAAAGAGAAAAGATTTCAATACAGATGTTCTTGTGGTTATGTGTGCTAGAATACTAACATGTCTGCGACTGAAGCCAATACCTTTCCAGCCAGGGTGAAGTAACCTGGGATAAGTTAAAGACACTGTCTATGGAAGAGTTGAGGAATATGGCTGAGCGGTGTGGGATCACTTTCCATACCAAAGCTAGGAAATTGGAACTCCTAAGACTAGTGGCCAACCATTTTCCCTCGAACCTGAAGAAACAGAAACAGGATTAGAAATAGACTCCAAAAGGGTTTTGTTAGCAAAGATACAACTGGAATAGAGGAAACTTGAGTTAGAGGAGAAAGAAAATGAGAGAGAAAGAGAAAGAAATTTCCAGAAGGAATGGGATGAAAGACAGCTGAGGTGGCTTGAGTTAACTAGGGGGCGACAGAGTAACCCCAGTGAAAGCATGGAAAATACAAGTGCGGGGCTGTGCATGGAATTTAAAAAATTTTCCCAATTGATTCCAAAATTCAATGAGGGAGACGTGGAAGCATTTTTTGTATCTTTTGAGAAACTGGCAAGGCAGTTAAAATGGCTGGCTGAGACCTGGACTCTTTTGATGCAAAGTAAGCGAACACGAAAAGCCCATGAGGTTTATTCCATGTTGCCAGATCAGAGTTCATCAAATTTTAAACTGACAAAAAATACTATCCTCGGGGCATATGAGCAAGTACCAGAAACCTACGCCAGAAGGTCCGAACCCGCAAGAAACAGGTTGATCAAACTTACTTGGAGTTTGAGAGAAATAAGCAGCTGGCTTTTGACCAGTGGTTGAGGGCTCTTAAAGTGCAACCCAGCTAGCAAAACCTCAGAGAGGTAATTTTGCTAGAGGAAATTAAAAACTCTCTCCCCCTCTCCATAAAGACCCATGTGGAGGAATAAAAAGTACATAGAGCGAGGCAAGCTGCAGTTCTGGCTGATGAGTTTGCTCTAATATACAAGTCAGTTTCCCAGGAAAAAACCTTTCCTAGTCACCCCTACACACCCAAAAAGGACAAAAGGTTGGAAGGTGATGGGAGCCCAAGCAGTCCTGGGAGAGAAAGAAAAGCAGGAGACACAGGGGGCTCTACTCCAGCCAAAATGGAAGGTGCTGTAAGTAGGAGTGAGACCTGGAGACCTGTGTGCTTCCATTGTAATAAAGCAGGTCATCTAAGAGTTGACTGCTGGAAACTAGGGGGAAAGCCTGTATAGTTAATTAGGGCACACCCACCCAGTGAAGGAGAAAGGATCATGATGGAAAGCACAGCTGAGCAAGCTGTGGCTTTAACTGCAGCAATAGTAAGGCCCAGAAAACATACTGCTGCGGGTGCAGGAAAATTTAACAGGATTCCTAAAGGTTATCAGGATTTTGTATCCGAAGGGATAGTAACCATGAGTGGAGCAAGCAAGCCCATAGTAATCATAGAGTCATAGAGTTATACAGCACAGAAACAGGCCCTTTGGCCCATCGTGTCTGTGCCGGTCATTAAGCACCTATCTATTCAAATCCCATTTTCCTGCACTTGGCCTGTAGCCTTGTAAGCTATGAAGTTTCAAGTGCTCATCTAAATAGTTATTAAATGTTGTGAAGGTTCCTGCCTCTACCACCCTTTCAGGCAGTGTGTTCCAGATTCCAACCACCCTCTGGGTGAGAACTTTTTTCCTCAAATTCTCTCTAAACCTCCTGTCCCTTACCTTAAATCTATGCCCCCTGGTTATTGACACCTCCGGTAATGGAAAGAGTTTCTTCCTATCTATCCTATCAATGCCCCTCATAATTTTATATACCTCAATCAGGTCCCCCCTCAGCCTTCTCTGCTCTAAGGAAAACAACCCTAGCCTATCCAGTCTTTCCTCATAGCTGAAATGCTCCAGCCCAGGCAATATTCTGGTGAATCTCCTCTGCACCCTCTCCAGTGCAACCACATGACCAGAACTGTACACAGTACTCCAGCTGTGGCCTAACTAGCATTTTATACAGCTCCATCATAACCTCCCTGCTCTTATATTCTATGCCTCAGCTAATAAAGGCAAGTATCTCATATGCCTTCCTAACCACCTTATCTACCTGTGCTAATACTCAGGAATACAGGGGCCACTAGATCCCTTTTGCTGAGAAAAGGCCTGACCTTTCCCCCAGAGAGTGCAGTAAATACCAGAATGTTAGTAAATGGTATTGGAGGGCAGTCCGGGAGGATTCCCAAATAAAAACCTCTACTGTCAGCCAACCCCGAAATGTTTGGAAAATTGGACTCCACATCCTCCTATGCAAATGCAGACACCTGAAGCACCCCACCAGAATTGCTAACAGCATTTACAGAAACCTGCAGGGACAAAGAAAGTCAACAAGAGGGAAGAGAAACTGTGAGGGTGGTGCCTCAACTAGTCGAAGTGCCGCAGGGGAGTGCAGTAGAATCTGGACAAATACCTGCAAGCAGGAGTGTCCCAGTGAACAAAGGGAAGATTAGCAAAGAGTCCACCCCCACAGTCAAGAGAAAATGAAACCAAGCATCCCCTAAAGAGAAAGGCTGTGTTTTCTGACAACGCGACCACTAAGTGGCGCACTGCTTGCACATGCGCAAATTCAGATTCTTCAACTGGAACGTCAAGATCTGTGACATTCAGGCAGCTGCCAGGATTAAAGATGCTCATGGCTAGATCATTCTAGCAAGCTAACATTATATTAAGTTGGATGGAAGCCCAGTAATATGCTACTATGTAGTTATAGGATACTAACTGTAATCCTCAGAACCATTTAATATTCCAGTAATCCTATTAAATACAAAAGGAATTTTATGATTGAATTTGCATTGGAAGATAGTGAATTGGCACCCTGACAGATGGAAAAGAAAACTGGGCAAAGTATAAAATGTGTTGCCAACTCGTTATTGTGACTCATTTATATGACTGACCAGGACTGATTTCACCTGAATGCAGCTACTAGCTCCCGCCCTACTGGTCACTCTCCCCCCTCAGCACCTCGCTTTCTCCCCCTCCCTACTGGCCGCCCCCCCCCCCCCCCCCAACACCCTCAGCCACTCGCTCCAGACATTGCTGCTCCCCCCCCCCACTCCACTGCCCAATTGTTCCCCGTTCGTGCCACCTCGCTCTCTGGTCAGTCGCTCACTCATCCGCCCCCCCGCCTCCAGCCACGAGTTCTGGGCCGCACTGCTTCCCTCCTCTCGCCCACTCGTTCCTATGTTTGATCAGTCTCCAGAGAATCAAGGCGGACTGCAAGGGGCAAAGTAGGAACGAGTGGCCGAGAGGAGGGAAGCAGCGCGGCCTAGAGCTAGCGGCTGGCGGGGGGGGGGGGTGGGGGAATTGCGGGGATCGAGCGGCCGGAGAGCGGGGTGGTACGAAGTTAGGAACAATTGGCCAGGGAGTGGAGGGGAGCAGCAAGGTCCAGTGCGAATGGCTGAAGGGAGGAAGTGTCAAGGCCTGGAGCGAGAGGGGAGAGCTACAGCCTCAAAGTCTCCCATTCAGCTGCTTCCTCCAGCCCAGTGAGGGGCTGTATACCCAATGAGGCTTTATCGCGTATACATGAAGATGAACCTGCCGCAGATGCACGATGGCGTTAGCACTGCATGATGACGTCATCCCGCGCATGCGCCACTAAGTCCTGGCAAGATGTAGCTGCCCATGTGCGCAGCTTGGTGCACTTTGATGATGTCAGCAGGCCAGTGCGTTGTCAGGAATCACTCTGAAAGTGAAAAGCACTTGCATGACTCATCAGAACACTGAAAGAGAGATCAGAGTGGATCCACCCACTGCAAACTCCCATGAGCAGAACTCCAAACTAGGGCTAATTAAATCTATCCCTCCCCCTGCAGACCTCAACAGGAACAAAGGCACCCTAGACAGTCATGGAAATGTGCAAATTGCAAACCTCCCCAAAAATCACATGTTTATTGGGATGCCCATTCCCAACATATCGCAGGCTGATAGTGAAGAAACTTTAAACCCCTTGGGCAACACATAACTATCTCAGACCTACCTCAAGGGAAAAGGGGCAGTTTAAAGCAGCACTGCTATAAAGGAAAGACCGACTCTAACGATTTTTAACATTTCTGAATGAATGAGAGAAATGCATGTGCACTTTCCTGCACTTCCTCTTCTTTCTATTTTCTAATGAAATGCTCCCCTGATCTCACATTTCATTCAGCTGGATGTGGAGGTGTGACGGAAACCACACCTGCTAAAATGAAACATATTAATTTTGTCATATGGAACATTATTTTTGAACCATTACGGGACGGTGAACAAACTTGTTTAAAAAGACCACAGAACAGTGGCTGAAAACATGGCTACACATTTGCATTCTAAAAGACATGGAGAGACAATGGGAGTACTTCCAGATTCAATTAACCAGATGGGTTTTGTCAATAGTGATGATCAAAAGAAATTGAGAGTCTTTGACTGTGTAATAGCCAGCATTACACCAGCCCCCTCTCCCCACTGAGAGTGTCTGGTAAGCTTGGAATAATCCACAAAACTCACAGGGGAGGCTGTTTCAAACAGGGAGCTAGTCACATGATTAACCTGCTGGCCCACCTGGAGTTAATTGTATTGTGCTCACAGAATAGCTTTTGGGACAGACTGCAATTGAACTACACGAACAGAGCACCTCTCTCCCTCTCTCTCTTTCTCTCATGCAAAGTTCCAGGGACTGACGGGAGTAACTTAAGCCTCAAGACAGAAGATTAGCGAAACAAGTTTGAAAGTGCACACTGGGCCCCAACTAGAACTGCAAGACTTAACTTCAATCAAAGACTTTACATCTAACTCAAAACCAGTAACTGAATTTCCATATACTTTCCCCCCACCCTTTCAATTCTTTCTCCTCCTCTGTATCTGCTCGTATGTGTGTTTATCGCATATGCATGCTAACTTGGTCGCGTCACATATTTTTTAGTAGTTTTAGCTGAATTAGAGTTAAGGTCACTGTCTTGTGGGCATCTTGGAAGAGACCAAGGCTCAGGGAGTGAACCCGAACAGAAAATCCGGAGCGGAACCCCGAAGGCGGTCATGTGTCACTTTTGGCATGTTTCCAGCAGTTTCTGCGGCCATACTGGTGCCAAACGTCATGCTCTGCACTAATTTGGACCCCAGTAGGGAGGCTGAGATGGGGGTTTTGATGCTTGGGTAACTCACAACCTCCATACATTCCGCCGAGGCATGCGCCATGGAGAGGTCACTCCATAGTCGCCTCACAGCGACCAAAACAACACAGAAGGCAGCAGTTACGGGTTATAAGTCTAGCTCAATTGGTGTAGAGAGTGGGCACCACGGGTTGCCTTTGTCGGTGGGAGAGGTCATCGCATCTCACTGGACAGCTACTGCCCACCTCAAACCGGGCAGCCCTCGGTCAGAAAGGTTCTGTCCCACCACAGTCCACCTGCTTCAATGGGTACTTGGAGCTTAGGGTCATTGCACGACAAGTGGACTGTATTACCACACCAAACAGCACGACAAAAAAAGGAAAGAAGTTACCAGACCTTTGTTTTGCAAGCTGGAACGTCAAAACTATGTGTCCTGGCCTGTCGGAAGACCTTACACAAACCAACGAATCTCGAAAGACCGCCATCATTAACAATGACCTCAGTAGACTCAATGTGGACATTGCAGCACTTCAGGAGACACGCCTCCCTGCGAGCGGATCTCTAAGAGAGCAAGACTACACCTTCTACTGGCAGGGCAGGGATCCTGAAGAACCAAGACAGCATGGAGTGGGCTTCGCCATCAGAAACTCTTTGCTCAGCATGATAGAGCCACATTCAAATGGCTCGGAACACAAACTGTCCAGCCGACTGCTCATCGCCTCTGGTCCAATACACCTACTCAGCATCTATGCTCCAACACTCTGCTCCGCACCTGAAGTTAAAGACCAGTTCTACGAGGAACTCCATAATATCATTAATAGCATTCCCAATGCCGAACATTTGTTCCTGCTGGGGGACTTGAGTGCCAGGGTTGGGGCCGACCATGACTCATGGCCCTCCTGCCTTGGGTGCTATGGCATTGGAAGGATGAATGAGAATGGACAGAGCCTGCTTGAGCTGTGTACCTATCACAACCTCTGCATCACCAACTTGTTCTTTCATACTAAACCCTGTCACCAAGTTTCATGGAGGCACCCAAGATCACGTCATTGGCACTAGCTGGACCTCATCGTCACAAGGTGAGCCTCTATAAACAGTGTCCAAATCACATGCAGCTTCCACAGTGTGGACTGCGACACCGACCACTCCCTGATATGCAGCAAAGTTAGACTCAAACCAAAGAAGCTACATCACTTCAAGCAGAAGAGCCGCCCGCGCATCAACACTAACAGAATTTCATATCCACAGGTGTTACATAAGTTTCTAAATTCACTTGAAAAAGCCCTTCAAAACACTCTTGCAGGGGATGCAGAGACTAAGTGGGCCCACATCAGAGACGCCATCTATGACTTAGCAATGACCACCTTTGGCAAACGTGAGAAGCAGAATGCAGACTGGTTTCAATCTCACTTTGAAGAGCTGGAACCTGTCATAGCCGCTAAGCGCACTGCACTGCTAAACTACAAGAAAGCCCCCAGCGAGTTAACATCTATAGCACTTAAAGTAGCCAGAAACGCTGCACAAAGAACAGCCAGGCACTGCGCAAATGACTACTGGCAACACCTATGCAGTCTTATTCGGCTGGCCTCCGACACCGGAAACATCAAAGGAATGTATGATGGCATTAAGAGAGCTTTTGGGCCAACCATCAAGAAGATCGCTCCCCCTCAAGTCTAAATCAAGGGACATGATGATTGACCAACACAAGCAAATGGACTGCTGGGTGGAGCACTACCTAGAACTGTACTCCAGGGAAAATGTTGTCACTGATTCCGCCCGCAATGCAGCCCAATCTCTGCCAGCCATGGATGAGCAAGACGAACTGCCAACAAAATCGGAACTCAGTGATGCCATTGATTCTCTAGCCAATGGAAAAGCCCCTGGGAAGGACGGCATTACCCCTGAAATAATCAAGAGTGCCAAGCCTGCTATACTCTCAGCACTCCATGAACTGCTTTGCCTGTGCTGGGATGAGGGAGTAGTACCTCAGGACATGCGCGATGCCAATATCATCACCCTCTATAAGAACAAGGGTGACCGCGGTGACTGCAACAACTACCGTGGAATCTCCCTGCTCAGCATAGTGGGGAAAGTCTTCGCTCGAGTCGTTTTAAACAGACTCCAGAAGCTGGCTGAGCGTGTATACCCTGAGGCACAGTGTGGCTTTCAAGCAGAGAGATCCACCATTGACATGCTGTTCTCCCTTCACCAGCGACAGGAAAAATGGCGTGAACAACAGATGCCCCTCTACATTGCATTCACAGATCTCACCAAAGCCTTTGACCTCGTCAGCAGATGTGATCTCTTCAGACTACTAGCAAAGATCAGATGTGCACCAAAGCTACTAAGTATCATCACCTCATTCCATGACAATATGAAAGGCACAATTCAGCATAGCGGTGCCTCATCAGACCCCTTTCCTATCCAGAATGGCGTGAAACAGGGCTGTGTTCTCGCACCTACACTGTTTGGGATCTTCTTCTCCCTGCTGCTCTCACATGCGTTCAAGTCTTCAGAAGAAGGAATTTTCCTCCACACAAGATCAAATGGCAGGTTGTTCAACCTTGGCCGTCTAAGAGCAAAGACCAAAGTACGGAAGGTCCTCATCACGGATCTCCTCTTTGCTGACGATGCTGCATTAACGTCCCACACAGAAGAGTGTCTGCAGAGACTCATTGACAGGATTGCAGCTGCCTGCAATGAATTTGGCCTAACCATCAGCCTCAAGAAAATGAATATCATGGGACAGGACATCAGAAATGCTCCATCCATCAATATCGGAGACCACGCTCTGGAAGTTGTTCAAGAGTTCACCTACCGAGGCTCAGCTATCACCAGTAACCTGTCTCTCGATGCAGAAATCAACAAGCGCATGGAAAAGGCATCCGCTGCTATGTCCAGACTGGCTAAGAGAGTGTGGGAAAATGGCGCACTGGCACGGAACACAAAGTCCAAGTGTTTCAAGCCTGTGTCCTCAGTACCTTGCTCTACGGCAGTGAGGCCTGGACAACGTATGTCAGCCAAGATCGACGTCTCAACTCATTCCATCTTCGTTGCCTCCGGAGAATCCTTGGCATCAGGTGGCAGGACCGTATCTCCAACACAGAAGTCCTCGAGGCGGCCAACATCCCCAGCATATACACCCTACTGAGCCAGCGGAACTTGAGATGGCTTGGCCATGTGAGCCACATGGAAGATGGCAGGATCCCCAAGGATACATTGGACAGCGAGCTCGTCACTGGTATCAGACCCACCGGCCGTCCATGTCTCCGCTTTAAGGAAGTCTGCAAACACGACATGAAGTCCTGTGGCATTGATCACAAGTCATGGGAGTCAGTTGCCAGCAATCGCCAGAGCTGGCGGACAGCCATAAAGGTGGGGCTAAAGAGTGGTGAGTCAAAGAGACTTAGCAGTTGGCAGGAAAAAAGACAGAAGCGCAAGGGGAGAGCCAACTGTGTAACAGCCCCGACAACCAATTTTCCCTGCAGCGCCTGTGGAAGAGTCTGTCACTCTAGAATTGGCCTTTATAGCCACCCCAAGAGCTGCTCGACAAACCACTGACCATCTCTCGAGACAAGGAGGCCAAAGAAAAAGAGTTTTAAAGTGAATAAACTTACACCTTTCTTGTTTAAATCTGAGAAAACCTGTCTGGTTGATTTCTTTGCAATTACAATTTGAGAGCAATGAACAAGGACTCACTGAGGGGAAACTAAAAACACTGTGTTTTATATGTTAAACCCTGTTACAGCCAAACCAGAAAAAGGCCGAGAGGGGAGACCTAGAATCTTTCCTCGACTGATTGTAAAAGAGGATATAAATATTAGAAATTTAACACTGTAGATGATCAAAAGACAAAGCTGAAATATTTGCAAACATCTTTAGCCAGAAGTGCTGAGTAAATTATTAATTTTGGCCTCCAGCATCACATACAACAGTCTTCAGCTAATTTGATTCACTCCACATGATATCAAGAAACGGCTGAAGCCGCTGCATACTGCAAAGGGTATGGGCCCTGACAACATTCTAGCTGTAGTACTGAAAATTTGTGCTCCAGAACTAGCCACACCCCTAGACAAGCTGTTCCAGTACAGCTGCAATACTGGCATCTACCCTACAAAGTGGGAAATTGGCCAGATATGCCCTGTCTACAAAAAGCAGGACAAATCCAATCTGACCAGTTACTGGCCCATCAATCTACTGGCAATGATCAACATGATGGAATGCGTCATCAACAGTGCTATCAAGTGACACTTACTCAGCAACAACCTGCTCACCAATGCTTTGCTTGGGTTCCGCCAGGGGCACTCTGCTTCATACCTCATTGCAGCCTTAGTCCAGACATGGACAAAAGTGCTGAATTTCAGTGGCAAGGTGAGAGTGACTGCTCTTGATATCAAGGCAGCATTTGACTGAGTGTGGCACCAAGGAGCCCGAGAAAAACTGAAGTCAATGGAAATCAGGGGCCAAACACTCCAATGGATAGGGTCATACCAAGCACAAAGGCACATGGCTGTGGTTGTTGGAGGTCAATCATCTCAGCTCCAGGTCATCACTGCAGGAGATCCTCAGGGTAGTGTCCTAGGCCGAACCATCTTCAGCTGCTTCATCAATCAATGGCCTTCCTTCCATCGTAAGGTCAGAAGTAGGGATATTCACTGATGATTGCACAGTGTTCAGTACCATTTGTGACTCCTCCAATAATGAAGCAGTCCGTGCCCACATGCAACAAGACCTGGACAACATTCAGGTTTGGGCTGATATGTGGCAAGTAAGACAAGTGCTCGGCAATTACCATCTCCAACAAGAGAGAATCTAATCATCTCCCCTTGATGTTCAATGGCAATCCAATCAGCCTTATCTTTCGCACTGATGTGTTTGTGTGATTGGAAGCCTGTGACCAGTGGCATACCGCAGGGATCGGTGCTGGGACCCTTGCTGTTTGAAGTGCACATTAATGATTTAGACGTGAATATAGGAGGTATGATCAGTAAGTTCGCAGATGACATGAAAATTGGTGGTGTTGTAAATAGTGAGGAGGAAAGCCTTAGTTTACAGGAAGATTTTTTAAAAATTCATTTATGGGAAGAGGGCATTGCTGGCCAGGCCAGCATTTTTTACCCATCCTTAATTGCCCTTGAGAAGGTGGTGGTGAGCTGCCTTCTTGAACCGCTACAGTCCATGTTGGGTAGGTACACCCACAGTGCTGTTAGGAAGGGAGTTCCAGGATTTTGACCCTGCAACAGTGAAGGAACGGCGATATAGTTCCAAGTCAGGATGATCTGTGGCTTGGAGGGGAACTTGCAGGTGGTGGTGTTCCCATGCATTTGGTGCCCTTGCCCTTCGAGTAGGTAAAGGTCACAGGTTTGGAAGGTGCTGTCTAAGGAGCCTTGGTGTGTTGCTGCAGTGCATCTTGTAGATGGTGCACACTGCAGCCACTGTGCATCGGTGGTGGAGGGAGTGAATGTTTGTAGATGGGGTGCCAATCAAGCGGGCTGCTTTGTCCTGGATGGTGTCGAGCTTCTTGAGTGTTGTTGGAGCTGCACCCATCCTGGCAAGTGGAGGGTATTCTATCACACTCCTGACTTGTGCCTTGTAGATGGTGGACAGGCTTTGGGGAGTCAGGAGGTGAGTTACTCGCCTCAGGATTCCCCGCCTCTGACCTGCTCTTGTAGCCACGGTATTTATATGGCAACTCCAGTTCAGTTTTTGGTCAATGGTAGCCCCTAGGATGTTGATAGCGGGGGATTCAGTGATGGCAATGTCATTGAATGTCAAGGGGAGATGGTTAGATTCTCTCTTGTTGGAGATGGTCATTGCCTGGCACTTGGATGGCGCGAATGTTACTTGCCACTTAGCAGCCCAAGCCTGGATATTGTTCAAGTCTTGCTGCATTTCTACACGGACTGCTTCGGTATCTGAGGGGTCACAAATGGTGCTGAACATTGTGCAATTATCAGCAAGCATCCCCACTTCTGCCCTTATGATTGAAGGAAGGTCATTGATGAAGCAGCTGAAGATGGTTGGGCCCAGGACACTACGCTGAGGAACTCGTGCAGTGATATCCTGGAGCTCAGATGATTCACCTCAAACAACCACACCATCTTCATTTGTGCTAGGTATGACTCCAGCCAGCGGAGGGTTTTCCCCTTGATTCCCATTGACCTCAGTTTTGCTGGGGTTCCTTGATGCCATCGTCGGTCAAATGCTGCCTTGATGTCAAGGGCAGTCACTCTCAACTCACCTCTTGACTTCAGCTCTTTTGTCCATGTTTGAACCAAGGCTGTAATGAGGACAGGAGCTGAATGGCCCTGGCGGAACCCAAACTTAGCGTCACTGAGCAGGTTATTGCTAAGCAAGTGCCGCTTGATGGCACTGTTGATGACACCTTCCATCACTTTACTGATGATTAAGAGTAGGCTTATGGGGCGGTAATTGGCCGGGTTGGACTTGTCCTGCTTTTTGTGTACAGGACATACCTGGGCAATTTTCCACATTGCCGGGTAGATGCCAGTGTTATAGCTGTACTGGAACAGCTTGGCTAGGGGCGCAGCAAGTTCTGAAGCACAGGTCTTCAGTACTCTTGCCGAAATATTGTCAGGGCCCATAGCCTTTGCAGTATCCAGTGCCTTCAGTCATTTCCAGATATCACACGGAGTGAATGGAATTGGCTGAAGTCTGGCATCTGTGATGCTGGGGACTTCAGGAGGAGGCCAAGATGGATCATCAACTCGGCACTTCTGGCTGAAGATTGTTGCAAATGTTTCAGCCTTATCTTTTGCACTGATGTGCTGGGCTCCCCCATCATTGAGGATGGGGATATTTGTGGAGCCACCTCCTCCAGTTAGTTGTTGAATTGTCCACCACCATTCATGGCTGGATGTGGTAGGACTGCACAGCTTAGATCTGACCCATTGGTTATGGGATTGCTTAGCTCTGTCTATTGCATGCTGCTTACGCAGTTTCGCACGCAGATAGTCCTATGTTGTAGCTTCACCAGGTTGACACCTCCTTTTGAGGTATGCCTGGTGCTGCTCCTGGCATGCCCTCCTGCACTCTTCATTGAATCAGGGTTGACCCCCTGGCTTGATGGTAATGGTAGAGTGGGGGATATGCCGGGCCATGAGGTTACAGATTGTGGTTGAGTACAATTCTGCTGCTGCTGATGGCCCACAGCACCTCATGGATGCCCAGTTTTGCATTGCTAGATCTGTTCGAAATCTATCTCATTTAGCACGGTGATAGTGCCACACAACACGAAGGAGGGTATCCTGAATGTGAAGGCGGGACTTAATCTCTACAACGACTGTGCGGTGGTCACTCCTACCAATACTGTCATGGATAGATGCATCTGTGGCAGGTAAATTGGTGAGGACCTGCCGCAGACCCAGTCTAGCAGATGTGTCCTTTAGGACTCGGCCAGCTCGGTCAGTAGTGGTGCTACCAAGCCACTCTTGGTGATGGACATTGAAGTCCCCCACCCAGAGTACATTCTGTGCCCTTGCCACCCTCAGTGCTTCCTCCAAGTGCTGTTCAACATGGAGTACTGATTCATCAGCTGAGGGAGGGCAGTAGGTGGTAATCAGCAGGAGGTTTCCTTGTCCATGTTTGACCTGATGCCATGAGTTGCATGGGGTCCAGAGTCGATGTTGAGGACTCCCAGGGCAACTCCCTCCCCACTGTGTACCACTGTGCTGCCACTTCTGCTGGGTCTGTCCTGCCGGTGGGACAGGACATACCCGGGGATGGTGATGGCCGTGTCTGGGACATTGTCTGTCAGGTATGATTCTGTGAGTATGACTATGTCAGGCTGTTGCCTGACTAGTCTGTGGGACAGCTCTCCCAACTTTGGCACAAGCCCCCAGATGTTGGTAAGGAGGACTTTGCAGGGTCGACAGGGCTGAATTTGCCATTGTCGTTTCCGGTGCCTAAGACGATGCTGGGTGGTCCGTCCGGTTTCATTCCTCTATTGACTTCGGAGCGGTCAGATACAACTGAGTGGCCTGCTAGGCCATTTCAGAGGGCATGTAAGGGTCAACCACATTGCTGTGGGTCTGGAATCACATGTAGATCAGACCAGATAAGGACAGCAGATTTCCTTCCCTCATGGACATTAGTGAACCAGTGGGTTTTTACAACAATCGACAATGGTTTCATGGCCATCATTAGACTAGATTTTTAATTCCAGATTTATTAATTGAATTCAAATTCCACCTTCTGCTGTGGTGGGATTTGAACCCATGTCCCCAGAGCAATACCCTGGGTCTCTGGGTTACTAGTCCAGTGACAATACCACTATGCCACCGTCTCCCTTTATGGGCTGGTAAGATGGGCAGAGCAGTGGCAAAAAGAATTCAATCCTGAGAAGTGTGAGGTGATGCATTTTGGGAGGACCAACAAGGCAAGGGAATATATAATGGGCGGTCGGACGCTAGGAAGTACAGAGGGTCAGAGGGACCTTGGTGTACTTGTCCATAGATAACTGAAGGCAGCAGCACAGGTAGATAAGGTGGTTAGGAAGGCATATGAGATACTTGCCTTTATTAGCCGAGACATGGAATATAATAGCAGGGAGGTTTTGATGGAGCTGTATAAAACACTAGTTAGGCCACAGCTGGAGTACTGTGTACAGTTCTGGTCACCACACTATAGGAAGGATGTGATTGCACTGGAGAGGGTGCAGCAGAGATTCACCAGGATGTTGCCTAGGCTGCAGCATTTCAGCTATGAAGAGAGACTGGATAGGCTTGGGTAGTTTTCCTTCGAGCAGAGAAGGCTGAGGGGGAACCTGATTGAGGTATACAAAATTATGAGGGGCATTGATAGGGTGGATAGGAAAAAACGTTTTCCCTTAGCTGAGGTGTCAATAACCATGGGCATAGATTTAAGGTAAGGGGCAGGAGGTTTAAAGGGGATTTGAGGAAAAATGTTTTCACCCAGAGGATGGTTGGAATCTGGAATGCACTGCCTGAAGGGGTGGTAGAGGCATGAACTCTCACAACATTTAAGAAGTATTTAGATGAGCACTTGAAAAGCCATAGCATACAAGGCTACAGGCCAAGTGCTGTAAAATGGGATTAGAATAGACAGGTGCTTGATGGCCAGCATGGACATGGTGGGCCGAAGGTCTTGTTTCTGTGCTGTATAACTCTATGACTCCATGACTCTGAGAGCACTGTGGGTGTACCTATACCACATGAACTGCAGCAGTTCAAGATGGTGGCTCAAGAGCAAATAGTGATGAACAGCAATGCTGGTCTTGCTCACAATGCTTACATCCCACAGATGAATAAAAAGAACGATTTGTGATGACATTGGCAGTGAAGTGCATATCTGTGTATGAGCTAGTGCAATGCAGAGCGTCATTATCCACTGTTATCCTGGTCTATTAAGAGACACTAACATTTTGAATTACTTGTTCTTGAAGTCAAAACAGTCTTGTACAAATTTCTTTGCAGACTCAATGCTTGAGTCCCGAATATCAGCAGTTGCCATCCCCTCTACACATTCGAAGCAAAGCAGCTGAAGAACATTCTTTATAGTACTGATGAATTCCTTAATTTGTTTTAGTTCTCCCCCATTTGTTTTTCTCGTCTGAGAGTTAAATGTTCCTTTGTTTGTATTACTGAACAGTTTTTGGCGTTGCACCAGTTCCTTTGTTCATTCAAATTGAATTTAACCATGAGGGAGGTTCCTCCCAGGCCTCTATTCTGTCATATGGGTTCAAGGGATGGAATTCTGCTGCAAGTACCCTCCGGGAAATATATGATCAATTCTATAAGGGTCACCTCTTGCTGTGTAAAGCAGGCCTTCCTGGTTTTCTGTGTTTTTGCTGGACATTGCCAAATAGGCTGGTGGTATAAATAATGCCGAGTAGCTTATCGGATTCAGCTGCCTCATGACCTGCTTTTTTCAGTACTAAACTGATAATTGCAACTGTGTTTTAAATAACTGTCGCTGATAATTTAAGATATCAAATATCCAAATCTACAACAATATCACTCAGGCAGCAACAAAGATATTTACGCTTAGGTAACTATCTAAAGTAGTTTAAATACTTTTACCCAACTTGCCCTTTAAGGATCTCATATTTTGAAAAGCTCTTATCGAGTCATAGAATCACTTATGGCAGAGAAGGAGGCCATTCGGCCCATCGAGTCCATGCTGGCTCTCCGCGAAGCAATCTAGTCAGTTCCATTCCCTCACTCGATCCCTGTGGCCCTGCAAATTTATTTCCTTCAAGAGCCGATCCAATATTTTTTGAAGTCATTGATTGCCTCCGTTTCCACCACCCTCATTAGCAGTGAGTTGCAGGTCATTACCACTCCTCCGTAAAAAAGTTCTTCCTCACATTCCTCCTGCATCTCTTACCTAAAACTTTCAATCTGTGTTGCCTACTCCTGTACTATTAGATAATGGGAGCAGCTTTTCCTTGCCTAACTTATCTAAGCCTGCCATGATGTTGTACACTTCTATCATATCTCCCCTCAATATCCTTTGCTCTGTGGAGAACAACCCCAGCCTTCCCAACCTAACCTAAAATCCTCCATCCCTGAAACCATCCTGGTAAATCTCTGCACCATCTCAAGGAGTCTCACATCCTTCCTAACGTCTGGTGACCATAACTGGATGCAATACTCTAGTTGGGGCCTAACCAGAGCTTTATACAGGTTCAGCATAACTTCCCTGCTTTTGTATTCTATTCCTTTATTCATGAAGGCCAAAATCCCATATGCTTTGCTAACTACTTTCTCAATATGTCCTGCCAACTTAAAAGATCGATGCACATGCACCTCCAGGTCCCTCTGTTCCTGCACACTCTTTAGAACTTTGCACGAAAGTCTACATTGTCTCTCCCTACCCCTTCTGCCAAAATGCATCACCTCACTTCTCTATATTAAATATTATCTGCCACTTGTCTGCCCATTCTGCTAGTCTATTTATGTCCTGTTGCAGGTGGTTCGTATCATCCTCAATGTTTGCCACTACTCCAAATTTGGTATCATCAGCAAATTTTGAAATTCTACTCTGTATTCCAAGATCCAATTTGTTTATACATAGCAAAAAAAAAAAAGCAGTGGTCCTAGCACTGACCCTTGGGGAATACAACTGTCTACCATCCTTCAGTCTGAAAAAAAAGTCATTTACTATGACTTGCTATTTTCTGTCCTTAAGCCATTTTTTAAATCCACATTGATCCTCCATGAGCCTAAATTTTATTAACCAGCCTTTTATGTGGTATTTTTTGGAACGCTTTCTTAAAATCCATATAGACAACATCCACCGCATTCCCTTCATCACCCTTCTCTGTTACTTCATCAAAAAATTCAATTAGATTAGTCAAACATGATCTGCCTTTTACAAATCCATGCTGGCTATCCTTAGTTAACTCAAACCTCTCCAAATGCCTGTTGAGCTTTTCCCTGTATATTGTTTCTAAAACCTTACCATCATTGATGTTAAACCAACTGGCCTGTAGATGCTAAGACTGTCCTTATACCCTTTCTTGAATAAGGGTGTCACATTTGCCACACTCCAATGCTTTGGTACCTCCCCCATATTTAGGGAAGATTGGAAGATTATGGCAAACCCTTCTGCTATCTCCATCCCCACTTCCTTTAGCAATCTGGGATGCATATCATCCGGACCAGGTGACTTATCTACCTTCCGCATTGCCAGCCTTTCCAGTACATCCTCATTCTCAATTTTTACCCTATTCATTGACTCTACTCTCGCTGCTTCTACCGATATTTTGTCAGATTCCTTTTCCTTAGTAAACACCGATACAAAGTATTTATTAAGTACTCTAACCTTGCCCTGTGCCTCTAGCATATATTACCCTCGTTGTCCCGAATAGGCCCTACTCCACCTCTTGCTACCCGCTTACAATTTACATACTGGTGGAACATTTTTGGGTTCCTTTTTATGTTGACTGCCATTCTATTTTTATATTCTCTCTTTGCCAGTCTTATTTTCCTCTTCACCTCCCCTTTCAACTTATTGTATTTGGCCTGGTTCGCACTTGAAGAATTCTCCTGACATGCATCATGTACCCTTTTTTTTGTTTCATCATAATCTCTATCTCCTTCGTCATCAAAGGAGCCCTGGTTTTGGTTCCCCTACTTTTTGCCCTTGTTGGAATGTACCTACCCTGTACCTGAAGCATCTCTTCCTTAAAGATAACCCATTGTTCCATTACAGATTTTCCTATCAGTCTTTGGTTCCATTTCATGCTGGCTAGATCTCTTCTCCTCATCTTGAAATTAGCGCTCTTCCAATCTAGCCATTCTACCTCATATCATTCCTTGTTTTTCTGCATTACGAGTCTAAACCTTATGGTACGATGATCACTCTTACCCAAATGCTCCCTGGCAGACACTTGGTCCACTTGGCCCACCTCATTTTCAAGTACCAGAACCAGCAATGCCTTCTTTCTTGTTGGGCCAATCAAGGAAGTTCTCCTGAACACAATCCAGAAATTCCTTTCCCTTCTTTCCCTTTACTCTAAAATTATCCCAATCAATGGGCTGAATTTTTTAAATGGTGAGCTTCAAAATGGCAGCCTGCCTATGCAGGCTGCACACCAAAGAGCCACTACGATTACAGCATGGCAGCTCATTTAAATAGCCGGGGTGGGCCATCCCCCTGATCACGTGAAGGGGGTGGGCTGCCCATCCCCGGCAATGGTGTCAGCTGCCTGTGCACAGGCGCTGACGCTATTTTTAAAGGGCTGTTAGCCCTACTGGCTAATTTAAATATTTAAAGATAGAATGAATTAAATTAAGTAAAATCATTGCTTTCATCCCTCTCCCACCCCCCAATAACAACTAAATAAATTATCTGCCCTTTCCCCCTCAAAAACACTTACCTTTTCCATATGACCTTCCCCCCCACCCCCCCGAAACTGCATAAACTTTAAACTACAACCCTTCCCACCATCCCCTACACCCATGACGTTAATTTGACCCCGTTCCACCCCCACCCCGCACTGATAAACTTACTTCCTCCCCCCTCCCCACCAGTGTTGCACCTCGTTTCCCCAGACTGGGATCTGAAGGCATGGGAATGCCGGCCGCCAAAGTTTGCTGCGGGTTATCAAGAGGCAATGTAATTTTATTTAAATTCATTATTTTAATTGATTTAAATATTCAAATTATGGTCCCGTTGCCCAGCAGCGGGGAGGCCTCCATGGTACCTCACCACCACTGGAAGATCAGGCCAAACCCTGCTGGCGTTGATGTCCGTGGCAGGCCTCATCCGGGCCATCATCAGGCCCCCCCACCACGGATCCCAACGTCAAGGACTCCTGAAAATCCAGCCCAAAATTTGGGTAATTAGAATCCCCCTGTATCATCACTCTATAGATGTTGCTCCTCTCTGTGATTTCCCTGCATATTTGCTCCTCTATCTCTCTCTCAGTATTTGAAGGCCTATAGAATACCCCCAGTAGTGTGATCATGCCTTTTTTGTTCTCAAGTCTAACCAAATGGATTCTGTCCTTGCCCCCTCAAGGGCAGCCTCTCCTTCCAACACTACAATGTCTTCCCGAATCAGTACTGCCACCCACTTCCCTTTTTTCCCTTCTTTATCTTTTCTGAGCACTTTATATCCTTGTATATTACGCACCCAGTCCTTACCATTTTGAAGCCACGTTTCTGTTATTGCCACTACATCATATTCCCATACTGCTATTTGTGCTTGTAGCTCACCGACCTTATACACCACACTTTGTGAGTTTACATATATGCGTTGTAATCCTGTCTTTGCATTGCTCGTAGTCCTTCTCATTCTGCTCCTATCTAATATGGAAATATTCCCTTCTCTTTTACTGTCCAACACTGTCACATTATGCACCTTATTCCTCGTTTTACTTCTGTCTGCTGGTGCCTTCCCTGTGAGGACATTGGTTCCGGTCCTGTTGGGGTGCAGCCCGTTCCTTTTGAATAGGTGCCTTCTTTCCCAGAACTGGTCCCAATGTCCCAACAAGTTGAAGCCCTCTGTCCTGCATCATGCTTCAAGCCACGCATTGATCCTCCCTATCTTCCTATTTCTACTCTCGCTAGCACGTGGCACTGGGAGTAATCCAGTGATTACAACCTTCGAGGTCCTACTCTTTAACTTCCTCCCTCGCTCCTGATAATCTGACCATAGGACCTCAATACTTGCCCTTGCTATGTCGTTGGTACCAACATGCCCACAACTTCGAGCTCACCTCCGCCCCCGCTCCTTCCACTTGCAGAATATCCTGTACCCTCTCTGTGATGTCCGTTATGCTGGCACCAGCGAGGTAACACACCATGCGAGACTCACGACGGTTACAGAAATGCCTGTCTGTCCCCCTGACTATGGAATATCCTATAACAACTGCATTTCTACACTTCACTGCTCCCAAATAACCAAATGAATTATTTTGGCCTCTTTTTCTGCTTTTGGTGATTTGACCATTACCCCTTTCATTCCTCAGTAACTCTCTCACTTCTTTGTAATATTTGTTTTGGTTCTCCTCAGTTGATCTTTGGTAACTCCAAAATGAAAGGCAGTCAACCATGGATAACAAAGCAAGTTAAGGATTGTATAAGATTAAAAGAAAAGACCTATAAAGTTGCCAGAAATAGTAGTAAACCTGAGGATGGGGAAGATTTTAGAATAAAGCAAAGGAGGGCCAAGAAACTGATAAAGAAAGGGAGAATAGAATATGAATCTAAACTAGCAAAAAACATAAAAACGGACTGTAAAACTGCTATTGGTAGGTAAAAAGGAAGCATTTGGCTAAGACAAATGTGGGTCCATTACAGAGTCAGGGGAATTTATAATGGGGAATAGAGAAATTGCAGAGAAGATAAATGATTACTTTGTGTCTGTATTCACTGAGGAAGATGCAAGAAATCTAAATTAGAGGTCCAAGGGACTAGGGAGAATGAGTAATTGAAGGAAATTAGTATTAGTAAGAAGGTTGTATTGGAGAAATTAATGGGGCTGAAGGCTGATAAATACCCAGAACCTGATATTCTACATCCATGAGTGTTGAAAGGGGTAGCTATGGAGATAATGGATGCATTGGTGATCATCTTCCAAAATTCTGTAGATTATGGAACAGTTCCTGCAGATTAGAAGGTAGCAAATGTCACCCACTATTTCAGAAGGGAGGGAGAGAGAAAACATGGAATTACAGACCTGTTAGCCTTACATCAATAGTAGGGAAAATGTTAAAAGCTATTCTAAAGGATGTGATAAATGGGCACTTGGATAATAATGATCTGACTGGGCATAGTTAACATGGATTTATGAATGGGAAATCATGTTTGACGAATCTGTTGGAGTTTTTTGAGGATGTTACCAGAATTGATAAAAGGGAGTTGGTGGATGTAGTATACTTAGATTTTCAGAAGGCTTTTGATAAGGTCTCCCACAGGAGGTTGGTTAGCAAAATTAAAGCACATGGGATAGGAGGTAATACACTGGCATGGATTAAGGATTGGTTAACAGGCAGAAAACAGAGAGTAGGAATAAACGGGTCATTCTCACGTTGGCCGGCTGTGTCTAGTGAGGTACCGCAAGGATCAGTACTTGGCAACAGTTGTTCACAATATATATCAATGATTTGGATGTAGGGACCAAATGTAATATTTCTAAATTCGCAGATGACACAAAACTAGGTGGGAATGTGTGTTGTGAGGAAGATGCAAAGCAGCTTCAAGGGGATTTGGACAGACGTAGTGAGTGAGCAAGAACATGGCAGATGGAATACAATGTTGGAAAAATGTGAGTTTATCCATTTTAGTAGGAAGAATAGATGTGCAGAGTATTTCTTAAATGGTAACAGATTAGAAAGTGTAGATGTACAAAGATGTACTGGGGTGTCCTCATCAATAAGTCACTGAAAGCTAGCATGCAGGTGCAGCAAGCAATTAGGAAGGCTAATGGTATGTTAACCTTTATCATAAGAGGATTTGAGTACAGGAGTAGCCAAGTCTTGCTTCAATTGTATCAAACCTTGGTTAGACCACACCTGGAGTACTGTGTGCAGTTTTGGTCTCCTTACCTTAGGAAGGATACTATTGCCATAGAGGAAGTGCAACGAAGGTTCACCAGACTTGTTCCTGGAATGGTGGGACTGTCCTATGAAGAGAGATTGGAGAAACTGGGCTTGTATTCTCTAGAGTTTCGAAGAATGAGAGGTGATCTCATTAAAACCTACAAAATACTTAAAGGGTTAGACAGGGTAGATGCAGGTATGATGTTTCCCCTGGTTGGGGAGTCTAGAACCAGGAGAAACAATTTCAAAATAAGCGGGAAGCCACTTAGGACAGAGATGAGGAAACATTTCTTTACTCAGAGGGTTGTGAACCTTGGAATTCTCTACCCCAGAGGGATGTGGAAGCTCAGTCATTGAGTATGTTTAAAGTAGAGATTGACAGATTTCTAAATACCAACCACAGCAAGGGATGTGGGGATAGTGTTACAACCGACCGCTCAAGTCAAAGCCCCCAATCAAAATATACGATTCTGATTGTGGTGGGAGCAACGCAATGTCAAATCAGTCCTGCCACTCCACAGATCGCCTAACATATCACTTTAAACTTTCCAAATTAAAGAAAACCCCTGCCAAATTGACCATCTATTAACCCCTGAATGAGGCTTACCAAACTAGGTGTCTTTAGATCAACAAATTAACTGCTTAATTAGAAAAACTAAATTCTTAAACACTACTTAGATATAAAAAAAACATTTAAAATAGAAAAAAATAGTGCGCTTGCAGATTTACGCTCCTGCTGAAGTGGAATCTTCCAATGAGGAATTGTCCAAGGTTGCTTGAAGTCCTCACAGCCGTCCGATGGGGGAAAAAAGGTTCTTCAACAGTAGGACACTCAGTAGTCTAGTTCCAATTGCAGTGATGCTCTTCATCTTCCAGCGATGAATTCAGCAATCAACAACTTGCAGACACTTTTCAATGAATCAATTTGGTTTTAGAATTGTATTGAAGGGTGAAAAAGCGATCAGTCTAAAATTCACCTTCCTTCAGTTTAAATCATCAGAGAACTCTGTTAGTTCATGTTGGTCCAGCTGTCTGTCTGTCAGAGCAGTCTGTTTCAACTAAAAAGCCAGTTCAAAAGATAATTGCAACATTGTATATCAATTCCCAGTCTCTGAATGGCTGTTGCCGGGTAACCAGGATGCATTCTTTGAAGCTGGTTGGTTCCTCTCCATATGGTTGTATCCAAAGGCAACCAAAATTCCTCTTCTTAGTAATTTCTGAGGCTTGCTTGTTCTTAAAGCAGTACTGATCCTTTTACAGCCTTAAAGGCACACCGCAGATATAAAAAAAAAGTAGGATCATAACACCTCCACCCCTGGCGGAATGAAACGCCATTCCTGAAATGCATTTCATCGCAATGTGTAAAAAATACAAATTAAAGAAAACGCTAACACATTTTTTCCCACATTTACATGTATACACAGGTATACAGGCCTAGATAGAGTAGACAGGAAGGGCCTGTTTCCCCTAGTGGAGAGGTCAATTACCAGTGGCACAGATTTAAGGTGATTGGAAGAAGGATTAGAGGGGACATGAGGGTGGTGGGTGTCTGGAATTTGCTGTCCAGATTGGTGGTGGAGGCAGAAACCTTCAACTCATTTAAAAGCCACCTGGACCTGCACCTGAACTGCTGTAACCTGCAAGGCTATGGACCAGGTACTGGAACGTTGGATTAGATTGGGCAGTTAATTTTTTTCAGCCAGCGCACACATGATGGGTTGAACAGCCTCTTTCTGTGCCATAACTTTTCTATGGTTCTCTGGTTCTATGGTATTTATCTATGGCTTATTTCATAGGAACCAATGATGAAAAACTTAACTCACCACTTCAAACTTTGGAGCCAGGGCTGCCACACCCAGGACCCCCACACTATGCTGTCAGACTCATACAGGTGACAGACCCACAAACCCACGAGCAAGCCAAAGCTCACATTCCAACCCCCCCCCCCACTCACCCCCCACTCCCCACCACCCCCCCCCCCCCCGCCCCACCAGCTCTGCAAAATCTCAGTCCCCTCCTCCATCATGCTTCCAAACAATCTAACCTCTTCCTCTTCTGTACAGCTGAACATCAAGGGCTCATTCTATTGGGTAGATACACCAATAAACTGAAATAAACCTTGATAGCCAAAGGAGGAAAAGCATGCAGGGAATCATTCCAGCAGCTGCCTCGTGTTTCTGCCAGAAGTCATCTCTGGCAAGTAATGCATACATCCAAATGTCAGCAAATAGCAAATCACAATGTACACATGGTACTGATTAGACCTCAGGCTTCAATGTCCCACAATACAATGAAGCATCACCCAATATGCAGCAGTGTTACTGGTGCTGAAGGTCATATCAACATACCTATTATACAATCATTATCAAACATTCCAAATTATGGTAAAGAACAAAGGATGCAAACTTCAGTTGTGCAACGTCATTTCTAGTAGAGCGACCGAGGCCACTGGAAGTTTCCATGTGTGCAATGCGCTGCCTCCTGCACGGCACACACACCATGAATTAATTGGAGTGAGAAAAATATACAGTGGGGTTCCCCAAGGTTCAGTATTAGGGTCAGTGCTTTTCTTGTTATATATTAATGACCTAGACCTGGGTGTAGAGGACACAATTTCAAAATTTGCAGGTGACACAAAACTTGGGGAGAGATTAGTGATAGATTTCAAGAGGACACAGACAGGCTGGTGGAATGGGCAGACTGGCAGCAGATGAAGTTTAATGCAGAGAAGTGTGAAGTGAGACATTTTGGTGGGAAGAATGAGGACAGGCAATATAAAATAAAGTGTGCAATTTTAAAGGGGCTTCTGGAACAGAATCGTTGAAGATTGCAGGGCAGTTCAGAAAGTGGTTAAAAAGGCATGCAGGATCCTGGACTTTTTAAATAGAGGCATGGAATACTAAAGCAAGGAAGTTATGATGAGCCCTTAGAAAATATTGGTTCAGCCTCAACTGGAGTATTGTGTCCAATTCTAGGCACCACACTCTAGGAAGGATGTGAAGGGTTTAGAGAGGGTACAGAAAAGATTTACGAGAATGGTTCCAGGGATTAGGGACTTCAGAGTTGTTCAAAATCATGAAGTGTCTGGACAGAGTAGATAAAGAGAAACTGTTCCCATTGGTGAAGGGTCTAGAACCAGAGGACACTGATTTAACATGATTGCATGATTGGCAAAGGAACCAGTGGCAACATGAGGAAAAACTTTTTTATGCAGCACAATGTTAGGATGCGGAATCCAGCTTCTGAGAGTATTGTTGAGGCAGATTCAATCATGATTTTCAAAAGGGAATTGGATAAGCACCTGAAGAGAAAAAATTTGCAGGGGAAGGGCAAGGGAGTGGGACCAGCTGTGTTGCTGCTGTGGAGAGCTGGCAGAGACACGATGGGCTGAATAGCCTCCTTCTGCGCTGTAAACATTCTGTGATTCTATGATTCTATTTCAGTGACACAAACAGGCTAATGCAATGCCAAGAAAGCAAATTTGGTCAATGCATGTAAGGCAGTTAATCACTCCTGAAGCAACAAGAATTATGAAGCAAGTTGGGTCTTGTTCTGGGGCTATTTAAAGGGCCACTCAACAAGTTGCTGCTTAGGTGTTTTTGACTTACTTTTGCTGAGGCAAAGCTTGTGGAAGCACTGTAGTAGTTAGTGAATTGCTGGAGCAATTTGGAGGTTTTTGCTGATGATGCCTTACATAGGCATGGGGGCAGTTGTTGCAGTGCCACTTACTCTGCAACATGACTAGGACATTGAGAGGGGGAGGCAGAGAGGGGAACCTCTGCAAAGAGGGAGGGCTCCCCATAGAAGGTCCTATACATAAATGGTGTTCAAGGAACATGAGTCGGAAGCAACACCTGAGGAGGCTACGATTCACAAAGAAAGTCCTCACAGAGTTGTGCCATCTCCTTCACACTGACCTGGAGCCTCAAACCAAGGTGAGGACGGCTCTCCCAGTAGTCACGAAGGTCACCCTTTATCTTACTTTCTATGCCACTGGATCCTTCCAGGCAGGAGCAGGCGACATCAGTAACATATGACAGTTTGCATAGAATCATCAGGAAGATCACAGAGACACTGTACAGAACATGGATCTTCATCTTCTCCCTGAGGAGGCAACAGCAGGATGAAAGGAAATGTGGATTCATTAGGATAGCAGACTTCCTGATGACGCAGGATGCCACAGACTTCATGCACGTGGCTCTGCGGGCTCCCCATGTCACCCAGGAGTGATACCGTAACTGCAAGAGCTACCACTCGGTCAATGTGCAGTTGGTGTGCGACCACACCAAGACTTTCATCTCGGTGAATGCCTACTATCCCAAGGTGCTTTTATTCTGTGCCAGTCCACCATATCGACCATCTTCAGGCCTTCAAGATGCACCAAAGGATGGCTGCTTGGCAACCATGGCTACCTCCTCCAACCATAGCTCATGGCCCTCTTCCACTGTCCCACCACACAAGGTCAGAGGGCTTTCAATGAGAGCCATGGAGCCACACCCAACACTTTGGAGCAAGCCATCAGCCTCCTCAAGCAACAGTTTCACTGATTAGTTCGCTTAGGGGATCTCTGCAGTGCACACCCGAGAGGGTCTCCATGCTTGTGGCAGTGTGCTGTGTCCTCCACAACTTTGTAATTATGAGGGCCCAGCCATTACTGCCTGCAATCCAGAGGCCACCTCAGGAGGAGGAGGAGGAGAAGGAAGAGGAGGAGGAGGCATGGAGGAGACCACACGTACCACATCCAACTGGACCGATTGAAAGGGACTGCATTGTGAGGCTTCGCTTCAGATAAGAGGAACTTCCCCACCCCAAAATGGATCCAGCATTCCCCAACCTTACATCCATATCAGACTTCCCATCACCAAGTCCCCTTGACCAACATCATTCAATGAAGGCCAACAGCAAATAACTTGACTCAACAACATTATCCAGCAACACATCAACAATACATAAAAAACTCACCCTTGTGTATCCTTTTAGTGCCTGACTTGTGGGAGCTCTTGCCTGGCCTAGTGCCGCTACAGAGTGTTACCCCAAAGGGTGTTGTATGGTAAGAACCACCGTTGTTTACCATCCAACCACTGTTCATCAAATTGTATGTTTGGTTTGTCCGCTGCCACCTTAATATACTTAGTTAGTCCAGCTTAGCGAGATTACTAAGTCTTCAGTACTTTGAACGTTAACTCTTTATTACATTCAAACTATTTACAGTGCCACCCCCAGTTTGTGTGACTCCTCTGAAGCCATACTCCACCTCCCACCAAGTCTCTCTCACATGTGATCTCTTACATCATTATGATGGGAGGTATTCTTTACACTTTTTCGATATTATCCCTTTCAGACCCTTATACTACATCTCCCCTGCCCCAAGTCTTTATCCAAATATATACATTTATACATTCACATATTTATTTTACATACTACCCCATCTCCCCCGAGGTCTCACAGATGCAATCAGTCAGGAGGCCTCAGAACTTTTTAAAAAATTCATCCATGGGAGGTGGGCGTTGCTGGCCAGGCCAGCATTTATTGCCCTTCCCTAATTGCCCTTGAGAAGGTGGTGGTGAGCTGCCTTCTTGAACCGCTGCAGTTGGATAGGTACACCCAGAGTGCTGTTAGGAGAGGAGTTCCAGGATTTTGACCCAGTGACAGTAAAGGAACGACGATATAGTTCCAAGTCAGGATGGTGTGTGACTTGGAGGGGAACGTACAGGTAGTGGTATTCCCATGCATTTGCTGCCCTTGTTCTTCTAGGTGGTAGAGGTCGCGGGTTTGGAAGGTGCTGTCTAAGGAGCCTTGATGTGTTGCTGCAATGCATCTTGTAGATGGTACACACTGCTGCCACTTTGCGTCAGTGGTGGAGGGAGTGAATGTTTGAGGATGGGGTGCCAATCAAGCGGGCTGCTTTGTCCTGGATGGTGTCGAGCTTCTTGAGTGTTGTTGGAGCTGCACCCATCCAGGCAAGTGGAGAGTATTCCATCACACTCCTGACTTGTGCCTTGTAAGTGATGGACAGGCTTTGGGGAGTCAGGAGATGAGTTACTCGCTGCAGGATTCCGAGCCTCTGACCTGCTCTTGTAGCCATGGTACTTATATGGCTACTCCAGTTCAGTTTCTGGTCAATGGTAGCCCCTAGGATGTTGATAGTGGGGGATTCAGCGATGGTAATGTTATTGAATGTCAAGGGGAGATGTTTAGATTCTCTGTTGTTGGAGATGGTCATTGCCTGGCACTTGTGTGGTGCGAATGCTACTTGCCACCTATCAGCCTGGATATTGTCCAGGTCTTGCTGCATTTCTACACTGACTGCTTCAGTATCTGAGGAGTCACGAATGGTGCTGAACATTGTGCAATCATCAGCAAGCATCCCCACTTCTGACCTTAAGATTGAAGGAAGGTCATTGATGAAGCAGCTGAAGATGGTTGGGCCTAGGACACTACCCTGAGGAACTCCTGCAGTGATGTCCTGGAGCTCAGATGATTGATCTCCAACAACCACAACCATCTTCCTTTGCGTTAGGTATGAATCCAACCAGCAGAGGGTTTTCCCCCGATTCCCAGTGACTCCTGTTTTGCGAGGGCTCCTTGATGCCATACTCAGTCAAATGCTGCCTTGATGTCAAGGGCAGTCACTCTCAACTCACCTCTTGAGTTAAGCTGTTTTGTCCATGTTTGAATCCAAGGCTGTAATGAGGTCAGGAGCTGATTGGCCCTGGCGGAACCCAAACTGAGCATCACTGAGCAGGTTATTGCTAAGCAAGTGCTGCTTGATAGCACCGTTGATGACACCTTCCATCACTTTGCTGATGATTGAGAGTAGGCTGATGGGGCAGTAATTGACTGGGTTGGACTTGTCCTACTTTTTGTGTACAGGACATACCTGGGCAATTTTCCACATTGCCGGGTAGATGCCAGTGTTATAGCTGTACTGGAACAGCTTGGCTAGGGGCGCGGCAAGTTCTGGAGCACAGGTCTTCAGTACTGTTGCCGAAATATTGTCAGGGCCCATAGCTTTTGCAGTGTCCAGTGCCTTCAGTCGTTTCTTGATATCACGTGGAGTGAATTGAATTGGCTGAAGTCTGGCATCTGTGATGCTGGGGACTTCAGGAGGAGGCCGAGATGGATCATCAACTCAGCACTTCTGGCTGAAGATTGTTGCAAATGCTTCAGTCTTATCTTTCGCACTGATGTGCTGGGCTCCCCCATCATTGAGGATGGGGATATTTGTGGAGCCACCTCCTCCAGTTAGTTGTTTAATTGTCGACCACCATTCACGACTGGATGTGGCAGGACTGCACAGCTTAGATCTGATTCGTTGGTTACAGGATTGCTTAGCTCTGTCTATTGCATGCTGCTTATGCAGTTTGGCATGCAAGTAGTCCTATGTTGTAGCTTCACCAGGTTGACACCTCATTTTGAGGTATACCTGGTGCTGCTCCTGGCATGCCCTCCTGCACTCTTCATTGAACCAGGGTTGGTCTCCTGGCTTGATGGTAATGGTAGAGTGGGGGATATGCCGGGCCATGAGGTTACAGATTGTGGTTGAGTACAATTATGCTGCTGCTGATGACCCACAGCACCTCATGGATGCCCAGTTTTGCATTGCTAGAACTGTTCGAAATCTATCCCATTTAGCACAGTGATAGTGCCACACAACACGATGAACGGTATCCTCAATGTGAAGGTGGGACTTCGTCTCCACAAGGACTGTGCGGTGGTCACTCCTATCAATAGTGTCATGGACAGAAGCATCTATGGCAGGCAGATGGGTGAGGACAAGGTCAAGTATGTTTTTCCCTCACGTTGGTTTCCCCACCACCTGCCACAGACCCAGTCTAGCAGCAACTATGTCCTTTAGTACCCGGCCACCTCGGTCAGTAGTGGTGCTACCGAGCCACTCTTGGTGATGGACATTGAAGTCCCCACCCAGAGTACATTTTGTGCCCGTGCCACCCTCAGTGGTGTTCAACATGGAAGAGTATTGACTCATCAGCTGAGGGAGGGCGGTAGGTGGTAATCAGTAGGAGGTTACCTTGCCCATGTTTGACCCGATGTCATGAGACGTCATGGGGTCCGGAGTCAATGTTGAGGACTCCCAGGGCAACTCCCTCCCTACTGTAGACCACTGTCCTGCCACCTCTGCTGGCTCTGTCCTGCCGGTGTGTCAAGACATACCCGGGGATGGTCATGGCAGTGTCTGGGACGTTGTCTGTAAGGTATGATTCCATGAGTATGACTATGTCAGGCTGTTGCTTGACTAGTCTGTGGGACAGCTCTCCCAACTTTGGCACAAGCCCCCAGATGTTAGTAAGGAGGACTTTGCAGGGTCGACAGGGCTGGGCAGGGTCGACAAGGCTAGAATCACCAGTCTCTCATCATATACCAGCAAATCATCCACTGTAATAAAGTGTCTTCTGTGTTCAAAGAAGATTTTCATCTTCTTACCACTGGAATCCTGCTACAGCCAGCCTTGCTTGCAATATTGGTGGATATAGATGCATTCTTCATCTTGCATCTGAGCATGATGAATTTCTTGGAGCTTTTTCAAACTTGCCAGCCATTGTGACACAATAAACTGAGAATATGACTCAATCTCATTAATAAAGTTAACATCCTGTTGTTAGGATGGTCGACAGTAGCTTGGACAATGCATCTGCGGTCGTTTGTTGCTTGCCCTGTACATATACCATCTTGTACATGAACCTCATTCGCCTCAACCTGGAATCTCTGGATTTGTGGAGGCATCCTAGCGAGTTTCTTCTCATCAAGTAAGGAAACTAGGGGTTTTTGATCTATCTCTATGCCAACCTTTAAGGCGATAACATAATCTGAGAACTTCTCACAAATCCATGTAACCGCGAGAGCTTCTTTCTCTATTACAGTGTATCTTGTCTTAGTCTCAGACAATGCTCGTGGCGCATAGTAAATCAGTCTTCGAGTTTCATCTGGCTGTCCTTGAAAAAGGACTGCCCCTAACCATGTAGATGAGGCGTCAGCTACAATTGTGGTTGGCAGTGAGGGGTTATAATGCACTAAGATATCTGGCAAAATCAGCATCTCCTTGATCCTTTGAAATGCTTGCTCCTGATGTGCATCCCAAATTTATGCTTGAGCTTTCCTATATAGTTGTCGTAAAGACTCAGTAACTTGCTTAGATTGGGTAAAAATTGTGCCAACTGATTGACGATTCCAAGGAATCGTTGAAGATTTTGGACAGAAGTAGGAAGTGGGAATTCACTAATGGCTCTCGTCTTTTGTGGGTCTGCTATTATGCCCTTGCCGCTAACAATGTGTCCTGAAAAACAAATAGACATTTTCGAAAACTCACACTTTTCATGAAGTGTTAGGCCTTTGTCTTGTAAAACCACTCTAACTCTCAGGTCATGTTCTTCAGTGGACTCACCGTGAACTAAGATGTCATCCATTAGGCACATTACTCCTTTAAGGCCCTGTCGAATAGGGTTGTCCAACCTTTACGAGTGGAGGGCCGCATTATGATGTTTGCTCAGCCCGGGGTGGGGCCAGAGACCAAATTTCAAAAGATAAAGGCATTAAAAATTTATTGTACTCATAAAAACAACAACAAATGTGCATTTTTGTGAAGAAGTTTTAAATGAGAAGACTAATTTATTGACTTCCTTTCTCATCACTATATTGAAAACTGATTTAGTGACATACCTAGCATTGTTTATGCTTGCATAATTAGTCAATCTCTGCCTGCACACTTGATGTAGCGATGCAGAGTATTCTGGATAGATATCCATCTGTCAGGAGTGATCTTGATCTCTCTCTCCTTCTGTCTCTGTCTCTCTCCCTATGCTCCCCCCTCAATGCATTGTTCCTGTTTTCTCTGTGTTACCCTCGCTCTGTGTTCCCCCCTCTCTCTCTCTTCCCCCTCTCTCTCTCTGTTCCCCCTCTCTGTGTTCTCCCCTCTCTGTGTTCTCCCCCTCTCTCTGTTCCCCCCTCTCTCTGCCCCATCTCTCTCTCTGTCCCCCCCACTCTGTTTTCCCCTCTCTCTGTTTTCCCCTCTCTCTCTGTTTTCCCCTCTCTCTCTGTTCCCCCCTCTCTCTCTGTTTTCCCTTTCTCTGTTCCCCCTCTGTTTTCCCCCTCTCTATTTCCCCCCTCTCTCTGTGTTCCCTTCTTTCTCTCTGTTCCCCTCTCTCTGTTTCCCCTCTCTCTGTTTTCCCCTCTCTCTCTGTTCTCCCCCCCTCTCTCTCTCTCTGTTCCCCCCTCTCTTTCTCTGTTTCCCACTCTCTCTCTGTTCTCCTCTCTCTCTGTTTCCCCCTCTCTCTCTGTTCCCCCTCTCTCTGTTCCCCTCTCTCTGTTCCCCCCTCTCTCTATTTCCCCCCTCTCTGTGTTCCCTCCTCTCTCTCTCTGTTCTCCCCACCTCTCCCTCTCTCTCTGTTTCCCTCTCTTTCACTCTCTGTCCCCCCTCTCTCTCTGTTTCCCACTCTCTCTCTGTTCTCCTCTCTCTCTGTTTCCCCCCCTTTCTCTGTTCCCCTTCTCTCTGTTCCCCCCTCTCTGTGTTCCCTCCTCTCTCTCTCTGTTCTCCCCTCTCTCTCCCTCTCTCTCTGTTTCCCTCTCTTTCACTCTCTGTCCCCCCTCTCTCACTGTTTTCCTCTCTCTCTCTGTTTTCCTCCCTCTCTCTGTTTCCCTCTTTCTCTCTCTGTGTTCCCCCCTCTCTCTGTTTGCCCCCTCTCTCTGTTTCCCCCTCTCTCTCTGTTAGCCCCCCTTTTTCTTTGTCTCCCCCCCCCCCCCCCCCCCCACCCCCTACAGTTGCACTGAGCGGAAGTGCTCAGCAAAGCAGTTTTGTGGTTGGTCAGTTTGTTTAAAAACATTGAGCTGAGTTTCACAGCTGACAGTGCGTTCAACCAAGAATTGCAGTAAAATAATTTCAGTGTATTTTGCTTCCTGGAAAAAGGACTATTTTTCGATAATCCTTTGTATCCTTGCATAAGTAATCATGACACATTGTTCCAGGAAACCTGCTCCTGTAGTTTTAATAGTCATTGGACAGATTCAGGGTTATCCAGTGAGCTTGTTAAAAAAGTCCGATAACCCTGAATCTGTCAAAGTTGGAAAGCACTTTCCTGCTTCAGCAGCTGAGTTGTGAAACTGACAGTGTGACATTAATAAAATGGCTGCTCTGCAAGAAGGAGGGAAAGGGAAATTTCCCATCTCCAGTCACTGAGCCCTGGTGAGGATGAGGAACTGCCCCAGGCACAGTTTACACCCATGGGCTGGATGGAAACCTTTGGCAGGCCAGATCCTGGCCCGTGGGCCATATGTTGGACAACACTGCTGTAGAATGTTCGACATAGTTCTTTGGAAATTTTCCGGTCCTGATGTTATACCGAATCGTAACCAGTTAAAACAAGATCTTCTGAACGAAGTGATGAACGCTGTCAATAACCTTGACTTCTTATTCAGTGGAACTTGCCAAAAGCCACTATTCGCGTCAAGCTTTGTGGATAACTTTGCCAAACTTTCATCCACTGAAGACATCGGATGAACTTCTATTGCCACAGCCTTATTAAATTCAGTTAAGTTGACACAAATGTGAAGATTACCTTTAGGTTTAAGAACTGAAACCATTCTCAAAACCATCTGTAGGTTCAGTGACAGGAGAAATTCATTTCTTCTAGCTGATGTTGGACTTGCTCTATTAGTGGGTGTGATATCTTCCTAGGTGTGAAAAGACATACTGGTTTAGCATCTTTTCACAAAGTTCAGTCTTCAGTCTTCCTAGACCAGTAAATCATTTTGGGAAGTCTTTTTGGAAGTGAATCCTGGATTCTTGTTGCTTAACTTCTTCCACTTTCCTGATAAGGTGAAGGTCTTAAGCTCTTCTACTTGAGAGAGAATGCCTGATTCCATACAGCATACAGTGTTTCTAATATCTGCTTTCCCTTCTACTGGAGTGTTTCCTGTAGCTTTCCCTCAACTTCCAGTTCAATCAACCCTGTTGGTTGCAGGTAATGTAGTGATAACCACGGCTCTTTGTCTGATAAGGCCAGTACACTTGCTCCAGTGTCCAGTTTAAAATTAGTGATATGTCCATTGACATGTATATCTGCAGACCGAAATGCCTGATTAGGATCATTGATCTCACCAAGTAAGTTTTTTGATTTCTCTCTTGATGAAGATTGTTCAACTTCGCTAACAACTCAATGCTTGAAGACTTTTTCGTTCAGACTTGTGGGAGTAGAGATTTTGCTTTGGCACATTTTCTCAAAATGCCATATTTTCTTACCTTGGAAGCATTCTGCTTTGTTTGCAGGACACGATTCATGCCTGGGTCTTTCTGGTGCCTCAGCACTGGTAGGATTTCCTGGTGTCTTGCGCTTTCCCCACCCCAATGTACCTTTTATTCTGGTGCTTCTTTTGCAGCCCTCTGATTAAGGAACTGTACAGTGGCTGGAGGTTTCCTGAACCAAGGTCTTTCTTCACCTCTCAGGATTGCTCTGTTCTCCTTCCAGACCTCTGCTTATCTCACCAGCTGAATTGCTTTGTCCAGGATGAGGTCTTCTTTACACTGCAATAAATCTGAAAGGGGTTCATCATTAATACCTACTACAATGTGGTCTCCTATTAATTTTACCTTTAGGTCTCCATATTCACATCCTTCTGCTAGTTGGTAAAGATCATTAATAGAAGCATTAACTGTTTCACCTGGTTTCTGGACTGTTCTGTTAAATCTTGCCCTTTGCAGAATTTTATTGCTCCTTAGGTTGAAATAGCTATCAAAGGCTTTTAAAACTTTATCAAATTTGGCTGATACCTCATTCATGCCTTGTCTTGCAATAACATCATCTGTTATTGCTCCAGTGGAATACAACAATGTGCCAATTTGCTCTCAAGACTGGCTGTCTAATTTGCAAGCAATTCTGTATCTCAGAAATCATGCTTGCCAGAGTGACCAATTTTGAGCTTGATTGCGAATCCTCGCTAAGGACTTTTGGTTTTCCTGGTGCTGCCTGCCTAGTGTCATTAGGAACAAATTTTTACCCTCCTTCAGGGTTGCTCACCAGATCCCTGATCATTGCTTGGTTCTGCGACTGGACCAGAATTTTTTTTCACAGACTACCTGCCTCTATGGTGCAGCCTGAATGACTCTGCAAGTCGATTCCCTGACTCTCTGTGCCTCCTTTGTCCACAGAGCAGCTCAGAAGTTTTTTCACAGCCTCTTCTTGAATTCTGCAGTTTTGGCACTTTTCTCAGGTCGGCTTCCTTCAATGTATTTCTTCAAATTCTTCTGGGTATTGTATGATAAGAACCACCGTTGTTCACCATCCCACCACTGTTCATCATGTCCGCTGCCACCTTAATGTACTTAGTCTAGCTTAGAGAGATCTCTGAGTCTTCAGTACTTTGAACATTAACTCTTTATTACATTCAGCTTCACCCCAGTCTGTGTGATTCCTCTGCAGGCACTCTGCATCTCCCTCCAAGTCTCTCTCACGTATGGGGCTGAACTTTACAAGTCCACCGCCGAAATCAATGGCGGGCGAAAACAGACCGCAAGGCGTGGAGCCGCCACAAACCTAAGCATGGCAGCTCATTTAAATAGCCGGGGCGGGCCGCGTCCCCCGATCACGTGGAGGGGGTGGGCTGTCCATCCCCGGCAATGGCGTCAGTTGCCTGTGCGCAGGTGTTGACGCCATTTTTAAAGGGCTTTGAGCCCTACGTGTTAAATTTAAATAAAGCTGCACTGAATAAAAAAACAAATACATTTATTTTGCCCCTCTCCCACCTCCCCCCCAAAACCATAAAATTAATTACTTGCCCTCTCCCAGCCAAAAAACTTACCTTGTCCACCTGATCTTCCCCCCCCCAAAATGTATAAACTTTCACCTCAAACCTTTCCCACCATCCCTACAACAATGTTACTTTTACTCCGTTCACCCCCCCCCCACCCTGCCCCACACTGAGAAACCTCTCTCCTCCCCCCTCCCCATAAGTGTTCCACCTCATTTCCCCGGACGGGGATCTGTGGGCATGGGAGTGCTGGCAGGGGGATTGCAGCAGGACGGAAGGTGGTGGCGTAGGTATGATTAATTCATTAATTTTCATTTATTTAAATATGTTAATGGGGGTCCCATTGCCGAGCAGCAGGGGGCCGCCACGAGGCCTCACTGCCGCCGGCAATATCGGGCCCGGTCCTCCTAGCGCGGGGTGCGTGGCGGCTCTCTCCCAGATGCATTTTTCAGCACCCCCCCGCCACGAACTCCGACATCAGGGGGTCTGTAAAATTCAGCCCATGATCTCTTACATCATCATGGTGGGAGCAATTTACATTTTCTCAACATTAACCCTTTCAGTCCCTTATACTGCACGAGCCGATCACTGAGAGAGAGGAGTTGGGATGGGAGGCGGCGGAGGTGGCATCGGGTGATGCAGCAGCAGGTGCTGGCACCACATTTAAAGGGCTACCTGCACTGCATGTAAGGGGGACTGCCTGGAGACCATAGAAGTTTAAGGAAACCTGAAGCCAGAACGGCAGCAGAAAGGCCCTGGTTGACCCCACGGTTCAGCGATACCTCCCTGCAGGTTCTCCTCCAGGCTACAAGGGCAAGGTGGGAGGTCCTCATCCCCAGGAACGGGAGGAGGAGACCAGCCTACCTGACCAAGCAACCCTGGACAGAGACTGCGGAGGAGGTCAGCAGTCGTGGGGTCACCCCTTGGAACCTGGATCCAGTGCCGCAAGCATGTCAGTGACGTTATTCAGTCTGCCAAGATGAGCTCTTCTCCCTTTTGGCCTTGCATGTAGCTATGCGAGAGGGCATGTTTGGTGAAGAGGGAGTGACCACCCAGTCGGAGGCAATGGGGTCAAACAGTGGCATTTCCTGCCAGAGGCATAGCTGCATCGCGGTGAGAGGCGCCTGTCTGTCATTGCTGACTCCATAATGTCCCTCGAGAATGACCGTATGCAGGAGGCATTCTAGCCCCATCATGGACCGCTGGGCTATCAGCAGCAGAAGTGTTGTGCTTTTCTCCGGGGGGAAACTAACAGTGTTCATCTATGTGCTTGCAGGAGAAGACAGCCCATAATTTAAAGGAACAGGCCAATACCGGAGGAGGCGTACCATACCTGTCCATCCTGACCCACATGGAGGAGGAGGCCTTGGAGCTGGCAGGGCAGAATGGCAGCCGCTCCATTGCTGATGGCAAGGCAGGAGTGTCAACCCAAGAGGGTAAGTGGACGAGTCCAGGGGCACAAGGGTGCATCTGCCACACATGAGGCACTGGACACATGGAGCTCCACAGTAGGGATAGTTGGAATGACGCAAGGGAAGCCCTCAACCCTTCAGTCTATTTGTTCTTCCATACAAGTCTGTGTCAGGCTGAAGAGTGGTGAGCTGGAGAGACCGGGGGACAGCTGGTTGACTCTGAGGAGGACGAGGGAGTCTAAGAGGATGCACCATCACATCATTCCCCCACACCCTTCACTAGCGCAGATACTGTCACGTGGGTATCTGTTCATGCGTAGATTAGGGCACACAACCTGGGAGCACAGCACAGAAGCTCCCAAGCAACTGACAGAGGCTATGACAGCCGAAGCCACTGACAGTCGGAGGACTGTGGGAAGTCAGGAGGATGCTGAGCCGCAGCCTGATGACGAGCCTCTGGAGTCATCAACAACATGGCTAGTGCTGCAGCTGCAGTGTGAGGTAAGGGACCATCTGGCAGAGATTCCAGAGGCTATGCACACCCAAGGCTGCCATGTCTCTGGCGTGTGTGTGCTTGGCTTTCTCCATAAAGAGAGATACTGGCGACCCTCATGGAGAACCAGATCCAGCAAACCTGTCTGTGAATGCTGGAGATGCATGCAGACCTGCATGAGCTCTATGCAGCAGTGGTAAGGAGAGAGGGAGACATGGGAACCTGGAGTCTCCACCAGGTCCTCATATTTCTCAGGTCAGCAGGGAGATACAAGTGTGCCTTGCAAAGGAGGAGAAGCAGCTGCCTTCCACATCTGAGACTCCTCTTAGGGCACTATTGGTGTGGACAGCGGCTCCTCAGTCCCTCGACTGATGACACCAGTGCCTTATGTATCCGAGATGACAGAGAAGGGTCCTGCACCTGTACAGGAGCCTGTCAACATGTTGGGGCTTTCCAGGCCTCAGGCAGCCAGAGGAAGAATGCCAAGGTCATCTCAAGCCAGGGGCCACAAGGTCAGCAGCCTGCCTCCACCTCAGCTGCATTTGGGGTTCACAGGTGATGAGTACCAAAATGTTCAGCATTGAATATCTTGTGCCTCTTAGTAAAGGATTAATGTTTTCTCATCTCTTTCCAATTCTTGCTGCCCTTTGGGACTTCAGTTATTCCCCGGCTCCCTCAAGGGACTGGTCACGAAGGTCCATATAGCATGCAATCAATGCTTCAACCTTGTCACTGTGCAATGTGCACCTGGGCACTGGGTGATGAATTGGTAAATGAAGGAGGTGACAGCAGGGTTGCAGAAAGGTGGCACTTTATTGATATGGATCCAACAGGTAGTAAGGGTCATATGAAACCTTTGTAAATCAGCGCCTCCCTAACCCCCTTGCACATATCTCATTGCACCTTGCCTGTGGTCCCTCAAGTCCCTCATCATTCATTGCCGGTCAGCAGCTTTCTCCATATCTTCATCATCGGAGGAGGCACGCAATCCAGAAGATCCTCATTGTTCAACGTCTTCCCCCTCTGTAGTGCCAGATTGTGTAGAGCACAGCAGACCACCACGTTATGCAAGACCCTCGCTGGGGCATACTGAACCCATCAAACACAATATCTCTCTCAGCTTAAATAAAAACAGAAAGTGCTGGAAATACTCAGCAGGTCAGGCAGCATCTGTGGAGAGAGAAGCAGAGTTAATGTTTCAGGTCTGTGACATTTCATCAGAACTGGCAACGGTTAGAAAAGAATTAGGTTTTAAGCAAGTGAAATTGCCGGGGGGCAGTGGTGGGGGGGTGGGGAATGGTGGGTGAGGGGGTGTCCGGTTTGGAAGGGAAGAGAGCAAAAGGGAAGGTATGTGATAGGGCAGAGTGCAGGAGAGATTAAATAACAAAGCTGTCTTGGGACAAAGGCAAAGAGTGTGTTAATGCTTGTGGTGAAAGACAAAGCATTAATCCAGAGAGAGTGTTAATGGCAGAATAATGAGCAGCCATGACTACATGAAAAACAGGCACATGGTTAAAAAATTAAATTAAATTAAAAAATTAAAAACATAGAAAAAGGCCAGTCATGCTCTGAAATTATTGAACTCAATGTTCAGTCCACAAGGCTGTAGAGTGCATAAATGAAAGATGAGGTGTTGCTCCTTGAGCTTGCGTTGATGTTCACTGGAACACCAGAGCAGGACAAGGACAGACATGTGGGCATGAGAGCAGGGTGCTGAGTTGAAATGGCAAACAACTGGAAGCTTGGGGTCATGCTTTCGGATTGAACAGAGGTGTTGCACAAAGCAGTCACCCAATCTGTGTTTGGTCTCCCCAATATGGAGGTGACTGCATTGTGAGCATTGAAAACAGTATACTAAATTGAAGGAAGTACAAATAAATCGCTGTTTCACCTGGAAGGAGTGTTCAGGGCCTTAGATAGTTAGGAGGGAGGAGGTAAAAGGGCAGGTATTACACCTCCTGCGATTGCAGAGGAAGTTGCTGTGGGAAGAGGACGATATGTCAGGGGTGATGGAGGAGTGGACCAGGGTGTCATGGAGGGAATGATCCCTTCGGAATGCTGACAGCGGAGGGGAAGGGAAGATGTGTTTGGTGGTGGCATCATGTTGGAGGTGGAGGAAATGGCGGAGAATGATCATTTGGATGTGGAGGCTGGTCGGGTGGAAAGTGAGGACAAGGGGAACCCTGTCGCAGTTCTGGGAGGTAGGGGAAGGGCGGAGGGCAGAAGTGCGGGAAATGGGTTGGATACAATTGAGGGCCTTGTCAACCACTGTGGGTGGGGAATCCTCAGTTGAGGAAAAAGGAAGACATGTCAGAAGCACTGTTGTGGAAGGTTGCATCACCAGAACAGATGCATCGGAGATGGAGAAACTGGGAGAATGGGATGGAGTCCTTACAGGAAACAGGGTGTGAGGAAGTGTAGTCAAGGTAGCTGTGGGAGTCGTGGGCTTATCATGAATATTAGTAAACAGCCTATCCCCAGAGATGGAGACAGAGAAGTCGAGAAAGGGAAGGGACTGTTCAGAAGCATCTGTTCTGGTGATGCAACCTTCTATGACAGCGCTTCTGACATGTCTTCCTTTTTCCTCAACTGAGAATTCCTCACCCACTGTGGTTGAAAGGGCCCTCAACCGTTTCGGACCTATTTCCTGCATTTCTGCCCTCAGCCCTTCCCCTACCTCCCAGAACCGCGACAGGGTTCCCCTTGTCCTCACTTTCCACTCCGCCAGCCTCCACATCCAGAGGTTATCCTCTACCATTTCTGCCACCACCAGCGTGATGCCACCACCAAACACATCTTCCCTTCTCCTCCCCTGTGAGCATTCCAAAGGGATCGTTCCCTCCGCGACACCCTGGTCCACTCCTCCATCACCCCCAACACCTCATCCCCTTCCCACGGTAACTTCCCATGCAATCACTGGAGGTGTAATATCTGCCCTTTTTCCTTCTCTCTTCTCACCATCCAAGGCCCCAAACAGTCCTTCCAGGTGAAGCAGCAATTTACTTGTAATTCCTTCAATTTAGTGTACTGTATTTGTTGCTCACAATGCGGTCACCTCTATATTGGGAGACGAAATGCAGATTGGGTGACCGCTTTGCGGAACACCTCCGCTCAGTCTGAGAGCATGATCCTGAGCTTCCGGTTGCTTGCCATTTCAACTCAGCACCCTGCTCTTGTGCCCACATGTCTGTACTTGGCCTGCTGCAGTGTTTCAGTGAACATCAATGCAAGCTCAAGGAACAGCACCTGATCTCTCGATTAGGCACTCTACAGCCTTGTGGACTGAACATTGAGTTCAATAATTTCAGAGCATGTTTGGCCTTTTTAAAATATCTTTAAAAAAAAAATGTTTTGAACCATGTGACTATTTTTCATGTAGTCAGAGCTGCTCATTATTCTGCTATTAACACTCTCTCTGGACTAATGCTTTGTCTTTCATCACAAGCATTAACACACTCTTTGCTTTTATCCCAGGACAGCTTTGTTATTTAATTTCCCCTGCGCTCTGCCCTATCACATACCTTCCCTTTTGTTCTCTTTCCCACTAACACCATCCCCCCCACCCCTCATCCCGCAACTTTACTTGTTTCTAATTCTTATCTAACCTTTGCCAGTTCTGATGAAATGTCACAGACCTGAAACGTTAACTTGGCTTTTCTCCCCACAGATGCTGCCAGACCTGCAGAGTATTTCCAGCACTTTGTGTTTTTATTTCAGATTTCCAGCATCTGCAGTATTTTGCTTTTATTTTACCTCTCTCAGCTTGACTGTCTGGATCAGTGCAGAAATGCACATACTCGCCGTTCTCTTGAAGAGGGCATTGGTCACCACTTTGATTCATCTATGCACTGCAGATTGTGAGATCCCAATATATCTCCAGTGGATCCCTGGAAAGATCTGGAGGCACCATTGGCATTGGGTGGCCACCAGCTCCCAAGGGGCTCAGCTCATCTTGCAGCATGGCACACAGATCAGTAACGGCCTCCCTGGAGAAGCAGCGCCCTCAGAGATACTGCCACCCAGACATCTGCAGGTAGTTAAGCCTCAGAGGGGAGACCATCTCTGGAGGGCAGCCTCTTCTACGCACAGGAAGCTGTTCATGTGCCCCTCTGCCCCCTTCTCCTGCATCCCAACCTCGAGGTCCTGTTGGCCCAGAGGTTGCTGATCTGTGGTTGGAACTCCTTCCCTCTCTTCTGCTTCTCCTCCTCCTCAACAGGGGGCCCGAAGCCTGGGTGAGTGAGAACCATGGCAGGTGGCCTCTCTCAATATGCAAGGCCTTTTATGCAAACAGTACCCCCCCACCTTTACCCACCCGTTTCTTCTGCTCAAGTGCCACTGTCCTAATGGCACTCTGACAGCACGCTCCCCCGCCTCCAGCAGTGCTGGCACCTTATCTCCTGGCTTTGTTTGCTGCTGCCCTTGCTGCTCCACCCTCCCTGCCATGCCGCACTGGCTCCCTTGATGGCTGCCAGATGAAGCCAGCACTCAGCTCCCGCTTGCTTGCCGCCTCCTTTTACTGGGAAAGGCTCTGAAGCCCCCTGGTTTCTGTGCGCGCGAGTAAAATTTAAAAACCTCCGTAAAATTCCTCTCAATTGGCCAATTGTCTTAATTATCTTCCTGCCACTTCCATGTGCAGTGCCCTCTACCATGTTGGCTGCCGTTGGGAAAATGTGGAAACGACGTGAAGGCGCCGGACCTCCGGTGCAACATGTGCCTTTAAAAAGGGAAGGCTGCCTGGAGTGGTTGTCTCACTACGCTATTCAGCCCTTGCAGTATGCAGAGGCTGCCAGCAGTGCTACAGAGAGCAGTGCAGCGCAGGGGCCACAGTACAATCATGGAAATGAGGTGGGTGCACCAATTTTATGTGCTGCCCACCTCATTTGGAAACAGCACAGGCAGGTCACAAATTGTGACCCCATGCCCAAAAAACTGGGCTATCCAATTTCTAGCCCCAAATTATTATTTGTTAACCTCACACATAAAAATGAAATCAGCTTTACTGTTTATATTTAGAACTGTCTTTTAAAATAGTGAGGTTTTTAATGTTTTGTCTTTTTAATCTATAATAGAACTTATATCTCTCCATTGTTACTTTTAATTCTATTATTTGTTGTCCATTAAACCTTACAGCAAACTCCATATTTACTCATTTTGAGCACTGCAAACTACTTTTCTTTCACACAGGTCATGATTTATAAGATATTTATGACTGGAATTTGATGAAGCTGTGGTACCACTGACCCATGCTTGTAAGGTAAGATATGAATTAATGTTTATATTGCTGCCAGCCATGCAAACATTAGACCCATCCAATAAAAGCTCTTTCACATAGTCTAGCTAATATAGATGGACTAAAGATAGGCTTTTGATGTAATGTACAGTATTGTCGATGTTCAGGGAAAATGTTTATTGTTATATAAACTGTGAAATTGCCATTTTTTAAATATCAGTTTTCAAAGTCATATCCCCAACATTGTGACTCCTCATAACACAATGCCCTAGAGTATGTATCTTGGGGACCCATTATGGCTACACTGTTCATAGAATCTTAACTGATCATTGCTTATAATATTATTAATGACAAAAGCACAACAAAGGAACATCATAGCTACAATGATAAAAGATGTAATTTGGAACTGGTTATTCATAACAAGAAGATGGAAAAACATTTCTGTTCCACAGGTCTGGGAATCCTTTGGCAAACCATAAACCACCTAACAGCCCGAGAGCATGACTCAAATAGCAGTTGATTACTTTATCATTTGTTTTATACATCAGACACACATCAGTAGCGTTGAAGCAGTAGTGGTAAACTGTTGACTTGGGGATTGCTGGAAAGGCCAAGTTTCATATATTGTTTACTGTTCAGATCTAAGAGCATTGTGCACCCTCCAGCTCAGGAGTGTAACCCCAGAGCCAATAGCTTGCCAGATTTGGTCTGAAAACTGTAGCTAATTTATTTGTTTTATTACACCCTTGTCATAATTCTATTAAAAGCAAGACATTTTTGAAGAACCCATCAAGTTTTTCCCAACTGCCATCTGATAAGCTTATGCACATGTTAAATGTTAATTGTAAACATGAGTGGATTCATGTATAATATGCCAATCTAATAATATAATCACTATGTATCAACTTGGGAATAAATCACAAAGTGTGATTGGCTAAGGAGTCAAACCATGCAAGAAATGTGTTTGTGGAACATGCACACAAGGTCCCACAAAACACAAAGTGTCATAGAAGGAGGCTATTCAACTCATCAAGGCCTTGCCAGCTCTCCACAAAGCTATGCAGTCAGTCTCATTCCCCAGCTCAATCCCTGTAGCCCTGCAAGTCTATATCTTTTATAACCTGTGACATTTTTAATATTTGTCAGTTCCGAAGAAGGGTCACTGACCCAAAACGTTAACTCTGCTTCTCTTTCCACAGATGCTGCCAGACCTGCTGAGTGGTTCCAGCATTTCTTGTTTTTATTTCAGATTTCCAGCATCCACAGTATTTTGCTTTTATATCTCTTAGGTGTTCATCCAACTTGAAGTTATTGATCATCTCTGCTTCCTCGTGGGCAGCGAGTTCCAGGTCATTACCAACAGCTGTGTAAAAAAGTGTTTCCTCATATTTCCCCTGCATCTCTTGCCCAAAATGTTCAAATTGTGTCCCCTAATGCTTGTACTATTTGTTAATGGGGACAGTTTTTCCTTGTCTAACTTATCTAAGCCTGTCATAATCTTGTACACTGCCATTAAATCTCCCATCAATCCCCTTTGTTCCAAGGAGAACAAAGCCAGCTTTCTCAACCTAACCTTGTAACTAAAATCCTCCATCCCTGGAACCATTCTGGTAAATCTCCTCTGCACCCTCACAAAGAGCCTCACATCCTTCCAAAAATCTGGCGACCAGAACTAGATGCAATACTCCAGTTGGGGCCTAAACAGATCTTGATAAAAGTTGAGCATAACTTCCCTGCTTTTGTACTCAATGCCTCTATTTATGAAGCCCAAGATCCCAAATGCTTTACTAACCGCACTCTCAATATGTCCTGCCACCTTCAAAGATTGATGCATCTGCATCCCCAGGTCCCTCTGTCCCTATACACTCCTTAGAACAGTGCCATTAAGCTTTTATTGCCTCTCCCTATTCCTTCTGCCAAAATGCATCACCTCACACTTGTCAGTATTAAATTCTATCTGCCATCTCTCTGCCCATTCTGCTAGCCTACCTATGTCCTGTTGCACGCAGTTCATATCATCCTCACTGTTAGCTGCACCTCCAAGTTTGGTGTCGTCAGCAAATTTTGAGATTCTACTCTGTATTCCAAGACCCAAGTCATTTATATATAGCAAAAAAAAAAGTGAACCTAGCACTGACCCTTGAGGAACACCACTGACTACCCTCCTCTAGTCTGAAAAGTAACCATTTACTATGACTCGCTGTTTTCTGTCCTTAAGCCAATTTTTTATCCAATTGGACACTGATGATTAGGATGATTTTGCATAATTTGGGTTGAGAGAGGAATGTCACCAAGAAACTTCAAATCATGTGTGGAATCTTTAACATTCACATGAACAGGTTGCCAGAAGGCCGCGGCTTAATGGCATTGTCCTAAAGGCATACAGCTTCAGTTGCAGAGCAGAATTTGAACACACAAGCCTCTAACTCAATGGCAAGAGTGTGATCAAATAAGCATAGAGTAGATTACAAAATGCATTATCTTAGGGTACAGCCAGCAATAGGTTATTCCTCTGATCAATATGCTGAACACAATTGGGGCGGCACAGTGGCGCAGTGGTTAGCACCGCAGCCTCACAGCTCCAGCGACCCGGATTCAATTCTGGGTACTGCCTGTGTGGAGTTTGCAAGTTCTCCCTGTGTCTGCGTGGGTTTCCTCCGGGTGCTCCTGTTTCCTCCCACATGCCAAAAGACTTGCAGGTTGATAGGTAAATTGGCCATTATAAATTGCCCCTAGTATAGGTAGGTGGTAGGGAAATATAGGGACAGGTGGGGATGTGGTAGGAATATGGAATTAGTGTAGGATTAGTATAAATGGGTGGTTGATGGTCGGCACAGACTCGGTGGGCCGAAGAGCCTGTTTCAGTGCTGTATCTCTAAACTAAACTAAACTAAACTAAACTAAACAATTGTGCAGATCCAGCAGTCTTCCTTACCATGCCACAATGTTGTCATTCAGACCTCCAATGATTCAGTGTCATGCTATCTTGGCGCAATACCATGCAGTCATTCAGAGGCACTGTGGCTGATGGTCCACTCTATGCTGACGTGGGTAGATGTGCAGGACACTTCTGCTCAGCATTCCTTTCAAAGTTCCACATGCAGTTAAATTAATAATCTGTAAAATAAACAAACATTTTCAAATAGCTTAGAAGAAAAATACTTTTTTCTCAGTTGGCACATATTAGAGAATTCTGGGTTAACAAATTAATGTAAAATATTTACAACAGGGTTAAGACTGCCTAAACCTGTTTGACACAGGACAATCGCAGCCTTCAAAGAGAGATTTTCATCCCATCAGACTGGGTTGAATTCAAACCTGGAGTCCATATGTTAATGTGTGTGAATCCATTGCACCATGCAGTTCCCTGGCTCATTTGTTTATTATTATGATTATCTCTAACAGAAGATGCAATATAAACATATGGAGTGATTCCACTATCTGCTACTCCCACTGCAGAGCACATTACAATGAATAGATGGCAGATCAGGAGTTGTATGTCCACAATTTCCCAAGATGCAGAACCACTTCCCTCTTGGAGCACCAAATTGCAAAATTGTTCCTATATGTTGTTTAAAATCTTGCACACTGAGGCACTTTCTTTCTAACTTTCTGTTCCCATGATTTTTAGTACTATTTCTTATGTTAATATTTACAATTTAAATCACCTCTATGCAAACATTTAGAAGGGTAATTTTCCTATGTAAATGTTACTTGGCATGATGTAGTTTCAGGCCTGGTGCTACAATGCGAAATTATGGCACAACTCATCCAGTGAGGGCCGCAATTCTGGTCACTATTTAATTTTTTTTTCTCTGGTTTCCCTGCAGGTTAAAAAAACTTTCAATAAATCTGTATCTGCAATCGTGCTTCACCATCAATCTGCTTATCAACTGATAGAGGTATTCTGCAATTACACAGTATCAAGTCGGCATAGCCAAATCCTATTATAAATGCAGAAACTGGAATTTATAATGTTAAAACACTGACACAAAACAGGAAGGTAGGTTTTGTAGCTAGGCAGTGGGCACAGATGTACGATTTTAACAATATATAGATGTTTAAATCCTTTTTTGCTCTGCCAAAACCTTAAATTGGTTCATTGCCATCCACCTCACCCAACTCTTCTCAATCCTTCACCATTCTACTCTTCAACTGACCATGAGCAATGCCATAGGAGATAGGCTAGTACATATCATTACATTGTGAAGTGAAACTATCTTTTTCCTTTCTTTGTGGAAGACAACAGTCATAGAGGACAATTACAGTGAATCTAAAGGAGATTGGATCTGGCTGAAACAAAAGGAAAGTTTTTAACTGATAGAGAAAAATCTACTCACTTCCCTCATATAAAGATAGAGTAGAAGACTCAAGCTGTGAGAAGTTAAGCAGAAAAACACATTACTGCCTAAAATCCAATTTTTTGCCTTGCTGATTCAGGGTGGAGAATTTACTGAGAATAGCATCAGAATTTTACCTCCTGCCGTAATTGTTTAATAATAAGCCTAAACACCCTGTAACAGTTATTTTTCAAAAACACTGAAGACAAGATAAACTTCTAAGTTATGTATTCCACTTTATGGATACTGTTACAGTTAAGTGAGGAGGGGGCAAAGGGCTTCCCTCTTTCTCTCTCCTTGTTTGACCAGGTTTAATTCTTTCTTAAAGCGGATGTATTGGCCAATTCAGTAGATGTTTCATTACTTACTTGCTATGATCATAACAAGAACCAATCGGACAGGTTTTCTTGAGTTAACAAAGAAAGAGGTTAACTTTATTGTACCTAAACTGAACTAATAAAACAATAAACAACGCACCAACTTTCACTATCACACACACACTCTGGAGGTTTACACACACCCAAATAGGCTACAGAGTGGGGAAAGGTAGATTGGTTGAGTTAGAGTCCATAAAAAAGGTATACAATTTATGGAGTTTGGTGATTCGGCTGACTTCTAGCTGAATTCAGTGGCCCTGTGGCTTTTAGTTTGAAGAGTTAGATGACTGGTTCGATGAGTCTCTTGGGGATAGCAATGCGGATGATTTCCTCCAATGGGGTTTCTGAATGTAGGCAGAGTATGCAAAGGTGGTCAGTCAGAAAGCAGGATTTGAAAGCTTTCAAGCTGGAATGGAGAGAGAGAGAGGGGAACCCCCACTTAGGGTGTGCTCATGTCAGCATCCAGTTGCTTCTCCTCTGCTGCAGAGAAAAACACCAGCTTAAAACCACAGATGGGGAATGGCTTGTCATGTGACAGTCACTCAGTCATTCAAACATAGCAATTAGCAGTATTTCTCTGCTTGCTGAGAGAATAGGTAGTTCCTTTAAACTTCCTGGGTCTTGGTTCTTGCTGGGGACTGAGCAGACATTTCGTCTCTCTCCTCACAGTCCTTTGCAATGTAAGATACAATGTAGCAAACCAGGTGATCATCTTAAGCTGAAAGGATGACTTTGCTGGCAGCTTGTTTTTTTAAAATGTCTTTTTAAAAAAAATACAAATTCAGATCTCCAGCCAGTGGACCAAAGAAAATTATCATTCAAAAAAACACATTGGCGTAACAATACAAATTCATCTGGTAGGATGCCTGATCATGTGGACTCAATTAAGAGGTGATATTGATCAGGGATCTTATTATCATTAATTAGGCAGGCTGCCACAGTTAATAGAGCTATTAATTGACATCTTACCTAATGACGAGGGGTGGAGGGGGCATGAATATTGGGTGCCCTGATTTGCAATGCAGGAAAAGTTTATTGACTTGACTAGGGTTACCAAGGTAAGCTTTGTAATTCCTATCATGTCACTATTTCTTAACCCTGCATTACATGAAGCCCCAGTACTCACCCTTTTTTCTCTCCAAATTAGCCCACCTTCTCCTTCCCTCCTGCTATTTGCCTCCTTAATCCTCCTCCTTCTCACTTCCCCTACCTGGTTCTAATTATCCTCCTACCATATAGCTCTGCTTGATCTGAATAAAGCACGTTGTCATGCACAATACAAAAGGAGATCAAATTATAATTGTATAATTACTCAACATAAATACAGAACAGTTATTAAATGGTCAAAATAAACATTAGAAGAAAATAAAACAAGAAAATGATTCCCTACTGTATAAAAATGGGTAAAATGGAAAATAGGACTTCATTATACATTTGCAGGCCATGGGGTCAGGGCCCTATGAGGTTGAACCTCAAATAAAATGCAAGATGTAGACCCACACACACAGCAATAACATGAATATAATCCAGTACTGCATAAAATGACAAAGATAATAGAGAAACTGGAAACAGGGTCTGATCTTGCATGTGCATTCTGTGACATGAATGAAGTAAGACATACATTTCCCATCAAGTACAGACCCTTGCTAGATAACATAGAATTGCAAAGAAGTTACAACATGGAAGCAGGCTGTTTGGTCTAACTTCCTGTTGATGTTCATCCTCCACATAAGCAGCAGTTGTAACCCCTTGTGCTCACCTGGCTCCCAAATTACTTGGATAAGTGGTAGTACTCTCCTCTCTTAGTCAAATGGTTGTGGGTTCAATCTCCAGTCCAGGACGTCAGCATATAATCCAGGCTGACAGTGCTGTTTTGAGGGAGTGCTGCACTGTCTGAGTTGTTGACTTTCAGATGAGATATTGAATCAAAGTGCTGTCTGCTCTCTCAAGTGCATATAAAAGATTCCAATGCACCTTTTGAAGAGGAGCAGGGGAGTTCTTCCAGTATCTTGGCCAAGATTTGGCACTCAACCAAATCATATTACTGGTGTTTATGGGACATTGCCGTGTGCAGATTGGGTGCCGCAGTTACTTATATTACAGCAGTGACTACACTTCAAAAGCATTTCATTGATTATGAAGTGCTTTGGGACATCTTGAGGTTGTGAAAGGCTCCAGATAAATGCAAGTTGTTTCTTTCTTTATCTACTTACCTACCTTATTTTAAAATGTTAATATGGTCTGTGCTTCAGTCACCAACTCTGAGAGTGCATGCCACAGCCTCATAACCTTTAGTGTAAAATGGCTTGTCCTGTTCTCTGTTCTAAATCTCTTACATTTAATCTTATATCTATGTCTCCTCTATCTAGACACTTCAGTCATTGGAAATAGTCTGTTCCTATCTGCTCTGTCCCATCCCTTCATAATTTAAAATCATAGCTATCAAATCACCCCTCGATCTCCTTTATTTGAATGAAAACAATTCCAAATTCACATGGAGCTTCTTTGAGTGTACAGCACAGTGTACTGACCACCTCCAGGGGCTTACCCATTGTCTCTCGAGAGAAGGAGGCCAAAGAAGAAGAAGAAGACAGCACAGAAACAGGCTAATTGGCCCAACTGGTCTATGCTGGCTTTTATGGTCCACATGAGCCTCCCCCCAACCTACTTCATCTAACCCAATCAGCATATCCTTCTATTCCTTTCTCCCTCATGCACTTATCTAGCTCCCCCTTAAGTGCATCTATGCTATTTGCCTCGACTATTCCTTGTAGTAGCACATTCCATGTTCTTACCACTCTTCGAGTAAAGAAGTTTCTTCTGAATTCCCTTTTGGATTAAATGGTGATTATCTTATATTTATAACATCCCATTTTAGACTCCCCGACAAGTGTGTTCCCTATCAAACCTTTCATTATCTTGAAGACCTCTATCAGGTCACTCCACAGCCTTCTCTTTCCTAGAGAAAAGAGCCCCAGCCTGTGCAGCCTTTCCTGATAAATATGTTCTCTCAGTTCTCGTATCATCTAATTCTTTCCTTGCACTTATATTTCCTCATGCCAGGTAGCATCCTGGTAACTCTGCCCATAACTTCTCTATTGCCTCAACATCCTTCCTATAGTGTCAAGTCTAAAACTGTATATAGTAGTCCAACCGTAGACTTACTAACATTTTATATAGATTAACATTACCTCTCAAATGTTATATTCTACATCTCTTTCCATAAAACCCAGTACTTCATTGACATTTATATTGGCTTATCCACTTGAAATGCTTTTAAATTCTGAACTCCCAATTCCTCTGCTCTTCCATATCTTCAAACCTTCCTCATTAATAGTCTAATTACTTTTATATTTTTACCAAAAATACTATTTCAGATTTCCTGACATTGAATTCCATCTGCCACTTTTTTGCCTATTTGACCATCATACCAATATCCCCATGCAGCTTTGTTTAGTCCCCAGATTTATTTACTATGCCTCCTATTTTAGGTTTTTTCTGGAAATACGGCCACAACTCCTTCTAGCCCTATATTGAAATCACTGACGTACACAACGAATAGAGAACAGAACTAACTACCAACTGCTCCTGAGAAACAACTCTTAACTCCTGCTTTCTGTTTCCTTATTTCTAATCAGTTTTTAATTCAATTTCCTACCCTCCCCTAATTCCAGAACCCTTAATCTTATCCAGTAGTTTCTGTGTGGTACCTTGTCAAAGACTTGGTGAAAGTTAATGTACACCACAGAATTTTCCTCATCCACCACATAAAGTTTGTCAAGCATGATTTCCCTTTTAAAATTCATGTTAGCTGCTTCTAATTATTTTCTCTTAATTTAGGTATTTAGCACTTCATCTTTAATTAAAAATATCAATACTTATCCTAACTCAGATGTTAAACTAACTGACCTATAACCACCCAAGTTAGTTTTGCCTTTCATTTTGAAAGTGGGTTTAAATTGGCTACTCTCAATCCTCCAGCACACATCCACCCTAGATAGCATCCTGAAATATTAATTCTCGGGCCACACTATTTCTTTCCCATTTCCCTCATGATCCTTGGATGAATCCTGTTAGGTCCAAGCATCTTGTTTGCATTTAGCTTTTCTATACCTCATATTCTTTTTTTCATTTTTGTCTGGCCTATGCACTCCTGGGCGAACTTATTTTGTTTTGGAAGGTGTGGCATTTTCATCACGAAGGTACAAACAACCTGATGCAGTATTTGACTGAACTTAAACCATCATGTGAAGTATTTTCAAATAGATTTAGTTAAATACATTATACTTTTTAAAATTATAATCGCAAAAAATCACTTTCATTTTCACTATAACACAATAAATGCTGTAAAATACTGAGGTATTATTTGGGACTTTTTAATATATTGTGGATTAAAAATATCCAATTAAAAATTCCAAACCATTAAAAAAATCAGAGAGCAATATTAGAAATCAATGAGTAGGTTAGAATTTAAAAGGGTAGGAAAAGTCTTTGGCAATAATTTGAGAAGCTGTCAGAAAGTAAGCCCCTGCGGCACTAAGACCTGGAGGAAGCTCTTGTGTGTGGAGCTGCAGCGAGTTCCTCCGCACACTGCGGCTCAGCGCAGAGCCCTGCTGCTGCTGTGGTTGCGGCAGCGGCACGTTGGGAAGACTGCCAAATAAAAAAGAGGATGAGAAGCTCGAACATTTACACTTCCATTACAGCAGCCATGCCTCTCTGCCAGACATCTCTTTTTTACTGCTTCTAAATGGCGACAGGCGTTTAACAAACCCACTCCCCATCCTTTAAAAACGAACACATCCCCCACCTCCCAACTAGGATCGCCTTGCTCCTGTTTCCGTTTTAGTGTCAAGTCACTGTGGAGCTGGATCAGACCGACTTGCTCTCTTTCTCGCTCGCTGCTCCAATTGGCAGTGGACCACAGCAGAAAAGCACAGCATCCTGCCGTCTCCGTGCATCTTCTCCACCGTCTCCTCCACTCATCAGTTAACTCAGCCCCATCATCTGCAAAGAGGCCGAGACTGGGCTACGTGCACAGCGGAATCTCCTCTGATCCACTTTCCTCTTCATTTTTGGGCATCGTCAACCCCATTAACAGCGATATAAGATGTGGTAAGAGATCCTGCATCCTGGATCTACAGCCTGAAGAGCCCAACACATTGTCTCTGGTGATCAAAGCAACCTACTGCCATTGTTCTTTTTTTTAAAGGATAATAATTATTCACATATTTGAAATTGAATGCCACAGTAGGATCATTAGAGTGACCTTGTATATGATTTTGGGAAGGTGGTGCTTTCGCTGGATCAGAGCTGCCAATCAGAAAGGGATCAGGATTATCAGCAGCTTTAAAGAAATAACAGGTTTTTTTTGCAAAAAAAAAGATTGTTTTTAATTTTAATTTCCTATTACACTTTTAATTATGTCGCATGATCGGAGCATCGAGCTGGAGCACTTTGAAGAGAGGAGCCGGGGTCACCGATCTTCTCGGCGTGGAAGCGGTAGCGGAGGAGGAGGGGGTGGAGGAGGAGGCGGTGGAGGAGGAGGAAGCGGTGGAGGAGGCTCCCGGGGAAATGGTTTACCGAGCCCAGCTCACAGCGCTCACTGCAGTTTCTATCGGACCCGCACCCTGCAGGCACTCAGCCAGGAGAAAAGAGCCAAAAAGGTCCGCTTTTACCGGAATGGAGACCGTTACTTTAAAGGGCTCGTATATGCCATCTCCTCAGACAGGTTCAGGTCCTTAGATGCTTTGCTGGTGGAACTGACTAAGTCTCTTTCAGATAATGTCAATCTGTCCCAAGGAGTCAGGACCATCTACAGTATCGATGGGAACAAGAAGATCACTAGCCTGGACGAGTTGCTGGAAGGTAAGTGAGAAAGAGACATAGACATTTCCATCCATGGAAGGTCAACTTAAATTATACCAAAGTTAGAAATCTGATTTTGAACAGCATTGCACTCAAGTAATATTAAAAACACAACACAATACGATAGACAAGTTCCCCATTCAAGCACAGAAAGCTTGTCTTTGCTTTGGGCAGTAGGCTAGATTTATTTACTCTTATTACAATAGTCGCAAAACAAGTTCCTCGAAAATGCATGGAAACAAAGGTTTGTTCTTGATCAGATTTTATGGGTGTTTAAAAATCAATTAAGTAAAAAATCCTGATTAGAATTTCTGCCAGTTTAGCGTTACCGATTGTTTTTGCTGCTGCAACTAAAATAAGGGACACTTTTCACATTGGGGAGTTTTGGGGTTCTGATTTTGGAAGTTTCCTTCAGAAAGGTCTGCCAGAATTTATCTTATTGCTTTTCAGAACAGAGTTTTAAATGGTGATTTCTGTGTTTCCATATGAGCTTTTATTTTAACTTTACATATGACTATGGGATTTTCAGATCAGATACAATTGCTGGGTGTGATGTAATTATTATGTCATCAGTTAAGTCAGCAGGCAAATTCCTATGTTTACAAACTTGGTGCAATGCCTTCCAAGACACTTTACTGATATTATGATCTTTGAAAAGAAGGAAGATGAACAACTTAAAGGTAATGGCAAGTCTAGGGCGAACCACCCTTTCTTCAAAGTACTCACCTTTTTTATAGAAGAACATTTTACCCCAAATTACTTTGACGTTAAAAGACATTTTATCAGCAAAACGGAGATCCTTGAGTCAGGTTCTCCTTTCCTGCTAGGCCACTCAGTAGTGCAGTTACAAGGAGCATCCTGGAGTAACTTAATTGTAAGCAGTAAGGAGGAGTAACCCTGGGACAATTTCTTACTAGAAAAGAATTGTGTAATTACAAATTGTTATAGTTCTTGTTGGTGATCTGAGAGCTACTTTAGTGTCATCCAGTTTTGGAAAACCTTACTGCAGCTCAGGATGCAGATATCCAAGCCTGTAATATGGTTTCCCAAGATCAGGTTGCTCCAAAGTGACTGTCAGACCAACACCAACAATAATAACAACTTCCATTTTATTTAATGCTTATTAACATAACAAAAATCCTAAGGTATTTCATGTTTGAAGTTGCTCCTTTCTGCTGTTCGCAATGGAGTCGCTCTATAATGCCTCTTGTAAACTACTGGAGTAGCCCAGCAGGAAGGAAAGACCTGATTTAAGGGTCTTAATATTGTTGGTAAAATTGACATTAAAACGTTTAAAAATAAATTTCTGGCAGGACTCATTTACTTCTATAAAAAGGATGAGCTGACCAAAAAGTGTGACAGAAAAATGTTACAAGAAGTAAGTCTGACAAAAGAAGTGTGTGCTTTACACAACGATAGGAAAATAAGCTCAAGCTTATTCAATTCTGGGTACTGCCTGTGTGGAGTTTGCAAGTTCTCCCTGTGTCTGCGTGGGTTTCCTCCAGGTGCTCCGGTTTCCTCCCACATGCCAAAGACTTGCAGGTTGATAGGTAAATTGGCCATTATAAATTGCCCCTAGTATAGGCAGGTGGTAGGGAAATATAGGGACAGGTGGGGATGTGGTAGGAATATGGAATTAGTGTAGGATTAGTATAAATGGGTGGTTGATGGTCGGCACAGACTCGGTGGGCCGAAGGGCCTGTTTCAGTGCTGTATCTCTAAACTAAACTAAACTAAACTAAACTTATGGGGTCGCTCATGGTGAGTCAAAGTGTATGTTGTCTTATAACAATAGGGCTATTTATGCCATGTAGGGGATAACATGTAGGTCAATGACTGTGTGCTGCCCACCACCGTGGAAAAGGCTCCAGTAAAGATATCTAGGATTCACACCTTAAAAGGCTTAGGCCCTTTGCTTTTACAAATAGAAGGCCTAATATGTGCTTGATGCCCCTTTCCCGAAATTGGGCAACCCTGAATGCAGTTGGTGCCAGGTCTACTGTGTTCAGGAGAACCAAATCCACATGTAACCTAACCAGCAATCCTTAAATGCAGGTGATAGAACTTCTCTGCTTCCTTTCAAAATTCAATTCATTTGTTTTTTATTAGGAAAAAAGGATCTCCGAATAGGATGAGGAAGGACTCTCTCTGTCTGTCTCAGTATCTGATTGTCTCTGTGTATCTCACAGCTGTTAATAATTGGAATATTTAAATTTGCTAATTTTCAATAAAACATGGTTGATAATCCAGTAGTAATTAAGGCATTTCCACTTCCCTTCAAAATTCAAATCTCTGTTTCTTGCTTTCAGCTTATATTTTTCAAAGTTCCTAGAGTACATTACAATTTGTAATCATTACAGTCTATCATTCTTTTTATAAACATAAACAGGCACACTCTCTTTTTGTTTTGCCTGAAATTGGGTGGCCCTAAATGGGTTGATTAGGTAGGGGAATCCACTCAAAGTGAAAGTTGGTTCTTAAACAGGACACAACTCCTGAAAATCGGGTGAGAAAAAAAACTTAACCCCATAGCACCACTTAGTGGTGGGAGACTTGCACTTGTGCACTTAGTCGCCAGAGATGTAAGCAGATGCTTAGATAATCTTTTTTGATTATGAACTTCAGAATGTGATTTTTAGATTATACGATAGTGGATGCCCTTTTGCAATGTACACAGAAAGTCAGGCCACAGCAAATATTCCACAGTACATTAATATTCCTGTAGGCATAGATATGAAGATCTGAAGCTTCTGGAGCTCATGATGTCCCATCTAGTAGTAGAAGTGTGTAGCTACAGGTGTGGTTTTATATCACAGTGGTGATGCTCAAATGAGGAGTGCATGATATTTGTAGAAAATTTAATATATATTGACATACTCAAAAATCATGATGCATGATGTAAGGGTAATGTGGGCAGGAAGTGCATGTAATATTCAAAGTATGTGAATATTTGATTTCACATATTGAGTTGGATATGTCTATAACTTGTTATCAGGTATTCATTGCAAAAATTATGACAATTAGAAAAGATAATTTGATATATTTATACAATTAAAACATAAATAAATTCTTCTGATGAAGACCAACATTTCTAATGTTTTGTAAGGCTGAGTGCTGAGATGAACTGTTTCAGAGTATGGCTTGCCCTCTTACTAATCCCACCACTAAACTGAGTGGAGCATCTCTTAACCATTGAGAAATTCTCCAAGAAGAACACTTCATAACGCTGATTATAAACATGTTTCAAAAAATTGCCTGAATCATATTTTTGAGTGATTCCATGAGATGGATGTATTTGGATCTGAATTATTTGCTTGTGTTACGACCAGGTGAGAAGGGGTCTAGGGGTTCCCTCTCAGCCTTTACCTGGTTTAACCGTAACGGGGTTTAATTTTAAAAACACCGTGGTTTTGACACCCCCTCAGTGAATTATTGTACACTGCTTTCTAATTGCAAGGCAAAGAAATCAAATCAGACAGGTTTTCTTAGATTTAAACAAGAAAGGTGTAAGTTTATTAATCTTAAACTCTAATTCGGTTAATGACTACGAATATGCATCGCGACCACACTAGCATGCATACACAATAAACACATACGCAGATAGAGACAGAAAAGTAGAAGGAATAAAGGGGAAAGGTTTGAGGCAATAGCTGGGTTGTAATTACAGACCTTTGAGTTTGATCTGGAGTCTTTGGTTGCTGGTAAATCTTGCTGTTCGTTGGGGCCCAGTGCACGCTTTAACTTGTTTCGATGTAGGAGTCTTTTCTCTCTTGAGGTTTAAGTGACTTCAGTGAGTCTGGAGGTTTGTGAGAAAGCGAGAGAGAGCCAGCCAGGAGAGAGGCTCTCCTGTTCCAGCTTCAGTTACAATCTGCAGTCTGTCTTCAAAACTGTTCTGTGAGCAGTTCAAAACCAGAGCTGGGCCAGCAGGTTAGTCATGTGACTCACTGTTCGAACAAACTCCTGCGCTGGGGGTGGGGGGGGGGGGGTGTGTAGTGCTGTCTCTTACACCAACAAAATATGGATCGCCATTGCCCAGACCAATCACTGTTAATTGAATCAGTGAGCAGTTCCCATTGACTTTTAAAGCAGTGTCTCTTAGTATGCAAATGTCCTCCAGCCAAATGTCTGGTGATCTCTTTAAACAAGTCACTTCTTCACTCCAGCAACAGTTTAAAATTAATGTTCATATGACGAAATCATTATGCCTCAATCTTGGCAGGTGGGGGTCTTCATGACACTTGACAGATCTGGTGTTATCTTGAGAAGTGTTCCATTATTTAATATATTACCTGCTCGTGGGTACAATTTGAACCTGTTTGCTTTCCAGTCATATCACTTTAATGAGGCCTGCTAGAAAAATGTTAAAACAGCAGAAAGAATTGATAAAGATCCAGCACAAAGAAAGAGTAGAAGGCATTGTAAAGAGTGACTCAGATGTTTAACTCCACACTGCAGTATGAGTATATCTGGAAATATTGCTCTGTTGGACAGACTGTAGGAGTAGGGGATGAGGATGAGCAGCAGAGAAGGGCTATGGAGATCTAAGGCCAAAGAAGGAAGGCCACAAGCAGGTTTTCTCCATTTAGCAACAAAATTTGGCCTGGACTTTACTGACGAACAATAGCTGAATTCATAGATGAATTGTGCCATTTCCTGGAACAAGGACCAATATCAACACTACAATACCAATAAAAGTGGTAATCGTACTAATCTTTGTTGCCACATCTCCCTGCCCGACAAAGCAAAAAACCTGGCTGAAATCATCTGATTTATGTTACACTGCTGCATTAAGTTGACCACAGATGTCTGGTTTCTACATGATGGTGATTACACTTAAATCAATACCAATAGGCGGCAACAGTGGCAGGAGAGGCTAACAATGCTTTTCAGCAAAAGTGGTCACTGATTGCACACATGTCATTATTTAAGCACATATTTAAGTAAAATTCCATGCACCCATTGACAGAAAATGATAGCACTTGATGAATTTCTAAAGAGCATGTGAGCACTCTCAAAGAAATACACATATATAAAAGGACTACATGTGATGCGCATGATCCCTTAACTTGAGAATTCTCTGCTTATTCCAGGGTGGACTACTTGGAAAATTAGTTCCTTGGAAATATAGATTAGCTACTTTATTAATGACTTGGATGTGAATGTAGGGGACATGATTAGTAAGTTTGCAGATGACACCAAAATTGGTGGTATAGTGGACAGTGAAGAAGGTTGTCTAAGGTTACAACAGGATATAGATCCTGGGAAAGTGGGCAAGGGATTGGCAAATGGAATTTAACGCAGACAAGTGTGAAGTGATGCATTTTGGGAAGTTAAACCAGGGCAGGACATATACAGTGAATGGCAGGGCCCTGGGGTGTGTTGTTGAGCAGAGAGACTTTGGGGTGCAAGTACATAGTTCCTTGAAAGTGGTAACACAGGTAGACAGGGTGGTGAAGAAGGCGTATGGCATGCTTGCCTTCATCGGCCGAGGCATTCAGCACAAGAGTTGGGACGTCATGTTACAGTTGTACATGACGTTGGTTAGGCCGCATTCGGAGTACTGTGTGCAGTTCTGGTCGCCGCACTACAGGAAAGATGTGATTAAGCTAGAGAGGGTGCAGAAAAGATTCACAAGGATGTTGCCTGGTTTGGAGGGCTTGAGTTATAAAGAGAGATTGGACAGGCTGGGTCTGTTTTCCCTGGAGCGAAGGAGGCTGAGAGGGGACATGATAGAGGTGTATAAAATTATGAGAGGCATAGATAGGGTAGATAGCCAGAGTCTGTTTCCCATAGTAGGGGTGACTAAAACTAGAGGGCATAGATTTAAGGTGAGAGGGAGGAGGTTTAAAGGGGATCAAAGGGGTAAATTTTTCACACAAAGAATAGTGGGTATCTGGAATGAACTGCCTGAGGAGGTGGTGGAGGCAGGAACAGTAGTGATATTTAAGAGGCATCTGGACAGGTACTTGAATGAGCAAGGCATAGTGGGATATGGAATTAATGCAGTCAAATGGGATTAGTATAGATAGGCATTATGGGCGGCATGCATGCGGTGGGCTGAAGGGCCTGTTTCTATGCTGTATGACTCTATGACTCTATGACTTGAAAAATAGTTCATGACACAGTACAGAACCTCATACCCCAAACAATTACATGCAAGAACCCAATTTGAGGGAGGAATATTATCGAGTAGCAAGCTGAAACAACAGTTTAATTATATTGGGACTGCACAATGATGTTCTTAAATATGCACTAGAGAAAGCTGCAGAATTGTAGTGGAGTGCTGTGGACTGAACATTATAGCCATCTAAAAAGACATTTGCATATTAGTGAAAGATGGGCAGCAACAAACCATGGTACAGGAGAAAGAAGACACGAAATGGCAGATGATAATGAGGAACCAGCAGAAGCTGAGCCACACCTGCAGGCTCTGATTGAGCAGTTCTTTCCTCAAGGCCGATCTGTATGTTTTATTATATGTTTTTATACAAAGCATCATTCCTCAGTAATATCTGGAAATCATTAATTTGAGGTAATGCTTTGTTACATTGTTGAAGGTACCAGTGAAGGTGTAGGGTATGTACCATCTTACCTACTTTTTGCCATAGGTAACCTAGTGCACCATGGTATTTGTACTCAACTATTCCTACATGTTGTACTATGTTAAGCCTTCCCACTGGTCGGCAGGTAGATCCTGATAGCCCTGTCCAAGTGATGGGAACAACCTGTTTTTTGGGGAGATAGGGAAAGCAGCTTACTTGATTTTGAATGCTTCTGTTTGCCTGGTCCAGAGGCAGCTGCAGTCAAGGGATTGGCAGTGATTTCAAAGCCACTTGCCATTCCAATGCTTCAAGCCATGTATCCATATTGGAATCCAGGTCCTCACTTGGGCCAATATTCTGTTTAAACACAATACATTGAAGTCTCTGGTTTCCTCACATATTCATTAGGAGTCTGTCTCAAAGTAGGACACGTTATTATGCCATGGAATGTGAACTTCAACACCATCAGTGGAAGGTCTAATTGTGCTCTCTGTCAGTTTAATCAAATATCTTCCATTTCACAGTATTCTCTTGAGGACTGATCCAAGGAGTGACTTAACAGAGCATGCTAGTACTATGCCTCTGCTGAACAGGAAACAGCACTCTTACAACCATCAATTCTGCCCTTTCCATACCTATAAGAAGTAACTTACCATGTGCTTCTTCTAAGACATGGAAACCCTTCGACTGTGTACCTGGGTTGATGCCTGCTTGAGATGATGATGCTGCAACTTGTGGTGAGGCTTTTTGGTGAGAGGAGTCAGCTTTCTGCTCCTGGAGTTATTGTATTCCATATTAAAAAGAAAAGGGTGCTTGATAAGTTAATGAGCATTGTTAGGCATCTTGTTGCTATTGTGCAGACAGTAAATAGCACATTTCATGATGCAATGCTTTCCACCTGCTGAAACACATTTACACAGAGAATGTGTTACATTATAATTATTCATACTCCTCTCCTTATGCTTGCATGTCACCCCTGCCATATGCAGCTTCCCAACCAAAGATCCCCATGGGAGCATCTTCAAGGGGTGGCAGGTTTGGTTGCTCAGTTGGGCGGCACAGTGGCGCAGTGGTTAGCACCGCAGCCTCACAGCTCCAGAGACCCGGGTTCAATTCTGGGTACTGCCTGTGTGGAGTTTGCAAGTTCTCCCTGTGTCTGCGTGGGTTTCCTCCGGGTGCTCCGGTTTCCTCCCACAGCCAAAAGACTTGCAGCTGATAGGTAAATTGGCCATTATAAATTGCCCTTAGTATAGGTAGGTGGTAGGGGAATATAGGGACAGGTGAGGATGTGGTAGGAATATGGGATTAGTGTAGGATTAGTATAAATGGGTGGTTAATGGTCGGCACAGACTCGGTGGGCCGAAGGGCCTGTTTCAGTGCTGTATCTCTAAATCAAAAAAAAAAAAATCCTTCTATCATATGTGCTTGATGGTTTCTGTTGAAGGAAGAGCACAAACATACAGAATGAAAGTACCTGTGGAAATAAAAATCAACTTTTGGTTCAAAAGGTATCAGAAATGTAACAAATAGTGTACATCAGTGGCAATAAGAAAATATGGTAAATTATACTACAACTGACAAGTATTACTTTTAAAATATAAGTCATAAAGTAGGATAAAACTTTATTGTATTTTGTTCTCTTCACCATGCTATTAAAGTGAAGTGCAAATGTCAAGTGATAGTGTTCTACCAAATTCCATAATTTTCTTTTACTACCACAGAGAGGTAAATTTTGGATGGTTAATACCTGTCCAGACCTCATGTATCTTAATGGGAAGGCTTCTCGATGCTGAACTTTAAACCCTATACCTTACCCATCAGCAAGACTGCTCACTTCCAGTTCTGCAACATTGTCCATCTCCATCCTGACTTTACCATTTTGCTGCTAAATATACATGTCTTTGTCACCCTATTTCTTTCCTTGGTGTTCTCCAAAGGTTGCACCAACAATAAGCTTCAACATATCCAAAACTCTACTATTCGTCCTCTGTCCTACACTAAGTCTGATGATCCATCACCTGTTATCACTTACCTACATTATTTTCCAACCTCCAGTGTATGAATTTCAAAAACCTGCCCTTATCTAAATATCCTCCGATGAACCTGTGTACCTTGTATCTGTGATCTTCTTCCTAGGATCATAGAATGAGACAGCACAGAAGCAGGCCATTAGGCCTATGTGCCTGCACTGGCTTTTTGAAAGAGCTGTTCAGTGAGTCCCACTCCCCTGCTATTTCCCCATAGCCCAACAATTTTTTTCTCTTTCAAGTATGTATCCAATTCTCTTTTGAAAATTATTATTGAATCTGCTTCCACCATCCTTGCAGATCATAACAACTCACAGTGTAAAAAGTTTTTTCCTCAGTCCGTGTAGAAATGCAGCAAGACCTGGACAATATCCAGGCTTGGGCTGATAAGTGGCAAGTAACATTCGTGCCACACAAGTGCCAGGCAATGACCATCTCCAACAAGAGAGAATTTAAGGGCGGCACAGTGGCGCAGTGGTTAGCACCGCAGCCTCACAGCTCCAGAGACCCGGGTTCAATTCTGGGTACTGCCTGTGTGGAGTTTGCAAGTTCTCCCTGTGTCTGCGTGGGTTTCCTCCGGGTGCTCTGGTTTCCTCCCACATGCCAAAGACTTGCAGGTTGATAGGTAAATTGGCCATTATAAATTGCCCCTAGTATAGGTAGGTGGTAGGGAAATATAGGGACAGGTGGGGATGTGGTAGAAATATGGAATTAGTGCAGGATTAGTATAAATGGGTGGTTAATGGTCGGCACAGACTCGGTGGGCCGAAGGGCCTGTTTCAGTGCTGTATCTCTAAATCTAAATCTAAATCTTTACCATCTCCCCTTGACATTCAGTGGCATTACAATCACTGAATCCCCCACTGTCAACATCCTGGGGGTTACCATTGACCAGAAACTGAACTGGAGTAGCCAAACAAATACCGTGGCCACAAGAGCAGGTCAGAGGCTAGGAATCCTGCAGCGAGTAACTCACCTCCTGACTCCCCAAAGCCTGTCCACCATCTACAAGGCACAAGTCAGGAGTGTGATGGAATACTCTCCACTTGCCTGGATGGGTGCAGGTCCAACAACACTCAAGAAGCTCGACACCATCCAGGCCAAAGCAGCCCACTTGATTGGCACCCCATCCACAAACATTCAGTGTCTCTACCACCAACGCACAGTGGCCGCAGTGTGTACCATCTACAAGATGCTCTGCAGCAATGCACCAAAGCTCCTTAGACAGCACCTTCCATACCCGCGACCTTTACCAACTAGAAGGACAAGGGCAGCAGATGTGTGAGAACACCACCACCTGCAAGTTCCCCTCCAAGTCACACACCATCCTGACTTAGAACTATATCGCCGTTCATTCACTGTCACTGGTCAAAATCCTGGAACTCCCTTCCTAACAGCACTGTGGGTGTACCTACCTGACATGGACTGCAGCTGTTCAAGAAGGCAGCTCACCACCATCTTCTCAAGGGCAATTAGGGATGGACAATAAATGCTGGCCCAGCCAGCAACGCCCACATCCCCATAAACGAATAAAAAAAAAGACGTCTCTGGTTCTTCTGCCAATTACCTTAAATCTGTGTCCTCTGGTTACTTTTTTTCTATTTGTTTTTGGGATGTGGGCATTGCTGGCTAGGCCTGTATTTATTACCTTCCCTGCTCTAAGGAAAACAACCATAGCCCATCCAGTCTCTCTTCATTGCTGAAATGCTCCAGTCCAGGCAACATCCTGCTGAATCTCCTTTGCACCCTCTCCAGTGCAATCACATCCTTCCTATAGTGTAGCGACCACAACTGTACACAGTACTCCAGCTGTGGCCTAACCAGCATTTTATACAGCTCCATCATAACCTCCCTGCTCTTATATCCTATGTCTCGGTCAATAAAGGCAAGTATCCCATATGCCTTGCTAACCACCTTATTTACCTGTGCTGCTGCCTTCAGTGATCTATGGACAAGTACACCAAGGTCCCTCTGACCCTCTGTACTTCCAAGGGTCCTACCATCCATTGTATATTCCCTTGCCTTGTTCGTCCTCCCAAAATGCATCACCTCACACTTCTCAGGATTAAATTCCATTTGCCACTGCTCTGCCCATCTTACCAGCCCATCTATATCGTCCTGTAATCTAAGGCTTTCCTCCTCACTGTTTACGGCACCACCAATTTTCGTGGCATCTGCAAACTTACTGATCATACCTCCTTTATTCACGTGTAAATCATTAATGTACACTACAAACAACAAGGGTCCCAGCACCGATCCCTGCGGTACACCACTGGTCACAGGCTTCCAATTGCAAAAACAACCCTCGACCATCACCTTCTGCCTCCTGCCACTAAGTCAATTTTTGATCCAATTTGCCAAATTGCCCTGCATCCCATGGGCTCTTACCTTCTTGACCAATCTCCCATGCGGGACCTTCTCAAAAGCCTGACTGGTCCATGTACACTACATCAACTGCTTTACCCTCATCTACACACCTAGTCACCTCCTCGAAAAATTCAATCAAATTTGTTAGACATGATCTTCCCCTGACAAAACCATGCTAACTATCCTTGATTAATCCCTGCCTCTCCAAGTGGAGATTAATCCTGTCCCTCTGAATTTTTTCCAATAGTTTCCCTACCACTGATTTATCCCTACTATCCTTCTTGAATAATGGTACCACATTCGCTGTCCTCCAGTCCTCTGACACCTCCTGTGACCAGACAGGATTTGAAAATTTGTGTCAGATCCCCTGCAATCTCCTCCCTTCCCTCACATAGCAGTCTGAGATACATCTCATCTGCGCCTGGGGATTTATCCACTTTTAAGCCCACTAAAACTGCTTATACCTCCTCCCTTTCAATGCTAATTTGTTCAAGAATTTCACAATCCCCCTCCTGGATCTTTACACCTACATCGTCCTTCTTCATAGTGAACACAGATGAAAAGTAATCATTTAAAACCTCACCTACGTCCTGCGGCTCCACACACAGATTGCCACTAATGGGCCCTACTCTTTCCCTGGTTATCCTCTTGCCCTTAATATACTTATAAAATGCCTTGGGATTTTCCTTATCTTGCCCACCTGTGTTTTTTCATGCCCCCTCTTCGCTCTCCTAATTACTTTTTAAAGCACCCCCTACACTTTCTATACTCCTCTCGGGCTCCGCTGTTTTCAGCCCTCTGAATCTGCCATAAGCCTTTTTTTCCCTTATCAAATCCTCTATATTCCTTGACATCCAGGGTTCCCTTGACTTATTGGTCCTATTCTTCACTTTTACGGGAACAAGTTGGCCCTGAACTCTTACTGTTTCTTTTTTGAATGACTCCCACTGGTCTGATGTAGACTTTCCTACAAGTAGCTGCTCCCAGTCCCCTTTGGCCAGAATCTGTTTTATCATATTGAAATCGGCCTTCCCCCAATTCAGTACTTTTATTTCCGGTCCATCTTTGTCCTTTTCCATAACTACCTTAAATCTTACAGAGTTATGGTCACTATCCCCGAAAGGCTCCCCCACTGACACGTCTACCACCTGTCTGGCTTCATTCCCTAAGATTAGGTCCAACCCTTTGCAGGAGAGGATAGAAGACTGGAAGAAATCCGCCAATCAGCTTGACAAGGACCATGCCAAAGAGTATAAACGAGCTCGGCATGAGATCAAGAAGAAATCATCCGACACCCTCAAACTTCTCTTGTAGGACTTTCTACATACTGGCTCAAAAAGCTCTCCTGGGGATGCACTTTAAGAATTCCGTCTCCTTTAAGCCTTTTGCACTAAGACTGTCCCAGTTAATATCGGGGAAGTTGAAATCCCGTACTATTATTACCTTGTTATTTTTACACCTGTCTGAGATTTGCCTACATATCTGCTCCTCTACATCTCCCTGACTGTTTGGAGGCCTTTAGTACACTCCCAGCGAAGTGATTGCCTCCTTTTTGTTTTTAGGTTCTACCCATATGGCCTCATTTGAGGAACCGTCTAAGATATCATCCCTCCTTACTGCAGTAATTGACTCCTTGATCAATAGTGCAATGCCAACTCCTCTTTTACACCCCCCAACCCCCGTCACGCCTGAAGATTCTATACCTTGGAATATTGAGCTGCCAGTCCTGCCCTTCCCTCAACCATGTCTCTGTGATAGCAATAATATCATATTCCCATGTGTTAATCAACACCCTCAATTCATCTGCTTTACTTGTAATACTCCTTGCGTTAAAATAGATGCAATCCTGCCTTCCAGACTGACTTAGTTTCTCTTCTATATTTGGCTGTGCATCACCCCCTACTGTACCTCCATTCTGTATCCCTTCCACCTGCCAAGTTTGGACCAAGGCTGTAATGAGGTCAGCAGCTGAGTGGCCCTGCCGGAACCCACGCTGAGCGTTAGTGAGCAGGTTATTGCTGAGCAGGTGCTGCCTGATAGCACTGTCGACGACCCCTTCCATCACTTTGCTGATGATCGGGAGTAGACTGATAGGGTGGTAATTGGCCGGGTTGGATTTTCCTGCTTTTTTGTGGACAGGACATACCTGGGCAATTTTCCACATTGCCAAGTAGATGCCAGCGTTGTAGCTGTACTGAAACAGCTTGGCTCGGGGCGCAGCTAGTTCTGGAGCACATGTCTTCAGTACTATTCACGGAATGTTGTCAGGGTCCATAGCCTTTGCATTGCTTCCATTTGCAGGGTCCATTGCTTCACCCTTTTCTTGACACCACGTGGAGTGATTCAGATTGGCTCAAAACTGGCATCTGTGATGCTGGCGATCTCAGGAGGAGGCCGAGATGGATCATCCACTTGGCACTTCTGACTGAAGTTAGATGCAAATACTTCAGCCTTGTCTTTTGCTCTGATGTGCTGGGCTCTGTCATCATTGAGGATGGGGATATTTGTGGAGCCTCCTCCTCCTGTCAGTTGTTTAATTGTCCACCACTCACGACTGGATGTGGCAGGACTGCAGAGCTTTGATCTGATCCGTTGTTTGTGTGATTGCTTAGCCTTGTCTATTTCATGCTGCTTCCGTTGTTTGGCATGCAAGTAGTCCTGTGTTGTACCTTCGCCAGGCTGACACTTCATTTTTAGATATGCCTGGTGCTGCTCCTGGCATGCCCTCCTACACTCTTCACTGACCTTTCTGTCAGTGGAAAGAGTTTCTCCTTATTCACGCTATTAAAACCCTTCATGATTTTGAACACCTCTATCAAATCTTTCCTCAATCTTTTCTGCTCTAAGGAGAAGAACCCCAATTGTTTTTTAGTCTCTTCATGTAACTGAAGTCATTCATCCCCGGTATCATTCTAATAAAGCTTCTCTGCACCCTCTCTAAGGTTTTGGCATCCTTCCTAAAGTGTGGTGCCCAGAATTGACTGCAATACTCCAGCTGAAGCCTACCTAGTGTTTTATAAGGACTCAGCATAAATTCCTTGCTTTCGTTCTCTATGCTTCTGTTTATAAGGATCCCATCTGCCTTTTTAACTGCCTTCTCAACTTGTCCTGCCACCTTCAAAGATTTTTGGACATCTATCAGCAGTCTCTCTGTTCTTGCACCCCTTTAAAATAGTACCATTTAGTTTATGCTGCTTCTCCTATTCTTCCCACCAAAAGGAATCATTTCACACTTCTTCTGCATTAAATTTCATCTATGTGTCTGTCCATTTCAACAATTTGTCTGTGTCCTCCTGAGGTCTGTTTCTATCCTTCCCACGGTTTACTACATTTCTGAGTTTTGTGTCATCTGTAACCTTCTAAATTATGCTCTGTCCAGGTCATTACAATATATCAAAAAGAGCAGTGGTCCCAACAGTGACCAGCTACAGTCCTATATTGCCTCCTGAATGCCCCATTCTGCTGATTCTGGCCTCTGTGGGTTGCCCTTCGCACCACTGTTGGCAGAGCTTTCTTGCTCCTCCCTAAACCTCTCTGTCTCTGTACCTCCTACACTTTTTAAAAACTCAAGCCCCATTTCTCTGGCCAAGCTTTCTGGCATTTCTCTTAATCTCTTCCTTCTTGGCTCAGCATTGTTTCCTTGCACCTAGTTGCAAAACTCCTTGGGGAATTTCTTTAGATTAAAGGTGCAGTATACAAATATATATATAAAGGCAAATTGTTGTTTACAAACAATCTCAAAATCATTTCGAGTTAGGTAAGTCTTCTAAATTTGTCTTTATAATGTGCAGTGTATTTTTGCTTTAAAACTAGTCAGTACAGATATTTGCTGACTCAGACACTTTGCAGTCAGCACTGGGAAGGAAGCTGATCTGCATTGCAGGTCCCACAGCTGATGTCACATTTCCTCCCTTTTGGCCACAAGACCTAGAATGCTGGATTTTTATGAAGAAAAGGAATGACCCATTTTTTTTTAAAAGATAGAGGTTCTAAGTAATGAGAAAATTAAGTACTGAAAATACACAACAGTATCTCAAAAGAGAATAAACAAGATAACTTTTTGAATGTTGGCACTTCATTTGAATTCATGTTGGGGTCTACACCCAAAATGTTAGGGCTGGATTTGGTGGTGGACTTCAAAAATAGCGAAGTTCATAAACTATGCACTATATCTCTTCCCACCATCCCCTTACACCAATCGGATGAGTTTGATCCCACTCCCACCCCTCCCACACTGAAATACTTACCTGCTCCCACCACCCCCCCACCCCCCGCCCACCAGTTTCCCGCATCAGATCCATAGACGGGGATCCGAAGGAGCGGGTGTGCGAGCCACTGGCAGCAATATTACTCCGGAACGGACAGCGGGAGTGGCTAAGTAATTAATTCATTTATTTAAATACATGTAAATATTTAAATTTTGTTCCCTTTGCTGAACGGTAGGGCCGCTGCCACAAGGCCTTGCCGCTGCTGGCAATATCGGGCCGGCCTTCCCGGCGTCAAAGCATGTAGCGAGCCTCTCCCGGAGGCATTTTCCAACCCCCGCCCCCACCACGTCCCCCCAACGTCGGGGGGGAGCTGTAAAATTCAGTCCTTAGTCTACCTTTGCTCTTTTTAGATGCTGATGAACCCGTTACATATTTCTAACATTTTCTGTTTTTATTTCAGTGTTCCAGCATTTGTGGTTTTTTTTCATTTTTATCTCTGGGAGTCTGTAGTTTTTTTTTAAATTTACTTAGATCGGACAAATTTTACACTGAAAGGACCTCCAGTGTATTTATCATCTCATTTGGGAAGGCATGTTTAAATTTTGACATTTGGATTCAGTTTAAAAAATGCTGGTATCAGTCAAAGTGACGATGAAGCTGTTGGATTATCGCAAAAGCCCAACTGGTTCACTCAGGTCATGGAGGGAAGGAAACCTGCCATGCTTGCCTGGTCTGGATTATGTGAGACTCCAGTTCCATGCCAATGCAGTTGACTCTTAATGACTAATATGAAGCCTAGAAAGCCACAGTTATTTAAATATCAACCTTGGCTCAGTGGTAGCTCTCTCACTTCAGTCGAAAGGTTGTAGGTTTGAGTTCCATTCCGGAAACTTGAGGATATGATATAGGCTGACACTTCAGTGCAACACTGAGGGAGTGCTGTACTGTCGGACTATGTACTGTCTTTTGGATGAAGTCCTATCTGTAACCTTGGGTGGATGCAAAATATCCCATGGCACTATTTGAAGAAGAACAGCGAGTTCTCCTGGTGTCCTGGGTAGCATTTATTCCTCACTCAACATCAAATAAGCAGATTATCTGGTCCTTGTCTCATTGCTGCTTGTGGGATCTTGCTGTGCAGAATTTGGATCCTGCATTTCCTCCATTACAACAGTTACTGCACTTCATTGGCTATAAAGCAAGACTTTTTTCTTTCTATCAAAGCACGACAAAGAATAGCACCTTCACTACAAGACATTTCAAGAAGAAGGCCCACCACCACCAGGGTCACTAGGGATGAACAATAAATGCCGGTCTTACTAGTGATGTTCACAACCTAAGAATGAATAAATATATAGCTACATTTGTAGTGCTTCAATTGTTCTTTTTATAATATGAATTCTTGTGTCATTTTGCAACTTACAAAACTAATTTTAGAAACATAAAGAATTGCATTAAGTCAATAAAGTCAACACTGAGATGAGTCCAGGAAAAGAGAACAAGAATTGTGCGAACATGATTAAAAAATAATCACGCAAAGCAATTGATCTAACACTAAGGAGGCATGGAAGAATACTGTGAAGGTTTTACTTTGATAGAAAAATAAAAGCTTGCATTTGTATAGTACCATTCATGACCTTGGGCTGTCCCAAAACATGACAGCCAATGAAGTATTTTTGAAGTGTAATCACTTAAAATGTAGGGAAACACAGCAGCCAAAGTGCACACAGCAAGTCTTCCAAACATCAATGAGGTAAACAGTCTTTTCATAATGAAATTGGCTGAGGGATAAATGATGATCGGGAAATTAGGACAACTCCCCAGCTCTTCGTTGAATAGTGTCACAGGGCTGAATTTTACTGGCCCCTCGACGCTGCGGGTTGCGGCGTGGGGGCCAGTAAAATTCTGCGGGGAGAGGCCCGCCTCAACCCCCGACGTCGAGAAGGGCCTGCCGCAAATGACCGGCGGCGGGGGGTGTCTCGGTGTGCTCCCCCCCCCCGCCACTCGGCGGCAGCACCCCAATTACCATATTCAAAACGGTACTTTCCTCTGCAGATTATGCAGCCCGCCGCCTCATGCTCCACACTTCCGGATTTTACATTGAACGGGCGGCCGTCACGTGCCGTCCCGTTCACAAACAGAAGAGCCAGCAGGTCATCAGAGGTAGAAGCTTTCTCTACCGAAGGTAAGTTCAGATATTCAGGGGTCTCATTCTGCGTACTGAAAGGGAGGAGGGAGGGGGTCTGGGATTACTGGAGGGAAAGCTCTGCAGGCATGAATGGAGATACGGTGTACCCTCCCTCTATAAATAGTGTACCCTCTGCATTTGTTTGTGTTTGTGAGGGAGCAATGGCACTCTAGTCACCCTGTGTGTGGGGAGGGTGCCAGAGAGCGCAGGGGCATTAAGGTTATATGGATGGTGGGGGCAATCGATGCAGCTGGGAGGATCTTGATGTGGCCATGCTGTGCCACTCTGAGTGTTAGCCAAGATGGACATTGCCTTGCCATGCCACGCCATGTAGTTGATCCATGCTAGCACCTGATGTACCCATCAATACCAATCCATGCCCTGTTAGGAACCTTCCAATAAATGAAGGGTACAATTTTATCTATCACATAGACATGGGTGTGGCTTATCCTACATTGTGCAATCCGCTTCTCCTGAGGATCTGTATGCACCAGAGGCAAAATCAACAGGCAGGTGCAGTGCACATAGAGGCCCCCAGTCATGAGCAGCAGCCCCCAAGGGGAGCTCGCCATTATGGTCACTGTGCATCTACAGGCCCCACATGACATGCCATCGGATGTCAGACCACCAGTGTCAGAGGCAATTGCGCATGTAGAGAGGATGGTGACACGTCTCTGTGCCCTGCTCAAAGATGACCTGCAGCCCATGGGCTTCAGTGGACATCCTATGCCTGTGGTCCTCATAGCGGCAGCAGTTCTCAAGCTTGATGCCTGTGTAGCATTTCAGGGACTAACCTGAGACCTTTGTGGGGTCATACAGTCAGCAGCGCACCGCTGCATCGGGGAGGTCACCGATGTCCTGCATCGGAGGGCTAGTGAATATGTCCACTTCAGGACGAATCCTCACAGCCAGGCCCAGAGGGCCATCGGTCTCGGCCGGAGAACCATAGGCCTCAGGGTTCATAGACTGCATTGATGTGGCCATCAGGCCTTTTGCCAGGCTGCCACCTGCAGACGTTGCAATTAAATGAATCCTGTCAATCTAGGTGCAGTTGGTATTTCATCATCAGAGATGCTTCATGCAAATCTGTCACCCCTTCTCAGGCAGCTGCCATGACACCTGGGTCTTGCGCAAGTCACAGTTGCCACCTCTGTTCACTGAACTGACTCAGATGCAGGGATGGCTTCTTGGAGATAAGGGCTATCCCTTGCAGATGTGGCTCCCGACACCAGTGACAGACCCCACCACTGCTGCAGAGGAGAGATACAACGCCAGCCACTGAGTTACAAGAGCTACCATTGAGCAGGCAATCAGCATGCTGAAAGAGCACTTCCAATGCCTGTATGGATAGGGTGATGCCTTTTACTATGGGCCGAAAAGGCCAGCTCCTTTCTTTGCTGCTCGCTGTGTCTGCACAACTACGCACCCAATAGGGGCCAGGCCTGGCATGATGACGAGAGACGTCAACAGGATTCCTCCTCAGACTATAAGAACACTGAGGATCTACAACATGAAAGACGCATGGGAGGGCAGATGGCACCCAGGCTCTGCACACAGGGCTAGCAGTGAGGTAAGGATGTACGACAGTGGCTTATCAGACAAAGGCTGTCTGCTCCATAGGAACTGACATGAGCTCTGCAAGCAACACATCACCCTCGCTCACCTGCTGTGCACTAGTCCACATCTTTTTTTTTAGGGAGTTCTGTAGTAATGAGGACCAGGGAAGAAGGGCCCTCGAGTAACTGATATATCTTCCAGAAGGTTTAATTTAATTTAAAGGATTAAGTCATGGCAGGAGAGCTCACAGCCGTGGTGTGCTCCTCGTGCTCCATGTCGGAAGCCAGGAACATTTCCAGTGCCCGAGACCAGCATGTGTGCAGGAAGTGTGTCCAGCTGCAACTCATGGAAGTCCGGGTTTCGGAGCTGGAGCAGCAGCTGGGGACACTGTGGAGCATCAACGCGGCAGAGAGTATCGTGGATAGCACGTATAGAGAGGCGGTCACACTGCAGGCTCAGCCCCCAAAGGCAGGAGGGGAATGGGTGACCACCAGGCAGAGCAAGAGAACTAGGCAGGCAGTGCAGGAATCTCCTGTGGCTATTCCCCTGCAAAACAGATATACTGCTTTGAATACTGTTGGGGGGAATGGCCTCTCAGGGGAAAGCAGCAACAGCCCAATTCATTGCACCACAGTTGGCTCTGCTGCACAGGGGAGGAGTAAAAAGTGTGGGAATGCAATAGTTGTAGGGGATTCAATTGTAAGGGGAATAGATAGGCGTTCCTGTGGCCGCAAAAGAGACTCCAGGATGGTATGTTGCCTCCCTGGTGCTAGGGTCAAGGATATCTCAGAGCGGTTACAGGACATTCTGAAGTGGTCGTGGTACACATTGGTACAAACGACATAGATAAAAAAAAAGGATGAGGTCCTAAAAGCAGAATATAGGGAGCTAGGAAGTAAGTTGAAAAGTAGGATCTCAAAGGTAGTGATCTCAGGATTACTACCAGTGCCACATGCTAGTCAGAGTAGAAATAGCAAGACATATCGGATGAATACGTGGCTGAAGAGGTGTGAGGGGGCGGGTTTTAGATTCCTGGGACGTTAGGACTGGTTCTGGGGGAGGTGGAACCAGTACAAACTGGACAGGTTACACCTGGGCAGGACCGGGTCTGATGTCCTAGGGGAGTATTTGCTAGAGTGGTTGGGGAGGGTTTAAACTAAAATGGCAGGGGGATGGGAACCTTTGCAAGGAGTCAGAGGAGGGGGGACCAAAGACAAGAACAAAAGACAGTAAGGGGAATAAGAAAAGTGATAGGCAGAGAAATCAAGGGCCAGAATCAAACAGGGCCACAGTGAAAAATATTGGGAAGAGGACAAGTAATGTTAAAAAGAAAGTCTTAAGGCTTTGTGCCTTAACGCACAGAGCATTCGCAATAAAGTGGATGAATTAATTGCGCAAAGAGATGTAAATGGGTAAGATATAGTCGGGATTATGGAGACATGGCTGCAAGGTGACCAGGGATGGGAAATGAATATCCAGGGATATTCGGTATTTAGGAAGGACAAACGAAAAGCAAAAGGCGGTGGAGTTGCATTGCTGGTTAAAGAGGAAATTAATGTAATAGTGAGGAAAGACATTAGCTCTGACGATGTGGAATCTGTATGGGTAGAGCTGAGAAACACGAAGGGGCAAAAAACGTTAGTGGGGGTTGTATATAGACTCCAAAACTGTAGTGGTGCTGTTGGGAATGGCATTAAACAGGAAATTAGAGATGCATGCGATAAAGGAACATCTGTAATTATGGGTGACTTTAATCTGCATATAGATTGGGCAAATCAAGTTAGTCACAATACCGCAGAGGAGGAATTCTTGGAGTGGAAACGGGGTGGTTTTCTGGACCAATACATTGAGGAACCAACTAGAGAACAGGCCATCCTAGACTGGGTATTGTGTAATGAGAGAGGAATAATTGACAGTCCAGTGGTGTGAGACCCCTTGGGGACGAGTGACTATAATATGATAGAATTCTTCATCAAGATGGAGAGTGATGTAGTTGATTCTGAGACAAGGGTCCTGAATCTTAGGAAAGGAAACTATGAAGGTATGAGGCGCGAGTTGGCCCTGACGGATTGGGAAACGTTACTTAAAGGGATGATGGTGGGTCGGTAATGGCAAACATTTAAAGAGCGCATGGATGAACTGCAACAATTGTTTATCCCTGTCAGGCACAAAAGTAAAACGAGAAAGGTAGCCAAACCATGGCTTACAAGGGAAATTAGAGGTAGCATTAGATACAAGGAAGAGGCATATAAATTTGCCAGGATAAACAACAGACCTGAGGATTGGGAGCAGTTTAGAATTCAGCAAAGGAGGACCAAGAGATTGATTAAGAAGGGGAAAATAGAGTACGAGAGTAAGCTTGCGGGGAACATAAAAACTGACTGTAAAAGTTTCTATAGGTATGTGAAGAGAAAAAGATTGGTGAAGACAAATGTAGGTCCCTTACAGTCAGAAACAGGGGAATTTATTATGGGGAATAAAGAAATGGCTGACCAACTAAATGCATACTTTGGTTCTGTCTTCACAAAGGAGGACACAAATATCATACCAGAAATGTTGGGGAACACAGGGTTTAGTGAGAGAGAGGAAGTGAAAGAAATCAGTATTAGTAGAGAAGTGGTGTTGGGGAAATTGATGGGATTGAAGGCCGATAAATCCCCAGGGCCTGCATCCCAGTGTACTTAAGGAAGTGGCCCTAGAAATAGTGGATGCATTGGTGGTCATCTTCCAAGATTTTACAGACTCTGGCACAGTTCCTACAGATTGAAGGGTAGCTAATGTAACCCCACTATTTAAAAAGGGAGGTAGAGAGAAAGCAGGGAATTTTAGACCAGTCAGCCTGACGTCAGTAGTGGGGAAAATTCTAGAGTCCATTATCAAAGATTTTATAGCCGAGCACTTGGAGACCAGTGGTAGAATCGGGCAGAGTCAGCATGGATTCACGAACGGGAAATCATGCTTGACGGATCTACTAGAATTCTTCGAGAATGTAACTGGTAGAGTTGATGAGGGGGAGCCAGTGGATGTGGTTTATTTGGACTTCCAGAAGGCTTTCGACAAAGTCCCACATAAGAGATTAGCATGTAAAATTAAAGCGCATGGGATTGGGGGTAATGTATTGCGATGGATAGAAAATTGGTTGGCGGACAGGAAACAAAGAGTAAGGATAAATGGGTCTTTTTCTGAATGGCAGACAGTAACTAGTGGGGTACCGCAGGGATCGGTGCTAGGACACCAGCTATTCACAATATATATTAATGATTTAGATGAGGGAACTAAATGTAAGATCTCCAGATTTGCAGATGACACAAAACTGGGTGGGAGGGTGAGTTGTGAGAAGGATGCAGAGAGGCTTCAGGGTGATTTGGACAAGTTGTGTGAGTGGGCAAATGCATGGCAGATGCAGTATAATGTGGATAAATGTGAAGTTATCCACTTTGGTAGCAAAAACAGGAAGGCAGATTATTATCTGAATGGCTATAAACTGAGAGGGGAATATGCAGCGAGACCTGGGTGTTCTCGTAAACCAGTTGCTGAAGGTAAGCATGCAGGTGCAACAGGTGGTAAAAATGACAAATGGTATGTTGGCATTCATAGCGAGAGGATTCGAGTACAGAAGCAGGGATGTCTTGCTGCAATTATACAGGGCCTTGGTGAGGCCACACCTGGAATATTGTGTGCAGTTTTGGTCTCCTTATCTGAGGAAGGATGTTCTTGCTATCGAGGGAGTGCAGCGAAGGTTTACCAGACTGATTCCTGGGATGGCGGGACTGACGTATGAGGAGAGATTGAGTCGGTTAGGATTATATTCGCTGGAGTTCAGAAGAGTGAAGGGGGATCTCATAGAAACCTGTAAAATTCTAACAGGACTTGACAGGGTAGATGTAGGAAGGATGTTCCCGATGGTGGGGGAGTCCAGAACCAGGGATCATAGTCTAAGGATACGGGGTAAACCTTTCAGGACTCAGATGAGGAGAAATTTCTTCACCCAGAGAGTGGTGAGCCTGTGGAATTCTGTACCACAGAAAGCAGTTGAGGCCAAAACATTGTATGTTTTCAGGAAGGGGTTAGATATAGCTCTTGTGTTTAAAGGGATCAAAGGGTATGGGGCGAAAGCTGGAACAGGCTACTGAGTTGGATGATCAGCCATGATCATAATGAATGGTGGAACAGGCTCGAAGGGCCGAATGGCCTACTCCTGCTCCTATTTTCTGTGCTTCTATCTGCAGCATCCCTGTGTAAACCATTGGAGGCATCAGCTGACTGAGTCAATGTCCCTGTCACCATTTGTGGAGACGCTCATGAGTAATGGTGGCACGGCAGTGATGTTATTGCATACATTGGCTCTTCTGAAGGGCCAATGGTGAAAAGGGATGTGACATTGGCGCTGCATGCTGTCACACATCATTCACACAGAGAAAAGGACACACATGTTGGTGAGGGACATTTAATGAAAGATGTATTTACATTGCTGTGACACCCATGCATTCCCATTTGTGTCAGTGTGTTCTCTGTAAATGGAGAGGTTGCCCCTTCTCAGTGCAACCTCTACACTAGCAGCCTGACTGGAGGAAGGCTGCTGATCTGATTGCCCTTTGGCTGTAGATGACTTTGATGCTCATACCCTGTGCACACCAGGCTTTGTGAGCCCCAGCTGGCTGGAGGAGTGCTCGTTCATCCCCTTCCAGCATTGGACCCTTTGACAGCGGATGGTCCACAGTTATTCACCTCCTCTGCCATCTCCAGCCAGACTGCCTTGTTCAAGCGGGAGGGCCTCTTCTTACCGTCACTGGTGAAAAGGATCTCCCACCTTGCCCGCACAGGAGAAGAGTGAGCAGGGAGGCATCGCTGAACTGTGGGTCACCCTAGAGTATGCCTCTGCCATCCTCGGCTTTTGGTGTGGTCCTTTAAATGCAAAGGTGACTCCACTGTGTAAGTGCTGTAACTTCTGGCTGCAAGGTTTGTCTTGCACGTGTTTGAAAACCAATGCAGGACTAGTGAGGAAATCTGTGCTGTTGTCATGGTTTTGCAACTATTACACATTGACGCATGTTCACAAACACATTGCTTCTGCAGCAGCTGCTCATAGTTATTGGTGTAATATTTCTAGTTGGCAATGCAGCTAGAATATGAAAATTTTTTCCTGTTTTTTAACAAAGATCGTTTAATTGCAGTTGTATGTCTTTTCACATAACAGGCATCAGAGAAATGAATACAGATTCCAAATGCATATTCGTCTGCTGCTTTTCACACTCAGATGATTAGAAGCCCATAGTATGTAAATATTCTTCAATTATGGTTTTATTTCTGTTGTGTATTTGCCTTTTATGGTACATTTAAGTTTCACATCCTGGAATGTGCAAAACTAAGATTATTCACCCAGGTACAGCACGCCTACAAGAAGGAATGTTACACTTGAGTGAAAGAAGAGGATCGCAACTTCACAGGACACTGGGACATAGCAGGGTAAGTATGTGGCAACAAAGCGGAAAGTGCTGGGGTAACTCAGCAGGTCAGGCAGCATCTGTGGAGAGAGAAGCAGAGTTAACTTTCAGGTCTGTGAACTTGGTCATGTTAACTTTGCTTCTCTCTCCACAAATGCTGCCTGACCTGCTGAGTTTCTCCAGCACTTTCTGCTTTGCTGCCAGATTAACAGCAGCCCCACTCTTTAACTGTGAGGTAAGTATTCTTTGACAGCTTTCAGGAAGCAGGTGCTGGGGCGCATAAAATAGGGCCCCGGCACCTGCTGCACAGCTGTCAAATGGTTCTTCACTGCGCCGGATGTCCCGCCTCTCCCCACGTAATATGGGGAGGGTGGCTCATCGCAGTGATGCTAATGAGACCCCGCACATTATATCATAGGGGCTCGGTGGTGGCTGCTGAATGCAGGCACGCCGCTGAGTTCAAAGGGTGCCCCCGCGCTCTGTGGCACCCGTACAAAATTCAGCCCGCAAGATAATTTATATCCATCTGAGAGAAAATTTAACATCTCTTATCTGAAATACAGCACTCCTGACTCATTCAGAAATCATTTAATTCTCTGTCCCAATCTCACTCAGAACTCTTTGTTCTCCGCCTCCTATACTGTTTTAGTGAAACTCAAGGGATGCTCAAAGAACAGCACTTCATTCGATGAGGCACTTTACAGCCTTCCAAACTCAACGCTGAGTTCAGCAATTTCAGATCATAATCAATGTCCCCAATTTTTAATACAGTATCTTTTGGTAACGATTCTGTTATTCCCATCCACCTCCTCTAGAGCCATCTTTTGTTTCTTTACTTATCCCATTTCCATCCCCTTTTTCCTTGCACCAACATTCCTTTTGTCGTTTAATCTTTTCTGCCTTTCACCCTATAACAGATCTTCCCTTTTGTTCTTTCCTCTTCTCTCCCCACCCTCCCATCTCTGCCTGTGTACTTGCTTTAAACCTGACACATTGCTGCCTTTTTATATCGATCTGAAACATTAACTCTGTTTCTCTTTCCATGGATGCTGCCTGACCTGCTGAGTATTTCCAGCATTTTCTGTTTTTATTTCAGATTTCCAGCATCCACAATATTTTGCTTTTGTCATTTAGAATATTGTTTGTTGATGTGGAGTTTCAGAGGAGTCTTACTTCAAAAGGATGGCAATACCTTGGAGAGGGTTCAGCATGACAAGGATGATTCTCAGATTTAGGGCCTTAAATTATTAAGTGAGACACAACCATCTAAACGTGTTGCCATTAGAAAAAAAAAGAGGATTGAGAACAGACATGATTCATGTCTTAAAATATCAAGAAGAATGGATAATACATATACAAGCAAGGTATTGAGTTTGGATTGTGATTACAGAACCAGAGAACATAGAAAATTATCACGCTTCAATTAAGTGCTGAGATTAGAAGGATAATTTTCCCAAGAGAACAGAATGGGCTGTATTTTTCTCTTTTCAGCAGGTTAGTGGCAAAGTGGGAATTTTGCAACCTTTACAAACTCATTGTAAAGCATTCTCCTGAGTTGGGAGTCACTTAACATGCAGGAGAGGCTTCCATTGGGATTTCTACCACCAAGAGAGAGCCTGCTGCTGTCAACATGCAAAATCTTGTTGCTTGTATACCTGGGTTGCCATTTTGGCACTAGAAGAAGGATAAGGACCACTTAAAGAGTCAGAAGGGCCAAGTAAGTATCTAAATGGAGTTTTTGTTGGTCTCAGCCAAGACTGAAGCTTACGAACCTGAGTATGTAGGACTGCATAGGATAGAAAGGAGGCCGCGACTAGCCACTCTAACTCAATCCTGACATTTCTTGCCACGACACCAGGGACTACCACAAACTTTCTTCTGATGGTCTTGGAGAGCAGTGGTAACAGGGGCGGATGACAGTCAAATATGGGCTCCATTTCCTTTGTGCCATTTTCATCTGTCGGTAAGGGAAGAGAGTAATCAGAAGTAGTCCTGGAAAGGGCATGGTGGGAGAAATTAAGTTCAGAGCAGAGAGATGATGCTGGGCTTTGTCACCCAAATTTGGTTGATTTTTCATGACTGCAGGCAGGACAGCAGAGGAAAATCCAGTCTTAGATATCTAAAACAGACATGCAGCAAAAAGCAATCAATGCTATGCTGCATCTTGAAAGAAAGTTGGATGATAATCTGAGAGAGCAGACACAGCCTGGCTTTCATATCTCATCTGAAAGATTCCTTTATTAGTGGACTGAAGTGATGATATGTTCAGGTTTCTGGAGTGGAGCTTGAACCCATGATCTGCTAATTCAAATGTAAATGTTCTACCACTGAGCCAAGGCTGACTGAGACCCTCTTGGGTCACTGAAGTGTTAGGGAGGTTTTCATTTGTTGTGTAACCACCGGTTTAATGATAGATGTATGGCGGTGAGGGGAAAAATATTGATCAGGACTCATGCTATTGGTTCTTCTTTACACCCCCATCCATCTTCCAGCATCATTTTTTATAAACACCAAAAGCACCTGCCCACAAACGAGCAGGTGTGACCTAATAAGGTGATAATAATGGAGTCCTTTCATATGTCACATTTTCCATCATTACTGCCATAGCAACCTTCAGGTAAGGAACCTCCTGTATAAGGAACCTCGTAGGTATATAACAGGCATTCATCCTGTTCCAGGCCAGTAAGGACAAAATCTGGTGCTCTTCCCTGGCCTGAAGAAGAAGAACTGCTTTAAACTGTGGCTGGTACCAGAGTCTTGCTGGAACAGAGATTGTATGCATCATCCCCTCCCCCACTAGGCTCCCCAATGCTCAGGGCAGCATAGCTGCTGAAGTGGAAAATCTCAGCTGTCATATGGAGGAAGCCAGCTGCTGCTCAAGGGTAAGAGCAAATGTATAATGTAAGCTAATTTAGATATTCTGGAGGTTTGTAGATGAAATAGGGACAGTGGGCCAAATCACTTCCCACTCCATACTTTTTTTATGTTCTTATGTTTGAAGAAGACACACCCCTACAGACTGCAATGAGGCTTTAAGTTACACTTGTTTCATACAATAAAAATATTAGGTAATTGGTATCAATAGTATGTTTCATTTTAATAGCTGCCATTGAAAAACAGCTTCAGTGTATTTTTCACATTTTATTTCGACAGTGCTGTTGGTGTATGTCTGTCTGATCAAAGACACTTAACACCAATTGTTGTGTTGCAACCTCACTAAGGCAAGACCATGAACAAAGTTCTCGCTGCTGTAGCAACTATTTGGGGAATGGGAGATATGAGTTCAATTATGTCTCCATGTGCAGATGCAGCATGAAAGATAAAATATCCATCATAGATATGTACTGGCAAATTCTTCTATATACTAAGGGTATTTGAAAGCTATTTTTTTTCCATCACAGTTGAAGGCGAACAAAAGAAAGGGAATTACATTTAGTATTCATTTTTAAAGAAAACATTTACAAAGAATCATTTCTAACTTCAGCATACTTTTTTCAATCTAGTTCTTGATTTAAGAAAAAATGTTTAAAAAGTGGATGTTGAAAACCATTACCATGAGTATTAGATTGAAAGAGTTACTGAGATCTAAATTATATCTATAGCTGAAGCAGACATATCAGATATTAGGATGTTTTCCATCACTATTTTTGGAAGTTTGGGGAGATGGACGTTATTACTGTGCATCACTTTACCCCACTGTGAATGACATCATGAGTTTGAATGCCAGTCAAGGATGCTTTTAAACTTAATATGACCATAATGTAATTTTTTTGCTTGAAATCAGTAGCTTGCCAGTTTTTAGAACAATTTTTAAATTGTTTTCTGTGCCTTCTTTCTAAGACAGCTGTGCATTTCTGTTTGTCTGTATGTCTTTTGTGTGTGTGTGTGTTTATTGTGTGTGTGTGTGTGTGTGTGTGTGTCTGTTGGTCTGTGTATAGGGGAGGGTCAGAAATATGTAAACCTGTCTCAGATGTAGATGCTCACTTCAAAAGGAAATGGCATCCCTGTTTATGATGATTGATTGTAAACAGTTCCCTGTCACAACAAATAGTTTAATTGCTTAAATATATGTCTCTGTTGTTTAGGACCAAGCTTGTTTATATTATCTAGCAAATGAAACTCAACGCCTAAGCCGCCCAGGAGAGAGGAATAATTAATATTATCACTAATCTGTCATTTGCGTGTATTTAGAGTTTATTGCATTTGCAATGGATTTTTAACAGAGGATACTGTTTGCCAGGTTCACAGTTCTGCCTTGTCACTAAAGTGGGTAATTTATCTGAGTCAGCTGTCTGAGATGATGCTCTGATATTTTTGAAGCCTGATATGTCACTCTAAAAAGTATTTTTAGTGCGCTATTTGATTGCAAATGGTATCTGCTTATCTTCCTTATACTAGTTTTGAAATGACAGAACTGAGTGAGGAACTGCTGGGACTGATACCCTGTATTCCTCAGTTCCTTTCTTGTATATTGGCACAGAGGCTGTCAGGATTCCATGAAGTGTCAGCGTGGAAATGTTAAATGTGGATGAGAAGCTGAATATTCCATTCTGTTAATTGAGCCACTGCTTCTAGAAAGAAAGAGTTTATGGAGCTGCTTTCACCACCCGAGGACATCCAAAAGTGCTTTACAGCCAATGATTTATTTTTGAAGGGTAGCCACTGTTACTTTGAATGTAAACATAGCAGCCAATTTGTACAGAAACTGATCCCACAAACAACAATGAACAGCATCGGAACTGAGCATTCAGCTTTAAAATTTACCAGCTTACTTGCTAATTAATCTAACTTGGGTGTGTATATCTTCACTTCTTCTTGACATTTCTTCGTGGACGAAGATTTTGGGAAGGTTGTAGTCATCGGTTGCAGGCCTGCTTGCTGGTGGCTAGTCAGGCCTATCTGTGACCGTCAGTTTCTCCCACAGTGGGTACAAGTGAAGGTGTACTCGCTGCTGGGGGAAATTGGATCTAGATATTATCAGGAAAAGACAGGCTAGATAAAGATAAACTATTTCCACTGGTTGAAGATTCTAAAACTAGGGGGCATAGTCTAAAAATTAGGACCAAACTGTTCAGGAGAGATGTTAGGAAGCACTTCTTCATACAAAGGGTGGTAGAGGTTTGGAACTCTCTCCCACAAACAGCAGTTTAGTTTTTAGTTTAGAGATACAGCACTGAAACAGGCCCACCGAGTCTGTGCTGACCATCAACCACCCATTTATACTAATCCTACACTAATCCCATATTCCTACCACATCCACACCTGTTTCCCTACCACCTACCTATACTAGGGGCAATTTATAATGGCCAATTATCAGTTGAAGCTAGAGCAGTTGTTAATTTTAAATCTGAGAAAGATTTTTGTTAAGCAAAGATATTAAGGGATATGGGCCAAAGGCAGGTATATGGAGTTAGGCCACAGATCAGCCATGATCTCATTGAATGGCGGGACAGGCTCCAAGGACTGAACGGCCTACTCCTGTTCCTATGTTCCTTTGTTCCAATGGGTGTGTATATATGCCTATGTCAATTGATTTATTTTCCATCTTTAAATAAAGTTAAAACACAAACAAAAAAAGAGATAAATGACCAATTCATTTGTTTTGGCGGTGTTGATTGCATTGCCTCATTTTAATGTCTCTTCTGAACAGCAACATCTCCAATAATGTAGTAGCTTTGCTGAAAATAGAAACCTTTCGTCTTGCACTCATCAGGACAATCCACAAGAATACCAATGTAAGGGAAAGCAACAACCATATGGTTGAGAAGAGAGTGCTGATTGGTTAGCAAGTGAACTCTGAATGGTAGAAGTGTTGCCATGGAGAATGCACCAGTTTATAATGACTGACAGTTAACTGCCAAGCTTTGTTTGAAATTTAAACCAGGCAGCTTGACTCTGATTGGTCACGGCATTGCCCTGAGGAATAAACCAGCAAATGGCTATTACTTATTGCAGACAGAAAGAACATGTACACACGTTGAGCCTGTTTCAGCTAAACAAGATAAGTAACAGCCATTCGCTGATTCATTCCTCAGGGCAATGAGAGAAAACAATTCTGCTCATCTCTGTCTTAAATGGGTGACCCCTTATTTTTAAACAGTGACCCCTAGTTCTAGATTCTCCCACAAGAGGAAACATCCTTTCCACATCCACCCTGTCAAGACCCCTCAGGATCTTATATGTTTCAATCAAGTTGCTTCTTACTCTTCTAAACTCCAATGGATACAAGCCCTAGACTGTCCAACGTTTCCCCATAAGCCAACCCGCCAATTCCAGGTATTAGTCTAGTAAACCTTCTCTGAACTGCTTCCAACGCATTTACATCCTTCCTTAAATAAGGAGACCAATACTGTACACAGTACACCCGATGTGGTCTCACCAATGCCCTGTACAGCTGAAGCATAACCTCCCTGTTTTTGTGTTCAATTCCCCTCACAATAAAAGATAACTTTCTATTAGCTTTCCTAATTACTTTCTGTACCTGCATACTAACCTTAACAGCCTGTGTAAACATACTATTCATTGCTACACAGAGGAAGGAGATAAGGGGAACTGAAGACCAGACAAGGAGGTTGAGTCATGTGGTATAAGTGCTGGAATAATATGGTTAAGGATTAATGACTGTCGCAAACATTGTAGCAAAATCATGTGCTGCAAACTTTGTATTAGGGAGAAGTTCCTTGGGTGACTTGAAATGCTTGAAATAAAGGACTTTTCTTACTTGAATCCCATGGGCTCGAGAGTGGTCAATTTCACCACAACAGGCATCTAACACACCCTATAGACTTTAGCAACTTGAAACAACTGTAGAAAGTATCAAAGACATATAAAATCATAACAATGGCCAGAAGAAATCAAGCAATAGCAACAACTGTTGTTTATGTAGCTACTTTACTGTATTAAAACCTCCCAAGGTGCATCACAGGAGCACTATCAAACAAATATTAACACCGAACCACAAAAGGAGAAAACAGGGCAGATGACCAAAAGCTTGGTCGAAGACGTATGTTTTAAGGAACGACTTAAAAAGAGGAAAGAGAGGTGGAGAGGTTTAGGAAGGGAATTTCACAGCTTAGGATCTTAGCAGCTGAAGGCATGGCCACCAATGGTACAGTGATTAAAATTGGGGATGCTTTAGATGCCAGAATTAGATGAGCGTAATTATTTCGGGTGGTTGCAGAGCAGGCGATTACAAAGATAGGTGGGGGGCAAGACCATGGAGCTATTTGAAAACAAATATTCGAGTTTTAAAATCGAGATGTTGCTTAACCAAGCGCTATTATAGGTCGGTGAGCTCCAGGGGTGATTTGTAAATGGATCTTGGTGTGAGTTAGGGCACAGACAGCAGAGTTTTGGATGATGTCTAGTTTACAAAGAGTAGAACATGAGAGGTCAGCAAGGAGAGCATTGGAACAGTGAAGTCTAGAGGTAACAAAGGCATGGATGAGAGTTTCAGCAGCAGATGAGCTGAGGCAAGGGTAGAGATGGGCCATGTTGCGCCGATGGGAACAGGTGGTATTAGTGATAACATGGTTGTGTGGTTGGAAAATCATCTTGGGATTAAATATGACACCAAGGTTGCGAACAATCTGGTTCAGCCTCAGACAGTTGCCAGGGAGAGGGATGGAGTCAGTAGCTAGGGAACAGATTATGTGGCGGGGAGCAAGGACAATGGCTTTGGTCTTCCCAATATTGAGTCGAATGAAATTACTGCTGATCCAGTACTGGGTGTTGGACAAGCAGACTCATTATTTAGAGACAGTGGAGGGGTTGAGGGAGCTGGTCTTGAGATAGAGCTGGGTGCCATCAGCATACATAGAAACCAATGCTGTGTTTTTGTATAATGTTGCCAAGGAGCAGAACGCAGATGAGAAATTGGAGCTAGGCTATAAGTATTTAATGATCTCATTAAATAGTGCTGGTGGGGGGAGGGGGGGAGGTTCCTTCTGTTCCATAATACGTGTTCAGTTATGCAAGGGTAAGAGAGAGAGAGAGATAGCTGGAACATTGAGCTCCAAAATGGCAGTATTGGTGTCAAATCAGTTTTGCATGCTGATTGACATCATGATCTGCCTGCTCTGCATATTTCTGGCAGATATTCACTGCACATACACTAAAGCACTCAGTAGTATGGCATCTGGTGTGATTCACCCCACAAGTCTACATAGATGCCAGCGACACCGTGCTCTGAGGGCACTCATTTCGTGCAAAAAATGGATACTAACAAGTCCAGTTTTTTTGGTTAAATTTTGAAGATTTGTGGTTTAAAACTGAAAAGGAATTCATGGATTTTTTTCACAAGGGTTACTGAGAGGTCTGGACTTTAAACAGTTACTGAAAGGCACCTGCCTTCAAATAATTATCCAGCAGGGTCTTTTTGATGTAGGGAAGACGTTTGCAGAGAAGTGACAGGTCAAGATGTATAGGGGTGAGGAGGCATGATTCTTGTGACATTGGTTTTGGTTTCGCTTTGGACAGTGAGTTGAGATATGGACAATGGTTTGATAAGATAGTTGGAGAAAACTTGCCAAGTGAGCAACACCCAGCTCAATCTGTTCCAGCTCTTTGAAAAAGCCTGCCTGTTTACCATCTCTTGAGCAGCTGAGAAGCAAGTGTAAGAAACTGCCTGAAACCCCTGTTACTGCATTTTCCATGGAAAGCCTGCCCAAATTGATCTTCAACATTACCTATCAAGAACTGTTCTAGGAAGATCCCAGTGACAGCCGTCTATATGTATTTGGGACGCCAAAGCAAAAAGGACTCCTGTCAACCTTTCATATCTTCTCTTTTTCTTCAAGAATTGGCAAGTATTTCAGCCAACTTATTCATTTTTTTTGTCTTTTTGTACTAGAGCTCTAAAGAGTAAATATCTTTATTTTTTCAGTTAACCATTGTATGTGTGTGTGTGTGAGGAGCTAAGGTAAAAAGGGAACTTTTATATTTAGATCTGTGTGTTCTGCTTTGCTTCATGACTGGTTAAGACTTGTTTTATAATAAACTGATAATTTTGTTGTTTATTAAAGAATCCTGGTTGGTGTGTTTTATTCTGGGATAAAAATAGAGTCTTTGATAGATCGTATCAGTAAGTGGGCATTGCACTTTTGAACTACAAGAAAGCCCCCAGCGATTTGACATCCGCAGCACTTAAAGCAGCCAGAAGTACTGCACAAAGAACAGCTAGGCGTTGCGCAAACGACTACTGGCAACACCTATGCAGTCATATTCAGCTGGCCTCAGACACCGGAAACATCAGAGGAATGTATGATGGCATGAAGAGAGCTCTTGGGCCAACCATCAAGAAGATCACCCCCCTCAAATCTAAATCGGGGGACATAATCACTGACCAACGCAAACAGATGGACCGCTGGGTTGAGCACTACCTAGAACTGTACTCCAGGGAGAATGCTGTCACTGAGACTGCCCTCAATGCAGCCCAGCCTCTACCAGTCATGGATGAGCTGGACATACAGCCAACCAAATCGGAACTCAGTGATGCCATTGATTCCCTAGCCAGCGGAAAAGCCCCTGGGAAGGACAGCATTACCCCTGAAATAATCAAGAGTGCCAAGCCTGCTATACTCTCAGCACTACATGAACTGCTATGCCTGTGCTGGGACGAGGGAGCAGTACCCCAGGACATGCGCGATGCCAACATCATCACCCTCTATAAAAACAAAGGTGACCGCGGTGACTGCAACAACTACCGTGGAATCTCCCTGCTCAGCATAGTGGGGAAAGTCTTTGCTCGAGTCGCTCTGAACAGGCTCCAGAAGCTGGCCGAGCGCGTCTACCCTGAGGCACAGTGTGGCTTTCGTGCAGAGAGATCGACTATTGACATGCTGTTCTCCCTTCGTCAGATACAGGAGAAATGCCGTGAACAACAGATGCCCCTCTACATTGCTTTCATTGATCTCACCAAAGCCTTTGACCTCGTCAGCAGACGTGGTCTCTTCAGACTACTAGAAAAGATCGGATGTCCACCAAAGCTACTAAGTATCATCACCTCATTCCATGACAATATGAAAGGCACAATTCAACATGGTGGCTCCTCATCAGAGCCCTTTCCTATCCTGAGTGGTGTGAAACAGGGCTGTGTTCTCGCACCCACACTTTTTGGGATTTTCTTCTCCCTGCTGCTTTCACATGCGTTCAAATCCTCTGAAGAAGGAATTTTCCTCCACACAAGATCAGGGGGCAGGTTGTTCAACCTTGCCCGTCTAAGAGCGAAGTCCAAAGTACGGAAAGTCCTCATCAGAGAACTCCTCTTTGCTGACGATGCTGCTTTAACATCTCACACTGAAGAATGCCTGCAGAGTCTCATCGACAGGTTTGCGTCTGCCTGCAATGAATTTGGCCTAACCATCAGCCTCAAGAAAACGAACATCATGGGGCAGGATGTCAGAAATGCTCCATCCATCAATATTGGCGACCACGCTCTGGAAGTGGTTCAAGAGTTCACCTACCTAGGCTCAACTATCACCAGTAACCTGTCTCTAGATGCAGAAATCAACAAGCGCATGGGTAAGGCTTCCACTGCTATGTTCAGACTGGCCAAGAGAGTGTGGGAAAATGGCGCACTGACACGGAACACAAAAGTCCGAGTGTATCAGGCCTGTGTCCTCAGTACCTTGCTCTACGGCAGCGAGGCCTGGACAACGTATGCCAGCCAAGAGCGACGTCTCAATTCATTCCATCTTCGCTGCCTTCGGAGAATACTTGGCATCAGGTGGCAGGACTATATCTCCAACACAGAAGTCCTTGAAGCGGCCAACATCCCCAGCTTATACACACTACTGAGTCAGCGGCGCTTGAGATGGCTTGGCCATGTGAGCCGCATGGAAGATGGCAGGATCCCCAAAGACACATTGTACAGCGAGCTCGCCACTGGTATCAGACCCACCGGCCGTCCATGTCTCCGTTATAAAGACGTCTGCAAACGCGACATGAAATCGTGTGACATTGATCACAAGTCGTGGGAGTCAGTTGCCAGCATTCGCCAGAGCTGGCGGGCAGCCATAAAGACAGGGCTAAATTGTGGCGAGTCGAAGAGACTTAGTAGTTGGCAGGAAAAAAGACAGAGGCGCAAGGGGAGAGCCAACTGTGCAACAGCCCCAACAAACAAATTTCTCTGCAGCACCTGTGGAAGAGCCTGTCACTCCAGAATTGGCCTTTATAGCCACTCCAGGCGCTGCTTCACAAACCACTGACCACCTCCAGGCGCGTATCCATTGTCTCTCGAGATAAGGAGGCCCAAAAGAAGAAAGAAAAGAAATCAGTAAGTGGGAAAAAAATTTAAATATATGTTGTGACCCGTGGAGAAGTGGAACTAGAATAAACAGTGCACTCCTCCTGCCTCAGTTGGAACAATGCTTACTCAATGCTACTCACTGGCCTCTGAATACTGACAACATTTCTGATGATTTTTTCTGACCTATGCATTAAAAACTCACTGTGACCTGTAGCCAATGCGTTATTGAGGACATCACCTCAGTCACCATGCCTACACTCTGGAGTTCTCATCCTAAATTCTTCTGCCTTTGTATTCTTCTCTCCATCCTCAACAGACTTAGTTTAGTTTAGAGATACAGCACTGAAACAGGCCCTTCGGCCCATTGAGTCTGTGCCGACCATCAACCACCCATTTATACTAATCCTACACTAATCCCATATTCCTACCACATCCCCACCTGTCCCTATATATTTCCCTACCACCTACCTATACTAGGGGTAATTTATAATGGCCAATTAACCTACCAACCTGCAAGTCTTTGGCATGTGGGAGGAAACCGGAGCACCTGGAGGAAACCCACGCAGACACAGGGAGAACTTGCAAACTCCGCACAGGCAGTACCCAGAACCGAACCCGGGTCCCTGGAGCTGTGAGGCTGCGGTGCTAACCACTGCGCCACTGTGCCGCCCCTTCTAAACCTTTTACCGTGCCTTCGATCATCTTAGCTGCTCCTCTGAGGAGGATGACTCAGAGGATGCACTGTCCCATGACTTTCTTGCAACCTTCATCAGCGCAGATACTTGTAGCTCGTGGGTACCTGCTCGGCTTCAGAATTAAGTTCACAAGCTGGTGAGTGCACCACACATGCGCACGAGCAGCTGGCGGAATTTGAGACAGCTGAGGCCTCCGACAATCGGAGTACTGTGGGTGGCCAGGCCAGTGCTGAGCTCCAGGATGACTATAAGCCTCTGGTGTCGACAGTTCAGGGCATGCTGGAGTTGCAGAGAGGGATAGGGAAAAATCTGGCGGAGATGCCAGAATCCATGCGCAGCCATGAGTGGATGGAGGAGTCCATCCATGCCATGGCAGTTGTCATGTCTCAGGCATGTGAGTGCATGGCCTCCTCCATTGAGAGGTTGGCGACCCTCATGGAGACCCAGATCGCACAGATCCACGCTGACCTGCACACCATCGCAATGGCCATGAGCTCGACACAGCAGTGGCAAGGTGAGAGAAGGAACAGGAGCCCAGATGATTCTGAAGCTCCTGGTCCTTCTCTGGTGAGCAGGGAGCCTTTAAAGGGAGAAGGAGAGGCTAACAGCTACGTCTGGGGGTTCACTCAGGGAGCTCCGTGTGTGGACACCAGCTCCTCAGCCCCTTCGCCAGTGAGCCCAGCTCCAGCAGCTGTGATGCCTGAGTAGAATTCTGCACCAGTCAGGGACACCCCCAGGCAGCCGGAGACTTCCAGGCCTCAGGCAGTAGAGGACGCCCGCCAAAGTCATCACAGGCCAAGGGGCAGCCTGATCAGCAGCCTGCCTGCAGCCCAGCTGCTGCTGCTGGGATCACACCATGCAGGAGCACCTGCAAATGGTTTAAAAAGAGCACAGAGCAACACTCAAAAATAAAAGTTGTTTATTTAAAGCAGTAAAATTAGCATAGAATTCTGTGCCTGTCACTGAGCTGCTATGAAGTCCAGGACAAGCACTAATGTGATAATGATCCAGTTTTATGAATTAAGAATTCACTGCTGGTTGGGAGAAAGGTTTCAATTCATAAATAACCATGATTATACCTGGATACCTGAGTTAAGATTTCCAATAAAAAGAACTGGACAATTAAAAGTTAAAGTTGCCAGAATTAATTTTATTCCCAGATTTAAAATATCTGTAGCCTTTCCAGGAGAAATTATTTTTGGCTTGAACGTCAGCATTACAATAAAGAAAGAAGTTAGAACTCACATTTATATATCGCCTGATCATGTCCTAAAGATATCCTAAAATGTTTCCCAAACCAATCTATTACTTTTCACGTACAGTCACTGTTGTTATTTACACAAACATGGGAGCACAATTTGCACATACAGTAACTTGATTGAAGACCAGTTACAAAAACAAGAAATGCTGGAATCACTGAGCAGGTCTGGCAGCATCTGTGGAAAGAGAAGCAGAGTTAACGTTTCGGGTCAGTGACCCTTCTTTGGAACTGACAAATATTAGAAAAGTCACAGATTATAAACAAGTGAGGTGGGGGTGGGGCCAGAGATAACAAAGGAGTAGGTGCAGATTGAACCAGGCCACATAGCTGACCAAAAGGTCACGGAGAAAAGGCAAACAATATGTTAATGGTGTGTTGAAAGACAAAGCATTAGTACAGATCAGGTGTGAATACGCTGAATATTGAACAGCAGCAAGTGCAAACCTGAAGAAAAACAACCTGAAAAAAACAGTGGGTAAGCAAACTGAACAAACTAAGATGAAATGAAATAAATGCAAAAGAAGATTGTAAAAAATGTAAAAAGGAATGTAAAAAAAAAAGGAAGAAAAAATAACTAAAAATGAAAGTAAAATGGGGGGCTGTCATGCTCTGAAATTATTGAACTCAATGTTCAGTCCGGCAGGCTGTAGTGTGCCTAATCGGTAGATGAGATGCTGTTCCTCGAGCTTGTGTTGATGTTCACTGGAACACTGCAGCAATCCCAGGACAGAGATGTGAGCATGAGAGCAGGGGGGAGTGTTGAAATGGCAAGCAAACGGAAGCTCAGGGTCCTGCTTGCGGACTGAGCGGAGATGTTCCGCAAAGCGGTCACCCAGTCTGCGCTTGGTCTCCCCAATGTAGAGGAGACCACACTGTGAGCAGCGAATACAGTATACTACATTGAAAGAAGTACAAGTAAATCGCTGCTTCACCTGAAAGGAGTGTTTGAGGCCTGGGATAGTGAGGAGAGAGGAGGTAAATGGGCAGGTATTACATCTCCTGCGATTGCAGGGGAAGGTGCCCTGGGACGGGGACGAGGTGGTGGGGGTAATGGAGGAGTGGACCAGGGTGTTGCGGAGGGAACGATCCCTTCGGAATGCTGACAGGGGAAGGGAGGGGAAGATGCGACTGGTAGTGGCATCACGCTGGAGGTGGCGAAAATGGCGGAGTATGATCCTTTGGATATGGAGGCTGGTGGGATGAAAAGTGAGGACAAGGGGAACCCTGTCACAGTTCTGGGAGGGAGGGGAAGGGGTGAGGGTAGAGGTACGGGGAATGGGTCGGACACGGTTGAGGGCCCTGTCAACCACAGTGGGGGGGAAATCCTCGGTTGAGGAAAAAGGAGGTCATATCAGAAGCACCGTCATTCCTTTTTACATTTTTTACAATCTTTTTTGCATTTATTTCATTTCATCTTAGTTTGTTCAGTTTGCTTACCCACTTTTTTTCAGGTTGTTTTTCTTCAGGTTTGCACTTGCTGCTGTTCAATATTCAGTTTATTCACACCTGATCTGTACTAATGCTTTGTCTTTCAACACACCATTAACATATTGTTTGCCTTTTCTCCGTGACCTTTTGGTCAGCTATGTGGCCTGGTCCAATCTGCACCTTCTCCTTTGTTATCTCTTGCCCCACCCCTACCTCACTTGTTTATAATCTGTGACTTTTCTAATATTTGTCAGTTCCGAAGAAGGGTCACTGACCCGAAACGTTAACTCTGCTTCTCTTTCCACAGATGCTGCCAGACCTGCTGAGTGATTCCAGCATTTCTTGTTTTTGTTTCAGATTTCCAGCATCCGCAGTATTTTGCTTTTATTGAAGACCAGTTATGTGCTTTTGGTTGTATTGGTTGAAGGAATAATATTGGCCAGGAGCGCAAGAGAAGTCCGTGCTCTTCCTCAAGTTGCACTCCGGGTTCTTTGACATCTATTTAGACAGACCATAGTTTAAAAAGAAAGGCTTGCATTTATATAGTGCCTTTCATGACCTCAGGATATCCTAAAGTGCATTACAGCCAATTAAGTACTTTTTTTGAGTGTAGCTACGTTTGCAAAGTAAGAAACGCAATAGCTAATTTGTGCTCAACAAGGTCCCACAAACAGCACTGAAATAAATGGCAAGATCATTTGTTTGTTTAGGTGATAGTTGAGAGGTAAATGTTGGCCAGGACACTGGGAGAACTCTGCTCATCTTTGATCAGTGCTATGGCATCTTTTATGTCCACCCAAAAGGGTAGATGGGGCCCTGGTTTCATATCTCATCCAAAGGACAGCATTTCCAGCAGTGCAATACTCCCTCAGTATTGTGCTGAAGTGTCAGCCTAGATTACATGCTGAAGCCTATGGAGTGAGAATTGAACTCACAACCTTTGGATCAGGAACAAGAGTAGCATCACTGAGCCACAGTTAACATAATTTTAACATTGCAGGCGAAAATCACTATCTCTTACAAAGCAGCACTGCCTGAATGCTCAAGTCGAGGTGTAGGACTGGTTCCCAAATGCTAGAAAATGCACCAAAATATTGTGTTGCGCCCGAGGATTGCTAGTTCCACTTCTCCACAAGTCACAACATTACCCAGTTACCAATACAGTCAATCATGGACTCTACTCTTTATTCCAGAATAAAATAACCAACCAGGTATCTTTAATAATCAACAAAATTATCAGTTTATTATAAAGCACGACATAACCAGTAACGAAGCAAAGCATTACGACACAGAGTGAAATATGAAAGTTCCCTTTTACTTTATCCCCTCACACATACATAACACACATACACCCCAGTTAACTGACAAAATAGAGATTTTCTCTTTAGAGCTCTGTAACAAAAAAAAAGACAAAAAAGAATAAAAGCAAAATACTGCGGATGCTGGAAATCTGAAATAAAAACAAGAAAAGCTGGAACTACTCAGCAGGTCGAGCAGCATCTGTGGAAAGAGATGCAGAGTTAACGTTTCGAGTCAGTGACCATTCTTTGGAACTGGCAAATATTAGAAATGTCAAAGGTTATAAGCAAGTGAGGCGGGGGTGGGGCAAGAGATAACAAAGGAGAAGGTGTAGATTGGACAAGGCCACATAGCTGACCAAAAGGTCATGGAGCAAAGGCAAACAATATGTCAATGGTGTGTTGAAAGACAAAGCATTAGTACAGATAGGGTGTTAAAGGACTGAAGATTGAACAGCAGCAAGTACAAACATGAAAAAAGTGGGGAAGCAAACTGAACAAACTAAGATGAAATGAAATAAACATTTTTTAAAAATGTAAAAAAGAGAAAGAAAAAATAACTAAAAATGAAAGTAAAATGGGGGGCTGTCATGCTCTGAAATGATTGAACTCAGTGTTCAGTCCGGCAGGCTGGAGTGTGCCTAATCGGTAAATGAGATGCTGTTCCTCGAGCTTGCGTTGATGTTCACTGGAACACTGCAGCAATCCCAGGACAGAGATGTGAGCATGAGAGCAGGGGGTAGTGTTGAAATGGCAAGCAACCGGAAGCTCAGGGTCCTGCTTGCGGACTGAGCGGAGATGTTCCGCAAAGCGGTCACCCAGTCTGCGCTTGGTCTCCCCAATGTAGAGGAGACCACACTGTGAGCAGCGAATACAGTATACTACATTGAAAGAAGTACAAGTAAATCGCTGCTTCACCTGAAAGGAGTGTTTGGGGCCTGGGATAGTGAGGAGAGAATACTTTGGCCAAATACTTGATAATATTTGAAGAAAAACGAGAAGATATGGAAGGATATCAGTTGTTCCTTTTAGGTTTGACGACCCAAATACACATAGACGGCTATCACTGGGATCTTTCTCGAACACTTCTTTTCAGGCGACATTGAAGATTAGTTTGGCAGGCTTTTCAGTAGAAACGCAGCATTAGTTTCTCTATTTCTTACACATGATTCTCAGAAAGTTCCCAAAGAGATAGAAGAGGGCGAGCTGATGGTGACTGCTCTCTTGGCTGGTTTTCTCCAACTGCCTTAAAACAGGTCACACCCCAACACACTGTCCAATGTGAAACCAAAAACAATATCTCAAGAGTCAAACCTCCTGACCCCTATAAATCTTGACCTGTCACCTCTCTGTAAACATCTTCCCCAAGTCGAAAAGCCCCTGCTGGGTATTTATCTGAAGACAGGTGTCTTTCAGTAAATGTTGTTTTCAAACAAGACCTCTCAGTGTCCTTTCAATGACCTCAGTGAAAAAGAAATTCATGGAATCCTTTTCAGTTTTCCCAAATAAAACAATTTCCATAATTCTGAAGTATATTGATCCTCAAAAAAACTAGAAAAAAATGTAAGCACCATCATAACACCTCCATCCTTGCAGGGATGAAATGCCATTTTCAAATGTATTTCATTTCAAAGAGTGGGAAAAAACAGAAGATGAAAAATATTTTCAAACACATCTTCACACTCATACTCATTCACTGTTTACCTATAGCTAATACAGTTCTGCTTTGTACAATCTTTGCACTCAGATAACTCAAAGCAAAGTTAAATCCTAGACAAAGCATTTGCAATTACATTTTTTTTCCTGCAATGTGGATAACCTTTAAGGGATAAGGTTGCAATAGTAAACTCCATCGGAATAGCCTGTCATTCAGGTTTTTGAACTTTTGCACAAAGGTTATGATCAATATATACCAGTGACTCTCTGTAATCATGGCGGACAAAGACCTCAAAATGCTTAAAAGCTAGTAATAAGCCTGGGGTTTCTTTTGCCACTGGTGAATATCTTTTTCGTGTCCATTTAGCTTTTTGGAAAAGTATCCCACTGGCCTTTCTATGCATCATTTTGTAACAGGACCACACTGACCCTCAGGTCACTAACATCAATTGCCACCTTGAAGGACTTAGTGAAATTTGGAGCAACCAACACTGGTTCATTAATCAAAATGGCTTTCAGCCTCTCAAAAGATGCTTGGCACTCTCCTGACCACACTATCTTGTTTTTTTAAAGACAAAGAAAGAAAGAAAGAATATCTGTCAGTGGAGCAGCTATAGGACTAAAATTTGGTACAAACTTGCAATAGAAAACACACATCCCCAAGATCCTCATGATTTCTCGCTTAGTATTAGGGGTAGGGAACTCCACCAACTCTTGTACCTTTGCTGTTCTTGGCAACACTTGTCCTTGCCCCACTATATGCCTGAGGTAAGTCACTCTGGCTTTTGCAGATTCACTTTTGGCAAGGTTTGTCACTAAATCAGCCGATTGTAATTTTCTGAACAGACCTTCTAGTTGTTTCAAGTGGTCCTTCCAAGTGTTACTGTAAACCAGCACATCATCAAGGTAAACCGCACAGTTAGGAACACTGGCTACTACTTGATTCATTAGTCTCTGAAAAGTGGCTGGGGCATTTTTTCGCCCAAATGGCATCACTTGGCATTGGAAAAGACCATCTGGTGTGATAAAGGCCAATATTTCTTTAGCTCGGGGTATTAAAGGAATCTGTCAATGTCTCTTTAACAAATCTGTTTTTGTAAGAAATGTGGCATTGCCCACTCTGTCAATACAGTTTTCCATATGAGGTATTGGGTTGGAGTGTGCCTTTGTTTATGCATTAACCTTTCTGTAGTCTATGCAGAATCTAGTTGAACCGTCAGATTAAGGCACACATATCACTGGGGAACTCCAGCTGCTTTGACTGGGTTCAATTCGGTGGTTTTCCAGCATGTATTGGATTTCTGCTTTTACCTGGGCCTGTTTCTCTCAACTTAAGCGATAAGGATGCTGTTTTATAGGAAAGGATTCCCCTACATACACATCATGTGCGGCTAAGGTTGTACATCCTGGTTTGTCTCTGCAGACTCTTTTAAATGCTGTGAGTAACCTTGTTCGATCTTCTCGTTGTCCTGCATCTAAATATGAAAGCATAGTGTCCAATCTTCCTAACAGTTCAGTATTAGCGAACCGGATAGTAGGGAGTTCAATTTGAGAATAGTCTAGGCCTCCTTCTGCCTCATCTTCACTATCCCTTTCATCCTTCACTGTCCCTACTACCTGACATACCTCTGCTTGCTTAGCCTGCTCCCGGTGATAATATTGTTTCAACATATTGATATGACAAAGCTGATTCTTTTTCTGGCGATCTGGGGTGTCAATCAAATAATTTACTTTACCAGTTCCTTTGACCACTTTATATGGACCACTGGACTGTGTTTTCAGCAGTTCACCCTGAAAAGGCAGTAATATTAACACTTCATCCCCTGGTTGAAATGTTTGGGTCTTGGCATGCTTTTCTGCCCATTTCTTCATGGTTGTTTGGGAAGCTTTAAGGTATTCTTGAGCCACTTTGCAGGCTCTCGTGAGCCGTTCCCTGAACATGGATACATAATCTAACACAGAAGATTCGTCCATCTGTTCTAAAAACTTTTCTTGGATTAGTTTTTAGAGGACCTCTTATCTCATGTCCAAAAGCTAATTCAAAATGACTAAAACCGGTAGACTCATTAAGTGAATCCCTAATGGCAAACAAAATAAATTCTAGTCCTTTGTCCCAATCATGGGGATATTCATGACAGTATGCCCTGATCCTATCGTTTTGAGTGTCTGATGGTACCTTTCTAAAGCTCCTTGTGTCTGTGGGTGGTAGGCTGAAGACTTTAACTGTGTTATATCATAGTTATCAATAACTTGCTGAAAAATGTTAAACATAAAATTGGAATCTTGATCCGACTGAATCTCAATCGGTAATCTATATCTAGTGAAGAACTGGGTTAACTTCGCTACCACTACCTTAGCAGAAATTGTTCTCAAGGTAATGGCCTCCGGGGACCGAGTAGCCATATCCACGGTAGTAAGTATATATTGGTGTCGTTTTTGGTAAAGGTCCTACACAGTCAAATGGTTCCCCAAAAACTGGTATGGGAATTAGAGGTGCCGGTTTTATGGCAGGTTGCGGTTTTCCCCACAATCTGGCATGAATGGCATGTTTTACAAAACTGCACCACATCCTTGGAAAGACTTGACAGTAAAAATGTCGACTTATACATGATTGGGTCTTCCAGATCCCCACATGTCCTGCTATAGGAATTACATGCGCCATCCTTAATATTTCCTGGCGATACTTGGGCGGTACCTGGTGAATAACTGTCCATTCTTCGTCTGCAGGTCTGTGAGGAGGTCTTCACTTCCTCATCAGAATCCCATTTTTAATATAGTAGCTTTCCGGAACTCCCTTTGCCTCAGCTTCCGTTAGAGCCGATTGTACCACTTTATTTAACTCTGGATCGGCTTGCTGAGCCTTGATTAGAGAGGACTTGCTGAACATTTCCTTCGGATTATCCAAATCCCCAAAGAAAGTTCAGATATTTGGCTATCTCTCTGTGGTCCCAATTTGACCTCCGACAATGGAACCTGTTTAGCTATTGCTCACTACACATGAAGGATACATTCCTGGAACCTTTTCCTGCAACTGTTCTGTCTCTTTGACTTCATTTGGTCTTTCCGTGACTCCTGGAGAAGCTACTACCTTCACTCTGGCCAAATCATTCCCCAGGAGTAGGTCAACTCTGTCTACAGACAAACTATGGACAACTCCTACAGTTACCGTTCCAGACATTAGGTCACATTCCAGGTACACCCAATGCAAATGTATGGGTATATACTGCCCCCCAATACCATTCACTAAAACCTTGGCATTCAGTGCAGTCTCTGGTGGAAAGGTTAAAACTTTTCCCAGCAAAAGAGTTTGGGTGGCTCCTGTTTCCCTAAGTATGACTATAGGTTTACCTGCGTCACTGAGGGATAAGGAGTTACTTTTCCTTTTGACAAGAATTCCCTGTAACTCTCACATATCTTAGTCACGTCCCCTGCACTCACAGCAGTTTTTGGACTTGGTCTTACAGCTGCATTCAGAGCTACAGCCTGATCTGTTGTACTCTCAGTCAGGGTCCCTTTCTCTACATTGGTTTTGTGTACCCCAATAAGTCCCATGCGTTTACCCTGCAACTTCTGGCATTCTGCATGAAGGTGTCCCACCTTGTGGCAATGGCAACATTTAGATTTTTGGACCTCACTTCCACTCTCAGCAGTTTCCTTTCTGGCCTGAGGAGCAGATCCTGGGACATTCCCAGCTGTCCCTTCTTGTCCTGGGCTACATGCCTTCCTTTCACCCTCTCACCTTCTATCCTTCTTGGGTTTGTGGGCATGACGAACAAAGGATTTGGGCTTGTAGACAAACTTGTAAACATCAGCAATTTCCACTGCCTGTCTGGCTGTTGAAACTTTCTGGTTCTCTACATGAGTTCTTACTAATGGAGGGAGTGAATTTTTAAATTCTTCCAGGAGAATTAGTTCCCTAAGGTTCTCATACATGACTTCTACCTTTAGTGCCTGCATCCAACAATGAAAATTAATTTTCTTTACCCTCTCAAATTCTATATAAGTCTGCCCAGGCTGTGTCCGGAGGTTCTGAAATTTCTGCCTGTATGCTTCAGGGACCAACTCATAAGCTGCAAGAATAGCCTTTTTTGCCATCTCATACTCTGCAGAAGTCTCCTCAGAAAGCATGGCATAAACTTCATGAGCTCTGCCCAAAAATCTGCTTTGTATAAGCAGTGTCCAGCTTTCCTTCGGCCACTTCATCTATCTGGCTATCTTTCCAAAATAAATGAAAAATGCCTGTACATTAATTTCCTTTTGTTTTTCGGCGGAGGCCAGGGGGCTGCTGGGTAAGTAAAACACTATATATTTGGGCGGTTTAAAATAACTTTCCTTTCAGTGCAGCAGCTTTTTCGGGAGCAGCGTGTGAGCGAGTGAGCAGCTGGAAAAGTCAGTTTGAAAGTAAATTTAATTTCCTTTTGTTTTTCGGCGGAGGCCAGGGGGCTGCTGGGTAAGTAAAACACTATATATTTGGGCGGTTTAAAATAACTTTCCTTTCAGTGCAGCAGCTTTTTCGGGAGCAGCGTGTGAGCGAGTGAGCAGCTGGAAAAGTCAGTTTGAAAGTAAATTTAATTTCCTTTTGTTTTTCGGCGGAGGCCAGGGGGCTGCTGGGTAAGTAAAACACTATATATTTGGGCGGTTTCTGAACCCGAGACACCACACTTGTAGTGTCTCCCACCCGCCCTCCTCCTCTAACCAAAAAAAAGGACTCGGTGGGGTGTTTATAAGGTAAGGCTTTTTCGATTTCTCTGGTTTTATTGTGATTGGTAAAAACTTTTCGTTCCTTTTTCATTTAACTAAGTTTAAACTTAAGATTAAAAATGGCAGGAGATCTCAGACCCGTATCATGCTCCTCTTGCTCAATGTGGGAGCTCAGGGACATGGCTGATGACCCTGGCTCCTTCACGTGCAGGAAGTGTGTCCAGCTGCAGCTCTTGTTAGACCGCATGACGGCTCTCGAGCTGCGGATGGACTCACTTTGGAGCATGCGCGATGCTGAGGAGGTAGTGGATAGCACGTTTAGTGAATTGGTCACACCGCAGATTAGGATTGCTGAGGGAGAAAGGGAATGGGTGACCAAAAGGCAGAGAAAGAGCAGGAAGGCAGCGCAGGAGTCCCCTGCGGTCATCTCCCTCCAAAACAAGTATACCGTTTTGGATACTGTTGAGGGAGATGGCTCACCAGGGGAAGGCAGCAGTAGCCAGGTCCATGGCACCGTGGCTGGCTCTGCTGTTCCGAAGGGCGGGAAAAAGAGTGGAAGGGCTATAGTCGTAGGGGATTCGATTGTAAGGGGAGTAGATAGGCGGTTCTGTGGTCGAAAACGAGGCTCCCGAATGGTATGTTGCCTCCCAGGTGCACGGGTCAGGGACGTCTCAGATCGGCTGCAGAACATTCTAAAGGGGGAGGGTGAACAGCCAGTTGTCATTGTGCACATAGGCACTAATGATATAGGTAAAAAACGGGATGAGGTCCTACAAGCAGAGTTTAGGGAGTTAGGAGCCAAGTTAAAAAGTAGGACCTCAAAGGTAGTAATCTCAGGATTACTACCAGTGCCACGTGATAGTCAGAGTAAAAATGAAAGAATAGTCAGGATGAATGCGTGGCTTGAGAGATGGTGCAGGAAGGAGGGGTTCAGATTTTTGGGACATTGGGACCGGTTCTGGGGGAGGTGGGACTATTACAAATTGGACGGTCTACACCTGGGCCGGACTGGAACCAATGTCCTTGGAGGTGCTTTTGCTAACGCTGTTGGGGAGGGTTTAAACTAATGTGGCAGGGGGATGGGAACCAATTGAGGTCAGTTGACAGTAAGGAGGTAGTAACAAAAGCCTGTAAGGAACTAGATAATGAAGTCAGTGTGACTAAGGGGAAGAGCAGGCAGGGAGCAGATGATGAATATAAAGGGACTGGTGGTCTGAGGTGCATTTGTTTTAATGCAAGAAGTGTAGTTGGTAAGGCAGATGAACTTAGGGCTTGGATTGGTACCTGGGAGTATGATGTTATTGCTATTACTGAGAATTGGTTGAGGGAAGGGCATGATTGGCAACTAAATATCCCAGGATATCGATGCTTCAGGCGGGATAGAGAGGGAGGGAAAAGGGGTGGAGGAGTTGCATTACTGGTCAAAGAGGATATCACAGCTGTGCTGAAGGAGGGCACTATGGAGGACTCGAGCAGTGAGGCAATATGGACAGAACTCAGAAATAGGAAGGGTGCGGTAACAATGTTGGGGCTGTACTACAGGCCTCCCAACAGCGAGCGTGAGATAGAGGTACAAATATGTAAACAGATTATGGAAAGATGTAGGAGCAACAGGGTGGTGGTGATAGGAGATTTTAATTTTCCCAACATTGACTGGGATTCGCTTAGTGTTAGAGGTCCAGATGGAGCAGAATTTGTAAGGAGCATCCAGGAGGGTTTTCTAGAACAGTATGTAAATAGTCCAACTCGGGAAGGGGCCATACTGGACCTGGTGTTGGGGAATGAGCCCGGCCAGGTTGTTGAAGTTTCAGTAGGGGACTACTTTGGGAATAGTGATCACAATTCCGTAAGCTTTAAAATACTCATGGACAAAGACGAGAGTGGTCCTAAAGGAAGAGTGCTAAATTGGGGGAAGGCCAACTATACCAAAATTCGGCAGGAGCTGGGAAATGTAGATTGGGAGCAGCTGTTTGAAGGTAAATCCACATGTGATATGTGGGAGGCTTTTAAAGAGAGGTTGATTAGCGTGCAGGAGAGACATGTTCCTGTGAAAATGAGGGATAGAAATGGCAAGATTAGGGAACCATGGATGACAGGTGAAATTGTGAGACTAGCTAAGAGGAAAAAGGAAGCATACATAAGGTCTAGGCGGCTGATGAAAGACGAAGCTTTGAAAGAATATCGGGAATGTAGGACCAATCTGAAACGAGGAATTAAGAGGGCTAAAAGGGGTCATGAAATATCTTTAGCAAACAGGGTTAAGGAAAATCCCAAAGCCTTTTATTCATATATAAGGAGAAAGAGGGTAACTAGAGAAAGGATTGGCCCACTAAAGGACAAAGGAGGAATGTTATGCTTGGACTCAGAGAAAATGGGTGAGATTCTAAACGAGTACTTTGCATCGGTATTCACCGAGGAGAGGGACATGACGGATGTTGAGGTTAGGAACAGATGTTTGATTACTCTAGGTCAAGTCGGCATAAGGAGGGAGGAAGTGTTGGGTATTCTAAAGGGCATTAAGGTGGACAAGTCCCCAGGTCCGGATGGGATCTATCCCAGGTTACTGAGGGAAGCGAGAGAGGAAATAGCTGGGGCCTTAACAGATATCTTTGCAGCATCCTTAAACACGGCTGAGGTCCCGGAGGACTGGAGAATTGCTAATGTTGTCCCCTTGTTTAAGAAGGGTAGCAGGGATAATCCAGGTAATTATAGACCGGTGAGCCTGACGTCAGTGGTAGGGAAGCTGCTGGAGAAGATACTGAGGGATAGGATCTATTCCCATTTGGAAGAAAATGGGTTCATCAGTGATAGGCAACATGGTTTTGTGCAGGGAAGGTCATGTCTTACCAACTTAATAGAATTCTTTGAGGAAGTGACAAAGTTGATTGATGAGGGAAGGGCTGTCGATGTCATATACATGGACTTCAGTAAGGCGTTTGATAAGGTTCCCCATGGCAGGCTGATGGAGAAAGTGAAGGCGCTTGGGGTCCAAGGTGTACTAGCTCGATGGATAAAGAACTGGCTGGGCAACAGGAGACAGAGAGTAGCAGTAGAAGGGAGTTTCTCAAAATGGAGACGTGTGACCAGTGGTGTTCCACAGGGATCCGTGCTGGGACCACTGTTGTTTGTGATATACATTAATGATTTGGAGGAAAGTATAGGTGGACTGATTAGCAAATTTGCAGACGACACTAAGATTGGTGGAGTAGCAGATAGTGAAGGGGACTGTCAGAGAATACAGCAGAATATAGATAGATTGGAGAGTTGGGCAGAGAAATGGCAGATGGAGTTCAATCAGGGCAAATGCGAGGTGATGCATTTTGGAAGATCCAATTCAAGAGTGAACTATACAGTAAATGGAAAAGTCCTGGGGAAAATTGATGTCCAGAGAGATTTGGGTGTTCAGGTCCACTGTTCCCTGAAGGTGGCAACGCAGGTAAATAGAGTGGTCAAGAAGGCATACGGCATGCTTTCCTTCATCGGACGGGGCATTGAGTACAAGAGTTGGCAGGTCATGTTACAGTTGTATAGGACTTTGGTTCGGCCACATTTGGAATACTGCGTACAGTTCTGGTCGCCACATTATCAAAAGGATGTGGATGCTTTGGAGAGGGTGCAGAGGAGGTTCACAAGGATGTTGCCTGGTATGGAGGCCGCTAGCTATGAAGAGAGGTTGAGCAGATTAGGATTATTTTCATTAGAAAGACGGAGGTTGAGGGGGGACCTGATTGAGGTGTACAAAATCATGAGAGGTATAGACAGGGTGGATAGCAAGAGGCTTTTTCCCAGAGTGGGGGTTTCAATTACTAGAGGACACGAGTTCAAAGTGAAAGGGGAAAAGTTTAGGGGGGATATGCGTGGAAAGTTCTTTACGCAGAGGGTGGTGGGCACCTGGAACGCATTGCCAGCGGAGGTGGTAGATGCGGGCACGATGGATTCTTTTAAGATGTATCTAGACAGATACATGAATGGGCAGGAAGAAAAGAGATACAGAACCTTAGAAAATAGGCGACATGTTTAGAGAGAGGATCTGGATCGGCGCAGGCTTGGAGGGCCGAAGGGCCTGTTCCTGTGCTGTAATTATCTTTGTTCTTTGTTCTTTGTTATCCCTTTCCTCAAATTTCAGGAGGGCTTGTACAAATCTAAACATCTCTCTACTGGCTCCTGGGCTGGAGACAGGTCTTACCCCACCTGAATTTTCATCGGGGTCATGGGCATACTTTTTTTTCTCTAGTTCCAGCCTTCTAATCCGGTATTCCCTTTCTCTCTCCTTTTCCTCTCATTCTCTTGCCCTTTCTGCTCTCCTGCCATTCTGCTTGCTCCCTTTGAAATGCTCTCTCTTTTGCCCTTTCCTCAAGTTCAAGCTGTTTCATATGTAACTGAGTTTTAGCTAATTCAACTGCACTACTATCTGGTTTGCCTTCTTCAAATTGCAAATGCTGTACTTTAACTTCAGTTACGTCCGCTTTCTTAGCTCCTGGTTTTAACTCTAATGCCAACAAATCCTTGCGTCTAACCTTGGTTAAGTTTCTCAAATCACTCAGGGATAAATGCTCCTTCCCAGAAAGGTCATAGCAACAAATGCAGTCATTCCGGTAGTGTAAACTTTACTCGAATGCACAAGAAACATGGTTTTTCCTTTTTAAAAAAAATTATTATTACCCCACTTACAATTGCACATCTTTGGCATTGGATTATCCCACACAGAGCCCCCAATTATATGTAATAAAAGCAAAATATTGCGGATGCTGGAAATCTGAAATAAAAACAAGAAATGCTGGAACCACTCAGCAGGTCTGGCAGCATCTGTGGAAAGAGAAGCAGAGTTAACGTTTCGGGGCAGTGCCCCTTCTTCGGAACTGACAAATATTAGAAAAGTCACAGGTTAAAGCAAGTGAGGTGGGGGTGGGGCAAGAGATAACAAAGGAGGTCTAGATTGGACCAGGCCACATAGCTGACCAAAAGGTCACGGAGCAAAGGCAAACAATATGTCAACGGTGTGTTGAAAGACAAAGCATTAGTACAGATTAGGTATTAATACACTGAATATTGAAAAGCAGCAAGTGCAAACCTGAAAAAAAACAGTGGGTAAGCAAACTGAACAAACTAAGATGAAATGAAATAAATGCAAAAAAAAGATAGTAAAAAATGTAAAAAAGAATTTTTTAAAAAAGGAAGAAAAAATAACTAAAAATGACAGTAAAATGGGGGGCTGTCATGCTCTGAAATTATTGAACTCAATGTTCAGTCCGGCAGGCTGGAGTGTGCCTAATCGGTAAATGAGATGCTGTTCCTCGAGCTTGCGTTGATGTTCACTGGAAGATTGCAGCAATCCCAGGACAGAGATGTGAGCATGAGAGCAGGGGGGAGTGTTGAAATTGCAAGCAACCGGAAGTTCAGGGTCCTGCTTGCGGACTGAGCGGAGATGTTCCGCAAAGCGGTCACCCAGTCTGCGCTTGGTCTCCCCAATGTAGAGGAGACCACACTGTGAGCAGCGAATACAGTATACTACATTGAAAGAAGTACAAGTAAATCGCTGCTTCACCTGAAAGGAGTGTTTGGGGCCTGGGATAGTGAGGAGAGAGGAGGTAAATGGGCAGATATTACACCTCCTGCGATTGCAGGGGAAGGTGTCATGGGACAGGGACGAGGTGGTGGGGGTAATGGAGGAGTGGACCAGGGTGTCGCGGAGGGAACGATCCCTTCGGAATGCTGACAGGGGAAGGGAGGGGAAGATGCGACTGGTAGTGGCATCACGCTGGAGGTGGCGGAAATGGCGGAGGATGATCCTTTGGATATGGAGGCTGATGGGGTGGAAAGTGAGGACAAGGGGAACCCTGTCACGGTTCTGGGAGGGAGGGGAAGGGGTGAGGGTAGAGGTGCGGGGAATGGGCCGCACACGGTTGAGAGCCCTGTCAACCACAGTGGGGGGAAATCCTCGGTTGAGGAAAAAGGAGGTCATATCAGAAGCACCGTCATGGAAGGTAGCATCATCAGAGCAGGTGCGTCGGAGACGGAGAAACTGGGAGAATGGAATAGAGTCCTTACAGGAGGTAGGGTGTGAAGTAGTGTAGTCGAGGTAGCTGTGGGAGTCGGTGTGCTTATAATGGATATTAGTAGACAACCTATCCCCAGAGATGGAGACAGAGAAGTCGAGGAAGGGAAGGGAAGTGTCAGAGATGGACCATGTAAAGGTGAGAGAAGGGTGGAAATTGGAAGCAAAGTTGATAAAGTTTTCCAGTTCGGGCGGGAGCAGGAAACGGCACCGATACAGTCATCAATGTACCGGAAAAAGAGTTGGGGGAGGGGGCCTGAGTAGGACTGGAACAAAGAATGCTCGACATATCCCACAAAAAGACAAGCATAACTAGCGACACCTTTTACTTGAAGGAAGTGCGTGGAGTTGAAGGAGAAGTTGTTCAATGTGAGAACAAGTTCAGCCAGGCGGAGGAGGGTGGTGGTGGATGGGGACTGGTTGGGCCTCTGTTCAAGGAAGAAGCGGAGAGCCCTCAAAACATCCTGGTGGGGGATGGAGGTGTAGAGCGATTGAACGTCCATAGTGAAGAGGAGGCGGTTGGGACCAGGAAACTGGAAATTGTCAAAATGACGTAGGGCGCCAGAAGAGTCACGGATGTAGGTGGGAAGAGACTGGACCAGCGGAGAAAAGATAGAGTCTAGATAGGAAGAAATAAGTTCAGTGGGGCAGGAGCAGGCTGACACAATGGGTCTGCCGGGACAGTCCCGTTTGTGGATTTTGGGAAGGAGGTAGAAGCGGGCTGTCCGGGGTTGTGGGACCATGACCCCACCACCGAACAGCAAGCTACCGTCCAAAGGACTGTCACTGACCTCATCTCCTCTGGAGATCTTCCCTCTACAGCTTCCAACCTCATAGTCCACTGATTGGAGTCATACCTAGCACAAATGAAGATGGATGTGATTGTTGGAGGCCAATCATCTCAGCCCCAATATTGCTGCAGGAGTTCCTCATGGCAGTGTCCTAGGCCCAATAATTTTCAGCAGATTCTTCAGTGACCTCTCCATCATAAGGTCAGAAGTGGTGATGTTTTCGGATTATTGCACAGTGTTCAGTACCATTCACTCTCCTCAGATACTGAAGCAGTCCCTGCCCTGGACAACATTCAGGCTTGGGCTGATAAGTGACAAGTAACATTCACCCCACACAAATGCCAGGCAATGACAATCTCCAGAAGACAGAATCTAACCATCTCCCCTTGACTTTCAATGGGATTACCATTACTGAATCTCGCACCATCAACGTCCTGCGGGTCATCATTGACCAGAAACTTAACTGGACTGAATACTGTGGCTATAAGAGCAGGCCAGAGGCTGGGTATTCTGGGCAAGTAACTCATCTCCTGACTCCCCAAATCCTTTCCACCATCTACAAGGCACAAGTCAGGAATGTGATGGAATACTCTCCACTTGCCTGGCTGGGTGCAGCTCCAACAACACTCAAGAAACTTGACACCATCCAGGATGAAGCAGCCGACTTGACTGGCACCCATCCACCACCTCAAGCATTCACTCCACCTGCAGCAGCAGTGTGTATAATCTACAAGATGTGCTGCTGCAACTTGCCAAAGCTCCTTTGACAGCATCTTCCAAACTCATGACTTCTACCACCTGGCGCATGGGAACACCACCACCTGCTAGTTCACCTCCAAGTCACACAACATCCTGACTTGGAACTATATTGCTGTTCTTTCACTGTCACTGGGTCAAAAACATATAACTCACTTCCTAACAGCTCTATAGGTGTATCAACTCCACATGGACTGTGGTGGCTCACCGTGACCTTCTGAAGGGCAATTAGGGATGGGCAGTAAATGCTGGTCTTGTGACACAAATGGATGAAGAAAGGTGCCAAACACGGCATATCGTGAAGTTGCCAGTTTCCAAATTGGCACCTGACATGCTTCCAGGAAAGACCAGGCATGGGAGATGTGGACCTGAAAATGGTTCCCCCAGCATTGAGTTTACTCCCAAAAAGGGGTTTAACAATATTGAGTTTCTCTTTAATACAGGTAATCTTGGATTATAGGATGAAAGGGAAAGCATATGAGATATTTTAATCAGCCATGTTCTGGCTGCTGGGTAGGTGATCAATGAAAATAAATCAGTAATTATAGAACTATACAATGTTCGGAGACTGAAAGTAGAGAAGGAAATATGAACATTAGATGGTAATTACAAGAAGGTAAGGTAAAAAGATATGGTGCCCCTATGGTTACAAAAGGTATCAGTAGTGCAAGGTGTGATCGTCCATTTTCTATTGCAGCTGCACAAACTGTGTCTCCCTAACTTGAGATCCATCCAGTTGGCAAATTTCTTGCTCAGCCAGATCCAGCATCCTGGAACTAGGAACTAAAACAAAGCAAAACTCAAAGAAACGTTCCAGCATTAAAAATCACACTGAATACAAATTTGAAAATTGTCTGAGTCCTGAGGCAGAGAAGTAGTTTGAACTTTTCTCATATCCTGAAATATTGGACATTTCTGACCAGAAAGTGTAGACTCTTCCTTCCCAGTGGAGGAACAAGGTATGTCACTAGTGCATCAAGAAGCTATTAGTTGCTCCATCTGGCCTACCTTAGGTAGAAAGGGTATGTCTCACAGCTATTGTTTTTCCAGCATCTGATCAGTCAACCTTGAAATTGCCTTTATGTTATCTGCAGGAAGCAGCTAAACATACAAGGCATGTGATTTCACCTTCAAGTGTTCATCTAGCCAGTAGTTTTAAAAGCATAAATCAATTTATTCGGTCCTGTTCCCATCCCCAAGAATTTATTCAAGATGAGCTGTAGATGGCTTTGTTCCTTTTACTGCCCCTTTCTACTAGAACAAAACATCTTATTCTCCAAATAAGCACAAGAAGCCTATTTCAGCCTCTTTACTACAGCCTATCCTATTCAGCTGATCATCTCCTCCTCAGTTCAGGCATGTGTTCACACATCCTCAGGACAGATGAGCTCTACCCCTTTGCCTTAGGGCTGATCCCTTGGAAGATTTGTAGTCTCCTTCTTAGGGGAGAGACTGGGTAACTGTCTGGATTTGGCACCCTTGGTGGGTTATGAAAGCCACCCTCAAAGGCACTCCACTCTCCATCTCCTCACTCTGCAGGGTTGCTACCCATTGTAGATGGTCTTATACCTCTGTGAGAGCTGGGTACATGGTGATGGGGCTATCAGAGATTGGCAGTGCTCTGTCAATGAGCAAATTCTGTTCATTACACAATCTGTTCCTAGTTTGGATTATGCTATTGCATCTATTTTTTCCAGTTCAAATCAGCAATTGATTACCATGAGTGCTGAATGAAGCTTGAGAAATTCATTCATTGGATTAACTCCACTGACTTCATGCTTTGTCGGCACGGCATGTCCTGAAGGAAAAGGAAATGGAAGGGAAAAATTAGGAAGATATTAAGGAGGATGATGATACGAACATACAAATACAAACATATGAATTAGGAGCAGAAGTTGGCCATTCAGCACCTCAAGCCTGCTCCGCCATTTAATAAGATCATGGCAGATCTGTTTGTGTCTCGAATTCCACACTCCCATCTACCCCCAATAATCTTTGATTCCCTTGCCTAACAAGAATCTATCTACCTCCGCCTTAAAAGTATTCAATGACCCCGCCTCCACCACCTTCTGAGGCACAGAGTTCCAAAGTTGCACAACCTTCTGCGAAAAAAAAATTCTCCTCATCTCTGTTCTAAAATGGCAACCCCTAATTTTAAAAGAGTGCCCCCTAGTTCTGGACTCACCCAGAAGAGGAAACATCCATTCCACATTCACCTTGTCAAGACCGTTCAGGATCTTATATACTTCAATCAATTCTTCCCTTACTCTTCTAAACTCCAGTGAAAACAAGCCCAGTCTGTCCAACCTTTCCTCGTAAGACAGTCCGCTCATTCCAGGTATCAATTTAGTAAACCACCTCTGAACCACTTCCAATGCATTTACATCCTTCCTTAAATAAGGAGACCAAAACTGCACACAGTATTCGAGATGTGTTCTCACCAATGCCCTGTATAACTAAGCATAACATCCTAACTTTTATTTTCAATTCCTTTCGTAATAAAGGATAGTATTCCATTAGCCTTCTTTATTACTTGCTGTACCTGCATACTAACCTTTTGTGACTCATGCACTAGAACACCTAGATCCCGCTGCACCTCGGAATTCTGCAGTCGTTTGCCATTTAAGTAATACTCTGCTTTTTTATTCTTCCTGCCAAAGTGAACAACTTCACATTTTCCCACATTATACTCCATCTGCCAGATTTTTGCCCACTCATTCAACCTATCTATATCTGTCTGCAATCCCCTTATGTCCTCTTCACAACATACTTTCCTACCTATCTTTGTGTCATTTGCAAATTTAGCTACCCAAGCCATCGCTCCCCTCATCGAAGTCATTGATATAAATTGTAGAAAGTTGAGGCCCCAGCACAGACCCCTGCGGGGCTCCACTTGTCACATCCTGCCAATCAGAAAAGGACCCATTTATGCATACTTTCTGTTTTCTGCCAGCCAGCCAGCCAATATTCTATCCATGCTAATGTGTTATCTCCTACATTATGAGCTCCAACTTTGCGCAATAACGTTTTATGTGGCACTTTGTCAGATGCCTTCTGGAAATCCAAGTACAGCACGTCAACAGGGTCCTCTTTATCCACAGCGCATGTTACTCCTTCAAAGAACTCCAATAAATTGGTTAAACATGATTTCCCTTTCACAAAACCATGCTGACTATTACCTGACTATTACTCAATTACCTTGAGTTTTTCTTAGTGCCCAACTATAGCCTCCTTAATGATCGATTCTAACACCTTCCCCATGACAGATGTCAAGCTAACTGGCCTATAGTTACCTGTTTTCTGCCTCCTCCCCCTTTTTGAATAGAGGGGTTATATTTGCTACTTTCCAGTCTGATGGAACCTTTCCAGAATCCAGCAAATTTTGAAAAATTAACACCAACTCCATTAGCCACCTCTCTTAAGACCCTAGGATGAAGCCCATCAGGACCCGGGAACTTGTCAGCCTGCAGCTCCATCAATTTGCTCAGTACCGTTTCCCTGGTGATTGTAATTTCAACAAGTTCCTCTCTTCCTTCCACCTCCTGATTTACAGCTATTACTGGAATAATTTTTGTATCCTCTACAGTGAAGACAGAAGCAAAATGTTTGTTCATTTCATCCGCCATTTCCCAGTTATCTATTAATTCCCCATTGTCACTCTCTAGAGAACCAACACTCATTTTACTTACTCTTTTCCTTTGTAAATACCTGTAGAAACTTTTGCTATCTGTTTTTATATTTCTAGCTAGCTTCCTCTCATACTCTAATTTCTTTCTCCTGATTAGCCTTTTAGTCATTCTCTGCTGCTCTTTATAATCTGAGCAATCATCTGACCTGCCACTCATCTTTGCGCAATTATATGCTTTTTCCTTGAGTTTGATGCTTTCCTTAACTTCTTTAGTTAATCACGGATGGTGGGTCCTCCCCTTAGAATTTTTCTTTACGGTAGGAATATATTTATTGTGAGTATTCTGAAGTATCCCCTTAAATGTCTGCCACTGCTTCTCTATTGATCCACCTCCTGATAATCAGGGTACGCATGCCATTCACACTACAGAAACTATTGCTAGGTTTACAAAGGCATTTAACGCTTGTCGATCAAGAGGAGTCTTTCAGATACCATACTGGCCACAGCCTGTCACACTTAACAGGTTTCTCATGTCCTTATCCCTTTGTTAAATGTTACAGGACTGGGATTGGGTGTAAGGAAGATTATGGCAGCCATCCTTCGGATAGAAATGTGCAGTATACACCCAGGAATTAACAGATTCTCTGGATCAGATTCCAGCAGTAGACTCTGCAGCAACTATCCTTCATTATGGAAAGGTACTTACCCAAGAGTTAGATACCTCAACTGCCTGAGTGAGAGCCAGAATGTATAGACATCCTGGGGCATGAGATTTATGAGCATAAAGTTCTTCAAGCAGGTCTGGCTTATCATCAGGTTTGGTTCAGAGGAATGAAACTGTCTTCAGTGGCTAGGTCTAGCTAAGTTTTAGGAAGCATTTCATGCCCTTTAATGTCGCCCAGCATGCTGCAGTACTGCAGTGTGGGTCCTTGACTCGGTAGCTACTTCATAGAATTTTGTTGCATTATATAGCTGGTTAATCTTTTGCTATCCAGCCTAGGAAATGAATTCAGCTTCCAAATGACAGAAGGATGCTTTTGGGAGCAGGTGGAAAGTTGTTGGAATCCTTTGAATTTCATTTCTGTGATAGATATGATGCAAAGGAGTTGCACTATTGTTGATGTTGGCCAAGATCACAACCAACTCCATTAAGGGGAGATTTAACAGAAGTGCTCAAAATCATGAATGGCTTTAATAGAGTAATAAGGAGAAGCTTTTTCCAGTGACGGAAGGGTCAAGAACCAGAGGACACGGATTTAAATTATTTGGCAAAAGAACTAGAGGTGACGTGAGGAAAACTATACAACAGGCTGTTTGATCCGGAATACATTGTGTGAAAGGATCTTGGAAGAAGATTCAATAATAACTTTCAAAAGGAAATTGAATACATACTTGAGAAGAAAAAGTTTACAGGGCTATTGGAAAAGAGCAGGGGAGTTAGTCTAATTGGATAGCTCTTTCAAAAAGCCAGCACAGGCTCGTTGAGTCGAATGGCCTCCTTTTGTGCCGTATCATGTTATGATTCTATGATGGCCCTTTTGAGGAATGCAAGGGCTTTGAGTACTCCGTCCCAGCTCTCTCAGGTCAGGTATTTGATCTATGTATTGCAACATAGCTCAGTTTGTAAATTGAGTTCATAAGCAGTTGCCCATCATTGACTCGATGGAATAAAAACAAGAAATGCTGGAATCACTCAGCAGGTCTGGCAGCATCAGTGGAAAGAGAAGCAGAGTTAACGTTTCGGGTCAGTGACCCTTCATCGGAACTGACAAATATTAGAAAAGTCACAAGTTATAAGCAAGTGAGGTGGGGGTGGGGCAAGAGATAACAAAGGAGGTCTAGATTGGACCAGGCCACATAGCTGACCAAAAGGTCATGGAGCAAAGGCAAACAATATGTTAATGGTGTGTTGAAAGACAAAGCATTAGTACAGATTAGGTGTAAATACACTGAATATTGAACAGCAGCAAGTGCAAACATGAAAAAAAACAGTGGGTAAGCAGTGGGACTCTATGGAGCCCACTATTGAACCTTAATTATTTTTTGTCAGTACAGGGAGAAATTATTAGATCTTAGATCCGACCAACAGTATCCTTTTAATTTCAAGTATACTGTCTTACTTTTTCGTGAATTGTTTGCTCACGTTCCAAAATAAGTAGGATGCTAAATTGAGGGGCCATCAGTCATATATCTCCCACCCCTAAGCAGGGGATGACAGGGTCTTACCAATAAAAAGAAAAAATTCTACAACTGCTGGAAATCTGAAACAGAAAATACAGGAAATACTCAGCAAGTCAGTCAGTATGTCTTGATAGAAGTACTTTATTTTGAACAAAATTTGGCATTCAATCCATCCTGCGTCTCAGAAACTGAAGGAAATGTTTTATCATTTAGGTAGATGGCAAACAGATCCCATCACTATGGAGATGGAAGTCATTCCCAAAAGTAACAGAAAAACTTTGATGTTCCCGGTAGGGTTCACTCTTGGGCAACAGAAGGAAAGCTTATTCATTATCCATTGTATTAATTCAATTTTCTCTTCAATTACCTGTACTCAGGTACTGCTGTACACAACAACTGTCTGTGAGACAGCCATTCATATTGGATAAGAATTAATTATCTTACTACTTAAGCCCTTAGAATGCATTGAGCTGAAAATCTCCTGGTGTCCACAGAAGAAAACATTTCTGGCAGGGTGAGGGTTAACTTGAACATTTTGAAGCACTGCTTTGTGTGCAATCTATGTATTTGCATTCAGACTATACAAATTTTGGGAAATATAGTTAATAGATATAATATACTGTTCTAGAATAAATAGTATCATTTCTTTAGACAGCTGGCATCCCATAAGCCAGAACAGCTCAGCCATACTCTCCACTTAGATATTCTTCACACATGGTGTGCAGTGTTAATTTTCTAATTCCATATGAGGAAATAGATTATAAAGCATATTTGTCTAAATACAAATGAAGTCACATCATCAATATACGGTTGGCTGCATTTTAGTATTTAATTTAATTCATCTAAAAAGCCTAACATTTAGAAGAATTATATTTATATAGAATAACCAGATTATGACACAGCTGGCTTCTGAGTCACGTGAAACCCCATTCGTTCTTGGCTGTGATCATTCTGGAGATTAACATACATGAAGTATGGGTGGTACAGTGGTGCAGTGGTTAGCACCGCAGCCTCACAGCTCCAGGGATCCGGGTTCAATTCTGGGTACTGCCTGTGCGGAGTTTGCAAGTTCTCCCTGTGAACGCATGGGTTTTCGCCGGGTGCTCCGGTTTCCTCCCACCGCCAAAGACTTGCAGGTGATAGGTAAATTGGCCATTGTAAATTGCCCCTAGTGTAGGTAGGTGGTAGGGAATATGGGATTACTGTAGGGTTAGTATAAATGGGTGGTTGTTGGTCGGCACAGACTCGGTGGGCCGAAGGGCCTGTTTCAGTGCTGTATCTCTAAATAAATAAATAAATAAAATAAAAATAAAGTATCAGCTCATTGCTATTCCTTTGTATGCAGTTTCTCATTTGCACTCAGTGGATGTCATCCACCCACATGCTTCATGTAAGTGGTTACTAGTGATTGTGAGTACAGTATTAGGAATGAACAATCTCCCCCAACGCTTATATGAATTATAGTTATAAGCCTACACCAACATGACAGGCATTTTTTATTTGCTTTACCCAAGTAATACTGTGAATTCCAAAATATTGCATGTTTTCATGTTTGTCTCTTTACATTATTAAGCTCAAAGAGTTTACATAAAATTATTTTACAGTTGTTTTCAAAAATGCTACTTAAAGGATGAACTGATAGGACTAAATTTTACCGCGGAATTTGAGACCCTAATGTTGGGACGAAAGGGGGGTCCCGAGCCCGCATTTGCTGGCACCAGCACCGACTCGGGGATATTTCCAGAGGTGGCCTCATAATTGGTTGCCTCCAGGCCCACTGTACAATGGACGGCGGGCAGGCTCCTGAAGCCTCAGCAGCTGCACTGGGAAAGATGGACATTGCTGAGACAGCTAGGAGACCTCGGTGGTGCCTCAAAATGGAAATGCCCTCAGAGAGATAAATATAACTTAAAATTCTGGATGGCAGAGGGCAGAAGGCCCTGCCGATTGGAGGGGAAAACCCCTCTGGGGAGATCGTTGGGGCTACGGGGGCTGCCATTTAGCTCTGATGGCACCCTCCCCCCCCCCCCCCCCACCACCAGCCTGTCGCAGGGAGGCTGCCTCCATGAAGCTGGTGGCCTCCTCACGTGGCAGTGGGGCCCTCTGCCAGCAAAATGCCCAAAAAAACGAAAAATGGCCCATAATTGGCAAATCGACTGCCCACCTCCATGGAGCGGGCAGCTGATCAGCAATCCTGCCTGCTGCTGGGAAGCTTCCCTGGTGGTGGGACTACATTGGGGAGCAGTCCAAACGTGACTCCCTGCTATTTTACCAGTCTCCCAGCCTCCGTTCCCGAGCCATGGGGCTGGTAAAATTCTGCCCATTGTGTCAGTGTGAGGCCTTGAGAATTTTCTTCTGAAATTTCAACGTTGAAAGGTTGCAAACCAGCCTTTTATAAGTGACGTCTGAAATCTGCATCAAAAGTACTTGTCTTACTTCAGTTATGGATACAGGAAGAAAATAATTTGCATTAATATAACACTTTTCTCATCATCAAGATGTCCCAAAGCACTTTGCAGCTAATGAATTATTTATAAAGTGTAGTCACTGTTACTTTGTCATCAAATGTGGCAGCAAGTTTGTATACCACAAGGTCCCATTAACAGCAAAGGAGAGAAATTACCAATTAATCTACATTGGTTGAGAAATGAATGTTGGTTAGGGTACTAGGAGAATCTCCTGTTTTTTTTTAAATAGTATGGGATCTTTTGCATCCACCAAAGGAGACAAAGAGTTTAACATCTCTTTCAAAAGACAGCACACCCAACAATATAACCTTCCCTCTGTGCTGTATGAAGGACTGCCTATACTATGTGCTCAATTCCTGGACTGGGACTTGTACCCGCAACCTTTCTGACTCAAGAATGCGATCACTGAGTTGAGCTCATGCTCTGCTAAAATTGCATATCTGAATATTTTAAAAATGCTTAGCCCTTCAATTAAGAGTTGCTAATTTAAAAATTTGCAATTGCATTTAAAAATAAGCTTCTAATGTTTCATTTTGATTTTTAGAAAGTGGGAACGCAAATCTGAGGTGCAAAACAGATGCATGAGAGAGTACAAATTAATGTGAAAGAATGTGAGAAACCTTGAAATAAATGGAACTGCACGGCTCTCGGGAGGTGATATGATCATTCTTAATAAGGAAGCAATCAAGAAACCTGAGCAACATAAAATGGAAAGAGAGAGAAAAGTACACTCCTTCCTTTCACACCTCACTGTGTCTTCTTGGTAGTCCCAGTGTTTTGTAATACTTTACAGGATGAACTCCTTTCAGACCTGGTTTACTGACCTGCACTCTGTTATTTTCAGAAGCGCTTGCCTCACTGTCCTGTACCTCAATCTGTAAAATTTTCAATTCCAATAAACTAACTGGCAGAGATTTGACAAATATGAATTTTTTACTGAAAATATAGACAGCTGGAGTCATTTTACCTGTGCAGATGTTTTTCAGTGATAGTTCATGATAACATGCATCCTACCTTGCTTTGAGGTGACATTAGTATTTTTGTAGTGGATTACTGAGCTCATTGGCAAGAAATGCTAAACTGTTAACCAGTTTGTGTCTTGAAAATAAATGTGATGTGTTTCACATCATGCAGTACAGTTGAGAGGTGTTAATCTAGAATGGATTTGTTGTGCTTGTTGCTATGGCAGTGACACTGAGAACTTTGAAGTTCACAATCAGTGATATTGAACGGAGCTGAAGTCTTCAGATTGAAGAGGGCTGTTTTAGTCTGTGAATCCTCATCCAGCTGCTGCCAGATAAGTATTTGTCAAGTTAATCTTACAGTAAAATAAATTAATTTACTGGCACACTTGTAGAAAAAAAATGATTATGACCGCCTCCTTATCAAAATGCACATTTGAATTGAAACTATTTAAATTACAGAATCACAGAATTGTTACGGTGCAGAAGGAGTTCATTCGACCAAACGTGTCTGCACTGGCTCTCCAAATGAGTAATTCACCCAATGCCATTCCCCCGCCTTCTCCCCATAACCCTGCACATTCTTCTTTTTCAGATAACAGTCTAATTTCCTTTTGAATGCCTCAATTGAACCTGCCTCCATCACACTGTCAGGCAGTGCATTCCAGATCCTAACCACTCGCTGTGTGAAGAAGTTTTTCCTCATGTCGCTTTTGCTTCTTTTGCCAATCACTTTAAATCTGTGCCTTCTCGTTTTCCATCCTTTCACGAGTGGGAACAGTTTTTTCCCTATCTACTCTGCCCAAACCCCTCATGATTTTGAATATCTCTATCAAATCTCCTCTCAGTCTTCTCTTCTCCAAGGAAAACAGTCCTAACTTCTCCAATCTATCTTCATGCCTGAAGTTCCTCACCCCTGGAACCATTCACATGAATCTTCTCTGCACTCTCTCCAATGCCTTCACATCTTTCCTAAAGTGCAGCACCCAGAACTGGACACAATACTCCAGCTAAGACCAAACTAGTGTCTTATGCAAATTCAACATAACCTCTGTGCTCTTGTACTCTGTGCAAGAGTATTAATAAAGCCCAGGATGCTGTATTCTTTATTAGCTGCTCTCTCAACCTGTCCTGACACCTTCAGTGACTTATGAACATATACACCTAGGTCCCACTGCTCCTGCACTCCCTTTAGAATTGTACCCTTTATTCTATATTTTCTCTCCATGTTCTTCCTACCAAAATGAATCACTTCACATTTCTCCACATTGAACTTCAGCTGCCACTTGTCTGCCCATTCCACTAACTTGTCTATGTCCTTTTGAAGTTCTACACTATCTTCCTCACAGTTCACAATTGTTCCAAGTTTCACATCATCTGCAAATTTTGAAATTGTGCCCTGTACACCAAGGTCTAGGTCATTAATATATATCAGGAAAAGCAAGGGTCCCAACACTGACCCCGGGGAACTCCACTACAAACCTTCCTCCAGCCTGAAAAACATCCATTAACCACTACTCTCTGTTTCCTGTCACTCAGCCAATTTCGCATCCATGTTGCTCCTGTCCCTTTTATTCCATGAGCTATAAGTTTGTTGTGTGGCACTGTCTTTTGAAAGTCCATGTACACCACATCAACAATATTGCCCGCATCAACCCTCTCTGTTACCTCTTCAATTAACTCCAGCAAGTTAGTTAAACATGATTTTCTCTTAACGAATTCGTGCTGGCTTTCCTTAATTTACCCGCATTTGTCCACATGAATATTAATTTGGTCCTGAGTTATTGGCTGGGATTTTCCGAGAGGGTGGAAGCCCCGCCCACCGGCTTAAAAGTTGGGGGCCTGGGGCCACGCAGAGATTTTACGTGGCCCAGGCCCTTAATTGGCCTCTGGCGTACTTCCGCCCCTCTGAGGCAGGAGGTCCCGCCTCCAAGAGCTGCCAGCCAATCAGGGGGCCGGCAGCTCCTCAGTCACAGCAGCGTCACTGGGAGTGGTGGCCACTGCTGGGACTGCACCCAGACACTGGCTCCGAGAAAGGTTAGTGGGGTTTAGGTCGTCGGCGAGGGGGGTGGGGGTCAGTCAGGAGGGCGGCAGAAGCTGTTCTTTAACCTTAGTCGCCTCCGTGCCAAAACTAAACTGACCACCATAGACATTCATGATCTACAGTTTGCAGATGACTGCAGTGTTGTTGCCCACTCTGCGCCAGATTTGCAAGGCACTCTCGATCTCTTCAATTCTGCTTACAAGAGATTCGACCTGTCCTTGAATGTTGCCAAAACAAAACTCATATATCAATCCACACCTGGTCAGCCAATTATTCATCTCCCATATATGTTGAAGGACAGACTTTGGGATATGTTGAGCACTTCCCTTACCTTGGCAGCCGTCTCTTTCAAAAGGCCAACATTGACGAGGAGATCCAATACCGGATCAGCTGTGCCAGCTCAGACTTCTACAAATTACGGCAGCGAGGGTTCGACAACAAAGACTTCCGCAAGTCAACAAAAGTCCGAGTGTTCAGAGCAGTTGTTGTCACCACACTCCTGTATTGCAGTGACACCTGGACTGTGTATCAGCGACAGATAGGAGAGGTAGAGAAATTCCATCAGCAATGCCTCCACCGCATCCTCAGGATTCAGTGGGAGGATCGTTGAACAAACACTATTGTCCTTCTTGAAACCAGCTCCATAAGCATTCAGGCAAAACTCCTGCAAAACCAACTTCGATGGACTGGACACTGTGTCTGGATGGCTGAAAACCGTCTCCCCCGCCAGGTCCCGTTTTCTCAACTCTCAAATGGCCGGAACTCCAGGGGAGGCAAAGAAAACGCTTCAAAGACACTCTGAAGCTCTCTTTGAAGCGGAGAAGTATTGACATTGATGATTGGGGGGAGCTTCCTACCAATCGTTCAAAATGGCGACAACTTGTCCATCAAGCTGCATCATGCTTTGAATCCAGACTCCCTAATGATGAGGCAGAGCGACAGCAGAGAAGGAAAGAAAAGGAAGCAAATCCTGCACTCTGGATCCCACTACCTCTTGGGACATCCTGCCCCATGTGTCCAAAGATCTGCGGGTCGAGAAACCGCCTGCTCTGTCACCTGTAGACCCATGGCAGAAATTACTGACCTTGAGTAGACGTCATCCTCGAATTGAGGGACAGCTGATGGCGATGACGACTGGAAATAATCCAGAGATTACTACTTTTGAGGTCCTGCTTGCTCATTGTTTACTTAGCTCACTAAACTCCTTCTGCAGACTCACCCCTCTTCCTATCTATGTCGTTGGTACCAATGTGGACCATGACTGCTGGCTGTTCACCCTTCCCCCTCAGGGTGCTGTGCAGCCATTCATTGACATCCTTGACCCTGGCACCAGGGAGGCAACACACCATCCTGGATTTATGTCTGCAGCCACTGAAATGCCTGTCTGTTCCCTTGACTATCGAATCTCCTATCACTATCACTCTTCCAGTCTTCCTTGTGCCCCCCTGAGCAGCTGAGCCACCCGTGGTGCCATGGCCTTGGCTCTGGCTACACTCCCCAGATGATCCATCATTTTCCTCAGTATTCAGAACTGAATACCTGTTGGAGAGTGAGACAGACTCAGAGGTCTCCTGCATCACCTGCTTGTTTCTTCTTGGCTGTCTGGCGGTCACCCATTCACACTCTGCCAGCATACTCTTAAGCTGCGGGATGAACACATCTATAAACATGCCATCCACGAAGCTTTCAACTTCACGGATGCACCACAGTTACCCCAGCTGTTGCTGAAGTTCTGAAACTCAGAGCTGAAGCTGCTGCAACTAACGACACTTCCTGCACATATGGTTATCCAGGACACAAGAAGCATCCTGCAGTTCCCACATAGCACAGGATGTGCACTCCAGAGATTGGAACAGCCCTGTCTTCCCTTTATCTGTTAGTTAATAACCTTGTTAATGCTAATAAACCTTACTACTGCTAATAAACCTTTACCAATACTAATAAACCTTCCTATTGTTAATAAACCTTACTAATGCTAATAAACCTTACTGATTATTAATATTGATAAACTCTACTAATACTTAATGCACCTTATGAGTAGTAATAAACCTTACTTTTGATAAAAAGATAGGAATCACCAAGTAATTCCATATTTTAGATCAGATAAATAGGAAATACTCACCAGCCAACTACCTACCTGCTTCCCTGTGATGTCACAACTAAATTTTTCTTTCCGAACGTGGACTCTAAAACTACAGACTGGCAGTGGCGATGGCAGCAGCTAGCCTCTCTCCACTCCTGCTGTTTCATGCCAGTCTCATAGTGCACTCTCACTCTCTCCTGGACTCTTTATGCCTCTCTCTGTTCCCGCTATTTCCCGCCGGTCTCATCGTGAACTCTCGCTCTCGCCCGGGCTCTTTATACCCAGCTCCGCTCTCGCTGTTTCCCGCCAGTCTCATAGAGAACTTTTGCTCTCTCTCCCAGGCTCTAGATGTCCTGCTGTGCTCCTGCTGTCTCCTGCCACTGTCAGTGAACTCTCTCTCTCTCTCCTGGGCTATTTATGCCCCGCTCTGTTCTCACTGTTTCCCGTCGCTGTCAGTGAACTCTCTCGCTTCCTCTCTCTCTCTCTCTCTCTCCCGGGCTCTTTATGCCCCGCACTGCTTTCGCTGTTTCCCGCCACTCTCAGTGCATTAAATCAGGCAATAATTAAAATCTGTGAACTGAAAAGCTTTTTTCTGGTTAACTGGATATTAACTGTGCTGTGTTACCCTAAAGCTGCAAGTCACAACGTCCAGTTATATTAGTTTCAAAAATGACAACTCTAACAAGTGGAAATAAACCAATTCACCTCCCTTTCAGTTAATTCCTCTAACTCTAGTCCCAATACCATATATTTATCAACTAAATGGGTGGGCAGGTGGCTTCTTTTAAGGCTTTCCAATAATTACTTTTAATTTGGATATTAGGAGATATGCAGCAGTAGTTAATATCTCTCTGTGCCCGCAAAGGTTAAACCTGACCCACAGCAGAAGTCTGACATTTAGTTGTTGCTGGGTCTTCTGAGATTTATGGGGAAAACTATTGGTGAATCTTGGTGGTGAGGCTACAGCCAGATAAGCTTAGTTATCAGCAGTGAAGTCAATGTGCCATTCATTCTGATACGAATAAACATTGCCAGTCCCATACTGAGTTTCAGGAAGGTTTTCTGAATCGTCAGCTGTAACTTTGATGGAAGATCTGCAGAAATCCCAGAAAAATGGCATAAACATCATTTACACCAAAGTTATGCATCATGGTTGGGAGAACTCTAGTGAAAGTTTAACCCCACATTACAAATTTTTGATCAGACTCAGTCCTTTCCTCAGCTCTAACCTTCAACTTGCGTTTCTCAGCTGCAACTTGGTTTATCTGTATGTTACCAACACCACAATGATTATTGCTTATCAGAACTCTTACTCATTCTTTACCAAAATCTCAAAAACCGAGAACTGCTTACCTCCTGCAGTCACAGAATCATAGAATAGTTACAACACAGAAAGAGGCCGTTTGGCCGGTCGTGTCTTTGACGGCTCTCTTCAAGAGCAGCTCAACTAGTCCCACTCCCCCTGCCTTTTCCCTGTAGCCCTGCAAATTATTTTTATTTAGACAATCATTTAATTCCTCTTTGAAAGTCATGATAGAAACTGCCTCCGCCACACTCTCAGGCAGTGCATTCCAGATCCTAACCACTCACTGAGTAAAAAAGTTTTTCCTCATATCATCTTTGGTTCGTTTGCCATTCACCTTAAATCAGTGTCCTCTGGTTCTCGGCCCTTCGACCAATGAGAACAGTTTCTCCCTATCTACTCTGTCCAGACCCCAAATGATTTTGAACACCTCTATCAAATCTCCTCTTAACCTTCTCTTCTCTAAGGAGAACAACCCAGCTTCTCTAATCTATTCACATCACTGGAGTCCCTCATCCTTAGAACCATTCTCGTAAATCTTTTCTACACGCTCTCTAATACCTTCACATTCTTGTTAAATTGTGGTGCCCAGAATTGGACACAATACTCCAGTTGAGGTTGAGCCAGTGTTTTGTAAAGCTTCCCCATAACTTCCTTCCTTGTGTACTCTATGCTTCTGTTTAAAAAGCCCATTATTAACTGCTTTTTCAGCCTGCCCTGTCACCTTCAACGATTTCTGCACATATACCCTCAGGTCTCTCCGGTTCTGCACCCATTTTAGAATTGTAGCCTTTATTTTACAATAGCCTCTCCTCGTTCTTCCTATCAAAATGTATGACTTCACACCTCTCTGCATTAAATTTCATCTGCCACGTGTCTGCCCATTCCACCATCTGTCTATGTTTCTTGATGTCCATCTCTATCCTCCTCACAGTTCACAAAACTTCCAAGTTTTATGTCATCTGCAAATTTTGAAGTTGTGCCCTGTACACCCAAGTCTAGATCATTAATATAGATCAAGAAAAGCAGTGGTCTTAGAACCGACTGCTGGAGAACCCCACAGTATACCTTCCTCCAGTCCGAAAAACTACGGTACACCACTACTCTCTGTTTCCTGTCACTCAGCCAACTTCATATCCATGCTGCTACTGTCCCTTTTATTTCATGGGCTTTAACTTTGCTGACAAGCCTGTTATGTGGCACTTTATCAAATGCCTTTTGAAAGTCCATGTGCACCACATCAACCACATTACCCTAATCAACCCTCTCTGTTACTTCATCAAAAAACTCAATCAAGTTAGGTAAACACAATTTGCCTTTAAAAATTCATGCTGGCTTTCCCCTTAATTAATCCAAATTTGTCCAAGTGACTTAATTTTGTTTCAGATTATTGCCTAAAAGCTTTCCCATCACTGATGTTAAACTGACTGGCCTGTAGTTGCTGGGTTTATCCTTACGCCCTTTTTTGAACAAGGGTGTAACATTTGCAATTTTTCATTTCTCTGACACCACCCCTGTATCTTAGGAGGATTGGAAGGTAATGGCCAGTGCCTCTGCAATTTCCACCTTTACTTCCCTTGGTGTCCTTGGATCCTGGTGATAGGGTCCTGGTCAACTTCAAGTACAGCCAGCCTTTCTAATAATACCTCTTAATCAATTTTCTCCTTTTCTTTGGCAATCTCAACCTTGATGTCACTTAATTACGACATCCTAATTTATTTCTTCTTTCCTTGCACTTTTAACCTTATGCAGTGGCCATTGAGCCTTAACCTTTGTATTTGTTGAACAGAGATCTTACCAGTGGTATGGGCTGGTGTCCACACCTTCTTGGACATTTCCTGTCTTTTTTTAAAATTCATTCATGGGATGTGGGCGACGCTGGCCAGGCCAGCATTTATTGCCCATCCCGAATTGCCCTTGAGAAGGAGGTGGTGAGCTGCCTTCTTGAACCGCTGCAGTCCATGTGGGGTAGGTACACCCACAGTGCTGTTAGGAAGGGAGTTCCAGGATTTTGACCCAGCGACAGTGAAGGAACGGCGATATAGTTCCGCATGAGGATGGTGTGTGACTTGGAGGGGAACTTGCAGGTGGTGGTGTTCCCATGTATTTGCTGCCCTTGTCCTTCTAGTTGGTAGAGGTCGCAGGTTTGGAAGATGCTGTCTGAGGAGCCTTGGTGCATTGCTGCAGTGCATCTTGCAGATGGTACACATTGCTGCCACTGTGCGTCTGTGGTGGAGGGAGTGAATGTTTGTAGATGGGGTGCCAATCAAGCGGGCTGCTTCATCCTGGATGGTGTCGAGCTTCTTGAGTGTTGTTGGAGCTGCACCCATCCAGGTAAGTGGAGAGTATTCCATCACACTCCTGACTTGTGCCTTGTAGATGGTGGACAGACTTTGGGGAGTCATTAGGTGAGTTACTCGCCTCAGGATTTCAAGCCTCTGACCTGCTCTTGCAGCCACGGTATTTATATGGCTACTCCAGTTCATTTTCTGGTCAATGGTAGCCCCTAGGATGTTGATAGTGGGGGATTCAGCGATGGTAATGCTGTTGAATGTTAAGGGGAGATGGTTAGATTCTCTCTTGTTGGAGATGGTCATTGCCTGGCACTTGTGTGGCGCGAATGTTACTTGCCATTTATCAATTCAAGCCTGGATATTGTCCAGGTCTTGCTGCATTTCCACACAGACTGCTTCAGTATCTGAGGAGTCACGAATGGTGCTGAACATTGTGAAATCATCAGCGAACATCCCCACTTCTGACCTTATGATTGAAGGAAGGTCATTGATGAAGCAGCTGAAGATGGTTGGGCCTAGGACACTACCCTGAGGAACTCCTGCAGTGATGTCAGCTCAGATGATTGACCTCCAACAACCACAGCCATCTTCCTTTGCGCTAGGTATGACTCCAGCCAGCGGAGGGTTTTCCCCCTGATTCCCATTGCTAGAGCTCCTTGATGCCATACTCGGTCAAATGCTGCCTTGATGTCAAAGGCAGTCACTCTCACCTCACCTCTTGAGTTCAGCTCTTTTGTCCATGTTTGAACCAAAGCTGTAATGAGGTCAGGAGCTGAGTGGCCCTGGCGGAACCCAAACTTAGTGTCACTGAGCAGGTTATTGCTAAGCAAGTGCTGCTTGATGGCACTGTTGATGACACCTTCCATCACTTTACTGATGATTGAGAGTAGGCTAATGGGGCAGTAATTGGCTGGGTTGAACTTGTCCTGCTTTTTGTGTACAGGACATACCTGGGCAATTTTCCACATTGCAGGTTAGATGCCAGTGTTGTAGCTGTAATGGAACAGCTTGGCTATGGGTGCGGCAGGTTCTGGAGCACATGTCTTCAGTACTATTGCCGGAATATTGTCAGGGCTCATAGCTTTTGCAGTATCCAGTGCCTTCAGTTGTTTCTTGATATCACACGGAGTGAATCGAATTGGCTGAAGTCTGGCATCTGTGATGCTGGGGACTTCAGGAGGAGGCCGAGATGGATCATCAACTCAGTACTTTTGGCTGAAGATTGTTGCAAATGCTTCAGCCTTATCTTTCGCACTGATGTGCTGGGCTCCCCCATCATTGAGGTTGGGGATATTTGTGGAGCCACCTCCTCCAGTTTGTTGTTTAATTGTCCACCACCATTCACGGCTGGATGTGGCAGGACTGCAGAGCTTCGATCTGATCCGTTGGTTATGGGATCGCTTAGCTCTGTCTATCGCATGCTGCTTACGCAGTTTGGCACACAGATAGTCCTGTGTTGCAGCTTCACCAGGTTGACACCTCATTTTGACCTCAGTCTGACTTCCAAATATCAGCTCCTGCCTAGCTGCTTGGGGTGGGCATCCAGGAATGATAAGGTAGAGACTAGTCTTTCACTGTGAGTCTCTATGCTACCTTTTCCTGAGGATACTTTGCATTAAGAACAAGCATATTAGCAGGTTCAGATTCTCTTCACCACCTGTTCCTCATCTGTTTCATCAGTTGAGATGAGAAGATCAGTTGTCTGGAATTTCAGAACAGCTGCTTCGTTGACTGACTGGGAAACCCACCACTGAACCTCCAGAGGAGAAGATACTGTGCCCATCGGTGATGGGAAAGCTTTTAGGAACGATAATCCGGAACAAAATTAACAGTCACTTGGGCAAATGTGGATTAATTAAGGAAAGCCAGCACAGATTTGTTAAAGGCAAATTATGTTTACCTAACCTGATTGAGTTTTTTGATGAAATAACAGAGAGGGTTGATGAGGGCAATGCAGTTGTCCGTAATGTCAGTGCTCTTTTATATGTGGGTCAGATTAACATGAATGAGGTGATCACTGTTATGCCCTTCGGCATAAATAATATTTTATGTTGAATTGTTTCTTATGTGTGCTGTTATTATTGATTCGAGTGGCAAAAGGAAGTTGTATGGGTACTTGAGGGAAATAAGCTTGCAGGGCTACGGGGTTAGAGCGTGGGAATGGGACTGATTGGATTGTTCTACAGGGAGCTGACATGGACTGAATGGGATGAATGGCTTCCTTCTGTGCCATTGTGAGTGTATGTCCACCACCTTCAAGTCACCTCTTAGTCACCCACCATCCTTACTTGGATCTATATTGCTATTCTTTCACTATCGCTGGGTCAAAATTCTGGAACCCCCCTCCCTAACAACACTGTGTGTGTAATTCCATCACATGGAGTGCAGCAGTTCAAGAAGGTGGCTCAATACCCCCTTCTCAAAAGGCATTAGGGATGGGCAATAAATGCTGGCCTTCCCAGCAAAGCTGACATCCCAAGAATGAATAAAAACAATTTTTTTCGAAGATCTGTCAGAGTATGTTGTTACCTGTCTTAGGAAAAAGGCCTGTATTATGTATAAACTGGTTCTTGTATGTAGAATACCCATGGTTTTTGAAGCTTCTGTGACTTGAGTTTGCAAAGATATCCAAATAAATTGGATATTTGAAAGTAAGATGGAGATAGCTCATTGTAGCAATGGAGCATTATTATGCAGAATCAGCAACACTGTTTACTTGGTATTTCAGAATACAAGTAAAAGGTCTTTTGAGTTCTTTGCTGCAATGCCAACAAATGATTGTGAAAGTAGTAGAGCCAGAATATTACTTTGAAGTCACTTTCTGTTAGTTGCAGCCTGAGAGACTTGTCTTCCCCTAACAGCATTGAACATTTGGATAATTATTCGCTGTTTGGATAATTGACAAGGCACCGGTATTTATAAACTCTCCGAACATGTTACATTTGTTTTAATAACTGATTGCACTATCAGAAAAGTAAAACAGCTAATATGATTGGTTGTTGATATCTTCCTTACCTGTCACTTTCTAATAACCTACTGGCCACCATGTATAGAGAAACAAAGGTCATTTGCCTTTGGGAATGGTGAGGTCAGAGTGTTGTACCAGAGGACAGGCTAATTAGTGTTCTCCCTTTTCTTTTTAAAGATCCTTTCATTCTAGGATTCTGAATCATGGAACTGCACTTGATAGTTGTTTTCTGAGAAGAGAGGCAGGTAAACAGTTTCCTTCCTCAACCTACTTTGGGATCTTTTTTTTAAAAAAAAAGTCAATTTAATTTTGAAAGAAAACAAAATCTCCTGAGCACACAGAGCACAATTACAAACTGCTCATGACAGAAAAGCAGGTGGTTTGCCAAGCAAGGCAGATTGTAAAACACTCCAGGCAAATAGACCAGTTAGCAGAATTCGAATACAGATGGCAGATGGAATTTAATGTGGAAAAAGTGAAGTAAGTTGGGAATTTGGGAAGAAAAACAAGGAATGAGAATATACATTTGAAGAGAAAGAGGCTGAAGGGCTCGAATGAGCAGAGAGACCTCGGGTTTGAAATGTATTTGGGCAATTTTGACCTACCCACCCGATGGACATCAGGCAGGTCGGTTGCTATAGTTTCCCTGTTACTTACCTGCCTTGGAGCCACCGAAAGCTGACCCTTCCTGATTGTAACCTACTTAACTGATCAGGTGGCAAGGACACCCACCCAAAGACAGCAGGATCTTTTCTTACATTTTGACTCAATTTGAACCCAATGGCCTGAGTGAGAAACCACAGTGGCTTTCTTGCCGGGGGAGAAAAGGACCCAGAGCCAGAAGAGGCCTAAACGGATAGGTTTTTAATTTTTTTTTAACTTTTCTTGTGAGGCCAGGAGGAGCAGGAGCGCTCCACAAGATCCCAGCAGGAAAGCTTAGGTCTCCCCTTCCCAATTATGAGACTCCTACGGGATGCGCCAGCAGCCATTCCCACAAGCTGCTGTCAGCAGGCAACCTCCAGACTGGCAATTTTCTGATGCTTTCCACTGACTTCCTTTCCAGAATTTGGAGGACGTTGGCCAGCCATATTTTAATGAGGGCGGGAGTTAAAATACCCTAAGCCTCATAACTAGAGCAGTGGTGAGCAGCAGGTGAGTTCCTAACTCACAGCTCTACTCACATGCTTGAAACCAGCCTTGAGTTAAACGCAACTCTTGAAAATGTGAGTGCAGGTAGATAGAGCCATGAAGAATGCCAATGAATTTTAGGTTTTATAAAGAAGAGTATGAAATACAAGATCAAAGAGATCATGTTATATCTGCACAAAGCAATGGTTAGGTCAGAGTTAAGGGACTGTGTATAGTTCTGGGCATCCCATTATGGAAATCAAATAAAAATCATAGAGGGCATATAGTGATAGTCTCCAGGGATGAGGAGTTTTAGGAGAGGGACAATGGGGCCTTGGTTTATAGACATTGAATGTTTATCTCTAGTGCCATGAGGCTGTGGAGAAACAGTGAATAGATCATATAGCTAGGTCAAATACAAAATTAGAAATAAAATACTCTGCAAGACTTTGGTATGGCCATATGTAGAATATTGTCCCCTGTTTTGATTCCCTTACATGGTGGTGCTACAAATGGCCCACAGTTGTGCTACCAGAATTATATCAAAAAGTCATTCGTATAGGTTCAGGGAAGTGAGTCTTTTTCACTGAGAAATGTGAATTTTAGGAGGTTATGATTGAGTTCTTTAAAATGACGTGTTCAGCCGTGATCAGTATGAAACCACAGGTCAGAATGAGTAGCTTTTGGTATAGTAAAAGAAAGTCATTATGAAAATAAATTTCTGCTTGCATATGACTTGCAAAGCAATTTTATGGTCTCTTTTAAAGTCAAACTACGAAAGTGGCCATGGTTTTTGCCCCCCTCTATTCTGTGGAGAAGCTCTACATGTCTACTCATGACAGTCCAGCTCATGTACAGATAATTTATGCTATCAACACTGGAGCAGCAAAATCCAATCAGTTATGTGTATAGGAGTGACTTTGTGTGCAACCTTATTCGGCTTTCTCCTCTTCCAAAGGGCTGTTTGGTGTTGTGAGGCAGATACCACAAGTATAAATAATTGATGCAAACCTTCTGTTGATTTAAGTTGGTAAGCTAGGGCTAGAAAATCCACTTCTGCGCTTGTCATCCTGTGATTTTCCCTCCATTAAAATGAATGGATAGAAAATCATTAACTGGTGAATGCAGCAGCAAAGTTTGTTTGTATTAGATTTGTAATTTAGCAGCACCTTAATCTCCCTTGGATTGAAAGTGTAAGCAGGCTGTTAGAGGATTGCTTCCATTAGCCAGGCTTCAACCAAATCACAAAACTGCAGTTGAAGATCACAACAGTTTGTTCAATTGTGAGAACTTTCGTACTGAACTGCACTGACTTGGAATATTCCTGTTAAATGAAAGAATATAAGAGAACTTAGTAAAGTTTATCTTTCATTTCCATACTTCAACATTGCCTTTAAATGCCCTCTTGGAAAGCTAAAGCATAATAAGAATGGATGTGGGGATGTGACTGGAATCATGAGATGCTGTCCCCCAATGCACCAAGCAGCTCTTTCACCAGCCTGAGACTCAGCAATTAATACTGAGCATCTGCTTCCACTTTAAAACTTTACAAGATGGGAGCAATTATCAGCTATTTCCCTCTCCAATTAAAATCCAACTAACTACAACTGAAAACTGATGGTAAAGAAAATCATACATTGAATGTAATTATGCTGAAAATGACTGAATCGTATTAGTAACTTAAGTTTTCAATGATTTGCAGAAGTTCTCAAGGGCATGAAAAATTGAACAATTCCTGTGAGGTTTCAGATTCAATACCAAGACTTCTCTACAAAGTGACTCTTTGACCCTCAATAAACTTGTCATCATTATGAGCTGTCCAGCTGTGTTTTAGTAACACGGGGGCAGTATACTGACCATCAGTAATGTTCTTGTCGATTTACTACCATGTGATAAATGGCATGTAAGTCTTAAGGCTATTCTAGGCAATATTAGTGCCAGTTTGCAAACCCCAATGTCGATTTAATGCAGTAATAAGTTGTAGGTGGACAGGAGAGCATTTATTGGGAAGAGACAAATCTGATTAATTCCTGCTGCAAATCTCCTCACACACTGCCTTCTACTCAACTTGCATTCATTCCCTCCTCTTTGCCTTCCATATGCCTCCTAATCTATCACAATCTATCTCCATACACCTTGAGTTCTCCCTCACTCTGCTTTTCATGCATCTCCTATTCCCTCAAGGTCTGCCTTGCATACATCTTGTATTCCATTACACTCTGACTCCCCTATATCTCTTATTCCCTTACACTCCCATATTTTCCCTCTGTTTCCATGTACCATGTTGGACTGCTTTCCTGTTCTATTTTGTTTCACTACTTTAAACACAGACATCAGTTGTCAGAACCACAGAATCAGTTATTTGTCTTTAACAAGCTCATGTTACACAATCCAACATGAGTACTCAGTCAAAGCATACAACATCATTCCACATAATAATTATTGAGTTCATGATTCACTTTAAGCACTCAGGTACTACGCTTTACTACAGCAAACAGTGGTTTACTCAAAACACTTATACCAATTCTACCTTTTGATCTCTACACTCCATGCATACTAATGCTAAATTACAATACATTAATAGACACACAGTCAGACATCAGATAACACGGAACCAACAAGATAGACTTATGTTCATCTCAGTCTCATCCAATGATCCATTTATATAGTCCACCTAAGCTCTTCAATCACTTTATGACTATAAACTGTGACCCAAACAACATGTCCCAGACCCTTGAAACATGGATGAATGATCTTCCTTCAACTAGACCTGCACAAAGCATCCCTGTTCAGCAGAACTGAAAGCTCTTTTAACTCATCAGGCTGGAATTTGTTGTCCCGCCGCTGGGCAGATGCAGAAAATGGTGGCCCGTGTTGCTGTGCCACTGCAATTCTGCGGCAGGTGGCCATTTAGTATATCGATGACAGCCACTCCCCCGCCCAATCACATGGTGGGGGCAACATTGGCAATGCCATTCACGTCGTCATCCAATGCGGGAGCAGGTGCTGGTGCCATTTTTAAAAGGCTGCCAGCCCTGCAGACAGTTCAACAAAATGCAGAGTTGACCCCTTCCCTATACAAATAGTTCAGAGTTGACCCCTTCCCCACCTCAGTAGTGCCAGCTTTCCCTGGACAGTAAAGTGAAGGCGCCTGAGTGCCGCACGTTGTGTTGAAGATCAAGAACTGAAGGTAAGGTCGCTGCAGTTACATTTAAATTAATTGGAAGATCTAATCAGCATTTCGAAAGCAGGGTCCCGTCGCAGAGCGGCAGAGGGGCCACCACGGAGCTTCCCCGCCTCCGAGGGCCTGGCAATCCCAGCATCCGGTTCCATGGCGGCCGCTGCCCCTCCTCTATGGAACCCGGCGTTGGGCTGGGAACAAAATCCAGCCCATTGTGTGCGGATCCCACAAACAATGCGATTCATGGGTAATGTGAACACATATCCCCATATACCATACATTCACTCACCCACATTCTTTCCTGCACCACTTTCATTTCCTAAAGCTACTCGTGGATCTCGTGTTGTGCTCCTCACAGTGAGTCAGTGGTTACAGTGATGTGGAAAGCAGGTATTTGGCCACAATGCTGGTGCCGGCTCTAAGGAAGCCCCAAACTTAGAAAATAGTATGCGCTGTACTTCTGGCCACTTACCGGCTGGGCTGCACAGTGCCCTATTCTGCGATGGCCACTATTGCCATGCATACTGGAAGCTTTCAACGTCGGCACACTGTGACATCAGACAGCGGTTCCGGCTGATATGACTCACACTTTTGAAACTTGGATCGGGCAGGTCCATTGAACACTAATCACTCACATTTGAATATGTGTTCCGCTACACCAGGAAACCTTAGTTGCGCTATTTAAAGGGACAGACATTCAACTTGCAGATGAGGTACCTTTGATTTACTTCTGCCATTGAAAGTTTGTGGAAGTACTGTGAAATGTTTTTGGAGGTGTTATGGTTAGTTGCTGGATTTGAAGGCATTGTAGTGAGTTTGTGCATCCTCACAGGGAGGAAGAGGACCTGGTGACCTCGTCACACAAAGGCTGCAAAAGTATGGGGGCTGTGGTTGCAGGGTCTCTGGGTCTGTAACATGACAGACAAATGGAGCAGAGACTGCGGAGTGGGGAAGCTCTGCACACAGGGAGGAGGAGAAGGAGGATGCCTCTCCATAGAAAGCCACCATGGGTTTTCAGGGAGCACTTCACCTACCCCTCACCCAGGAGCATTGCCTGAGATTCACCAAGGAGGTGGTCGCAGAACTGTGCCACATCCTTTAACAGGACCTGAAACCTCACAGCAGGGCAGGACTATGCTGCCACTGGCAATCAAGGTCACCATCGTTCCAAACTTCTATGTGACTGGATCCTTCCAGCTGGGATAAGGGGACATAGTAAACATATCCCAGTACCTGTCCATCACTGCCTTTGGGAGGTAACCAGGACCTTGTGTGTGAGGAGAGGCGAATTCATCATTTTCTCTCTAAGCAGAGAAGCAGGATGCGCGGGCATATGGCTTTGCCAGAGTGTGGGATTCCCAATGGTACATGGAGCCATTGACTGCACGCACATGACTCTACGGACCCAAGATGTCAATGGAAAAAGGTATGGGAACCACAAAACGTTCCATGCTATTAATGTGCAGTTGGTGTGTGACCATGCTAAATGCCTGCTGTCTTGGCAGCAGCCATGATGCCTTCAACCTGAGACAGTCTGCATTCCCACTTTCTTCGTGCCACCATGAAGAACCAGAGGGTGGCTGCTCGAAGACAAGGGATACCCCCTGTACACATGGCTGATAACACCCCTCATTGCCTGACCACATGAGAACAATGGGCATACAATGAGAGCCATGCTGCCACCAGAAACATCGTGGAGCAGCCAATCAATATTCTGAAGTAATGGTTTCGCAGCCTAGACTGCTGAGGGAGCTTAACAGTCCTGTCTGGAGCATGTTTCCAATTCGTGATGGTCTACTGCGTCCTTCACAACATTGTCATTATGAGGGGGCTGCCATTGCCACCAGGCATCTGGAGGCCAGCTTGGTAGGAGAAGGAGAAGGAAGAAGAGGAGGCAAGGAAGAGGCATCCTGGATCCCTTCCCTCTGGACAGGCTGCATGTGAGTGCTTATTCAGACTTTGGTTCCCTGAGGATGTCATCCCTTCACCACCAGTGCTCCACTATTCCCTGCCTTCCCATCCATCTGCAATGTCCCATCACGGTGTCCTTAGCCAAAATCCTGCAATAAAAGCCACCAATAAAAACCTGGCCATAACATCTTTATCCAACAGCACATCCAATTATAAAAATAAAAATGAACTACTCACCCTTGTGCATTCCCTTAGTGCATGCCCTAATGCTCCTAGTACATGCTACCCCCAGTGGCTGCAGCACGGCTGGTGGAAGGCTGCTGACTTTCGCTGGGGGAGACTGCAGATAGTCTTGCAGGATGCACTCGAGCAGCTCTGACACGTGAAGGCCCAGCTTTGGACTGTACCACCTCAGCATGGGCGGCAGCAGTCTGGGCTGGCTGGCTGAGGGGCACCAGCTAGAACACTGGCAGAGTGACAGTGGGGAGCACGAATGCTGTCATCCTGAAAGAGGATAGCAGGTTCGTGCTCTGCAGTGCCACTGCCACTCCACTGGGTTTGTGCCTCAGCAATCATAGCAATCAGTTGGAGGACAAACGCTGTACTGCTGTGAGAGCCTGCATGCCCCTTTGAGCACTGAGATCTGCAGCCGTGATGGCAGCAATCTGAGCCTCCATGGCAGTAAGCATGGATCTCACCTCATCTCCATTGTTTAATAGGGAGGAAGGGATAGACCAGGCCTGTCACGATTACAGTCAGTTACAGGCCAGTCAGTCTAACCTCAGAAGTGGGAAAATCACTGAAAACAATTCTGAGACACAGTATAAATCATCTTTTAGAAATGCATGGATTAATCAAGGACAGTCAGCATGGATTTGTTAAGGGGAGGTCACGTCTGATTAGTTTGAATTTTATGAGGAGGTAACAGGGAGGGTCAATGAGGGTAGTGAGTTTAAATAGTCTACATTGGATTTTAGCAAGGCTTTTGATAAGGTCGCTCGTAAGAGACTGGTCTGAAAGTTAAGAGCCGTGGGATCTAAGGGAAGGTGACAAGTTGGATCTAAACGTGGCTCAGCGGCAGGAAGCAAAGGATAATACTTGGGTGTTTTTATGACTGGAAGACTGTTTCCAGTGGGGTTCTGCAGGGCTCAGTCTTAGGTCCTTTGCTTTTTGTAATATATATCAATGATTTAGACTTAATGGTAGTGTAATGTAGTGGTAATCCATCCGGCCTAGACTAATGTTCTAGAAACACAAGTTCAAATCCCACCACGGCAGCTGGTGGAATTTAAATTTAAGTAACTAATACATCTTGAACAAAAAGCAACTCTCAGTAATAGTGGCCATGAAACGACCGGATTGTCACAAAACCCATCTGGTTCACTAGTGTCCTTTAGGGAAGGAAATCTGCTGTCCTTACCCGGTCTGGCCTACATGTGACTCCAGAACCATAGCAATGTGGTTGACTCTGAAATGGCCTAGCAAGCCATTCAGTTGCATCAAACCTCTACAGAAAGAGTGAAACCGGATGGACCACGCAGCATTGACCTAGGCACCAAAATGACAAAGGCACATCCTGTCCAGTTGACCCTGCAAAATACTCCTCGTTAACTTCTGGGGTCTTATGCAGAAATGGGAGAGCTGTCCCACAGACAAGTCAAGCAACAGCCTGACATAATCATACTCACCTAATCATACCTTACAGCCAATGTCCCAGACCCGTTCATCATCAGAGGTGGTGCCACAGTGGTATACAGTTGGGAGGAAGTGGCCCTGGGAGTCCGCAACATCGACTCTGGACCCCATGAAATCTCCTGGCATCAGATCAAACATGGGCAAGGAAACCTCCCGCTGATTACCACCTACTGCACTCCCTCAGCTGATGAATCAGTACCCCTCCACGTTGAACACTAGGAAGAAGTACTGAGGGTAGCAGGGCACAGAATGTACTCTGAGTGGGGACCTCAATGCCCATCACTAAGACTGGCTCAGTAGCACTATTACTGGCCTATTGGCCGAGTCCTGAAGGGCCTATCTGTCAGACTGGACCTGCGGCAAGTCGTGAGAGAACAAACATGAGAAAAAAACTTACTGGACCTCGTCCTCACCAATCTACCTGTTGCAGATGTATCTGTCCATGACAGTATTGGTAGGAGTGACCTTGGGGAGACAAAATCCAGTCTTCACACTGAGGATACCCTCCATGGTGCTAAATGGGATCGATTCAGAACAGATCTAGCAGCTCAAAACTGTGGGCCATCAGCACCAGTAGAATTGTATTCAACCATAATCTGTAACCTCATGGTCCAGCATAGCCCTCACTGTACCATTGCCATTAAGCTAGGGGATCAACCCTGGTTCAATGAGGATTGTAAGAGAACATGCCAGAAACAGCACCAGGCATAACTTAAAAATGAGGTGCCAACCTGGTAAAGCTATAACCCAGGACTACATGTATGCTAAACAGTGGAAGCAGCATGCAATAGACAGAGCTAAGCGATCCCACAACCAACAGATCAGATCAAAGCTCTGCAGTCCTGCCACATCCAGTCATAAATGGTGGTGGACAATGAAACAACTAACGGAAGGAGGAGGCTCCACAAACATCCCCATCCTCAATGACAGTGGAGCCGAGCACATCAGTGCAATTTGCAACAAACTTCAGCCAAAAGTGCCGGGTGGATGATCAATCTCAGCCTCCTCCTGAGGTCCCCAGCATCACAGATGCCAGTCTTCAGCCAATTCGATTGACTCCACATGATATCAAGAAACAACTGAAGGCACTGGATACAGCACAGACTATGAGCCCTGACAACATCCCGGCTGTAGTACTGAAGACTTGTGCTCCAGCACTATCCGGGCTCCTAGCCAAGCTGTTCCAGTACAGCTACAAAATTGGCATCTACCCGACAATGTGGAAAATTGCCCAGGTATGTCCTGTCCACAAAAAGCAGGACAAATCCAATCTAGCCAACTACGGCTCCATCAGTCTACTCTCAAACATCAGCAACGTAATGAAAGGTGCCATCGACAGTGCTATCAAGTGGTCAGCAACAACCTACTCACCGATGCTCAGTTTGGGTTCTGCCAGCGGCACTTGGCTCCAGACCTCATTACAGCCTTGGTCCAAACATGAACAAAAGAGTTGAACTCCAGAGGTGAGGTGAGACATCAAGGCAGCATTTGGCTAGGTGTGGCATCAAGGAGCCCTAGTAAAATTGAAGTCAATGGGAATCAGGGGGAAAACTCTCCGTTGATTGGAATCATACCTAGCACAAAGGAAGTTGGTTCTGGTTGCTGGAGACCAATCATCTCAGCCCCAGGACATCACTGCAGAAGTTCCTCAAGGTAGTGTCCTAGGCCCAACCATCTTCAGCTGCTTCATCAATGAACTTCCCTCCATCATAAAGTCAGAAGTGGGGATTTTCACTGAATATTGCACAATGTTCAGTAACATTCACAACTGCTCAGATACTGAAGCAGTCCATGCCTGCATGCAGCAAGACCTGGACAACATTCAGGCTTGGGCTGATAAGTGAGAAGTAATATTCACGCTACACAAGTGCCAGGCAATGACCATCTCCAACAAGAGAGAATATAACCGTCTCCTCTTGATGTTCAACAGCATTACCATTGCTGAATCCCCCACTATCAACATCCTGAGGGTTACCATTGATCTGAAACTTAATTGTGGCCATATAAATACTGTGGCCACAAGAGCAGGTCAGAAGCTGGGAATTCTGCAGCAAGTAACTGACCTCCTGTCTCCCCAAAACCTGTCCACCATCTACAAGGCACAAGTCAGGAGTGTGATGAATACTCTTCACCTGCCTGGATGGGTGCAGCTCCAACAACGCTCAAGAAGCTCAACACCATCCAGGACAAAGCAGCCTGCTTGATTGGCACCCCATCCAGCACCTTCAACATTCACTCCCTCCACCACCGATGCAGAGTGGCAGCAGTGTGTATCATCAACTCACTAAGGCTCCTTCGACAGCCTTGGACTTCCAAACCCATGACCTCTACCACCTAGAAGGACAAGGGCAGCAGACACATGGGAACACCACCACCTGCAAGTTCCCCTCCAAGTCACACACCATCCTGACTTGGAACTATATCGCCGTTCCTTGACTGTCACTGCATCAAAATCCTGGAACTTCCTTGCTAACAGCACTGTAGGTGTACCTACCCCACATGGACTGCAGCAGTTCAAGAAGGTGACTCACCACCATCTTCTCAAGGGCAATTAGGGATGGGCAACAAATGCTGGCCTTGTCAGCGATGCTTGCATCCGAACAAAAAAAATATAGGGGGCATGATTATGAAGTTTTCAGATAATACAAAAATTGGTCGTGTGGTTGATAGCGAGGAAGGAAACTGTAGGGCTGAATTTTGTGGAGCCAGCGGGCATCCTGACCCCGGGCTGAGAAGGTGAGGGGAGTCCCGCCTTGGCCCTTTGGAGCCCCTCCCCCCAACACCAGTGCAATTTAATGGCGCTCAGGCGGTTAGCTGCCCGGCACCAGGGTCCCCATCCCTTTAACGATGGGGAGCCTGCCTCCCAGAGCTGCCGGCCAATCAGAGGGCTGTTACTGCACCAGGCTTGGGATCAGGCCCAGTGTTAGAGCACTGGACTGCAGGTAAGTGTGGCGGGGTTGCCAGGGCCAGTCCGGCAGGCCTCAATGGTGTAGGTTGGTCATTGATGGTAAGGGGGGAGTGTTTGCAGATGGGTGGTCTTTGCTGCGGGGGGCCCACTTGGGCCACAGGTTGCCCACACACGAGCACCTGCCCACCACCCCCCGCACCTCACCAAGCCTGCAGGGAGGCCATCTTGTTTTACTGGGCAACCTTCCCATGTGGCAGAGGCCCCCTGCTGCTGGTGTGATTCCAGTGATGGTGGGAAGTGGCCCTTAAGTGGCTATTAATTGGCCACTTAAAGGCCTCAATTGGCCTCTGGGCAGGATGGCTGTCTTCAGCCTTTCTCACCCCCACCTTAATGACAGGGCGACGGGAAGGTGGTGGGAATTCCACCCCTCGCCTTTGGTCACTGTCTTACAACACCCCCCCCCTCCTATCCTGTCTCCCAGGGGCCCATAAAATTCCACCCTAGTCTGCAGGAAGATTGCAATGGACTGGTCAGGTGGGCAGTATATGGCAAATGGAATTCAATCTGGAGAAGTTGAGGTAATACATTTGGGGAGGGCTTGAGAAGATCACCACCTACAAGTTCCCCATTAAGTTACAAACCATTCTGACTTGGAACGATATCACCATTCCTTCACTGTCGCAGGCAAAATCCTGGAGTTGCCTCCGGAACAGCACTGTGGTTGTATCTACACCACATGGACTGCAGCTGTTCAAGAAGGTGGCTCTCATGAATGAATTAAAAAAAGAAGTCCACTATCACACTATCAGCACTTGCATTTCATGTCAGATAGCAGATTGAGGGTGATGTGGGAGTTGAGAAGGGGCATAAGGCAGGAACATGCTGTCATCCTCAATGTTCTTGACGATATCAGATGCAATGTGCTCTTTTGCAGCTGGCCCCATTGTGTGGTGTTCCACTCTTTTGTAATTCTCAGGAGATGTAGGTGTGCCTGGCCGTCACTGGTTCTGCTCTATTCCCTGTAATTGTGCGTAAGCTTGTCCTACAAGAGAGAGGGAAGAATGTCAATGATTGTATTACATTGTGTTTTGGTGATGTATCTGTCATAGCTGAATAGTTAGAGGTATATGGTGGGTGTGAGAGGGTGAGGTGGAGTATCTGAATGTTAGCTGTGAGTCCTAACTGCTAAGGACTACTGCTAGGTGAGTGATGGGGGATGTGGTTCATGGAGCAGCATGAGAAGTTGGTGGTGCGATGGGTATGAGATGTCCTTTGAAGATACATTCACTGACCTTGATCACCCACATGAGGTCATTGAACTTCTTATGGCATTGCTGCAATGTCCTCTGATAGTGTTCCTTGAGGGCCTCTTCGCCCCTGTGGAAACATGGCCTCTCTCCTCCTGTTGACCTCCATCGTTAAGACCTCCAGCACTGAATCCCTGAATGTTGGAGCTGTCTCTGTTCCCTGGTGCTCAATTTATTCAGCTTCTGCTTGCAGCCAATTGCAGAACTGGCAGTCAGCAGCAGGTTCCTTCTACTGAGTGCAGCTTCCCTTTAAGAGGGTAGGCTACCTTTAAGAGGTGCAGGTTAGCTGGAATACATGCTTGCCACACATGCTGGTCCCCCTGTTGAGTGTTCAGCCAGCCAGCAGTGCAGCTGGTGCTTGACTGAGTGCTACAATCAGCCAAATGAGAAGGCAGCACTGCATTTGTATGCTGTCTGCCTCAATGGATCCAGGCACTGGCAGATCACAAAATCACAACGCCTGTGCTTGAAAATGTGAGGGAATGAATCTTTAGCCCTTTGTTGTTTTGTGATTGATTTCTACAAGATAAATAAATAGTGCTTTTCTTACCCACTGTAGACAGATAAGACTACCTGGAGGCTCTGTGAGTTCAGGAGCTGGATGAGGTCAGACAGGAGAAAACTATTTAAAGCAGGTAGCCCTGAGCTCAAATACTGACTTTTCAGTGAGGAAAAGCCTACAACAAATATTAGTTACCTAGCTATTTCTAGTACTGACTTCCGGGCTATTTATTCTGTTGGTACTTTATCATCACTGGATGAGCGAGGAATGGCTAGGGCTTGTAACCACCAAATCCTGGTGTGTGCTTTGCAGGGCCTGTCTAGTTGTCAATCATAAGAAAAGTACTGTAAGTTCTAAGTACAGATTGCTTGTAGAGACTGACACTAATGTGTTCTGGGAGTTTGTTCACAGAGTGCTTATGCAAAGTGACAGGGTATTCTAAGAGTTGTATTCTCCTAACTGGTTGGCCCTCATTGTTCATTTGACAGAGTAATAGCCGTGAGCTCAATCTGCAGATGATATCGGGTACAGCAAATAACATGGAAGACAACAGGAAGATATAAACAAGCTTGCAGAGTGGGTGATGAATGACAAATGAAATTCAGTACGGCAAAGGGGAGGTGATTCATATTGGGAGGAGGTAAAGGGAAGCGTCTATAGAAGATAAACTAAATGGGGCAGAGGGGCAAAGAGATACTGTAATAAAAATACAGAAATGGCTAAATCACTAAAGGTAGCAACATAGGGTTGATAGGGCCATAGAAGGGTAAACAGCATATTGGAATTCATTTCTAGAGGAATAGAATGCAAAAGCAGGGTGATAATGTCAATTTAAATGGGACCTAGGCCAGACAATACTTGAAGCATTTGTACACAGTTCTGGTCTCTGTTCATTTTGGGAGGAACTAGTAAAGCAAGACAGGCACCGAGATGGCCAGATCACATATCAAATGACATTATCACACACTGAGCATTCTCAAAACATAGAAATACATTACACTGCTTCCCCCTTTTAAAAAAATTAATAAACTATTTCCAGATACAGTTTCAAAAACAAACAAATCTTTGAGAATATGCACACTTGGCAAAATAACAAATAACTCTTTTTCTTTAAACGATATCTATAAATCAAGTCTAACAACCAGTTTTTGATTTCTTCCTGATCTTCTCGCAGGTTTTGGTGTAGAGTCAGGTTTTGGACTGTTTGGTTTCTGTTCAGGACTTACAGAAGATTTTGTTTCTTTTTCTGAAGCTGGTACTTCAGATGCCAAAGTCTGAACTAGTTCACACTCTGGCAAAAACTCGCTATCAAGTAGGTCATGCGCAAGTTTCGCATCATCCCTCGCTGGGATCACATTTTGAAATGGTCGGTATTGCAGACTTTGGACCCAGACTTGCTATTAGGGTTTATGATCTATAACTAGCGTAAAGTTTCTACCCTACACAAACTGGTGAAACTTTGATTCTGAAGATGATTCCAAGTGCTTTCTTCTCTATCTGCGCGTAGTTGTGTTCACTCTTGGTCAGGGTACGCTCAGAAGATCAAGATGTTTATGAAGAGAGTGGTGAGAATATGGAACTCGCTGCCATGTGGAGTGGTTCAAGTAGATAGCATTTACACATTTAAGGGGAGGCATGATCTGAACGTGAGGCAGAAGAGAGTAGTGGAATATAGGAGCACAATAAGTTAAAGGGGGAGGAGGCTTGTGCAGAGTGTAAAGATCGACATACACCAGTTGGGCCAAATGGCCTGATTCTCTGTTGTAGATTCTATGGAATTCTATACAATATCTAATATCTCACTGCCTGTTTTTTTAATGAGGAAAAGGCCTTTGCTGAGAGTGATTGTCAGTAACATTTCAAGCACCTCTATAGCTCGTCTATAAATAAGTTTAATATTTTTCTTGTAAGTGTTATAATTATTTTTACGCATTTATTTTATTGCAAATCTTACTTCCACTAAGAAGGCTTTGACTTATTAAGAAGCCAAGATGTCAGCCAAATAGATATTTTTTTTAAATTGGAATGATTTATTTAGCTCCCCCTTTGTTCCCTGCCAGTAGTAGGTTGTTTGCTGATTGCCAATTTGAGTTTGGCCGTTTTGCACTGTGTGATTGGTAGCTTTAATTGGTATACTGCCAAGCTCTTCAACTATAATCTGTAGTTGTGACATGAATGTAACATTTGAGATTATCAGATGCTAGTGTGAAGTGTGATTTACATATCAAATACGACACCTGAAATGTGTGAGACGCATGTGCTTCCTAGGTGTAAAACATTTTGGATAGAGAAATTTAATCTATTCAGTCTAATAGATCAAAATAGACCCAAAAAGTGATGGAAATACACAGTAGGGCAGACAGCATGTGTTGACTGAAAAACAGTTAACGTTGCATCTCTGTGACCTTTCATCATTCTGCCGGAACGTCATTGACCGGAAACATTGGGCTGAATTTTAATGGGCCATTTGAAACGGGAAGGGAGGTGGGTGGGGGGAGTGGCATAAAATTGGAATGGAAGATGTCAGACAGGAGGTCCCCTGTGGTGACACCCCTTTCGGATTTGGCGGCCGACATGGAGGGCAGACTTTGCACATTCACAAGGCAAGAAGCCAATTAAGGTATTTAAAAACTCAGTACAGGGCAATTTTATTCAGAGTTTCAAATTTTCCTGATGGCACACAGGCACCACGGGGCTTCAGGGCTTTGCCTGGTGAAAGGATTGAGGCAGCAAGTAGGCGGGAACTCAGTGTTGGCTTCGGTGGGAAGCCATCAGGTGGGGTAGCGGCGCTTGGCAGGAAGGGTCGCGGGAGCATCGGGAAACACTGCGTAGTGGGGGCCAAGGTGCCAACAATGCGGGGGAGCCATACCAGGGTGGCATTGGGGCACTGCCACCTCATTGAAGCTCATGAGTAAGGGTGAGGGGTGCGGGAGGTCTATTTGGCCTGAAGGCCTTGCGCTTAGGGAGAGGTAACCTCTCATGGGACTTATTCTTCCGGTACCTCAAAGCCAGGATGAAGAGAAGCAACAGAAAGGGAGGAGCAGGAGAACTCCAGAAACTTGGAGGCCCACAGGAGGGCCAGCCTTGGGCACGGAAGCCTGGGGAAGGATGCAGAGGGACACACGCAAGACCTCTGGCACTCAAAAGAAGCTACCACCAGGGAGGGTCTACCGGCTGCAGCAGAACTACTTGCAGATGTCTGAGTGGCAGTGTCTCCGAAGACTGTATCTCTCCGGGGAGGCCATCAATGCTGTAGGTACCATGATGCAGGATGAGCTGAGGCCCTTGGGATTTGGTAGGCATTCCATGCTAGTCATGCTGAAGGTCACCGTGGCACTAAACCTCTATGCCACAGGCTCATTCCAGGGATCAACTGGAGATATGCGTGGAATCTCCCAGTCTGTGGTGAATCACTGCATCATGGAGGTCACCAATGCCATGTGCAGGAGGGCCGGTGACTACGTGCGCTTCTGCACTGATCCAAACGGTCAAGCTGAGACAGCTCTAGGATTCGGTGCCGTCACTGGATTCCCCCAGGTGGAGGGGGTCAACGACTGTATGCATGTGGCCATCAAGACTCCCACAGACCAGTCTGCTGCATTCATTAGCTGAAAGGACTTCCATCCCTCAATGTATGAATGGTCTGTGACCAGAAAACTGATCTTACAGGTGTGTGCACAATTCCCAGGAAGCAGCCACGACGCTTACGCATTAAGGCAGTCCCAGGTGCCAGACCTTATTTGTGCCCCCCGCACGCCTTCAGTAATGGATCCTTGGAGGCGCCTATGAGGAATCCATGCATGGATGCAGAGGAGAGGCATAACACCTACCATGGGTCCACCTGAGCGACCATCGAGCAGGCCATTAGTCTCCTGAAGATGAGATTTAGGTGCTCATTCGATCCAGTGGAGCCCTTCACTACGCCACGGTGAGGGTCTCACGTATCGTGGTGGTTTGCTGTATTCTGCACAACCGAGCACTACAGCGGGTGAGGATTTGACTAGTGAGGATATCATGGAGTGTGATGCCTGCTCCAATGATGAAGATGCAGAGGAGGATGCTGCCCCGGCACTGCATGATGAAGGACTCCAGGCACAGCAGGAAAGACGCCATGAGGTACGTGCAAGGGAAGCATGAGATGCCCGTATACATTCACGTTTCCTGTGAGCCTTATCACCTTGTGGAACCACAGCAATAAAGCCTTATCTTTAAGCAGCCCTGTTGTCGCCTCCTTCATTCTGTACTGCAGCACCCAGACTGAAGCATTGAGCACTTGGGTTTGTCCTTCACTTCCAGCCCCTTGGGAGGAAGGTTTTAAATGAATCCCCAAAGGGCATCAACAGCCGAAAGGAGACGTGGTGAGCGAACATCATAATTTTATTACGCATCACAACCATCGCAGGAATACCCTTTTCTATAGTATTTTCATCCGCGATACTCTTAAGTGCATCTAGGTGCTCTTCTTAAATATTTTCCAGGTGCCCTATGTGGTGTTCCCCCTGCACTGTCAGCTGAGGTTGAGGCAGGCTGCTGACCTTGCTGCCTCCTGGCTTGGGATGACCTTGGCGGCCATTCTCTGGCTGCCTGAGTCCTGGAGGGCCCCGACATATTGAAAGCCTCCTGCAAAGGTGCAGAGACAACCTGAGTCAGCGGAATGATTGAGGCACTGGCATCACTGGCAGAGGGGCTTTAGAGCTACTGCCCACACGAGGAACACCCTGAGAGAAGCCCCTAGATGTGGAAGGTAGCTGCTCCTCCCCCCTTATAAGGCACACTTGTACGTCCCTGCTGACCTGAGACGGACGTAGACCTGGTGGGTCTCCAGACGCCTCACCACCCTCTTGTCTTGTCACTGCTGCATGGAGCTCATGGACAATGTGATGGTGTACAGGTCTGCACACATCTCCAGTAGCCACTGATTGGTCTGTTGGATCTGGCTCTCCATGAGACTCACCAATCTCTCAATGGAGGACGTCAGATGCGCAATCAGCAGAGATCTTGCAGCACCCAAGGCCTGGACAGACTCCTTCATTGTCCATGCTTGGGTATGCATAGTCTCTGGCATCTCTGTCAGATGTTGCCTCACCTCTTGTTGCAGCTGCAGCATTTCCCTTGTTGCTGCCAACACCAAAGGCACATCATCAGCCTGGGGCTCAGCATGGGCTTGGCCTCCCACAGTCCTCCGACTGCCAGTGGCCTCAGCTGTCACAGCCTCCATCAGCTGCCCTGGCGCGTCTGTGCTGTGCTCACCAGGTTATGCAACAAAATCTAAATGTGTGTGACTACCCACTGACGTGAAAGTATCTGAGGAAGTGAGGGTGCAGGTGAATGATACGACGGTGAACCCTCTGAGGCTGCCCCCACCCTCTCGAGCTGCTCTCTCTTCTTGTTCATCTTGATCTGCATGAGAAATCATAGACATAGAAGGATTAGGGTCTTCTCATTGTGACATTTCTACCAGCCCAAATATGCTTCTCCATTGATGCAGTGGGATCACATGTGCTACATGGCTCTTTGACACCAGTTACACCCTTGTGCCCCAGGAGATGCTCACTCACTCTCTTGGGTGGGCGCCCCTGTCTCACCATCAGCTATGGCAGAACTGTCTTGTTGCCCTGCCAGTTCCATGGCTTCCTCCTCCATCAGGGGTTAGGACATCGATATAAGGAAGTCCACCACTGGTCTTGGCGTGCTCTTTCCAATTGTGGGCTGTCTTCTCCTGCAGAAACAATAATGAACAAAGATAGTCTCCCAGCAGGTAAAAGCCGCAGACCTCTGATGATGATAATCCAGTGAAACATGATGGGGGAATCACATATTCCACCTGCATCGGGTGACTTTCGAGGGACTATGCAGAGGAAGGCATTGACGGACGGGCATCACTCACTGAGGTACAGCCATGACTCTGGCTCCATTTCTGACTCCATAATCCCATTGCCATGGCTGGGTGATCAGTCCCTCTCCACCAGACGCAGTCTCTTGCTCTGACACAAGCTAGGCCCAAAAGGTTGGAAATGTATGGAACACTCTCCTTGGATGACCAGTTCAGGTCATTAACCGTTTTCCGGCACAGAATCCAGAGCTGCTGATGTCCTCTGATATCCCTGTCCAGTCTTGCTTGGTCAGGCAGGCAGGTCTCCTCCTCCCGTCCCTTTCACTTGCAGCCTGGAGGAGAGTCTGGAGAGAGGCATCGCTCAACCATGAGACCACCTGGGGTCTTCCTTCTGCCTGTAGGCTTCTGATTGGATCCTTGGCACAACTGAATGCAGGAGCTGTGTTACTCCAGGGTGCAATCAGGCAGGCAGGGGCTGTATTACTCCAGGCAGCAGTAAGGCAGGGGCTGTATTACTCCAGGCAGCAGTCAGGCAGGGGCTGTATTACTCCAGGCAGCAGTCAGGCAGGGGCTGTGTTACTCCAGGCAGCAGTCAGACAGGTGCTGTATTACTCCAGGCAGCAGTCAGGCAGGTGCTGTATTACTCCAGGCAGCAGTCAGGCAGGGGCTGTATTACTCCAGGCAGCAGTCAGGCAGGTGCTGTATTACTCCAGGCAGCAGTCAGGTAGGGGCTGTATTACTCCAGGCAGCAGTCAGGCAGGTGCTGTATTACTCCAGGCAGCAGTCAGGCAGGTGCTGTATTACTCCAGGCAGCAGTCAGGCAGGTAGGGGCTGTATTACTCCGGGCAGCAGTCAGGCAGGGGCTGTATTACTCCAGGCAGCAGTCAGGCAGGAGCTGTATTACTGCAGGCAGCAGTCAGGCAGGGGCTGTGTTACTCCAGGCAGCAGTCAGACAGGTGCTGTATTACTCCAGGCAGCAGTCAGGCAGGTGCTGTATTACTCCAGGCAGCAGTCAGGCAGGTAGGGGCTGTATTACTCCAGGCAGCAGTCAGGCAGGGGCTGTATTACTCCAGGCAGCAGTCAGGCAGGGGCTGTGTTACTCCAGGCAGCAGTCAGACAGGTGCTGTATTACTCCAGGCAGCAGTCAGGTAGGGGCTGTATTACTCCAGGCAGCAGTCAGGCAGGGGCTGTATTACTCCAGGCAGCAGTCAGGCAGGTGCTGTATTACTCCAGGCAGCAGTCAGGCAGGGGCTGTATTACTCCAGGCAGCAGTCAGGCAGGTGCTGTTTTACTGCAGGCAGCAGTCAGGCAGGTGCTGTATTACTCCAGGCAGCAGTCAGGCAGGTGCTGTATTACTGCAGGCAGCAGTCAGGCAGGTGCTGTATTACTCCAGGCAGCAGTCAGGCAGGTGCTGTATTACTCCAGGCAGCAGTCAGGTAGGGGCTGTTTTACTCCAGGCAGCCGTCAGGCAGGTGCTGTATTACTCCAGGCAGCAGTCAGGCAGGTGCTGTATTACTGCAGGCAGCAGTCAGGCAGGTGCTGTATTACTCCAGGCAGCAGTCAGGCAGGTGCTGTATTACTCCAGGCAGCAGTCAGGCAGGGGCTGTATTACTCCAGGCAGCAGTCAGGCAGGTGCTGTATTACTCCAGGCAGCAGTCAGGTAGGGGCTGTTTTACTCCAGGCAGCCGTCAGGCAGGTGCTGTATTACTCCAGGCAGCAGTCAGGCAGGTGCTGTATTACTGCAGGCAGCAGTCAGGCAGGTGCTGTTTTACTCCAGGCAGCAGTCAGGCAGGTGCTGTTTTACTCCAGGCAGCAGTCAGGCAGGGGCTGTATTACTCCAGGCAGCAGTCAGGTAGGGGCTGTATTACTCCAGGCAGCAGTCAGGCAGGTGCTGTATTACTGCAGGCAGCAGTCAGGCAGGTGCTGTATTACTCCAGGCAGCAGTCAGGTAGGGGCTGTATTACTCCAGGCAGCAGTCAGGCAGGTGCAGTATTACTGCAGGCAGCAGTCAGGCAGGTGCTGTATTACTCCAGGCAGCCGTCAGGCAGTTGCTGTTTTACTGCAGGCAGCAGTCAGGCAGGTGCTGTATTACTCCAGGCAACAGTCAGGTAGGGGCTGTATTACTGCAGGCAGCAGTCAGGCAGGTGCTGTATTACTCCAGGCAGCCGTCAGGCAGTTGCTGTTTTACTCCAGGCAGCAGTCAGGCAGGTGCTGTTTTACTGCAGGCAGCAGTCAGGCAGGTGCTGTATTACTCCAGGCAGCAGTCAGGTAGGGGCTGTATTACTCCAGGCAGCAGTCAGGCAGGTGCTGTTTTACTCCAGGCAGCAGTCAGGCAGGTGCTGTTTTACTGCAGGCAGCAGTCAGGCAGGTGCTGTATTACTGCAGGCAGCAGTCAGGCAGTTGCTGTATTACTCCAGGCAGCAGTCAGGCAGGTGCTGTTTTACTGCAGGCAGCAGTCAGGCAGTTGCTGTATTACTGCAGGCAGCAGTCAGGCAGGTGCTGTATTACTCCAGGCAGCAGTCAGGCAGGTGCTGTATTACTGCAGGCAGCAGTTAGGCAGGGGCTGTATTACTCCAGGCAGCAGTCAGGCAGGTGCTGTATTACTCCAGGCAGCAGTCAGGCAGGGGCTGTATTACTCCAGGCAGCAGTCAGGCAGGTGCTGTATTACTGCAGGCAGCAGTCAGGCAGGGGCTGTATTACTCCAGGCAGCAGTCAGGCAGGTGCTGTATTACTCCAGGCAGCAGTCAGGCAGGGGCTGTATTACTCCAGGCAGCAGTCAGGCAGGTGCTGTATTACTCCAGGCAGCAGTCAGGTAGGGGCTGTTTTACTCCAGGCAGCCGTCAGGCAGGTGCTGTTTTACTCCAGGCAGCAGTCAGGCAGGTGCTGTATTACTCCAGGCAGCAGTCAGGCAGGTACTGTATTACTGCAGGCAGCAGTCAGGTAGGGGCTGTATTACTCCAGGCAGCAGTCAGGTAGGGGCTGTATTACTCCAGCCAGCAGTCAGGCAGGGATTGTATTACTCCAGGCAGCAGTCAGGTAGGGGCTGTATTACTCCAGCCAGCAGTCAGGCAGGGGCTGTATTACTCCAGGCAGCAGTCAGGTAGGGGCTGTATTACTCCAGCCAGCAGTCAGGCAGGGGCTGTATTACTCCAGGCAGCAGTCAGGCACGTTCTGTATTACTGCAGGCAGCAGTCAGGCAGGTGCTGTTTTACTCCAGGCAGCAGTCAGGCAGGTGCTGTATTACTCCAGGCAGCAGTCAGGTAGGGGCTGTATTACTCCAGGCAGCAGTGAGGCAGGTGCTGTATTACTCCAGGCAGCAGTCAGGTAGGGGCTGTATTACTCCAGGCAGCAGTCAGGCAGGTGCTGTATTACTCCAGGCAGCAGTCAGGTAGGGGCTGTATTACTCCAGGCAGCAGTCAGGTAGGTGCTGTATTACTGCAGGCAGCAGTCAGGCAGGTGCTGTTTTACTCCAGGCGGCAGTCAGGCAGGTGCTGTATTACTGCAGGCAGCAGTCAGGCAGGGGCTGTATTACTCCAGGCAGCCGTCAGGCAGGTGCTGTATTACTCCAGGCAGCAGTCAGGCAGGTGCTGTATTACTGCAGGCAGCAGTCAGGCAGGGGCTGTATTACTCCAGGCAGCAGTCAGGTAGGGGCTGTATTACTCCAGCCAGCAGTCAGGCAGGGGCTGTATTACTCCAGGCAGCAGTCAGGCAGGTTCTGTATTACTGCAGGCAGCAGTCAGGCAGGTGCTGTTTTACTCCAGGCAGCAGTCAGGCAGGTGCTGTATTACTCCAGGCAGCAGTCAGGTAGGGGCTGTATTACTCCAGGCAGCAGTGAGGCAGGTGCTGTATTACTCCAGGCAGCAGTCAGGTAGGGGCTGTATTACTCCAGGCAGCAGTCAGGCAGGTGCTGTATTACTCCAGGCAGCAGTCAGGTAGGGGCTGTATTACTCCAGGCAGCAGTCAGGCAGGTGCTGTTTTACTCCAGGCGGCAGTCAGGCAGGTGCTGTATTACTGCAGGCAGCAGTCAGGCAGGGGCTGTATTACTCCAGGCAGCCGTCAGGCAGGTGCTGTATTACTCCAGGCAGCAGTCAGGCAGGTGCTGTATTACTGCAGGCAGCAGTCAGGCAGGGGCTGTATTACTCCAGGCAACAGTCAGGCAGGTGCTGTATTACTACAGGCAGCAGTCAGGCAGGTGCTGTTTTACTCCAGGCAGCAAGTCAGGCAGGTGCTGAATTACTGCGGGCAGCAGTCAGGCAGGGGCTGTATTACTCCAGGCAGCAGTCAGGCAGGTGCTATATTACTCCAGGCAGCAGTCAGGCAGGGGCTGTGTTACTCCAGGCAGCAGTCAGGCAGGGGCTGTGTTACTCCAGGCTACAGTCAGGCAGGTGCTGTATTACTCCAGGCAGCAGTCAGGCAGGGGCTGTATTACTCCAGGCAGCAGTCAGGCAGGGGCTGTGTTACTCCAGGCAGCAGTCAGGCAGGGGCTGTGTTACTCCAGGCTACAGTCAGGCAGGTGCTGTATTACTCCAGGCAGCAGTCAGGCAGGGGCTGTATAACTCCAGGCAGCAGTCAGGCAGGTGCTGTATTACTCCAGGCAGCAGTCAGGCAGGTGCTGTTTTACTCCAGGCAGCAGTCAGGCAGGTGCTGTATTACTCCAGGCAGCAGTCAGGCAGGTGCTGTTTTACTCCAGGCAGCAGTCAGGCAGGTTTTGTATTACTCCAGGCAGCAGTCAGGTAAGGGCTGTTTTACTCCAGGCAGGAGTCAGGCAGGTGCTGTATTACTGCGGGCAGCAGTCAGGCAGGTGCTGTATTACTCCAGGCAGCAGTCAGGCAGGGGCTGTGTTACTCCAGGCCACAGTCAGGCAGGGACTGTGTTACTCCAGGCAACAGTCAGGTAGGGGCTGTATTATTCCAAGTAGCAGGCAGACAGGGCTGTCAGCCCTTTCAATATGGCACCTGGAGCTTCTGCGGCATCACCCAGTCAGCCGCTCATCGCCCCAACGGATGTCACACCCACTTTCGGTCCCGATGCTGGGACCTGCTGACTCCAAATAAAATTCAGCCAATTAATTCGGTTTCTCGCTCCAGAGATGTTGCCTTACCTGCTGAGTATTTCCAGTATTTTCTGTTTTTATTTCAGGTTTCCAGCATCTGCAGTATAAGTTGTGTCAGCTTTTTAGGAGTTGTGTCTGCTTTTATGGGGTTGTTTTAGTTGTTTTGAAATTGTTGGTTAGCTTTTGCTTGTTTCCTAGATTGACATTTAGCCTGCCTTCTTAAATTGAGGCCATGAATCAACTAGCGATCCCAGGAAATAATGTAAAATGATTCCCTCCTTCACTTCCACGTCTTTATTAATTATTCTTCTTCTTTTGTTTAATCTTGATATCCACCTTTTTATTATTTCACATTGAACTAATTTAAATTGTGCACTCTGGCTACTGTTATGTGTCTTTATCCATGCTCATTTTCAAGGGAACCACAAGCAATTTATTACCACAAATACAGAGTTAGCAGTTGTCATGTGGTATACGTTATAAATGTAGTTATATAGTTCAGACAGTATGTTAAATTTAACCTTTTCATAATATTTGTAACTTACACCATGTGACAATTCTTACAGCCATATTCCCCAGGCTTTATGAAGAGAAAAGCTACTATGTCCTGCAATAAAAATTAATCTGCTGCATGTATTTAAGTATTTCACTGATTTTCTTCAGACAAATAACTAGATACAGTAATGTAACTCAGAATGTGAAAAGATCCATAATATTTAATATATACACTTAAAAATGTCTTTTCAGTGAAAACCTCGAGACATAATTTATATGTTGTAATGAGTACCCAGTTTCACTATGGATGTTGTAAAAGTAAAATCAAGAATACATTTCTTAGGAAACTGAATTTTTGCTTTAAAAGAGTGTCCTTTTTTTAACAGGTGAAAGCTATGTTTGTGCATCCAATGAGCCATTCCGTAAAGTAGACTATGCCAAGAACGTCAATCCAAACTGGTCAGTCAATATCAAGGCAGGAACGTCCCGCTCTCTCTCATCGTTGACATCAAGAGGTGAAGGAAAAGAAACCAAGGATTTTATTAGGCCCAAACTGGTGACTGTTATCCGCAGTGGCGTAAAACCACGGAAAGCTGTCAGGATTCTTCTAAATAAGAAGACGGCTCATTCATTCGAACAGGTGTTAAATGACATCACAGATGCCATAAAGTTAGATTCTGGAGCAGTCAGAAGGCTGTACACACTTGATGGAAAGCAGGTAGGAAAAAACAACTTCTCTGATCTGAGTCCTTGATCATACAGCCTTTATACAGAATAAGAATGTCAGATGTTCACATTTGTGCAACAGCCATGGTTAGGCTTTGTAAACCCATGACTGGTACATGACTGCCATTTTGCCTAAATTTCAGGTGTTTCGGGGGGTGGGGGTGGTCATATATGGTGAGGGAAGGCGTAGAAATGGAGTGTCCATTGTCTTCCCCCCGCCATGCCATTTTACCAACAGCAAGGAAGCTGGAGGATGCCCTCCTGCCCAGAGACCAATCGAGCCACATAAGTGGCCAAAATAAGGGCCTCTCCCCTCTGCTTCTGGCATTTTACCAGCAGTGGGTCAGCCCTCCACCTTGTGGGGAGACTGCCTGGTAAACCCTGGCACTCTCCCTGTGGGCTTGGTGGGGTGGGCCCTCCTATTTGAGCATTCTATGGCCCACAGTGGGACTCCCCAGTGGCAATGGCCACCCCACAGTCTGCCCCGCATCCCCCCCCACCCTCATTAACGCCCCCCGACAACTGTCGGGGCAACACCCGAAATGTGCTCCTCCTTCATATAAAAAGGGCATGTCTATAGAGAATGAGCTTAGCCCCCTTTCGAGAACTCTTCAAAGCTAAGTTGTTATAGAATTGTGATTTATGATTTCAGAGCAGTTTTTGGTTACTGAGCATTTTCTGCTTAGCTGCATTGTACATAGGGTTTCCAACTTGGCTTTGACATATTCCTGGAGACTTGATCATGTGACATTTGAATACATGGCATTCAACCAAGGAAAAGTTTAAGATTAAGAAAGGGAAAATATAATACGAGAGTAAACTAGCGAAAAACATAAAAACAGACTGTAGAAGCTTCTGTATATATATAAAAAGGAAAAGATTAGCAAAGATAAATATGGGTCCTTTACGAGCGGAATCAGGAGAATTTATAATAGGGAATAGGGAAAAGGCAAAGAAACTAAACAAATACTTTGTGTCTGTCTTCACGGAGGAAAATACTTAAACCTCCCAGAAATAATGGAGAATCAAGGGACTAGTGTAAACAAGGAACTGCAAGATCTTTATATTAATGGGACTTAAAGTAGATAAATCCCCTGGACCTGATGATCTACATCCCAGAGTGTTGAAAGAGGTGTCTGTAGAGACAGTAGATGCATTGGTGGTCATCTTTCAAAACTCTACAGACTCTGGAATGGTTCCTGCAGATTGGAAGGTGGCAAATGTAACCCCACTATTTAAGAAAGGAGGGAGAGAGAAAACAGGGAACTACAGACCTGTTAACCGAACATCAGTCATAGGGAAAATGCTAGATTCTATAAGAAAGGATGTGATAACAGGACACTTGGAAAATAACGGTAGGATTGGGCAGAGTCAACATGGATTTATGAAAGGGAAATCATGTTTACCAAACCTTTTGGAGTTTCTTTGAGGATGTAACTAGCAGAATAGATAAGGGGGATCATGTGGATGTGGTTTATTTAGATTTTCAAAAAGCTTTTGATAAGGTCCCACACAAGAGGTTAGTAAACAAAATTAGAGTACATGGGATTGGGGGCAATATACTGGCATGGATTGAGAACCAGTTAATGGACAGGAAACAGAGAGTAGGAATAAATAGGTCATTTTCGGATGGGCAAGCTATGACTAGTGGGGTACCGCAAGGATCAGTGCTTTGGCCCCAGCTAGTCACAATCTATATCAATGATTTGGATGTGGGGATTAAATGTAATATTTCCAAGTTTGCAGATGATACAAAACTAGATGGAAGTGTGAGTTGTGAGCAGGATGCAAAGACACTTCAAGGGGATTTGGAGAGGCTAAGCAAGTGGGCAAAAATTTGGCAGATGGAATACAATGTGGAGAAATGTGAGGTTAGCCACTTTGGTGGGAAAAACAGAAATACAAAGTATTTTTTAAATGGTGAGAAGCTGGGAAGTGTTGAATTTCAAAGGGACTTGGGTGTCCTTGTTCATGAGTCACTGAAAACTAACATGCAGGTACAGCAAGCAATTAAGAAGGCAGATGGTATGTTGGCCTTTATTACAAGGGGATTTGAGTATAGGAGCAAAGTTGTTTTACTGCAATTATATGGAGCCTTGGTGAGATCGCACCTGGTGTATTGTGTGCAGTTTTGGTCTCTTTACCAAAGGAAAGATATACTTGCCATAGAGGGAGTGTAACGAAGGTTCACCAAACTAATTCCTGGGTTGGAAGTATTGTTGTATAAAGAAAGATTAAATAGACTGGACCTTTATTCTCTGGAGTTTAGAAAAATCAGAGGTGATCTCATTCAAACAGACACAATTCTTACAGGGCTCGACAGGGTTGATGCAGGAAGGATGTTTCCCCTGGCTATGGTGTCTAGAACCAGGAGACACAATCTCAGAATAAGGGGCAGGCCATTTAGGACTGAAATAAGAAGGAACCTCTTCACTCAGAGGGTGGTGAATTTTTGGAATTCTGTGCCCCAGAGGGCTGTGGAGACTCAGTCGTTGAGTTTGTTCAAGATTGAGATTGATAGATTTCTACATATTAAAAACATCAAGGGTTATGGGGATAGTGCAGGAAAATGGTGTTGAAGTAGATCAGCCATGATCTCATTGAATGGCGGAGTGGGCTCAAAGGGCTGAAAGGCCTGCTCCTGCTCCTATTTCTTGTGTTCTTGTGTTGTGTTCGCGTGACACCACTCAAACAATGTTTAATCATGTGACATTTTGCTGTGCTTACATGAACTGCACAACAGTGATGGTTTCTCCTTAGTCACCAACAGTAGCGTATGAGAGACTAACCACTCATTCTGGAAGACTGCTGCCCAAAGTGGGAGGATTGGGAACCCTAATTATACATCCTGTGTATGTCAGGTCACTTTTATTTGTGGGTGATTTCACTGCAGCCTGCATTTTTGCAGCAGACACACATCTTGGCCTGTACAGCTGCTATACGAGGTGCAGTTAAATGAGAGTATTCCTATTGGTTATTTAAATTGCGCTGCACAAACTGAATGAAGAAGGCATATTCTTCAGTTCACACTTTCTTCAAAGGTTCCTCAGGAGCAATGTGTTCCGCTCAGCAAAACTCCAGGTCCTGAGTATCCAGACCATGCTAGTGGAACCTAGAGATGTTTGAAGAGTCCTGTCTTTGGTACCTCCATTCTACCAGAGGCAGTGAATGAGCTATACCACCAACTGCTGATTAATCTTCAGACTACTTCAAGATCTGGTACAGTCACCACTGCCTATAGTGGTTGTGTTATTATCCATGTGATTTGGCCACTATACATAGTGGATGATGTAACCAAGAAATTTAAAAAGGGTACCTTTTTTACACAAGTTGGCAGATGAACATTTGTTTTGGCTGAATCCCTTGTTGGCTTTATCTTAATATATATATGCAGCACATTATAAACAGATATACAACTGTGCTGTGGTGCAAAAGAGTTCTCACCTTCCAAGGGCAAAGCCGTACAAAAACATTGGGACCAGGGACCCAGTCTACTTCGTTGTGGTCCTTGAGTAGCTAACCGCTGAGATGCCGGAGCTCATGGGCAACGTGATGCGGGACAACAAATAGTTACTCTGTGATTGACTCATTTAATGATGACAAATAGTGGTGTTTGCCCAATATAGGTGGCTATCTGTGATAACCAGCGATAGTCCAAGTGCTGAGGACTGTAAATCACTACAACAATGGTTTTAACTTTTTATACTACAGCCTCTTTCCAGATCACCACAAGATTTATCAGCCAGTCTGTTGTCCACACATGTGTGAAGCAAGTAACAGATGCCACGATTGCCAGGGAAACATCTTGGTAACTTTCCCGGTGGAAAGACCCAGAAACTGGAGACAGTATAAGACTTTTTCCACTTAACAGGATTTTCGAGAGTTCAGGGCATCGTGGATAGTACCCGTGTGACCATTATAGCTCCACAGGTGAATTCAAATGTTTTCACTAATAGCAAAGGGATCCCCTACGTAAATGTGCAAATGATTAATAACCACTAAAACATCATCCTATATGCAAAAAGCTTGTTTCCTCAGGTACTCCCATAACACTTTCATTCTACAGCATTCCAGAGCACCACAAATATTTGGGGGGCCCCACAGAATTAACAAATCGTGTTTGAAAGACTAGACTACCCTTTGCAGCCCCATCAGGAACTCGCACACAGCAGTGGCAATACAGTAAGGCCCATGCCACTATTAACGCTGTTTGCACTGCTTTGGAGAGGTGCTGCTGTACCGTCTAGCCACAGTGAGCAAGATTATCATGCTTCACAATTTAGTCATTAGAAAAGCAATGCACATGATAGGCTAAGAGGATTGGGTATCTGCAGCACCCCAGGACGAGGAGGAGAAAGAGGAGGTGATTGACAAAGAGGAAGATGATGGGAAGGCAGGCTGAGTGCAGCACCATTGTAAATGATGGCATTGGCACTGTTGCTGACTTACTGTAGACAGCATACAATTCCAGCCACCAAATTGCACGCCTCAGCTCCACTTGATTGCTGAGAACAACTTTTTTAACAGCTACTGGTTAGCTCAGTATATTCTGTTTGTAGACATGATTTCCTGTGTATTTATTTTCATGCCACAGGAAATCCATTCAAAATTAAGATGCGTGCCAGAATAACTATTCTTTACATAGGGGTTAGTTTGAATGTGGAATTCTTTACCACAAACCTGTGTTGAAGCAGATTCCATAACTTCTTCTATAAAGGAATTAAGTAATTGTTTGAAAACGAGAATCTTCAAAGGATGTGGGGAGCCAGAAGGAGAATGGGATCAGACTAGTGGCTCATTGTGGAAAAAAACGCAGGCACGTGCACATAATGAAAGTGGAGTGGATCTTGGTGTGATAGGGTATCATGTATAGCTATTAAATCATTACTAAAATAATAAAAATCACTGTGTGTGATTCATTCAGCAATTTATTACCTAAGGAACTATACACATGACCTGACAAATCTTTAGGGGCAGGAACTACTTTCAGTCATGTGTTGTTCAAGTGCTTAATATACGCATCAAATTCCTCTCTGTCCTATATCAATGGGCACTATTAGTGAACAAAAATGAATATCAGTTGTTTTCTCAGGATTTTATCAATTATACAGTGAATTGAAATCATCAGATATTTTCACAAACAAATGCTATTTATCTCAGCCCTAAAGAAATAGATTTTAGTCAGTTCCAACAAGTGTATTTACATATGAGTTTGAGGTGGCTATGAGGAAAGATGCATGGTGATTCTCCTCATAAGTCTTTGACCAATATTGAGGTAATTTTTATTTTTTTCATCTGCTCAACCTTCAGCACTGCATGAAGTAGTTGTTTTGGGCTCAACTTTGATAGTGATCCAGGTGAGTGCTGAGATCAAGGTCAAGGAGGTACTGCAGTCTATTAAATTCTCCTGTTGACTATTTGGGGGAATTTTATACCGACGGCAGGCGTGTCGATATCAGGGGGAACTGACGCCGAAATCCCCGCATTGCCTCTTTTCTGGAAGGCCCACCGAAATTAGTGCCAATCAGGCACCTAAGTGGACAGCGGCAGGCCTTCCATAGGATTTAGGACCCCATCGCGGGAAGTCCCGGCCAATTAGAGGCCGGCAGGTGCAGCGCCACCGTGGAGGTGGTGGCTGCTGCTCTAGCTGCACGTACTGGAGGCTGAGGAGCGTCGCTGGAGCCAGGCCTCAGGTAGGTCAGGGTGGGAGGAGTCTGGCGGGTTGGGGGTCGTGGGGGAGGAGGGAGGGGTTTCGGCAGCAAGGGGAGGTGGGTGGCTGTCAGCTGGCCCTCCCCCTTCTTTATGTCAGGTCCCTCATTCAGGCATTAAGTGCCTTCGAACGAGGGACCTCCCCACCCCACACCCGGAGCTGGGAACCAACCTGTATGGTTTTTCCTACCATGCTTCCCGTGCGGCACCATGGCCGCTCACTGCATTGGTAATTGCGGCTGTGGTGGGAAGAGGCCCTTAATTGGGGGTGAATTGCCCAGTTAAGTGCTGCAATTGGTGGCGGGGCAGGAAGGCCGTTCACAGGCCTTTCCACCCTGGACTAAATTTCGACGGAGACGGGATGGTGGTAGCAAACCCCCCCCTCCCCCTGCTGCTCCGCCATCCCACCCAATTTCATGATCTCCCCGTTTCCAAACCCACCGCGGGAGAGAGCATAAAATTCCACCTCTCAACATCTTAACAAGACGATATGAGCAGACCTGACATTGGCCACTGATGAAGGATATGTTATCCTGGGATCTTTCAGTCCTCCAACATTAACCAATCTGTTAAGATCTCTAAAGGAAGAACCTTTTGACTTAGACTAAGATATTGCATAGTGATTCTTAAGGCTTTCAAAAGATGACTTTGATTCTTCAGAGGTTAAACTCAGAGAAGGTCTCATATGAATTTGTAATGGTGCACTTTCTGGCTTCCAAGAAGACATTCACTTTGAAACCCTATAATGCTTGTATCAAGAACCGGGGTTATAATCTGTGAGGGCTTCTGCCACGGTCAATACAAGCAAAAAAATCAGCTTTTGACTAACAAATGTACAGAAGCACACACACCTTGTAATCCATGCCAAGGAAATGTAGATTATACTGAATCTTGCTGGGCTATGTTTAGGAAATAGTTAACTTGGGAGCAGTGCCCTGTTTTTGTCAAATGTAAGGTATAAAACAAGCATTTAGGCTTAAACTGGTGCAACCATCTTTGGCCCCAATATTTGTAGGGAAGCTGAAAGGGAGGAGGGTCATGTGACAGCAGCCAGAAAACCTGGAAATACTGGGAAGGCTGAGGTCCCACTGAATTTAACGGCTTGTGATTTCCAATACAGCTGAAAGTGGATTTATCACAAAAAAAGGTATTTTAACCACAGTGTCAATCCACCACCTGTGAGTAACCCAATTTTCAATTACTGCAAATTACTTTCAAAAATGTATAGAACCATTTGCTATTTATAGAACTATAGAAAAATTACGGCACAGAAGGAGGCCATTCAGCCTAGCATGTCTGCGCCAGGGTGCTGTAGTCAGTTTCATAATAATGAAAAAAATTACATTCAAAACATACCTTAACATCCTTTCACCCAAAAAAACAAGCTTTTCAAAGGCCTGCAAACAAATGCAATTAGCAAAAACACCAATTGGTGATTCATTTGATCTGGGATGTGGCCAGTTATGTGGGCAGGGCCAACTTCCAATACAATGTGTTTGAAACTAGCACAGTTCACAGAAACTTGATTGCATTGAATGTAAATCGCACTTAAAATTCCAGTCTTTTGCAAAGGTTACTCCAATGTTGTTGAATTGCAGTGCAAAAACCAGCACAACCTAGCACAAATTCTACCCCCATTCCTAGCATTCAGTGTGATATTGATGTTACCTTTGCATGTAGTAAGTAGTTTTTTCTTATTTATTCATGGGATGTGAGCATCACTGGCTAGGACAGCATTTATTGCCCATCCCTAATTGCCCTTGAGAAGGTTGTGGTGAGCCGCCTTCTTGAACAGCTGCAGTCCGTGTGGAGTAGGTATACCCACAGTGCTGTTAGGAAGGGAGTTCCAGTATTTTCACCCAGTGACAGTGAAGGAACGGCGATATAGTTCCAAGTCAGGATGATGTGTGGCTTGGAGGGGAACTTGCAGGTGGTGGTGTTCCTATGCAACTGCTGCCCTTGTCCTTCTAGGTGTTAGAGGTTGTGGGTTTGGAAGGTGCTGTCTAAGGAGCCTTGGTGCATTGCTTGTAGATGGTACACACTGTTGCCACTATACGTCGGTGGTGGAGGCAGTGAATGTTTGTAGATGGGGTGCCAATCAAGCGGGCTGCTTTGTCCTAGATGGTGTCGAGCTTCTTGAGTGTTGTTGGAGCTACACCCATCCAGGCAAGTGGAGAGTATTCCATCACACTCCTGACTTGTGCCTTGTAGATCGTGGACAGGCTTTGGGGAGTCCGGAGGTGAATTACTCACCGCAGGAATCCTAGCCTCTGACCTGCTCTTGTAGCCATGGTACTTATACGGCTACTCCAGTTTAGTTTCTGGTCAATGGTAACCCCCAGGATGTTGATAGTGGGGGATTCAGCGATCGTAGTGCCATTGAATGTCAAGGGGAGATGGTTAGATTCTCTCTTGTTTGGTCATTGCCTTTCACTTGTGTGGCGCAAATATTACTTGCCACTTATCAGCCCATGCCTGGACACTGTCCAGGTCTTGCTGCATTTCTACACGGACTGCTTCAGTATCTGAGGAGTTGCGAATGGTGCTGAACATTGTGCAATCATAAGCGAACATCCCCATTTTTGACCTAATGATTGAAGGAAGGTCATTGATGAAGCAGCTGAAGATGGTTGGGCCTAGGACACTACCCTGAGGAACTCCTGCAGTGATGTCCTGGAGCTCAGATGATTGACCTCCAACAACCACAACCATCTTCCTTTATGCTAGGTACGATTCCAATCAGCAGAGAATTTTCCCCCTGATTCCCATTGATTCCAGTTTTGCTCGGGCTCCTTGATGCCATACTCGGTCACATGCTGCCTTGATGTCAAGGGCAGTCACTGTCACCTCATCTCTTGAGTTCAGCTCTTTTGTCCATGTTTGAACCAAGGCTGTAATGAGGTCAGGGGCTGAGTGGCCCTGGTGGAACCCAAACTGAGCATCACTGAGCAGGTTATTGCTAAGCAAGTGCTGCTTGATAGCACTGTCAATGACACCTTCCATCACTTTACTGATGATCGAGAGTAGACTGATGGGGCGGTAATTGGCTGGGTTGGATTTGTCCTACTTTTTGTGTACAGGACATACCTGGGCAATTTTCCACATTGCCGGGTAGATGCCAGTGTTGCAACTGTACTGGAACAGCTTGGCTATGGGTGCGGCAAGTTCTGGAGCACAGGTCTTCAGTCCTATTGCCGGAATGTTGTTCGGGCCCATAGCCTTTGCAGTATCCAGTGTCTTCACATGGAGTGAATCAAATTGGCTGAAGACTGTGATGCTGGGGACTTTAGGAGGAGGCCGAGATGGATCATCCACTCGGCACTACTGGCTGAAGATTGTTGCAAATGTTTCAGCCTTATCTTTTGTACTGATGTGCTGGGCTCCCCCATCAATGAGGATGGGGATATTTGCAGTCATCAAAGATGTACAGCCTTGTACATTAAGAGCAGATTGGGGGAGATTTAAATAACATGATATTTTAGAAAGTAGGAACAGGTTCCTCACAGTGTGGGTTTTATTCCTTGGTCCCATTTATTGTGCAGTTCAACCCATGTGGTGAATATTAAATAAAATAAAAATAAGTACTGAAAGTCTGTGGCTATAATCCTCTTCCCATTGCAGTCACCCATACCAAGTTTCACACCAGGCCTTGCAGAATGTTTCTACATCACATTTCATATGGTTTCCTTTCTGCTGCCTTTCCTGTTTAAAATCCTGCTGCTTACTTCCCTTTCTAAAAACACACAGCTCTTTACCAGCCTGAGTTTTGTTTGTAACTAAATACTTCTTTTTTGTTGCATTTGGACAAAGAGCTGTTAGTTTAAGAAATCATCCTATCTTTAAAGTAGGTGCTGGCAATTGACCTCAAAATGTCGAGTGCACATTGTGTGCTCACCACTGAACATTGTCTGGCTTTGGGCACTAATTAGTTAATTGTGTTCATCTGTGCACTTTACTGCATTATGAGCTCCCATCTCCTATTCTCAGGCAGTTTTCTGTGAGACAGCATACAAAGATGGGCTTGAGATAATATTGATTCATTTATTCTTTAAATAGGAAGTATTAGCCATTAGATATAAGCAGTTCCAAAGGTTGCTGTGCCTCTTAGATGAGGCAAGCCCTTCTTAGTCAACCACTGATTTATTTCAGGGACTTGTAAAACACTGAGGCAGCAGAGGGACTATGAAGGGCAAGTCATATGGATTGCACTTTTCATAAATGTTAAATGAAGACCTTCTAGTTTCAATTTGTTACTTGTGCTTTAAAATAAATATTATTCAGACAGGAGTTTAAGCTGCAGGAAATCCTCAAAGAATGCTGATGTCATCGGGGATTTTCTTCAGCAGCAGTAAGTTCCAGATTCTAGAGATTTCTTCCTTGATGTTGAGTTATGATTGTGTTACATACTTAATGATTTGCTGCAGAATGCAGTTAAACCTGTTAGAGACTGAACCTTTTGTCCTTACCAAGCACCACAAATTTCTGCATGTCTTCTGTTATGGTGTTTTTAATTTGGAATATCTGCCTTAATTATCTGTCAATCTGCTAATTATTTTCTGCTCAAACCTATAAATTGTCAGAAAAATATTACTCTTCCAAGGTAAATCAGGCATTCAGGCTAGTGTCTCCTGCACTGCGCCATAGAAGTCACTGCCCAATTAGTTCCCCCTCTTTGTCTGTCCTATGCATGGTTCTGCCTCTAGCTCCAGTTCTCTGAATCTCTCTCTTTTTGGCTTTTGAGTGCCAAAGCACTATTTTCATTAAATGTTTTATGCTAGACACAACAGCTAATTGCTGTCAAGGGAATACTGGGATTAACCATGTGTGTCTACCCTGTTTTAACAAACAGAACAAAATCACTTGACTCAATATAGAAGCATTTTCTGGCACTGCTTCCATATTACTACTTTGGTGAAGTGCTCTGTTCTAATACACATCTCTTCACTAAGATTTTAGTAAGTTCTCTGTCATCTGTAAATTCTTCTGAGTTGTGGCAGTAATATGTTGTGGAGTACATCCTCTTTAAATACTGCCTGGCTCCCATTTCCTTCATCCTTTCCTGCTCCTCCTCCATGATGTCTATAAGGAATGCCACACCTGCTCCCTGTGGGGGGTGATAGTCAGAATCCAGTTCAAGACTGTCCAGGCTGAATGCCAAAAAAGAATCACTGGAAATTATCATTCCCAGCTGCAGTCATTGTTAGACTAATTTCCACCAGTCCTCTGCCTCAAAAATTCATCACTTCCACCAGTGTCAGCTGAGTTTGGAAACATCTGCATTGTATATTTCTTAATCTGACTTACTCCACGTACGTGGTGAGTGAAAACCTTGAAATTCAGGTTGCCAGTGCATTGGCCTTCATTTACATGCACTTTAATTAGATGCAGGGAACTGGGGAGCTGGGTCATCGGTGTGGCCAAATCATGTCAGGAAATAGGGCAGTTCAGCTTCTGCTCAAATTTGCTGTCCAGAAAAAATACTTGCCCTGATTTTATGCTGGAGAACTACCACAAATGGTGTGGAATTTTGAGACCAGGAACTTTTAAGTGCTTTTGTAAAATAAATGCAATCTGTGATAATAAAGCACTGTCAATTATTTTTTGCATATAAATGTTTACTGTTCTGAGGCACATTTTCAATGAACCATAATAACAAAGAAAGTAGTTCTAACAATGTGTGATAGAGGACTCCATTTAAAAAGCAACCTACAGCCTTATGGATAGTGAGTGCCTTGGGATGTTTTACTATGTTAAAACAATGTGTTAAATCTCCACTGTCCATGTCCTAACTTGCACCAAATCCCATTCACCTATCATCCCTGTGCTCACTGACCAACATTATGTCCCAATTAAGCAACACCTTGAATTTAAAATTCTCATCATTGGCCGGGGTTTTACACCCCCACAAAGAGTGGGATAGTGGCGGGAGGGGGCTTAAAATGGAGTGGGAGGCTCTGGGAGCCCTTCCCAACCTGCTTCCGCCACCAGTTAACGGCCACTTAAGGGCCTCTGCTTGCCACCACGGGGATTTTACCATTGGCAAGCAGGCGGCCCAGGCCCGAGAAAAGCTGCCTGTTAAAAGCAGGTGGCTCTCTGATAGTCTGGGGGAGGCCCCTCCTGGTTCGGCACTGTGTGCCCAATGGAGGGCCAGTCCCGATGCACCAACCACCCTGAATGCCCAACATGACACCCGTCCCCCCAATCGACCCCCCCCCCCCCCCCTTGCCTCACCGGGGCCCGACCGATTGCCACTGACGAGGCCCCAAAAACTTACCCGTTCTACGGGGCTCCCCGACAACGTCAGTCTTCTGCTGGGTTGCAATCCCAGCAGTGGCCACCGCTTCTAGTGGCATTGCTGGGACAGAGAGCTGCTGGCCTGCTGATTGATCATTCGGCGAGACATCCTGCCTCAATGAGGTGGAAGTCCCACCTCTGACCAATAAGGGCCTGAGGACCATAAAATGTGGTCTGGATCCCAAGGCCAGGCGGAGACTGGATTGCCACCGACTTTTTGGTTGGTGGACTGCTCCCGTCCGATGAAGGTAAAATTCCAGCCCTTGTTTTCAAATTCCTCCTTTCCTTCGCCGCTCCCTCCTCTAGCTGTACAAGCCTCCCAGAAATCTGTGCTCACCCAATTCTGGCCTCTTGAGTATCCATAATTTTAATTACTCCTCCATTAGTGGTCGTGCATTCAGTTGCTGAGACACAAAGCTCTAGAATTCCCTCCCTGAATCTCTCCGCCTCTCTATCACTCTTACTTCCTTTAAGACGCTTAATGTTTCATGTTGGGAAATGTGAAGTGCTTCATTTTGGTAGGAAAAACAAGGAGAGACAATGTAAAATAAAGGGCACGATTTTAAAGGAGTGTAGGAGCTAGGTGTATATGTGCATAAGTCATTGAAGGTGGCAGAACAGGTTATGAGAGTGGTTAATAAAGCATACAGTATCCTGAACTTTATTAATAGGGGCATAGAGTACAAGAGTAAAGAGGTTATTTGAACTTGTATAAGACACTAGTTCAGCTTCAGCTGGAGTATTGCGTCCAGTTCTGGGTGGCACACTTCAGGAAGGATGTGAAGGCATTGGAGAGAGTGCAAAAAAGATCCAGGAGAATGGTTCCAGGAATAAGGAACTTCAGTTATGAAGATAGATTGAAGAAGTTAGGACTGTTTTCTCTGAAGAAGAGAAGGCTGAGAGGTGATTTGATCGAGATATTCAAAATCATGAGGGGTCTGGACAGAGTAGAGAGAAACTGTTGCCACTCATGAAAGGATCGAGAATGAGAGCAGATTTAAAATAATTGGTAAAAGAAGCAAAAGTGACACGAAGAAAATCTTTTTGACGCAGCAAGTGGTTAAGGTATGAAATGCACTGCAGAGGGTGGTGGAGGTAGGTTCAATTGAAGCGTTCAGAAGGCAATTAGACTGTGATCTGAACAGGAAATGTGTGGGGTTACGGGAAGAAGGCAGGGGAATGGCACTAAGTTAATTGCTCACTCGGAGAGCCAGTGCAGACATGATGGGCCAAATGGCCTCCTTCTGTGCTGTAACAATTATATGATGCTCTTTAAAACCTACCTCTTTGATCAAGCTTTTGATCATCTGCCATAAAAGCTCTTTTTGTGGCTTGGTGTCAAATTTTGTTTGATAATACTTTTGTGAAGGGCCTTCAGACATTTTACTATGTTAAAGGAGCTATTAAAATACAAGTTGTTGTTTTATAAGTTCAAGTTATTTTAATGCATCAACCTATGACTACCAGTGTTCCCTTCAAGCTGCCAGCTGCCCATCAACCCAAATGTTCCCGTGCAGACCTCACACAAGTCGGCCCCTTTAAGTTACCGCACATATGCGGCCACACAAATTTAAAGGGCCTGTGCACTTAAATTGCCTGCGCACTGCAGAAAAAAAATTAGAAGATACGTTGATGTCCACCCAAGAAGTGATGCTTTTCAAAGCAAGGTTTTGTACAGACTGTAAAGAGAAGAAAGTTAGATATGCCTGACCGCTAACCTGTCTGATATTTTCCTGCAGTTGTTAGAATGTTACAATGCTGTGTTTCACAGTTGCCGAGAAGCAACTTATTCAGTGAACCACTTCTGGGATCAATTATTAGCAGTGGAAAGGTAATTTTGTAAGGGAACTATTCCTGAAACAAATGTACCAAAAAAACACACATGAACATACGAATTAGGAGCAGAAGTAGGCCATTTGGCCCCTCGAGCCTGCTCCACCATTCAATAAGATCATGGCTGATCTGTTTATGTTTCGAATTCCACACTCCCATCTATCCCCGATAACCTTTGATTCCCTTGCCTAACAAGAAATCTAGGATCTTAGTAGCTGTTTTGTGTTTCTCCCTGTCAAACACTACACAAGATCCAAATTAAACTTTCATTTAACAGGACTAGCTTTCATCTGCTGTAAATGAATTTACATCAAGAATTTGACACCCAACAGCCTACAATTATGCAGAGTATATGGTCTACCACAATTATGGTTTGGCCTGCTATTATGAGTGCAATTATTACAATATTATTAGTCTGCATGTAAACGCTATAATAATTCATTGTCTTTTAAGCTGACAAATTGTGGACTGTCTTGGCATCTCTAACGAAAATTTGTGGACAATACGTGTCCTGTGTGGTTAAAGATCACTTTGGTTTATCGTCTAATGTTCTGCCTAATATTTGCGTCTCTGTGAGAGATAACATTGGCTGGATTATTCACTAGCTTGACATTAAAGTGGGAAGATTAGCTAACATGCATCTATATGGATTTTAAGAAAGCCTTTGACAAAGTACCGCATTGAAGACTGGTTACCAAAATTGAGGCTCATGGAATAGGAGGGTCAGTGTCAGCTTGGATAAAAAATTGGCTTCAGGACAGAAAACAGCAAGTCATGGTAAATGGTTGTTTTTCAGACTGGAGGATGGTAAACAGTGGTGTTCCCCAAGGTTCAGTGTTAGGATCACTGCTTTTTTGATATATATATATAAATGACTTGGATATGGAACACAGAGTAAACACAGAGTAAAATTTCAAAAATTGCCAATTATACCAAACTTGGAGGTGTGGCAAGCAGTGACGAAAATATCAGTTGACTGCAATAGGATATGGATAGTTTAGCAGAATGGGCAGACAAGTGGCAGATGGAATTTAATACAGACAAATGTGAGGTGATGCATTTTGGCAAAAGAGATAGGGAAAGGCAATAGAGACCAAACTGGACCGTTCTATATGTGGTGTAGGCGGGACAGAGCGACCCAGGGGGTTCATGTGCATAGATCTTTGAAGGTGGTAGGACATACTGGAAGAGTTGTTAGCAAAGCATGTGGGATCTTGCGCTTCATAAATAGAAGTATTGAGTACAAAAGCAAGGAGGTTATATTGAACCTTTATAAAGCTCTGGTTCAGCCACAATTTGAGTATTGTGGCCAGTTCTGGTCACCACACTTTAGGAAGGATGTGAGGGTCCCTGAGAGGGTGCAGAGGAGATTTACCAGAATGGTTCCAGGGATGAGAGATTTTAGTTACAACGTTAGGTTGAAAAAGCTGGGCTTGTTCCCCTTGAAGTAAAAGAGATTGAGGGAAGATTTGACAGAGGTGTAGAAGATTATGACAGGTTTGGATAGGGTAGACAAAGAAATGCTGTTCCCATTAGCTGATGGTACAAGGATTAGGGGACACAGATTTCAGATTTTGGGAAAGAGATGCAGGGGGAACATGAGGAAGCACCTTTTTATACGGCAACTAGTGATGACCTGGAACTCGCTGCCAACGAGGGTGGTGGAAGCAGAGATGATGAATGATTTCAAAATGAAATTGGATGGGCACTTGACAGAAATAAATGTACAGGGCTACAGGGAGCAAGCTGGGGGATTGGACTGATTAGATTGCTGTACTGAGAGCTGGCATGGACTTGATGGGCTGAATGGCCTTCTTCTATGCCTCAATGATTCTAAGTCAATTTCAAGCCATACTTACAAATTCCTGTAAATAATGTATCTGGGGTTCATATATTCATTAGGCAAGAAAGTCTGCATTTATGTTCTCTGGATAACCACAATTATCAAAATGTGTCATTAATGCCAATGTGCTATTGGATACTAATGACATCAAGGGATAAGGGGATAGTGGGGAAAGATGGCATAGAGGTAAATGATCAGCCATGATCTGTTTGAATGATGGAGCTGGCTTGATGGGCCAAATGGCCTACTCCTGCTCCTATTTCCTATGTTCCTAGTTTAGAGCTAGTTTGAACATGTCCAGTATTTTTAAAATAACTAATAACACAGGTATATGTGTAACCAGGTTGATTGAACCCGATCAATAAATTTGGGTGGTTAAATCAATTCATATCAAAACTAGAACAATGATGGGAGGACAATCTGCAGATGGCAGATGCACAAAGAGACTGTCCCTTACTCTCTCAGTCTGGATTGAATTTTCCATTTGTGTCAATCATAGCTTTTTCTCCTTCTTTCCCCCAATTCCTAAAATAAGTTACCTCCGCAAAGGTAGTTATTTATTTTAAAAATAATCAATTATAACTTTGAGGTTCAGGGCCTGCCGGTTATATCTGGGCGTCATGGTATAGATTCCTTTGCAGCAACCTTGATAGATACCTATAGCTTGACAGATGTCTCTGGCAGTACTTTTTAACGGTATATCTCACTACTATTTCACCCCCGTTATTATAAACTACTTTTGAGCTGGCAAAAGACCACATTTCAGTAGTATTTGGCAGAAAATAGTACATTTCACTGATGCAGACATTAGTGGCCCTCTGTGTAGTTACTGCCTGTTCAAAGTCCGGTTTAAGTACAGTATCCGAGTACATCATGATAATTGCTAATTCTATACTGAGCTTAAATGAGGTTTGTTCTCCTAAAGGCCGGAAATTCCAGATCTGTAAAGCATTACAAACATCTCAGTCCTCAGCTTGAATCCTTCTGCATACTTTGCATGTTTTTCTTTGATCACTTAGTTTGGCTTCTCTGCTTGCCACACTAATTTGTGAGTGCAAACATAAGTATGTAGCTGGAAACAAATAATCATCTTTAATGTTTCATGGCCTTATAATAGATGTGGTACAGATCATGTTTGACTAATCTAATTGAATTTTTTGATGAAGTGACACAGAAGTTTGATGTAGGGAATGTAGTGGATGTTGTCTATATGGATTTTAAGAAACACCTTGACAAAACACCACATAAAAGGCTTGTTAACAAAATTGAGACTTGTGGAATAGGAGGGTCAGTGTCACCTTGGATTTTAAAAAATTGGCTTAAGGACAGAAAACAGCGAGTCGTGGTAAATGGTTGTTTTTCAGACTGGAGGATGGTAGACAGTGGTTTTCCCCAAGGGTCAGTGCCAGGATCACTGCTTTTTTTGCTATATATAAATGACCTGGATCTTGGTATACAGAGGAAAATTTCAAAATTTTCCAATGATACCAAACTTGGAGGTGTGGTAAATGGTGAAGATGATACCAGTCGACAGCAACAGGACATAGCCAGGTTAGCAGAATGGGCAGACATATGGCAGTGTGAGGTGATGCACTTTGTCAGAAGGGATAGGAAGAGGCAATATATACTTAATGGCACAGTTCTAAAGAGTGTGCAGGGACAGAGGGGGCATGTACGTAAATCTTTGAAGGTGGCAGGACATATTGGGAGAATAGGTGGCAAAGCGAATGGGATCTTGGGCTTCATAAATAGAGATATAGAGTACAAAAGCAGGGAGGTCATGCTGAATATTTATAAAGCTCTGGTTGGGCACAACTGGTCACCACATTTTAGGAAGGATGTGAGGGTCCTTGAGAGGATGAAGAAGAGATTTACCAGAATGGTTCCAGAGATGAGGGACTTTAGCTACAAGGTTAGATTGGAGAAACTGGGCTTGTTCTCCTTGGAGCAAAGGAGGTTGAGGGGCGATTTGATAGGATGTACGAGGTTATGAACAGGTTTAGCTAAGGTAGACAACATTTCAAAAGGAAATTGGATCTTGAGGGAAATAAACTTGCAGGGCTAGGGGGATAGAGCAGCTAAATGGGATGGACTGGATTGCTCTACAGAGAGCCAGCATGGACTGTATGACTCTAAATAAGTATAATTAAACAGAACTTGCTTGCTCAGCAATAACCAGGATCAGATTGTCAGCTTGGCTCCTCTTCTGAGGTGTTTTATAGCAGGAAGTTGACGCTGATGTAAAAATGCTAGTAGGAAGAAAGAGCTTGCATTTATATAGGCCTTTCATCAGCCTCAGGATGCCAATGAAGTACTTTTGAAGCATAATCAATCTTGTAATGCGGGGAAACTTTGTAGCCAATCTGTGCACAGCAAGGTCCCACAAACAGTACAAAGTTTATTCTGCTATGCTTATCCAAGCAACAGGCCGGGCCTGGAGGTTAGGCGATGCCGCGGAGCCTCAAATGGGCCAGTAAATGGAGTTTTTTGTGGGTGCAGGAGGAAAACAGGAAGATCCTGTTCCTCCCGGGGCTAGAAAGCCCTCCAAGCAACACCATCACCACCAGTGGAAAAAGGTCACTGAGGAGGTCAATGCCAGCACCGTAGGTCCCAGGACGTGGCTACAATGCAGAAAGAAGTTCAGTTACCACACCAAGGGTAAAAATACTGCTCTCTTACTCTTTGTTCACACTCCAGCCTCACAACTCTCCTCCCTGCTTCCCTTTGTCCTCCTGCAATCACTGCACCACATTTTAATCTACAAGATGCAATGCAGCAACGCACAAAGGCTCCTTCGATAGCACCTTCCAAACCTGCGACCTCTACCACCTAGAAGGACAAAGGCAGCAGATGCATGGGAACACCACCATCTGCAAGTTCCCCTCCAAGTCACACACCATTCTGACTTGGAACTATATCGCCGTTCCTTCATTGTCACTGGGTCAAGATCCTGGAACTCCCTTCCTAACAGCACTGAGTGTACCTACCCCACATGGGCTGCAGCAGATCACCACCACCTTCTCAAGGGCAATTAGGGATGGGCAATAAATGCTGGCCTCATCAGTCACAACCACATCCCATGAATGAATTAAAAAAAAACATGGGTGCATTTGACTATTATTATCCCTCTGCCTCTGAAATCAGCAGGTAGGGGATGCACAAGAGCATACAAGAGAGCCTCTTCTCCAGTTTTCCTTCTTAACTCTGTGATGAAGTATCTACTTGTTACTCAGCAACCTTCAACAATGGGGTCAACTTGGATCAATAACACAATGTATGGGAACTTATCATCAATGCTGTTCAATATTACACCAGCATGTGAACTTCACAAACTTTTTGAGGACTTACACAAAGTTAAAAATATAACTGAATTATAAATTATGGCTAATTCACATACTCCTGCAAATGAAAGCAGCAGTGTCTTCTTGTCAAGGCATTTTAAACAAAGGCTTACTTTTAAGTTTTAACCATATTTTGAAAACAAGCCAAATAATGGGTTTTGACACTTAAATTTTTGCATAATTCTAAAAGGGTTTATTAATTTGACCTTAAAGACGTTGCATTTTATTTTTGTTCTAAACTACAGATGTCTTACACCCCACCAGCACAAACGTCTCCCAGACAGCGGCAAACGATTTACTCCATTATTCTGTATTAATTCAACCTATTCTACTTTTGTTGGTGGATTCTTGTAAGGCTAGAGGGATTGAGCAGGGGAGTGGGACTGACTGGATTGCTCCATGGAGAGCCAGTATGGACTCGATGGGCTGAATGGCATCCTTTTATGCCATCTATGACACTATTTACAGGATACATTTTTAAATGTTTAGACATAAAAAGGAATATTGCATGAAGAATAGAATGCTGCAATTTAGGTGTAAAATCCTGATCCTTATTTGAGCAAGAACCCATTATTTAACGTGCCAGTACTCAGAAGCATATAAACAACATTCAGGGCATGAAACAGTGGCAGGAGAGAAGCTGGAGGCTGTCTGAGTGGGGTGCACAGTGCCTTCAGCCTCTGGGTGGGCTGGAAGCCTCCCAACAGATGCTGTCATGACATCAAACAGCGCTACCGACTGACTTGAGGCTCTATTCACAAGCTTGCCGCACGCAGGTTCATTCAACATACTCACTTGTCTCTCACCAAAGGACATGCATTGAGCTGCAAGAGGGGCCCAGCACTAGTTTTATTTAAAGAGCCAGGCACCCAACTTACAGATAAGGTAATTTAGAATACCATCTGCTATTGCAAAGTCTCTGGAAGTACTGTGGGGTGATTTTGCAGTTGTTATTGTGAGTTCCTGGATTTGGCAGGGAGTGTTGTTGCATCCTCACAGGGAGGGCAGAAGATTTGATGATCTGTCCACACAACAGCTGTGACAGATATGGGGGCATCAGTTGCAGTATCTTTTGGTCTACACCACGACAAGGAAATGAAGCAGAGGCTACGGAGAGGGCAAGCTCTGTGTGATGCCCTCTGCCAAGTTGGAGCTGAACTCTCCATGCTCCTTGACAGTGACAGGAGGCTCTCTAGCAGGCCAGCCGATGCACCAAGCATCTTGGTGTGCATCTTAATCAGTGTTCTCCTGTATGCTGCCCCATTGAGGTCCTCAGCTGAGTCCCCTGTATCAGAACTCATCTGCAACCTCTCCTTCCTGTGAGCTAGCACTCAAACTATCCTTTACCCTGGTCTGGCTTCGGGCCACTCAAACCTGGTGACTCACCACATACAGGAGCCAACTTTATACAAGTCTTTAAGTGTCTGAGCTGGTGGTTGTGAGTGTCAGATCAAGTGATGGAGCTCATCAGTGCTGTGCTGTTGCTGTCTCTTCTCCTCCTGGGTGTGCTATAGTTCAGCAGGCAGCAGTTCTTGGGTGTCTGAAAGTAGATATCAGAAAGGGGAAGGTTGGGGTGAAGGAGAGGTTCAGATGAGATAGACAAGAGGTCCATGGTTACACCATCAGCAGCTTGCTCATCATGCTAGACAGCAGGGTGAGGGCGAGCTGGGAGCTGAGAAGGGGTATAAGGCAGTAACATATCATCATCCTTAATGTTCTCAGCGATGCCAGATGCCATGGGCTCTGTGCGCCCAGCCACGTGACCTGGAGAACCATCTCCTCCGTAGGGCTCAGGAGATGCAGGCGTGCTTGTCCCTCACCGGTTTCACTCTGCTCCCTTCTATTGTGTGCCACTTTGTTCTACAAGAGAGAGTGAAGAATATCAGTGATTGTGTAGCACTGTGTTTGGGGATGTACCTGCCACAGCTGAATAGCTGGAGGTATGTGGAAGCTGTGAGAGGTGGGTGTCAAGCTGGCAGCATTGGTAAGTGTGAAAGAGTGAGGTGGAGCATCTGGATGTTTGACATGTGTTCTGAGTGCCAGGGAGTGCTGCTGGGTGAGTGATGGGGGTGTGGTGCATTGAGCAGCGTAAGAGGTTGTTGTGGTGGGTGGGAGATGTCATGTGAAGATGCATTCATCTGACCTTGACCATCCATGTGAGATCATTAAATTTCTTGTGGCACTACTGCCATGTCCTCAGGGCCAGATTCCGCGCATTGACCGTCCTGACCAGCTGCTCCCATTCCCTTCGGAGGGTGGTCTTAGAGAGCCTCCTGGCTCCTAGCGGACACATGGCCTCTCTCCTTCTGTCCACCTCCGCCACTAAGACCTTCAGCGCTGTATCTGTGACCCTAGGAGCCCTTTCTCTTCCCTAATGTTCCATTTATGCTGCTCTGACAGGCAGGCAGTGTGAGTACAGGTCGTCAGCAGCAGCTCCCTTCCACTGAGTGTGGGACCCTTCAAGAGGGATAGACTGCCTTTAAGAGGAGCAGGCTGGCTGCACCATGTGCTCTCTGTGAATGCTGCTTGATCTCCTGCTGAGCACACATACAGCCAGCAGCATTGCCCACCACCCCCCCCCCCCCCACCCCCCACCCACCACCTCGGGCCAATGCTCCAATTAGGTAAATGCCTACCTCCACGGTAATGGGGATGGTCAGGTTGTGTATTGCAACCCCTACACCCAAAAAATTACGTGGATCAATTTTTAGCACTCAGTATGAAAACATTTAAACAAATCAGAGGTCACTCATGAAAGGACAGATAGCATGCATTATATACTGGGGAAGTTTGTACAGAGCAAAAGTGGTGTTGGGTCCCTCCATAAAGACGTTAGTGAGTTTAATTTCCTCGGTACACTAATTTTAACACTTCTGAAAAATGTGGATTTAATACTTGTGCTAGCTCTTCTATACACTGCTGCCACCTTGTATCAACATATCTCAGGATAGGGACATTAGGTAGGAGAGAGCAGGAGCCAGAGTGATCAGAGCAGGAGTCCAGGAACCAGAGGCATGTGATTCAGAACTTAGGAGCCAGCCAGAAGGAAACTGCAAACCAGAAAGGTTAATGTTATTTTTACGAATTGTAGTTTGGAAGGTAGGGCTGGTGCTGTTCAAAGATATTGAAAGCAGGGGAGGGGGAGGGAAAAGAGGTCTTGAATGTGGGTCATCTTGTAGGTAATTATATTCAGTATGTGGTAAGAGTGGGATAGATGGCCGATTTCCTTTTTCCTTTCATATGTTTTCTTATGTTCATAAAATATGATGAATGCCAAACAATTTGCCTGGCGTTTTATCTGAATAATCCTGTGGAAATCTGACTTGTTCGGCTGAATTTTCCCCACGGAGGTGGGAAACAGGAGTTGGGATTGTTTTCGGGTCCTGAACCCGCCTCTGGTGGGAAACTGATTAAAGTTCAGATTTTCCCTTAATTGATATGTCCAATTAGAGCCAGTGGGGGTGGGAATGAAGGCAGGTCAGATGAAGTGTACAACTGATTTAGACTCTCCATGGCAGCCATCACTGAGACTGCTCGTTGTCCTAAGGGAGAAATCTCTGATTTTGCCAATGCCTGGCACCCGGGGAACCAACCTGGATATAATTCAGGAGATCGTAAGAGAGAGGAGGGAGATCCTCTTCCCGGAGGGTGGCAGGAAGAGGCCACCAGCCGAAACCAAACAGGCCTGGATTCAGATTGCTGCTGCTGTCAGTGGCAGAAGCGAGACTAGAAGAACCTGGATTTAGTGGCATAAAAGGTTCAATCACATCATATATTCTGGCAAGGTGAGTACAACCCCCTACCCTCCAGACAGGTCTTAGGGCTTGCACTCCTCCAGCAAACCCACCACCTGAGGAGCCTCAGGGTGCATGCTGCTCCTGAACATGGGAGGGGTGGGTGCCCAAGGCACTTTCTGACCCCTAAGAATGGCTCACAGCCATAGTGGTGCTGAGGATCTGTCACTACTGAGACATGCAGCTCCTAATGGATAAGGGCAGATGACATGGGCCACAGAGGACAACAATGTCCAGGAGAGGGTCCAGATGGGAGGAGGGGTGCCATTCTTCCATGCATCACCCCAGTGGAGCAGACAGCAATGGAGGTAGCCAGGATTGTGGAAGAGGAAGCAGTCGGGTTTGGCGAAACAGGAGCTCTTGGTGGAACTGGCAATTTAGATGGTAACGTAATTAACGGGATACAGTGCACTCTGCCCCATCCAATAGCGTGTCACGCATTGAGTAATATTGGGTAGCCTCAGCACTGCAGCAGTTTCTGCTCTCCTAGGCTGGGTCTCAGAATCTCCTCTTGTGTTTCCAATTGTCCAAACCCCTCCCTCCAGGGGCCCAGAGCTGCAAGATAGAGATAAAGAAGCACCATCGCACTGTACAAACATCATCAACCAGCGCAGATACATTCTCCTCAGTGGGTCCTCGCATGCGTGTAGATAGGGTGGCACAGGGTGATGATCACAGCGCTAATGGGCAGCAGGAGGTGCCAGAGGCAGAGGGAGCTGTGGTCAGTTCCCCTCAGAGGAGGAAGGACAGATACAGTCCGCACAGCTGGGCACAGATGCAGGGCCTCAGGAGTCACTGGAAAGGAGGCTCAACCTTGAACAGCAGCACGAGATGTGTTCCTGCATGTCAGAGCTCCCTGAGGCAGTGCAGGGTCTTGGGCAGAGAATGGAGGAGTCCATCCAGCTCATGTGCACTACCATGGCTCAGGGCTATGAGTGCACAAGCTCCTCCATGGAGGACCATATGCAGATCACTCAGAGCGCATGCAGGAACTGCACAGTGACGTACACAGGATGCATGAAACACTGGGTAGCGTGGAGCAGTCAGTGGCACTGGTAGCGCAGAGATCTTTGGAGGGGATGCCAGCTATGCCCCAGCTTGTGCCTCCTCCAGGCATCCAGAGCACCCAACAAGGCTGCGAATGACACTGAGAAGGATGTGAGTGCCACCCCTAACGGGGCACTCTCATCAGCCTCGACTTCCATGGCCCCTCTGACTGAGGGACTATCTGTGCAGCAGGGCCAAGTGACGGAGGCTGCCCCTGCAAAGATGCAGGTGGGGCAGCCTCTGGAGATGCCCCCATGGGCACCTCCATGATGAGTACGACCACCACATGCATCACATCAGCAAGCCGAGACCAATAAGCAGCCTGCCTGCACCGCCTCCAAGGCCGCAAGGGGAGCACAGCCTAGAAGTGGCCAAGTGCAAAGGCCACCGCGTCACGCGGGACACAGTCTCTGCCTTGTGTTTTCCTTTTTTTGCACTGTATAAATGATGACACTTTAACCCACATGTTTAGGACTCCTTTTATTGCTGCCAAGACAGAAAAAGTGTGTGAGGCGGTGGAAGAGATAATGGGATCCTCCACGGTGAGGGCAAAGCCTCTGGGCAGATGTGCTTCTGTCATTGGCGGTAACTGATTGAATGTTCCAGGCTGCATCTTCCATGCATGTCTTAGTGCAGGTATTTCAGACTCCCTTCCATGCTATGTCCCTCAACCTGGGTCAGAGGGGCTCAGCTGGAACGTTCCTGACATTCATGGCATCCTAACAAGCCCTTTCTGCACTGAGCCGTGCCCGGTCATCACATAGGGCAGCAGGGTCACCTCTCTGTTCAGCATCGTCTCCCTCCACCTCCATTTCCTCCTCCTCTCTCACCTGCTTGTGCTTTTCCCTCAATGAGCTCTGTCCTTCCAGGGCCTCATTATCCTCAAGGTCCACACCTCTCTGGAGGGCCATGTTATGGAGAATGCAACCGGCCACCACAATGACTGAAACCTTGCAGGAAGTTATTGGGGGCACCACTCGACTTTCCCAGGCAGCAGAAGTGCATCTTGAGAAGCCCGATGGCCTGCTCCATGATTGTCCTAGTGAGCAGGTGGCATTGGTTGTATTGCCTCCATGCCTCTGTCTGGGGCTCCCATTGTGGGGTGAGTAGCCATGTCTTTAAGGGATATCCCTTGTCCCCGAGACTCCACCCTCGGACTTTGGGGGTTGGAGTGAGGATCTGAGGCAGTGCAGACTGACGGAGGAGTCATTGCCAAGTGCCAGGAAAGCGAGTGCACACGTAGAGTAAGCTCTTGTTCTGGTTGCAGACCAGTTGGATGTTGAGGGACTGGAAGCCCCTCGCGTTGATGAATCTCATTGGGTATCTTGATGGCTGAATGGGTGCAATCGATGAGGCCCTGCATCTGGGGGAATCCAGTGATGATGGTGAAACCCACTGCCCTCTGTACCTGAGCAGCCCCAATTGAATGTACTGTCCAGATCTGGCAAATAGGGCATCAGTAACCTGCAAGACGCAGTGGTGTGTTGCCATTTGTGAGATGCCACCAAGGTCCGCAGCTGATTCTTGGACGGAGCCAGAAGCAAAGAAGTTCAAGACCACAGTAACTTTGATGGTTACTGGCAGGGCATGGTAATCAATGCTGCAAGGTGCAAGGTCTTTGACAACGTGGTCACAGGTGACCATCTACCTGGAGAGTTGCAACCTTCTGTGGCACTGGATCTCGGTCATCTCCAGGTCCTCCATCTTCGGTGTTAGATCCTGTGTTGAGGGTACAGCCTCCATTGTCTTCCTGCCCCTCTTCCCTTTCCTGTCTCCTGCTGCTGCGTGGGGTTCTGCGCTTCCTGAGAAGGGTATTGCCCCTCATTGCCACTGATGCCATCATTGCTAGCTGCAGCCTTCCTTTTGGGCAGCTGGGCGCCCTATTGTGATTGGCAGCCCTTCTTCCTGCTCTTCTGCCCCCGCAATGCTAGGGGGTGACGACCCTATTCAATATCCGAGTGCTGAATGTGCCAGAGTAATTCCCTGGGCCGGCCATGACTAGCTCTCCACTCTCTACCCACCTCCCTTCAGCTGGTCAGCAACAGACAGTGCGTGTAACCCATGCGCCCCTGTGAAAATTTCAACATCCCTCTTTAACGAGCTCACAATGAGCTCTTTAACAACTTTAATTGGCGTTACTCAGGAGGTGAGCTGGATTGCTGTCCCACCTTTCCCACCACCCTGGTGAACATTTCCCCCTGACAGAAATGGCATCTCCAAACCGACACGCCGGCCGGCACTGGTATTGTTGGGCCCCGCCCACCTTCACTTCCACCCATGGTGGGCCCAAAAATGTTGATACCCTTCCTCAGTTCCTAATGTTGATTCAAGGTGAACAAAGCAAAGTTTGGGGAAAATAATTTTTGGAGCACAAGGATTAATAGGTTAACATTTCTCTTGCCTTAACAGTGCTGTCCATCCTGCCGCCTGCCTTCACCCCACCCTGGTTCCCACCAACTGTCAGTGTATGTGGTCGTCAGCAATAATCGTGGAGGCCCTCCCCTCATGCAGCGGTCCCAGCTTCACAAGATCACTACAGAAAATCATCAATAGCAAAAATTAGTTCATTTATCATAAACCATCCTACAGACCTCTCCATTATTGGAATTTACTGTGTCTTAACCACATCCAGAGCTGCATTTTGTGCTGGCGGTGGGGCTCCCAGCACTGGGCCAAAAAGGCTGGCGAACCCTGCCTCTGCTTTTTCATGCCACCCCCGGAACCATCCTCTGCTCTTTTTAAATCAAAGTTTCAAGAGGGGGATATCCGTCCCTTTAAAGACTTTAAAGGGATTGGGATCCTGCCTCCAAGAGATGCTGGCCAATCAGAGAGTTGGCAGCACAGCAGTATCGGCAGCACCACTGGGAGCAGTGGCCATTGCCGGTACTGCCGAGGCCTCGGACCCAGGCCCAGCACTGGAACCCCAGACCAGAGGTAGGTGAGGCGGGATCACCAGGGCCAGTCTGGAAGGCCCTGACGAGGGTGGGTGGTGGGGATGGTCATGCGGTCGAGGGGGAGGGGGCTCCTTATAGGCCACATAAAGGCCTCAGTTGGCTGTGGGCAGGAAGGCTGTTGTCGGCCTCTCCCGCCCCGGGAAGATCGCTGGTCGATGGGGAGGCGACCAGGCCCTCTGCCCCTCTGCTACCCCGTCACCCGTCACATTGCTCTGTGTCCCCTGCCTCCAATACTGCCTCAGGGGGCCTCACAAAAGCTCAGCCCCAGGGTTTCACTTCCACCACTGTACCTGGAAGTCCGTTCCAAGTGTTGACCACACTCTGCTTGAAGAAGAAACTCCCGATACCCATCCTTTTACAAATTTAAACTTGTATCTTACTCCCATAATTTATTTTCAATCAAGTGTGGATTTGCCTTTTCACCGTTTACAATGCATACCACAGAGATCACATCACATATACAACACACATATACCTCTTTTCCAGGTTGAAAAGTCTGTCTCTGTCAGTCCTTCCCCATATCTTAGACCCCCGAGACAAGGGAACAGCCATGTGGCTCTTCGCTGCACTGCCTGCAGTGCTCTAATGTCTCCTTTGTGTTCTGATGACCAGAACTGGACACAGAAGCTAAGGTGCGGTCTGGCCAGAGCACTGTATACTTTGAACATCACTTTGTCTTACTTTGTTTTTATTTATTCATTCATGGGATATGAGCATCGATGGCAAGGCCAGCATTTATTGCTCATCCCTAGTTGCCCTTGCGAAGATGATGGTGAGTTGCCTCCTTGAACTACTGCAGTCCATGTGGGTAGGTACACCCACAGTGCTGTTAGGGAGAGAGTTCTAGGTTTTTGACCCAGCAACAGTGAAGGCACAGCAATATATTTCCAAGTCAGGATGTTTTTTTTTTATTCGCTCGTGGGATATGGGCATCGCTGACAAGGCCAGCATTTGCTGCCCATCCCTAATTACCCTTGAGAAGGCGGTGGTGAGCTGCCTTCTTGAACCACTACAGTCCATGTGAGGTAGGTACACTCACATTTCTCTTAGGAAGGGAGTTCCGGGATTTTGACCCAGCGACGGTGAAGGAACAGCGATACAGTACAAGTCAGGTGTGACTAGGAGGGGAACTTGCAGGTGGTGGTGTTCCCATGCACCTGTTGCCCTTGTCCTTCTAGGTGGTAGAGGTTGTGGGTTTGAAAGGTGCTGTCTAAAGAGCCTTGGTGGGTTGCTGCAGTGCATCTTGTGGATGGTACACACTGCTGCCACTGTGTGTCAGTGGTGAAGGAAATGAATGTTTGTGGATGGGGTGTCAATCAAGCGGGCTGCTTTGTCCTGGACGGTGTCAAGCTTCTTGAGTGTTGTTGGAGCTGACCCCTGACTTGTGCCTTGTAGATAGATGATGGACAGGCTTTGGGGAGTCAGGAGGTGAATTACTCATTCTTAGCCTCTGACCTGCTCTTGTAGCCACGATATTTATATGACTACTCCAGTTCAGTTTCTGGTCAATGGTAGCCCCTAGGATGTTGATAGTGGAGGATTCAGTGATCGTAATGCCATTGAATGTCAAGGGGAGATGGTTAGATTCTCTCTTGTTAGAGATAGTCATTGTCCGGCACTTGTGTGGCGCGAATGCCACTTAACAGTCCAAGCCTGGATGTTGTCCAGGTCTAGCTGCATTTCTACATGGACTGCTTCAGTATCTGAGGTGTCGCAAATGGTGATAAACATTGTACAATCATCAGCGAACATCCCCACTTCTGACCTTATGATTGAAGGAAGGTCATTGATGAAGCAGCTGAAGATAGTTGGGCCTAGGACACTACCCTGAGGAACTCCTGCAGTGATGTCCTGGGACTGAGATGATTGACCTCCAACAATCACAACCATCTTCCTTTGCGCTAGGTATGACCCCAACCAGTGGAAACGTTTTCCTCTGATTCCCATTGATTCCAGTTTTGCTCAGGCTCCTTGATGCCATACTCGGTCAAATGCTGCCTTAATACCAAGGGCAGTCACTCTCACCTTGTTGTGTGCTTTGGAGGGGAACTTACAGATGGTGGTGTTCCCATGTACCTGCTGCCCTTATCCTTCTAGGTAGTAGCGGTCGTGGGTTTGGAAAGTGCTCTTGAAGGAGCCTTGGTGAGTTGCTGCAGTGCATCTTGTAGATGGTACACACTGCTGCTACTTTGGTAGAGGGAGTGAATGGGCTGCCTATCAAATGGACTGTTTTGTCCTGGATGGTGTCAAGCTTCCTGAGTTTTGTTTTTTAGTTTTAGAGATACAGCACTGAAACAGGCCCTTCGGCCCACCGAGTCTGTGCCGACCATCAACCACCCATATATACTAATCCTACACTAATCCCATATTCCTACCACATCCCCACCTGTCCCTATATTTCCCTACCACCTACCTATAATAGAGGCAATTTATAATGGCCAATTTACCTACCAACCTGCAAGTCTTTTGGCTTGTGGGAGGAAACCGGAGCACCCGGAGAAAACCCACGCAGACACAGGGAGAACTTGCAAACTCCACACAGGCAGTACCCAGAATTGAACCCGGGTCGCTGGAGCAGTGAGGCTGCAGTGCTAACCACTGTGCCACTGTGCATCTATCCAGGCAAGTGGACAGTATTCCATCACATTCCTGACTTGTACCTTGTAGATGATGGATAGGCTTCAGGGAGTCAGGAGGTGAATTATTTGTCACTGAATTCCCAGCCTCTGACTTGCTCTTGTGGCAACAGTATTTATGTGGCTGGTCCAGTTCAGTTTTTGGTCAATGGTAACCCCCCAGGATGTTGATGGTGGTGATTCAATGATCGTAATGCCATTTAAAATCAAGGGGAGATGGCTAGATTCTCTCTTATATTCAACTGTTTTCATTATGTACTTTTATATTCTATTGGCTTTGTTGATTATTGTTTTGGCATTATTGGACATGTTTAGCCAAGTTAAGATTCCTAGGTCTCATTCCACTTTATCCATAGCTATTTCAACAACATTCATGGAGTATGTGTGTTGTCTACTTTTTCATCCTATGTGCAATTCATTGCACTTCTCTGCGTTCAAATTTCCTCTGCTATTTATCTGCCCATGTACTTGTTTTGTTCAACTCCCTCTCTAATATTTGATCTGATACCACTGCCACTCTCTGTTTGGTTACCATCAACAAATCTGACCACTTTGCATTTAACTTCAGTGCTTCTCCCTTCCCCCTAACCTGCTTCCTCTCACCAGTAGTTGTTGCTTTCTAACTTTCACCAGTTTTTTTTTAGCCATTCCCAGGATATACCATGAATTCCCATGACATTGAGATTGACTGATAGTCCTTCATAAGACTTTTCGAAGTCCACCTTGCTGGTAATATGGCAGGGCAGATCAACCGCAGTGGTTAGCACCGCAGTCTCACAGCTCCAGCGACCCGGGTTCAATTCTGGGTACTGCCTGTGTGGAGTTTTCAAGTTCTCCCTGTGACTGCGTGGGTTTTTGCTGGGTGCTCCGGTTTCCTCCCACAGCCAAAGACTTGCAGGTGATAGGTAAATTGGCCATTATAAATTGCCCCTAGTATAGGTAGGTGGTAGGGGAATTGAGGGAAGGTGGGGATGTGGTAGGAATATGGGATTAATGTAGGATGAGTATAAGTGGGTGGTTGACGGTCGGCACAGACTTGGTGGGCCGAAGGGCCTGTTTCAGTGCTGTATCTCTAAATATAATATAAATTGAGGAGGTTTAGAGGGGACTTGAGGAAAAAAAATTTCACCCAGAGGGTGGTTGGAATCTGGATCGCACTGCCTGAAGAGGTGGTGGAGGCAGGAACCCTCACAGCATTTAAGAAGTATTTAGATGAGCACTTGAAATGCCATCGCATACAAGGCTACGGGCCAAGAACTGGAAAATAGGATTAGAATAGTTAGGTGCTTGATGGCTGGCACGGACACGATGGGCCGAAGGCCCTGTTTCTGTGCTGTATAACTCTATGACTGTATGAACTGTATGACTCATCATCTTGAAATCAAAGGGATGAAAATCAAGTGGATTCTACAGCAGTCGGGCAATCCGCTCTGCCAAGTTACTGCCCAGGTGCTGAAGTTGGAAATTACGTCCAGTATGTCATAGGGCTTTCTACAGTCGACTTGGGTTAATACTTCCTCAAAGAAGTCATGTAGTTTTATCAGTCATGACCTTCTCCTTCTGAATCCATATTGGTTACTGCTTACTAGGTCAGTGTTGTCTAATCTAAATTGCTGACTCGTTGACTATTTATAGTGACACCGTTTAAGCCACATGTACTTATTTTAATGCAAAATGTCTTCCACACAAAACAGGTAAATGTACTTTGTGTGTATGTTTACTTAACAAATATCTACCACTGCTGAAGACAAAACTTGGCAGTCTTTTTCTTTCATCAAATTTTGGCATAAATTTGTCAGACACGACACATCTTTATGCAGCCTTTAGCTTTTGATCTTGTGAGTAATATTTTGACCTCATCAGAGTGATTGCTAAGAATGTTGACTTGCGCAATGCGATGCCCCTTACCCACCCTGCTCTCCATCCAGAATGTGATTGGATGCTGCTTTGCCATTAGTAATTATTGGTTGGACTTGCTTTCTTTTGCTTGGAGTGGTTATTCCATTTAGTTGAACTGACTATGATGATTGTTCCCTGCTCTGTATAATGTTCCTGCTTTTACCAGGTGCTGAAGTCATGCGCTTTCACCTGTGCTACATACCATTTTAGCAGATAACCAATAAGTAGTGATCAAGGAAATGAAGTATGCACAATGTTCAAAGAATACTTGCACGGTCTGATTTTTGTCTTCATTTTATCAATGAATGCACCAAAAGGTTAAAGTACACATACTTACACCGTGCGAATATATGCACTGAAATCATGTGCCCAACGATGGTGTCTGTTTACTCATTTTTTAATTTGCTAATCAAAAATGTGATTAACCACATCTGAATTCCTTGTTAGCCATGAGTGGCTAATATACCGGATAACATTGTACTAGGTTATTATTATACAGATACTGCTGAACTACTTGGGCAGGAATGCTGATTTTTTTTCTAATTTAACAGCATTATAATTCATCTGTTTGAGGTCATTGATGATCTACTGGAGCAATCGGCAGCAGCAGTCAGGCAGTCGAAAAAGATTTATCAGTTTGCTTGCAAATCAATGAATTGAAACACCCAAAAATTGAGGAATAAGTTTTTCATATTTACTACAACATTAACTTTTTTTTACTTAGAGACATTACAACATGCCCACTGCAGTTTGTCTCCGCACATTGGTTTCTGCACATGTTTCAGATCAATGATACGGGGTGCATTACTGCACTAACTGTAAATGAAAAGTTCACACTTGGCTGTCTATTAACTACCAGTTCATTCTAATGAATTTACACACTTTGAAAATATTCTTCTATGTTAACAATAGTATCTAGCTTATCGCCTTACTGTGAATGGTGGGTACTGGAAGGGACACAAGCATTGGTGCTTCCATAACCATAGCAAACTAAGAGTTGCCTGATGCTAATGTATGGCAGCAAAATCTAGTCTGTAAAAAAAACAACCCGCCCATGTCTTTTTTCATTAGTTGCTAGTTTTGCCTAATTTGTGTCATCACCAATTCTTTTACTTGGCCCTTATCAGGTACAGTTCTGTTCTGTAAAGCAAGGCAATGAGATTGTAATGAATGCAGCCTTTTACATGGCTCTTTAACATTGTGGGACCTTTTCTGAGGCCCACTTTATTGGAATGCATGTTCCATTAAGGAGATGTTTGCTGTCATGTCACGTTGCCCAGTAAATGTGAGTGAAGCCAATTATAAATAGCTTCATCCTGCTGATGCCATTTTGAACTATTGGACAAACCTTATTGTTTTAAATTAAGAAAATGTCATTTTTGAAATTATTTTTGAAAACTGTCATATATATCAGTGCATGTGGGGTATAGAGACATTATTCATGTTGGGTCTACAATTGGCGCGATGTAGCTTGTGCTGTTGCAGCAACAATGAAGCAGTGTACTGTCTGAAAACAATTACCACCCATTTGGCAGGTTTTAACTGCACATTTCAAAATGTGAGATTCCCATGGGAAGTGAAACAAACGCATTACTGTTCCTCCTTGTTAAATTGTCCTTTCCCCTTATGATTTTAGTTCTATAAGCTTCAGGTTTCAGATGTTTAAGAAAAAGAAAGTGTTTTACACGTTATCTAGCAGACAAACTGTACGAGCCAACTTGCGTGACATATTGACAGTACTGCTCATAAAGGACAAAAGACAGGGCTGAAGGAGGAGGTCACTGCTGCTGGCCCGTCCTTGTGCTTTGACAATGTGCTTGTAAATGCGTTACTGTATATCTCTAGTCACATTCAAGCCATTCATTTACATTCAGTGCACAGTAACTCTCCAATAAACCCTTTCCATCCCATTAACTGGACCCTGTACACATCCCAACTTCACTTTCTACAATTATTATTCATCCTTTTTTCCTTTTATTTCTGCTTTTGGGAAATGAATGTAGAACCATAGGTTACAGCACAGAAGGTGGCCATTTGACCCATCATGTCCATGCTGGCTCTCTGCAAGAGCAACTCAGCTCATTTCACTTCCTCGCCTTTTTCCTGCAGCCCTGCAAATTTTTTCTATTCAGATAATTATCCAATTCTCTTTTAAAAGTCAAGATTGAATCTTGTGCCGCCACACTCTCAGGCAGTGCATTCCAGATCCTAACCACTCACTGCGTAAAAACGTTTTTCCTCATGTTGTCATTGATTCTTTTGCCATTCACCTTAAAGCTGTGTCCTCTGCTTCTCGTCCCTCCCACCAATGGGAACAGTTTACCCCTATCTACTCAGTCCAATCCCCTCATGATTTTGAACACATCTATCAAATTCCCTCTCAACCTTCTCTTCTCTGTGAACAACCCCAGTTTCTCCAATCTATCCACATACCTGAAAATCCTTCATCCATGGAACCATTCTTGTAAATCTTTTCCGCACCTCCTCTAATGCCTTCACATCCTTCCTAAAGTGGGGTGCCCAGAACTGGACACAATGGGCTGGATTTTATGGAGAAGGTGGGGCTCCCGGCACTGGGCTCAAGCCTCGGCCTTTTTGTGCCCCCTCCAGAGTGATCTTCCATCGTTTTGCTACCTAAGTGCCCTTGCCAGGTATCCCATCCCTTTAAAGATGGGGATCCTACCCTCGAGAGCTGCCGGCCAATCACAGGACCGGCAGCTCAGCAGTATCAGCAGCGCCACCGGGAGCAGTGGCCACTGCTGGTACTGCAGAAGCCTTGGACCCAGGCCCAGCACTGGAATCCCAGACTTCAGGTAATTGAGGCAGGGTTGCCGGTCACCGGGACCAGTCCGGAAGGTCCTGGCAAGAGGGGTGAGAGGGTGGGTGTGAAGTCCAGGGGGAGGGGAGCTACAGATTGCCCACGACGGAGGGTCCCCATCCCCCAAGGCTGCAGGCAGGCCTTTACAAGGCGCCCTCCCCGCATGGCAGAGGCACCGCCTGCCGCTCGTTAGATCCCATTAATAGGCCACTCAAGGGCCCATAGTAGAGATGGTCGTTGTTGCCCTATCTCGTCCCCGGCAATATCGCTTGGCAGCAGGGCAGTGACAGGCCATCCCATCGCAATTCAGTGGGCCAACCCCCGCTTCCAACCCTGCCTCAAGGGGCCCATAAAATCCAGCCCAGTATTCCGGTTGAGGCCATATCAGTGTTTATAAAGGGTCACCATAACTTCCTTGCTTTTGTCCTCTATGCCTCTCTTTATAAAGTGCAGGAACCTGTATCCCTTATTTACAATTTTCTCAACCTGCCTTGCCACCTTCACTGATTCATGCACTTATAGCTATCACCACCGTCCGCCCCCCACACCTGTGCCTCTGTTCCTGCACCCACTTTGGAATTGCAACTTTTATTTTTTTATATCCTCTCCTCGTTCTTCTGACCAAAATGTATCACTTTACACTTCTCTGCATTAAATTTCACCTGCCACATGTCTGCCCATTTCACCAGCCTGTCTGTCTCTTGAAGTCTATCACTATCCTCTTCACAGTTCACAATACTTCCAAGATTTGTGTCATCTGCAGATTTTGAATTTGTGCCCTGCACACTCAAGTCAAGGTCATTTTTTTTATTCCTTGATAGGATGTGGGTGTCGCTGGCTAGGCCATCATTTATTGCCCATTCCTAATTGCCCTTGAGAAGGTGATGGTGAGCTGCCTTCTTGAACCGCTGCAGGCCTTGGGGTCCTCCAGCATTACTGTTAGGAAGGGAATTCCAGGATTTTGACCCAGCAACAATGAAGGAATGGCGGTGTAGTTCCAAGTCAGGATGGAAGGGAACCTACAGGTGGTGGTGTTCCCATGCATCTGCTGCCCTTGTCCTTCTAGGTGGTAGAGGTCGCGGGTTTGGAAGGTGCTGTCGAAGGAGTCTTGGTGCGTTGCTGCAATGCATCTTGTAGATGGTACACAATGCTGCCACTATCCATCGGTGGTGAAAGGAGTGAATGTTGAAGGTGGTGGATGGTGTGCCAATCAAGCGGGATGCTTTGTCGTGGATGGTGTTGAGCTTCATGAGTGTTGTTGGAGGCAAGTGGAGAATATTCCATCACATTCCTGACTTGTACCTTGTAGATGGTGGGCAGGCACTGGGGAGACAGGAGGTGAGTTACTCGCCGTAGAATTCCCAGCTTCTGACCTGCTCTTGTAGCCACAATATTTATGTGGCTGGTCCCGTTCAGTTTCTGGTCAATGGTAACCCCCAGGATGTTGATTAATATAGATCAGGAAAAGTGGTGGCTCTAATACTGACCAAACAGTAGTGTAATGTTGGGCATGGTATAAATCAGGAAATTAGGGCTGCATGTAGCATGGGCAATACAGTAATAAGGGCGACATTAATTTACATATGGACTGGGTAAACCTAATTAGCACTAATGTGTGGAGGATGAATTCTTGGAGTGTGTATGAGATGGGTTTCTGGAGCAGTATTTTGAGGAACGAACTAGGGATCAGGCTATTTTAGATTTAGTATTATGTAATGAGAAAGGTCTAATTTATAACCTTGCTGTAAAGGAGACATTAGGAAATAGTGACCACAATATGATAGAATTTTACATTAAGTTTGAAAGAGATATACTTCATTCTGAAACTAGGGTCTTAAATCTGAACAAAGGAAACTATGAAGGTATGAGGTGCAAGTTGGCTGTGGTGGATTGAGAAAATACATTAAAAGATTTGACAGTAGACAGGCAACAGCTAGTATTTAAAAAGTATTACACATTTTACAACAAATGTACATTCTTCCAAGGCACAAAAACCCAACAGGAAAGGTGAATCAACCGTGGCTAACAATGGAAGTTAAAGATTGCATTAGATCAAAGGAAGTGGCTTATAAGGTTGTCAGAAAAAGTGGTAAGACCGAGGATTGGGAGCAATTTAGAATCCAGCAAAGAAGGACCAAGAAACTGATAAAGAAATGGAAAAAATAATACTACTTCAAGCTAGTTAGAAACATAAAGGCAGACTGTAAAAGCTTCTTTAGGTCTTCTTCTTTGGCCTACTTGTCTCGAGAGACAATGTGTAAGCGCCTGGAGGTGGTCAGTGGTTTGTGAAGCAGCACCTGGAGTGGCTATAAAGTCCAATCCTAGAGTGACAGGCTCTTCCGCAGGCGCTGCTGATAAAATTGGTTGTCGGGGCTGTTACACAGTTGGCTCTCTCCTTGCGTTTCTGTCTTTTTTCCTGCCAACTGCAAAGTCTCTTCGACTCGCCACACTTTAGCCCCGCCTTTATGGCTGCCTGCCAGCTCTGGCGATCACTGGCAACTGACTCCCACGACTTGTGATCAATGTCACAGGACTTCATGTCGTGTTTGCAGACCTCTTTAAAGCGGAGACATGGACGGCCGGTGGGTCTGATACCAGTGACGAGCTAGCTGTACAATGTGTCCTTGGGGATCCTGCCATCTTCCATGCGGCTCACATGGCCAAGCCATCTCAAGCACCGCTGGCTCAGTAGGGTGTATATGCTGGGGATGTTGGCCGCAACGAGGACTTCCGTGTTGCAGATACGGTCCCGCCATCTGATGCCAAGGATTCTCTGGAGGCAGCGAAGATGGAATGAATTGAGACATCGCTCTTGGCTGACATACATTGTCCAGGCCTCGCTGCCGTAGAGCAAGGTGCTGAGGACACAGGCTTGATACACTCGGACTTTTGTGTTCTGTGTCAGTACCCCATTTTCCCACACTCACTTGGCCAGTCTGGACATATGCACTTGTTGATTTCTGCATTGAGAGACAGGTTACTGATGATAGTTGAGCCGAGGTAGGTGAACTCTTGAACCACTTCCAGAGCGTGGTCGCCGATATTGATGGATGGAGCATTTCTGACATCCTGTGCAACCATCAGGAAGATCGCCCCCCTCAAGTCTAAATCAGGGGATACAATCTTGAGGCTGATGGTTAGGCCAAATTCATTGCAGGCAACCGCAATCCTGTTGATGAGTCTCTGCAGACACTCTTCAGTGTCGGATATTAATGCAGCATCGTCAGCAAAGAGAAGTTCCCTGATGAGGACCTTCCGTACTTTGGTCTTCGCTGTTAGACGGGCAAGGTTGAACAACCTGCCATCTGATCTTGTGTGGAGGAAAATTCCTTCTTCTGAAGACTTGAACGCATGTGAGAGCAGCAGGGAGAAGAAGATCCCAAACAGCGTAGGTGCGAGAACACAGCCCTGTTTCACGACACTCAGGATAGGAAAGGGGTCTGATAAGGCACCGCTATGCTGAATTGTGCCTTTCATATTGTCATGGAATGAGGTGATGATACTTAGTAGCTTTGGTGGACATCCAATCTTTGCTAGTAGTCTGAAGAGACCATGTCTGCTGATGAGGTCAAAGGCTTTGGTGAGATCAATGAAAGCAACGTAGAGGGGCATCTGTTGTTTTCGGCATTTGTCCTGTAGCTGGCGAAGGGAGATCAGCATGTCAATGGTGGATCTCTCTGCTCGAAAGCCACACTGTGCCTCAGGGTAGACACGCTCAGCCAGCTTCTGGAGCCTGTTTAAAGCATCTCGAGCAAAGACTTTCCCCACTATTCTGAGCAGGGAGATTCCACGGCAGTTGCTGCAGTCACCGCGGTCACCCTTGTTCTTATAGAGGGTGATGATATTGGCATCGCGCATGTCCTGTGGTACTGCTCCCTCATCCCAGCACAGGCAAAGCAATTTGTAGAGTGCTGAAAGTATAGCAGGCATGGCACTCTTGATTATTTCAGGGGTAATGCTGAATTTCCCAGGGGCTTTTCCGCTGGCTAGAGAAGCAATGGCATCACTGAGTTCCGATTTTGTTGGCTGTACGTCCAGCTCTCATCCATGACTGGCAGAGGTTGGGCTGCATTGAGGGCGGTCTCAGTGACAACATTTTCCCTGGAGTACAGTTCTAGGTAGTGCTCCACCCAGCGGTCCATTTGCTTGTGTTGGCTAGTGATCATGTCCCCTGATTTAGACTTGAGGGGGGCGATCTTCCTGATGGTTGGCCCAAAAGCTCTCTTAATGCCATCATACATTCCTCTGATGTTTCCGGTGTCGGAGGCCAGCTGAATATGACTGCTTAGGTGTTGCCAGTAGTCATTTACGCAGCGCCTGGCTATTCTTTGTGCAGCGCTTCTGGCTGCTTGAAGTGCTACGGATGTGAACTCGCTGGGGGCTTTCTTGTAGTTCAACAGTGTAATGCGCTTAGCGGCTATGGCAGGTTCCAGCTCTTCAAAGTGAGATTGAAACCAATCTGCGTTCTGCTTCACACTTTTGCCATAGGTGGTCATCGTTGAGTCATAGATGTGGGCCCACTTAGTCCCTGCATGCCCTGTAGGAGTGTTTTGAAGGGCTTTCTCAAGTGAATTTTGAAACTTATGTAACAGCTGTGGATAAGGAATTCTGCTAGTGTTGATGCGCGGGTGACCCTTCTGCTTGGAGTGATGTAGCTTCTTTGGTTTGAGTGTAACCTTGCTGCACAGCAGGGAGTGGTCGGTGTCGCAGTCCGCACTGTGGAAGCTGCGTGTGATTTGAATGCTGTTTAAAGAGTCTCACCTTGTGACGATGAGGTCCGGCTGGTGCCAATGACGTGATCTTGGGCGTCTCCATGAAACCTGGTGACAGGGTTTAGTATGAATGAACGAGTTGGTGATGCAGAGGTTGTGATAGGTACACAACTCAAGCAGTCTCTGTCTATTCTCATTCATGCTTCCAGTGCCATAGCGCCCAAGGCAGGAGGGCCATGAGTCGTGGTTGGCCCCAACTCTGGCATTAAAGTCCCCCAGCAGGAACAGGTGTTCGGTATTGGGAATGCTACTAATGATATTATGGAGTTCCTCGTAGAACTAGCCTTTAACTTCAGGTGGGGAGCAGAGTGTTGGAGCATAGATGCTGAGCAGGTGTACTGGACCAGAGGCGGTGAGCAGTCGGATGGACAGTATGCGTTCCGATCCATTTGAAGGTGGCTCTATCATACTGAGCAAGGATTTTCTGATGGCGAAGCCCACTCCATGCTGTCTTGGTTCTTCAGGATCCCTACCCTGCCAGAAGAAGGTGTAGTCTTGCTCTGTTAGAGATCCGCTCGCAGGGAGGCGTGTCTCCTGAAGTGCTGCAATGTCCACATTGAGTCTACTGAGCTCATTGTTAATGATGGCAGTCTTCCAAGAATCGTTGATTTGTGTAAGGTCTTCCGACAGGCCAGAACACATAGTTCTGACATGCCAGCTTGCAAAACGAAGGGCTGGTACCTTCTTTCCTTTTTTTGTCATGCTGTTTGGTGCAGTGTTACAGTCCACTTGTTGGGCAATGACCCTGAGCTCCAAGCACCCATTGAAGCAGGTGGATTGTGGCGGGACAGAACCTTACTGACCGGGGGCTGCCCGGTTTGAGGCTGCAGGTAGCTGTCCAGTGAGATGCAATGACCTCTCCCACCGACAAAGGCAACCCATGGCGTCCAATCTCTATGCCAATTGAGCTGGGCTTACAACCCATAACTGCTGCCTTCCATGTTGTTTCGGTCGCTGTGAGGCGACTATGGAGTGATTTCTTCATGGTGCATGCCTGGGCAGATGTTTGGAGGTTGTGAGTTGCCCAAGCGGCCAAACCCCCCTCTCGGCCTTCCTGGTGGGATCCAAAGGAGTGCAGAGCATGACGTATGGCTGCAGGAACTGCCGGAAACATGCCAAAGGTGACACATGACTGCCTTCGAGGTTCCGCTCCAGATTTTCTGTTAGGGTTTACTCCCTTAGCCTTGGTCTCTCCCGAGACACCCACAAGGCAGTGGGGTTGTTCTTTAGGTATGTGAAAAGTAAAAGATTAGCAAGAACAAATGTGAATCCATTACAGACAGAGACAGGAGAATTTGTGGTGGAGAATGGGGAAATGGTGGAAAGACTAAACAATTACTTTGTGTCTTCAAGGAAGATACAGAAAATCTCCCAGAAATATTCGGGAAGCAAGTAAATAAGAGGAACTGAGAGAAACTGGCATCAATAAAGAGGTAGTACTCTATAAATTAACTGGATTGAAAGTTGATAAATCCCTTGAACTGGATGAGCTACATCCCACAGTATTGGAGGAAGTGGTTAATGAGATAATGGTTGCATTGGTGGTTATCTTTCAAAATTCTATAGACTCTGGAAGGGTTCCTGCAGACTGGAAAGTAGCAAATGTAACCCCACTATTTAAGAAGGGAGTGATAGAGAAAATGGAGAACTACAGACCTGTTAGTTTGACATTGGTAGTAGATAAAAAGGTTAGAATGTGTTATAAAGGATGTGATAACTGGACACTTGAAAAATAAAGATATGATTGGGCAGAGTCAGCATGGATTTATAAAATGGAAATCATGTTTGACAAACCTGTTGGAGTTTTTTGAGGATGTTACTTTTAGCATAGATAAAGAAGAACCAGTGGATGTGGTGTATTTGGATTTTCAGAAAGCTTTTGATAAGATCCCACACAGGAGGTTAGTGAATAAAATTAGAGCACATGGGATTGGGGGTAACATACTCGTATGGATTGAGAATTGGTTAACAGACAGAAAGCAGAGAGCAGGAATAAATGGGTCATTCTCAGGCTGGCAGGCTGTTACCAGTGGGGTACCGCAAAGATTAGTGCTTGGGCCACAGCTGGTCACAATCTATATAAATGATTTGGATGTGGGGACAAATGTAATATTTCCAAATTTGCTGATGACACAAAACTAGGTGGAAATGTAAGTTGTGAGGAGAATGCAAGGAGGCTTCAGGGGGACTTGGATAGGCTAAATGAATGAAAAAGAACATGGCAGATGGACTGTAATGTGAATGAGTATGAAGTGATCCACTTTGGTTGAAAAAACAGAAAGGCAGAGTATTTCTTAAATGGAGAGAGGTTGGGAAATGTTGATGTCCAAAGGGACCTGGGTATCCTTGTTCATGAGTCACTAAAAGCTAGTATGCAGGCTTAGCAATAGGAAATTAAATGGCATGTTGGCCTTCAGTGCAACATAGATGGAGCCTTGGTGAGACCACACCTGGAGTATTGTGTTTTGGTCTCCATATCTAAGAAAGGATATACTTGCCATAGAGGGTGTGCAATGGAATTTCACCAGACTAATCCCTGTTTGGCGGGATTGTCTTATGAAGAGAGATTGCAGAAACTGGGCCAGTATTCTCCAGAGTTTTGAAGAATAAGACGTGTTCTCATTGAAACTTACAAAATTCTCACAGGGCGTGACAGGATAGATGTGGATAGGATGTTTCCTCTGGCTGGTGAGCCTAGGACTAGGTGACACAGTCTCAGAATAAGGGGCAGGCCATTTGAGACTGCAATGAGGAGGAATTTCTTTACTCAGAGGGTGGTGAATCTTTGGAATTCTCTACCCCAGAGGGCTGTGGAAGCTCAATCATTGTGCATGTTCAAGACAGAAATCGATAGATTTCTGGATGCTAATAACATCAAGGGATATGGGGATAGTGTGGAAAAATGGCGTAGAGGTAGATGATCAGCCATGATCTGTTTGAATGGTGGAGCAGGCTTGACTGGCCAAATAGCCTCCTCCTCTTCCTATTTCCTATGTTCCTATGTACTGACCCCTCGGAACCCCACTGTATACCTTCCTCCAGTCAGAAAAACAACTGTTCACCACTATTCTCTGTTTCCTGTCACTCAGCCAACTTTGTATCCATGCTGCTACTGTCCCTTTCATTCCAAGGGCTTTAACTTTGCTGACAAGCCTGTTAGGTGGCACTTTATCAAATGCCTTTTGGAATTCCATGTACACCACAATAATCTGCCAAAGTGGACAACCTCACATTTTGCCACATTATACTCCATCTGACAATTTTTACCCACTCACTCAACCTATCTATATCCTTGCAGAGTCTTTGTATCCTTTTCCACCTATTTTTGTATCGTCAGCAAATTTGGCTGCAATACACTTGGTCTCTTCATCTAAGCCATTAATATAGCTCATAAATAGTTAAGGCCCCAGCATTGATCCCTGTGGCACTTCACTAGTTACAGTTCGCCATCCTGAAAGTGACCCATTTTTCCCGACTCTCTGTTTTCCTGTTAATTAGCCAGTCCTCTGGCCATGCTAATATATCACCCCCAACACCAGGAGCTCTTATCTTGTATTGTAATCTTTTATGTGGCACTTTATTGAATGCCTTTTGCAAATCCAAATACATTACATCTACTGGTTCCCCTTTATCCACCCTGCTTGTTACATCTTCAAAGAACTCTAATAAATTTGTCAAACACGATTTCCCTTTCACAAAACCATGTTGACTCTGCCTGATTGTATTGTGATTTTCTAGATGTCCTGCTACTATCTCTTTCATAATGAATTCTAGGATTTTCCCAATGACAGACGCTAGGCTAAATGACCTATAGTTTCCAGCTTCCTGTCTCCCTCCTTCCTTGAAGAGGTCTTAAATTTGCAGTTTTTCAATTGCTGGGACCTTTCCAGAATCTAGGGAATTGTGGAGGATTACAACTAATTCATCCACTATCTGCCAGTTCCTTTAAGACCCTTGGGTGCAAGCTATCAGGTCCAGGGGACTTGTCAGTCTTTAGCCCATTAGTATTCCCATTACTTTTTGTCGAGTGATAGTGATTAAGTTCCTCCGTACCTTTTGCCTCCTGATTTTCTACTATTCTTGGGGTGCGTTTTGTGTCTTCTACTGTGAAGGCAGATACAAAATGCTTGTTCAAAGCCTCTGCCATTTCTTTGTTTTCCATTATTAATTCTCCGGTCTCACCCTCTAAGGGACCAATGCTCACTTTAACTACTCTTTTACTTTTTATATATTTCTGAAAGCTTTTACTGACTTTTTATATTTCTTGCTAGTTTTTTCTCATACTCCAATTTCTCCCGTTTTTTTAGTCATCCTTTGTTCGTTTCTAAAATGTTCCCAATCTTCTGGCCTACCACTAATCTTTGCAGCATTGTATGCCTTTTCTTTCAATTTGATACCATCCTTAACTTTCTTAGTTAGCCTCAGATGGTGCATTCTTCTAGTAGAGTCTTTCTTCCTCAATGGAATATATCTTTGTTGAGAGTTATGAAATATCTCCTTAAATGTCTTCCACTGCTTCTCTACCATCTTACCTTTTACCTATTTTAGTCCACTTTAGCCAACTCTGTGTTCATACCCTTGTAATTGCCTTTATTTAAGTTTCAGACACTAGTTATGGACCCATATTTTTCATCCTCAAACTGAATGTGAAATTATCATGTTATGATCACTCTTGCCTGGAGGATTCTTTACTGTGAGGACTTGAATTAATCATGTCTCATTGCACATTACCAGGTCCAAAATAGCCTGGTCCATGTTAGGTTCTAGAATGTATTTTTCTATGAAATGGTCCCAAATACACTCTATGAGCTCATCCTCCAGGCTGCCTTTGCCAATTTGATTTGTCTAATCGATGTGAAGATTAAAATCACCCACGATTATTGTTGTGCCTTTCTTGCAAGTCCCCATTATTTCTTGATGTATACTCTGCCCTACTTTGTAACTACTGATAGGGGGCCTATAAAATAATCCCAGCAGTGACTTCTTTCCATTGCTATTTCTTATCGCCACCCAAACTGATTCTACATCTTGACCTTCTGAACCAAGATCATTTCTCACTATTGTACTGATCTCATCCTTTATTAACAGAACTACTCTACCTCCTTTTGCAGTTCAGTTTCTTTTCATACCCTGGGGTGGAATCCATTAGGTCCTGAAGATTTGTCTATCTCTAGTCTCATTATTTTCTCCGTTGCCATTTTTTTAACTTACATTAAACCTAGTAAGTTCCTCGCCTTCATTTTTTACTTTTCCTCGAATCTCTGGTACTGTATTCTCATCCTCTACTGTGAAGACCGCTACAAAGTCAACAATTCGCAAGTCTGCTATTTCCCGATTGTCAAATACATTATCACCTGTGTCTGTCTATAAGGGGCCCACATTAGTCTTAGTCACTCTCTTTCTCTTAATACACCTGTAAAATTTTATTATGTTGTCCTTGATAACCCTCACAAGATTTTTCTCATATTCCCTTTTTGCAGTTCATAGCTTTTTTTTTTACCCTTCTTGCAGTTGTTTATATTGCTCCTAGTCTTTGGGATTCTGATGGAGGTTTTTTCAGCTGCAGGTGTCTTCAGGCTCACATAAAGACACAAGAAAAACTCATCCGTGAACTTCTTTTCGCCGATGACTGTGCTGTCCTGGCCCAAAGTCAGTCAGACCTGCAACATACAACAACACATTTTTCCAAGGCGGCACAACTCTTCAGACTAAAAATCAGTTTTATGAAAACTGAAATCCTGCATCAGCCTGCACACCATGAAGAATATAGACCACCAAGCATTGTCATCGAGGGAACCGAGCTGAATGCCATCAAGCAATTTACTTATTTGGGGAGCGTCATCTGATTTGATGCCACCATAGACAAGGAAGTGGACAATAGGCTCTCAAAAGCAAACAGAACATTTAGCAAACTCTACAAATGAGTGTGGAGCAATCACAGCCCCAGTGCACAGCCCAAACTCAGTGTACAAAGCCGTAGTCCTCACCACCCTTCTGTATGGTCCTGTGACATTGATCACAAGACATGGGAGTCAGTTGCCAGTGATCGCCAGAGTTGGCGGGCAGCCATAAAGGTGGGGCTAAAGTGTGGCGAGTCGAAGAGACTTAGCAGTTGGCAGGTAAAAAGACAGAAGCGCAAGGGGAGAACCAACTGTGTAACAGCCCCGACAACCAATTTTATCAGCAGCGCCTGTGGAAGAGTCTGTCACTCTAGAATTGGCCTTTATAGCCACTCCAGGCGTTGCTTCACAAACCACTGACCACCTCCAGGCACTTACCCATTGTCTCTCGAAACGACGAGTCCAAATAAGAAGAAGAAGAAGAGATAGCTAGGTATTCTCTTACTGTTAGAATATTGATTAATTCAGGCTCATTACTCATAAATCTAATAAGGCCTGTTCTCTTGTTGGTTCAAGAACATACTGTTTCAAAAAGTTGCCTTGAATACGCTCAAGAAAGTCATGAAGTTTGGAACTTAAGATGTTATGCCTCTCCCATTCTATGTGAAAATTAAAGGCTTCCATCACTACCACTCTGTTTCACAACAAGCTTCTCTGGCTACAGGAGCAGATCAAAGACTGTGAATTTTGTGGCAAGTAGCTCACCTCCTCACTCCCCAATGCCAGTCCACTATCTAAAAGACACAAGTGTGGAATGTGATGGAATACTCTCCACTTGCCTGGAGGAGTGCAGCTTGATTAGCACCCCATCTACAAACATTCACTCCCTCCACCACCAACGCACAGTGGCAGCAGTGTGTACCATCTACAAGATGTACTGCAGCAATGTACCAAGGCTCCTTAGACAGCACCTTCCAAACCCGCAACCTCTACCAACTAGAAGGACAAGGGCAGCAGACAGATGGGAACAACACCACCTGCAAGTTCCCCTCCAAGTCACACACCATCCTCATGTGGAACTATATCGCCGTTCCTTCACTGTTGCTGGGTCAGAATCCTGGAACTCACTTCCTAACAGCACTGTGGGTGTACCTACATCACATGAGCTGCAGGGTTTCAAGAAGGTGGCTCACCACCACCTTCTCAATAGCCATTGGGGATGGACAACAAATGCCGGCCTTGCCAAAGACACTCACATCCAGGAACAAATAAAAAAAATGTTCAGGAATCCCGCTACTTCATCACTGCTATCAAGAAGTATATGGACAACTCACACCAAAGTCTTTCACCTTTTTCCATTCCTCAGTTCTACCCAGAATGTTTATACTGCCTGTATATTTATCTCCTGGTCATAGAGAGATACAGCACTGAAACAGGCCCTTCGGCCCACTGAGTCTGTGCCGACCATCAACCACCTATTTATACTAATCCTACATTAATCCCATATTCCCTACCACATTCCCTCCTACATTAATCCCATACTCTCTACCACCTACCTACACGAGGGGCAATTTAGAATAGCCAATTTACCTATCAACCGACAAGTCTTTGGCTGTGGGAGGAAACCGGAGCACCTGGCGGAAACCCACGCGATCACAGGGAGAACTTGCAAATTCCACACAGGCAGTACCCAGAACTGAACCCGGGTTGCTGGAGCTGTGAGGCCACTGTGCCGCCCTGGTCATGCCCATCTTGTCGGTAGGTCCCAGCGACAGCCCCCTAAGTTGTACTCTTTGTGCTTCTAAATCACCTGTTTTATTCCTTCCATACAAGCATTAATGCACAGATTTCTTAATTGGACAACAAACCCTACCCTACCCTGCCCTTTGTCCCTGATGCTTTTTTTTTTCACATTTTAACATCACACTCCATGTTTTTCATTAGTCTTGTTGCATTTTTATCAGCCACTATTATTATTTTGTATTTTTCTGTGAACCGCAAGTATTTATATAATGACGAAGTATTTAATAAGTGCTCTTGACTTCGCTTTCATTCCTTTTGAACAACATAGAACATAGAACAGTACAGCACAGTACAGGCCCTTCGGCCCACGATGTTGTGCCGAAACTTTAACCTACTCTAAGATCAAACTAACTACATACCCTTCATTCTACTATCATCCATGTACCTATCCAAGAGTCGCTTAAATGTCCCTAATGTATCTGCTTCTACTACCACCGCTGGCAGCGCATTCCACACACCCACCACTCTCTGTGTAAAGAACCTACCTCTGACATCTCCCCGAAACCTTCCTCCAATCACCTTAAAATTATGCCCCCTGGTGATAGCCCTTTCCACCCTGGGAAAAAGTCTCTGACTATCCACTCTATCTATGCCTCTCATCATCTTGTACCCCTCTATCAAGTCACCTCTCATCCTTCTTCGCTCCAATGAGAAAAGCCCTAGCTCCCTCAATCTTTCTTCGTAAGACATGCCCTCCAGTCCAGGCAGCATCCTGGTAAATCTCCTCTGCACCCTCTCTAAAGCTTCCACATCCTTCCTATAATGAGGCGACCAGAACTGAACACAATATTCCAAGTGTGGTCGAACCAGGGCCTTATAGAGCTGCAGCATAACCTCGCGGCTCTTAAACTCAAACCCCCTGTTAATGAAAGCCAACACACCATACGCCTTCTTAACAACCCTATCAACTTGGGTGGCAACTTTGAGCGATCTATGGACATGGACCCCAAGATCCCTCTGTTCCTCCACACTACCAAGAATCCTGTCTTTAAGCCTGTATTCTGCATTCAAATTTGACCTTCCAAAATGAATCACTTCACACTTTTCCAGGTTGAACTCCATCTGCCACTTCTCAGCCCAGCTCTGCATCCTGTCAATTTTGCTTATCTTTACGCTATTTTCACATTTATTTCTATTTTTATCTGGGACCTCCTGCCCCATTATTGATTTAAAATCCTTTTTACAGAATTCTTAATCCTTTCAGTTAGGATCTTGGTTCAGGTAAATCCCATCCCAAGGGTACAGTTCCTTCCTGTCCCAGTACTGGTGCCAGTGTGCCATGAAATGGAACTCCTCTTTTCCACACCAGTCCTTTAGCCATGTGTTTACTTTCCTAATCTGTTTGTTGCTTTGGCAATTTGCACATAGTTTGGGTAATAATCCAGAGACTATTGCCCTCGAGGTAATGCCTTTTAAATTAGCTCCCAGCTCCTGATTGTCATCTGTACATCCTTCATATTCTTTCGTTTGTCATTTGTCCTGACATGGACGACAACAACTGGATCTTTGCCCTCCCTTTCTACAGAAGAACATAAATAGGAGCAGGAGTAGACCCCTCGAGCCTGCTCTCTCATTCAGTATGATCATGGTTGATCTTCTACCTCAGCTGCAGTTTCCCACCAGCTCCCCATATTGCTTGTTTCCCTGAGAGATCAAAAAGCTATCCATCCCTGCATTGAATATACTCAATGATAGAGCATCCACAACCTTCTTGGGTAGAGAATTCCAAAGCTTCACAACCCTCTGAGTGAAGAAGTCTCTCCTCATCTCATTCCTAAATAATCGACCCCTGATCCTGAGGCTGTGTCCCTGTGTTCTAGGTTTCTTTCCAGTGACTTATATGGTGGCACACAAAAAACGCAAGGAAATGTATGGAGAATTTTTGATTTATTTCTTAAATGAAAGACATTTGGTAATATGTGTTCCATAATTTCATGTACAACATTCACAAAAGCAACAAGGAGTAAATGGGTACTCTGTTCAATCTGTTTGGCACTGCACTACTTTCAATGCTACGGTGATTAGGTAAAAGAAAAAAGAAAGCACCTCTTCAGTAAAGAATATGGTCTAGAAATTGATCCGCACAGCACCATGCCTGATGGTTGTTTGAAGCCCTTTGATTGGTTTTCCCTGAGGCTGCCAGCAGGCTCCGCTCAGCAAAACCAAGTCTAGGGATCGTCTGATGGTCCCAATAGTCTCCGGATTATTACCCAAACTATGTGCAAATTGCCAAAGCAACAAACAGATTAGGAAAGTAAACACATGGCTAAAGGACTGGTGTGGAAAAGAGGAGTTCCATTTCATGGCACACTGGCACCAGTACTGGGACAGGAAGGCAAGTAACTTACCTGAATGTGGAGTCGGGAGAGCAGGAGTGCTTGTCCCATTCAACATTAAAGGAACCAATCACCATCGCTCCCTCCCCGCAATCACCCCGACCCCTAATTATCCTGCTTCTGACCATGATTTCCGATCTGCTGGCCCCAACCCCTGATCCCTGGCCACATATTCCAAGGTAAAGGCCAGCTCGGGCCTCCAAATGAAACCTGACCCGAGCCTGACATAACCACGATCCGACCCGAGCCCGACCCAGCCCAAGTCCTTTCATTTATTCCCACGCCTGACCCAACCCGACCCGACCACCAGAATGTTCAGTTAACCTAGCTTCCATTTTTCACTTATTAAGCTTGTGCAGATAAGCAACAAAAACTGTAACTGGACTTGAAAGGTTGTTTAAAAAGTACATTTAAGATTGGAGCCATGTACCGGAGGTGGTGATAGAGTGTGTCTGACCCAGGCCAACCTGAGCCGAGCCCGAATGCTTGGCCCAGAAGAGCAACCCGACCCGATCCAAACCAGACACAAGACGTCAGGTCCCATCGGGTTTGGGTCAGGTAGCCATGCTCTATTCCAAGACCATTGAACCCTAGCACCCAGTCTCTGACCCCTTATTTGCCTGGGTCTGAGTTCCTCCACTCACTCACCTGAGATTTGCTTCAATGCTTGCAGCAGCCCAAGTTTTCACTACTCTTCACAGTGGGCTGTTGCACCTTGCCAGCTTCATTATAATAAGGTCCAATACCTGGGGAGCCTCAGGCCTCACCAATCAGGCACAGGGAATGCTCCTTGCGAGCCCAAAAGTGGGCTTACCTGCCTTTCTGAGCCTATAACTGGAGAGCTTTCATAAGAACATGAGAATACAGGAATTAGAAAAGGCCATTCAGCCCATTCATTCCATCATCAGTTCCTATTTCAAAACTTGATCTGACATTTTCCTCCTATTTCCTACTCCAAACCGATATGTCTGGGGTACCCTCTGTAGCTTTCTTAGAATCAGAAAGAAATACACTCTCTTTCTGACTACTGCAGTTGTATTAATATTTGTTAAATATATAAATTATTCCATAAATTATTGATTGGGGGTGATTCTGTGATCCTATGTCCCCAATGTAGAGCCATGCTCACAGGGACAGCTGGTTGGAGATCAGGCAACAAAATGGCATTCCTCAATTTCCAACCTGTGCTCCTTGTGATTATGGTTCCCATTGCAGGCGTGGGATCATGGAATCACTCCAATGTGTAAAGTCATTTACGCTTCAAGTTCAATGCTTCTTCAGGTCATAATCATTTTCTTTGGTTCTCCAGTCCATCCCATTAATTCCCTCCATGGTTTAAAAGTGTGTGCTATATCCTCCTATCTTTAATCTGCAGTTTACTGCTGATAGATGAACTTGACTCACCACATTATTGCATAAACCAGACTATTTTCTATGTTAATAAAAGCGTTCCCATGAAGGGTCACTGACCCGAAACGTTAACTCTGCTTCTCTTTTCACAGATGCTGCCAGACCTGCTGAGTGGTTCCAGCATTTCTTGTTTTTATTTCTATTTTCTATGTTAATAGGCTTATCAACTTTTCCATATTCAGCAGGAATCTCACTAGAGAATTGCAATCTCCAACCTTCCTATCTGAGGATTGCAGTTCTCATGTGGAGGGACCATACCAGTTATCTTGTCAAGAGACCGCTAATGAAGTGGGGCTATAGTGATAGTGAAAGATCACTATTCAGAGTAAAGGGCCTAGAGAAAATCCTTGCAATCCCAGTCAGGTTGGTTGTGAAGGGAGAATAATTAAGATAGAAAATAGGATAGAGAAAGCGAGGAAAAGTAGATTGGGGAAGAATATATTCATGCAACTTGCCAGCCCTTGGGCACAGCTTGTAACTGAAAAATTCACACACAAGATTTTTTCAATGTCGACAACTTTGGCTGCTGATGGTTTTGTATTGCCAGAGAGTTTGCCTAATTATTTATCTGCAATGCAGTGATAATGCGCCCAACTTCTTACCTACATACAAAAAAATTCTTCAGGCTTTTTAAACTATTTAAACCTATGGTGTTGTGAACTATTCTGGGATTGTACTGTGGCTTAGTCTGGAGGTTTCTAACAGATTACAACTCAGTAAGCATGGATTCTGTTCTGTGACAGTGATGAAAACTGTATTTGCATCTATATAGCACCTTATGACACCTAAACATCTCAAAATGCTTCACAAAAGTAGATTTTTTTTTCCAATGACTTATGTAGGTTTTGGGGCAGCATTCTGTGCAGAAACCATGCACAAACACCAATGAGGTTATATATGTTATGGCATATTTATTAGACATAAATATATATGTTATTACATATATATTGGAAATTGGAAGTTCTTTTTAAATTAGAGATATTGTCATAACTATTTCCCATGAAGCTGATATATAATGCTGTCATAGGAACATAGGAGCAGGAGTCGGCCATTCAGCCCATCGAGCCTGCTCCACCATTCAATACGATCATGGCTGATCATCCACTTCTATGCCTTTTTGCCACACTATCCCCATATCCCCTTATGTTATTGGTATTTAGAAATCTGTCAATCTCTGCTTAAACATACTCAATGACTGAGTTTCCACAGCCCTCTAGGGTAGAGAATTCCAAAGATTCACAACCCTCTGAGTGAAGACACTTCTCCTCATCTCTGTCCCAAGTGGCTTTCCCCTTATTTTGAAATTGTGTCCCTGCTTCTAAACTCCCCACCCAGGGGAAACATCTTACCTGCATCTACCCTGTCTATCCCTTTAAGGATTTTGTAGGTTTCAATTAGATCACCTCTCATTCTTCGAAACTCAAGAGAAAACAAGCCTAATTTCCCCGATCTCTCTTCATTAGGACAATCCTGCCATCCTGGGAACAAGTCTGGTGAACCTTCGTTGCACTCCCTCTATGGCAATAATATCCTTCCTAAGGTAAGGGGACCAAAACTGCACACTGTACTCCAGGTGCGGTCTAACCAAGGTTCTATATAATTGAAGCAAGACTTCACTACTCCTGTAGTCAAGTCCTCTTGCGGTAAAGGCTAACATACTATTAGCCTTCTTAATTGCTTGCTGCACCTGCATGTTAGCTTTCAGTGACTTATTGACAAGGACACCCAGGTCCCTTTGTACATCTACACTTTCTAATCTCTTACCATTTAAGAAATACTCTGCACATCTATTCCTCCTACCAAAGTGGATAACCTCACAATCTGCCATGTTCTTGCCCACTCACTAAGTCTTTCCAAATGCCCTTGAAACCACTTTGCATCTTCCTCACAACACACATTCCCATCCAATTTTGTGTCATGTGCGAACTTGGAAATATTACATTTGGTCCCCACATCCAAATCATTGATATATATGTGAACAACTGGGGCCCAAGTATTGATCCTTGCGGTACCCCACTAGTCACAGCCTGCCAATGGGAGAATGACCCGTTTATTCCTACTCCCTGTTTAATTTTGCTAACCAACCTCCTCTGGGGGACTTTATCAAAAGCTTTCTGAAATCCAAGTATACTATGTCCACCGATTCCCCTTTATCAATTCTGTTAGTAACATCCTCAAAAAACTCCACCAGGTTTGTCAAATATGATTTCCCATTCATAAATCCATGTTGACTATGCCCAATCAGATCATTATTATACACATGTCCATTTATCTCATCCTTTAGAATAGATTCTAGCATTTTCCGTACTACTGATGTAAGGCTAAGGTCTGTAGTTCCCTGTTTTCTATCTCCCTCCCTGAAGATGTAGAAAGGGACCTGGGTGTCCTTGTCAATAAGTCACTGAAAGCTAGCATGCAGGTGCAGCAAGCAATTAGGAAAGCTAATGGTATGTTAGCCTTTATCACAAATAGTGGGGTGACATTTGCTACCTTCCAATCTACAGAACCGTTCCAGAATCTATAGAATTTTGGAAGATGATCACCAATGCATCGACTATCTCCATAGCTACCTTTCTCAACACTCTGGGATGTAGAATATTAGGTCCTGGGGACTTATCAACCTTCAGCCCCATTAATTTCACCAATACAACCTTCTTACTAATAATAATTTCCTTCAATTCCTCATTCTCCCAAGTCCCTTGGATCTCTAATTCTGGGAGATTTCTTGTATCATCCTCAGTGAAGACATTTCTCTATTCCCCATTGTAAATTCTCTTGACTCTGCCTGTAATAGACCTACATTTGGCTTCGCCAAACATTTCCTTTTTACATACCTATAAGAGCTTTTACAGTCCATTTTTATGTTTTTTGCTAGTTTACATTCATATTCTACACTCCCTTTTCTTTATAGGTTTCTTGGTCCTCCTTTACTGTATTCTGAAATCCTCCCAATCCTCAGGTTTACTACTATTTCTGGCAACTTTATAGGCTTTTTCTTTTAATCTTACACAATCCTTAACTTCCTTTGCTAGCCATGGTTGACGGACTTTTCTTTCTGGGTTTTTGTGCCTTGAAGAAATGTATAGTTGCTGTAAACTATGTAATAATTCTTTAAAGACTATCCATTGCCTATGTACTGTCATGCTTTTTAGTGTATTTTCCCAATCCACCTCAGACAATTTGCAATCATACTTTCATAATTTCCTTTGTTCAAAGTAAACACCCTGGCTTCAGATTGAACTCCTCACTTTCAAACGTAATGTAAAATTCTATCATATTATGGTCACTCATCCCTAAAGGTTCTTTCACAACAAGATTATTAATTAGCCCTTTCTCATTACATAATACTAGATCTAAAATAGCCTGTTCTCTAGTCGGTTCCTCAACACACTGCTCTAGAAAACCATCGCTAACACACTCCAGAAACTTGTCCTCCACAGCATCAGTGCTCCTTAGGTTTACGCAGTCTATATACAGATTGAATTCACCCATGATTACCATATTATTACCCATGCTACATGCTTCTCGAAGCTCCTGATTAAAACAACTCATCCATGTTGAAAAACATGGCTGACATTCCATGGTATTCCTTGTCAGAAGTTTAAAGTCTAGAGCATTTAAGGTTTAGTTGCTAATCTGCCTCTTTGAAGTCATTGCTCAAGTGCTCCCAGGAAGAAAGTGGTCTTTATTGGTGCTGAGGTCAATTAGACTCTAATTATGGAGCTTGTTGTTTGAAGTTTCTCTATATTTGGGGAGAGAGACAGGTTTTGTAAAATCATAGAATGGTTACAGCACAGAAGGAGGCCATTCGGCCAGTCATGTCTGTGTCAGCTCTCTGCAAGATCTCAGCTAGTCTCACTCCCCCACCCTTTCCCCTTAGCCCTGAAAATTTTCTCTCTTCAGGTCTGCTGTCCTTATCTGGTCTGGCCTACATGTGACTCCAGGCCCACAGAAATTTGGTTAACTCTTAACTGCCCTCTGAAATGGCCTACCAAGCCACTCAGTTGTCTCAACCCGCTGCAGAAAAGTCAAAAAGAATAAAACTGGACAGACCATCCGACATTGACCCAGGTACCGGAGATGACAAAGGCACACCCTGCACTTTGGTGTACCTACACCACATGGACTGCACTGGTTTCTCTAGGTGAACAGGAAATGACTGGGTTTCTTTCTCTTTTTGGATACTTTTATTAAAGACTGCTCAGTTATGATTTGATAATGTTTTTACACAAAGTGTGATGTCTGGAATGTGGCATCTGGAAAATGATGGATATTCTCAACTCTTTTACATAAATAGATCACATTTGAACAATATTTATCTCCAATAGAACAATGCCAACAAAATAATAAAAGGAAAATACTGCAGATGCTGGAAATCTGAAATAAAAACAGAAAGTGCTGAAAATACTCAGCAGGTCTGGCAGCATCTGTGGAGAGAGAAACAGAGTTAACGTTTCAGGTCAATGAACTTTCATCAGAACTGAATCTGATAAAAGGTCACAGACCTGAAACGTTAACTGTTTCTCTCTCCACAGTTGCTGCCAGACCTGCTGAGTATTTCCAGCACTTTCTGTTTTTATTCCAATAAAATAATGGTGTGGATGCAGCTGAAAGTCATCATGGTTACATAACTTAGAGGATGAACCGATGTTTAGATACAGCACACTATTATGAATTTATGTGATGGCTCAGAGTTCAGTATTTTGCATTGGAGATATCAGTGAACCTTTTAGAACATTATTTGATATAATTTCCAGGTGTCAACTCCATGGTTGACCTTCTCAAGTCCTGCTGGCACAGTGCTGACTGCACTGTTTGCACAATGCAGACTACACTGCTCAAGTGCCAATAGATGGACTTGTCCAAATTGGATAGTGACTGCTAAGGGTTCCAAAAAAAAATCTACCTTTATTTTCTGCATTTCTTCATGCGTTTCCAGCATTTTCTGTTTTTATTTCAGACTTCGTGGATTCAAAATATTTTTTTTCTCACAGCACCAGGCTGTTAGTGAGACTGGCTGCTGTTCTAAAACAGCACTGCTGTTGTGCTACGTCAGAATTTAATATTTGGCAAGTCATTAGACACAATATATGCACTAACTACATGCTCTGCATTCATAATGATGCTTCTGGTATTCAGTTGGAGAAACAAAATACTAAATCAGGATATGACTGACGCTTTTAGTTTCTGTTTGTCAAGACAGTCTAAGTAATCTATATTTTATATTTTTTCACCTTCCCATGGGGCTAATTTTTTTACAAACCTGGATGTACAGATGAAGCAACTGCTGCTTCGATGTGTCAGACAAAATGAAGCAGTCACAAAACTCAGCAGTTATTTTCAACTGTCTGAACTGAAAACATCAAGTGCTGCCAATCTTTTATGTGTTTCAAATGACCATATGTTTTCTATTGCAACTTGTGCAACTGTTTCTAGTAAATGAAAATATAGTAAAACATTAAATCATCCTCGTACAATACCTGCAAAAGAAGTTATTATCAGCCTGTAAATAGATTTACCATCAGCTGCTCATAGTATCAGGAAAATGAATAGGCCATTCAGCTCATTGAGCTTGCTCTGTGATTTTCATAGCAATAACAACTCCAGCTCTCATTTTCCTGCCATTGCTCTTTATGGCTTAATACATTTTATCCCCAAATAAATATCATTCTCCCTTTTCAGTGCAGCAATTGATTCTGTATCGATGATCTTCGAGGGTAGAACATTCCACATGCTTACAATTCTTAGAAGAAATTTTGCCTCAATCTACTTTTAAACGGCTTAGTTCTAATTTTAAGATAATGTCCTTCTGTTCTGGACTCCTTCGCTAGAACTAAAAGTTATTACATAACAGTTTTGTTTATTCCCGTCATTATTTTAAGCATCTCGACCATACCATCCTCAAACTCCTCGGGCCTGAAAACCTATGGGCTTTACATCCCAGTGTAAATGAGGATCTGCTTACGACCAGCCTCTGGTGCTGATCTTGCCAAGGAATGACAAGTCCCTGCATTCTTTAAAGACAACCCACTTGCTTTTTGTAAGATGGCTAAACTAACCGCAACAATTTCAGCAATCATCCAGGGCTGCCACCTGATGTACATGCTCCACAAAGCTGAGACATTATGGCCTGGATATTAACGTCTGGGTTACATAGGCAGGGGAGGTGGAGTTTCATATGAGAAAGTCTGAGTTTCCCTGCACGTGACCTCCACTGCATGCATCATATACCCCTGACAGGTTCCCCACTGGAAGCCAACCAGATTGGCAGGCTTGGCTTCCAGTTGGGTGGGGAGCACTGTGAGCAGACCTTAAGACCAGGTAGGTCTGATGCATAATAATGATACTGGGGAGGCAGATCGGAGGGTGGGGGTGGGGGGAGGGGGGTTGATCATGAGGTGAGCTTGGGGCCGGTAGGGGAAGCATTCCTTCTCCTCCTGGCCCACAAACAATGCTGTAAAGGCACTTACCTTCTCCCCCCAGCTGTCCACCCCTTCCTTTGGCTGCCCAGCTTCTCAAGGCATGGGATACCTGGCGACCCATAGTAAAAACCTGTACATCAGTAATATCAGAGGCTACCAGCCTCATTGAAATATTTAAATGGCTAACCCTCTTCCTGGGAGCAGGTTGTCTGCCCCACCCCTTGTCCCACCTCCGTAAATCCAGAAGTAGGGAGGTTGGAGTCATGGTTCAGAATTTTAAAATTCCCCCCCCACACATCGGCCCCAATTCACCTATTTTTGCATTAAAGTTCCCTCGATAACTCCTATGTGAGTCCAACCCCCAGCATGCAACCCCCACCCCCCCCCCCCCCCCCACTTCTTGCTCTATTGTCCTTGTTTAGGGTAGGCAGTGATTTCACCAAGAAGGCACACTGGAAACTGCTGGGGAAGGCTGAAACCCAATGTATCTGGGTAAATTTCTGTGAGAATTCATTCCTCTGCTCACTTTAACCTCAGCAGAAGGGCTATAAAAACCTGGGAAAAATAGTTCCATGACTTTTCTACGGAAGTTATGGCAGAACCCTACCGAATTTGACCCTCTCATTTTCTAAGGGATCACAGAAAGAATAGTTGCTTTAGAAAGGGATCGGAAGGCAATTACACCCATGGATCTGGACCCCCAACATACTACATTCCTTTTGTCGTGATTTTTGCAGTGTGTGCTCGGGCTCTAACTCCAGATAATTGCCTAATCATTCACCAGCATTCTTGACTGGGTGTGGTGGAGCTACAGAGCTTTGCTCTGATCCATTGGTCATTAACTTCTTAGCTTTGTCTATTAAATGCTGCTTTTGGTGTTAAACATGGAGACCACCCTGTGCAGTAGCTTTCGTATATTGGCACCTCATTCTAAAGCATGCTTGGTGCTGCTCCTGACATGCCTTCCTACACTCCACATTGAAATGGATTTGTTTTCCCAGCTTGATGGAGATGAAGGAATGAGGCATATGCTATACCATGAGGTTATAGATTATAGTGATATATAATCCTGCTGCTGCTGATGGCCCGTGCAGCCACATGGGTGCCTAATTTTGGGTTGGTGGATCAATTCTTAATCTGCTCCACTTGTCATGACCACTCAATGCCATTTCTGGGATTTCCCACCAGAAGCAACATTTGAAGTAGAGTAAGTCTTCTCAGATATAGGTAGTCATATTATAGAACCATAGAAAAGTTACGTCACAGAAAGAGGCCATTCAGCCCATTGTGCCTGCGCTGGCTGAAGAAACTAGCCAATCTAATCCCACCTTCTAGCACCTGTTCCGTAGCCTTGCTGGTTACAACACTTCAGGTACCTTTTAAATGAGTTGAGGGTTTCTGCCTCCACCACCGTTCCTGGCAGTGAATTCTAGACACACACTACCCTCTGGATGAAAAAGCTTTTCCTCATGTCCCCTCTAATCCTTTTACCAACCACCTTAATTCTGTGCCCCCTGGTAATGGACCTGTCTCCACTAGGGGATGCAAATTCTTCCTGTCTACTCTATCTAGGCCCCTCATAATTTTGTCCACCTCAATTAAGTCACCCCTCAGCCTCCTCTGCTCTAAGGAAAACAACCTTAACCAATCCAATCTTTCCTCATAGCTGCAACTTTCAAGCCCTGGCAACATTCTTGTAAATCTCCTCTGTACTCTCTCCAGAGCAATTATGTCCTTCCTGTAATGTGGTAACCAGAACTGTACGCAATACTCCAACTGTGGCCTAACCAGCATTTTATACAGTTCCAGCATTACATCCCTGCTTTTGAATTCTATACCTCGGCCAATAAAGGAAAGCATTCCATATGCCTTCTTCACCACTCTATCTACCTGTCCTGCCACCTTCAGGGACCTGTGCACATGCACTCCAAGGTCTCTCACTTCTTCTACCCCTCTCAATATCCTCCTGTTTATTGTGTATTCCCTCGCTTTGTTTGCCCTCCCCAAAGGCATAACCTCACACTTCTCTAGGTTGAATTCTATTTGCCACTTACCTGCCCACTCAACCAAACCATTGATATCATTCTGGAGTCAACAGCTATCCTCTTCACTATCAACTACACGGCCAATTTTTGTGTTATCTGCAAATTTCCCAATCATGCCTCCCACATTTAAGTCCAAATCATTAATATATACCACAAATAGCAATGGACCCAACACTGAGCCCTGTGGAACACCAATGGAAACCACCTTCCTTTCGCAAAAACATCCGTCGACCATTACCCTTTGTTTCCTGTCATGTAATAGAATGCAAGTGATGGGAAATGTGTCATATGATGTGTTTACAGATGTTGCTTGCCATAGCAGGCATGCACATTCATGCAACCATCCAAAGATCATACGACACATTTCCCATCATTTGTGCCCTAACAATGCTGGGTGCTAGGAATGCTGGTGTGCTCCTGGTGTCCATCACTGATATGGGCTGTGGGAAGTGGGGTGGTGGTGGGAGAGGAATTTTACAGGTGACTTTGACTAGTACAATCTCAGTAAAGTGGGTGGGCTGGAAGCTGCAGGGTCTTAAAGAGAGGAAGGTGAGAGTGCAGTTGCCAGGTAATGATGCACTGCAGTGCTTTGGAGAGAAATGGACCTGAGAGATAGAATGGTAATTGAAGAGAAAGGAAGAATTGAATGTGATGTTATTTTGAGGACTAGGTCAGTGCTGGGAAATAGAGATAGATTGATGATGTTAGTGATAGGAATGTGAATTTTGTAATAATATATACACCAAAAGGCAGCAGTCCTGTGTCTATGTTAGTAACAAGTCCAAAAGCCACATCAAAAATGCTTGCAGATTGATTAAAGAATAAACGTTACACATACTCGTGACCGACACTTAAGATCACAGATGTTGCTTGCCATAGCAGATACACACATTACATCGCAACCATCCAGCGATCTCCCTTCTTTATCCCCCAAACCATGGCTATGATTTTATTGTTTTTACATTTGCATTTATATTGTTTCTAGTTACCCCACTCGATAGGCATCTTCATTTTACAATCCTTTACCCACTTTCAATCTCCATTCTGATGTTCTCTTGTCTCAGGTTGTACAGAAAAACGATGATGTTTAAGAGTTAGCAAGCCATAAAGGAAGCTTTGAAACTGAAATTCTATCAAAAGAACGATATCAAGTCTCCAGTTTAGAGTGATAAAGTGAATCTAAATGTAAACATATGCCAGCTGGCTTTTGAGCTGTTTTGGAGTTAAGGAGGGAGGGTAGGTATTAGAAAAGGCACAAGGCAATTGAGGATTCAGTACAAAGGCTTGCACTAGTTAAGGGCTGAGAATCTGATGGAGGAAGATTGAAAAAAAAAAGATTTGTGGTAGAAAGTAGGATCTTAGGGTTGTTCCTAATTTACAGGATCATTTTGGGGTAGGAGGAAGATTTATGAGAACATGACGATGTTAAGAAATAGAAGCAGGAGTAGAAAACATGGCTCCTTGAGTCTGCTCCTCTGTTCAATACAATCATGGATGACCTTCTCCCTCAACTCCACTTTCCTGCCTGCTCCCGCATCCCTTAATTCCCTGAAAGATTAGAGTCATCGAGTTATACAGCACAGAAACAGGCCCTTCAGCCATCGTGTCCGCACCGGCCATCTAGCACCTAATCCCATTTTCCAGCACTTGGCCCGTAGCCTTGTGTGCTGTGGCGTTTCAAGTGCTCATCTAAATACTTCTTAAATGTTGTGAGGGTTCCTGCCTCTACCAACCCTTCAGGTAGTGCGTTCCAGATTCCAACCGCCCTCTGGGTTAAAACATTTTTCCACAATTCCCCTCTAAACCTCCTGTCCCTTACCTTAAATCTATGCCCCCCTGGTTATTGACCCCTCCGCTAAGGGAAAAAGTTTCTTCCTATCTACCCTATCTATGCCCCTCATAATTTTGTATACCTCAATCAGGTCCCCCCTCAGCCTTCTCTGCTCTAAGGAAAACAACCCTAGCCTATCCAGTTTCTCTTCATAGCTGAAACACTCCAGCCCAGGCAACATCCTGGTGAATCTCCTCTGCATCCTCTCCAGTGCAATCACGTCCATCCTACAGTGTGGTGACCAGAACTGTACACAGTACTCCAGCTGTGGCCTAACTAGCGTTTTATACAGCTCCATCATAACCTTCCTGCTCTTATATTCTGTGCCTCGGCTAATAAAGGCAAGTATCCCATATGCATTCCTAACCACCTTATCTACTCATGCTGCTGCCTTCAGTGATCTATGGACATGTACACCAAGGTCCCTCTGACCCTCTGTACTTCCTAGGGTCCTACCATCCATTTTATATTCCCTTGCCTTGTTAGTCCTCCCAAAATGCATCATCTCACACTTCTCAGGATTAAATTCCATTTGCCACAGCTCCGCCCATCTTACCAGCCCATCTGTATCGTTCTGTAATCTAAAGCTTTCCTCCTCACTGTTTACTACACCATCAATTTTCATGCATCTGCGAACTTACTGATCATACCTCCTATATTCATGTGTAAACCATTAATGTACACTCCAAACAACCCAGCACCGATCTCTGCGGTACACCACGGGTCACAGGTTTCCAATCGCAAAAACAACCCTCAACCATCACCCTCTGCCTCCTGCCATTAAGCCAATTTTGGATCCACTTTGCCAAATTGCCCTGGATGCCATGGGCTCTTATCTTCTTGACCAATCTCCCAGGCGGGACCTTATCAAAAGCCTTACAAATATCTATCTATTCCAGCCTTGAATACGTTCAATGATGGAGCATCCACAACCCACTGGGGTAGTGAATTCCAAATATTCACAACCCTTTGAATGAAGAAATTTCTCCTCATCTCAGTTCCAAATAATCAGCCCCTTTCCCTGAGACAGTGCCCACAAGTGCCAGACTCCCCAGCCGGGGAAGCAACCTGTTTGTGTCTTGTCAAGGCCCTCAGAATGCTTTATTATGTTTCAATGAGATCACCTCTCTTTCATCTAAACTCCAGAGAGTATCGGCCCAATTTACTCAGCCTCTCATCTTACAATAACCCTCTCATTTCAGGAACCAATCTATTGAAAGGGTACGATTGGAATGCTTGAGTCATATCTGGTTGTCGGTAGCTAAGCTGGTCACTTTCCATGTATAGTCAAGTCCAAGAGGCAACTAAAAGGGCAACAAAGCTATGCTACACCAATATTAACTGTTTTGTTAAATGTCTGCAATCTTCCAAAGTGCAGTTGACGTGGGTGAGGTGGCTGATTGCTGACCCAGAGTCAGAAAATTTAGTTAAATATGTATATGTTTGGACTAAAAAAATTTTTTCAGAATAAACACTATGGGTTCATATGACGACTTTGCTCATATTTTTCAGATATTGGGCTGGATTTTATTTTGGCAGCAGGAGACCTGGTGACAGGCCAGAAAATGGGGTGCGACCCCACGTAGGCCATTTGTCAGATCTCCAGCAGTCCCCTTTAAGGGACAGGTTCCTTCCTCAAGCGCTGGCAGCTCAGCAATCCCAGCAGCGCTTCTGGGAGTGGTGGCCACTGCTGGTACTGCAGGAGGCCCAGAGGAGCAGCTATGGAGGAGGCCCCAGAAGACAGGTGATTGGGGTCAGGCTCACCCGGGCCACTCAGGCAGGCCTCAACGAGGGAGGGTGTCCTTCACTGGGGGGGGGGGGACGGCCCTTGCCACTGGGGGAGCCCTCTGTGGGCCACAGGGTTCCCGATCAGGAAGGCCCCCACCCCTGAAGCCCCAGGATCCCCAGAATACTGGGTGGCCTCCCCATGTGGCAGAGGGCCCCCACTGCTGGTAAAATACCAGCAGCGGCAGAAAGAGGCCCTTAATGGCCTCAATTGGCCTCTAAGCGGAAAGGCCGTCCTCGACCTTCCCCGCCCCTGGTAAAATACCATAGTGCCAGGAAGGTGACGGGCATGCCACGCCCTGCCTTCCCTCGCCACTTTATGCCCCCATCTCCCAGTCCGTCCCTAGAGGGCTGATAAAATACAGCTCTTTGTCATTGTTAAACGAGTCCATCCAGCAGTCTTCTCCAGTCTGCATTAAAATTAAATATTCCAGGCTGAGTGTTGTTGTGCTTTTTTCATTAAACCATAAGGAGCGCATAATAATTCAAGAAGAAAAACTGAGCTGAGTCTGCAATGTTCTGTTCTTTTGCTTTTCTAATGAAAGCCTCAGTGTCATTTATTTTCAAAGAACAATTATCAAAAGCAATTGCCTAACCAACCAAAGGGTTCATTTCATTTCTTTCATTTTGTGAAGGGAGCTAGTGTTAAAGTTTTAATTAAAGCCATAAAATACAGCTACATGTAGTAAGTAAAATAAAATGCCACTCACCAACATTCTAAAGCATTACATCTCTAAAACATTAGATGTTTACAATGCAGAAGGAGGCCATTCAGCCCATTGAGTTTATGCTGGCTCTACTAGCGGAATTCAGAACTAATCCCACTGCCATGCTTTCTCGCCATAGCTCTGCATCTTCCTGTGCTTCAAATATTTATCTACTTTTGCAATAAATTATGCAATCATCTCTGCCTCAACCACTCTCTCTGGCAAAGCATTATATGCTCATATGCTCAAATTCCTTATCTTTTAACTTTGCTCTCAGTGGGAATTATAATTCATTGACCTCTTAGGCAGAATTTTACTAGCCGTGCGGAGTGAGGAATGGATGTGGGGGGCCAGTAAAATGGCCCACGTTGGGCCAGCTCCTCGACTTCTTCCCGCCAATGACCAATTTTACCGGACGTGGGCGGTGGGACGGATCGGTGGCTGACAGATTGGTGGTGGGCAGGTAATTAAGGTCATTAAACAGCCAATTATCAGGAATTTTCCTACATTCTCTGATTTTAACAACAGCGCCCAGGATGCACAGAGGCTCAGAGTCTCGCCTACTCAAACAAGGTGAGATCTCAGCGGCAGCTATGTTGTGGAGAGAACTGGCAGCTGTACAGCGTCTTCAAGAAACAACGTTTCAAGTTTGGAAGCATTGAAGACGGTGGTGCCAAAGTGAAGTGCTGTTGGTGGATAGGTGTCTCCCAGCTCCACAGCAGTGGAGGCTTCATCTGTCCATGGGGTCAATTCTTTCAGACCTCGGCTCCTCTAGTGAGGAAGAAAGTGGCACAGAAATGGGGAGGCAGTCACATGGAGAAGCTGTGCAGCGGCCTAAGGGAGTCATTGGATGGGAACGAGGAGGGCACATGGGAGCAAGAGGGTAGCCCCTTAGTCACAGAAGGCACTACCCAGCTGAAAGGATGCACCGCCAGAGGCTCAACTTCATCTTGATCTCCGAGCACCAGTGTCAATGAAGACTGTATCTGGCCAGGGAGGTGGTGGCAGAGTTGTGCGGTATGCTGGAAGAGGGAATGGATGCCAATGGAAAGTGATGGACACACAATGCCTGTAGCCTTAAAGGTGATGTTGGCACTCAACTTATTCACCTGTGATTCGTTTCAGGATTGTCTGGAGATCTATGTGGCATCTCTCAGTCAGCGGCCCATCACTACATCAAGGAGGTCACAGATGCCATGTACCATTGGGCTGGACAATATATCAAGTTCACAACTGATCAGGTCAGTCACACTGAGAGGGCAGTTGGCTTCGGGGCAATGGCTTAATTTTCCCAGGTGCAGGGGGTCATTGGCTGTACTCATGTCCCATCAAGTCTCCCTCAGAGCAGCCAGGTGCCTTTGTGAATAGGAAGGGGTTCCACTCACTCAACGTTCAAGTCGTCTGTGACGACGGTAAGCTGATCATGCAACTGTGCACGAGGTTTCCGGGAAGCTGCCATGACTCCTACATCCTTAGACTGTCCCAATTGCCTCAGCTGTTCAGGCCACCCAAACATCATTATGGCTGGATCCAAGGGGAAAAGGGGTATCCTCTGAAGTCATGGCTTCTGACCCATGTAGACTCCCCAACACACAGGCAGACGACACATATAGCCACTACCATATGACTACAAGCGCCACCATCAAGCAGGCCATTGGTATTTTGAAGATTTAGATGTCTCAATAGTTCTGGGGGAGCCCTGCAATGTGCACCCTCAAGGATATCCTGCATCATTGTCATCTGCTGTGCATTGCACAACCTGGTGCTCCAGAGGGGAATGGCACTGGAACCAGAAGAAGACATTGAGTGAGAAGGAAGATGAGTATGATGTACCTCAACAGGTGGCAGCTGATGAAGATGGCACCATGGGGCCCAGCTCACAGGACAGTGACATGCGTGGCAGGGAGATTCGCGACTCTCTGATAAGCAGAGGCTTCACATGAGGACAAGCACAAGGGGCCGCCAAATCAAGAAGTTCTCTCCCAGAGGCTGCCTTTCTGATCTTTCATCAGAGACCGTTAGCATCTCTCTGTGCCCATCAGCACTATATGCCAAAGCCTTCTGTCAACAGAGACGTTCATGAGGCCCTCACTTTTATTTACATGAGTCACTATTGTTACAACCAGGTGAGACAGAGGTCTAGAGTTCCCTTTCAGCCTTTACCTGGTCTTACTGTAACACACTGTTTTTAGCTCCCCCTTGGTGAATCCTTGTTCACTGGGGCAGCACAGTGGCGCAGTGGTTAGCACCGCAGCCTCACAGCTCCAGCGACCCGGGTTCAATTCTGGGTACTGCCTGTGCGGAGTTTGCAAGTTCTCCCTGTGTCTGCGTGGGTTTTCTCCGGGTGCTCCGGTTTCCTCCCACAAGCCAAAAGACTTGCAGGTTGGTAGGTAAATTGGCCATTATAAAAAAAATTGCCCCTAGTATAGGTAGGTGGTAGGGAAATATAGGGACAGGTGGGGATGTGGTAGGAATATGGGATTAGTGTAGGATTAGTATAAATGGGTGGTTGATGGTCGGCACAGACTCGGTGGGCCGAAGGGCCTGTTTCAGTGCTGTATCTCTAAACTAAACTAAACACTGCTTTCCAATTATAAAGCAAAGAAACCAGCAAAAACAAGTTTTCTTATGTTTAAAGAAGAAAAGTTGAAATATATTAAATTTAAACTTAAACTCTCATTTGGTTAACGCCTATGGATACACGATGTGCCCACACTAGCATGCATATGCACATGCAAGAGACAGAAAAGAGCAGAAGAAAAATAAAGTGGAAAAGTTTGAGGCAATATCTGAAGAGTTTTTGTTACGGGTCTTCGATCTCACCCTAGCGTCTTTGATTGTAGGTAGATCTTGCTTTCGTTGGGGCCCAGTATTCTTCTTAAACCTTGTTCGCTGTAGGAGATTTTTCTCTCTTGGGGTTCATGTGTCTTCAGTGGATTCAGAGGCTTGTGAGAAAGAGATGGGAGCCGACAGGAGAGAGAACTTCTCACTCCAGGAGCAAACAGACTTCCTGCCTTCAAACTCTCTGTGGCCAGTTCAAAAGAAAACCCTGGAACAGCCAGGTAGTCATGTGACCAGCTGGTCTAACCAGTCCTGGCCCTTGTGGATTGTATCCTCCTTAGCAAGCCCTGGAATGCGCTTCCTCACCTTCGATGTCTGTTAGTATGTAAAAAAAAATTTTGCGCCAAGGCCTATCCTCGCTCCAGCAACAGCTAAAAATCAATGTTCATGACAAAATTGATCTGCCCTCGTTCTTAGCAGGTGGGGGCCTAGCATGACAGTGACATTGAATGTCAAGACCTTTAATTTACATTAAACATTAAATTCTTCTGCAGTTAACAAATTATAACCCAGTGAAACCCCAAGTGCTGGTCTATGCATTTAGGCGCTTGCTTATGGTCACTTCTACACGGTGCTCCACCTGCGCCTCGAGTTGATGTGGCAGCAGTTTGCTGCCTTTCTTGCCCCAGTGCATTAGACGCCCGTGGCCTGCTTAATTTGGATGGCTGAGCCCTACTGGGGCCCAGCATAAATGAGCCGAGGATCTCCCTTCAGCTATCAAAGCGCCTTAAGGAATGCCCCCATTGCCTTCAGCCTGCCCCTCTTCTGCCCTTTCATGCCTCACGTGCACTCCTGTGGTTGCCTGGAATGGTTCAGCTCCTGGCAACAGGGAGGTGCATGGCTGGCCCATCTTGCCAACCCATTGCTCCACAGACCTCATGGAAGAAGGCCATGCTATGGAGGTCTGTGTGCACCCCCTGCATCCACTCGGTGCTATGTTCCATATGTGTCTCCATGTGGGTCCCACTGTCTCAAAGGAGGATTCCATGCATTCATATGGCAGAGATATGGAGCCACTCATGACATGGATGGACTCCTCCATTGTTTGTGCCTGGGGCTGCAGTGGAAGCTCTGACAGACATTCACACATTCGACGCTACTGCTGAAGCATCTGCTGCTTTGCTGATGACATCCAAGGCTCTCCATCTGCATGGAACTCAGCATCACTGGGTCTCTTCTCACTCTTCCGAGGGGAAGTGGCCTCAGCTGTCACCGGCTCCGTCACCTCATCCTGCGTGTCTGTACCGTGCTCACAAGATTGTGCCACCTGGTCTACATGTGCAACCAAGCCCGCTGGCATGAGTGTATCTGCGCTGGTGAAGCGTGTCCTGGAATAAAGTGATGCAGTATCTTGAGATGGTGTTGTGTCCTGTGAGCTTTCCAGTGTAGCGGGAGCCCTGGTCTGTTCCTCATCTGCTGCTGCATCCGGTGGAAAGAAATGATTTAAGTTGAACAGCTGCTCCTTCAACCAACCCCTGATGTCTCCCCTTGGTCAGCAGCTCCCAGTGGCATTAAAGGACCATGCAAGTGCTACAGGCCATACATGGTATCGGGAATGTTGGACGTAGCTATCATTTTACTCACTCTCCACAGCTCTCACACCTGCTAGGCCCTCAGCGAAAGGCTGCCCCTCTGTGACCCACCCAATCTCCATCACTTCCTCCTCCATCACTGTCACCACGGCAATCAAAGGCACTCCACCTCTGGTTCATTGACATTCCCTGGCATTTTGACCACACTTCTCCTGCAAACAAAGACATATGCAGTGTCACTCCTCCCTCATGGCCCATGTCTGCTGGTCACTCTGAGGCACTGTAAACATGCAGCACCACGTCACTGGGATGGCATGGTGATGTAGCCATACAGCCTTCTCAATCCAGCATTCACCCATGCCTGAGCATGGGGTTCGGGTGTGTGTGAACTGGGCACTTCAATGTGGACATTGGTGTCTCATCTTCCCCCATGCGTGGGTCTACCACCTGGCCTCACATTCATGGGTGTCTTTTAATTCATGCTGGACTTCCAGTTTGAAACTCTAAATGTCACTCACCTTTCCAGACCTCAGCAGACAAAGAACAGAACAGCACAGGCCCTCCAAGCCTGAGCCGATCTTGATGCCTGCCTAAACTAAAACCTTCTGCACTTCCGGGGACCGTATCCCTCTATTCCCATCCTTTAGAGATACAGCACTGAAACTGAAACAGGCCCTTCGGCCCACCGAGTCTGTGCCGACCATCAACCACCCATGTTATACTAATCCTACACTAATTCCATATTCCTACCACATCCCCACCTGTCCCTATATTTCCCTACCACCTACCTATACGAGGGGCAATTTATAATGGCCAATTTACCTATCAACCTGCAAGTCTTTGGCATGTGGGAGGAAACCGGAGCACCCAGAGGAAACCCACGCAGACACAGGGAGAACTTGTAAACTCCACACAGGCAGTACCCAGAATTGAACCCAGGTCGCTGGAGCTGTGAGGCTGCGGTGCTAACCACTGCGCCACTGTGCCGCCCCTATTCATGTATTTGTCAAGATGCCTCTTAAACGTCGCTCTCATACCTGCTTCCACCACCTCCCCCGGCAGCAAGGTCCAGGCACTCACCACCCTCTGTGTAAAGAACTTGCCTCGCACATCCCCTCGAAACTTTGCCCCTCTCACCTTAAACCTATGTCCCCTAGTAACTGACTCTTCCACCCTGGGAAAAAGCTTCTGACTATCTACTCTGTCCATGCCGCTCATAACTTTGTAAACCTCTATCATGTCGCCCCTCCGCCTCCATCGTTCCAGTGAAAACAATCCGAGTTTATCCAACCTCTCCTCATAGCAAATGCCCTCCAGACCAGGCAACATCCTGGTAAACCTCTTCTGTACCCTCTCCAAAGCCTCCACGTCCTTCTGGTAGTGTGGCGACCAGAATTGCACGCAATATTCTAAGTGTGGCCTAACTAAAGTTCTGTACAGCTGCAGCATGACTTGCCAGTTTTTATACTCTATGCCCCGACCAATGAAGGCAAGCATGCCGTATGTCTTCTTGACTACCTTATCCACCTGCGTTGCCACTTTCAGTGACCTGTGGACCTGTACGCCCAGATCTCTCTGCCTGTCATTACTCCTAAGGGTTCTGCCATTTACTGTATACTTCCCACCTGCATTAGATCTTCCAAAATGCATTACCTCACATTTGTCCAGATTAAACTCCATCTGCCATTTCTCCGCCCAAGTCTCCAACCGATCTATATCCTGCTGTATCCTCTGACAATCCTCATCGCTATCCGCAACTCCACCAACCTTTGTGTCATTGGCAAACTTACTAATCAGACCAGCTACATTTTCCTCCAAATCATTTATATATACTGCAAAGAGCAAAGGTCCCAGCACTGATCCCTGCGGAACACCACTAGTCACAACCTTCCATTCAGAAAAGCACCCTTCCACTGCTACCCTCTGTCTTCTATGACTGAGCCAGTTCTGTATCCATCTTGCCAGCTCACCTCAGATTCCGTGTGACTTCACCTTTTGTACCAGTCTGCCATGAGGGACCTTGTCAAAGGCTTTACTGAAGTCCATATAGAAAACATCCACCGCCCTTCCTTCATCAATCATCTTTGTCACTTCCTCAAAAAACTCAATCAAATTAGTGAGACACCACCTCCCCTTCACAAAACCATGCTGCCTCTCACTAATAAGTTTGTTTGTTTCCAAATGGGAGTAAATCCTGTCCCGAAGAATCCTCTCTAATAATTTCCCTACCACTGACGTAAGGCTCTCCGGCCTATAATTTCCTGGATTATCTTTGCTACCCTTCTTAAACAAAGGAACAACATTAGCTATTCTCCAGTCCTCTGGGACCTCACCTGTAGCCAATGAGGATGCAAAGATTTCTGTCAAGGCCCCAGCAATTTCTTCCCTTGCCTCCCTCAGTATTCTGGGGTAGATTCCATCAGGCCCTGGGGACTTATCTACCTTAGACCATCAGACCATTATGTTCCTATTTAGAGGGTGGTGAATCTGTGGAATTCTCTAACCCAGAGGGCTGTGGAAGCTGAATCATTGAGCATGTTCAAGACAGAAATCAATAGATTTCTGGATACTAATAACATCAAGGGATATGGGGATAGCGCAGGAAAGTGGCATTGAGGTACATGTTCAGCCATGATCTAATTGAATGGCAGAGCAAGCTCGATGGGCTGAATGGTCGATTCCTGTTCCTGTGTTCCTAAATCTCTTCCTCTCCTGGATCCAGGTTCTTTCACTAACCACTCAGTTGCTCACAATGTCTGCTACCTCCAGCCACGCCTTCTTGAGACCAGCTGGCCTCCTCCTCCCATCTGCTGGAAACAGGACCTGTCTCCTTTCTCTGACTGCTTGCAAAAGGGACTTCCTCGTTCTGACGCCATTCCTCCACTGCCTCTGTTGTTATAGACCCCCTTCTTTTTGCCTGTGTCCTCAGCCTGCCCGACTGCTGCACATGTGCCTTTAAAAATGGCGGCTGCGAGCGAGCTGCCGGCACTGGGATATGCACGCCACCATTAATTGTCTGGCTTCTCCACCTGCAGGTCCTTAATTGGCTCTTGCTGATATAGTGGTAATGTCACTGAACTAATAATCCAGAGGCCCTGGCTAATGCCTTGGGGACACGGGTTCAAATCCCATCATGGCAGCTGGTGGAATTTAAATTCAATTAATTAATAAAAATCTGGAATTGAAAGCTAGTCTCAATAACAGTGTCATGAAACTATTATCAATTGTCATAAAAACCCATCTGGTTCACTAATGTCCTTTAGGGAAGGAAATCCTTACCTGGTCGGGCCTACATGTGACTCCAGACCCACAGCAATGTGGTTGATTCTTAACTGCCCTCTGAAATGGCCTAGCTAGCCATGCAGTTGTCAAGGGCAATTATGGATGGGCAATAAATGCTGGCCTGGCCATGAAAGAATAAAAAATACTACTCCAGTGCAAATAGTCCCAGTGTCTCAAGTCTTTCCTCATAACTATAGTTTCCAGTCTCTGCATCATCTTGCTGATTCCACAATGTACATTCTCTATGATCTTAATGTTCTTTCTATTATGGGAAACCCAAAACTGCACATATTATTCCATCTGTGGGCTAACCAATGCTTTGCATAAATTCATCATAATCTCTTTGTGCTTGTACTCTTATGCTCCTTTATATAAAACTTAAAAACCTACTGGGCTTTTTGATGATTTTATCTATCTGCAGTCTACCTTTCAAAGAATTTTGTAGGGATTCATGATGTTACAGGAGAACAGTTCTATGCAAAACACCTCCCCCTGTTTGCCTATGACCAGCAGTTCTAAAGCATAAAATGTGGTACAAGACACTGGTGAATATGCAGATCTCTCTGTATAGTGTCTTAGATCATGGGTATTTCAGTAAATCATAGTTATCCTTCAGTAAGATTTTTTCAGGTCTCATACCAAGTCCAATGCTGTCTCCTTTAATAAGAATTTCAAAGAATGTACTACAGTTACTATGCCCCCCTGCTGATTACATACATTTTATACAGGATTGATATCAATGACTGCTCCAGTGGGTACATAAATGACAGGAAACACGTATCTAAATACCTCTCTAGGCCATTGGTGTAACAACAGCCAACTCGTCATGAGAAAATACTAGACCCGTGATTTGCTACTCCAGTAATATCTCTAGCTCTCAAGAGGAGTTTCTTTATGGTCACTGAATAAAGCTGATAGTTGACTTTCGCCCTATGACATTTCATATACGTATAGCAGTAATTGAACAGCAAGTGGCATTTTGTGAAGAAGTACTCTATTGAGCTGTTGTGGAATTTTTGGATTGGGTGCTTCTGTAAGCATTTCTGAATGATTGTGGATAAAGAACAAATGATGGCTAAGAGAACCCAGCCTGACAAAACCCAGCTTTTATACATTTACCTCTCGAATTTTGAACGGACCTTTATAGTAGGCCTTATTTCTGTCTACATCGATAATTTTTCTTACTTTTGGCATGTGATTAAACAGTTAGGTAACACTAAATAGAGACAAATGATCTGTATAACAATCAAAGTAAAAGTGCAAGGGGATCGCAATGCAGGATTAACCTGAATACATTGATTCTGATGCAGGCAGTGGGCTAACTTGATGGCGCCTGCTAAATAACATGATTGTAGCATGCAGCCAACGCTAACTACACTGTTGAGTGGCTCCCTGCCTCAGTAGGTGGCCCAAAATCACGACAAGCTAGCATCAGTTAATGCTGGCCTGCACTACTTAAAGTCAGCCTTTACCTCTTAAAGGGGAGGAGCATTGTGGCTGGAGCAGGTGCTGGAAGTTGTTCTAAAAATGATTCTGACCTAGGAAACACAATATTGGCACATCATGGGAGAGAACGGGCTCCAAGATTTTCTATTGCTGCACTGGAGGCCTTGGTTGAGGAGGTGCAGAAGTGGAGAGATATCATCTTATCCACATGGGACCAGGAGGCCTTCCAGACAAACTCTCAGAGGGCGGTGGGAGCAGGTAGTTGTGGCAGTCAAAGTCAGGAGTCAAGCTCCAAGGATCTGGATGCAGTGCCACAAAACACACTGTGACCTTACCTGAGTGGTCAAGGCCAGTGAATGCATCTGCAAATGCCTCATCCCACCAACTATACCACTAGCCTCAGAGACTGCTAAATGCACCACAGCCCCATCATTCACCTACCAACAATCTCCATCAATCAAGAATCATACCGAACATTCATAGTTTCACCTCACCCTCACACACTTAGCACTGCTGCAGGCTTCATAACCACAACTCACAGTTTGCACACACTGCCAACAATTCAACCATGACAGCCATATCAGCCAGACAGCTTGCACCACAGGAAAAGGTGGCGCACAACCAGAGGTAGCAGATTCTAACCAGTGGCAGGATGTGGGGGGGTGGGGGGGTGGTTGGGGGGTGGGGGGTGGGGGAGGTGCAGGCACAGCTGCATGTTCTTACCCCCATGCAGCCAACAGTGCTTACCATCATTGGAGTGACAATTGCTGAGTTTGTGGCCAGTGCATTCAGAGGCTGAAATAATAGAAGATGACATTGCTGCCCATGAGAACAAAAGACCTCATGCCCACATGTCTGTACTTGACTGCTGCAGTGTTCCAGTGAACACCATCGCCAGCTTGAGGAACAGCACCTCATTTTCCGATCAGGCATGCTACAGCCTACTGGACTGAACATTGAGATCAATAATTTCAGAGCATGACTGGCCCTTTTTTATTTTTATTTTGTTCCATCTTTTTTTTGTTTTTCACCATGTGCCTGCCTACTGTTTTTTTCATATTTGTGCTTTTGGCTAAGGCTGCTCATTATTCTGTCATTAACACTCACTCTGCTCTAATGCTTTGTCTTTCACCACACCATTAGCTCCCTTTGCCTTTGCTCCATGACGACCTTGTCAGTTAATCTCTCTGGCCCTCTGTCCTATCAACACCTTTTCTTTTCTCTTTTCCGCCACCGCCACCCCCTTTATTTGCTTAAAACTGATTACATTTCCAATCTTTGCCAGTTCTGCTGAAAGGTCATTGACCTGAAATGTTAATTCTGCTTCTCTCTCCACAGATGCTGCCAGACCTGCTGAGTATTCCCAGCACTTTCTGTTTTCATTTCAGATTTCCAGTGAACAACAAAAGACTTTATTTTCAACATATTACAGTACACTTTTCCCTTGTGGCATAACATATATTGTAAAAAAAATCTCTTTACAAAGCTGCACACACTTCAGTAACGCTGTCCGCCATCCCCTACTTCTAAATCTAGGGTGTATTTGCAATATACAAATAGTTTAGTTCTTGAAACCAGTTTTTATGATGTCTTATGTACAATGTGATGAGCTGGAGTTTTTATTGGTTAAAATAGGCTTAAAATGAAATTTTCCCTCAATAATTTTAATGCCCTAATAGATCTCATCAGGCATTGTTTATGGGTAGCCCAAGGGGATACAGAGGCATAGTGATTATGCTACTGGACTCATAGTCCTGAGGTCTGGAGTAACATTGCAGAGACATGAATTCAAATCCCACCATGGTAGATCGGAAACCGAAATTCAGTTAATTGAATAAATCTGGAATAAAAAGCTAGCGTCAGCAAACTACTGGATTGTAGTAAAAATGCATCTGGTTCACAAATGTCCTTTAAGGAAAGAAATTTACTGTTTTTACTCAGTTTGGGCCTATGTGTGACTCCAGACCCAGAGCACATGCGGTTGACCTTAACTGCCCTTTGAACTGGCCTAGCAATCCACTCAGTTGTATTTAAGAACATGATCACCACAGTTTCTCAAGGGCAATTAGGGATGTGCAATAAAATGCTGGACTTGCCAGCAATGCCCACATCCTGTGAGTGAATAAAAAAAAGATCTGGAGTGAAGTGTCTGATGTTTGCAGTGTCCCTGTAGCATTCTCAATGTCACAACAGTTTGCCCATTCCTATAAACAACCAAGTTTAATGAAGTACTGTATCAGCGATGTAAAAATATTACATACAGTACTGAAACTGAAAATGTGCATATCTCAGATTGGCCATGATTATGGTGAATTGTGAATGGTAGCTCTGCAAAAATGAGAAGTCTGATTGGTTGATTTTGTGTTTGTTGGTAGTTGTTGATTCCTTGCTTTTCCTACTTCTCTATTAAATGGAATTGGGTTTTTACTAGATTCCAGTTTAGTCAGTGGGGTATTTGAGTCAACGGCATAATTACTTAACAAAAAAATAGTCATTTGAGCTGATAATGATTTGTTTGCATTTTGAATGTATGATGCTATTGAGGTGTGATGCTATGATAGTGTGATATATTAGATCCAAGTCTTTGAATCATACATATATATTAATATTTGGCTCTCAGTAAATCAGGGGTGCATTCTGAACCAAAATAACTGCAATGCAGTAACTAGACTCAGATGACCTGAGTTGCGCTCTAGTGGAATGGGCTAGCTTCATGATTTTCATCTGCACTGCTTCCAGTGCTTTCATAGCTCCCTTGTGTCTTGATGACCAGAACTGGATATAGTATTCAAGTTATGGTTTGACCATAACTCTGTATACTTTTGACATATTTAACCATTTTCATTATATATTTCAGCGCCCTTTCGGTTTTGCTGATTTCTGCTTTGCATTGATTGAACATTAGAAGAGTGAGGGGTGATCTCATTGAAAGGTATAAAATTCTTAGAGGGTTTGACAGGGTAGATGTTGAGAGGCTGTTTCCTTTTATGGAGAGTCTAGAACTAGAATAACAGTCTCAGAATAAGGGGTTGGTCATTTAGGACTGAGAGGAGAAATTTCTTCACTCGGAGGGTTGTGAATCTTTGGAATTCGGTACCCCATGGAGCTGGGGGTACTCCGTCATTGAGTATATTTAAGATAGAGATTGATAGGTTTTTGGGCACTCAGGGAATCAAGGGGTATGGGGGTTGGGCAGAAAGATGGAGTTAAAGTAGAACAGGGTTGTCCAACATACAGCCCACAGGCCAGAATCCAGCCTGCCGAAGGTTTCCATCAGCCTGACAATTTGCCCGTGGCTCGGCTCTGATTGACGACTCCCCTGTACATCAGGCGGAGGGGGTAGGCGGAACCTGCGCCTGATGGGCAGTGGACCCTTGTCTGTCATTAGTCACTCTCTGTGACTGACAGGGGCTGCCCGAGCAGGGTTAGCGCTGATTGGTGGAATGCGACGCAGGTGCCCTGGGATCAGCTGCCCCTGCTGCTGTCACACAGTTCAGTAAATGTCATGTATCCTGCACGCTGGGCAGATTCCTGTCTCCACTCATTCCAACTTAAATAAAACATAGTAAGTATAAGGTTGTGGGAATGGCTGCTGTGGGGAGCATGTCGCGGGGAACATGGACTGGGGAGCACAAAGTGAGGGAGACACGGAGAAGAGAGATGGAGAGAGAAAGGTATAGAGAGACAGAGAGGGTATAGCGAGAGAGAGAGAGAAGGGGTATAGAGAGACAGAGAGGGGGGAGGGAGACACAGAGAGAGGGTGCAGAGAGACACACAGAGAGGGGTATAGAAAGACAGAGAGGGGGAGAGAGAGACAGAGAGGGGGAGAGGGCGAGACAGAGTCAGTGGTGGGGAGGAAAAGAGGCAGGGAGAGAGAGATGGGAGGGGGGGAAAACAGAGAGGTGGGGTGAGAGAGAGAGATGGGCAGTGGGTGAGAGAGAGGGAGACAGGGAGATGAGAGAAAGAGGAGGAGGGAGAGAGAGGGGGCAGGGAGAGAGAGGGGAGAGAGAGAGTGAGGGATGGAGAGAGGGAGGAGAGGGAGAGTGAGGGTGGGGAGGGAGAGGGAGGGGAGGGAGAGTGAGGGAGGATGGAGGGAGAAGGAGAGTGAGGGAGGGAGAGAGAGCAAGGGGATGGAGGAAGAGGGAAGGGGAGGGAGTGAGAGGGGGGAGAAAGAGATGGAGGTGGAGGGGAGAGAGACAGAGAGCGCTGGGAGAGAGATACACAGAGAGAGATGGGCGAGAGATAAAGATCTCTCCTGACAAATGGACATCTATCCAAAATACTCCGCATCGCTGCATTGTGTGCGGGCAGTGATTGACTACTTATGCAAGCAAAAACAATGCCAGGTATCTCAATAACTCAGTGTTGAATATAATGACGAGAAGGTAAGTCAATAAGTTAGTCTTCTCACTTGAAGCTTCTTCACAAAAATGCACATTTGTTGTTGTTTCGATTAATAGTAAGATAAATTTTTAGTGCCTTTATCTTTCCAAAATTTAATCACTGGCCCCCTATGTAGGACAAAAATTGTAATGTGGCCCCCACGCAAAAGGATTGGTGGATACCCCTGATATATATTAAACAATTGAGAAAAGCTTTGCAAGTAAAATTTTTATTAAAACAGTGCCGCTTTAAAACATGGGGGTAAAATAAACTACAAATCCCAACAAGCTCAACACAGTGCACCATATGGAGGTACCCACATTTACTGAGCATTTTATCCAGGTCATCTTCTCAGTCAGAGCAAGTTACCACGAAGCAGAGATCATGTGAATTACTCAGACTGAAATTGGTTCTTTTGTTTTGTTTCAGAGCATGCCAAGTAGGATAATGATGAAAAAAAGCTGCAATAATTCTTAACATTGCATCATTATTGTGCTTTTTAGTTCATTTTTCCCTTATGCCTTTATGAAGCACCTTGGGTTGTTTTTTCTATATTAAAGGTATGTTTTTGCTTATAGGCTGAATAAGCCCGAGTTCTATAAAATTCTGAACACATTAAACTGAGAGCTGTATTCTTCTTTGCCAGGGACAAGGATGATCATTGCTAGGGCACGCAGTGCGGAAAGAGCCCTACAATAGCACTAAGAAACTGGACTTATTTACAGAAGAGTAAAGCATGTATAAGAATTGAGATGTAACATGCTGTTTTAAGTTTGTTGCATTGGATTTGTTCAGGGCAGTACTGACTTTGTTATTTTCCAGTGCACAGAAAGGGAAACATTACTTTGTTAATTTGTTTCTGACATAATGGTGACAATACTGTTCTAATGAACCACTGTTCACAGTCAACATCCTTAGCTCCCAGTGCAGTCTTCACTGTACGTTCCTCAGCTGCCGTACCACATTTGCTGCACACTAGCTTTGTAAGCAGCACCATGTTGAGTTATTGACAGCACTAGAGTTCTCATGAATTGTTTCTTCACTTGAAAGCTGTGCTAATTCTTTTTGTCCAAATGGTAAAGTGCAGGAACAAAGCACTATAGGGGACAGGAAGGAGAGGCAGGCTGGGGAAAGGCTACTGATCATCAGTGTCATGATGTGCACGACCTAGAAAAAAGACACTTTATATATCTTGTACATCAATAAGCTTTCAGTTGTAGGATCGTGGTGGGAGGAGAGATTGTTATTTTTAACATTGCACAGCAAACACCTAAAGCTGCTGTGTAATGAAATAGAAGATGCTGTGCTATAACCTGCTCACTTGAGTAGTGTCCTTGATAGTTAAAAGTAATAACTGTGTCTTTGTTACTGGAATGATAGCATAAGCTCTTTGCTCAGGATTTTTGATCTTGTACTGGAAAATGAAGGAGTTACTCACAAAATAAATGCTCTGGAAGTGTTGAAGGGGCACTGGATTCATGAACATTTTGGGAAGAGTAAAGTCAAATGTCATTTTCTTCATGATATTACAAGCAAGTGATGCTTTTCAATGAGATATATGTTCATAGAATTATAGAATGATTACAACACAGAAGGAGGCCATTTGGCCCATCATGCCTATGCTGGCTCTCTGCAAGAGCAACTCACCTGGTCCCACTCCCCCGTCTTTTTCCCATAGCCCTGCAAATTCTTTTCTCTTCAGATAATTATCCAATGCTCTTTTGAAGGCCTCGATTGAACCTGCCTCCACCACACCCTCAGGCAGTGCATGCCAGATCCTAACCACCCAATGTGTAAAAAAAGGTTTTCCTCATGTCGCCATTGCTTCTTTTGCCAATCACATTAAATTGGTGTTCTTTGGTTTTCAATCCTTCCACCAATGGGAAGACTTGCTCCATACCTACTGTGTCCAGTCCCCTCATGATTTTGAGCACTTCTATCAAATCTACTCTTGCTCTTCTCTTCTCCAAGGAGAACAGCCCCAGCTTCCCCAATCTTTCCATGTAACTGAAGTTTCTCATCCTTGAAACCATTCTCGTGAATCTTTTTTGCACCCTCTCTAATGCTTTCATATCCTTCCTAAAGTGTAGTGCCCAGAACTGGACACAGTACTCCAGTTGTGACCGAGCCAGTGTTTTGTACGGGTTTATCAAAACTTCCTTGCTTTTGTACTGTATTTATAAAGCCCAGGATCCCATGTTTTATTAACCACTTTCTTAACCTGCCCTGTCACCGTCAATGATTTATGCACATATAACCACAAGTGTCTCTGTTCCTGCACCCACTTCAGAATTGTACCCTTTAATTTATATTGCCTCCCCTTGTTCCTCCTGCCAAAATGAACCACTTCACACTTCTCTGCATTAAATTTGATCAGTCACTTGTCCGCCCATTGAACCAACCTATCAATGTCCTCTTGAAGTTTATCACTATCCTCCTCACGGTTCACAACAGTTCCAAGTTTTGTATCATCTGCATATTGCAAAATATTTTTGTAAACAATTTTTAGAAGAATCTTTTATGAAGATGATGGTCCTTTAAAAATGAAATATATGAAGCTTCGAGGGGCAGTTTTGTGGGAAAGGATGAAAAACATTGGTTTGGATTTTGCTGTGATAATGCTTGCAAAACTGTCTGTGTTCACCGTCATTACTCCATTGAACTGACAGCAACTTCGGGAGTCTGGACATGCGCAGAATAACACAGAAATCTAGAAGTTGCTGTCTGTGAGCCTACGCTCCTCCTTGGCACTGTAGAGGTTCCCACAGCCTGCTGTCTTCATTGCAATCATGATTTCACAAAAACTTCCACTTCAGTGCTATTAAACTTGCTGTATGAACCCTGGAAAAAAGTCACATCTTACTGCTAAACACCGTCACTTCTGAGAAGCTGATTTCATAGTTGTGGAATGTCAAATTTCTCAATAATAACAATTTCACATTTTGTAAACATCAAAATATCTTTTTTTTTAGTTTGTTTCCCTTTACTTTAGCTTCTATCTTAATCCAATCTTAGTCAAATATTTCGCTTTCCAAAAATTTAAGTTAAAAGTGAAGGAAATGATGTGCTTTGAACTTCCTGGTTTGCTTGTGTGAATACTTCAATGCGATTGGCTGCTTACCTGTTTGCTGACATCACTGCTGCTGAACCCCAAGACATCCTCTTGGTTTGGCACCAAATTTAAACAGCTGTCAGGAAAGGGGGAAACTACGTCACAGAGATGGCTAGATTTTTGTGGGCAGCTTTCTTCAAGGTCAACAGCGAGTGCCCTTGCTTTGCTGTTGACTGCAAAATTTGGGCCATTAATTTTAATAAAGCAATGGAGTAAGTCTTACGAATACACATAGTGAAGCTTCATGCCAGGATTATGCATTTGTAAAATTACTCTTAAATATTCACGAAACATCATGGCCAGGTTCTGCTTGTGCTCAACAAAGTATCTAGAAAATCAACTTTTATAACAAAAAGTGGTGTCACCATGCCTTCAAGGTCCAATAAATTTCTTTACTTCATCTTTTATGTTTAATTTTTAGAAATATAATATCAATGAGGGACTGACTGAAGCATTCCCCTAGGATATGGGGTCAAATCTGTTCTTAACTGTGGGATTTAAGTGTCCTTGGAGTTATGTGGGTCCTATATAAAAACGTTTGGGCATTCTCAATTCAATTGGTAGTGGGTGGGAGTCTGCAAATAAAATTCTAACTAATTCCTCACTAACCTGGCAGTTTCACTTGGAGATCATAGCGTGAAGATCTTGAAACTGGTGTAAGAAATCAGAAATCGTCACCCTGCTGCACTCTGGGGTGTTTTTCTGAGGCTGGGGAAGAGCAGACAGAACACTCAGGGTAGATTATCTGAGCCCTGACATATGGCAAGATACCTTGCACACCTCAAGTATACATCATGGATGTGTGCATGCTACTTGTGATTTCCCTTCCCACATGCAAGGGCTCTGAAAATCAACCTTTTACTCTGTATTTTGTAAATGTAAGGATGAATGTGGCTCGTTCTTTACTGTGAGCATTACTGCCCTTGATGAGAACAATGTTTTTTAGAAGTTACATTTTATCTTTGAAAAAAATATTAGTTTAACGATACTTGAAGTTAAGATGCAAAAAATACCACCCTGTTTCATTGACTGGTCCCAGAGCAGGATGTGATGGGAAAAATCTTGAAGAAGGAAGGTGTGAAAAGCTCATCAAACCTACATAAATAATGTGAAGACTTCATAGTTACAGCAATGCTTATTTTATGGAGTGCAACAAAATGAAAACAGGCATAAATGCTGCTGTAGGTGGCAGGAAAGTCATCAAAATGATCCATCTGATGTTTGTTGCTATTTGTTGCATTAGGTTTTTATGATGAAATGTGAGGTGGTGTATATTGTTATGACCGAGGCGGGAGGAGTTCACTGTTAAATCAGTCCCACTTCTCCATAGGTCACAATATATCAATAAATTTTCCCACTTACCGAAACAGCCAATTAGATACTCTATTTGTCCCCAAAATAAAGCACACCAACCAGGTTTCTTAAATAAACAACAAAATTATCCATTTATTATAAACCAAGTCTTAACCAAAGTAAATATATTCGCGAATTGAGATATTAAAGCCCCGTATTTTTATCCTAGCCCTCATGCACACACACATACATCCAAAAGCCAGTTAACCGGGGGATAAAAAGGGATTTTCTGCTTACAGCTGTAACAAAGAAATAGAAGGAATTAAAAAAATAACTTATACTGAATATGGAAGTCCTTTGTTTTGGTGGGGTGTCCCAAAGTCGAATAGGTGGCTGCTACTAGGAATCTTTCCAGGTGACATTGATGAACAATCTGCTTGGGAATGGAGTTCAAATGAATTCAACTACAGAAGGCTTCACGTAGGTCTTACAGCAATTTGCAGCAACAGAGGTTTCAGTCTTCGCACATTTGATGCAAACTCCTTTTTTAAAAATGTAAGGTTTCGGCAACCATTCAGGATGTCTTCAAAGTACAGGAAGCAAGAGTACAATTTCATTCAGGCTTTTGATTTTCAAGAGCAGGGATTCTTCAAAGAGAGGTCACAGGTGTCTGGTTTATCTTCTAATCTCCTGGCAGGTCAGTAATCAAATTCTAACTGCTTCCTTTAGCCCAAAAAACAGCTGGCTTTTAAAGGTTCAAAGTGAAACCAAAAACAGTTCAGCAACAATCCTGTGACAGCCATATGTCATGGTCTGTCATTATCTTGTAAACATCTGTCCCTTCAGGTTAGAACCCCCTGTGGTGTTTACTTGAAATCACATGTTTTCCAGTAAAAACTTGTTTACTGGTCAACTTTTTGTTGAACTTCCTTTTTAAAAAATACACCCAAAGTTCAGCCTCTTCAGTTTCAAAAATAGAGATTCCAAGTTTTAACAAAATTTATGGAAACTCTTGTAACTGTATGAAAAGTGTGCATTCTTTAGGATGCCTCACATTAATTAAAGACACAACTTTTTTCCCATATTTAATGGTACATGCATCACAGTGCACAGAGGAGAAGAGTTTACAGGCTTAATATTAAAGAGCCTCAGGTGACACTGGAGATTACTGTCATTTATAGTCATTGTACAAAAAAAGATATATACCACTCTTTGGGGTTACAGTAAGAATACAGCCTAGAATACAGGTAAAAAACCTACAGATTTCAAATTGGGGAAAGCTCACCAGGCAATTTTTCACTCTGTTTGCTGTAAAATGAAAAATATAGGAAGGAAAATTGGAAATGGCCTGTTAGCACTATCTGCACTTATTCTGTTGTGCTGTTAAGCCATCTGTGTGCAGGTTCATTACTGTATGCACCAACTGTGCTTGTGATACTGTATGGAGTTGGGCCCTATGTTAGACCACAGAATCATCAAGTACTGGTGTCAGCCTGTACACGGAGTGCAGTGAGTGGGAGCCAACATGGGGGGGACAATTTTCCCTGCAAGCTTCTGAACCCCATCGTCAGGCTCAAATCGGGTCAAATGCCCGCACTGTGTGGGAAACGGTCACTCAATCTGATTTTCCCTGGTGTGGCCAATTAATGAACAGAGAGCGGACTCGCCATCCAATTAAAGACGGTAGGTGTGCTCTTGAAGCTCGGGGCCAGTGAGAAGCCTTCCAACTTGAAAGCAACAGGATGCCATGACAGGTCAGTGAGAGAGAGGATGTTTCAAAATGGAGCTGCCCTCCAACTTTTACAAACTTTAAATTAAAAATGACCTTTGCAGCTAGGCCACCACTTTTGGGAAAGGGGAAGAAGTCCATCCACAGGGTGGCCTGCGACTGCTGCTGCATCCAGGCAGCTGGTGTTGGGGGGGCCTCTAAGCCTGCCTGGTGGCAGGCCCACTCTAACCCACCAGCGTGAGCCCAGAGCCATTTTCTTGTAGAACAACAGCGTGAAACTTTGCACCCACCTGACTCTGTGCTTGGCCCTGGTGTGGGCTAAAAGTCCAGCCCAGAGTGAGTGCCTGCCACATCATGACGAGAAGTAATCATTTTTAAACATTTCCTCTTATTGGAAAGCCAGAATAACCAAAATGGAGAAGGAACAGCTGCCAGATGGAGTATTTTCTGTATAAAATACTCCCCAGCCTTCAAATATAGATGTACATTTTATTCCATTCTCTGCAGTACATGAAATTAAACTTCCTGTGTTGGGCAAACATCATGAATGATAGGGCAGCTCCCCAAAGCATGAGAAGTTTCAATTTCTTGAAAGAGTGGCTCTTCTGTCAATTGAAGCTAAAATCAAAAATCTCTGCCAACTTGCTTGGAATGTAAGGGGTCGAGGGGTTATCTTTCATATATGGGTATATTTGGTAGGAAGAGTATTTTTTATAGAGTACTTGATATGTGGACAAACTCCCAACAAAAACAATTGAGGCTGAGAAGAATACATTATTTAAAAAGTATCTGGTGATGGTAAAGATAGATATATAATGAAAAAGAAATATTCCACAAGATATAATTGTGCTATGGGGCAAGATAGGCATGTCGTCCGGGATCTGAGCAAAGCTGCTCTATAACTAACCAGTGGGCAGTTTGTGAGAACAGCTCAGAGGTGATTTAGCTCCTTCCCTTGAGGAAATGCCCTGACCTTCATTTAGAAAATGATCATTACAGCACAGCTGAGATGAGGGTGTGGATGCTGATTCAGTTCTGCATAGCACAGTATGGCAAAGCACTAAGACACTTACCCTGATTTTAACTCTGTGGGGTAAGTGGCATGCCCACTCTAACCCATTAGCGTGAGGCCAGGGCCATTTTCTTGTAGAACAAAAAGGAACACTCCTGCTGCTCCTGGCCCAAAAGAAAATCATCCTAAAATTACAAATTTTTACTTACCTGGGCTTGGAGCCTACTCACACCAGCTTCCCCAGGCACAATCAACACTGGGTGTGAGCCACATGGCCTGGGTTTAAAATAGCAGTGGGCTCTGAATGATGTCAAGTGGGGGGAGAAAAGAGAAACGTAATAGTAATAGGGGATAGCATAGTTAGGGGAATAGATACTGTTCTCTGCAGCAAAGACAGGGAGTCCCGAAGGCTGTGTTGCCTACCTGGTGTCAAGATTAAGGACATCTCTTCTGGGCTGGAGAGGAACTTGGAGTGGGAGGGGAAGGATCCGGTTGTCATGGTCCACGTAGGTACCAACGACATAGGTAGAACTAGGAAAGAGGTTTTGCTGAGGGACTATGAGCAGCTCAGGGCTAAATTAAAAAGCAGAACCTCCGGATTACTACCTGAGCCACGTGCAAATTGGCATAGGGTAAATAAGATTAGAGAGGTAAACACATGGCTCAAAGATTGGTGTGGGAGAAATGGGTTCCGATTCATGGGGCACTGGCACCAGTACTAGGGAAGGAGCGAGCTGTTCTGTTGGGATGGGCTCCATTTGAACCATGATAGGACCAATGTCCTGGCGAATCGTATAACTAGGGTTATAGATAGGACTTTAAACTAATAGCGGGAGAGAGCAGAGGTGCAGGGTAGTGAAGGGGCGAACGGTAATCAAAGTATGACAGGAAGGGGCAGAAAATATAAGCAGAAGAGTGCAGCAGAAATTAGAACCAGAATGAGTAATAATGGCAAAAAGTCAAAGCTTAAGGCTCTTTATCTGAATGCACACAGCATTTGTAACAAGATAGATGAGTTGACGGCACAAATAGAAATAAATGAATATGACTTGATAGCTGTTACAGAGATGTGCTTGCAGGGTGACCAAGACTGGGAACTCAATATTCAAGGGTATTCGACATTCTGGAAAAGTAGGCAAAAAGGAAAAGGAGGTGGGGTAGCTTTGTTAATAAAGGAAGGTATCAGTGCAGTGGTGAGTAGTGATATAGGTTCAATAGATCGTGATGTGGAATCAGTTTGGGTGGAAATAAGGAATAGCAAGGGGAAGAAGTCACGGGTGGGAGTCGTCTGTAGGCCCCCGAAGATTGCCTCACTGTAGGACAAAGTATAAATCGGGAAATAACGGAGGCGTGTAAGAAGGGCGTTACAATTGTTGTGGGTGATTTTAATCTGCATATTGACTGGACAAATCAGATTGGCAGAGGTAACATGGAAAACAAATTTGTACAGTGCATCAGGGATTGTTACTTAGAGCAATACGTTGCAGAACCTACCAGGGGACAGGCTATTTTAGATCTAGTAATGTGTAGTGAGGTAGTATTAATAAGAGATATCGTAGTTAAGGATCCTCCGGGGGGTAGCGATCACAACATGGTAGAATTTCAAATTCAGTTTGAGGGCGAGCAACTCGGGTCTCAAACCAGTGTTCTCAACTTAAACAAGGGCAATTACAGAGGGATGAAGAAAGAGTTGTCTAAAGCGGGCTGGGATAATAGACTAAGGGGAAGGTCAGTGGATGAGCAGTGGCAGACATTTAAGCAGATATTTCATAAAGCTCAGCAAAAATTTATTCCGGTCAAAAAAGACTCGATGAGAAGGATGAACCACCCGTGGTTAACAAAGGTGGTCAAGGAGAGTATCCAATCAAAAACTAAGGCATAGAAAGTGGTGAAAACTAGTGGTCGGCCAGAGGATTGGGAATTTTTTAGGAACCAGTAGCTTGATGACTAAAAAATTAATAAAGAGGGAGAAAATTGATTGAAAGTAAATTGGCAAGAAATATAAAAACAAGCAGCTAGAGCTTCTATGGGTATATAAAAAGAAAGAGAGTAGCTAAAGTGAGTGTGGGACCCTTGGAGGATGCGACTGGAGAATTGATAACAGGGAACAGGGAAATGGCAGATAATTTAAACCAATATTTTGCATCGGTCTTCATGGTGGAGGACACTATAAACATCCCACAAATATCATATAAGCAAGGAGCTAATGGGAGGAAATATCTTGTAACAGTCTCTATCACGAGGGGCAGAGTATTTAACAAACTAATGGGACTAAAGGCAGACAAGTCGCCAGGACCTGATGGCCTGCATCCAAGGGTTTAAAGGAAGTGGCTGCAAAGATAGTGGAGGCATTGGCCGAAATATTCCAGAACTCACTAGATTCCGGGAGGGTCCCAGCAGATTGGAAAACCACTAATGTGACACCCCTTTTAAGACGGGAGGGAGACAAAAAGCAAGAAGCTACAGGCCAGTCAGCCTAACTACTGTCCATTATTCAGAAAGAAATAGTAGGACATTTAGAAAAGCTTAACGCAATCAAACAGAGTCAACATGGCTTTGTGAAAGGGAAATCATGTTTGACAAATTTGCTAGAATTCTTTGAGGATATAACAAGCAAGAGTTGATAAAGGGGAACCGGTAGATGTCGTGTATTTGGATTTCCAGAAGGCATTCGATAAGGTGCCACATAAAAGATTATTGCACAAGATAGGAGCTCACAGTATTGGGGGTAATGTATTAGCATGGATTGAGGATTGGGTAACACACAGAAGACAGAGAGTCAGGATTAATGGATCTTTTTCAGGTTGGAAAGACGTAACTAGTGAAGTGCCACAAGGATCAGTCCTAGGGCCTCAATTATTTACTATCTATATTATTGACTTGGAGGAGGGGGCATGGCATGATGAGGACATAAGGAATCTGCAAGGGGATATAATCGGTTGAATGAATGGGCAAAAAGTTGGCAGATGGAGTTTAATGTAGGAAAGTGTGAGCTCATGCACTTTGGTAGGAAGAATCAAAAGGCAGACTATTATTTAAATGGAGAGAGACTTCAAAAAAGTGCAGCAAAGAGGGATCTGGGTGTTCTTGTGCACGAAACACAAAACGTTAACATGCAGGTGCAGCAGGTAATGAAGGCAGCAAATGGAATTTTGGCCTTTATTGCCAGGGGGTTGGAGTTTAAAAATAGGGAAGTCTTATTACAACTGTAGGGAGTGTTGGTGAGGCCACACCTGGAGTACTGTGTATAGTTTTGGTCCCTGTAATTAAGAAAGGATATACTGGCATTGGAGGCAGTTCAAAAGAGATTCACTAGGCTGATTCATGGAATGAAGGAGTTGACTTATCAAGAACGGCTAAACAGGTTAGGCCTTTATTCATTAGAGTTTAGAAGAATGGGCGGCACAGTGGCGCAGTGGTTAGCACTGTAGCCTCACAGCTCCAGCGACCTGGGTTCAATTCTGGGTACTGCCTGTGTGGAGTTTGCAAGTTCTCCCTTTGTCTGCATGGGTTTCCTCCGGGTGCTCCGGTTTCCTCCCACATGCCAAAGACTTGCAGGTTGATAGGTAAATTGGCTATTAGCAATTGCCCCTAGTATAGGTAGGTGGTAGGGAAATATAGGGACAGGTGGGGATGTGGTAGGAATATGGAATTAGTGTAGGATTAGTATAAATGGGTGGTTGATGGTCGGCACAGACTCGGTGTGCCGAAGGGCCTGTTTCAGTGCTGTATCTCTAAACTAAATTAAATGACTGGTGATCTTATTGAAACATACAAGATTCTGAGGGGGCTCGACAGGGTATATGTTGAGAAGATATTTCTGCCAGTAGGGGAATCTTGAACTAGGGGACATAGTTACAGAATAAGGGGACACTCATTTAAAACTGAGATGCAAAGCAATTTCTTCTCTCAGAGGGTAGTGAATGTCTGTGGAATTCTGTATCCCAGAGAGTTATGGAGGCTAGATCACTGAAAGTATTTAAAGAGGAGGTAGATAGATTTTTGAAATATTGGGGAGTTGAGGGCTATGAGGAGTTGGCACGAAAGAGGAGTTGAGGTCAGGGCAGATCAGCCATGATCTTATTGAATGGCGGGGCAGGCTTGAGGGGCCGAATGGCCTACTCCTGCTCCTATTTCATATGTTCTTATGGATCAGTGTCCAACATTTGTATCTTAATGTGGCCCTCGCCTGACAAGTTGGGACCTCTGGAGCTGTCCAGAATGTGCCTGTTTAGAGGGTGCAGGGCATGATTGTAGTTTGAAGAAGGTGTGCAGCACGCTGCCATGATCTTAGCCCCCTGCACGCCTGATCATGTCTGGCATGGATGGTTAAAATGAGGGCTAAAAATGTGTAAACACCCACTTCTGATCACACATTTTAAAATATTGCATTATTCTGAAAATGAATGACTGGAATGGTTAAAGATATTCTAATTTCTCTTACTCATAACTAATACACATCAAAAACATTAAATTTAACTTCACTTAACTAAATACCCTTGCTGAAAAATACAATCCCTATTGCTAACCATCGTTGTCTCAGTAAAGCATCAGTATTATTAGAGCAAAAAGTTAATTTATCTTCGTCAAACGATTTCTGTCATCGAAATGGAGATTTGGGAGGGCAGGATCAACTGTATTAAATACGAATGCAGTATTCAGGCTAGCTGTGATTGATTTACTGCCCCTAAATATTTTGGCACATGTTTCTGCATGAAATCCATCTTTTTAAATTGTTTTTCCTTTACTCTTGTGCCTACAAGAATTTTTCAGCAGCAATTTCACTATACCGGAATGATTTTTTCCTTCATTTCACAAAACCTTTGTGCACTACCCTTTGGTGACCTTGCAGTATCTGACGAGCTCCTGTTGCCATGGCAACATTCAATTTTTTTTTTGTAGTGAGGAGGGAATAACTCATAAGCTGGAACCTGACCTATTTCTGCAGCACAGCTGACAGTGCGTCATCCTTGTCAGGTCTCTGTAGGTGCTAGTTGGAGCCACTCAACTGTGGATTTGGCTGTGCTCCTGATTGACAGGAATGAAAGCCATAAACATCTTAACAGGACCTTGAAGAATAGGCCCCATTAACAATGCCACAGTGACTACAGGTGCATGAAAGGGATAGCAGGAGAGATTTGAAATGAAAATTTAAAGGATTTCAGAGATGCTAATTAATGGCAAAATGGCATTGCAAGTAGAAGCTAAATTTCTGTGCAGCAGGAAGGGAACTTGCCGGAAGCTCTACATTTTCCATCAGTTGTAAAATAGCTACATTATTGATATTCATCTGTTCAATCGGCCATGTTTGGTGATGTTTAACAACCTGAATTCGCTGCGTCCACATTATTGCCAGAATGTTTTCCCACAATAGCTTAGAAAATTTTATTTTGGCAAATTCCATTCTGGTGCCTCAAACCATTATTTCCATCTTTCGATATTTAATTCTTCATTTTAATCATATATGCATTTCATGATTAGCAAGTATGACATTTCTCAGATCCTTTGCAGTATTATTTTTTGAGGTTTTTTTAACATTCATTTCTTTCTTGTAACAAATAGTTACAATTTATTTCACACCTCCTCTTACTCACATTATCTATACTTAGATTTAATCTTGACAAAGTATATCAATTTTCCTGAGATACTGCAGCAATTGGGACCATTAAATGCATAAAATAATATTTAAAGTGGTTACTTAATCCACAAGCTTTAACAGCTGACTCCTAAATAACTCAAATTTGTGATCATGTCAAGCTTTACTGTGGTGTACAGCTCTTCCCCTGCATACTTGATAAAGTTTTTTTATTAGTTCATGTGATATGGGCATCACTGGCAAGGCCAGCATTTATTGCCCATCCCCAATTGCCCTTGAGAAGGTGGTGGTGAACTGCCTTCTTGAACTGCTGCAGTCCATGTAAGGTAGGTACACCCACAGTGCTGTTAGGAAGGGAGTTCCAGGATATTGGCCCAGCGACAGTGAAGGAACGGCGGCGATATAGTTCCAAGTCAGGATGTTGTGTCACTTGGAGAAGAACATGTAGGTGATGGTGTTCCCACGTGCTTGCTGCCCTTGAACTTCTAAGTGGTAAAGGTCATGGGTTTGGAAGGTGCTGGCTAAGGAGCCTTGGTGAGATGTTGCAGTGTATATTATAGCTGGTACAGACTGCTGCCCCAGAGTGCCACTGATGGATGGAAGGAATGAATGTTTAAGGTGGTGAATGGGGTGCCAGTTAAATGGGCTGCTTTGTCCTTGATGGTGTCGAGTTTCTTGAGTGTTGTTGGAACTGCACTCATCCAGGCAAGTGGAGAGTATTCCATCACACTCCTGCCTTGTGCCTTGTAGATGGTGGACAGGCTTTGGGGAGTCAGGAGGTGAGTTCCTTGCCACAGAATTCCCAGCCTCTTCCCTGTTCTTGCAGGCACAGTATTTATATGGCTGGTCCAGTTAAGTTTCTGGTCAATGGTAACCCAGGATGTTGATGGTGGGAGATTCAATGATGGTAAAGCCTTTCAGTGTCAAGGGGAAATGGTGAGACGGTCTCTTGTTGGAGTAGCCATTGCCTGGCACTTGTGTGGCACGAATGTTACTTGCCACTTATCAGCCCAAGCTTGAATGTTGTACGGGTCTTGCTGCATGCAGGCACGAGCTACTTCATTATCTGAGGAGTTACATGTTTAGGCTCTTAGTGAGCAAATTGGGTGTGAAACAGATGCACATTCATAAAGCGTGGTCAGAATTATATATTCTCTTACCAGTTAACGAAGAAATAAAAATGCTTTTCAAGCTTAACCTCTCAGCAGCTCTATCATAATGCACCCGCAGGGGTTATACAACAAATACAATAAGTTGGGCCTGAGCTGATGTTCAGTAAAAGAAAAACCAACATCCAAATTCATGGCTGTAAGACCTGATTCCCAGAATTATGCAAAAGGGGGCATACAGCCATGGAACCATAAAATTATAAATAAGCTTTTACTGATCCCATTAGAACTGTCAACTAACACTTTTAAAAATGTCCTTATTGACTGCACTGGGGGTACATCGCAGCAAGTCTTGTTTGATGGGAGTGAATTTTAACCCTTCCCACACACACCCTCCACCCCCACCCAACCAATAAAATTAGCCACTTCAGTTCACCCTCCCTGGAGCTGCAGGGAGCTGACCATGTGCTGGTTGAACCTGGTCCAACTGTGTCCAAAAACAGCAGGTCCTTTTTAACACATGCAAGTCAGATCTTGATGACATCATCGAAACCTGGCTACAATTGTTCCTGGGTGGCCTGAGTGGGAAGCAGCAATGAGATTCATGTCAATATAGCCCAGTGAGGACATGGATGAGAAGCACACAGGTATTCACCACTTCCCGTTTGGAACGGTTGGAGAATCAGCATTTCGATAAGGCTTGTGATTTAACTGACACCAAACTCACTCGCTGAAAACAAGCCCATAGTTAAAATCATAAAATTACCTCTTCAGATGGATCTGTTGATGACATGCTGTATTGCTTTTGAGGTATTCTTCCTCAGAAATTCTTGTTTTTCCAACTATTTGGAGAGTTTCCAAGGGATGAAGTCCAATCTTTTCTTTAAAGACGCTTGATAGAAAACGAGAAATATCTGAATACCAGCTTCCTGAGATCTGATAATTGTGTGTGTGCATGTCTGTGTAAGAGAGCCTTGCCTTCTCTAAGGACTGTGTAGCTTAAGTTCGCCTCAATTCGTGTCATTTATGGCTGTTGGCAGGTTTTACACTACTCACATGGAAGTGTGCAGTTTGCACCCACTGCCCTAGCTCAGACCATTAGCATTGTTTCTGGTGACGATTTGGACAGATCTAAGGTACTCACTGGTGTTGAGAGGAAAATAGTATGCAAGAAAAATGTAAAAGGATGCACAAAATTTAAGTTGAATGTCATAATAAAGGGGCCAAAAATTCTGAAAATCTGTGCAAAGGCTCGAAAGCCTTCTTCAATGCTGAAGGGGCAGAGAACTAACAACATACTATTGTTTTTTGTAATAGTGAACAGAGTGGAAATCCAAGGGGCAGATATGAGTTTGCAGGCAAGTGTTAACCCAGAACCAACCCCCTGCACCCCCGTGTGATGGTTGCTGGAGTGGAGGTGTTGTTGCTTGCGGTGGTTGCGAGAACAATGGTCCTCCATTCCAGTTCAAGACATCATTCCCATACATCTGCATTGTGGCATAACTGCATGGGTGTGCAGCCAAGCTCAGGCCACAACTGATTGTTACAGCGCCACTTCTATGCTGCATGGTACCTACAGATGTCCATGCAGCAGGTAATACAGCTTGGCATCTGCCCCTCTGCTGACCCAGACCCTGAGAAGACTGTTTCCCATGGTCATTGCCAAATTGATGTGCCAGGGCCTGCAAAAATGGTTGGTGACATCTTGGAGAGCCTGGCCAATCATGCTATGTTGGCTGTAGATCACTCTGACTTTCCTCCTTTCATGCAGCAACGTACTGTGTTGAGGGTATGTCTGAGAAAACATGCAATATTAATTAGGAACTCACATAAACTTAGTGGTGACATCAGGTCTGCTGTCTGTTTCCTTTGTGACAAGAGGACAGTCAAACTGCACTAATCAATTCTCAAAATGAGCCATGCTTGTACCTTGCTGCAGATGTGTGGGTATCAAAGTGGGCACCGAGCAGCTGTCGAACAACCTGACCTTCCTGGCATCCCTTTATGGTTCCTCCTGTTCTTCCAAACACAGCAAGAAGTTTGTACACAGTGTTATTCAGGAGTAAAATGGGAGCAAAGGATTAGCATCCCTTTTTCCTCTGGATTGCACCTATTTTGGACACAATTTGGGAGCAGGACATGGGAAAATCAGCCCTCATGTGACAAGGCAGAAAATTTGCTTCCTACTAACTAAATTTCATCGCTCAGCAGTTGATAGAAACCTGCGGGCCTCACTGTGGATTGTCATTTGTGCTGGTTATACAGAGTGCTTAAAACAAGTGTCACAAAGCCCCACAAAAGGAGGAAAGGAATACTTCTTGTAAACCCACAGCTGCTTGCAGAATTTCCTAAAAATAGCAGCAGGGTTCATACATCAGAGCTTGAGAAACCACCATCTTGACAACTGTTAGTCGTGCTAAATGATGCTGCGGATTCCATTTTCACTGGTGTAATATCTTAAACACTGGAGCTATGAAACATCTGCTGCCCTATCAGACCTCTACATAGTAGGGTTCAGCACATTCTGCTATCTCATCTTTTACTCAATGATTGTGCTGCTCATTTGTCTGTGAAGAGTATTAAAGAGAGTGTTTAGGGACAGAAAGCGAACTAGGACAGTTGCAGTGACAAAGGCAGGAATTACTTCAAGCTTATTCATCTTCTGCTGGACAGTACCATAAGCTTTCATAAATTTTTCGTGTAATCACACATGCGACCACATGCTTTAGCATGGACGATAATCCCTGTATTGCACTAAAATGGCTGTCATTGCCTTGCTCAGCTCTGTTCACTGTTTGCACAGCCTTTACTATCAGTAGCAGAAACACACTGAAAGAATTGAGCACACTTACAGTCACATGTTGAAAGGATTGTGCTTTTCATTATCTCTTGTTAGCTATTCTTCACTTTCTTTCCTTCTTTACTCTAATGTGCACTAGGCAGTCAATACTTTCAGAGAAGGAGAATATACCAGTCACTCCAGTGGAAAAAAGAACCAAGTGGAGTGTAAAACACATGCCAGTTCCCACGAGCATCCATTTGTCAGCCTGCAATAAAAGTTAAAATTACCCCATTGTGTTTGACAGTACCAGTTTATCTATACCATTGATAATTTCCAGTTTCCTGGCCCTGACCGCCTCCTATGGATGTCCAATCGCTCTACACCTCCATCCCCCAGCAGGACGGTCTGAATGCTCTCCGCTTCTTCATTGAACAGAGGCCCAACCAGTCCCCATCCACGACCACCCTCCTCCATCTGGCTGAACTTGTTCTTACACTGAACAACTTCTCCTTCAACTCCACTCACTTCCTTCAAATAAAAGGTGTTGCTATGGGTACCCGCATGGATCCTAGTTATACCTGTCTTTTTGTAGGATATGTTGAACATTCCTTGTTCCAGTCCTACTCAGGCCCCCTCCCTCACCTCTTTTTCCAATACATTGATGACTGTATTGGTGCCACTTCCGGCTCTCGCCCCGAACTGGAAACTTCATTAACTTTGCTTCCAATTTCCACCCTTCTCTCACCTTTACATGGTCTATTTCCGACATTTCCCTTCTCTTCCTCGACTTCTCTGTCTCCATCTCTGGGGATAAGCTGTCCACTAATATTCATTATAAGCCCACCGACTCCCATGGCGACCTTGACTTCACCTCCTCACACCCTGTTTCCTGTCAGGACTTCATTCCATTCTCCCAGTTTCTCCGTCTCCGACACATCTGCTCTGATGATGCAACCTTCCACAACAGCGCTTCTGATATGTCATCCTTTTTCCTCAACTGAGGATTCCCCCCACTGTGGTTGACAGGGCCCTCAACCATGTCCGGCCCATTTCCCGCACTTCTGCCCTCACCCTTCCCCTCTCTCCCCGAACCGCGAAAGGGTTCCCCTTGTCCTCACTTTCCACCCCACCAGCCTCCACATCCAAAGCATCATTCTCTGTCATTGCTACCACCTCCAGCGTGATGCCACCACCAAGCACATATTCCCTTCTCCTCCTCTGTCAGTATTCCGAAGGGATTGTTCCCTCCGCGATACCATGGCCACTCCTCCATCACCCTGATACCTCATCCCCTTCCCACGGCACCTTCCCATGTAATTGCAGGATGTGTAATAGCTGCCCTTTTCCCTCCTCGCTCCTCACCGTACAAGGCCCCAGACACTCCTTCCATGTGAAGTAGCGATTTACTTGTACTTCCTTCAATTTAGTACACTGTATTCATTGCTCACAATGCAGTCGCCTCTATATTGGGGAGACCAAATGCAGATTGGGTGACTGCTTTGCGGAACACCTTCACTCAGTCCGAAAGCATGACCCTGAGCTTCCATTCGCTTGCCATTTCAACACTCCCCCCTGCTCTCATGTCCGCATTTCTGTCTTTGGCCTGCTCCAGTGTTCCAGTGAACATCAACGCAAGCTCGAGGAGCAGCACCTGATCTTTCGATTAGGCACTCTACAGCCTTGCGGACCGAACATTGAGTTCAATAACTTCTGAGCATGACTGACCTTTTTTATAGTTTTATATTTTCATTTTATATTATTTTATTTTATTTTTTAACTATGCGCCTGTTTTTCATATAGACAGAGCTGCTCATTACTCTGCCATTAACATGCTCTTTGGACTAATGCTTTGTCTTTCATCACAAGCATTAACACAATCTTTGCCATTGTCCCAAGACAGCTTTGTAATTTGATCTATCCTGCCCTCTGCCCTATCACACACCTCCCCTTTTGTTCTCTTTCCCACTACCCTGCCCACCCCCTTTACTTTCTTAAAACCTAATTCTTTTCTAACCTTTGCCAGTTCTGAAGAAAGGTCACAGAACTGAAATGTTAACTCTGCTTCCCTCTCCATAGATGCTGCCAGACCTGTTGAGTATTTCCAGCACTTTCTGTTTTTATTTCAGATTTCCAGCATCTGCAGTACTTTGCTTTTATCTATACCAGGGTTGTGCAACATATGGCCCACGGGCCAGGTTCCAGCCAGCCAAAGGTTTCCATCCGGCCCACGAGTGTAAACTGTACCCCGGGACACTCTCATCCTCATCAGGGGTCCGTGACTGGAGATGAGAAATTTCCCTTAGTCTTCTTCTTACAGACCGGCTTTTAAAAATAAAAATCGCACTGAGTTTCAGAGCTGACACATCCTGACATCGGGAATGGCAGTTTCTTTGGACAGATTCAGGATTTTTTTAAAAGCCCCAATGAAAACCCCAAATCTGTCCGAACTTCAGAAACTGTTGTTCCCAACGTCAGGATCTGTCAGCTATGAAACTGACTTGAGATTTTTAAAAAAAGATCATGCATCTGCTGAGTGTTCCCACTCTCTGCAACTGTCAGAGAGAGCGAGAGAGAGTAAGAGAGGCAGAGAGAGAGAGTGAGGGGGGCAGAGAGAGAGAGGAGGGCAGAGAGAGATAGAGGGACAAGGGCAGAGAGAAAGGGAGTCAGCCAGAAAGAGAGAGAGAGGGGACAGAGAGAGAGAAAAGGGGGACAGACAGAGAGAGAGGGTCAGAGAGATAGGAAGGGAGACAACTAGGGGGCAGAGAGAGAGGGGGGACAGAGAGAGGGGGAGCAGGGAGAGATGGAGAGTGATCAAGATCACTCCTGAATAGAATGACATCTATGCAGAATACTGTGCATCACTACAAGAAGTGTGCTGGCAAACATTGACTACTTGTGCAAGCAAAAAATTTCAGGTATCTCACTAAATCAATGTCCAACATAGTGACCCGAAAGTAAGTCAATAAAGTAGTCTTCTCATTTAAAGCTTCTTCACAAAAATGCACCTTTGTTGTTGTTTTGATTAATAGTAAGATAAATTTTTAATGCCTTTATCTTTCTGAAATTGTTTCATCGCCCCTTCCCCCCACGTAAGACATAATTGTAACGTGGCCCCCCCATGTGAAAAGGTTGGACAACCCCTGATCTACACTGTATATTTTTAAAAACTTTCATAGTTCCTATTTAAGATATTAAGAGGACACATCACTTTTAGGAAATTAAGAATTAGTACAAAAACTGATCGAGTTGGCCTCCCGTTGGACAAATTGGCAACTCTAATTGTTCAGTTATTTCCATGAGATTCTGAAATGTCTACAGCATCAGGCGGTCTGACTGCAGAGACTCTTGGGCTGTATTACTGTTCTATTGTGCTGCGCTGAAAGGAAAAATGTGTGAAAATATTGCTGTCATTGAGGTACATGGAAACTGACAGGAAAATATTAGAGAAAAAGACAGATCATGAAGATCCCAAAAAGGGAACGTTAAGGACCAGCAAATGTGCCCATGCTGTGTTCAGCAATGTTCGATATTTCTTGAATCTCAAGGATTTTTCTTCAAATGCATGAAATACATCAACTAATAACAGCACTCAGAGACTCAAAGGAGAATATGATATTTGTTGAGGAAATCCTTACAATGCAAACATTTAATCTTTTAATGCCATATACCACATTACTGAGATTTTACAGATTCCAACAATAAGGATGATTATTCTTACTGTCATACACTGTTAATAGCATTCAGTCATATTGGTTGGTTTCCTTTTAGGGAAGGGATAAGTGAACATTCCCTTATTAACTCTTTCATTGCATTTAGTATAGCCAGACCATAGCTGGGACTTTCCTCTGCATTGTAGAGCAAAACTGAGCAGGAGAATAACAGACAATGTAAGCATGAGTCCCACTGTGACCTCACCACTCAGATCCGAATTTCCCTCCAGCCTCCCCTGCTAGAACTGCTGCTTTCCCATCAATATCCCCCACTGCATAAAATTAGTGACAGGGGTTGAGCCCCATGTCGCCAAGTATTTCCACCTTGTCCACTCCACCTACCACCACTTCCCGGGGCTGCCATGGGGAAGGTGGCAGTCGGCCCTGGAAAGTCACGGTAATGACGCTGGCTTTCCCCAATGGAGGGAGGGGGCCTTGTAGTAGCCACTTTTCCTTCCATTCAGGCCCCACTTATGTTTTTGTGTAGGCCTCTGATTCTACTGGCAATCTACATAACTGCCAAGTGCACTGATTTTATGGCGAGTTCTGAGGTATGCATGTTTTTGTTTAGAGATACAGCACTGAAATAGGCCCTTTGGCCCACCGTGTCTGTGCCGACCATCAACCACCCATTTATACTAATCCTACACTAATCCCATATTCCTACCCTATATTCCCCTACCACCTACCTATACTAGGGGCAATTTATAATGGCCAATTTACCTATCAACCTGCAAGTCTTTGGCTGTGGGAGGAAACCGGAGCACCTGGCGAAAACCCACGCGGTCACAGGGAGAACTTGCAAACTCCGCATAGGCAGTACCCAGAATTGAACCCGGGTCGCTGGAGCTGTGAGGCTGCGGTGCTAACCACTGCGCCACTGTGCCGCCCCATGTTGTGGGCCAGATTGTCCATTAAAGACAAAGATAATATCTGATAATATCTCTGCCAAAAACTTAAGTGGCTACTCCTGAATAATGTACCTCTGTAATAATGACAAGCTATATTGAGGTGTATAACCCTGTATAGTTAATAAAATTAAGAGCATGGTCTCTCTGTAAGAGATCTTAGTGTGAACCAAATCTGGTTGGCATCCTTCCATCTACAAAAGATGATGGACATGCAGCAAACAATCCATGTAGGTGGGGTGTCTTCTCTTGATGCACCTTTGTTGATGGCTGTGAAGACTAATCCTTGAGAGGCACGTTCTGCCACAAGTGCTGCACATGAAGCTGGTCATCATGGTAGTGCACACCAGTCCACAGGATGTGTCACCATTTCTCTGTTTCACCAGCTGGTAACTCCCAAGTGCAATAGTTGACTTTTAGGACCTTCATGTCAAGCTTGCAAGCATCCTTGAAGAAGAGCTTCGGGCGCCCCACTGGTCGTCTGGACCCGGCTTTCTCACCTTAGAGAAGGTCCTTGGTCTTCCATCCTGCGGACGTGTCTGGTCCACCAAAACCGCCTCTTTTTGATTAGTACCAACACACTTGGGAGTTCTGCCTTTGAGAGGACCGCCACATTTGTGATTTTGTCCTGCCAGAATGCACCGCAGACAGCGAAGATGGAAATTATTGAGCTTCTTTTCCTGGTAGCTGTAAGTTGCCCATGTTTCACAGCCATACAGCAAGGAGCTGAGAACACAGGCCTTATAAACCATCAGCTTGGTCCTGAGGGTCAGCCTGGTTTTATCCCATGCGCATTTCACGAGTTGGGCTTTCTCTATGTGCGTATTGAGTTCTGCATCAAGGAACAGATTATCTGTCACCATGGACCCAAGGTATCAGAATTTTCTAACCACTTCCAGTGAGGTGTTATTTACTGTGATCAGGGGCAGAGATGCAACATCTTGTCCCATGACCAGAGTTTTCTTGATGCTTATAGTCAAGGAGAACAGCTTACAGGCATGGGAGAGACAGTCCATGAGTTTTTCTAGCTGAATTTCCATGTGGGTGACTAGCACAGCATCATCAACGTAGAGGAGTTCTCTAATCAGGATGTGATGTGTTTTTATCTTCGCTTTCAGCCTTGATAGATTGTAGAGCTGACCTAGTGTGCAAGTAGACGCCTTCCATATCTGCAGGAAGGCGAAGATCAAGAGAATGGAGAAGATGCCAAACAGCGTGGGGGCTAGGAGACAACTCTGTTTCACTTCATTCTTTACTTCAAAATTGTCGGAACTGAAGCCATCAAACTGTACAGTGCAGTGCATGTTGTCATGGAAGGAGCAGATGAGACTGAGGAGCTTCAGTGGACAGCCAATTTTTACCAAAATCTTGTAAAGCCCTGCTCTGCTGATGGTGTTGAATGCCTTAGTGAGATCTACAAAAGTGAGGTAAAGGGGTATACTCTGTTCCCTACACTACTCTTGTAGGTGGCGTATGGAGAAGATCTTCCGCAGTAGATCTGCTGGCATGGAAACTGCACTGCGCTTCTAGGTGCACTCAATCTGCAAGTAAATGGAGTCTTTTAATGTATGACCTAGCAAAGGCCTTCCTGTGATGCTAAAAGGTGAGATGCCCCTGTAGTTGTTGCAGTCTCCTCTGTCGCCTTTGTTTTTGTATCGTGTGATGATGTTGGCATCACACATCTCCTGTGGAACAGAACCTACTTTCCAGCAGAGAAGGAGAAAGTCATAAACGTGTAGCAATAGATGAGACATACTGTGCTTGAGCAGTTTGGCTGGGATTCTGGTGCCCTTTTGTCTGCTAGGCGGTCTATGGCCTTCTCGAGCTCCAGTGATGAGGGTTCTTCATCTAACTCATCCATGACAGGAAGTTTCAGAAGAACATCAAGCGCAGACTGGGAGATGTCTGACTCTCAGGAATACAGCACAGTAGTGTTCAGCCCAGCGGGACATCTGTTTACTTCTGAGGGTGAGTATTTCGCCATCTGCCCACTTCAGGGGATGGCAGGGCCAAGCGGCCTCTTGATCCCTTGCAGACAAAATTAACTTCTCTGATTAAATAAGAAAGAAAAACATTCTCCACACTTTCCTTCCTAGAAGCTGTGTCAGAATGCTATAGTACAAAAAACACAATAGAATAGACCAGGAGCTGAGACATGGTAAAAGGAAGGGTATCAGTCACATTCATGAATGGACTCTAAAACATTGGGCCTGGATTTAATTGATGGAATGGGTTGTAAAACATGGGGTCTGGATTAAAAGCTAGTATATATGAACAAAAGACAGCCTTTTACAGATCGTGTCTCTTGAATAAAGCAGTCCACTGGTGTTTTCAGCTGCTATTTAAACCTTCCTACAAATCAGTCAAGACATAATGTTAATGATAACATTCTTGACTGCACTTCAGAACTTGAATATATAAGTTAGATAGCATTGTTGGAGGTGCTATCTTTTTTAGATTTAGATTTAGAGATACAGCACTGAAACAGGCCCTTCGGCCCACCGAGTCTGTGCCGATCATTAACCACCCATTTATACTAATCCTACACTAATCCCATATTCATACCACATCCTCACCTGTCCCTATATTCCCCTACCACCTACCTATACTAGGGGCAATTTATAATGGCCTATTTACCTATCAACCTGCAAGTCTTTTGGCTGTGGGAGGAAACCAGAGCACCTGGAGGAAACCCACGCAGACACAGGGAGAACTTGCAAACTCCACACAGGCAGTACCCAGAACTGAACCCGGGTCCCTGGAGCTGCGAGGCTGCGGTGCTAACCACTGCGGCACTGTTGAACCTTGCTGTAGACAAAATGCCTTCCAAGCTTGCTTACCACAACAACAAGAGCAACTTGCATTTATTTAGCGCCTTTAATGCCGCACAACATCCAAAGACACTTCATAAAGCTGTAATCAGAAAAAAATGGACGTCGAGCCATCCAAGTATTAGGAGGGGTGACAAAAAGTTTGGTCAAAATGGTGGGTTTTAGGGAGAATCTTAAAGAAGGAGAAGGAGATTGAGGCTGAGTGGTTTAGGAAGGAAATTCCAGAGCATGCGGGCTAGGGCTGCCAATGTTGGAACGAAGGGAGGGGACCATAAGAGGAGACTGGAGGAACTGAAAGTTCAGGAGGGATTGCAGAGCCAGAGATAAAAGAGTTCGGGAGGACCAAGACCATGAAGAAATTTAAACTTGAGGAGGAGAATGTCAAGTGTGCTCCATTGGAACAGGTCACTAATGGATGCCAATTAGAACAAGGGCGATGGGTGAGCATGACTTAGGCTGGGATTTTATGGGCCCCCCTGAGGCGGGGGGCAAAGAGTATCACGATGGGTGGTGTGGAAGCGGCGGGGTGGAGGGCTCGGCGCCAAGCAATTTTCCCAGGGGTGGGATGGCCTGACAACGGCCTTCCCACCAGAGGCCAATTGAGGCCCTTAAGTGGCCATTAAGGACCTGGTCCCGCCACACTGGGATCTTGCCAGTAGCGGGGGGAGGCCTTCACTGTACAGGGAGGACGATTTGCAACACAAGACACCCTCCTTGAAGGCTTGGGAGGGCCTCCTCCGTGGCAAATTTGTGGCCCACAGAGGACACCCACCGGGAACAACTTTACCCCCCCCAGGACCCCCACCCCCCTCGCCTTCGGGACTGGCCCCGGCGACCGCACCTCACCTACCTCTTGTCTGAGGTTCCAGTGCTGGGCCTGGGTCCAAGGCCTCTGCAGTACTGCCAGTGGCCACTGCTCCCAGTGGAGCTGCCAATACTGCTGAGCTGCTGCCCCTCTGATTGGCCAGCAGCTCATGGAGGCGGGATCCCCATCTTTAAAGGGAAGCTTTAATTGAAAAACACCGGAGGATCGCTCTGGGGGGGGCTGCAAAAATGCAGAACCTTTCCATTTCGGCTGGGAGCCCAACTCCTGCACAAAATCCAACCCATAATATGGGGTTGCATGCAGGTATCAGAGTTGTGGATGAGTTAAAGTTTATGAAGAGTGGAAAGTGGGAGGTGGGAGGTTGGCCAACGGGACTTTGGAATAGCTGAGTATGAAGATGAAAAGGGCATGGCTGAGGGTTTCAGTGGAAGATGGGCTGCGTTAGCGGTGGAGACGGGTGATATTATAAAGCTGGAAGCCTTTGTGATGGCGAGATTATGGGATTGGATGCTCAGTTTGGGCCTAGATAGGATGCCGAGGCTGCAAACAGCGTACGAAAAATCAATTCAATTCATAAGTAATTAATTCAAATTAAAGAGATGTGATCAGTCATTCAACAAATGTAAGTTTTTTTTCAGTCACTGTTCAGCCTGTTAATGGCTAATTATGGTGCCAAGCAATAATAGGGTTTCCTGTTAATGGAACCAGACAATATCTGGCAAATATCCACCAGGTAATGGAATTATACATTAATTGATCACTAATCCATTTTATGATGTTTTCTTCAAAGGAATTTCTGAGTACTGGGAACATTTTGTCATAGAAATAATCCACTAAGAGGTCTGTACTGTAGAAGACTTTGCTGGTAACAGTTTTTGTTGAACCAATGTGAATGATAATGCTGATAAGTCCATTACATTTTTGGAACCACTTGAAATTGACAGGTATTAAATAAAGCTAGAGGCTGTCAAGAAAAACAAATCACAGTATAAGTATCTATAGATGGTAAGGGTTAACATATTGCATATTTCTGTAACAAGCCTGTCAGACATTCCACTTCGCTGTGGGAAACTATCGTTGTTAGGAAATCTGCCACCTACACCGAGGTTTGAGGTGTTCATGCTGTGAGCCAGATGGTAAAAATGTAAAATAACGTAGAAATGATTACTGTTTTTATAGAACTTTGCCAAGACAATGAAAGTTCATTAACAGTTATATCTCCAGGCAACAAAAGAAATGATAGCTGAAAATGTGTATGTTTTTGCTTTCTGTTACTTCTCTCTGGGTGTGATTGATAATCTCACTTCCACGGAACTGCCAGTCACACACATGATCTGACACTGAAAGATCTTCAGCAGCAATTGCGGCTCCAAAATTTATTTAAAGAGGCAGTATTTTAAAACTCAGTACAGATTCAATGAATCGCAGTAACCAGCCAAAACAGTGTCTTTAAACTGCTTCTAGTCTCACTATCCTGCACTGAGTAGGATGCTGATTGAACTTGTGCTCTGCTGCCCCTCACGACTGGACCAGTGCTGATGTCGGCTGAGTGACATTTTCCCCCAGCTTTCAGGACTGGTTTCATAGAACCTAACATGCTGCTGCCAAGGGATAAAAATTAAAATCTAAAAATTAAATTATACCTCCTTATTAATGCCCTCCCCCCATGAAAAGCGGAAGAGGAGAGTTCAAAAGTAAAATGCATGGAATGCAACCCCAATCCACCATGCACACACCCCTGCCATTTTTATGGTGGTAGCTATCAGGAAGTCTGAGTGTCCTGCCATGGAGAGACGGGGCACTTATTAACACATTGAAATAAGGCTGCTGCATTGCAATTGGGAGCCTGATTTGAAACTTAAGGTTGATGCACAGGTTTCCTGGGAATGTGAAATTCAGCAGTGAAAGGGAGGTGGGAGCTGCTGGCTTCCCAAGCTTACTGTTTCTTTCAGCACTTCTTCTGGGCCAGGAGGAGCAGGAATGCTCCCCCAAACCCCTCAAGGAAGGCCTGATTACCAGCCTCCCTCACCCCAGCCTCAATCTCCAGTTCCCCACTCTCCCACCTCCGGATTGCTGAATTCCCCAGACCCCCACCTCCCTCCCGATTGATGGGGACTGTTCCAAAGGATCCCCAGCTGCAGCACCCCCCCCCCCACCCCACTTCACTGCTAGTGTTTCCTCCCGTCCACTGACCATTTGGTTCGTTGCCAGGCAGATGGCGGAGCTGCAGGCTGTTAGAGTCATTAGAAGTCCCGCTGTTAAGATCATGACCTCTGCGTCTTTGGTCTTGCCCAGTTATTCAACCATTTTCAGCCTCACCTGCAACCTCCCTGTTAATAACCTCTTCCAAATATATGGAAAATACTTCCTTCTACTTCCAGTGATACTTCCATAAGTATTAAAGAACTGCAGCAGAAATGATGTAGATCCTCTTAACCAGGACTGTCTTTGCTGTCACTGCTAATTAATGTCTTAGTGTCCCACTCCTGTCACCAAGAGGCTAACACCACAGCTGCCAAGCAAATCTTTGAGACTTGTAACCGCTTTGTGAACCTGTATAATCTTGTATTTGTGCTCACTGAGGCAATATATTTTCTGCCTGAGTTCAACGATAGAATCATTGAAATTATAGTATGGAAGGAAGCTATTGTGGCAGTGCCAGTTCCAGATTTTCAACTGGGACTATGTACTGTAATCCCATCTCCATTCTTTTGTACTCTTAATTTGTGGTAAAGCTTTCTCTGTTCGAATAACTCTTTGTGTAGAAGACATTTTTTTTCTAACTTCCATCTTCATTCTGATAAATAATCTCAGTCTATGGCCGGAATTTTACCACCCCCCCCCCCCCCCCACCACAAAGAGCGGGAAGGTGGGGGGCGTAAAATGGAGCGGGAGGTTCAGGGGGCCCTTCCCGACCCGCTCCCTCCACTGCAGCGAGAAATGGCCCACCCGCCCCAGGTCAATCAAGCTCCTTAAGTGGCCACTTAACAGCCACTTAAGGGCCTCCGCCCACCACCACGGGGATTTTACCCATGACCGGTCGGGCGGCCCAGTCCGAAGAGAAGCCGCCTGACAAAAGCAGGCGGCTCTCTGACGGCCTGCGGGGGGTTGCCGTCATGATCACGCATCCTAGGCCCGACGGAGGGCCACCCCCGCTACCCCAACCACCCTCAACACCCAACATGCCCCTCCATTCCCCCCAATCAACCACCCTTGCCTTGCCGGGGCCCAACCGATCACCCTCGGCGAGGCACCAAAAACTTACCTTGGTTCAGGGGCTCCCAGACATCTTCTTTGTGATAGCTGGGTTGCAGTCCCAGCAGTGGCCACCGCTGCCAGTGAGGTGGAAGTCCCGCCGCAGACCAGTCATAGGCTTGGGGACCGCAAAATGTGGATAGGATCCCCAGGCCAGGCAGAGGTGGGGTCGCCACTGACCTTCCAGTCAGTGGAAAGCTCCCGTCTGCCAAAGGTAAAATTCCTGCCTATGTCCCCTTTTCACTGATTCACAAACCAGTTGAAACCATCTCAAGACCTTTCATAATTTTGAAAATCTTTATGAGAAATCACTTTATCCTCCTTTGGTCCAGTAAAAAACCCCAATTTTTAATGCATTTCCTAATAGAGGTAGAAATTGATACGCTAGATGTAAAAGAGGCACAAGGAGGGCCAATTTCAAGAACCGCTGTCCCACCATGGCCATCGCAAATATGTCTGAGCCAAACCCCTGGCAGCTGCCAAAAACAGGAGTTAGATGCCTAATATATGCGAAGCCCCTCCCCCCGCCACATTCAATACTGATGAGTGGACCAGGAATCAGGCCTGCTCCACTCAGGAGCCTAAGCAGCAGTTGCCACTGAAAGGGTAGCTTAAAAGAAAAAGATTAAACCATTACTGTGAAGCCAGGAAGAACGTCCTCAGTGGAAAAGTATCCCACCACACCCCATCCCCCGCCAGTTGCCACTCTGTACCTTCCTCCTGGGACTTACCTTCGGACTGCTATCTTTTTAAATTCATCTGCCTGTGGAGGCACAACAGGCACCGGCAACTCACCCAATGCATGTTAATGTGGTGCAGATGGGCCTAAAGCAATTTCCAATCCATAATCTCTCATTCTTGATGTCTTTCTATGGCTTCAATATACTTTCTATAATAGGGTGCCCAGAACTACACATCGTACTTGAACTGCAATCTAACCAAAGTTGTGTGCAAATTCAGTGATCATGTCCTGATTTATATAACCAAGAGCTGCTTTTGCTTTTAATGACATTTTCTAATGGAACTTGCTATACTTTGTGTTTGTTGAATTCCTTTCCAATTTAAGTTTTCCTGATAAATAATAGTAATAAAGAATCATTGAAGAAAAAGGAGAAAATAGCATCCAATTAAATGTAATGGTAGGCATTAAGGGACAAACTAAAAGTGTGAAGTCATCTACTTCACATCCAAGAAAGACAAATTTGAATTATCTCTTTATGTTGAAAAACTAGGAGCTGTGGAAGGGCAAAGGGATTTCGGTGCCCATCATTAAAATCTAGTATACAGGTACAAAAAGTAATCAAAATACTAATGGAGATTCACTTTTATCTTAAAAGAGTTTGGACTACAAAAATTAGGAAATTATACTTAAGGTGCACAGAGACTTGAGGCAGGATTTTCCCTGTGAGCTTCTGAATGCCACCATCAGGCTCAAATGTAAGTCAGAATACACTGGGGGGAATTTTATGCTCTCCCCTGCAGCAGGTTTGGAGGTGGGGAGAACATAAAATCGGGTGGGATGGTGGTGGGGTGGTTCCTGCCACCATCCCGCCTCTGCCAATATTTAATCCGGGGGGAGGCCGATGAAGGACCTGCCCACCCCGCTGCCAATTGAGGCCCTTAACTGGGTAATTAACCCCAATTAAGACCTCTTCCCATCGCAGTTGCAATTAGCTGTGCGGCGGGCGGCCCTGTTGCCACATGGGAAGCATGGCATGAGGGAGGGAGCTGGGGTGGTTAGCGCCTGAATGAGGCACCCGGCATCGGGAGAGAGGGGCCTGCTGAGGGCCACCTCCCTGACCTAGCTGTCATCCCCATGACCCACCCCACCATCGAGACCCCTTCCGTCTTGACCTACCTGATGCCTGGATCCAGTGATGATCCTCGGCCTCCAGGACGGTGGCTGCAGCTGCTAGCCTCTGATTGGTCAGCAGCTCTTCAAGGGCGGGACTTCTGGCGATGAGGTCCTAAATCCTATGGAAGGCTAGCCACTGTCCACTTAAGTGCCTGATTGGCACTAAATTCGGCTGGCCTTCCAGTAAAGAGGCACTGTGGGTATCTTAGCGTGGCTTCTCCAAACGTTGAGACCCCCGCTATCGGAATAAAATTCTCCCTTCTATGTGGGAAACAGTCATCATTAATTGTAATTTTCTCTGGGGCGGCCAATTAATGGCCAGAGAGAGGGTGGGCTCACCGTCCAAATAAAAGATGGCGGGCAGGCTCACGAAGCTGGAGGGCCAATCAGAGGCCTTCCAGATTGAAAGGAGCAGCAGGCTGCAATGGAAGATAAGTAAGGGAGAGGGTGCTTCCAGAGCAAGGTGCCCTCCAACTTTTTTAAAGTTTAAATTAATAACGGCTTTTGCAGCCAGGCCACCACTGGTGGGGAGGTGGGAGGAAACCCTCTCTACAGGGTGGCCTGTGGCTGCTGCAGCACCCAAGCTGGCATGGAGGGCATCTAGGCCTGCCAGATGCACTGCAACCACCCCACACCCCGTCGGGAGGCTGCCTCCAGGCAGTTAAACTGGTCCCCGCTGTCTGGGAACTTGGAAGCCAACTGGAAATTCCCAAGTGGCCTCCTTTAATTGGCCTTAAGTGGTCATGAATTACCTTAATTGGCCGTCCCGCCCCTACCGAAAATTGCCAGGGGGCGGGATGGAGCAGGGGAACCGGCACACAGGCCAGCAATGCTATTTTTACCGCCTGAGTGCCTCTGATTCTGGTCCCAGCGGGGCCGAAAAATCAAGCCCTTGGTCAGACCCCATCTGGAGCACTGCATTTAGTTTTGGTCACCAAACCTCAGAAAAAAGATATAGGCCTTGGAGGGGTACAGCAAATATTCAACAGAATGATACCAGGGCTTAAAGGGACTTGTTCCCGGGATGGCGGGACTGTCCTATGAAGAGAGATTGGGGAAACTGGGCCTGTGCTCTCTAGAGTTTTGAAGAATGAGAGGTGATCTCATTGAAACCTAAAAAATACTTAAAGGGATAGACAGGGTAGATGCAAGTAAGATTTTTCCCCTGGTTGGGGATTCTAAAACCAGGGGACACAATTTCAAAATAAGGGGGAAGCCACTTAGGACAGAGATGAGGAGAAATTTCTTTACTCAGAGGGTTGTGAATCTTTGGAATTCTCTACCCCAGAGGGCTGTGGAAGCTCAGTCATTGAGTCTGTTTAAAGCAGAGATTGACAGATTTCTAAATACCAGTGACATAAAGGGATATGGGGATAGCTTGGGAAAAAGGCATTGAAGTGGATGATCAGCCATGGTCGTATTGAATGGTGGAGCAGGCTCGATGGGCTGAATGGCCTACTCCTGCCCCTATGTTCCTAATTGTGAGGACAGGTTGCATAAACTTGGTTTGTATTCCCTTGAGTTTAGAAGATTCAGTGGTGATCAAATCAAGGTCTTTAAAATCGTAAAATTATAAACTGATTCTGTAAGTTGAGGGAATCCAGAACAAAACGTTTTCACACAAGGGGTAGTGGAAATCTGGAACTCTCTCCCCCAAAAACTGCTTTGAATGCTGGCAGAATTGAGATTTCCACAACCCAGATCAACAGATTTTTGTTAGGTGGCAAAATGGAGTTAAGGTACAGGTTAGCATGATCCAATTATGATGCAACAGGCTTGAGAAGCTGAATGGCTTATTCCTGTATGCCTGTGTTCCTTACTCAGTGCCTATCCTGGATTAGGTGCACTGTTCTATGCAGTTTTTTGTCATCTTCCTCTTTCTGCTCCTCTAACCTCATGGATTATTTTTTTTGTCCCCAACCACAATGATTAGGTTTTTCAGTTTATTTTACTATTTTACTCTCGATATTTTGGCTTCTGTCTTTCAGATTAATAGATGAACTACAGCTCCCTAGGTCCCGGAGAGCATTTCCATTCATCCTGCTCTCTAGGTAAAATTCATACCATGCCTGGGTATTGAGCTAAGGACCCTTTTCAGTTTATTTCAGCTACTAGTTCTATCCTGTGCTTTCATGGGCTCCTCCTTAGCTTCAGAAAATGGCAGAATGACATTATACCAGACTTTCTCTTGGATTTCAACTGCCAAACAAATATATTACACAGTAATAGAACAAGGAAATAGTAGCAGTAACATAAGAGTTTCACAGTAGTTGTTGTGCTTGATTGGCTGCTCCATGTAATCAAAAATAATTAGTAATTTGCAGCTTCTTTGCTGAACTATGTTGTAATTGATTTTCTTTCTTAGTGGTTCTTGTTCCTTTTTCTCACCAAATACAGAAGTTATCGAGCTTAACTAATTCTCTTCCGAGTTGTTATATTAACTCAATTTGAAGGATTGTCAGACTCTTTGCCAAGGCTGCAGGTAATCTCTCTGATTTAAAAAAGGCAAATATCTTCAAAATGGTGACAAGGGCCACGCAGAATTTAAATGACACATTTTAAAAAGTAGGTGCCAAACACTAAATCACATAAAAGTGTGCATTTGAATCTAATGGCTTCCCCTCCAGCCCCGAGCACTTGTCCATGGATAAAGCAACTTCAGCAGTAAAATATAACAAAATGAACTGGAATGTTCGTATGTGAGTGAAATTAATTTTCAATCCTTAATGTACTTCGATAAATTAAAGAAACCAATTCGATGCAAAGTCATAGAGAAAAATACTTCACTTTAATCACACAGGTTTATTTCTCTTTCCAAGGCTTTGCTCTGCAGCATACAGTGTCAGCTGCCTATAGGGTACATTATAAAGCAGCCTCAAAACATCATAACCATTTTAAACATTTCAGATGTTTGTTTGATGAGGCTCCTGTCTCCATGCGCTTCATTGTCAGTTCTTTGCTGAACTGTGTAAGGATTGTGTAATGGTGTCATCCAGGTAGCCCAGAACACCAAAGAACTATTGATTACACCTGTCATGCTGGAGTAAGTGCAGAACCCATGATTCTCAAGATATGGATATTGTGGACACTCCCTGGAAACTATGCATTCCACCATTTGTATGTTCATAAAGTTGCAACTTTTTCAGTTGATAAACACCGTAAAGGTGTTGCACAGATGCTTGAGTGGCCATGTGGGTACATTCAATAGCTTCCTGTACCGTGGGAATTGCAAATCTTTGCAAAATCTTCTGATGAAATGTCATTAACCTGAAACATTCATTCTACCGTCCTCTCTCCAGAGATGCTGTCTGATCTGTTGAGCGTTTCCTGCTTTTTCTCTTTATTTCAGATTTCCAGCATCAGTATTTTTCTTTTTATTTCCAAAACCTTGTGTGCCTCTCCTGTTCTTGCTGTACCTAGTGTTGAATTTAATGTAGTTACCAGCATGTTGAAGCAGGGCACCTCATTGGCATCCTTCCATCTACGAACAATGATGGACACGCAGCAAACAATCCATTTAGGTGGGTGTCTTCTCTTGGTCCACCTTTGTTGATGGTTGTGAAGGCCAATCCTTGGGAGGCAGGTTCTGCCACAAGTGCCACACATGAAGCTGCCAAGTGACGCTATTAGTTGTTGTTTTTGACATTGGTGCCTGTTGCCAAGCTGCTGTAGCAACTGATCATAGTGCACACCAGTCCACAGGATGTGTCGCCATTTCCCTCTTTCGCAAGCTAGTGACTCCCAGCTGCGATAGTTGACATTTAGGGCCTGCATGTCACGCTTGCAAGCATCCTTGAAGTAGAGCTTTGGGGGTCCCACTGGTTGCCTGGACCCAGCTGCCTCACCATACAGAGGTTCCTTGAGTATGCGACCGTCTTCCATTCTGCAGATGTGTCAGATCCACTGAAGCCACCTCTGTTTGATTAGTGCCAGCACACTTGGGAGCTCTGCCTTTGAGACGACTGCTACATTTGTGATTTTGCCTTGCCAGGATATACCAATAATGCGTCGCAGACAGTGAAGATGGAAATTATTGAGCTTCTTTTTCTGGTAGCTGTAAGTCGCCCATGTTTCACAGCCATACAGCAAGATGCTGAGAACACAGGCCTTATAAACCATCAGCTTGGTCCTAAGGGTCAGCTTGGTGTTATCCCACACATGTTTTGCAATTTGGCCAAAGGTGGTATCTGCTTTCCTTATGCATGTATCGAGCTCTGCATCAAGGGACAGTCTCGGAGTGAAGATTGGAATGAAACAGGGTTGGGTCCTAGCCCCCACTCAGTTTGACATCTTCTTCTCCATGCTCCTGACCTTCACCTTCCCTGCAGATATGGAAAGAGTCTACTTGCACACGAGGTCAGACAGCAAGCTCTGCAATCTATGAAGGCTGAAAGCGAAGACAAAAACACATCACCTCCTGATCAGAGAACTCCTCTAAGTTGATGATGCTGCACTAGTCGCTCACACGGAAACTCAGCTACAACGACTCATGGACTATCTCTCCCCTGCCTATAACTTGTTTTCCTTGACTATAAGCATCAAGGAAACCATGGTCATGGGACAAGGTGTTGCATCTCCGCCCCTGATTACACTAAATAACACCTCACTGGAAGTGGTTAGCAAATTCTGCTACCTCGGGTCCACCGTGAAGACAATCTGTTCCTCGATGCAGAACAGGGCACCGGTAGCCTGGATAATGTCACTGATCCTAACCAAGTCTTTTTCTGTTGCCTGGAAGAATCCTATGGCAAAAAGCTTGAATGCTGTCACCAGGTTTAGCATTACTGGCAGACCAGTGCTTATATTGCTGATTGGAAATAGATTTTGAGAACTGGTGGCTGCAGGTCTGTTTCCAAGAAATGGCACAATTCACCTGTTGCTTCTTGAGTTAAGCACAACCTACTCATATAATATTCCTCAGTATTGCTTCTTGTTGGCATCCTGCCCAGGCTAGTAATGACTCTAAGTTGTTCTCCTCCAATGATCTCTCTCGCCCATCCATGCTGTTTTTCCTTCTGCAACATCGTGAGAATTCCTGATGCACCCATGCTGCTGTGTTAACAGAACACTTGAATCATTCCTTTCTACATCTCTTTATCCGTGTTAAAGACTTAACACTATACCCTCTTAATACTACCTTTTATGCAAGTCTCATTAACACAATGAATGGAAGGGAGCTTGAGTAAATTTGTATGTTCACTGGTAATTGGTGCTTACCAAGCCAAAGAAATTGTAATGCTGGCTCTGTGTGTTGAGAAGTTGGACCGATTACTCTCTGGATCATAGCACTGCATTCATTCTGGTGTATAATGTGTGTATATTAAATGCCGAGAGAAATTTCACCCTGAAATGTCTTGGAATTTGGGGGTTTGGATGCAATTATTATCCCCTTTTTTCATTACTAACAACTTCAAACAGAAAGGGAATTCTCCCAATCTGTCCTTCAATGTCAAGACTGAAATCTATCAATAAATTATATCTAGTTCTGGTGCAGTCCGGAATTTAAATTTAGTATTCCTGTTCACTTTAATAATGTACAAGTCTGGATCCAAGCAATATGTTTCTTGGCAAGTTTGTTAGGTAGTTTATCAGCATTTAACTGAACCTAAAAGCAGTGATATTTTGCAACTGCTGCAGATAGGTTGGGCTGAGTTTGTACAAAAGTGCTTAAAAGGGCATTGCTTTCTCCTCAATCTGTCTTTCTAGACATATTGATCAATTAGTAAACAGAGAGCGCAATGATGTCATTGCTGAAGATGTCTTCCATATGAAAAAGTAAATTAAATGCTAAAACAACAAAAAAACAAAAAAGCGTTCACAATAATATCAGTAACAGGGGATGAATTTCTTGCAGCACAAACTCCCCAACAAATTATTGTAAGGGAGTTATGGTGAATTAGCATTTATTAAGAATTTGACTGTACCAGTAAACTTCTTAGCGAAGTATCAGTGTGCCTACAACAAAAACAAGAAATGCTGGAATCACTCAGCAGGTCTGGCAGCATCTGTGGAAAGAGAAGCAGAGTTAACGTTTCGGGTCAGTGACCCCTCTTCGGAACTGACAAATATTAGAAATGTCACAGATTATAAGCAAGTGAGGTGGGGGTGGGGAAAGAGATAACAAAGGAGAAGGTGCAGATTGGACCAGGCCACATAGCTGACCAAAAGGTCACGGAGCAAAGGCAAACAATATGTTAATGGTGTGTTGAAAGACAAAGCATTAGTACAGATTAGGTGTGAATACACTGAATATTGAACAGCAGCAAGTGCAAACCTGAAAAAAACCCTGAAAAAAACAGTGGGTAAGCAAACTGAACGAACTAAGATGAAATGAAATAAATGCAAAAAAAGATAGTAAAAAATGTAAAAAAGAATTTTTTAAAAAAGGAAGAAAAAATAACTAAAAATGAAAGTAAAATGGGGGGCTGTCATGCTCTGAAATTATTGAACTCAATGTTCAGTCCGGCAGGCTGTAGTGTGCCTAATCGGTAGATGAGATGCTGTTCCTCGAGCTTGCGTTGATGTTCACTGGAACACTGCAGCAATCCCAGGACAGAGATGTGAGCATGAGAGCAGGGGGGAGTGTTGAAATGGCAAGCAACCGGAAGCTCAGGGTCCTGCTTGCGGACTGAGCGGAGATGTTCCGCAAAGCGGTCACCCAGTCTGCGCTTGGTCTCCCCAATGTAGAGGAGACCACACTGTGAGCAGCGAATACAGTATACTACATTGAAAGAAGTACAAGTAAATTGCTGCTTCACCTGAAAGGAGTGTTTGGGGCCTGGGATAGTGAGGAGAGGGGAGGTAAATGGGCAGGTATTACACCTCCTGCGATTGCAGGGGAAGGTGCCCTGGGACGGGGACGAGGTGGTGGGGGTAATGGAGGAGTGGACCAGGGTGTCGCGGAGGGAACGATCCCTTCGGAATGCTGACAGGGGAAGGGAGGGGAAGATGCGACTGGTAGTGGTAGTACACCATCTGTACTAATGCTTTGATGGGGGTGTGATGGGTACGAGATATCACGTTACGATGCAGCCATCTGCAAATTTACTTATCATACCTCCTATATTCACGTCTAAATCATTAATGTACACTACAAACAGCAAGGGTCCCAGCACCGATCCCTGCGGTACACCACTGGTCACAGGCTTCCAATCGCAAAACAACCCTCGACCATCACCCTCTGCCTCCTGCCACTAAGCCAATTTTGGATCCAATTTGCCAAATTGCCCTGCATCCCATGGGCTCTTATCTTCTTAACCAATCTCCCATGCGGGACCTTATCAAAAGCCTTACTGAAGTCCATGTAGACTACATCAACTGCTTTACCCTCATCTACACACCTAGTCACCTCCTCGAAAAATTCAGTCAAATTTATTGGACATGATGTCCCCCTGACAAAGCCATGCTGACTATCCTTGATTAATCCCTGCCTCTCCAAGTGGAGATAATGCTGTCCCTCTGAATTTTTTCCAATAGTTTCCCTACCACTGATATTAAACTCACCGGCCTGTAATTACCTGGTTTATCCCTGCTACCCTTCTTGAATAATGGTACCACATTTGTTGTCTTCTAGTCCTCTGGCACCTCTCCTGTGGCCAGAGAGGGTTTGAAAATTTGTGTCAGAGCCCCTGCGATCTCATCCCTTGCCTTACATAACAGCCTGGGATACATCTCATCTGGGCCTGGGAATTTATCCACTTTTAAGCCCAATAAACCGTTGATACCTCCTCCCTTTCAATGCTAATATGTATATCACAATCCCCCTCCATAGTGAACACAGATGAAAAGTAATCATTTAAAACCTCACCTACATCCTCCGGCTCCACACACAGATTGCCACTTTGGTCCCTAATGGGCCCTACTCTTGCCCTAGTTATCCTCTTGCCCTCAATATACTTATAAAACGCCTTGGGATTTTCCTTTATCTTGCCCGCCAGTGTTTTTCATGCCCCCTCTTAGCTCTCCTAATTACTTTAAGTACTCCCCCTACATTTTCTATACTTCTCTAGAGCCTCTGCTGTTTTCAGTGCTCTGAATCTGCCATAAGCCTCCTTTTTTTCCTTATCCAATCCTGTATATCCCTTGATCCTACTCTTGGTCCTACTCTTCACCTTTGCGGGAACATGTTGGCCCTGAACTCTATTTCCTTTTTGAATGACTCCCACTGGTCTGATGTAGACTTTCCTACAAGTAACTGCTCCCAGTCCACTTTGGCCAGATCCTGTTTTATCATATTGAAATCGGCCTTCCCCCAATTCAGTACCTTTATTTCCGGTCCATCTTTGTCCTTTTCCATAACTACCTTAAATCTTACAGAGTTATGGTCACTATCCCCGAAATGTTCCCCCATTGATACTTCTACCACTTGTCCGGCTTCATTCTCTAGGAGTAGGTCCAGTACTGCCCCATCTCTTGTAGGACTTTCTACGTGCTGGCTCAGAAAGCTCTCCTGTGTGCACTTTAAGAATTTCGCCCCCTTTAAGCCTTTTGCACTAATACTATCTCAGGTAATATTGGGGAAGTTGAAATCCCCTACTATTATTACCCTATTATTTTTACACCTCTCTGAGATTTACCTACATATCTGCTCCTCTATCTCTCCGACTGTTTGGAGGCCTGTAGTACACTCCCGGCCAAGTGATTGCCCCTTTTTTGTTTTTAAAGTCTACCAACATGGCCTCATGAACCTTCAAAGATATCATCCCTTCTTACAGCAGTAATTGACTCCTTGATCAACAGTGCAATGCCACCTCTTTTACACCCCCCCCCACCCCTCCCGTCACACCTGAAGATCCTATACCCTGGAATATTGAGCTGCCAGTCCTGCCCTTCCCTCAACCATATCTCTGTGATAGCAATAATATCATATTCCCACTTGTTAATCAATGCCCTCAATTCATCTGCCTTACTAGTAATACTCCTTGCGTGAAAATAAATGCAATCCAGCCTTGCATTATTCGCTTGTGCCTTAACAGGTCTATATTTGCTCTGCCTTCCAGACTGACTTAGTTTCTCTTCTATATTTGACTGTGCATCACCTCCTACTGTACCTCCACTCTGTATCTCATACCCCTGCCAAATTAGTTTAAACCCCACCTGCACCCACCCACCCCCACAACAGCACTAGCAAACCTCCCAGCAAGGATGTTGTTCCCGTTCCGGTTCAGGTGCAACCCATCCAACTTGTACAGGTCCCACCTTCGCCAGAAACAGACCCAATGATCCAGGAAACTAAAGCCCTCCCCACTGCACCATCTCCTCAGCCACGCATTCATCTGCCCTACCCTCCTATTCCTATACTCAGTAGCACGTGGCACTGGGAGTAATCTAGAGATTACAACATTTGAGGTCCTGCTTTTTAATCTGCTACCTAGCTCCCTAAATTCTTGTTGCAGGACCTCATCCCTCTTTCTATCTTTGGCATTGGTACCAATGTGAACCACGACCTCTGACTATTCACCCTCCCCCTTCAGAATGTCCTGATCATTGGGAAGTTCTTCACAAAGACGGTGATCCACCCTTGGAATGGACTTCTGGGCAAAGCGATGGAGGCAAAAACCCTGGAATCATCTAAGAAACCATTCAATGCAGTAATGGGAAGAGTGCAGGGTTGTTCCGAATGGACAAATGAAAATGAGCCGAATGGCCTTCCATGTCCATATCTTGTGTGACTTTTGTGAGAAGGAAACCCCAACAAGCTGAGTAAAAATGGCTTAAACTACATACTTTCCTCAGGTTTTGGATTTCACTGAATACTCACTTACAGTTGAATGTAGTTAAGTTTAGAGCTCCATAATGATTGTCATAAACAGCAGAGAGTTTACATGACATGGCAATATGATATAGCACATGTAAAGCAAATAATGATCATGATGCCTGCTTTTCCTCTTCTACAGCTGCAAGTAAGTAAACATTTTCTTTCATTTAAACAGTGCTGTGTTTTAAGCTGTGAAGATTTACGGCATGATGTTTCAGTTCTGTATCATCGTAATTACAGAATATTTTTAGAAGCCATATATGGAATTCAAAAGGGTAACATAGTTTGCTAACATAAAAGGATGGTTTGCACTCATAACTTGGAAGAAATTTGTCATCCAATATTTATTACATTTGCTTTTTAATGGCTGGTGTGGCATTTCAGAATATGTCAGGTTAGTAACAAAACTTTCATTCATGACTGTCGATAACTCAAATTGGATAAACTACAGCATTGTAAATTCTCGTTTGTTTTACATTTTGTTCAAGATCCCGTGTGGATAATATTGGGGGAAGTGACACTGTAAACGTTATCAGGGCAACTTCCATTGTTCACCATTTCTAGTAAAATTGTTAACATGCTCTTTTAAAACAAGTTTCAGATTTTGCTGGAAGGTACATTCAGAGCCAGTCTTCCAGCTTTGTTTACAATAACGCTAACACATATTGACCAGAGCAAAACCTCCCCAATTCCATATTACATCTATTTAACTAGAAATGTTACATAAGAAATAAATAGAGTACATACAAAACTGTTGCAGTTCTCCCAAAAAGCCAATGATAAAAGTGAGAAATTCCATAATGAGCAGCTTTGTCACTTGAAATGGTACACTAGGAAATTAAAGGCATTTGCAAGAAATGAAATCCAGATTTATTTCAAATTCCTTAAGTCTGGTTTGCAATTTAAAGCAGTCATGTGTGCAATGTGACAAATAGCTCCATCTACAGTTGAGGCAGAACAAAGAGAATGTAATAGAGACAAGAGCATCTGGATAATCTATCCTTTGTCAAGTTCTTAAAGGAGGTATACATTTAACATTGGCTTGGACCACATGGAAATTAGAGCAAAATTCTTTGAATTATTGATTTCCTGACAACAGCTGATTATACCAAGCTAATTATCTTCAATTAGCATTAACCAAGATGATGGAAGCTAATTTGAGGAACTCAAATTACAAATCTACATCCAGTGATAATAGAATCACCCAGATTATTTTGCAGCTCCGATGTACTGGCAGTAATTCCATGAGCAGACACATTAATTGTAATGGACAGAAAATCACAGTCTATGTGCCCAGGCTTCCCAAAATGTGTGAGTGTTGCTTCCCTCTGGGAGCACCGGATTATTGATTGAAACACTTAACATGTCATAGTGAGTTCCCTAGTCTCGGCCATAACATCGTGGCAAGATAATAAACAGCGAGCACTCCAACTCCATTGGGAAGGATGGAATATCAGAGCTACTGTTGCACATTCAAACTGATAAAGAAAGGGAGAATAGAATATGAATGTAAGCTAGCAAAAACTATAAAAACAGACAGTAAAAGCTTCTATAGGTACGTAAAAAGGAAACATTTGGCTAAGACTAATGTAGGTCCATTACAGGCAGAGTCAGGAGAATTTATAATGGGGAACACAGAAATGGCAGAGAAGCTAAACGATTACTTTGTGTCTGTCTTCACTGAGGAAGATACAAGAAATCTCCCAGAATTAGAGGCCAAAGGGACTGGGAAGAATGAGGAATTGACAGAAATTAGTATTAGTTAGAAGGTTGTATTGGAGAAATTAATGAGGCTGAAGGTTGATAAGTCCCCAGGACCTGATATTCTACATCCCAGAGTGTTGAAAGAGGTAGCTATGGAGATAGTTGATGCATTGGTGATTATCTTCCAAAATTCTATAGATTCTGGAGCGGTTCCTGCAGATTGGAAGGTTGGAAATGTCACCCTGGTATTTAAGAAGTGAGGGAGAGAGAAAACAGGGAATTACAGACCTGTTAACCTTACATCAGTCATTGGGAAAATGCTAGAATCTATTCTAAAGGATGTGATAAATGGACACTTGGATAATAATGATCTGATTGGGCATAGTCAACATGGATTTATGAATGGGAAATCATGTTTGATAAACCTGGAGTTTTTTGAGGATGTTACTAACAGAATTTATAAAGGGGAGTTGGTGGACGTGGTATACTTGGATTTTCAGAAGGCCTTTGATAAAGTCCCCCACAGGAGGTTGGTTAGCAAAATTAACAAAGTGATTACTGACAACGCAGCCGGCAGCTTACATCATCCGACTGCGCCAATCTGCGCACAGGCATTCCTACCCTTTGCACATGCGCAGATGACGTCATCGCGTAACGCGGCCAGGTGGGGTTGGCGTATGCGCAGATGACGTCAACGCGTAACGCAGCCAGATGGTGGGGGGATCTGGGCCGGAGCGAGCGGGGTGGGGGGGAAGAGGGGATCTGGGGAGCGGGAGAGAGCTGGGGAACGGGGAGAGAGCAGGGGTAGGGAGAGGGGGTCTGGGGAGCGGGTAGAGAGCGGGTGCAGGGAGAGCGCGGCCGAAGACCTTGCTGGTGGCGGGTGCGCTCTCCTCCTTTCCCCCGCTGCCTGCTCCTGACCCCCGCCCGTTCGCTCACAGCCCCCGCCCGTTCGCTCACAGCCCCCGCCCGCTCGTTCACAGCCCCCTGCCCGCTCGCTCACAGCCCCCCCTCCCACGACCGCCGGCTCACTCGCTCGCTCCCCTCCCCGGCCCGCTCACTCCCTCCCCTCGAGCCATTGTGTGCTGCCATGTGTTTAGGTTGCTATCGTGTGATTATTTGAGCAGCGCCATCTTTAATCCTGGCAGGTGCCTGACGTCGCAGATTGTGGTGTTTTAGTGGCACAGGCTGCATTTGCGCATGTGCCATTGCAGCGCCACCTAGTGGTAGCGTTGTCAGCAAATGCAGCCCAAAATTAAAGCACATGGGATAGGCGGTAATATACTGGCATGGATTAAGGATTGGTTAACAGGCTGAAAACAGACAGTAAGAATAAACAGATCATTCTCGCGTTGGCAAGCTGTGAGTAGTGGGATACTGCAGAGATCAGTACTTGGGCCCCAGCTGTTCACATAGATATCAATGATTTGGATGTGGGGACCAAATGTAGTATTTCCAAGTTCACGGATGACACAAAACTAGGTGGAAATGTGTATTGTGAGGAAGATGCAAAGCAGCTTCAAGGGCATTTGGAAAGACTTAGTGAGTGGGTGAGAACGTGGCAGATGGAATATAATGTGGGAAAATGTGAGGCTATCCACTTTGGTAGGAGGAATAGATGTGCAGAGTATTTCTTTAATGGTAAGAGATTAGAAAGTGTAGATGTACAAAGGGACTTGGGTGTCCTTGTCAATAAGTCACTGAAAGCTAACATGTAGGTGGAGCTAGCAATTAGGAAGGCTAATGGTATGTTAGCCTTTATCGCAAGAGGATTTGAGTACAGGAGTAGTGAAGTCTTGCTTCAATTGTATAGAGCCTTGGTTAGACCGCACCTGGAGTACTGTGCAGTTTTGGTCCTCTAACCTTCGGAAGGATATTATTGCCATAGAGGGAGTGCAGTGAAGGTTTACCAGACTAGTTCCCAGGATGGTGGGACTGTCCTATGAAGTGACTGTGGAAACTGGGCCTGTACTTTCTAGAGTTCCGAAGAATGAGAGGTATCTAATTGATACCTACAAAATACTAAAAGGGATAGACAGGGTAGATGCAGGTAAGATGTTTCCCCTGGTTGGGGAGTCTAGAACCAGGGGACACAATTTCAAAATAAGGGGAAGCCATTTAGGACAGAGATGAGGAGAAATTTCTTTACTCAGAGGGTTGTGAATCATTGAAATTCTGTACTCCAGAGGGCTGTGGAAGCTCAGTCATTGAGTATGTTTAAAGCAGAGATTGACAGATTTCTAAATACCAATGACATAAAGGGATATGGGGATAGTGTGGAAAAAAGTGGATGATCAGTCATGATCGTATTGAATGGCGGAGCAGGCTCGATGGGCTGAATGGCCTACTCCTACCCCTATCTTACTATGTTTCCACCAACTAATTGCTGTGTAGCTTTTACAGAGGGCGTGGAACATCATTCTGGCCATGCATGTGTGTGAAATCAAAAAGAGGAGAATGGATCAGAAAGAAACAAATCAAGCTGTAACTAAACAAATCTCTGGTGGGGGCGGGGTGGGGAGGGTTTCGACTTCCATCTGATACAGGCATGAAGTTGGTGTAGCAGCTGCATCACCCACATAAAGCCAACATTGAGCACCTGACCCATGTTGAGGTTTAGGCTTTATTTGATTGTCGCTGGTGAGATACAAACACCAAATGGGTGCTCCACTCCAGCATGGGGGTGGAGGGAGGAAATTAGCTGGCTTTTTATTGCTGAGCTGGCCTGTAGGTTGTACCTGTGGGAAGGAGCTGATCTCAGAGTTGGACAAACAGGAGCAATAGACTGCAGTATTTTTCTGTGAAGCGAGGAGGAGTCTAGCTTCTCCTGGGCTTCTCTCAAAAAGTCATCTCCCCCCACAAAAAATTACAGACCTTTTGTAGACCAGCCTCCAGTGGTCCCTTTAAGGATCATTGATTAGGCTGCTTAATACCTGATATGAAGAGGCAAAGAAAACTTGGGACGTATTTCACCCATTTGTACCTGAAAAAGTGCAATCGAAGTCCTACAACTGGCATTGGATGCTGATTTACACATTTAAGCAGTTTCCTGCACGAAACAGCCAGGTGTGCTGCTTGTCCATTTGCAGGCCTGTCTGGAAATTGCTTTAGGTAGGCCTTGCATGTCCATGGGGCAGCCAAGGTACCACCCCAATCCTCCTCCCCCAGCCATCGATATTCAGCTATCAGCCTCAAGTTTTTAAGGTGCAAAAGAAACTGCCAGAGGTTTAACATTGAAACATAGAAAATAGGAGCAGGAGTAGGCCATTTGGCCCTTCAGGCCTGCTCTGCCATTCAAAAAAGATCATGGCTGATCGTCTAATTCAGTACCCTGTTCTCGCTTTCTCCCTATATCCCTTGATCCCTTTGGCATTAAGAAATATATCTATCTCCTTCTTGAATATATTTAATGACTTGGCCTCCACTGCCTTCTGCGGTAGAGAATTCCACAGGTTCACTATCCTCTGAGTGAAGATATTACACCTCATCTCGGTTCTAAATGGCATACCCCGTATCCTGAGACTGTGACCCTGGTTCTGGACTCCCCAGCCATCGGTAACATCCTCTCTGCATCTAGCCTGTCTAGTCCTGTTAGAATTTTATAGGTTTCTATGAGATCCCCTCTCATTCTTCTAAACTCTGAATAGGCCTAGTCGACCCAATCTCTCCTCATACATCAATCCTGCCATCCCAGGAATCAGCCTAGTAAATCTTCTTGAAACTCATGCCCCAATATGTTAACATTTAAAAGATAAGAAAGGCTTCTCTACTCTCACAAACCAAAGTCTGTTCGAACTTCACAGCAGCTGGTAATGTAGTATTGCCCAGTGAGCAAACAGAAGCCCTTGTTATTGCATTTAGCTTTGAATTTGGTAGAATCGTCACTCTCAGACTACATGATGTCGGCTATAAACTGTGGAATTTGCTTAATAACAGCAAAGAGTAGCAAGAGATTGCAGACTTTTTTTTTACAACTTTTAACTCCCTCTGCTTCTTTGGATACAAAAATAGGACAACGCGAGACATTTTATTAACTCTACTCGCACTACTAATTCTGACTATCATAACTCTTCAGCAAGTGGATTCAAAATGGCTCACGGATCTCCAAGAGACCATTTCCATATGAGACGCAATAGGTTTATACAAGAAAAACCCATGAACTGGGAGCACGCCGCCTGGAATATACCTCACATCCTCTCTCAATCGCTTTGAAGTTGAAAATTGGGGTGCTAAAAAAAATTGTGCTTTCCATAATTACTTCCTGAACTCCACCCAGATGCAAAACCCAACACATCACTTTATTGATTTCGGGACAAAGCAAACAGCTATGTTAAATGGATTTCACTTGCTTTTTAATCAAAAGGTAGTTGCATACTGCACACACAGTGAGCCAACTGTGCAACAGCCCCAACAAACAAATTTCTCTGCAGCACCTGTGGAAGAGCCTGTCACTCCAGAATTGGCCTTTATAGCCACTCCAGGCGCTGCTTCACAAACCACTGACCACCTCCAGGCGCGTATCCATTGTCTCTCGAGATAAGGAGGCCCAAAAGAAGAAGTTGCATACTGATAATGCCTGTGAAGTGACGTATTGCATTCCAGACAGTGATGTCTATCTCCTCCAGCAAAAATCTCACAAATAGGTAATACAAATGGCTGTATAGTCCCAACCAGAATGGAGATAATTGGATATTTCCCCTGCCAATCACGTTTAGAGCCCACATTGGTGTAAGTGACTGGGATTAATTTTACACACATAATTGTATTACATAACTGTCCTCAACTCACTGCATTTTACTGGAGAAATCACCATGCTTTTATTGGAGAAGGTGCTGCAGTTTTGCAGCTGTCATCGGTAGAGACGGTTTTTAAAAAGACTCTAAATAGACTTTGCTGTTTACTGAATAAATAGACTTTGCTATAAAATACACTTTTGTACTGTATTTCCTTACTCTTACCTTGCATCCAACTCATTAGCTGACACAGTGATGTCAATAGACACTGACTAAAAATATATCAGAGATGAAATTGGTGTCCAGTGAAAACGTGAAACTGCTTATTGCGAATCGGCAGCCCATTTTACACTGCAGTCAATTACTTTGCCATGAACTGCAGTGAGCATGGTTTAGATTACATTGGACAGGAGACAAACCAGAAGTATGAGAAGGAATGAGGATGCATACAATTGTATATGTAGCTCCACCCTTTTACCTTATATTAAGGTTGATTCTTGCACCTTTTTAGTTGTAGATGTAATCTTCAATCATGTTAATGTTGGATAATGTGGGCGGCACAGTGGCGCAGTGGTTAGCACCGCAGCCTCACAGCTCCAGCGACCCAGGTTCAATTCCGGGTACTGCCTGTGTGGAGTTTGTAAGTTCTCCCTGTGTCTGCGTGGGTTTCCTCCGGGTGCTCCGGTTTCCTCCCACATGCCAAAGACATGCAGGTTGATAAGTAAATTGGCCATTAGCAATTGTCCCTAAAATAGGTAGGTGGTAGGGGGGGATGTGGTAGGAATATGGAATTAGTGTAGGATTAGTATAAATGGGTGGTTGATGGTCGGCAGAGACTCGGTGGGCCGAAGGGCCTGTTTCAGTGCTGTATCTCTAAACTAAACTAAACTAAATAACGGACTAAGACACATTGTTGGAACGGCAGCTTGACTCCACATCTAACCATGCTGCATGCCATGAACACTTCAATGGTCATGTTACAAGGTTAGATACACAGTGCCAGAAATGTGCACGAGTCTCCGCCTCAGAATAGCACTCCCTATTGTGATATTTTTCCATTTCCTACAACAAGCACCCTGTGGCTTTTCTGAATGAGGTTGCAAGATTAAGGCCAGTTTCGTGTCTGTTTTGTACTCTAGCCCATGTCCACCAGAAACTGACCGAGATTTCCCAAACTCATTTCATATAGGACTTTTATAACCGTCAAACTGAGGATATTTTCATCCCATCACTCTGGGTTGAATTTGTATCCAGATCTCAAGTCCAGTGACCAATCCACTGCACAACCCACTCCCTTCTCTGTACTGATATCTATTTGCAGTTAAACTTTGAATGAACCCTTTTTGCATATGGAAGTTTCAAGCTACAGGGTTCCAAGAAAAATCTATATAATAGGTAGCTTCATGTATCAGGAGAGTATATCAGGAATTTGGACAAATTGGTCAGCTGGCTGCACAGGATTTTGCATTCATTCAAATTAATGGTGTAAGATGCTATGGGTTCAATGACTTCCATGCTTGAATTCCCAATATGTGCTCCTATCATGGGAAACTGTGCTCCAGAAGTGCAAAATCATACAATTTACCTTAATTTTGCTTGTTGTACCTGAGTTGATGGAGGAGTAATTGCGTGCCTTCCTGTAAATGAATTGTTTTTCATCCTGACATTGTTGCTGCTAATCTTTGATGAACATACTTAGCAGCAAAGCAAGTGGCTTCTGGCACAATATCCTGCAAGAAATACCATGGGTTTCTGCATTTGTAATGTGTTGTTTAATCTGCTGCCTCTGAATTGCAATTTAGCAAGTCCTGAAGGCAGTAAAAAAAATACTGATTTTTGGGAGGATCTCGACAATTTAAGTAAGGCATAGTAAATCCCTCGCCCTACATATTGGGGTTCTAGCAAGGTGTGTATAAGTTAATTCTCACCATGTGACCATTACATCAGATTTTCATTTAAGGGCTGAATTTCCTAGTTTATGCATCAGTGGGGAGCCTCTCCCTGCCAGCTGCAGATATCAGGAAATCAGCAATGTGCTGGCCTCGATATTCCATTATAATGGACAGAACATTGCAATTACCATACCATCATTTCACAATAATGGTACCTGGGGTGGGATGAGGTTCCCCACTGGCAGCATAAACATTGATGTTGCTCTGCTTTACACGTAGCAGTCTCCATTACAGTATCTTCTCTGTACTTTGCTTCTGTTAACTTATTAGAGAATTGAACCACTTTAAAGCTTCTCTGGCCCATATGTTCTCATCAGATTCCCAGGCTTTTTTTTGCCTGAACAAGGCTGGCCTTGTATCTGGTACCATGGTTCCCATCACTTGAAGTACTTATTTCATTCAGAGGTGCCAAGTTTCATCAATCAAATATTGGGACTAAAGCTTCTGTCTCTGCAGAGGAACAGAAGACAACAAGTCAGAGAGTCTCTGCAATCAGTAGCACTTCAGAGTTGTATAACTTCGGAGATTTGACATTAGTTTACATCTGTATACCTTTAACGTTATCTCAGGGTGTTTTGCAAAGACAAAAAAATGCAGACAAGCATTTGTAGGAGAAATGAGCTACACCAAGGTCAAAAAGGTAGGTTTTGAAGAGGCTTTTAAAGACTTGGAGAGACGTAACTGGGTGGAGGGGTCAAAGAATTGAATTCTAAAAAGCAGGGCTGAGTTGGCCAATGGCTCCAAAGAAACAAGTGCACATGTTGACATACACATACATAGACACCAAAGAACCATAAAAGAAGCATTAAAAAGATTGGAAACATTCACTTAGAAGTGAAAAGAGCAGATTGTGTTGATAATATAAAAATTCAGTATTGGATAAAATTTGTATATTTTATATTATTGATTTTTTTGAAAAATCCATTTCTATTTATTTTAATTTCTTACCCATCCCTTCCCCATTAGTTTGTTACTTACCATGCACCATTCCCCAGCCAAGAAGGCAGGAAAGGATCCTGGCCATAAAATTCTGAGGGGTTTTGCCGATGGTAGTTGATTGGCACATTGATCCTGTGACATTGATCACAAGTCGTGGGAGTCAGTTGCCAGCGTTCGCCAGAGCTGGCGGGCAGCCATAAAGACGGGGCTAAAATGCGGCGAGTCGAAGAGACTTAGTAGTTGGCAGGAAAAAAGACAGAGGCGCAAGGGGAGAGCCAACTGTGCAACAGCCCCGACAAACAAATTTCTCTGCAGCACCTGTGGAAGAGCCTGTCACTCCAGAATTGGCCTTTATAGCCACTCCAGGCGCTGCTTCACAAACCACTGACCACCTCCAGGCGCGTATCCATTGTCTCTCGAGATAAGGAGGCCCAAAAGAAAGAAAGAAGAAGTTGATTGGCAGAACTACCAGAAAAGCAGTACAAACAGCTAAAACGAACAGATTAAGCTGTTTCTCTGACAGGGTTCTGCCGAACCCCTGTGAAAGTTGCAGGCTCCTATTTCCAAGTTTCCACCAGTGTTGTTTTTGAGATAGACATACAAAACTGTCTACAATTCAACTTTCCTTCCCTCCTGGGAGGCGCTTAGTCTCTACTCAGCTCCTGCTCTGATAGCAGGGCTGGGCTGGTGAGCCTCCTCTATGTAGGATTCAGGGGCTCAGTCAACATGTTAGTGATCTTCCAAAATTCCCAAGATTCTAGAACTAGAAGGTAGCAAATATAACACCGCTATTCAAGAATGAAGGGAGAGAAAACAGGGGACTAGAGATCAGTTAGCCTGACATCAATTATTGGGAAAATGCTGGAATATATTATCAAGGGTGCGTTAACAAGGCACTTTACCTAATCATATTATTTTTCTGAGTCAACATGGTTTAATGAAAGGGAAATCACATCTGACAAAATTGCTGGAGTTTTTTGAGGGTGTAACTAGCAGGGTAGATAAAGGGGGGCCAGTGGATGTAGTATATATGGAATTCCACAGGGGCTCATGGGGTTGGGGTAATATATTAGCGTGGGTAGAGGATTGGTTAATAGCCAGGAAGCAGAAATAGGGAAAAACTGGGCATTTTAAAGTTGGCAGGCTATAACTAGTCAGCTAACAAGAAATGCTGGATTCACTCAGCAGGTCTGGCAGCATCTGTGGAAAGAGAAGCAGAGTTAACGTTTCGGGTCAGTGACCCTTCTTCGGAAGAAACGTTAACTCTGCTTCTCTTTCCACAGATGCTGCCAGACCTGCTGAGTGAATCCAGCATTTCTTGTTTTTGTTTCAGATTTCCAGCATCCGCAGTATTTTGCTTTTATATAACTAGTCAGCTGCTGCAAGGATCAGTGCTGGGGCCTAAGCTGTTTACAATCTGTATTTAATGACTTAGACAAAGAGATCAAGGTTCACTAGATTGATTCCTGGGATGAGAGAGTTATCCAATGATGAGAGGTTGAGTAAATAGGCCCTATACTGTCTAGAGTTGAGAAGAATGAAAGGTGATCTCATTGGTGCTTATCAGATTCTGAGAGGGCTTGACAGGTTAGACACTGCGAGATTGTTTCCCCTGGCTGTGGAGTTTAGTGGCATAGTCTCAGAATAAGAGTTTGATCATTTCAGACGGAGGATAAGGAGATATTTCTTTACTCAGAGGGTTGTGAATCTTTGGAATTCTCTACCGCAAAAGGCTGTGGATGCTCAGTTGTTGAGTCTATTCAAGGCTGAAATTGTTAGATTTTTGGACTCTAGAGGCATCAAGGGATACGGGGATCAGGTGGGAAAGTGGAATCGAGGTCAAAGCTCAACCCCGGTCTTATTGAATGTCAGAATAAGCTCAAAGGGCTGTATGGCTCACTCCTGCTTCTATTTCTCATGCACTTCCTAATTTGTGGCACTATTATATCCATACAGTTACATTCCCTAACCAGAAAGTCTTGTTGCCAAAGAAAATACATTAATGCAGCTTCATCCTCCCTTGTCCTCTTCTGCCTAAGCCCCTTCTTCATGAAGCTCGAGTCAATGGGCTGGATTTTACAGACACGCCCCCATGTCGGGCTTCATGGCTGGGGGGCTGGAAAATGCCTCCGGGAGAGGGCCGCCATGCAACCCGACGCCGGGAAGGCCCAGCCCAATATTGCCAGCGGCGACGAGGTCTCATGGCGGCAACCGTCCCACCCCGGCCACTCAGCGATGGGATCCCCATTTGCATATTCAGATAAATGTAAATTAATGCATTAATTATACTTACGTCCCCGCCTGAGTTCCCGCTGCAATCTTCGGCACAGTGCCCGGCTCTCCCGCGCCTTCGGATCCCCGTCCAGGGAAACGACGCAGAAAACCTGAGGGGAGGGTGGAGGAGGTAAGTTTCTCAGTACGGGGGTTAGGGGGATCAGGGTCAAAGTGACATCATTGGTGTAAGGGATGGTGGGATGGGTTTGAGGTTAAAGTTTATGAACTTTGGGGGGGGTGGAAGGTCAGGTAGACAAGGTAAGTGTTTTGTGGGGAGAGGACAAGTAATTAATGTACTTGTTATTTGGGGGTTGGGAGAGAGGCAGAAGAAATGTCTATTTTTATTTCCTTGTGCTTTAAATATTTAAATTTAACGGTAGAACTCAAAGCCCTATAAAAATGGCGTCAGTGTCTGAGCACAGGCAGCTGATGCAGTTACCGGGGACGGACAGCCCGCCCCCTGCACATAATCGGGGGGGTGCAGCCCGCCCTGGCTATTTAAATGAGCCGCTGTGCTTAGGGTCATAGTGGCTCCACAACGTGTGGCCCATGCAGGCGGGCCACCATTATTTTTGCCTGCCGCTGATCGGCAGCGGGCTTATAAAATTCAGCCCAATACATTTAGTCAATAAATGGTATTTAACCAGCTGGAGGACAGACTGAAAAAGATCTGGGAAAGTTCGTAGGCTCAACACATAACCACATCTAGTCATTGAAGAACAACAATCAGCAAAGCAAACAAAATACTATATTGTGAAATTTGTAGAGCATAGGTCTGAAGGCATCATACAGAAAATGTGTAGTGCTCTTGTCAGGCCTACCTTGAATACTGTGTTCAGTTCTAGTCAGCAAAGCACAAAGGAAATATCCAAGCCCTAGATGTAATGCAGAGAAGGGCAATTGGTTTAATCTCTAGTGTCAATGGACTTTATAATGAGGAAACGCTAGAAAAATTCCAATTTCAGCATCAAAAGGAGGCAAATAAAAAGGGACCTTTATAAATGTATGTAAGGTACAAACTGAAATTTCAGATGTTAATCCAGAGCACTATTTCAAGTTAAACAAGACTGTAGGACCAAGCACATGCCGGAGAAGCAGCCTGACAACACAGAGGTAGCAGAGGGGACAAGAGAGGTGGTGAAGAAGTAGAGCTGAGTGTTGTCATTGAATACATGGATGCTGACTCCATTTCTGCCATGACGGCCTCTGATTGGCCGTCCAGCTTCGAGAGCCCGCCTGCCACCCTTAATTGAACGGTGAAACTGTCTACGTGCCAGTTAAGGGGGCACCTCCAAAGGGTGACTGTTTCCCACCTCAGGTCGGGTTTGCGACCCGGAAAGAGTCCCAACTCCTATTTCCCACATGCGAAGCAAAAATTCAGCCTAATGTTAGTGACAAAGTCCATGAGCACCTTGTACTTGTTGGATGTGGGCTGGCGGGGAGAGGGATTGAAGGAGAGTTTAATGTTCGTAAGACAAGTAAAGTAAAATTCAAATGAATATGTGGATTACGAATTTCATCCATGAAAGTCAGTCCTTAATTGAACAACGAGCCCACCCTTTGGCCAATTCAGGAAAAATTACAGATGGTGACTATTCTCCACTCAGTCTGTGGGCTTCTGACCCCCATTTGACCCTGACACGGGGTCCTGAAGCCTGCAGGGAAATTTCTGCCCTTCATTTCTGTTCATTCTCTTGTCGCTTTCCCTATTCTTCTTCCGTGTTTTCTCTCATAATTTTATTATTTGTATTATTTTTCAAACTAATAGTAGCTACTCTAGGGCCAGAATTTTATGCCACCCCCCCATCCCCACCAAAGACTGGGAAGGTGACAGTGAAGGTGGGGGGGGGGGGGGGGGTGGGTGGGAGCAAAATGGAATGGGAGGCTCGGGGGGGGGGTCTTCCCAACCCGCTCCTGCCTCCATTGCCATTTTATGTGGGGCGGCAGTGGCGAAGAATGGCCCGCCCGCCCAGGCCAATCAAGGCCCTTAAGTGGCCAGTTAACAACCACTTAAGGGCCTCTGCCCGCCACCACGAGGCTTTTACCATTGGCAAGCGGGTGGCCCAGGCCCACGAAAAGCTGCCTGTTAAAAGTAGGTGGCTTTCTGGGGGAGGGGGCCCTCCTGGGGGAGGGGCCCTCCTAGTCAGGCACCCTGTGCCCGATGGAGGGCCGCCCCGACGCCCCAACCATCCCCAAAGCCCAACATGCCCCATCCCACCAATCGACCCCCCTTGCCTCGCAGGGGCCCAACCAATTGCCCCCGGAGAGGCCCCAAAAACTTACCCGTTCTCCAGGACACCCGACATCTTCAGTCTTCAGCTGGGTTGCAGTTCCAGCAGTGGCCACCACTTCCAGTGGTACTGCTGGGACAGAGGGTTGTCAGCCCGCTGAGTGGCCAGCAGCTCTATTCGGTGGGACATCCTATCTCAACGAGGTGGAAATCCCGCCTCAGACCAATTAGTAGGCCTGTGGACCGTAAAATGTGGTCTGGAACCCCAGGCCAGGCAGGACTGGGATCGCCACTGGCTTTTCGGTCAGCTGGACAGCTCCAGTCCGATAAGGGTAAAATTCCAGCCTAGGTTTTCAATTTGTTTTAATTTAGAAATAAGACTAAATGCTTACTATTTTTAATATCCTTCCAAAACTGCGACCTCTACCACCTAAAAGGACAAGGGCAACAGACACATGGGAACACCACCACCTGCAAGTTCCCCTCCAAGCCACACACCATCCTAACCTGTAACTATATTGCCATTCCTTCACTGTTGATGCGTCAAAATCCTGGAACTCCCTTCCGAACAGCACTTTAGATGTATCTACACCATATGAACTGCAGTGGTTCAAGAAGGCGGCCCAGCAGCACCTTCAAGGGCAATTAGGGATGGGCAGTAAATGTTGTCCTTGCCAGTGACACCCACACGCCAAGAACGAATTTAAAAAAAATGTCCCACCTGGGTTGCCCCTTTGGAACAATTGGCACCTAATTGCCTCTCAGGCAGCTCCAAAGACCAATTTTTGGGCGGAGATTGACCTGGCCTCATCATGTAGGGAACCAGATCGATCTTTGGCATATCTCAGAGCATCAGAGATCACCAGAAAGACTATTTTGCCTGTAGTGCTTGTGGCCTAATTACATATAAATGAGACAGTTCATTCAGAGGATTGGAAAACCTGTTCGTTTTCTTGTTGAGGATGATGTACAGTACACCTGACTATAATTTTTGTCAAGATGGAATCATGCAAACATAACATAATGGTGCATTTTGACAGGTATGGGAATGAGCTTAAACACATAGGTTAGCTTTGCATCACATTGATGTTATTAAGGATCTGCTTTCCGAATATAGTCACACCTGTAGAGAAATTTCCATTTTAAATCCATATACATAGCTGATTTTCATTGTTACAATATCTAACAAGTATTTAATTTTGTAAAAATTTAACTTAGTATCAGACATTATTTTATAAAGAATTTTGGTAATTGGTCCTTTGCGTCAGGTCCCAGTTCAGACAGTGAGCTCAGTCTAGTTTTCTTTTAATTACTTGATGCCAGTACTAAATATACTGCCAATATTCTAGCTTAGGCAAAAGTGGTAATGAAAAAACTAGTTTAAGTACACTGATCTGGGTGTTTGGCAGAAGTAAAAGTGAAATTGTAATGTCATTGTCTGTTTAAACATTACATATTTTGGTAAAAATTTGCATTCAATGGTGAGTGCCAAGGCTGGCGAATTAAATAGCCAGTCCTAGTCAGGTATTGCAAAAGCAAATCCAGAGTATATTTCTTTACTCCACTCTTAGGAGAGTCTCCCTCCTGTATCAGTATGGCTGCATTAGCAATCTGAGCAAGACTGACCATTTAGTGCCAACTGATGGCCTGTTTTAAACTCACTAGAAACTGGGTTGAGTTTACGCAAACTGATTTTGAATAGCAACCAGAATATATTCTGACTCGGGTCTCATAGGTGCAGGGGTAATATTGTAAGCCATTACACAACCTTTTTAATTTTGATTAAATTGATCCACAGGGAGTTGATGATGGGAAAAGATGATGTAAGCCTGTAGCACTGCAAAAAACATTTTACTTTGCTGAAACAAGTTTGTTCAAAGAAGTATTTCCATTCTTAAAATTACCTTCACCACCTGGTGGAGCCAATTACCTGTTATAGAACACCCACTCCCAGCAGTGAAGGTGAAAATGACTTCCAGGATGTCTGTTATTAATAAAGACAGTGATAAAAGCAGTAATATTTCTGTTGAGAACAATGGGAACTAGCCTCTTAACTGAGAGGTGAGATTGGTTATTGTCATGCAGATCCCATTTAAAGCTGTACTTATAGGAACATAGGAGCAGGAGTAGGCCATTCAGCCCATCAAGCCTGCCCCACCATTCAATATGATCATGGATGATCATCCACTTCAATGCCTTTTTCCCACACTATCCTCATATCCCCTGATGTCATTTCCAGCAAACTACTCCTTCCACAAACACAATGGGCAGGATTTTCCCTGCAAGGACAGGAAACAGAGGTAAGGACTGTTTCTGGATGCCAAAACCGCCCCAGTGGGAAACACTGATTATGATTTTCAAGGTGGTGCCCCTTTAATTGGCCTGGAGATGGGCTTGCCGTCTGATTAATGATGGTGAGTGGGCCCTTGAAGCTGGAGAGCCAATCAGAGGCCATCCAGCTTGAAAGAAGCAGCAGCCTGCAATAGAAGGTACGTAATGGAGAGGGTGCTTCAAGATGGAGGTGCCTTCTGTCCAGGTTTTTTAAAATCTTAAATAAAATAAATGGATCTTGCACCACTGTGGAGTGGAGGTGGGGGTAGACCCTCTACAGGGTGGCCTGTGGCTGTTCCTGCACACAGGAGAGCCTCTAGGCCTTGCCTGGAGCACAGGTTCCCCTGTCTGCCACTGAGAGGCCTCCTCCAAGCAACTAAACTGGTCCGTGCTGCCTGAGGGAACCTGGAGGTCGACTGGAAAATCCTAGTCAGCTTCCCTTAATTGGCGTCAATAGGCCCCTAATGAGCGTGTCAGCTGCCTGCTGCATGCAGGCAGGTAGCCCTGCAGCGCCCCCATCCCGCCTCCGCAAAAATGGCCCGGAGGCAGAATGGAGCTGGGGAACTGGCCAGCAGGGCTATTGGAGCTGGGGAACCGGCATGCTGGCCAGCAGGGCTACTGGAGCTGGGGAACCAGCATGCTGGCCAGCAGAGCTATTGGATCTGGGGAACCGGCATGCTGGCCAGCAGGACTATTGGAGCTGGGGAAACGGCATGCTGGCCAGCGGGGCTACTGGAGCTGGGGAACCGGCATGCTGGCCAGCAGGGCTATTGGTCCGGGGGAACTGGCATGCTGGCCAGCAGGGCTATTGGAGCTGGGGAACCGGCATGCTGGCCAGCGGGGCTATTGGTCCTGGAGAACCGGCATGCTGGCCAGCAGAGCTATTGGATCTGGGGAACCGGCATGCTGGCCAGCAGAGCTATTGGATCTGGGGAACCGGCATGCTGGCCAGCAGGGCTATTGGTCCGGGGGAACTGGCATGCTGGCCAGCAGGGCTATTGGAGCTGGGGAACCGGCATGCTGGCCAGCGGGGCTATTGGTCCTGGAGAACCGGCATGCTGGCCAGCAGAGCTATTGGAGATGGGGAACCGGCATGCTGGCCAGCAGGGTTATTGGAGATGGGGAACCGGCATGCTGGCCAGCAGGGCTATTGGAACTGGGGAACCGGCATGCTGGCCAGTGGAGCTATTGGAGATGTGGAACCGGCATGCTGGCCAGCAGGGTTATTGGAGATGGGGAACCGGCATGCTGGCCAGCAGGGCTATTGGAGATGGGGAACCGGCAGGCTGGCCAGCAGAGCTAATGGAGATGGGGAACCGGCATGCTGGCCTGCAGGGCTATTGGAGCTGGGGAAGAGGCATGTTGGCCAGCAGGGCTATTGGAGATGGGGAGCTAGCATGCTGGCCAGCAGGGCTATTGGAGCTGGGGAACCGGCATGCTAGCCAGCAGGGCTACTGGAGCTGGGGAACCGGCATGCTGGCCAGCAGGGCTATTGGAGCTGGGAACTGGCATGCTGGCCAGCAGAGCTATTGGAGCTGGGGAACCGGCATGCTGGCCAGCAGGGCTATTGGAGATGGGGAACCAGCATGTTGGCCCACTGGGGCTATTGGAGCTGGGGAACCGGCATGCTGGCCAGCAGGGACTATTGCTCCTGGGGAACCGGCGTGCTGGCTGCAGGGGCTATTTTCACCTCCTGCCGTCTCCGTTCCCAGCCCCAGTAGGGGCTCAGATCCTGCCTAATTAGTTCAACAAAATAACTTTAAAAATGCTTTTAAAAACTGTGCAACTTTCCTGAAATGTGTTAAATTAGGCGGATGTCATTGACTGTTGAAGGAAGGATCTGGATGGTGCAGTTGGTGAACTCAATATTTCAGATGTTCCCGACCAGCCTCAGAGCTCGATGCTCAAATGGATGCTTGGTAGTGATACCAGGAGAATCGCCTGGGACCTGAGCCCCACCTTTTTCTCTCTCTTTCTATTTCACTGCACCATTTCCTCTCTGTTTTTGTTTCATTCTTACTGTCTGCTTGGAGACTTTTCTGTTTTCTTTAGTTGTCAAATTTCCTCAGATTTTGCTGATATGAAGTAGCATTAATAGTGTGAATGGCATCATACGTAAAAGGCATAATATGCAGTGTTAGGCAGAGGCATGTATACAGCTGAAATATACAATAAAACAATATCATATTGTACAAAACTGTAGATGCAGATGGTGAGTTCAAAGCCGCATTACAATTTTGAGGTTTAAATTATGATTATAAATGACTTGCCCTTTGCTGCTGTGGTTTATGATGTAACCTTAATTCCTCAGTTGCATCCTAGTCTTGTTGGCTATTACCAGGCATTCTGTGAGTTAATTTATATATCTGAGAAAACAGTCAACTTGTAATGAGTACAATGGGATGCTGAGATGTGAAAAGCATTTACGCAGGAGCAACCTTGATTATTCCAAAATGAGGCAACGGTGTTGTAAAACAATGCATCATGCGGCAACTTTGCTTTAAAGCATTTGTATGCAGTTGAACAATGATGAGACAAAGCTTTATTTTGTTTACTTTCAATCCAAGGCTACTATTTAGTCATCTGGACATCACAATACTACCCATTGAGGGAACTGGAAATCTTCAATCTGGTGAATATAATGCCTCTATGTAAAAGATTTTCCTATCTCAGCCACCATTGCACTAAGGCTCTCATTGCAAGTTAATTGATTTTTCCAGTATGATAAATGCAAATTTGAAACTGAACAGAAAGAAAAGCTTGTTTTCTTTCACCACAAGGAACAGCATGGAGAATGCACACAGAGCAGTATAAATATTCAAAGTTGTAGTCTTGTATTCTGCTGAAGATTGCTTATTGTGTGACATTATTGGCCCCAAAAAATAGCTTCGATGGGTTTCAAGCAATACCCATGACCATGAGAAAGTTGCTGATATTGACTTAAAATAATGCTGGACGTGATGGGAATCTACATAAATGAGACGAATCCAGTCAGTTCTCCTTCATGCATTGTAGCTTCTAGGCACACGAGAACGGCATCCTTTGACACAGGTATGAGATCCAGGACCAAATTGTGAGGTTGGGGGTGGCTGGGTGGAGGGGGTGCATTTAGAAACAAAGGGCTGGATTTTGTGTAGGAGACGCGGATCTCTGTGCCAGGCCAAAAAGGCGGGAGGCATTTTCGTGGCCCCCTGGAGAAATCCTCCAGTGTTTTTCAATTAAAGATTCACTTTAAATACGGGTATCCCGCCTCCATGATCTGCCAGCCAATCACAGGGTGGGCAGCTCAACAGTATCGGTCGCGCCAACGGGAGTGGTGGCCACTGCTGGTACTGCAGAGGCCTCAGACTCAGGACCAGCGCTGGAACCCGAGACAAGAGATGGTGAGGCAGGGTCACCGGGGCCAGTCCAAAAGGCCCCTGTGAGGGGGGGTGGGGAGGGGGTTGTGAAGCCCAGGGGAAGGGGGGTCCTGGGGGTAAAGTTGTTCCCGGTGAGGGTTTTCCGTAGATCACAAATTGCCCATGGAGGAGGCCCCTGCCCCATCCCCCAAGCCCACAGGGAGGGTGCCTCGTGTTGCAAGGCGTCCTCCCCACGTGGTAGAGGCACCCTCTGCCCCCGCTGCTGGTAAGATCCCAGTGGTGGCAGGATCAGGCCCTTAATCGGCCACTCATAGGCCACTTTAAGGGTCTCAATTGGCCTCTGGGCGGGAAGGCTGTCATCAGCCTACCTCTCTCCCAGGAAGATCGCTTGGCGATGGGCCCTCCGCCCCATCACCCCCCCCCCCCACTACCCATCACAATACTCCATGCCCCCGCTGCCTTCCCCGCCTCAGGGGACCCACAAAATCCAGGCCAAAATGTTGTTCAGTGTAAGGATTGAGGGGAGATGGGTGGTGTTATTTACAGTCTGTCACTGTGTATCAGGCCTCAGCCTGCAAAACCCAGTTACTGGGGAAGGAAGCAATCAGTGTCTGGGACAGGAAGTGCTCTCATTTGGGGGGGGGAAAAAATGCAGTCGACCAGGAAAGGGCGAATGGCTGGAAACTGAATGCTACAAGTGATATTAACAGTGCAAGGCAGAGAAATTAATCAGAGCACAGGGGCCAGGCTGCCTGCTGGCTGTAAACAGCTGGGGACTGTTGGAGGTGTAGACTCTGAGTGACTGGCAGACACTGGTTTGGTTTAGTTGATACAAAAGACAGCACAAGGTTCAGCATCCTAACATGTGCTTTGCTCTGTAAGCATGCATCTTTATTCTCGTGTGTCTGTGTGGGTGTGTGTCCATAGCCACTCAAAGGAGCCAACATAAACAGACTCACATCAAGTCACATGCAGGGTCTTAAAGGTAGCCTGTTCTGGTTAACTCAACAGCACAGCAAACAAGTCATGTTCTCCTTACATATCATAACATCTCCCTTTTGTTTTGAATTACTTGTCCAAAAGAACAAAAGTGAAAGCGTACAATGATCCCAATTACGGCACAATAACAAACAACAAATGTATATGTTGTTTCAACTGAGTCCTTGAGTGTTCATAGTATTCTTTTCAGTTCAATGAGTCAATAAAACCACGTCTTTGTGCATCAATAAATGTGTATACAGTGTTCTCTTTCGCGATTGACGAACGTGATCTCAAAACTGAATGGACCATTTCAAAAAGAAAACGTGAGCTTTATAAAAGAATTCCCTATGCTCTAGTAGGTACACTCAGCTCACTTGCTGACAAACTGCTCCTATTTGGATGAGATCTTGATATTCTGCCTCGATCTAGTAGACCTATTCGGCCAGTTCTGCTGTGTTGCTGTCAAGAATATTGTGACAGTTGATTTCTCCACTCAGGGTCTTGTAGATGCAGATGCTCCTTCATGTTTCTGAAGCTGGTGTTTGTCTGTCACAGCTTTGACTGGTATACTAGCAGTTGCTGCTGCATAGGAAGGGCTTTCCTTATTCTCGCCGCTCTGAGCCACCTTCTGATCTGCACTTCTCACTGATTCTTTTGTGTGGGCTGACTGACTGGTTCACATTAAGCTGGAGGTTTTATCAGTTCACCCATCAGTCTCAAGAATTTACGATTTCTCCTGTGACTTGTCCAGTCTCTGAACTAGTTAAGATCTGGGTTCTACTTTCTCTTTACACCCAGCCTAGCCTCCATTCCTGGCCTTGACTGTCTGGCTGGGTTCTGACTGGCTGTCCTATCTCCAGCTCTGGAACAGCGGCTGCAACTTTGTCATGCTACTTCTTTGCTTGTTGTTTTCTGTGTTGGATGTTCTCAGCTACTCCTTCATGTGCTTTCAGTCGTTCCTCAGTGTGCTGGTGTGACAAGACATCTATCTCTGCCGAGCTGCTTCCACTCTCATTGGGTATGTTGTTCCCACCTTGGACTGCTAGATAGACATCTCGTTCTTCTCTTGATGTCTTCTTGAGAATATTCTTTGCTATCTTTACTGCTGATTCAGCCTTCCCAGCTCTGGCTGTGTAATGGTGATGTTGTGATATGCTCAAACACCCAATTTCGTGCAAATTCTTCGTACTCTCTTGCCACAAATTGGGGCCCATTGTCAGTTATCACTTTATCTGGCCTTTGTGTATTTGACTACTACTGCAGTTGTGGTGCCACCTGTTAGCCTATCCACCTCTTAGTAATCACTGTAGTGATCTACTGTAATAGGTCATCCTTACTCCAGTAGCTAAACAGGTCTTGTGACACAACACTCTTGGGCTGGGATGGTGTGTCATATGACATCATTGGCTCTTTCTGCTGCTTTGCCTGAAATGCATTGCACATGCCACATTGGTACATTCCTGGCCAGAAAAGAACATCTCTGGCTCGGACGAAAGTGTCTACTCCAAGGTGTTGTGGATTCTGCCCAACATCAGTGGCTGCATTGCTTTAGGAACAATGACTTTCATGCCCTTGTAGAGAATTCCATTCTGCATTGTTATCTCCTCTCTGAAATTGAAGTGCTTTCAAACAGAAACTGCTACTTCTGCTCTGGCATCTGGCCATTCATTCATCACCATGGACGTCAGAGTTTGTAGTGTCTGATCCCTTAAAGTCTCTTTCTGGAGCTGGATGGATGTTGCATCGCTCACTCTCAGGTAGTCTGCCTGATTAATCTGTTCAATTTCATTGTAAATTGGATCAGCTTTTCTGCTACAGGGTTCATGTATATAATCTCGATTCAACCAATCAGCTATGTACATCTCCTTCCCAGGACAGTACTTGACATCTAGCTGGTAGTTCTGTAATATCAGCATTACTCTTTGATGCACAGTAAATAGCTTTGCTGAAGATTGGAACAAGTGGCTTGTAATCAGTGTGCACTGTGACTTTCCTCCCTTGTATGTACTGGTCAGACCTCTCACAGCTGAAGACTATGGCCAAACATTCCTTCTCTATTTGAGCAAAGTTGCATTCTACTTTGCTCAAGGCTTGTGAGGCAAAAGTAACTGGCTGGCCATTCTGAAGAAGGGTGGCTGCAAGTCCTTTCTCTGATGCATCACACTGGATTGTGACCTCTTCATGCAAGCTGTAGTACTTCAGCACTGGAGATAGTGTGAGGAGTTGTTCGAGCTCATGTAGTGTTTGAGTGTGGTGTTCTAGCTACTCAAAGTGAACATCTTTTTCCATCAATCTTCTTAGTGGCTGTACAACATGGGACAATCTGGGTAGGAACTTTGCCAGGTATGTAACATGCCCAAGAAGACACTGTACTGCCTTCTTGGTTTTAGGGGCTGGCATCTCCATGATGGCCTTTAGTTTGTCCGGATCTGGGCATATGCCATCCTCTGTCACTAGGTGTCCCATATCAGGCACTGATGAGAGACAAAGTTGAACAAACCTTCTTCCTGTTCAACTTCAAGTTGACTTCTCTTGCTTTCTACAGGATCTTGGCTATGTTCTTGTCATGGTCTGCTACCATGTCCTGGTGGATGTGACCACTGCCAAATACCAGAATGTCATCAGTTATGACATCAACACCATCAATGATTTCATGCTGGCGTCATTAAAACTCTTCCGGGGTTGTTGATATCCCAAGCGGTATACGATGCCCATCTGTAGCAGACATTGTGAGAAGATTGCTTTCCTCATATAGTATCACTTTCCAAAACCCATCTTTAGCATCAAGAACTGAGAAGACACAGGGTTTAGATAGTCTCGGTAAGAAGTCATCCACAGTGGGAATAGGGTAGTGCAGGCACTTCACAGCCTCACTCAAGTCCCTAGGGTCAATGCAGATTTGAAGTTTATTAGGCTTCTTCACAATAACTGCACTGCTGATCCATTCTGGTGGTTGCGTTACTTTGACAAAGATTCCCCATTCTTCAAGTTCATAGGGCTTCTGCTTCAGTTCCTGTTTCAAGGGAATAGCTACTTTCCAAGCTGCATGCTTCACTGTAGGTACTGGGACATCCACATCAAGGTGATACTCTCCTGGAAGGCAGCATAAGTCTTCGAAAACATCAGCATACTCGTTGATTACATCATGTATAGTCTTCTCTACTCCCATCTAGTTAACTTTGTTCAAGGCCTGTGGGGTGTTTATCATAATCAATCCCATCTGGAGTGATGTTTTGCTTAACAGAAGAGACATCTGTTGCACACCCATTACCTTGAAAGTGACCTCGTGCACTTGACCCTCATGTTGGCAAGAAAGATCACTCTCTCTTACAGTAATAGTAGTTCCATCATAGGTCAAAGCGTTGGGTGTCTTGTCAAATCTTGTACAACTGCCTGAATGAGATGACATTTCATGTTGCTTCTGTATCAACTTGACACTCTATCACTTGATTTCTTTCCTTCATCATGAATGTGGAGAGCTCCGACTTCCTCCATAGCATATGTCTCATCCTCTGACTCTGACATGTCATTATCGTCCTGTACTTGATGTAGTGCTGGAGCTTTCCTTTTGCAGACAGTCTGGAAATGATTCGCCTTGTCACATAGCTTGCAGACCTTTCCATAGGCTGGACATTTTTCTTGTCCTTTTTCATGACTTCTTCTACAGTAGTAACACATCTTGGAAACCATGCGGCTTCTTTGTGTGGGCCTTTGACTGTGTGATGTCTTTTGCTGACATTTCTTCACGCTGTAAGTCTGCATTGAGGAGCCTGTTGACCTCGTCTTGGGCTTGGAAGGTAACTTGTCATGGCTGCAGGGCAGCTCTTCTTGCCCTCCAACAATTTTGAGTTGCTTATGAACAACCTCACTAACTTCAAGGACTGTGATAGCCTTCTTGAGATCACATACTGTATCCTGCTCTCTAAACAACTGGCTTGAGCCTGTTTATCTTGAAGCCTAGCACCAGCCTATCTCTTAACATCTCGTCCAGTGTACCAAACTTGCAGGGATCAGCTAACTCTCTCAACTGGACCACAAATTGATCAACACTCTCATTTGACAGCTGGCTGGCACTATGAAAAATGTATCTGTCATACAAAACATTCTTTGAAGCTGCAAAATGTTCAGATAATTTGTTAATTACCTTGCTTGGTTCTTTTGCATCATCCTCACTCATTCCAAGCGTGTTCAATCTCTCTTTACATTCCTGACGCATCACAGCTCTCAGGGTAGCTATCTGGACTGTCTTTGGTTTCTTATCCAGTTGTGTAGCCACTAGATAATCTTTCCAGGATCCTCTAAAAACTGCAGTTTGCCTCTCAGTTTCCCTTGAAGCACATTGACTGTGGTGCTAAAATCTGACAATATGCCATTTTGACTACATGGAACTATGATCAAGTCATTCAGACGGTACTCACTGCTCCGAACTTTGTGTAAAGAGAGGCTGCAAATCTTTCAGGCTGCTAAACCTCTGCTCCCAACATGTTAGCAATGACCTAAACTTTCATATTTGTGATGAAATCCGTGACTTCTGACATCATGTTTGGTTTGGTTTGTTTGACACAAAAGACTGTACAAATTTCAGCAATCTAACATGTACTTCACTATGTAAGCATCCATCTTTATTCTCATGTGTCTGTGTGGCCCTAGCCACTAGAGGGAGCCAATATAAATAGGCTCACATCAAGTCACACAGGCTCTTAAATGTAGCTTGCTCTTGTTATCACAACAAACAGGTGATGTTCCTCATATACTATAACAACACTGAATAGGCCAACTGAGGGGATAATGCTCAGGTTTCTGTACTATCTTGTCAGTGTGCTGTTAGTATTGAATGAGGAAAGTAGACTCTGGGTCAAAGTCACAGGAGTTTATTTACAGGGGTCTTCTTACTAGGGTAACTACATGAACACTGAGCAGCATGAGGTACAGACTCATGACATCACATCCTGTGGTGATGCTTAAGGTCTTTATACATAATCTGCCCAGCAACAGCTTATGTGCATTATACTACAGTGTTAGCAGTGTCGGCTGCAACAGAGGCAGACAGGGCAACTGGAGTGAGGGCGGAGGCTTTTGGGCTCAGGGCCCAGTGGGAGTAGGGAGACAGCACTCCAAAAGGGCTGAAGCTGGAAGCAGAGGCCATGAGGAAAGACAGCGTGTTAGGATGGGACTTAAGGAAGCCTGGGAGAGGGGTGGGGAACTGAATGTACATGTACAAGTTCCTTCTTTACTCTTTCTTTATTTATACCAAAAGGTACGATTAAGGCTCAGAGCTTTAGGATGCTCCAGAGTGACACTTGTTGGTGAGAGACTACAATTGCATGCAGACACAACCATTTTTTTTTACTGTTGACTAGCAGAGATCCCCAAACTTTACTTATTGTATACCCACTTCCAGAGCTACCTGCTGCCTACCAACATACAGGTTTGATACTTTAAATCTTTTAATGCCCAAGCATTATACAAAATGTATAAATTATAATACACATTTCCAACTTAAAGAATGCCTTAATGATACTTAATTGAAGTGATAGGTGATAGTTTGAGACGTAAGTTGTTTTCTACACAGTGATGATACTTTGATTTTTTTTTCCAATGTGTGATGAACATTCACTTTCACAAAGGTAAGTTGTTGCAAATGGTATCAAAACCTTGACAGCCCTATTGGACAATATGGGGAACTCGATTCACATTTGGATCCAAAACTTAGCCAACTGCTTTTTTGGGGACTCGATCTTGAGTCCGCTGTCAGTTGAGATGTCCAGGACAAGGTTGCATGGATACTGCAGAAAATGTTGTGAAAGGCTAGCAGATCCAGCTGTTTGCTTTTCATTGGGTACAGTACGGACCTCTCCCGCCAGCTTCACCTACATCTAGCATGACAGACCCGATTCTTTAACGTGAATCTACTATTAATAATTAAGGCCCCACTATATTTTGATCATTCCTTTCTACTTCACATTTCCCGGAAACATTTTCAAATACTGCAAACTTCAAGAATGTAGAGGGAGCTTTTTTCCCCAGAAGCACATTTACCCCACTTTTTTCCCTAAAATATACTTTGTTCGTAAAATTTGTAAAAGTACATTACGTAACAGTTTAAATTTGGCATTACATGAAGTGTAATACAGATCAGTTTCTTTCAATACAGTACATGAGGTGCCTCACTACACTTACCATTGCAGGTTATATTTACAATGCACATTTACATCTTGTGTCAAACATTCTATGGTACATACAACCTGAGGGGTTTTACACGGTTTCCAGCCAGTATACCATGGCGGGAGGGCCTTAAGCTGTGGGCATTCCCCATTGAGCCTTTGCTGCGGCTGCCCAAAGCTTTAGTGCATCCCTCAGCACATAGTCCCGGACCTTGGAATGTGCCCGTATGCAACACTCGGTCGTCGATAACTCTTTGCACTGGAAGACCAGCACATTTTGGGCAGACCAGAGTGCATCCTTCACCGAGTTGATGGACCTCCAGCAGCTTTTGATGTTTATCTCGGTGTGCGTCCCTGGGAACAGCCCGTAGAGCACAGACTCCTGTGTTACGAAGCTGCTTGAGATGAACCTCGACACAAACCACTGCATCTCTTTCCAGAGGCACATTCCAGGAAGAGGTGGGTGACAGACTCTTCCCCACCACTGCCACCTCGAGGGCATGTGTGCAGGAGGTGACACTTCGAGGTGTGCAGGAAGGATCTGACAGGGAGGGGCTTTCTCACCACCAGCTAAGTTACGTCTTGGTTCTTGTTTGAAAGTTCTGGTGATGAGGCATTCTGCCAAATGAGTTTGACAGTCTACTCGGAGAGCCATCAAACAGGATCCACCATCTTCTTTTCCTGCAGGACCTCGAGGACATTACGTGTGCAACACTGCCTGATGGACATGTGGTCAAAGGGGCTTTTCTGCAGAAACTTTTCCACGAGGGACAGGTGGTACGGCATGGTCCAACTGAATGGAGCGTTCTGTGGCAACATGGCCAGACCCATCCTACGCACAGTGGCGCAGTGGTTAGCACCGCAGCCTCACAGCTCCAGGGACCCAGGTTTGATTCTGGGTACTGCCTGTGCGGATTTTGCAAGTTCTCCCTGTGACCGCGTGGGTTTTCGCCGGGTGCTCCGGTTTCCTCCCACAGCCAAGGACTTGCAGGTTGATAGGTAAATTGGCCATTGTAAATTGCCCCTAGTGTAGGTAGGTGGTAGGGGAATATGGGATTACTGTAGGGTTAGTATAAATGGGTGGTTGTTGGTTGTCACAGACTCGGTGGGCCGAAGGGCCTGTTTCAGTGCTGTATCTCTAAATAAATAAAAAAAACCACCGGGGACAGAGAACCTCAGCCTGTAGTGATACTTGTGGTGGAATTTTATACTGTCCCCCGCGGCAGGTTTGGAGGTGGGGAGGGCATAAAAATCAGGTGGGATGGTGGCGGGGGGAGAACACCGTCACTGACAAAATCTAGTCTGGGGCGAGAAGGCCTGTGAACGGCCTTCCCCCCCCCCCGTCATCAATTGAGGCCCTTAGCTGGGTAATTAACGCCTAATTAAGGGCCTCTTCCCGCCACAGCCACATTACCCATGCAGTGGGCAGCCCTGTCGTCACACAGGAAGCACGGCACAAAAAACCTTGCGGCCTGCTTCTCGGCTGCGGGGTCAGGCATGGGACTTCCAGCAGCAGTGTCCGAAATTGTGCGGAAGGCCCGCTGCTGTTCAGTTAAGTGTCTGACTGGCTCTACATTTGGCGGGCCTTCCATACAAGAGTTGATGCGCGGATCTTGGCGTTAGTTTCCCCTGGCATCGAGAGTCCCACCGCCAGCACAAAATTCCCCCTTGGTGTTTGCACACTGAGGGTCTACACACAGCTTGATGCAGCTGTGCACAAAGGTGACCATCAGGATGAGGTCAATGTTGGGTACGTTACAGCCGTTTTAGTGAATGGAATTCTCAGCACTCAGTGTCATTCAGTCCTGTAACCACTGGGCCTGCAAACTGCAACACTTCCCCCCTTTTAAGTGAACTTTTTTCTTCCTCCAAAAGCATTATTTTTAAAGCTTCTTAATGTGCTTACTATCAGCCACATCTAAAAGTAGGATTGCCTACATAGTTGCTTTGAATATTTTGTTTCCTTGAAGTATTAACGTTTTAGCTTTAAACATTTCACAGTTTAATGACACTGTGTTTCTTAGTCAAATTATGAGTTTCAGATTTAAATTGGAATCAGTGCATACTTAATAAAAATCATCAATTTTACAAAGAAAACAGATGGGCCAGCCTGTGAAGTTGGTAAAAGTAAGTTAAAATTTTCTCGATAAAATTACTGCTTTCAAAACATAAAATAATTTGAATTCATCGCAAAAGGTCTAGAATAAAAATCAAAACCAGCACCTTGAAAGATAGGGAAGGGCATTACAAAGTAGGAGAAAATCTTGGGCAACAACAAGCAAGAATTCTTTTGAAAAGCTGAATAACCCAGGGAATTTTCCAGCACATTTGCGACCTTCCACCACCACCTCCAGTAATGTCTGGTCAGTAGTGACTTTGGGAATATTCTTAATTGCAAGTCTTTTAATTTTAAACTATTTTAACAAAGCAAGCGATAGCTCACCATACCAAAAAGTTTAAACCCAATCAAATGCTGTCAGCAAACCCTGACGCCTATTATCTAACTGCCCCTACTGCTATCAATGCCGATGACTGACAGTCTGTAGTTCCTATTTAATGCAAATCGCAACGAGTTAAAGTGAAATGGAAGAAAACAAACAAGAGAGCAGAATCCATCATTAGAAAAATTCTCCACTGTTCTGCCCCCAGAGATGCGTAGTGTAGCCCCAGGTACCCGCACTGTAGGAGCTAATGTCACATGGCATTGATAACCCATACTATAGGGCCACCTACAGGTGCAACAGGTACTGCCGCTAAACAATGATACTTTTAAAATGGGTTTTCCCATTGATTAAGTCGGACATAGGATTTTTTAATGTATTTTAGAATGGAATGTTGTGATCCATTGGCAATTTTAGTCAGCTTGATTTTGCTCCCAGCAATGAAAGAATGTTGCCAGGCATTCGTTACACTTGCACTTTCCCACAGACGTCCTATGGGGTTTTGCACTGAAACTTACTGTAAGTTGGAGCCAAAAATTGCAGCACCCTCTACAGGGGAGCTAGGACCTGTGTGAACAGGGCAAGCAATGGTGTATCTCCAAAGAGCCATAGAACCATAGAAAAATTAGGGCACAAAAGGAGGCCATTCAGCCCATTATGTCCGTGCTGGCCGAAAAAACTAGCCACCCAATCTAATCCCACTTTCCAGCACCTGGTCCATAGACTTGCCAGTTATAGCACTTCAGGAGCATGTCCAGGTACCTTTTAAAAGAATTGGGGGTTTCTGCCTCCATCACCATTCCTGGCAGTGAATTCCAGACACCCAGCACCCTCTGGGTAAAAAAGCTTTTCCTCATGTGCCCTCTAATTCTTCTTTCATTCACTTTAAATCTGTGCCCCCTGGTAATTGACCCCTCCACTAGGGGAAACAGGTCCTTCCTGTCTACTCTATCTAGGCCCCTCATAATTTTGTACACCTCAATTAAGTCACCCCTCAGCCTCCTCTGTTCTAAGGAAAACAACCCTAGCCTATCCAATCTTTCCTCATAGCTGCTACTTTTGAGCCCTGACAACATTCTTGTAAATCTCCTCTGTACTCTCTCCAGAGCAATTATGTCCTTTCTGTAATGTGGTGACCAGAACTGTACGCAATACTCCAAATGTGGCCTAACCAGCATTTTATACAGTTCCAGCATTACATCCCTGCTTTTGTATTCTATATCTCGGCCAATAAAGGAAAGCATTCCATGTGTCTTCTTCACCACTCTGTCTACCTGTCCTGCCACCTTCAGGGACCTGTGGACATGCACTTCAAGGTCTCTCACTTCTTCTACCTCTCACTATCCTCCCATTTATTGTGTATTCCCTCACTTTATTTGCCTCCCCAAATGCATTACTTCACACTGCTCTGGATTGAATTCCATTTGCCACTTTTCTGGCCACTCAACCAAACCATTGATATCTTTCTGGAGTCTACAGCTATCCTCTTCACTATCAACTACACGGCCAATTTTTGTGTCAACAGCAAATTTCCAAATCATGCCTCCCACATTTAAGTCCAAATCATTAATATATACTACAAACAGCAGGGGACCCAAAACTGAACCCTGTGGAACGCTACTGGAAATAGCTTTCCATTCACAAAAACATCCTTTGTTTCCTGTCCCTGAGCCAATTCTGGATCCAACCTACCACATTCCCCTGTATCCCATTGGTTTTCATTTTACTGACCAGTCTGCCATGTCAAAGGCCTTACTAACATCCATGTAGACCACATCCACTGCACTACCCTCATCAATCTTTCTTGTTACTTCTTCAAAAAACTTAATTAAGTTAGACTTTGTTTCAGGGCGGCGCAGTGGTTAGCACTGCAGCCTCGCAGCTCCAGGGATCCGGGTTCAATTCTGGGTACTGCCTGTGCGGAGTTTACAAGTTCTCCCTGTGACTGCGTGGGTTTTCGCCGGGTGCTCTGGTTTCCTCCCACAGCCAAAGACTTGCAGGTGATAGGTAAATTGGCCCTAGTGTAGGTAGGTGGTAGGGAATATGGGTTTATTGTAGGGTTAATATAAATGGGTGGTTGGTGGTCGGCACAGACTCGGTGGGCTGAAGGGCCTGTTTCAGTGCTGTATCTCTAAATAAGTAAGACATGACCTCCCTTTAACAAATCCATGCTGACTATCCCTGATTAATCCATCCCTTTCTAAATGGCAGTTTATTCTGTCCCTCAGAATAGATTCTAACAATTTGCTCAACACCAAAGTCAGACTGACCGGCCTATAATTATTTGGCCTATCTTTCACACCCTTTTTAAGCAATGGTACAACATTTGCAGACCTCCAATCCTCCGGTACCTTTCCCGTACCTAGTGAGGATTTGAAGATGATTCTCTGAGCATCCGCTATTTCCTCCCTGGCTTCCTTTAACAGCCTGGGATGCAATCCATCCAGCCCTGGCGATTTTACCACTTTCAAGGATGTCAGACCTTCTAGGATTTCCTCTCTCATTATGCTTATCGTATCTAATATTTCACCTTCTTCCTCTTTAACTACAATGTCTGCAGCAACCCTCTCCTTTGTGAAGACAGAGACAAAAAACTCATTAGGAACCCTGCCTACATCTTCTTCATCCACGTATAAGTTCCCTTGTACATCTCTGATAGGCCTTACCCTTTCCTTAGTTATCCTCTTGCTCTTTAATGTACTGATAAAACATCTTCGGGTTTTCCTTGATTTTACCTGCCAATAACTTTTCATGTCCTCTCTTTGTTTTTCTAATTTCCTTTTTTATTTCGCCCTGCACTTTCTATACTCCTCTAGGCTTTCTAAAGTATTAAGATTTTTGTGATCATCATCAGCTTTCTTTTTCTCCTTTAACTTACCCTGTGAGCTTCTACATTTCCAGGGGGCTCTGGATTTGGCAGTACCACCCTTTATCTTTGTAGGGACATGCCTACACTGTATCTGTAGTATCGCACTTTTGAATGCCTCCCACTGGTTTGCCACTGATTTTCCGTCAAGTAGCTGTATCCAGTCCATTTTCACCAGGTCACCTCTCAGTTTGTTAAAATTTGCCTTCCCCCAATTTATAACTTTTACTCCTGTCTTATTTTTGTTCTTTACCATGATTATGCTAAAACCTACTGTATTATGGTCACTATCTCCAAAATGGTCACAAACAGTTACTTCATCCAGTTGCCCAGCTTCATTACCGAAGACTAATTCTAGAATTGTGCCCCCTCTTTTTGGCTTGTTGCGTGCTGGCTGAAAAAGTTTTCTTGGACGCAGTTCAAGAATTTTGTCCCCTCTGGTGCCCTTCACACTGTTTGTATCGCAATTGATATTGGGGTAGTTGAAATCCCCAACTATTATTGCCCTATAGTTTTTGCACTCAGAGATTTGCCTACCTATTTGTTCTTCTACCTCCCTCTCACTATTTGGGGGTCTATTGTACACTCCTAGTAGTGTGGCTGCCCCTTTTTTATGTCTGAGCTCCACCTATATAGGCTCCTTAACCAATCAGATTGCAGTATCACAAAGTCCGAACCAGGAAGTATAAGTTAGAATATTTAATTCAATGTTCAATTCAGGTACAGAAAGCAAAATAAAGAGTGAGAGAAAGATTGGATTAGAGAGAGAGAAAAAAATTAGACTGAAAGAGAAAATTAAGAAAAGTAATTTTTAAATTTAAAAAAAAATCTCCAACAGTAATTCAAATCTGAAGGAATGAGATTCCATACTGGTTAAAGTAAATTTTCAGTGCCAGAGAGGTTGTTTGACAGTAATTAAGACTTATTGCACCAGTAAGAGGACTTATACACTGGAATGGACAAGTCCTAACCTTTTTTGGTGAGTTTAGTGTATGTATATTACATAACTACTTCACGCCGTTACATAATGTGTCTCACGGTGCAGATTTTGGGACATTTCGGACAGCAGCTTCCTGATGTCCTCATTTAACTGCACATGTGTGGTCCCTGGAAGTTGCTGCCCGATTTACACAATAATGTTGAGTGCTGCTGGCCTTATTGTTATTTTACTGCAAAATCCGGCCAAATATGTAATAAATTACTAATACCAAATTTTGTATATGTTTAAAACGTTCGTCTTGGGGGAGGGGTCTCATATCTCTGAGAAGCCTAGGCTTTGTGCTAATGAGGGTTTTCAGAACTATTCTCTGTCAATTGAAGAGATATGGATATAGTGTAGTATATCTCCCAGCACTCATCTGTGCCTATAAGCTCTCAGAATTTGATTGCCTGGCCTTTCTTGCCAAATATCCATGTTTCCTACATTCAGAGTTTGATCCCAAGTCTCACTGATTTCACACATGCTGATGAGAAACAGCTGATTTAAACTTCCTGCAAAGCGACCCCAGGAGCTAGCCACTTTAGTGGAGTTTGTAACCTTGCTTTGCAAGGTTCCAAAAACATAGCAAAATCAGAAATGAACAGAAATCATAAAAAATATTATACCACATATCAAGAGCCCCAGGCTGATGAAGTCCATTGAATATCATTGAGACCCACACAGGCTTAACTTGGAATCCCACATTGAGATCATTCTGTGTATCTGTGTCAGTAAGCTCGAGGTGCTGATGTGATTGAGAACAAGGAAAACCATTAAAAGTAGTAATAATTGTGAGGAGGATTCAAATGTGAGTGCACAAGGTGGAAGTCCATTCCTGTGGTAAAGAAATACACTCACATGGTACTGTAGCCTTTAAAAGAAGAAAGATTTGTTGAGGTGGAATTCTTATTCTTTTGTGCTTCATTCATCCTGCTTTATGCTAGGATTAAATACAATGCAGCAGGAGAAACAAACTAAATTTGATCCGCCTGATATAATATTTAATCTAGCTCTGAAGAAAGAACTTCACCTGTTAATATCCTTTAGTACATCTTGACATGAAGGCCCTAAAAGTCGACTATCGCACTTGGGAGTTACTAGCTGGTGAAAGAGGGAAATGGCGACACATCCTGTGGACTGGTGTGCACTACCACGATGACCAGTTGCTACAGCAGCTTGGCAACAGGTGCCAAGGTTAAAAACAACAACTCACAGCATCACTTGGCAGCTTCACGTGCAACACTTGTGGCAGAACCTGCCTTTCAACGATTGGTCTTCACAGCCATCAACAAAGGTGCACCAAGAGAAGACACTCCACCTAAATGGATTGTTTGCTGAGTGTCCATCATCTTTTGTAGATTGAAGGATGCCAACACAACCCATCTTGTCTTGGTAAAATTAGTAGCAGTATACAATGCAGATGACATGAATAAAGGAAAACCAAATAAGTTACAATGTAAAACATCTCAATAAATCCATACTTAATAGTAGTACTACAGAACTGCCATCATATCTGTGACAATATGTGTGGGGGAAAGTTTAAATTAGGGAGTCACTTTACAATTCCTGCCCTCTCCCTGATCACTGTCTGAGGCTGATCCAGATCGTTCTCAACCTTGGCAACCCATTCGACCCTGAGCTAAGCTTCCAACCCCATATCCGCTCCACCACCAAGACCACCTACTTTCATCTCTGTAACATTGCACATTTCCACTTCTGCCTCAGCTCATCTGTTGCTGAAACCCTCATCCATGCTTTTGTTACCCCTAAACTTGAGTATTCCTGTGCTCCCCTGGCCCCATCTTCCATCCTCTATAAACTCATATCCTAACTCACACGAAGTCCCATTCACCCATCGCCCCTGTGCTCACTGAACTACTTTGGCTCCCGGTTTGACAACATCTTGATTTTAAAATCCTCAGCTTTGTTTTCAAAATCCCTCCATGGCCTCACCGTTCCCGATCTCTGTAAACCTCATCTAATCCTAGAACCCTCTGAAATCTCAGCGCTTCTCCAATTCTGGCCTCTTGCCCATCCCTGATATTAATTGTTGCACAGTTGGTGGCCTTCAGTTGCCTGGGCCCTAAGCTCTGGAATTCCCTTCCTATACTTCTCCGCCTCTCTACCTCTCTCCTACTTTAACACACTCCTTACAACCTATTTCTTTGACCAAGCTTTTGGTCACCTGCCTGATATCTCCTTATATGGCACGCTATCACCATTTGTTTGATATCACTCCTGTAAAGTGCCTTGGGATGTTATGCTACATTAAAGGTGCTATATAAATACAAGTTGTTGGTGGTGGTGGCAAGGAAGCTGTCCTGGTGGTAGCACAGATCAGTGTGAATATTATTATGGTGTTTGCTGCTCATAATTTTCCATCACAATGGTCAGAAAATCATGGCAGTGTGTGCACAATGTTTGATAAAGGGCTGCTGACAGGTGAGGCTTCACGCAGGTAATGCACACTTACAGCCTTTTATTCCCTATCTTTTACACGAAAGCTCCTTTTGGATCATATTTTGCAAGATCATCTCCCATTAAGTGTCAAGCTGTTTTAATGTATTAACCCAGTTGTTGACGTTTTATCACGTACATGAGATCAATAAAACAAAAATGTACTGTGCAATCGTAGCATACAAAGAATGAAGCTTCTTTGTCTGCTCTTTTAAATGAAACATTGATCTGTTTTAAATGGGTTCATTAAATTATGAATTTATGCATATGCATTAACGTGCCTGCATAGTAATGTTGCATGGTGTGCTTTCACCTCAGAAGCCTCTACCAACTGTTCATTTTGAAGACGTTCAATTACCCAGTCCTGTTAAATACCTGAACTATTAATTTTTGTTTCTTTGCCTGGATCCTGCAGAGTATTGCTGCTATAAGTGTTGGACTCTAGAGTCATGCCATCATGCCATGCTTCATTGCTGTACCAACTAAGTTGCCTTGCATCAGTGTCTGTTTCAGGACAAGCCACTGAAAATTAGTATTTTTCAGCATTTGAATTTAGTTACGATCTTGTTCAAGTAAAACCAGAAAATACAGAAGGTTTTCTGCAGTTAAAAAGTAGTTTAACATTTCAAGCATAGAGCCTCCTTCTGAATTGGAAATTCAAAGAAATTGAACTGGAGTAGCCATATAAATAGCGTGGCTACAAGAGCAGGTCAGAGGCTAGGAATCCTGCAGTGAGTAACTCACCTCCTGACTCCCCAAAGCCTGACCACCATCTACAAGGCACAAGTCAGGAGTGTGATGGAATACTCTCCACTTGCCTGGATGGATGCAGCTCCAACAACACTCAAGAAGCTCAACACCATCCAGAACAAAGCAGCCTGCTTGATTGGCACACCATCCACAAACATTCACTCCCTCCACTACCGACGCACAGTGGCAGCAGTGTGTACCATCTACAAGATGTACTGTAGCATCACACCAAGGCTCCTTAGACAGCACCTGCCAAACCCGTGACCTCTACCAACTAGAAGGACAAGGGCAGCAGATGCATGGGAACACCACCAACTGCAAGTTCCCCTCCAAGCCACACACCATCGTGACTTGGAACTATATCGCCGTTCCTTCACTGTCACTGGGTCAAAATCCTGGAACTCCCTTCCTAACAGCACTGTGGGTGTACCTACCCCACATGGACTGCAGCGGTTCAAGAAGGCAGCTCACCACCACCTTCTCAAGGGCAATTAGGAATGGGCAATAATGCTGGCCTAGCCAGTGACACCCACATCCCATGAATGAATTTTTTAAAAAGTGAATCTCTTTATACTACTGAAGAACATAAAGGTTGGAGGAAGAATAGGTACAAGTCAAGAGTCAGGTATGCAGGATATTATCATAAGGAAGCAGCGAATGAGTTTACTAACTTAATTTGTTCATATGACTGTGTCTATATACAATGGAATCAATTTTCACTGCCTTCTCCTGGCATTAACAGTGCTGTAACAGCCTCAGAATGAGGTCAGTAGCCTATTTGATCCACAGCCAAGCCTCCAACCCCATATTCTCTCGATCACCAAAGACCAGCTCCTTCCATCTCCACAACATTGGCCACCTTTTCCCTACTTCAGCCCACATGCTGCCGAAACTTTCATCTATGCCTTTGTCTCCTTCACACTCAACTATTCCAATGCCGACCTCCTATCGTCTACCCTCAATAAACTTCAGATTGTCCACCACTCTGCTGCTCATAAATGGCCTTGCTCATCCGACACCACTGACCTCAATAAAATAAATCGGCCCCCGATTCTCCGGTGCCTATGATTTTAAATTCTCATCCATGGTGTTTAAATCCTATCACTACCAAATAATCACCATTGGTGTTTGTGCCTTCAAATACCTAGGACTAATACTCTGTATTGTCCAGCTTGGTGGGACTGCTCTCACCTGGTTCCATTCTTAGCCATCTAATCATAGCCACTTGCAATGGCTTCTCTTCCTCCTCCCACACCATTACCTCTGGTGTCCCCAAGGATCTATCTTTGGCCCCTCCTATTTCTCATCTAATGCTGGCCTTCAGGGACATCATCCAAAAGCACAGCATCAGTTTTTACATGTCTGCTGATGACACCCAGCTCTACCTCACCACTACCTCTCTCAACTCCTCCACTGCTGCTAAATTATCAGACTGCTTATGTGACATCCAGTACTGGATGATCAGAAATTTCCTCCAATTAAATAATGGGAAGACTGAAGCCATTGTTTTCAGTCCCTGCTCCAAACTCTGTTTTCTAGCTACCCTCTCCCTGACAACAGTTTGAGATTAAACCAGTCGGTTTACAACCTTGGCATCATATTTGGTTCCGAGATGAGCTTCTGACCACAAATCAACTCCATCACTATGACTGTCGATTTCCACCTCTGTAACATTGCCTGATTCCGCCCATCTCTGCTCATCTGCTTAGAAACCCTTATTCATGCCTTTGTTACCTCTAGACTTGACTATTCCAGTGCACTCCTGGCTGGTCTCCCACATTTTACTCTCTGTAAACTTGAGGTCATCCAAAACTCTGTTGCCTGTGTCTTAACTCACACCACATCCCATTTACATATCAGCCCTGTATTCGCTGACTTACATTGACTCCCATTCAAGCAACGTCTTGATTTTAAAATTGTCATCCTTGTTTTCAAATCCCTCCATGGCCTTGCCCCTCCCTATCTCTGAAATAACTTCCAACCCCACAACCCTCTGAGATATCTGTGCTCATCTAATTCTGGCCTCTGAGCATCCCCAATTTAATTATTCCAGCAGTGGTGGTTGTGCTTCAGTTGCCTAGGCCTCAAGCCCTGGAATTCCCTCCCTAAACCTCTCGGCCTCCCTACCTCACTTTCCATCTTTAAGACTCTCTTTAAAATCTTTCTCTTTGCACAAGCTTTTGGTCATCTGACCTAATATCTCCTTCAGCGGCTCAGTGTCATATCTTGTATTAAAATGCTCTTATGAAGCACCTTGGGATGCTTTATTATGTTAAAGGTGCTATATAAATATATGTTGTTATTCCCTCTCCAAACCACTCTGCCTCTCCACCTCTCCCTCATCCTTTAAGATTTTTATTAAAGTCCACCTCTTTGACTAAGTTTTTGATCATTCCTCCTAATATCGTCTTCTTTAGCTCAGTGTCCAATTTTGTTGATTCTGGGTCCGTCAAGTGCTTAGGGATTCTTTTCTATATTATAGGTGCTATATCAATGCAAGTAGTTGTTGTAGGTATATAGAGTTATAGTTAAATTAAAGTAAGTAAATTAGATGATTCAGATGAAATTCACAAACTGCTTGAACTTTGGTCTTGTAAGTTATGAAATTGGCCTCAACTGTGTTTTAGCTTTGCCAACATACTCCATACAAACTGTGATAATTTCATATTTAGATATAACTTTCTTAAACTATTATGAAGCTATAATTTAGAACTTCAAATTGTGTCCCGCCAAAAAATTCTGACCAGGTTTTGACCTGCAGTCTTGATGCACAGCAAGCACTGAGGAATAGATCTGTAGTCCTGTGTCACTTACTAACCTTTTGTTAAAAGAGTCATAATCACAACCCGTGCCTTGCTTGAGAGCCACTCTGAAAACTGCCACAACATAGTGCACCATGGCTTACAGGGTCTGTGGTCCTCCATAGAGTGAGCTCTTCATTTCAGTTGTGCCACTAGGCAGATGCCAAGTGAAGTACATTCACACTTTTGAGGTCTTGCTGTTCATCACCACCCTTCACTATCTTTCCATGGAATGTATACACCCATTCCTTGTTTTTATTCCTCCCACTTATCCACATTAAATCTGCCATTTCGCTATCCTGTCTTTGTCCTCCTCAAGTCATCCACAGTCCTCCGTACTCTTTGCCAGACCTCTGATTTACTAAGCCCGAGAATACTTTGTCCCAAAAATAAGGGGGGAGGTGGCTGCAGTTTTAGTACACATAGTTAATATGTTGAGATTGATGTCTGGTTCATTACAGGATAATAATTGATCTTTCCTCAAATTTGCCACTTTGGTTAGTGTTATCAGCTCATTGCTGAACATGATAAAATTGGAAGTTTCTGAGGGTAAGGAGATTATAAGAGCTCACATCAAACAGTTGCAGCCAGTTCAAATAACAGATAACAGCATAACTTGTTTATAACAAATACTTTCATGAGTTTACAATCATGAGATTGATAGATTTTTGTTAGGCAAAGTTGTTAAGGGTTACAGAAATAAGCTGGGTAGGTGAAATTAAGGTACAGATAAGCCATGATCTTGTTGAATGGCAGAATAAGCTTGAGGGGCTGAATGGCCGACTCCAGTTCCTATGTTCCCATTTTAGTAAATGCACATCAGCATTTTCGAACAGGTAAATTCAAAAATACAACTCTTGCTGTAATAAATTTTTGTGATAAGAGAATTGGTTGCAGGTTATTGATGTAACAGTAATTGGCCATAATTGGGGCCCAGCTTGGATGCTGCACAGCCAATTCTATTAGTGTTTTCCTGTGGTTATTTCACTGCAAAATATCAAAATTGAGTGAATTTGATCTCTGCATGTTTATAGAACAAACAGGTATTCAGTGGTTTGTTACTGGTATAGATTGGAAGTTTTGACTTTAAATGCCAGCTACAGTCTGCCAGTATTGAGTATTTATTAATGGCTCCAACAATTTGGAAAACCCTGGCCTCCTGCATTGACAACTGAATATTTCTGTAAAGCAATGCTAAAACCAAGAATTTGTCACTGTTAAAATATTGGTAGATGTGAATGAAGGCCTTGTTACTCTTTTGTATTTCACTGCGCATTTTGCTGGAAAAAGACTGAAAACAGGTTGTCACAACAATAATATCAGGAATCAGAAAGTGAAACACCACGCTGTAATTTGTTCACTGCCCAATTGTAAAAGTTCAGCTATTGTGATCAGCTGGGTAGAGTTTCCTGTTTGGGTGCAATTGCTGATCCACACACAAATTGCATGCAAAATTGCACTAGTTTTGAGAAGTATTTTTTCTCTAGTTTCCACTCAAACATATTGGCATATCGCCATATATGAAATTTACAACGTACCAGCGCAATTGGCAGTTTTAGAACTTAATTTTTTTTAATGTTTTGCTTTACAAAAAAAGCCTTGATATATTTAAAAGTGGTAACTTGGTGCAGTTTTATTAATGGGTTTATCACCAAAAATATGCATTTTTATCCGAAGTGTCTAGTCCACCACCTGTGAGTAACCCAATTTTAAAAGGATGAAAATGACTTTAAAAAGAACTATACAGAGCCAGTTTCTAGTTGACACTGGTATAGTCTGTTTCTTAGTATATTAACAAAAATTAGATTCAGAAGCTTTTAAAATGTGCCTATTAATGTCCTTGAGCCCAAAAGAACCAGTTTAATTTTAACAGCCTTCTCAAAGCCCTGCAAATGGACGTAATTAGTGAAAAGTCACAATGGTGATTAATTCAATTTGGTGACGTAAGCAATTTGTGGTCAGGGGTCAGCTTCCAGTCCGATGTTTTTTAAACTAGCTCAGAAAAATGAGAAAACTGGATTTGCGCTGGACGTAATTTGCATTTGAAATTCCATGATCTTTTGTGCTAGTTTATCTAATTTTGGGCGAATTGACCTGAAAAAGTAACAACGCAACCTAATGGAAACTCCCGGACCTAAGTAGTGAAATTCCTCTCTCCTTTGCCCGCCTTGCCAAATTACGTTAAAAAACACTTTTAGACTGGTGACATGAGAACACACCCACCTTTCTCTTTCACGCATTTGTCATCTAAGCAGTTTACACATGTTGGCATGTCCTTGTTGCTTCTCGTTAACTCTCTTGGTATTAAGAAGCAAGTTTCCTTTTCAACTTCAGATTGATTCTTCAGAGATGATCCAATAACACTGATAGTTTATGACTTGTAAAGAAGGATTGGGTATGTTTTAAAAGCAGTGGGGGACATTTTGACTTTGAGTGATAGTGTTAAATGGGAGCTATCGATTCAGAATTGAAAATCAGGGAGATATGTATAACAGGCACCTGAATCGATATCGCCCATTTTACATTATCACCCAAATATTAATGGCCCCCCCACCCACACCACCACCTCCCCCCCCCCAACCTAGTGACTCCAATTTCCAGCTCGTGCATCTGTGCAAATGCGATTTACATTTAAAAATAGTCATTTTTTCTGTAGTTATTAGTATAAAACCCCTGTTTACAAAGATAGGACTCCCACTCCCCCACTAAAGAGTGTTCACGGTAGGATAATATCACTGGGTTTCCTCTGGGGCTGCTGCTCCAATCCATCTGGGAAGGAAAAGAGAACAGCCATGTTTCTAATATTTCCCTGCAGCAGAGGCCATTAATGGATCAATATGAAAGCTCATCTCATTTCCAGTCTGGAACCGATTATTGCAAAATTCAGGTCTGCAATGTTGGTTTATAGGGGTGATTATAGCCAGAATTGTTATATTAGTCAATTTTATCACTTGCAACTGCAAGGAAGCAGGTTTCCTGTTTGGTGCAAATCATTTCCAGGTGGTGTAGCATGTTTATTGGCCTCTGGCTTAATGATAGGCAGGGGTTTTATTAACCAATCGGAGTATGCTTCTGCCACTCTCAAACAGAGAATAGATTGCAGCTGTGTGTTAATGATATTGAAATGAGATTAGTTGCTGCAGGCTCCTGCCAGACTGGTGCTGTGAATGTAATTTAGAGGGAATGAGGTAAAAGATTCTGCTGCAGCAAACTATCCTCACCTTCCCTGAAGAATGTATTGCAACATAGAAAGGTCGAGGTTTCACTTAAAGTTAATGAGCTGGAATTTGCTGGAGCAGGGCATCAGTTATGTAGACATTTTCCTGCAATCTTCAATTCAAAAATGTCGTGCTCGGTTTGTTGCTGGAACAGTGAGCCGATAACGGCACAGCGAGAGCAACAGGGCCTCTCGGATTTTGATGGAAAATGGGATAAACAGCATATCTCCTTAATGAGATTTAAGGATTGGGAAATATACAGAGGAAGGATTGTGGAGGGAAAATTAGAGTGGGTGAGTTCAATGTCAAATCAGGTACAGAAAGAAAAATAGAGAGGGAGGGTAAAGAATTGGATTAAGAGAGAGGAAAAAAAAAAGACAGAAAGGTACTGTGTGATTTTTAAAAAATTAAATCTGGCATTTTTAAAAGCTCCAACATTAATTCAAAACCTGAAGGAATGGGTCTCAACACTTTCTGGGCCATAGAGTTTGATTGGCAGTAATGAACAATTATCACATTGTTAAAAGGATGCTTATGTTCTTAAATACTAAACTTAACTTTCTGTGGTGAGTTTAATGGCCAATTAATGAGTGAACGCAGCAACTTCATGAAAATCATCGGGAATTTAAGGGCGAGATGCCATTTTCACAAAGATGGAGCGACACAAATCACAAGCAACTTGTGATGATTCACAACTCGCAAGGTCTCTCTTCCTCGCCACAAGCTGCTGGCTGGTTTGCACACTAATAATGCTGTATGTCAGTCACACACTCTTACTTTTTTCAGCAAATTCTGACTCATTGGGCTGGATTTTATGGGTCTCCCTGAGACAGATTGTCACGGAGTATCGAATCGGGTTGCGGGAGCAGAGGGCCCGTCTCCTCCCCGTCGCCGTGTGATCCTACCAAGGGCGGGATAGACCGACAATGGCCTTCCCGCCCAGAGGCCAGTTGAGGCCCTTAAGTGGCCTATTAACAGCCAATTAAGTGCCTCTTCCTGCCGCTGCTGGGATCTTACCAGCGGGTGGGGGGGTGAAAGGGGGGTGCCTCCACTACGGGAAGGAGGGTGCCTTGTAACACGAGACGCACTCCCTGTGGGCTTGGGGGGGTGGGGCAGGGACCCACAGAGGATCCCTGCTGGGAACCACTTTACCCCCTGGAACCCCCCCCCCCCTACCCCCGGACTGCATGACCACCCCCTCCTCAACGGAGCCTGCCAGACTGGCCCTGGCAACTCCGCCTCACTTACCTGAGGTCCAGAGTTCCAGCGCTGGTCCTGTGTCCCCAAGGCCTCTGCAGTACCAGCAGTGGCGACCGCGCCTGATAACGATGCCTATACTGTTGAGTTGCTGGCCGTCTGGCCGGCAGCTCTTCAAGGCGGAATCTCCATCTTTAAAGGGATGGGGATCCTGGCTCGTGAAACTTAGATTTAAAAAGACCGGAGGATTGCTCTGGGGTGGGAGGGCATGGAGCATGAAAAGGCTGAGGTGGGCTTTCCCCCACCTTTTCAACCAGGAGCCCCACCGCCAAAACAAAATGAAGATTATGTGCATTTTTCAACATGCATTCGTAAAAATTATCACTAAATATGTTTATTAGAAAAGCATGATTAATGTATAGTCTGACACATATCAAAATTAATATATTTAAGAAGACAGGTGACTATAATTTCCGTGGGGGCTCTCCCGATCTTCTGGTGGGAGGTTGGTGGAAGTTATGGCATAAATAGCTAAAAAAACGTATTTGCCTTGTGCCAATGATGGCACAGCTATGAATGGCACTTTGCCATGTAGGAAATTCTAGGTGTAAAAATTTGTTGTACAAATATGTGGAATTTCAAACTATATTTGAAGCAGCCTATCTTTAGTTCCCATAATCTCTGTTCTCCATCCTCCTGCTTTCTGTAATTCTTTCCCATATCAGTATTTACTGTTAATCCCTTGACCCATAACTGTATTAGCCATCATTTCCCATAATACCCATTCCTTAGCTTTGTTGTTTTCTTTAATCCTTGCAATGATCATAAAGAGAAAAGTTTATTAAAGTTGTACAACACAGAAAAAGCAGGAATCAATGTTATAAATAAATGTACGCATTGCAACTAAAAACCACTGCATCTTTTTCTGCACCTGCTTTGCAAAGGCACATTCCTGAAAGAGGTGGGCAACTGTCGCTTCCCCACTGCACCCACCTCACGGGCAGCGTGTGGAGGGGGCGAGACTCCAGGCGTGCATGAAGGATCTGACGGGGAGGGCCCTTCTCAACCACCAGCCAAGCTACGTCTTGATGCTTGTTTGAAAGGTGATGAGGCATTCTGCCAAATGACTTTGGCAGTCTGCTCGGGGAACCATCCGACAGGATCTACCATCGCCTTTTCCCGTAGGGCCTTGTGGACATTCCATGCAGACCACTGCCTGATGGATTGGTGGTCAAAGGTGTTTTCCCGCAGAAACTTTCCCACGAAGGATAGGTGGTACGGCATGGTCCAACTGGTTGGAGCGTTCCACGGCAAAGTGACCAGACCCAACCTTCGCAACACCAGGGACAGATAGAACCTCAGCACGTAGTGACACTTGGTGTTTGTGTACTGGGGCTCTATGCACAGCTTGATGCAGCCGCACATGAACGTGGTCATCAGGATGAGGGCGACATTGGGTACATTTTTCCCGCCCTTATCCAGAGGTTTGAACATCGTGTCCCTCCGGACCCAGTCCCTTAGGAGTAGACTCCTGGCATTGGCCAGAATGGCTGTCTGCTCCCACTGCTTTCTCAATGCTTGTCTGGAGAGCCTCCTGGTCCCCTGTGCACAGAGGACCTCTTTTCTCCTGTCCACCTATTTCACATGACTCCAGTGCTGCATTGCATAACTTTGGAACACACTCTGTGCCTTGTTGCACCACTTGCATTGTTTCTTCCCCAGCCCTTCCAGTACCTGCTGCAGCCAGCATGCACCTCACTTTTAAGAGGTGCAGACTGGCTTTAAATAGTGATAACCTCGCATGAACTTGGACCCCGTACCAAGGTATGCAGCCACTCAGCAGCGTGTTTGGTGCTGGACTGCATACTACTATCATTAAGCACAGGCAGCATGAAGTTTGTGTGCTGCGTACATCACAACGAACAGATGTGGATAAATAGTGCATCACGATCCCCACAACTGTTATCAGGCTTTATCCAGTCTGTCCCCCCACCCCCCTGGTCAAGTCTCCACTTGAGTGGTGTAATGAGCAGCAAAACTGATTATAAAATATAAGTGCATTGCTATGATCCAATGATGACAGAATGGACACACATCATAACCCATTAAATATAGTATCACATCAGTTAGGGATGCACAGCTTTAGCAGCAACTGCTTGCCTCTCTGCAACAAACTCCAACTTATCTAGAGCTGTTTCCAGTATCTTCATGATACAAGGTCTTGTTTACCCATCACACCAATCCTTGTCAACCTCCACTCCCCATCTTCTAACTAATTGGTTTCAAGATACTTGCCTCCAATTCCCTCCATGGCCTCCCTCCTATCCTATGACCCAGCTCACTCCCACTGTCCTCCTGAATTTGGACAACGGTGCATCTCTTTCCCTTTGCCCCACCATTAGTGCCAATGCCTTCTGTCATTATGACTCTGCAGTCTGGAATTCTCTTCCACCTTGCTGTATCTCTCCACCTTCAATGCCTTTTCAAATCATTCCTTTGCAACTATACCCTTGATTACTCCTCCTTCGCTTCTCTCTTTTTTCTGCTGCCTCTTTGGATGGTATATAGTTTTGCTATATTAAGAATGCCATGTTGGTGCAAGTTGTTGTCATAGACTATAATTTAGAGCAACCTACTGAATACAGATCTGTGTGATTGTAACAGCAACAAAAAATAAGGATCAGGTGTGAGACTCTTGGTACCATGGCCTCCTTTGTTGCTCCCAGTATTCATTGGTGATGAAGTGAGATGAGCAAAGTTTTTTGTCCTTGGAATTGCACTTGTCCTCCTGCCTGAGAAGTATCCAAAGTCACAACTGAAGTAGTCAAATGAGAGTGTCAGGCAAACCTGGCTCTTAAAATTAACACTGTCCTAATATGTCAATTAAAACACTTACTATTAATAATAGAGTATTAGAGTACACTTCGATATTGTGATTTATGCAATTTGTCCAACAGATGATTACTATCTAATATTTTCTCTTTCAGATCATTTGCCTGCAGGATTTTTTTGGGGACGATGATGTCTTTGTCGCATGTGGTCCAGAAAAGTATCGCTATGCCCAGGATGACTTTTTGCTGGACAGTAGTGGTGAGATTCTGTGGCTTATTCTGTATGTGATTCAGACTGAATCTCTCCACAAAGGAGGGCTAAAAAGACAAGGAGATTTTCCATTTGGCTGCATCTGAGGAGTAATTAATTGTCTTTTTAAAAGTAATGAAATTGGTTGTTTTATTTGAAGTTCTGCTAACCTATGTGAATTGTTTTATACAAAATTGTTACTTGTCTTCTAACCAGATTGCCTTTATTAACACAAATACCTTCAAAGTCTTTCTGTTATAATGCATTCAAATGAATCTCTTGACATCTCTCAGATAGGCTCAATTTATATTTAGATAGGAAATGTACATAGCATTTATCTGAAATTGTTTGAAGTCTAAGCAGGCCCCATGATGAATACCTTGTCTGTGCTGGGTTAGCTGATCTTTGAGTTGGCAGCAGAGGTGCTGCCTCTATGCTGCATGATAAAGAGGGGCAAGGCAGCCAGGGTTCTTTGCTTTGACCTTTATCCAGTGTCCCAGCTGGAAGTCTATTATTTGTTATTTTAGATAAGTATAGGCTTGGCTGTGATGCCTCAGGAATTGAATGTCCTTTTGGAAATATTATCATGGCTTATAAATGGATAGTGCCCACTTGTGTGAGGTACCAGGGGAATATTGGCACCCATGGATCTTTACCCAAGCAAGGAATCAACTTATTTCGCTGAGGTAAAAAGAGAAGAGAAGCTTGAATGGGAAAAGAAGCGTCCTTTCATTTAAACAATAAGAATAACTAGCCACTGGCATTTATAAAAACCTGTTCAACTGGGATCCAAATATTAATTAATGGATGGCTGTGATGGTCAGATTGAAATGGACTGCACATCAGATTTTCCAATGTGTTAGCTCATTTCAAACAAGTGGTTTAACAACAGTATTAAAATGACTTCAGTGAAAATCTAAGCCTGATTTTAACACATGGCAAGCAATAACTGAGACAGGAGGGAAACCCAAATTAAGTTGTCAAGAGTGAGCCTGGGCCATTTTACTCCTGGGCCACATTAGCATCCTGCTAGGCAGAAGCCTTCTTGAACCCATTGGGAATGGTGAGGAGGCCAGCAAGTGGGAGCAACATTTCGGGCAGCCGGAGGCCACTGTCGGGGACCTATGGGAATGGTCTCCGGCATAAGATAAGTGGGAAGCAGGGAGGTCTGGAGGTGGATACAGTCAGGAGAAGTGGAGAGAAGCCCTGGGCAGGGGATGCCTTTGAGGGACATTCCTGCCTCTCCTAACCCATCGATAGGATGTAGATAGGTTAGCAGAATGGACAGACAAATGGCAGATGGAATTGAATACCGAGAAGTGTGAAGTGATTTTGGCAGAAGGAATAGGGAGAGGCAATATATACATAACGGCACAGTTCTAAAGAGTGTGCAGGGAAGAGGTGCCTGGGGGGGTTCATGTACATAGATCTTTGAAGGAAGCAGGACACATTCATAGAATAGTTAGCAAAGCATATGGGATCTTGGGCTTCATAAATAGAGGTATTGAGCACGAAATCTTTATAAAGTTCTGGTTCGGGCCCCAAATAAATATTGTGTCCAGTTCTGGTCACCACACTTTAGGAAGGATGTGAGGATCCTTGAGAGGGTGCAGAGGAGAGTGCCACTTGAACCCGATGGGCCGAATGGCCTCCTTCCATGCCATTATGACTCTATATCCCTAGGGGAAAGCTTAAAATTCGAAAAATTCAACTTAGCTAGGCCTCTTCTGACCACAGTCAGACTTCACTGGTGATTCTGGTACCAGGCTCCACTGTAGTTAAATCGGTAGTTCAAATTGTGTCAGAGTCTGAATGATGTCATCGGACCCCAGTATTTAAATATTGATGAGGCACCTGTGGCAGGTGTTTTCGTCATGATCAGAATCGGTGGGGTTAAAATGGTGGCAGGTGAGAACAGGTCAGGAAACCAGCAAAATTGCTGGAAGGGCCAGGTTAAAAGTGGGACTGTATTGGCTACCTTTATAATCAATTCAAAGCTGCTGTGCTCTGAGGCTCTTTAAATCTGTTTTATTGTAACAGCCTTTGTTTTACATGATCTCTGCAAAAATCTGCAAATTTTAACGATCTGTTTGATAACTATTTCATTTGAAAATAAGTGTCTTGATTTTTGACATGCACTGGATATTACATGTAAACAAAAGTTTGACTACCGACTGCTCAGCTTAACAGGGCGTGAAATTGGGCTCATTAACGCCCAGGTGCTATGAGTGCCGTTAAAGCTCCAAAATGGTGGCCGTGGTGTACACGCACACTTGTTGGATGAATCACACCCGATGCCACATTGGTAAGGGCGTTAGTGTGTGCACAGTGAACGTCTGCCAGAAGTCTGCAGGAAGATCATGACGTCAAATAGCATTTAACACTGATTTGACTTCAGCAGCAGAAAGGGTGGCTCACCTGAACTATCTAAAGGGATTATTAACTACTCAGGGTTAGTTTGCTTGTTGATTTCTTCTGGCTGTTGCTACATTTCGATATTGGTTTCAGGTTGAAAACGTCTACAGGAAGTGCTGTGGCAGGTGCTAAAGGACTTTTTGCTTCTGCGCAAACCAGTTGCTTCCAGTTGATGGAAGAGGGAGGAGACAGAAAAGGGCTTTCAGCAGGAGAACATAACTGTCCACTGTGTTCAGAGAGCAATTCTCCCACCAGAACCTCAGCAAGGAACTGTGTTTGCAATATCTGCACTTCAGTAAGGACATCTTCACTGAAATCTGCTGCAGCCTCAAATGCAACATTTAAGTAGGGCCAAGACTGCATCACCAGTGGCTCTGAAGGTGACTGCAATGATGACATTTTGTGTGACTGGCTTCTTCCAAGTTGGAGCTGGTGATATTTGCAGCATTTCGTAGTTTGCTCTCCACTGCTGCATAAGGGAGGTCACTGAAGCACTTTATTCAGTGAGAGCTAACTACATTTCATTCTGTCTTACCAGATACAAGCAGGTGGAGTGAGCATGCAGCTTTGCTGGGAATTGCAGGCTTCCCCATGGTGCAGAGTGACAGTGACTGCACACACATATTGCTCTGTGGACATTGCATGTCAGTTCGGCCCTTTACTGGATCAGAAAGGATTCAGCTCTCTCAAAGTCTGAGTGTGTGACCATAAGCAGAGAATCATTCAGGTCAACGCCCGGTATCCTGGCAGCAGTCATGGTGCCCTCATTCTGTGGAAGTCTGTTGTGCCAGCTACATTTAAGTCGCCACAGCAAAGCAGAGGATTGCTACTGGCCGATAAGAGCTATCCATTGACCACACTGCTGATGACTCAAATGCACAACCCATACACAAGTGCACAGCATGCATAGAATGGAAGCTATGCTGCCACACAAAATGTGATAGAGCAGATCATTGGGGTGCTGAAACAACAGTTCTGCTTCCTGGGCTGCTACAGAGGAGCCCTTCCGTACTTGACAAAGTGGGTGTCAACATGCAGCAGAGCATTTCACCATCATGAGGGAACAGCCCTTGCCACCAGCTGTATGACGAGCAGCTGTGGAGCAGGAGCATGAGGAGGAGGAAAGGAAGGGAGGAGGAAACCTAGACAGCCTCTTTCTGCCTGGGCAGAACTCAGCCGAGTGCAATGCCAGTAATGGCAACCCCAATTGCCCAGTCACCAACAGTTCCACACTTTACCTTCCCTCTGTCACTGGCTATCACAGTGTCCACTTGGCCACAATGCAAAACTAAAAGCTGACACAAAAGAAGCAATCCAAACCAAATTTATAATTGAACTCGTGTCATATGGCGTAGAAAAGTCAACTAATCACTCTTGTGATTAGTGCCTGTCTTCCGTGTGCCTTTGTCTGTCCTAATGCTCCCCAGTACCTGGTGAATGGCTGCTGACATTCAGTGGAGGAAACTGCAGATGGCCTTTAGGATGACCTTGAACGGCACTGGGTCTTCAGGGCCTGGCTTCAGACTGCACCAGCTAGGGCAGCAGCAGTCTGAAGTGGCTGGCGAACAGACAATAGCAAGGGCACTGGCGGAGTGGCGCAGTGATGGGAGGACGAATGCTGTCATCCTGTGAGAGGACAGCAGGTTTGTGCTCCATGGAGCCACTGCCACTCCGCCAGTGCAGCACCTCAGCAATCCTTGTAATGTGTTGGAGGACTGATTGCTGGACTGATGTGATACCGTTTGCACACTGTCATTCACAGCCATGATGGCAGCAGTCTGACTTTGCATGACAGCAGTCTGAGCTTCCACTGCAACATTCAGATGTTTGGTGGCTTCTGCTTGTGCTGTAAAGGAAGCTGCAACTTCAGTCATCAGATGTTGCATCATGGTTGGATCCACAAGTGCGCGAGCAGAAATAAAAACAGAAAGTGCTGGAAATACTCAGTAGGTCAGGCAGCATCTGTGGAGAGAGAAACAGAGTTAACATTTCAGAAATCTGATGAAAGGTCACAGACCCGAAACATTAACTCTGTTTCTCTCTCCACTGCCAGATGCTGCCAGACCTGCTGAGTATTTGCAGTGTTTTCTGTTTTTATTTCAGATTTCCAGCATCTGCAGTAATTTATTTTGGTATTAGTGTACAAATGGGGTTGGCCACCACTTCCATGCTGGAAAGGATGGAGTCAAAGCTTTGCACATAGCCATGTGCCATGTTGGTGCTGGATTCTCCCATGCTCATTGACTTTGACCGCAGGCTTTCTGGCAGGCTTCCCAATGCACCAAACATTTCATTGTGCAAACCCATCAGCCTTCTTCTGTAGGCTGCCCCATTGACATCCTCACCGGAGTCTTCTGTAGCGGAATCCATGTGCAACCTCGCCCTCTGGCGACCTGGCACCTGAGCTGGTGGCTGTCAACATGAAAATTCATCATCTTCAACACTGTCCTCTTGGTCTTCCTCCATTGCCTGATCAGGTTGCACTTCTTGGGTATTTGAAAGGAGAAAGGCACAAGAATAAGGTTATTGTGAGGGGTAGAGGGGAAGGTAAGAGGTGAATACTTCTACTATCTGGAGCTTGTAAATCAGAGAGATTATGGGAAGAGGAGGAAGTGGGATGTGAGAAGGAGGCTTAGGTGTGAGGATAATGTCACCTTTGATGGTTTCAGCCAAGTTGCTGACTACGGCCTTAACAATGGGCATTCCAATAATGGCGAGCACTGCCTCCACCATGGGGTTCAGGACATGCAGGTGCACCTGTCTCCCTGCGAGCCTTAGCTCTGATGTCTCTGCTTGTGCAGCACCTTCTTCTGCAAGAGAGAAGGAAGTGTGTCACTCGGTCTGTCTTGAAGTCTGTTTGGCAGATGTTACTGTCATTGTTGAATAGTTAGCAGTGTGTGCATGATGTGAGATGTGGGTGTGAGGCTTGCAGAACTGCTAAGTGTGTGAGGGTAAAGTGAAGCATATGAATGTTAGAAATGAGGCCTGATTGATAGAGATTATTAGTAGATGCGTGATGGGGGTGTAGTGATATGAGCAGTAGATTAGTTTACTGGTACAGTTGGTGGGATATCCATTTAGAGATGCTTTCACTGACCTTGACCACTCTATGAGGTCATTGAACATCTTGTGGCACTGAATCCAGGTCGTTGGGGCTTGACTCCTGCCACTGACCGCCATGACTATCTGATCCCACTGCCTACAGTGTCTCTTGGCCCCCTGCAGATACAGGGCATCGCTCCTCCTTTCAGTCACCTCCACCAAGGCCTCCAATGCAGTGTAGGAAAACCACATGTTGTGCCATTATTCACTGATTCCCAGGTCAGATTGACTTCCTGCACAACTGCCAGCACCTGCTCTAGCCACAAGATACTTCCTCTTTAAGAGGTGTATGCTAGCTTTAACTGGTGCTGGCAAGGTACAATTTTGCCCCATTTGTTGCCAACATATTAAATTTGAGAGTTAAAAGGGTCACATTAGATGAATTATGTAGCTCGTACCCACGTTGAGATTCAAATACTCTGAAACCTTCTACTTAAATTGCTTGAATAGCTGTATAATAGCAAATTATAAAGAGCAAAAGGGCAGACACAGCCTGAAGAAAAATTCATCCAGATGTTAGATAAAGTAATAAAATGTAATAAGCTTTAATATTTTTTACCTTTGTTGATCCAATGTCACATATCGGATTTTCTCTGCATACTTATTAAATCCTGTGGTTATTATGATGATCCTTGTACTAAGGTGTCAGCTGTGGCTCAGTTGGTAGCAGTCTTGCTTCTGAGTCAGAAGGTTGTGGATTCCACTCTCACTTCAGAGACTTAAGCAATAAATTTAGGGTTACCAGCAGTGCAGTACTGAGGGAATGCTGCACTGCTGGAGTTGCTGTATTAATCTCTGAAACCAAGTGGGCTCCAGACATATTGACTCCCACCCTTCCTCTGGATTCAGTCTATATGAACGAGAGGGAGATGCAGATGCGAGGAAAACCTGTGTCTTCAAAACCTGCCCAGGCTATGTAACCAAAAGACAAATGGAGAGGACACTTCACCCTTGAAGTGCAGCAGATGATCTCCTCTGACCTCAAAAGTTATCACTCAACCAACATCACTGAAACAGATTATATAGTTATTTTCACCTTGATGTTTTTGAGACCTTGCTCTGTGCAAATTGGCTGCTGCATTTCCTACATTACAACAGAGACTGCATTTTGAAAGTACTTCATTAGCTATAAAATCACTTTGGGACATCCTGAGGTCCTGAAAGGCACCATATAATCAGAGTGGCAACATTTGAGTAAGTCGCTGTTATAATAAAGCGGTAATGTATTCTTTTTTATTTTAAAAGCAACTCACTAAATTTTTTGTCCAAAAATTGAGTTTTCCTGAGAATAAATTTGTGAGGTAATTTTGTTTAAACAGGTTTTTAACATGAGAGAAATGTGTACAGAAATGCCAGTGTTGCAGAATAGTTCCACCAGCATTTTCTGTTGTGATCCTACTGGGCTCACAGTTTAAATTCGCACCATGCTATTTCCTGGCCTGTGGCAAGGGCACAATTTTGTCTGCTTAATGCAGTTAAATGAGGGCATTCATGTTCAGCTCTCTATTTTCTGAGTTTTGGGTTTAGATCATACCCAGCATTAAGTTTTCCCATTCAAGGTAGATATTAAAAGGCAAGCTGGATTCCTGCAAGTGGGTTAGGAATTCTTAAAGGATCGCAACCATTTTTTTTGCTGATAGCAATTTTACATTAAATATCTTGTTTGTTTTCCCCTACCACTAGTCTTAATGCTTGAAAGTTGAACAAAGAGCTTGCATTGAAACTGCAATGAGACAAATGACAAAATAATTCATTTTAGTGATGTCGGTTGAGGCAAAAATGAATTCTCCTATTCTTCTTCAAGTCGTGGCATGGGATTGTTTATATCCATCATGAGTTTAGTCTCTTGTCCAATAATTGGCATTTCCAACAGTGCAGCACTCCCTCACTACTACTCAGCACTGAAGCATCAGCCAAGATTATGTGTTCAAGTCTCTGGGTAGGGCTGAATCCATAACCTTTGGACCCAAAGGCAAGTGCTACCATCGAGCCAAGACTATTACTGTGTAGATGCCATCGACATCTTCGTGTCCTTTTTTGAATCATTGTCACTGTTACGTTGTATGAAATATATTAGTCAATTTATGCACAAACAACAACTGAAATAAATGAGCAGTTAACCTCTTTATAATGGTGCTGATTGACTGGTGTTAGTTGGCCAGAATACCAAGAGAGCTCCCTGCTCTCCTCTGAATGATGCCGTGGGATATTTTATTCCCACCTGACAGCCGGAGCCTCATTTCATGCAAACAGTTGACAGATGTATTATTCAAAACTTCGCAGAAGAAGATCAGCAAAAACCCCAGAGAAATGGTTTAAGTGTCCATGTACACCATTTCTCTGGGGTTTTCACCAATCATCTGCCAAAGTTATGACAGCAGATTGAAGAACCCTGGTGGAAATTCTACCCCAGTGTTCTCAGGAAAAGTGGGGAAATATTGGCAAGAGATAGGATAAACAAATGACAAAAGAGGGCTAAAGTGTGCTGAGAGATTTTGCCATGTTTGACTATTAACATTATCTATTAGTAATATGTTCTGTGGAAGGCAATGGTAATTCAAACGAAATGTCATTCTGTTGCTTTTGATATCATTGAGTTACTGTTGAGTCTGTTGAGGATCACAACAATTTGCATTTAAACAGCATCTTTAACATAGTAAATCATCCCAAGCTGCTTCACAGGGAACAGCAAACAAAGGTCTGCAGTAAAAGGCAGCAATGGCTCAAAATATATCAATTTATGTGTGATAGAACTTACACTGAACTAAATTAAAGGCTCATTGTACCGCATTTAATTTGTTAAGAAAATAGTCCAGTTTTTCTTGAAACCAAATCTTTGTGTCACTAAAGGGTAGAAATCCTGATAAGTGTCTGTGGGGGTCCTGTGTGGAATGGAGGTACAGTTTGCTCTGGTAGAAATGCAGGGCAGTGTGTCTTTCTCAGGCTTCAAGGGGCTTGCATCACTAGGAATGTTAGACTTGCAAGGCATAAGTACCCGGTGGAAACAAAGTGCCAGCTTGGCAGTTTCCAAGGTAGCAGTTTATTTACATTTATTGTAATTTATTATTCAGTAATATTCCACAGGTGGATGTGGAAAGGATGTTTCCTCTTGTTGGTAAGTCCAGAACTAGGGGGCACTATTTTAAAATTAGGGGTTGCCATTTTAGGACAGAGATGAAGAGAATTTTGTTCTCAGAGAGTTGTGCGACTTTGGAACTCTCTGCCTCAGAAGGTGGTGGAGGCAGGGACATTGAATAATTCTAAGGTGGAGGTAGATAGATTCTTGTTAGGCAAGGGAATCAAAGTTCTTGTGAGTAGATGGGAGTGTGGAATTCGAGACACAAACAGATCAGCCATGATCTTATTGAATAGTGGAGCAGGCTCGAGGGACCGAATGGCCAACTTCTGCTCCTAATTCGTATGTTCGTAGCAACATCAAGTAGGGCAAAACTGCAAGCTCCAACTGACACAAACTCCAACTCACCCAGAACTCCAGCGCTCTTATCTGTACTTCATAAGTATCATTTCTATCCTGGTCAATCATTGGTTCTGTATCCTCCAGTATATTAATTTTCAAATCCTCAGGTGCAAATTCCCCCAAGGCTGTCATCCCACTGTACCTTCTCAACTTGCATATCTGATCTAATTCTCCTCCCAATCCCTGCTCAATGTCCAAATTCTCCTCCCATCATCATCCCACCCCACATAAACAGCAAGTGAGGCATTGTGGGATGCTTCACTATAAATATAAGTTGCTATAATTAAGAACCGTTACAGGCTCTGATCTGGTTGTAAGGTGTTTTCATACTGGAGCAGAACCTTATCACCTTAGAAAAATCCTTCCATCAGGGACGCATGCGGGTCTTGTCCCCAAAGGTCTGTGAGACCCACCCGCCTGCGCAATCTGGAAGGAAATCTGCTGCCCTCGCCTGGTCTGTCCTACATATGACTCCAGACCCACAGCAATGTGGTTGACTCTTAACTGCCCTCTGAAATGGCCGAGCAAGTCATGCAGTTGTCAAGGGCAATTCGGGATGGACAACAAATGCTGGCCTTGCCATCGACACCCACATCCCATGACAGAATAGAAAAGAAATTTCTGGACATGGCCAGTTAAGAGGCCACCTCCAAGAACCTCAACCAATTCAAGTCTACAGGCGGGTTCCTAAGCCTGCAGCTTTGGAAGGCCAACAGCCCCACCAGGAGAGGTGGGTGCTGCTCAGGCAGCAAGGAGAGTGCGAGGGTGCCTCAAAACGGAGGCGCCCTCAAAAGTGTCCATAAAATATAAAGCCTGATGAGGGCTGAAGTCGGCGGGCCCCTCGGAGCGGAACGAAAAACCCTCTGGAGGAATCACTTGGGCGGCAGAAGTGACCGTTCCAGCCCAGGGCCCCATGGCATGAAGCCTCACCTGGGATGCCGCCTCCAAGGAACTACCGGTTTTGGCACTCAGTGGAGGCCACTCCAATGCCAATCAGATCCTGACAGATTCCTCCCTCTCATTAGCTTCCTAATTGCTAATTATTGGCTACCCATTGTTGGGCGGGTAGCTACTTCCATTCCTCACTCGCCTCCAGCAAGATCGCCTGAAGGCGGAAACCCATTGGCCCGTTGACCCAACGCCTTAATCTGCAAGTTTGTTCCCTTGCCTTCAAACCCACTTCTGCGGGACAGGGAAGATTCTGCCCTGGCTGTTTGAAGTGTGTCTTGCACAGACAGCTGCAAGTCAAATGAAATGCTGTTAGAACTCTCTTACATCAGTTTTAGTGGGTCTTCCATGTGCCAGTCTTAGTGAATCCCATTCATTTTAGTTTTGGTTTGCAGCCGTATGTGTGAGAGCCGTGTTTCAAGTACCCAGTGGCACTAACACAATACAAAAGCACTTGTACAAGTTTCTACTGTACATAAGCCTGGGTAGTTTAACTTTGCAGGGATAGCATTACTATGAATGTACAGCAGATCTACAGTACCTTGTACAATTGAAAACAAAGGTAACAAAATACAGAGAGTTTATTCCATTGATAACTGAAGTTATTCTTTCTCTTAGATAGTTGTAGCTGAAAATTAGGCTCCCGTACACAGATATGAAACTGCACGTCCATGTTAAAGACACCACAGTTAAATAAATGTGGCAAATATGCAGCTACAGCATTATAAAGATGCTATGCATTTTTCAATCAATAAAAACATATTTAAAGATGTGAAAATCGACTTACTGATAAAGTCTGAAATTCAAAGGATAAAATAATAGGGCTGCTTTCTTTTCAGAGTGTCGTGTGATGAAATCGTCCTACTCACGTTCTGGTAGTACCTCACGACATTCCGGATCAAAAAGTCCTGGGCCATCTCGTCGAAGCAGGTCTCCTGCATCAGGTACAGCTTTTTAAAATGGCAGTACAATAAAAAAAAAAGTGAAGGACTACTTTTCACAAACCCCTGAGGAAACTGTGTATGTGAATGAGTTGGCAGAAAAATAACAGTGTGCACAAAAAAAGACTCCTCTATTCCCAGCGTATTATCTTTTCTGTAAGCTGTTTTCCGTGTGCCCGTTTCTGACCTTTATCCCTTACACTTCAATTGCTGTTTCCATCACATGAAAGGCTTTTGAATATTCTCAAAGTAAGTAATGTGAATAAGTGTATCGTGTCCCTGACTGATTAGCAGAAAAAGCACCAAATATTACAGATGGTTATTATGAATTGGAGACCTTGTTAAACATTTAATCCTTGGAATTTTAGAATTCGTAGCACATTAGGGTTTTCTTTGCCTCACATTTCTCAGATACACGCACAGTTTCCTTTCCCAGCAAACGAACCCCGGGGTTCATTTTAACTTTGGTCAATGGCATAAAATGGCCGATATTGAATTAACTGCCATTTATATCACCCTGCTAGACTTTTCTTTCAGTTACAAAGGAAAATCGAGTGGGTTATATAACAGGCGGCCAATTTGATATTGCAATCTTACACTACTGCCCAAAAATAAAATTACCCCCACTTTATTTATGTGAGCCAGTTGCAAACATATTATTTCATTCTGCACCAAAAAAAGGCACCTGCATGTTTAAACTTATCCATGTGGCAGAACAAAGGTTTAATGTAAAAACACACTCTGAATCTTTGAATAGAAACACAAAGCCTTATTTTCACATAGTTGGCTTGCAGCCATTGTTAAATAATTGTGCTTCAGATCTGTTTCTCCAAATTACTTGACTTTTTTTAAAAATTGTATACCGAGCCAGTAAATGCAATGGACTGTGCCCTGTGTGTGATTGTATATTTGTGATCACTGATATGTCTTCATATCCTTATATTAGTCTTTGTTGCTCAGATAAATGTTGTCTGCAATTGTACTAATTCCTCCTGGTCTTTAACCCTTGTGTTTTGGATTTGATATTCTGTTCTATTTATGATTGTGTGGTAACATCTCTCCTTAATGTTTTCTCCTTTTTGTGTGTTAACTGAATGAGTACAGTTAAAAGAGGAGGTTACTACACAGCTTATTCTCCAGTCAAATCCCCAGGTGAGCCCCTCTTTTCATACAATCCCATCTCACACTTGGTTATGATCCACCAAGCAGGTTTGTCTGAACAAAAATAATATTCACAAAGAGCCTGAATTTCCTCTTCTCAACAGCTAACTCATGGCTGAAAGGAGGAGGAGTACCTGTCCATGTAATGTTGATGTTGATGCTACGATCACCTAGACTTTACCAGCTCTATCCTATTGCTAGCATAATTACCAATGGCATAAATAATAGCAAATATGTTCTTCGTGTGTAAACCCCATTTACAACTTGAAAAATTCTGGGGGTGAAATTGCACTTGGACAGTAGCACAAAACAAACAATAACAAACCAGCAATAAAAACTGAAAGTGCTGGAAATACTCAGCAGGTCTGGCAGCATCTGTGGAGAGATGCTGCCAGACCTGCTGAGTATTTCCAGCACTTTCTGTTTTCATTTCAGATTTCCAGCATCCGCAGTAACAAATCAGCAGCTGTTTAAACCCCATTGAAGTCACTGCAGAAGAAAATAGGGCGCAGTGAAAATCAGGAGGCCTAGTGCTATCATCCATTTCACGCAACAGACAAAACCAATTCCATCCTTCTGCATCCTCCAAATACCAACCATTTAAACAGGATACTTAGTCCACGGAGTCCAATTTTTCTCCGTTGGACAGAAACGATACTTGCACCTGAAAGTTTGACAACTGAAACACCAAAGTACAAATCGAATAATAAATTTGCAGTGTGCCGTGCAAATAACGATATTGGTGCTATGGTGCTTTGATTATTATTGCAGAATTAGATCCTGCAATAGAAAGGGGAAAATGGACTCAGGTTTAGGATTAAACTGAGTATTAAAGGTGACTCAGAAGTGAGTCAAAAACTGAAATAAATTCAAAAGTCTGGAGCATACATGAGCAAGACTTTGATTTGATAGTCCAGATAGTCTTTCTTGTTTCTAAACCCCTTGTTTTCCTTTCTATTTCTCAGTTCTTGACACTGGAATGTGGAGTTTGGTAACAAGGCAGGAGTTTTGGGCCCCGCCAAAGTCGGGAATGGAGGCAGACGGGGCCTGAAAATATTGGTGCTGACTGGCGTGCTGGTTTCCCAGTGCCAGCCATTTTGTGGCAGGCAGGTTTGGGCCCTGCAAGGCTGCCCACGTCCATGAGGCCGGCAACTAATTAGATTCATTAAGAAACTCGTTAAGGGTACGTAATGGAGGCCAACTGGGATTTTCCTTCCTGACTGGGTGCAGGTAAAGCCAAAGGCCACTCTGTATAGGGATTCAGCACCCCCACAATGGTGATCTGCCTACTTTTTCTATTTTTTAATTGATTTTTTTTTAAGTAGCTGATAGGCATGTTCGTGTTGAAGCACCCTTTCAGTTACTTACCATTTATTGCAGCTGGCTGCTCCTCTGAAGCTGGAAGGCCTCTGATTGGCTCTCCAGCTTTGAGAGCCCACCTGCTATCCTTAATTGGACAGGGAACCTGTCTCCATGCCAATTAAGGGGGCGCCCTGGTAAAATCCCAAAGAGTGACTGTTTCCCCCCAGGATCGGGCTCAGGATCGGGAAACAGTCCCAGCTTTCCTGTCCCCAAAGCAAAAATCTGGCCCCAAAACTGTGCTGCCCTGCTTTGTGACCAGAAATAATGATGTAAAATCTGACAGACAATGCCACTTCATCATTCCCATGTAATTTGAATGCAGCTGCCTTTATATGAGTGGACATATTCAAAAGCCATTGTTACTTACAGCAGAAAATTCAAGAGAGGACAGCTATCAGCGATTTCCTGCCCCAGGTCTGTCCAAAGTTGCATGGAATCTGAGCAGAACATCTTGGCTACAGTGCTGATAACTGCAGCTCTTCAATAATCAGTGTCACTCTTGACAGTATTACCTTTTACTTAAGTCTCATTTTAATGCCGCTAATTTAAGAAAGAGACTTAACTTGACATGGGTGATCAGGACTGTGTTGCATTAACTAGACCTTTATGTGAGAAAATATTTATTTACAAATATTTTGATCCATGAAATATTCAGTAGGAAGTACAGGATTCCTCAGTGATCCACACTGACATGTTTATTTAAACTGTACAGTATTACAAAATTAAACAATTAGCAGTATCGAATGGCATGAAATTCGGCTCTGTAGTGCCTGGTTGCTGTTTTGCCTCTAAAATGGCATCAAAAGCACTCATGCATACTTCTGGTGCTAGGTGCACCGGACGCCAAATTGTTGAAGGCATTCGTGCACCTGCAGGGAGTGTCAATCAGAAGTATGCAGAACAGGCAGATCTTGACGTCAATCAGGTAATGCTGATTGGATGCAAACGCTGCCATTTTGGAGCTCAATGCTCCAGTTAATGCCTTCTCAAACTTGCACAGCTGTACACACGTTCAGTAGCAAGAAGGACTCCCCCATCACTGCTATTTTATTACACTATATTACGAGTGCCCAATCCGAGTATTAACATGGCTTGTCCATGTGGAATATACCTCCAGAAAAACCACAGTCGAGCAAAGTCAGCTGTATAACCGAAATCCTTCAATGTTGCCAAGCATGGAGGAACACCACACCAGTCGGAAAATGCAACCAAGTTCAGGTTTATGTCTTGAACCATCAGCATTATGCATCTTCCAAAAATAATGAGTTATGACAAACATAATGAACAATTACAATACCAGACCGATGTGGTAAAACCCCACTCAAGCACCAGGAGCTCTGGTGTCACCATTGGCACCAGCCAGAAAACATCCATACAACACCACATTCTGAAGTAATTGTAGCCATCGATTCTTGATGGTCTAGTCTCTCAAATCCTCACTTATCATTAAAGACTTGAAGGAGCTCGGGTGTCAGTGAAATAGTTAGGCTTGAAGTCTATTGTGCGAATGCCTTATATTTATGGATTCCCGGAAACTTCATGAATCTGTTTTTACTGTTCAGCCATTTCCCCCAGGCCCCCATCACAAACCAAAGAACTTAATATTGGCTCCTTTGGTAAGGGCCAGAATTTCAGCGGTCAGATGTTTGTACTTATCACACTTCTCCTTCCATGCCCTCAAGTGACATATAATTATCCTCGAACGGTATTATAATGTCTACTGCAGCTATATTTACAGCTTTCTTGAAAATAATATCTGGTTTCCAAAGTGATCCATCTGGTGACCTAAGTCTTGGCTCCATGTAGAAAGTCCAACTATATTTGCCTGCATGTTTTTGAAGCAGTTCAAGAATTTTATTCTGACACATTCTTTACATACCGACAGCTACCGGAAATGTGAGCCAAGGTCTTGTTAGGACCTCACACCTTCTGCAAGTTTTGATTGCTTAGAGCCGTCCACGTAAAAGTGTGGTTCTTGTTGGGTAAAAATTGCATCTAAGTAACATGCTATTAATGAACTGTGACTGCTCAATATTATAACATGCTTTGGTCCATGCATTAGATACCGGATCGTTCTTGAAGTAACTTGAAGAGTCCCGGCTTTGAATGTCTGCCCATTTGGCAAACTCCCAATCTTGCCATTCTGCATACCTGTTATCCAGTTTCAGTCTTACAGGTTCAGGAATGGAGGCCCACTGCATGTTAACCGATTCATTCAATACCCGCTAGCCAGCTGCCTGGGTTTCGCCATCCTTGAGTCACAGGAACTCCTTGACCTCTTTCAGGTTTTCAGGTTCCTGTACCTTGCAATGGAGTCAGTGTTACGTTCCCCTTGGTATTTGAGTGATGCTCAGATGACCTCATCATTGGAATCGTCAAGGGACTCTAGTTTCCAAATTATCACTGATAGAATATGAATTTCTAACCTGGGGGGGCCAAAATCTCCATTTCGGTTGCTGGCATATAATAACCCATCAGTAGTTTAAATAGGAAGCTGCAAAATCTCTTCAGCTGTTTTCCTGATTAATTCGTCCAATTGAACAAGTGTATTCTGGGATGCTTCTGTACGAATTAGATGGTAATACATTCTCTGAATGAAACGAGTTTTCAGGAGCACAATTCTCTTTGATGGCTTGAGTCCTGCCGCTCTCAGACTCAAGATCCATGAACCAAGCTTGGCCGCCCGTTTGTCCTCAGTGATTCCTGCCCATAGATCTATTTCAGGCTCCCTGGTATTTCTCATTTTCCCCAGGTGGGGGTGGGGGGGCTGCTGGTGGCAGGGTGTAATGCATGGGGCCACCTTTCAAATGCCAATTTTCTAGTTGGTTATAAAAGGAAGGTCTTCCCCTTACTAGTAAAGTGAAAGCCAACAGTTGTCTTGGTATTAATCTCCAATCCTTTGTCACAGAATGACTGCACAATCTTAACATTCCTAGTCATTCTGGTATGAGAGTCACTGAGAAGTGCAATGTCATCTGTGAAAGCCAGCGATGAGCAGTTAACCTATCTTGTAGGCACAACTTCACTCCCATTTTGGCCTTCTCCAACGAGCAAATCAATGGGTCCATAGCAATATTAACAGTATTGGAGAAAGTGGATCACCTTGTTTAACACCACTCCTGATAGGGATTGGTTCCATTTGAGTTCCATGACCCATAACCACTGTGAAAGTATTACTGTACAGGTCTTCAACCAGGCAAATGAAGTTACTGGGTAGGCCCATCCTGTCAAGGGTTTTGGTCAACATTTTTTGTTCAACAGAATCAAAATGCTTTGGCTAAGTCCACAAAGACAATAGCCAAATCTTTTTCATTCCTCTTAGCCCCCTTTATAATGTTCTGCAAGACGGAAATGTTTTCATTACATCCGGGCGTAGAGGCTATGAAGCCTTTCTGGCGGTTCTTAAGAGTTACTGTCTCACCAAACCTCTTCGTCATGATCTTATTGAAAAGTTGCAGCAACATTGGTCCTATTGGAATTGGTCGCCAGTTATCAATACTTATGAAGAAATTGGTGTTTTCTGATTTTGATATTAAAACAGTGCGACTTTTATAGAGTCATAGAATCCTACAGCATAGAAACAGGCCCTTCGGACCACCGCGTCCATGCCGACCATAATACCTATCTATACTAATCCCACCTGCCTGCATTAATTCCATATCCCTCTATGCCTTGCTCATTCAAGTACCTGTCCAGATGCCTCTTAAATGTCGCTACTGTTCTTGCCTCCATCACCTCCTCAGGCAGCTCATTCCAGATACCCACTATTCTTTGTGTGAAAAATTTACCCCTTTGATCCCCTTTAAACCTCCTCCTTCTCACCTTAAATCTATGCCCTCCAGTTTTAGTCACCCCTACCATGGGAAACAGACTCTGGCTATCTACTCTATCTATGCCTCTCATAATTTTATATACCTCTATCATGTCCCCTCTCAGCCTCCTTCGCTCCAGGGAAAACAAACCCAGCCTATCCAATCTCTCTTTATAACTCAAGCCCTCCGAGCAAGGCAACATCCTTGTGAATCTTTTCTGAACCCTCTCTAGCTTAATCACATCTTTCCTGTAGTGCGCCGACCAGAACTGCACACAGTACTCCAAATGCGGCCCAACCAACGTTATGTACAACTGTAACATGACGTCCCAACTCTTGTACTGAATGCCTCGGCCAATGAAGGCAAGCATGCCATACGCCTTCTTCACCACCCTGTCTACTTGTGTTACCACTTTCAGGGAACTATGTACTTGCACCCCAAGGTCTCTCTGCTCAAGGACACTCCCCAGGGCCCTCCCATTCACTGTATATGTCCTGCCCTGGTGTAACTTCCCAAAATGCATCACTTCGCACTTGTCTGCTTTAAACTCCATTTGCCAATCCCTTGCCCACTTTCCCAGTTTATCTATATCCTGTTGTAACCTTAGACAACCTTCTTCACTGTCCACTATACCACCAATTTTGGTGTCATCTGCAAACTTACTAATCATGCCCCCTACATTCGCATCCAAGTCATTAATATCTATGACAAACAACAGAGGGCCCAGCACCAATCCCTGCGGCACACCACTCGTCACCGGCCTCCAATCTGAAAACAACCCTCCACTACCACCCTCTGCCTCCTATCACCAAGCCAATTTTGTATCCAATTTGCTAGCTCACCCTGGATCCCATGTGTTCGAACCTTCTGGACCAGCCTACCATGTGGGACCTTGTCAAAGGCCTTGCTAAAGTCCATGTAGACAACGTCCATCGCCCTGCCCTCGTCAATCCTCTTGGTCACCTCCTCGAAAAACTCAATCAAATTCGTGAGACATGATTTCCCTCGCACAAAGCCATGCTGACTATCCCTAATCAGACCATGCCTTTCCAAATGCATATAAATCCTGTCTCTCAGAATTCCTTCCAATAACTTTCCCACCACTGATGTATGGCTCACTGGCCTGTAGTTCCCTGGCTTATCCCTGCTGCCCTTCTTAAATAAAGGCACAACATTAGCTATCCTCCAGTCTGCCGGTACCTCATGGCTAACAATGATACAAAAATCTCTGCCAGGGCCCCAGCAATCTCCTCCCTTGCTTCCCATAGCATCCTAGGATACACCTGCTCAGGCCCTGGGGAATTGTCCACCTTAATGCACTTCAAAACCTTCAACACCTCCTCCTTTGTAATGTTGATATGCGACAGGATATCGGTGTTCCCTCCCTTGAACTCACTAGCTTCCATGACCTTCTCCACGGTAAATACAGACGGGAAGTATTACTTTAAGACCTCGCCCATTTCCTGTGGCTCCACACATAGATTACCACACTGATCCTTAAGGGGACCTACTCTCTCCCTAGCTACCCTTTTACTCTTAATATACTTATAGAATCTTTTAGGATTCTCCTTTATCTTATCTGCCAGGGAAATCTCATGGCCCCTTTTCGCCCTCCTAATTTTCTTCCTAAGTGTACTCCTACATCCCTTATACTCCTCGAGGAACTCGCTTGACCCCAGCTGCCTATACCTGACATATGCCTCCTTCTTTGTCCTGAGCAGACCCTCAATATCCCTCGTCAACTAAGGTTCCCTAAACTTGCCAGCCTTGCCCTTCCATCTAACAGGAACATGCCGGCCCTGATCTCTTCCGATCTCACTTTTAAAAGCCTCCCTCTTGCCAAATGTCCCTTTACCGCGTAAACAGCCTCTCCCATTCAACATTTGAGAGTTCCTGTCTGATGCCATCGAATTTACCTTCCCCCAATTTAGGACTTCAACCTGAGGACCAGTCCTATCCTTTTCCATAACTATCTTGAAGCGAATAGAGTTATGGCCACTGGTCCCGAAGAGCTCCCCCACTGACACATCAACCACCTGCCCAGCCTCATTTCCTAAGAGGAGGTCAAGTGTAGCCCCTTTTCTCGTTGGGCCATCCACATACTGCTTCAGAAAACTATCCTGGACACACTTAACAAATTCTTCCCCATCTGATCCCTTCGTACTAAGGCAGTCCCATTCAATATTAGGGAAGTTAAAATCACCTGCTATTACAACCCTATAATTCCTACACCTATCTGTGATTTCCCTACATATATGCTCCTCCAATTCCCTCTGACTATTGGGGGGCCTATAGTATAATCCCATCAAAGTGATCACTCCTTTCTTATTTCTAAGTTCTACCCATATGGCCTCACTGGGCGTTCCCCACAGGATATCCTCTCTAAGTACTGCCGTGATGTCCTCCCTAATCAATAGTGCAACTCCCCCTCCTCTCTTACCTCCACCTCTGTCACGCCGGAAGGATGAGTACCCCAGAACATTGAGCTGCCAGTCCTGCCCATCCCTCAACCATGTTTCCGTAATAGCTATAATATCACAATCCCATGTACCGATCCATGCTCTGAGTTTGTCTGCCTTACCTGTAAGGCTTCTTGCATTAAAGTAAATGCAATTTAGCCTACCAGACCTTCCATGCTCCTTGTCCTGCCCCTGCCTGGCCTGCCTACTGGACTTGCTTGCTTTAACCTCTACATTTGCCTCAATTATCTCATTGGAGAGACTGCTCCTCTGGGTCCCACCCCCCTGCAAGACTAGTTTAAACCCTCCCGAGTAGTACTAGCAAACCTCCCCGCAAGGATATTGGTCCCCTTCCAGTTCAGATGCAACCCGTCGTTCTTGTACAGGTCAGCTCTGCACCAGAAGCGATCCCAATGATCCAAGTAGCTGAAGCCCTCCCGCCTACACTAGCTCTTCAGCCACGCATTCATTTGGCTTATCCTCCTATTCCTACCCTCACTTGCACGTGGCACAGGGAGTAATCCTGAGATTACAACCCTCGAGGTCCTCTTTTTAACCTTCTGCCTAACTCCCTATATTCACTTTGCAGGACCTCATCTCTCTTCCTGCCTATGTTGTTAGAACCAATATGGACCACGACCTCTTGCTGCTTGCCCTCCCCTTTCAGAATGTCCTGCAGCCGCTCTGAGATATCCTTGACCCTAGCACCAGGGAGGCAACATACCATCTTGGAGTCTCATTTGCGGCCACAGAAATGCCTATCTGCACCCCTTACAATAGAATCCCCTATCACTATAGCTTTTCCATCCCTTTTTCTCCCCTGCTGTGCAGCAGTGCCCTCCCTCCGTGGTGCCACGAACTTGGCTGTTGCTGCTTTCCCCTGGGAGGTCATCCCCCCCCCCCAGTGTCCAGAGCGATATATCTGTTTGCGAGGGGGATGGACACAGGGGACTCCTGCAATACCTGCCTGCGCCTACTACTCCGCCTGGTGGTCACCCATCTCTTTTCTGCCTGTGCAGCCATTACCTGCGGTGTGACCACCTCACTAAACGTGCTATCCACGATGTCCTCAGCATCGCAGATGCTCCACAGTGAATCCACCTGCAGCTCCAGCTCCATGATCTCTGGAATGGTGCCTGATTCCAACCACAGAGAGAAGAGATGGGGAAGCAAGGTCTCATCCTCTTCATTTAAATTGAAGATGTCTTCAACTTTCATACCGTCTGGTCCAACCGAACTCCTCAGGTCTATCCCATTTAGTGTCATCTCAATTTCCTTCCTTGTAATTGCCTTCATCAAAGTGGTGTATTCCATACATTCTGTGTACTTAGCAAATTTGGAAATATTCGATTTATTATTGGGTCTGTTCAACTTAGTCCTAAAACAGCTCTCTAGCTCCTCTTTGCTAAGACGACAGACCCTGGTGGAGGGTGTCCCCATAATCAGTCTTGCCAATCTTTTCCTGTCAGTTTTGTATAGTATCTGAGTTGTCTTGTAAGTGGCCTTCTTAGCTGCCCATCTTCTTTTAGCCCTGGAGTTGGCCATCCCACCAAGGCAATGCTTCTCATCACTACCCGCCCTCTTTGATGTCTTATGAGGTTTGACCTTTTCAATCACCATCTCAGTAATATTCTCTATTAATCAAATAGTAAGGGCCCTGGTGTCTGGATTATCCTGTTCTTGGAGTAATTCCTCTGTTGAATTAATTGGTTGTATAAATCTCTATGTTTTGGAATATTAGCCGGTGGTCTGACTATTCTAGTTGAGATCCTAACCTGATTTTGGTTTCCATTGGAATACACCTCCTCCTCTTGGTCAGGGAGATCTACCGTGGGACAGCCCTCTGCCAGTACATTTGATGTAGTGGCTCATGTTTGAATAGCTTTCAATATCCTGACACATTATGTGCATCTGGTACGCAGGGATTTAATTTGGTGCTTCTTGGCCAACTGCACCCTCAACAGGCCAACTGTTTGATGCACCATATTGCAGCGATTACAGAATAACCCGGCTGTAGGGCAGTGGATAATAATATCTGCCAGTTTGTTCCTGTCATATACTGGTTTAATAACCACCTCTTCACAATAGGTGTTCCCATCAATTGTTTCAGAACCCACAGGAACATTGACCATGGTAGATTCAATTTCCAAACCTAGGGTGGTCGCTAGGTTCCTATTATAAAAGTCTGTTTTTGGATGACCGTCGGTACCCTTTTTCCCTTAGGATGTTCGGATTCCTCCACCATGTCCACACGATTGTTATCACCGATTGGCCCTTTCATCCTATGGTGTCTGGCTACCGGGACCGGGTGCCAATGGGGCAGGTCGTAAGCTGTTAAACATCTCAAATCCTCCTCACTGGTCTGGATGGAGGAGGACGTTCTCACTAGCCCTTCAGTCATCGATCTAGCACACATGTAACATAAACATTTTTCGCAGCGTACCGCTATATGTGACACCGCTATGGGAACATTATTTTTCGGGGACCCATCCCATCCGGAAAGGCATAATTTACGAGGAATAGTCATAACTTTTTCTGAAAATAAAAGAGCCCTGGACTTCTCGAGCAGTTGATCTCTGCAGATCACCAGCTGTCTCATGTTACTTTCGGTCATTTCGCCAACAATAAATCATTCTTATCAGCGGGGCCACGTGGAGGCACGACTCAACTGTGGGCCGCAAGAACACGAAAGTCGCCACAGTAGGTAACCACCAGACGGACTCAGAATCATAGTTACTCTCTTTCAGGTTAGTGGCTGATTGATTTCTACTGGTTCTTGTTGTGATTGTAGAAGTGTTTGGTGGTTTCCAGAGCTGTTCAAAGTTGCTGAAGTCTACAGGGAGTGGTGTGGCACATGCTGAAGGATCTTGTCCTGACTTCTAGGATTTTGCTCTGACCACTTGTTCCCAGACATGGCTACAGTAGTTTGCATCCCCTTTGGACTACAGAATCAGAGAGAGAGAGAGAATGAGTAGATGCCATGCAGAGTATGCCAAGCTGCTGGACGATGGAGAAGGAGGAGGTGGAGAAGGGCTCTCAGCAGGGAACAATTCTCTTACCTGAGTCTAAGTGAAGAAATGTGTCAAGCCTCTCTGTTTCACTAAGGACGTCATTACTGAAATCTTCCACCTGCTGCAGCCACAACAGCAGTGTCCGAACAGGTCGAAGGCAGCGTTGCCAGTGGCTGTGAAACTGACCATGGCCATGAACTGTTATGTATCTGGCTCCTTTCAGGCTGGAGCAGGTGATATTTGCAACAGCTTACTGTCCACTATTGCATTAGGGAGACCAGTATTCCAAGAGAACTCAGTTCTCCATTAACCAACCGACCCACATCTTCCCTTCCCTCTGTAACTGACCATCGTGCATCCTCTTGGCCACAATGCTAAAATAAAAGCCACCAGAAAACAAACATTCCAAACCAAGTTTATGAATCAAACCATGGCACATTATATACAAAAGTCAACTATTCACTATTCTGCATTCTCTTCGTGCCTGTCTTTGTGTGCCTTGGCCTGTCCTAGTGCTCTCACGTAATGCTACCTCAAGTGGCTGCAGCATGGCTGGTGGAAGGCTGCTGACTTTCAGTGGAGGAGGCTGCAGTTGGCTTTGCAGGACAACCTCCAGCAACCTTGGCCCTAGAAGGCCCGCTTCAGACTGCACCACCTCGGCTTGGGTGGCAGCAGTCTGGGCAGGCTGACTACCAGCGCACTGGTGAAGTTGTGGTGGTGGGAGGATCATCCTGAGAGAGGACAGCAGGTTCATGCTGAATAGTACTACTGCAACTCCCTGGGGCAGTGCCTCAGCAATCCTAGAAATCTGTTGGAGGACAGATTTCTGTTCTTCTATGACACCCTCCAAACCTCTTTGAATACTGGTATCTGTAGCCATGATGACAGCAGTCTGAGGCTTCGTGGTCGCAAGCAGAGTTTGCATGAGAACAGTTTGAGCTTCCAATGCAGGACCCAGATGTTGGGTAGCTTCTGCTTGTAGTGCAATGGAAGCTGAGACATCAGCTATCAGTTCTTGCATCATGGATGGATTCACAAGTGTTCCCCTGGAGTTGATCACCATTTCCACACTGGAGAGGATGGGCTCTTTGACATTGACTGCAGGCTTTCTGGCAGCCGTTTTTATTATTTGTTCATGGGAGTGGGCATCGCTGGCAAGGCCAGCATTTATTGCCCATCGCTAATAGCCCTTGAGAAGGTGGTGATGAGCTGTCTTCTTGAACTGCTGCAGTCTACAGGGTGTAGGTACACCCACAGTGCTGTTAGGGACAGAGTTCCAGGATTTTGACCCATCAACAGTGAAGGAATGGCGATATATTTCCAAGTCAGGATGGTGTGTGATTTGGAGGGGAACTTTCAAGTGGTAATGTTCTTACATAATAGAGGTCGCAGGTTTGGAAGCTGGTGTTGAAGAAATCATAGAACCTTGGTGACCTGCTGCAGTGCAACTTGTAGATGGAACACACTGCTGCCAAAGTGAACTGGTGGTGGAAGGAGTGAATGTTTAAGGTGGTGGATGGGGTGCCAGTCAATCCTGTCCATGCACCAAGCAGTTCAGTGTGCACACCCATTAGCCTTCTTCTATAGGCCGCCCCACCAAGGTCATCATCTAAGTTCTCTGTGGCAGAACTGGTGTGAGACTTTGCCCTTGTCCCCTGCCTTGGCTGCAGCTCACTCATGCCCAGTGCTTCATCGTGTGCAGATTCCTCTAAAGTATATTCAGTGTCAGTATCTGAGACGGTGACTGTTTTGTTTCTTCATCATCACTGTCTTCCTGCTCTTCCACCTCTATCTTATTCACCACTGCCTGACCAGGTTACAGCTCTTGGGTGTTCGAAAGGAAAGAGGGCATGGGTAGGGTTGTGGTGAGGGGTGGAAAGCAAGAGGTAAATGCTTGGACCATCTGTAGCTTGTCAATTAGAAGAGATTATGGGATGTGTGGTAAGTGGGATTTGAGAAGGAGAATTAAGTATGAGCATACCATCATTTTCAATGGTTTCAGCCCAACTGCTGGACACAACCTCAGTCATTGCTGCCTCAATGACAATGACTATCGTCTCCTCCATGGGGAGAAGGGCAGGACTGGATATTAAATATTCTTGAATAGAAGGTGTTCAGGAAAGATAGGAAAGGAAGGAGAGAAGGAGGGGTAGCTGTATTGATTAAGAAGAATATTACAGTGCTGGAGAGAGAGAGGCTGTCCTAGAGGGTTCAAGGATAGAATCTATGTGGTTAGAGCTAAGAAACAATATAGAAGTACCATGACATTGCTGGCAGTATTCTATAGGACACCAACTAGTGGGAAGGATATAGAGGAACAAATTTGCAAGGACATTACAAAGAGGTGCAAGAATTATAGAGTTGTTACAATGGAGGACTTTAATTGTCCTAATATAGACTGGGATAGTATTAATGTAAAAATCAGAGGTGGGGGGGGTGGGGGTGTAAGGGTTTCTAGAGTGTGTTCAGGAGAATTTTCTACATTGGTATGTTTCCAGTCCAATGAGGAAGAAGGCATTGCTGGATCTGGTTCTGGAGAATGAGGTGGGTCAAGTGAATCAAATGACAGTAGGGGAACATTTAGGGAACAGTGACCATAGCATCATAAGGTTTAGGTTAGCTAAGGAAAAAGACAAGGAGCAATCCAGAGTAAAGATAATTAGTTGGGGGACGACCAACTTCAATGGAGTGAGAACGAATCCGCCCCAGGTAAATTGAAAGGCAAAACTGTAACAGAACAATGGGCTGTTTTTAAAGAGGAGATGGTTCAGGTACAGTCAAGGTACATTCCCACAAGGGAAAGGTGTCCAAACAGATCCAGAGCTCCCTGGATGATGAAAGAGATACTCTAATTGGCAGGATGTGACTAGTGGTGTCCCGCAAGGATCTGTGTTGGGGCCTCAATTATTCACCAAATTTATGAACAACTTAGGTGATGGGACAGAAGCCACATATCCAAGTTTGCTGATGACACAAAGATAGGCGGCATTATAAGCAGTGTAGATTAGAAACATAGAAAATAGGAGCAGTAGCAGGCCATTCAGCCCTTCGAGCCTGCTCCGCCATTCATTATGATCATGGCTTATCATCCAACTCAGTAACTTGTTCCCGCTTTCGCCCCATATCCTTTGACCCCTTTAAACCCAAGAGCTATATCTAACTCCTTCTTGAAAACATACAATGTTTTGGCCTCAACTGCTTTCTATGGTAGCGAATTCCACAGGCTCACCACTCTCTGGGTGAAGAAATTTCTCCTCATCTCAGCCCTGAAAAATTTACCCCGTATCCTTAGACTATGACCCCTGGTTCTGGACTCCCCCACCATCGGGAACATCCTTCCTGCATCTACCCTGTCAAGTCCTGTTTTATAGGTTTCTATGAGCTCCCCCTCACTCTTCTGAACTCCAGCGAATATAATCCTAACCGACTCAATCTCTCCTCATATGTCAGTCCCGCCATCCCAGGAATCAGTCTGGTAAATCTTCGCTGCACTCCCTCAACAGCAAGCACATCCTTCCTCAGATAAGGAGACAAAAACTGCACACAATATTCACAATATTCCAGGTATGGCCTCACCAAGGCCCTGTATAATTGCAGCAAGACATCCCTGCTCCTGTACTCAAATCCTCTCGCTATGAAGACCAACATACCATTTGCCTTTTTTACTGCCTGTTGCACCTGCATGCTTACCTTCAGCGACTGGTATACAAAAACACCCAGGTCTCGTTGCATATTCCCCTCTCTCAGTTTATAGTGGTTCAGATAATAATCTGCCTTCCTATTTTTGCGACCAATGTGGATAACCTCACATTTATCCACATTATACTGCATCTGCCATGCATTTGCCCACTCGCTCAACTTGTCCAAATCACCCTGAAGCCTCTCTGCATCCTCCTCACAACTCACCCTCCCACCCAGTTTTGTGTCATCTACAAATTTGGAGATATTAAATTTAGTTCCCTCATCTAAATCATTAATATATATTGTGAATAGCTGGGGTCCTAGCACCGATCACTGCGGTACCCCACTAGTCACTGCCTGTCAATCAGAAAAAGACCCATTTATCCCTACTCTTTGTTTCCTGTCTGCCAACCAATTTTCTATCCATCGCAATACACTACCCCCAATCCCATGCACTTTAATTTTACATGCTAATCTCTTCTGTGGGACTTTGTCGAAAATCATCTGAATAAACCACATGTGGCTCCCCCTCATCAACTCTACTAGTTACATCCTCGAAGAATTCTAGTAGATTTGTCAGGCATGATTTCCCTTTCGTAAATCCATGTAGACTCTGTCCGATTCTACCACTGGTCTCCAAGTGCTCTGCTATAAAATCTTTGATAATGGACTCTAGAATTTTCCCCACTACTGACGTAAGGCTGACTGGTCTATAATTCCCTGCCTTCTCTCTATGTCCCTTTTTAAATGGTGGGGTTACATTAGCTGCCCTCCAATCTGTGGGAACTGTTCCAGAGTCTATAGAATCTTGGAAGATAACCACCAATGCATCCACTATTTCTAGGGCCACTTCCTTAAGTTTTTTGGGATGCAGACCGTCAGGCCCTGGGGCTTTATCGGCCTTCAATCCCATCAATTTCCCCAACACCATTTCTCTACTCTTACTGATTTCCTTCAGTTCCTCTCTCTCACTAAGCTCTGTGTTCCCTAACATTTCTGGTATGATATTTGTGTCCTACTTTGTGAAGTAAGCATTTAGTTGGTCAGCCATTTCTTTGTTCCCCATAATAAATTCCCCTGTTTCTGACTGTAAGGGACCTACATTTGTCTTCACTAATCTTTTTCTCTTCACATACTGACAGAAACTTTTACAGTCAGTTTTTATGTTCCCCACAAGCTTGCTCTCGTACTCTATTTTCCCCTTCTTAATCAATCCCTTGGTCCTCCTTTGCTGAATTCTAAGCTGCTGCCAATCCTCAGGTCTGTTGTTTTTCCTGGAAAATTTATATGCCTCTTCCTTGGATCTAATGCTATCTCTAATTTAGCTTGTAAGCTATGGTTTGGCTACCTTTCCCATTTTACTTTTGCGCCAGACAGGAATAAACAATTGTTGCAGTTCATCCATGTGCTCTTTGAATGTTTGCCATTGCCTTTCCACCATCATCCCTTTAAGTAACGTTTACCAATCCATCATAACCAACTCGCACCTCATAACTTCATAGTTTCCTTTACTAAGATTCAGGACCCTTGTCTCAGAATCAACAACATCGCTCTCCATTTTGATGAAGAGTTCTGTCATATTATGGTTGCTCATCCCCAAGGGGTCTCGCACAACTAGATTGTCAATTATTCCTCTCTCATTACACAATACCCTGTCTAGGATGGCCTGTTCTCTAGTTGGTTCCTCAACGTATTGATCCAGAAAACCATCCCGTATGCATTCCAAGAATTCCTCCTCTACGGCATATTGACTAATTTGATTTGCCCAATCTATATGCAGATTAAGGTCACCCATAATTTCAGATGTTCCTTTATCACATGCATCTCTAATTTCCTGTTTAATGCCATTCCCAGAATCACCACTACAGTTTGTGGGTCTATATACAACCCCCACTAATGTTTTTTGCCCCTTAGTGTTTCTCAGCTCTATCCATACAGATTCCACATCGTCAGAGCTAATATATTTCCTCACTATTGCGTTACTTTCCTCTTTAACCAGCAATGCAACTCCACCGCCTTTTGCTTTTTTTCTGTCCTTCTTAAATACTGAATACCCCTGCATGTTCATTTCCCATCCCTGGTCACCTTGCAGCCATGTCTCTGTAATCCTGACTATATCATACCCGTTTACATCCATTTGCGCGATTAATTCATCCACTTTATTGCGAATGCTCCATGTGTTAAGGCACAAAGCCTTAAGGCTTGTCTTTGTAACATTACTTGGCCCCTTCCCACTATTTTTCACTGTGGCCCAGTTTGATTCTGGCCCTTGATTTCTCTGCCGATCACTTTTCTTATTCCCCTTACTGTCTTTTGTTCTTGTCTTTGATCCCCCTTCCTCTGACTCCTTGCAAAGGTTCCCATCCCCCTGCCATTTTAGTTTGAAGCATAAAATTACAAAGAAATATTAATAGAATAAGTGAATGGGAAAAACTGTGCCAATGGATTTCAGTGTTGGCAAATGTGAGGTCATCCATTTTGGATTCTCAAAGGATAGAACAGAGGACTTTCTAAATGGTGAAAAGCTAGAAGGTCCAAAGAGACCTGGGGGTCCAGCTACATAGATCATTAAAATGTCACGAACAGGCACAGAAAACAATCAAGAAGACTAATGGAATGTGTCCTTTATATCTAGACAACTAGAGTACAAGGGAGTAGAAGTCATGCTTCAGCTGTACAAAGTCCTGGTTAGATCAACCCTGAGGCACTGTGAGCAGTTGTGGGCATCACACCTTAGGAAGAATAGATTGGCTTTGGAGGGAGTGCAGTGTAGATTTACCAGAATGATACCTGGATTCCAAGGGTTAAATTAGGAGGGGAGATTACACAAACTAGGGTTGTATTTTCTAGAAGTTAGAAGGTTAAAGGGTGATTTGATTGAAGTTTTCAAGATATTAAGGGGAACAGCTACGGCAAGCAGAGAGAAACAATTTCTGCTGGAGTTTAGGACTGAGGGACATAGTCTGAGTTAGAAGCAGACCTATCAGGAGTGAAATTAGGAAACACTTCTACACACAAAGGGTGGTAGAAGTTTGGAACTCTCTGCTAAAAATGGCAGTTGATGTTAATTCAAATTTGAGATTGATAGATTTTTGGTAACCAAAGGTACTAAGGGCTATATGGGGCAAGGCAGGGATGTGGAGTTAGGTTGCAGATCAGCCATCATCTCATTGAATGGCAGAGCAGGCTAGAGGGGCTGAATGGCCTACTCCTGTTCCTATGCTAATGGATATTTTATCTTCCTTCATGGCACATTTGCTGTGGAAGAGTTTGAAGAGCAAAGCCTAACAAATGACGTGGACATCAAGCTGCACATAACATGGTTTTATTAAAGGGAAATTGTGTTTGACAAATTTATTAGAGTTCTTTGAGGATGTAACAAGCAGGCTGGATAAAGGGGAACCAGTAGATGTCGTGCATTTGGATTTCCAAAAGGCATTCAATAAGGTGCCACATAAAAGGTTACTAGACAAGAGCTCATGGTGTTGGAGGTAATATGGTTAGAGGATTGGCTAACCAACAGAAAACAGAGTCAGGTTAAATGGGTCATTTTCAGGTTGATAAACTGAAACTAATGGAGTGCCACAGGGATCAGTGCTGGGGCCTCAACTATTTACAATCTATATTAATGATTTGGATGAAGGGACCAAGTGTATTGTAGCCAAATTTGCTGACGATACAAAGATAGGAGGAAAGCAAGTTGTAAAGCAAGTTGTGAGAATATAAATAGGTTAAGTGAGTGGGCAAAAATTTGGCCAATGGAGTATAATGTGGGAAAATGTGAGGTTGTCGACTTTGGCGGGAAGAATAGAAAAGCAGAATACTATTTAAGTGGCAAGGGACTGCAGAATGCTGCAGTACAGAGGGATTTGAATCACAGTGAGTTAGCATGCGGGTACAGCAAGTAATTAGAAAGGCAAATGGAATGTTGGTGTTTATTGGTGGAGTATAAGAAGTAGGGAAGTCTTGCTACAGCAGTTCAGGGCATTGGTGAGATGACACATATAGTGCTGCATACAGGTTTGATCTCCTTACTTAAGGAGGGATATACTTGGATTGGAGGCAGTACAGAGCAGATATAGGCACTGACATGTTGCCCCACGGACATTTGACAAAATTATTGACTCAGCAATTAATCAGTATATAAAGTGTACAGCCAATCTAATGCCATCAACACACAGTCCAATTTAAAACACATTTCCCCCTATAAATAATGTAACTAAGCATACAAACATCAATGGAGAGCAGCACATCTGTATTAGCTAGCTAGCAAGCAAAACAGTACGCAATGCCAATGCAAATTACATTTGTTGACAGAATAGAGCTAGCTACACCATGTCACAGGGTGGTAGATAGACCTTATCAGATTACCTCTATGGATTCACACTGTGACGTGAGGAAAAACTTCTTCACGCAGAGTGGTTAAGGTCTGGAATGCACTGGCTGAGAGTGTGGTGGAGGCAGGTTCAATTAAAGCATTTAAAAGGGAATTAGACTGTTATATGAAAAGGAGGAATGTTCAGGGTTATGACATGATGGACCAGAATGGCCTCCTTCTGTGCTGTAACTATACTGTGATTCTGTGTCAGGAGTGCAAATTCATCCAATAAACCATAAAAGTCAAGGAGAGGATTGTTATTGTGGTTGTTGAGGTGAGGCAGTAGAAAAATCAGCAATAGGAAGACGGACCATTTCTCACACTGCTGTTGTCGCAAGACAATTTAACCCATGTTCAATGTTTGTGCAACTTCTCCAGCTGCTTGTAATATGTGTCTGAAGACAGGGAAGCCAACAAAAGGGCAGTGATCTCCAAATTAGGAGAATTTTATAGAATGGAGCAGATAATACTTCAGATGAGTCTTGTAAAATGGAAAAGCGGAGTGGGGTAAGAAGGGACAGAAAGATTAATGGTAGGTAGCCAAAACTAGTTTATTCATCTTCACATGATATTAAATTAGGTCCTGGATTCTAAAATACAGAAACAATAGAATCTCTCATGGACAAAATGTCATTTGCTCACCAAAGCTAGTGACAAAATTAAATAAACACCATTAGAAATAAAGAGTGTCCTTCAGTTCCACCAATAAAACAATTCTCTTAAATTCACTTATGTCTATCTCAGTCTATCACTGTCGATAACGATTCAACTCTGACAAAATAATTATTAACAAAAAGCTTTTCTGCAAAACATTGAGCGGTTGTTACTGCATGTATTATTCAATTACAAAATATTTAGTCATTATCTGTAAGATTGTACTCCAGACTAACCAATTTATGTCCAAGCCAAATCACTTAACCTGTTAGCATAGGTGGACTTATAACATAATGTAATTAAATGAAACAGACAACTTTCAAATGGCATTGGCCACTCAGGTTATCTACCCTCAAACTGGATATTAAATGATAAACATTACAATTACTGATCTTTGACATAGTTGTAAAACTTGTCCTTTAATCCAATTCACAGAAAAAAAAACAGTTAATGACTGTTGCTAACGTGGTAATTGAAACATAATTTTTACTATGACTTCCTCAACAGTTTTTAAAATTGCAAATGCAGCATGGATTTTGTTAAAGAATCATAGGTAGTTCATCATAGATTAAGGTTTACTAAAGCTAACCATTACATTGTATTTACTGACTATTGTATATAGGTCAGCAACATCCTGTGTTCACCAATATCACTCAGCCCCAATACACTGTATTCTTGTATTCATGATGAGCTTACAGTGCCAACTTCTGGAGATTCCTTGGATTTTCTTGCCTGTTTTCCCCTTTATGCAAGTTCTAGAACAATGAGATTCCAAATGTGTATCAGCGGAATTGTGACATTTACATTGAAATAAAACTGCAGTAACTTTCAACATATCACTGAGCTTGTGTCCCAAATGAAAGTAATGCCAGAGTATTGAAATCAAGACATTTCCGAAGTGATTTTTGCCAGTTTAAAATAAGTTTATGTAATGCAAGCCTTTAAACTTGTGTTTTAAAATAATCTAGCTGCTAAGTTATTTTAAAACACATGGTTGAAGGCTTGGAGCAGTGGTGTCCAATCTTTTTGAATGGCCACATTACAATTTTTTGTCTTATGTAGGGGGCCGGTGAGACAATTTCGTAAAGATAAAATCATTGAAAATGTATCTTACTATTAATCAAAACAACAACAAATGTGCATTTTTGTGAAGAATCTTTACATGAGAAGACTAATTTATTGACTTACTTTCTTGTCACTATGTTGGACACTGTTTTAGTGAGATACCTGGTATTTATTTGCTTGCACAAGTAGTCAATGTCTGCCCGCAGACTTGTGTAGTGATGCAGAGTATTCTGGATAGATGTCCATCTGTTAGGAGTGATCTTGATTGTTCTCTCTCCCTCCTCTCTCTTTCTCTGTCTGTCTGTCTCCATCTCCCTATCTCCCTCCCCCTACTTCTCTGTGTTATGCCCCCCCCCCACCGTGTTGCTTCCTCCCCATACCGTCCCCTATCTTTGTGTCATCCCCCCCTCTCTGTGTTCCCCCATGTCATCCCCAAACTGTGCCATTTCTCCCCCCCATGTCGTCCCCACTCTCTCTGTCTCTCTCTCTCTGTCCCACCACCTCTCTCTCCCTCCCCCCACCTCTCTCTCTCTCTGTCCCCACCACTGCTCTCTCTCTTTCTGTCCCCCACCTCCCCCTCGCTGTGGCCTCCTGCTCTCTCTGTACCCCTCTCCCACCCCACACTCTCTCTGTCTCCTCCTCTCGCTTTCTCTCTGACTGTTGCTGAGAGCGCTAGTTTGAAGAAGCCAATGGGAAGTTTCTCATCCCTGACATTACCAGTCATAGACCCCAAAATTGTTTACCACAGGCACTGGTGTCTGTGTACGGACATGTTGCCGACTACCGATATAGAGAAGGTTCACTAGGTTGATTCCGGGAATTAAGGAATTGTCTTATGAGGAAAGGTTGAGCAGTTTGGGCCTATACTCATTGGAGATGTGATCTTACTGAAACATAGAAGATTTTGTGGGAGTGTGACAGATTAGATGCTGAGAGGATGTTTTCCCACATGTGGGAATCTAGAACTAGGGGGCATGGTTTCAAAATAAGTAGTCTCCCATTTAAGACAGATTTCTTCTCTCAGAGGGTCATTAATCTTTGGAATTCTGTACCCCAGAGAGCAGTGGAGGCTGGGTCATTGAATTTATTCCAAGGCTGAATTAGATTTTTGATCTATAAAGGCATCAAGGGTTATGGGATCAGGCAGGAAAGTGGAGTTAAGGCCACAAGCAGATCAGTCATGATCTTATTGAATGGCGGAGCAGGCTTAAGGGGCCAAATGGCCTACTCCTGCTCTTATTTATTACGTTCTTATCTTCTTATGTCCAGCGTATATTTTGTTTTATTATTTTGCAGTGGACCAGGGAAGAGGCGGAGGGGTATTACATAAATGTTTTGATAGAAAAAATAAATTTTAAACACAGAATGGGCGGCATAGTGGCGCAGTGGTTAGCACCGCAGCCTCACAGCTCCAGCTACCCGGGTTCAATTCTGGGTACTGCCTGTGTGGAGTTTGCAAGTTCTCCCTGTGTCTGCGTGGGTTTCCTCCGGGTGCTCCGGTTTCCTCCCACATGCCAAAGACTTGCAGGTTGATAGGTAAATTGGCCATTATAAATTGCCCCTAGTAGAGGTAGGTGGTAGGGTAATATAGGGACAGGTGGGGATGTGGTAGGAATATGGAATTAGTGTAGGATTAGTATAAATGGGTAGTTGATGGTCGGCACAGACTCGGTGGGCCGAAGGACCTGTTTCAGTGCTGTATCTCTAAACTAAACTAAACTAAACAGTTTCTGCCTCAACTGTTTTGTACTGTCAGTGTTTAATACCAAAAATTATGAATATATAATTCAAAAATCTTCTTTTGGAACACAGTGAAAGTGTTGTCTCACAGAAATTACTAACTAGAGATGTGACGGCGGCAACATTGTTTAGGAGAAAACACCTTACATCGTGGAAGGAGCCATGATGAACTAAACAATGAAATGGAAGAATTGTGATCTTAAAAAATCAATTGTTAAACAAAACCACAAGAACACAGACACTTTTACCACAGTCCCTTATTAGAGGGTATCAAGGATAAGACATTAACATGGAATAGTAATTGTCCAAAGGGAAAGAAGATTTTTGCATATGGAACTGCATTTATTTCTAAGAGTGAGATAAGTTCAAATTTAGATTCTGAAACTACATGAGGGATTTGCACTTCAAATGAGTGAAACCTGACAGCTCTGCTAGTTCTTGGAGCCTTTTTATTTGTTATTTTCCAAAGTTCTAGGAATTAACTTTTGATGAATGGAGTTTGGGATAGTCATATTTATGATGATGAGAGCAATACAAGCACAATTCAAATGTTTCTTTTGATTCTGAATACATTGGGTTTTTATATTTGAAACTTTGGCGATGTTGAACTGAACCAACTGAGAAGAACAAAAGTTCAGATTTAATTCTACTTCCGTCAATTTGAACTGAAGGCAAAATCTACTTAGAGTCAGAGCCGTAAATTTTCAAGAAACCCTTGCTCAAAAGCTGTACAACCAAGGTGTTGATTTACGCCAAAAACATAAACATGATTAAAAATCTGTCATGGGACTTGCAGGACAGACAAGTAATATTAATGTGGCATTCTCTCCCTCTATCTGTTCTTTTACTGTCTTCACAGCCGGCTTAGCTGTGGAATTTGCGGGTATCTTCTGTCACCGAAGACCATCTAAATTGATGGTCAAAGAATCATGTGCAGCCTGCTTTTAATCTTCAGTGTGCACTTCCAGTGAGCGAAGCTTTCTGTCAAAATTACTCTTATAGTACAGAGGGATGACCACCATGACCTCTTGTCTCCTTTGAAAGCTGAAAAATGCATCAGACCAGTTTGAATGGGATAAAATGAAGATATAGTTACAGGTTAAGGAATAGACATGGAAAGGTACTGAGAATACAATCCTTAAAAGCAATAAAAATAGGCAGGTTAAAATACCCTTTCTTTGTACATACTGGGGGGGAATTTTAACTCCCACATGACGGGCAGGGGATGGTCTGTTCGGGGGTGGTGGGGGGGGTGGGGTTTAAATTGTCAATTTCATGAATACTAAGCCCAACCCATCATAACAGCAAATGTTCCGTTTTAACCACGCCAGTTTTTGAGGTGTTTGAGAAACCTGCAATGGAGAGGCTAGTCTGTCATGATGATATTTAAATAAGACTCCTTGCCAGAGATGTTGCCAGTGATTTCAACTTAATGAGCTGAATTTTATTAACGCACTGCACATCGTAGCGGCGTGCTTTGAACTCTGTGGTCTTCACGTGCGGAAGCGCCGCCGCTGAGACCCCGCGATACTTCGCGCAGGGGATCATTTAAATGGAGGGGGCGGAGCGGCCGCCCCCAATGATGTAGCGGGGGCGGCTGCTGCATCCCCAGCAACGGCATCTGGCGCCACTGTGTAGGCGCTGGTGCCATTTTTAAAGAGCTGTAAGCCCTGAGGCGAAATTTAATATTTAAAGTTACATTGTGCAGCATTATGTATAAAAAATGCAATAAATACTGGAGGCCCTTCCCCCCCCCCGCTCCCCCCTCACCAATGTTTGTTTCTGGAGCATTATCATCAAAAGGAACTTTATTCCCAACCCACACTTTCACCCCCGCAACCTCTTAACATGTACCCTTCCCCCCCTTCCCACCATCCCCACAACCAATAAGATGTGTTATTCCCGCTCCCCCACCCACCCTGATGCTTTCAGTCCTCCCCCCTCCCCACCAGTGTCTCGCCTCGGAACTCTAAACGGAGTTCCGAAGGTGCGCGAGTTGTGACCGGCACCTGTAATATCGGCGTGGGACCGCCGCTGGCACCAGGTAGGTTCATCTGCATGTTTATTTATCTTAATTTTAATATTTAAATAAGGGCCCCGCCGCTTCACGGCAGGACCGAGGCCTCGCCTCCACCGATAAAATGCAGCGGGGCCTTCTCGGGATTGGAGATGGTGGCGGGCCACTCCCACAAGCATTTTACAGGCCCCTCCCGCCACGATCCCCGATGTCGAGGGGCTAGTAAAATTCAGACCAATGTCTCCTGGAAAGCAGAATGGGAACCAGGGGACACAATTTCAAAATAAGGGAGAAGCCACTTAGGACAGAGATGAGGAGAAATTTCTTTACTCAGAGGGTTGTGAATCTTTGGAATTCTCTACCCCAGAGGGCTGTGAAAGCTCAGTCATTGAGTAGATTTCTAAATACCAATGACATAAAGGGATATGGGGATAGCATGGGAAAAAGTCATTGAAGTAGATGATCAGCCATGTTCGTATTGAATGGCAGAGCTGACTTGATGGGCTGAATGGCCTACTTCTGCTCCTATGCTGCTAGGGTACTACCCTGAGGAACTCCTGCAGTGATGTCCTGGGGCTAAGATGATTGACCTCCAACAAGCACAACCATCTTCCTGGACAGGTCAGGAGGCAACCTTCAGTACTCACCAGTGAGGGTCTCTAGAATAATCATTGGCTCCATCCAATTGTACGAGGCATTGCGTGACTAGGCCAGGAGTTCTTAAAAGGACAGCTAGAGACTGTTCTGAAAGGGGCCAAGAAATCTTCAGATTACAGATGGAGCCTTGTTTAACATCTCATCTGAAGGATCACATCTCTGACCAATGTTCCCTCTTTTGTCTTAGAGTGTGCGGATGAGTTAAGTGCACAGTCCCTTTAAATTCTTCTGCGAGGCCGCGCACATGTACTAATTTAAAGGGGGCAAATTATGCACAGCCTGCGTGGGGACGTTTGGGTTTCTGTGCGGCCGTGCAACATTCCCTCAGAATAACACTGAAGTGCTCCTCCTGGGTGTACAAATAAACTCCAGCCCATTCAAGCTCCACCCACCGCCCCGAATTGTTTCTCTCTTTTCCCCCCCCTCCACTCCCCCAAAGACACGACCTGCCAGCTAAACCAGCCAAACTCTTTCCTCCCACAGGGCACCAGTTGTATCCAAATGAGGACTGAACCCAAAATTGGGCCTTGTGTTGGCATGATGGGCATGTGGAGCAGTTGCTCTGCTAACTCCGCGCCTGTCACAGGCAGAAGTAAAAATTATCGGCCCATACTGTATCCTAGTTCATTTTCAGAACAAACAAAGTGCCTTTGGTCCTGCAGACAATTTTTCCCGAAGCTTCCATTTTTAAATTGGGGAAGGAAAGACAGCTTCTAGCTATCTCAGAACTATATGTGAGAAATTGCCCCATTTCATCACATAATGCTCTCAATTCCTCATTTGCTGAGTTCTTCATTTTGGTTACGCTGTTAAGCTGGTATGCTTAATGTACGTTCAGCACTTCAGCACTGAAAGAGAATAAAGCTGGAGGATGAATCACTACAAGCCAGCTGAAAAGCAGTATTTTTAGATGAATGATGAGCAGTACATCCCTGGGGCCATCAAATGATGAGGAACAGAAGATCTTTGCCTTAAAATTGCAGTGGGTTGGAGGAATTCCTGGTTTTAGTAGCTGGATATTGAATAATATTAAATTAATTATGTTACATATGCATGGGAGGAATCCACCTCTCACCTGTAGGTATTGCAGTATTTTTTGGCTAGCCACTTCTGTGTGAATGTTGCAATTGATTTATCACACGATTTATCACACAACAATGTGCTGGTCCACTCCTGCATTGATTATCAAAGAGTCTATGAATGTCACAGCGAGCAGATTTATTACCAGCAATTCCAATCTTTTACCTTTTCAGAACCATTAAGCCTATTTAAGTTTATTTATGACTATGGCTGTTTACCTATTATTGCTATTCCTCATTATGATGTTAGAGCTTATTTATTCATATATTCCAGAAATGCCGCCACTACCAAGCAATTAGAATGTAACATAGCAAGGCAAGGTAGTTTTTAAAATGGGTAAAATGTTCTTGTAGATTTGTAGTAAACTGAAGGCCAGAATTGTATGCCCCCGGGAGTGGGTGCTATACCTGTCGATGACCCGCCCCTACTGCTATTTTACCTGCACTGAAATTTGGGAAAGATTTCCACCACACGACACCAATCAGGAGTTAAAATCTACCCTTTAACCATTTCCATACAGTTTACTTCTTAGCTCAAAATAGACCTGGTTAAGAAGACCCATGTGAAAGTATATTTGTCACTGGACAGAGGGTTAAAATAGCTTACCTGGAACTTTTTCCCCTTAAAACTTCAGGGTATCATTTCTGCATGCTGTACTTTTGGAGGAAGATTGGCTGAAATCCCAGAGATGCTGCAGGAATGACCATTTCTGTAGATTCTCTGGGGCTTCTGCCAATCTTCTGCCAAAATAACAGCAGATTGTCAGAAGAACCCCTGTGGAAATCTCAGTTTATTTTTATGAGATTTGCATTGATCTTCTTAAGACTCCAAAATCTTTACTATCCCTTTAACTGCTCATTTCAAGAAGCAGATGGTTTGGAAGCTTTTCATTAATTATTATTAAATGTTTTAAACTTGAAAATATCATAGCTCCAGCCATATTAACAGTGATGTCAACTTTTTGGATTCTTCGAAAATATGAGCATAAATTGAGGAACAGCACATGTTAAAAACTTCTCCTTTTGGGACATCATGTGGCAAAACACATTGATCCAGATTTTGTGGTCAGTAACAAACGAATGGCACTCACCGTTCACTATGCGGACAGCTGCCCACAAGAGTTTTTGCGGGCTTTTGAGCAGAGACTTGCTTTCTTCAGTTGTCTTATCCAGTGCGGCGTCATCTGCAGGGGAACTGTGGCATGTGTGAGAGGGCAAGCAACAGTGTGGCTCAACAAATCAGATTGAGGAATCCCCAGTGAAACATGCAGGGGGAATTTTAACACCCCAAAAACAGCTGGATTTGCATTGGGTGAGATGGAAAAAAATTTTAAATCTCAAACCCACCCACTAGTGGGTTTAACAGATGTGGGAAGGGGTTGCGGGAAACCAACTTGCTCCCAGGAGGCAGGTTTGTCATATAAATATTATAATGAGGCTGCGTGCCTGAGATATAACCTGTCTTTCAGATTTAACACTGGCTGGCTGGGTTTCCCTGACCTCGAGGAGAAAAGCTGCATGGAAGAGGTACTTCTCTCCATCCCATCAAGCTTACCTGCTTCCCTGCCCACAATCCATCCATCCCCGTGATCACTCCTCCACCCCCAGATCACCAGCTCACCCCCTTTGTGATCACCGCCAGCCACCACTCACCCCTGCCTCCACTGCGATGACATCCCCACGATCACCAACCCAATCACCACCCCCCCACCCACCCCTGCAATCACCAACCTTCCAGGTGATCAGGTCCTCTCCTATATCACACAGCTTCCAGCGATGAGCCCATCCCATGATCAGACCCTCTGCTGCAATGAGAATCCCTCCCGCGATCAAAACCCTCCTGCTATCAGACCTCCTCCCCAATCAGACCCCCATGAACAGAACCCCTCCCGTGATCAGAACCATTCCTGCGAACAGCCGCGCCCCCCCCCCCCACGATCTGACTCCTCTCACAACCAGATCCCCTCCTGCGATCAGTCCCTCCACGAGCAGTCCTCCTCCCACAATGAGACCCCCCTCCCACAATCATGCCCACTTCCACAGTCAGACACCCCACAAAGTCTGACCCCTTCCCGGGATCAAACCCCTCGCTCTGCAGTCAGATTGTCCCCATGATCTCCATTCCCCACAGGATCAGATGCACACCCACAATCAGACCACCCAGTGATCACTGGCCCCACACCATCACCCCAGGATTGGAATTTCCTTTGATCAGACCACCCCCCCCCATCCACCCCATCCTACCCCCAACCTCCAAGCTGATCAGAATCCCCCTTGATCACCGACTCCCTGTGCAATCAGACACCCTGCAATCATTGACCCCACCCAAAATCTGACCTCCGCTATGATAACAGGCTCCCCTTGTGATCACTGACACCCCTCTGATCAGACCCTCCCTGTGATCACTGACTGCCCCTGATTGGTCTTCCCCTGAAATCAGACCACCCCATGTCCCTTCCACGATCAGACCCCCTCCCCTCTCGGTTTCCAGGTTTCCCAACACCCCACCCCCACCCCCCCACACTGCCACTTACAAAACCTGCTCCAGTCACGATCAGGACCACAGAGTCTAAAGCAGGTGGTATAAATCAAATTTAAATAATCTACAGCAAACACAATAATGAGAGGGAAAGAAAGATGGGATTAAAAGAGAGAGAGATAAAAGTGACAGGCAGGAAAAGTACAAATAATAATTTTTTTTAAATCTTCAGCACGAATTAAAATATGAAGGAATGAGACTTCTGTTACAACCGAGAATGAAGGAGTGTACTGTCTTTCTCTAGTTCCACTTCTCCATGGGTCCAACATATATTTAAATGTTTTACCCAGTTACCGATAGGGCCAGTTATATACTTTATCTATTCTAGTTTCAGAATAAAAATCCACCATCCAGGTTTCTTTATAAACAACAAAGTTATTAATTTATTATAAAACAAGACTCATTCAATAAAGATGCAAAGCTGATTAAGACACAGGATGAAATATGAAAGTATAAATATATTCCCTTCTAAATAACTGAACACACACGCACATGCACACCGGTTAAAGAAAAAAATAAAGAAGCTTTCTCTGCAGAGATCAACTTTACAAAAAAAGCAAAAAAGTACTTTGGCCAAATACTCATTAATTCTTGACGAAAAAGGATAAGATATGGATTGTTCCAGATGGATCTTTGGTGTGGCATCCAGTTTCACTAGACACATGCGGTGGTCACTGGGATCTTTTCAGAAAGCAGTTCATTCAGGGGATGTTGAAAGAAAGCCTTGCAGAAACTTCTCAGGAGAAATGCTGCATCAGTTTCTCCAGTTCTCGCACTGGATTCTCAGGGTTTTTCACAGAGGTAGAACAGGGTGAGCTGGTAGTCTCTCTCTCTTAGCAGACTTATACCCCAACTGAACTCCAAACAAACAGTTCAAAAATGAAACCAACTCTTGACCACCATAAATCTAGATATGTCACCTCTCTGTAAACAACTCTGATAGTCAGCAAGGCTCCTACTGTTTACTTAGCTTAAGACATGTGACTTCCAGTAAGTGTTTTTAAACAAAGTCTCAAGTGTCCTTCCTGTGATTGTTTTTTTTTAAAAAAATAAGTCCGGCATCTCCTCAGCTATTTCCACAGTCTTTCGAACACAAGCCCTCAAAAAATATTAATAATGGAAGCACCTTCATAACGCTTCATTCTTGCAAGATTACATTAACTGGGCCGAAAAGGTTGTTTGGCAGTAATTCTGACTTATCACAGTGTTAAAAATCTGCTTAGTCTTGAATGCACCAGCCCTAACCTTTACTGTGTTCAGTGGATAACTAGTGGGTAAGTACTGCAACTTCACGCCCTTGCACTGATTTCCATGCTGAGCCTATCAGTGAGGTGCTGTCATTGTGAGCGCTGTTAGCTTCATCGTTATTCTCAATGTGCCCAGACCATAAAAACTCTAGGATGTTGTGGAGTAGTAGGACATTGATTGATACCTGTCATTCCTCCAAGGCAAAGATGTATTTTCCTCTGTTCATTAGTGTTAGCAAAAAAAATCTTTATACTCATTGTGACGAAGCTGGAAATCCATTGTATCTCAAATTATAACATTTTAATTGCTTTCTGTTGACTGCTTTCTGAAAAGGATTTATTTCCTTTTTGTACAGGTGTACAGTGCATGTTTTGATCAAATACAATCATGTCTGAGAACATTGCACATAAATGCCAACAGAAATTCTCTTCTAGCAGTGAAAGATTTTGATTTGCTCAATTGCTTTTGAACTATACATAACTAAATGTGGATCTTTTGAAGGCAATGGCTATTTTATTTTGTACATTATAAATGAGCAGATGTCAGACAATGTGAACTTACAAACTCGATTGTCTTAATAGCTGGACCATCAAAACATAGATTCCACACAAATGGGAGGAAGTTATACTTGGACAGAGCTTTGGTCAGACCCCATCAGGATTACTGTGTACTCCACACCACACCTCAGGGGGGATATATTGGTCTTTGAAGGGAATGAGGGAATGTAGTGCAGATTCACCAGAATGATACTGTGATTTAAATAGTTAAACCATCGCTCTACCAGCGTGGGGCCTCTGACCTTGACTCTGAACTCCTTCCTATTATCTCCTATCAATTTCCTATTGCCCATTTGCTATCAGATTTTTATGTATCCTAATTTTTATGTAACCAGGCCTAGGTAACTTGAGCTTTCCCTGAGTTCATTTACAGTGCGTTTTAGCTGCTGTTCAGGATCCGAGCCCATCACTCTATTTCTACTTTTGCTCTTTTTTTCTTTCACTTTTCTCTTTACCCCTCCTAGACCCCTCTCTTCTATTGCCATACCTTCTTTCAACTCGCCTCTCAGGTACACTGCCCTCCCAATTCCCTATCCCAACCCTACAGTACTCCTCAACCTTCCTGCTCTCTTGCCACCTTCCAAGCCTTGACTTCTTCTTAGATAAACCTACAGCTTCCCTCTGTGCCTCTCTTGACATCCTCCAAAGGGCTCATCAAAACACTTGGCGCTACCTCATTATGAGTAACAACCCCAATTGCACTATCCCAATTTCTCATAGACCTTTCCACTCAGTGTGCCAGCTGAGGGCTAATCTTGTCAATCTCCTCTCTATCCAACTCACCCCTCTCACTGCTGACCCTGTGAACTCTGCTCTCTCCAGCTCTCTATGCATCTCTCTCCAGAATATCCATTTGCTTGTGAACAAGGCCTTTGCCATTCATGGACTGATTGCATCAACATCATGGCCTTCAGGCATACCTGCCTAAGGGGTGATGACACTTTTCTCCTTAATGAAGCCTCCCAACCTGACTATATCTTTCACCACTAGTCCTGTCAAAGTGTCATTGTGGTGATATAGTGCTGATCACCAAATCTCACCTTGGCCTGCCCCCCGCCCCACGCTACTCCTCTGGCACTTTCTCTGCCTTTGAGCATCTCAACTTGTTCTGCCCCTCTCACCTCTCTTTTCAATATCATAATTTCTACCACCCTCCCAAGTACGATAAAAATTTTCTCACCGAGATAGCTTCACTGTTTTCCTCCGTCAGCCTCTGCACCTAACAACTTCTCATCCTTGGTGGTTTCAACCTCCATCTCAACTCACATACTCTATTACCTCTGAGTTCACTGCCCTCATATCCTCCCTAAATCTCTCCCTCCCTGTAAGCTCTTCAACCCATATTCGTGGTCACCCCCCCACCCCCTCGACCTTGCCATCTCATGTGGTCTTGCTCGTCCCATCGTATCAATCACAGATAAGGCCATCACTGATCACTTCCTTGTATCACTCGCGACCCACATCTCCCTTCCACGTCCGAGCCCTATCTCTTTCTGTATCCACCCGTGGAAGAAACCATCCCCCAATTCACTTACAACTGCCGTTTCAAAATCCAAACTGCTTAGCTTTTAGCCCTCCATTCAACACAACATTTCTGCAATTACTGATTTGCTTAACTGCACCCTCACCGCCACCTGTGGTGTTCTAGTCCCCAATTAAACCAGTACTCTCTCTCACCCTAGCCACTCCCTTAAGTCCAAGAGACGCAGACTTGAAAGGATATGGCGAACAATTGGTTTAGCCATTCACTGCCAGATCTGGCTGGACCACATAAAGCACTATCAGGTCCTGCTGTCATCTGCTAAAATTGCTCACTATTCCAGGAACATCCTGGAATGCAAAGATAACCCCCAGCTTCTTATCTCTGCTGTGTACCATCTTCTTAAACCCTTCTCCCCTGTCTCCTCCACTGTCCCCTGCAACAATAAGTGCGAGGAGCTCATGGACTTCTTTGTCACGAAGATCGAGACAATCCGATCAGCTGCTTCTTCTGTGTCCCTCCCGTCCACTAGCCCGCTTCACCAAACTTCCTCTGACGTTCCCTTTCCCTAGCCCTAAACTTGCATCTTTATCTAGTTTCTCTCCTATCTCCCCTCATGCACTTCTTGTCCATAAGACCCACCTCCTGCTCCCACGACCCTATTCCCACTAAACTACTGACCACCCAACTTCCTCTCCTGGTTCCCATGTTGGCCGATATTGTTAACGGTTCTCTTGCTTCAGATGTTGTCCCTCCTTAAATCTGTCATCATCAACCTCTTCTTCAAAAAACCAACCCTTGGCACCCACCATCCTTGCAAACTACCACCTCATCTCTAACCTCCCTTTCTTTTCCAAAGTCCTTGAACGTGTTGTGTTATGACCTCAGTGAGATATTTTACATGAAAAAAACTAGATATGAAACCCCAGAACAATTTCAAGAATTACACAAGATTTCACGTTTTAAGACTTATTATAACAACTAAACTAAAAGAAATTCCCATTAACTAAATAGTATTTTGCAAGTAGTTAATATCCCAAATTACAAAGAAAGGTATTTTCTTTATTTATTAAACGTACTTGAAAACCTCACACCACACTTGTACCTTACATAGTCCTTTTTGATGGTGAAATCCAATACGGTTAAAAGTCCCAAACTCCTCCCAGTTGCAATGGGTTGAATCTCCCAGACCTTTTCAAAAATCAATTGTTCTCTCCGTTCACTTCTCCAAGCCCTTCCAACCTAGACATCTGTGAATAAGGTGTTTCCTGGTGATCCTGCTGATCCTCTACTTCTCCATAACCTTCAGCTTTCAAAACAGGTTCAAGTCTTCGCAGCCTTTTGCTGTATCGAACTTCCGAGAGCACGTGTATCCTCTCTCTCACTCACTCTCGAGCTGCCACTTCTGCATTCCCTTCCTACAGCCTGCCTTGAGGCCGCAACCGCCTGGTTTCTCCTCTTATAGTCGGTTGCTTTTAGAAAGTCTGTTAAATTTATCTGGACTCAGAAATCAATAGCTTATTGTTTTGATACAAAAATGCAGAGTCCAGGTACATTTACATCTTCTGAATTTCTGACTCCTTGTTTTATGATCCGAAAGTCTGTGAGGGTGAAAACCATTGTTCTTCAGGTCCTTGCAGTCTCTGCTTTTGAAAGGAAAGTCTTTGATCTTTGTTCTCTGTTGTCCTGGTAACCAAAACTTCTGTCTTATTCTTTCGCAGAGTGGCGGTGAGGTCACCTGACCTTCTGGCCTCCATCTTGAACTTAAAAAAAATCATAATTTTTAATAATCCTGTTACAAGATCCAGCATTCAGAAGAGTTATTGCCTCCCAAGTCCGTGCCCATCTTTCCTGGAACTCTATATTTGAATCGTTCTAATCAGGCCCCTGCCACAGTACCGGAGTGGCTTATATCAAAGTCACAAATGACACCCCTATGTGACTGTGACTAAAGTAAATTATCTCTCCTCGTCCTTCTTGACTTGTCTGCAGCCTTTAGAACAATTGACCACACCATTCTCCACCATCATCCAGCTGGGTGTGTCACCTGGTTCCATTCTTATCTATTTAATCGCAACCAGAGTATCACTTGCAATGGCTTCTCTTCCCAGTTCCACACTGTTACCTCTGGTATCCCCTAAGAATCTATCCTTGGCTACTTCCTATTTCTCATTTACATGCTGCCCCTTGGTGACATCATCTGAAAGCACAGTGTTAGTTTTCACATGTACGCTGATGACACCCAGCTCTCCCTCACCACCAGCTCTTTAGACCCCTCCACTGTTGCTAAATTATCAGACTGCTTATCCAGCATCCAGTACTGGATGAGCAGAAATTTTCTCCAATTAAATGATGGGAAGACTGAAGCCATTGTTTTCAGTCCCTGCTCCAAACTCCATTCCCGAGCTACCGACTCCATCCCTCTCCCTGGCAACACTCTGAGGTTAAGCCAGTCTGTTCGCATTCTTGGTGTCACATTTGACCCTGAGATGAGCTTCCAACCACATATTCATGCAATCAGTAAGACCACCTATTTCAACCTCTGTAACATCATCCAACTTCGCCCCTATCTCACCTCATGTGCTGCTGAAACCCTCATTCATGCTTTTGTTACCTCTAGACTTGACTGTTTGAATGGACTCCTGGCTGGTCTCCCACATTCTACCTTCCGTAAACTTGAGGTCATCCAAACCTCTACTGCCCATGTCTTAACTCACACCAAGTCCCATTACCTATCACCCCTATGCTTGCTGACTTACATTGACTTCCGGTCTAGGAATATCTTGATTTTAAAATTCACATTTTCAAATCCCACCATGGCCTCGGCCCTCTGTGTCTCTGCAATCCCCTCCAGCCCCACAACCCTCCGAGGTATCTTTACTCTTCTATTTCTGGTCTCTTGAGCATCCCCGATTTTAATTGATTCACCATTGGTGGCTATGCCTTCAGTTGCCTAAGCCCTAAGCTCTGGAATTCACTCCCTACAACTCTCCACTGTTTGCCTTTGCTCCATGACCTTCTGGTCAGTTATTCTCTGTGACCTTGTCCTATCAACACCTCTTTTGTTATCTCTTGCCCCACCCCCGCTTTACTTGCTTAAAACCTTTTACAGTTCTAATATTTTCCAGGTCTGATGAAGGGTCACTGACCCGAAACATTAATTCTGCTTCTCTCTCCACAGATACTGCCAGACCTGCTGAGTATTTCCAGCATTTCTTGTTTTTATATCCGCCTCTTTACTTCTCTTTCCTCCTTTAAGACACTCCTTTAAACCTACCTCTTTGACCAAGCTTTTGGTCACCAAATCTAATAGTTCCTTATGTGCTTTATAATGCTCCTGTGAACGCCTTGGGAAGTTTTATTACTTTAATGGTGCTCTACAAATATAAGTTGCAGTTGTTGTAAATTATAAGAACAGATTGCATATTCCCTTGACTATAGAAGATTAAGTGGTGATCTGATCGAGGTGCTTAATTTGATAGGGTGGATAGCAAGATAATATTTTCTGCAGTCAAGGAACCAAGGACGAGGGAGCACAGTCTTAAAATTAGAGCTAGGCCATTCAGGAGCGAACTTAGGAAGTACTTTTTCACAGGAAGTATAGTAGAAATTTGGAACTCTGTCTCCTAAAGCTATGTGGATTCTAGGTCATTTGGAGCTTTGAAGATTGGTAGATTTTTATTAGGTAAGGCATTCAACAAATATCAAGCTAAGTCGGGAAAACGGAGTTGAGGTGCTTGTCAGTCATGATCTAATTGAATGGTGAAATGGCCTACTTCTGTTCCTCATTTACCTATACTCCACTGTACCTTTGAAGCTGGCTTGATGGACACGTTGTGCTCAGAGACCTCTGTAGGGTGTGATAAATGCAAAACTCCGATCTCTCCCGAATTCACTCAAGCCAACAGTATGCCACATTATTGTAATGAGACAGGTGAGGAAATGCCAAGTGGAATCGACACACTTTTTTCCACAAAGAAGGAGGAGAATCTGATGAGTATTCGTACCATTCTCATAGGAACATAAAACCTGCTAGATGAGAAAAGGCCAAAGTCCATCTCGTTCATCTTCTGTCATCCTGGTAGTCACATGATACAATGATAATGGAGTTATTCACAATATAAGAATTAATGTCCATGAATTAGTCTACAGCAGACCCAAGCATGAGGCTAGGAAAGCCCCAAGTGGTGGAAAGCTTTGGAAACTATGGGTCCAATTTTAACTCTATAAGAGAATGGGTTTTGAGTGAGTTAAAATCTCAAGGAATAAGTCCAAGCATGTGACACTTACCACACATCATGCCTTAAATTACTCATAAAAGAAGAAAAAAAGATGCCAGTGAAGTGTGATTAACATTGATAAATCTGAAACAACATCCCTTTTAGAAAGCTTCGAGAGCCATCAACATCATGTAAATCTAACCAATATTTTCCCTCTGTGGAATATAGCCCAATTATTGTTATTAATCAATAGCAACATGGTATAAATTTGCTTCAGCAGAGAAAGGCACTGATGTTACAGGAGTCCTCATGGGATTGAAATCAATTTTAACAACTTGAGCCTGCAGGATGTAGCAAAGTATATAGCTTTCAAGAGTTACTGTGGGGGAGAGGTGGAAATCAGCTTGTCATTCCTTGTAGTAATGGGCTGATTGAAATAAACTATAAAAGGTAAAACTGAATGTTTTGAATTGAATTGTCAGCGATTACTGTGACGTCTTTTCCGATGTTTATTATTTGTTGTTTATTTGGTTTTAGTTAACATTCTGCTTTAAAGCACCACTTCCTTTAATTTATTAAAAGACAAATTAGTCAGAATCTCTGCAGTGTAAACTTCTACCTTTATAATTTTTATTTCAGTTTTTTTAAACTTTTAAACTGTAAAGGTTGGTGACTGGAATGTGCTGTTGATCTACTTAGAGCATTGCAATATGAGCCTAGTACCATTACCTCACATGATATATAACAAGGTATGTTCCATCAGTAATATAGCTTGCATATGATTCATGGAAAGCTAGGGCAGTGACCTGTTCAGCTCTGATGTTGCAAAGTCGTATTTGTGCTATGTGTTATTGTACACTCATTTATCTCTCATGGCTTTTCTCAGCGACATTGCCAGTGTTCCATGTCTCTGGATAGACTGATAAGGAGGGACATACAGGCAGAAAACCTGGAATCAAGTAGACTGGGAGAAGAAGGAACAGCACTGGGAACCAGATAGTTAGGTTGAGAAGACAGACAAATGTAATTTTATAAAATCTCAGTCTGGTTGGAGAACAAGACCTGTTAGGATCACATAATGAGAATCTGGGCGCTTCCTTCACTTTTCTGCCTATTAATTTCAGTGGATGGACTATCATGGCAAGAGCATCTTAATTCTTGATATGTCGTTCCAGCAGGTGATACACCCCACAGGGAGTGTGGATTCACAAAATTATGCTTTGAATGTTGCGAGGCAAAGAATTCGGAATTAGGCAGGCAAGCAAGGAGAGGAAAATTAAGTTTGTCTTAGTCCTCCGGTCAACCCAGTGTCACCCTAGCCAGATCCTATAATTTCAAAGACTCTCCTGTGCACTGTGCAAAGAATTTCCATTTTCTTTGTAACATACACAGCATAAATTGGGGAAATGGGAAAAATAACTATGGCAACTTCATGGCCGAGGGACAAAAAAGGCCACTGCCTTATTTAAATGAAGTAAACTGAAAAGAAAATGTTGCAGAAACTCAGTGGTCTTGCTAGTAAGCTCATAGCAAACTGGCAGCCTGCTTTATACTGAATCCGATTTTCTTATCCATTAAAGTTAGTGCAAAAGAAAATTGGGCACAATGTAAAATGGGCTGCCAGTTTGCAATGAGCCCATTTTGCGCTACTGGCAAAGACCAATTCCACCCTTAATGTAATTTGAAGAAAACAAATAACATTGCTTTCAGTTTGTAGAATTCAAAATAAATCCTGGTTGTCATTCAGTATAAAATGAAGCAAATATAAATGTATTTTGTTTTCTTGAGTAAAGAGAAAGGTCCTGGTGTTCTGCAGTCATTACCGGTATGAAATCTCTCACTATTCAAAAAATGTATTGGCTTTCCATAATGCTGGTTATGTTCTGGTGCTTTGTGTTCAAATTTTCATATTATTTAATTTTTTTTTCCGGTGCACAGTGAATGGAACACCAAGCAGTCAACTGTCAACACCCAAATCCACGAAATCATCCAGCTCCTCCCCAACCAGCCCTGGCAGTTTGAGAGCTCACAAGGTAAAAATAAATTTCTGTCAACATACTCGTAAAAGATTGGCATTTGCTGAAATTCTCTACAGTGTGCTAAAAAAAAACCAGAGAGAACGGATGAAGAAAGTTTGGTTTCTGTAAGTTGTCATGCATATACACTGCAGCTTTGTATTTGTGAATGTATAGACATTGGGTTGAAATGGCAAGGCCATAAACTATGCCGATCCACCCATGCAGACTGCTTGTCGCGGAGCCACCGCGATATTAAACACAGTGGCTCATTTAAATGGCAAGGGCAGACCACTCCCCCCCCCCACCCCCGATGATGTGGAGGGGGCGGGCTGTGCGTCCCTGGCAACGGCATCAGGCGCCATTGCACAGACGCCATTTTTAAAGGGCTTCAAGCCTTTACATTTCATTTGCATTTTTAAAGAAATGGATAGTTAGAATTTATTCAGAAAAATTAAATATATTTTCCTAGCCCCTGTCCCACCTCCCCATAACCATACACTTAATTCCTTGTCCCCTCCCCCCCAAAATTCTTACCTTGCGCACCTGACCTTCCCCGCCCCCCCATCAAAGTTCACAAACTTGTATCTTTAACCCTTCCCACCATCCCCTCCACAAATCATGTTAGTTTGACCCCGTTCCCCACCTCGCGCACTGAAATACTTTGCTGCTCCACCCACCCCACCAGTGTTACGCCTCGGATCTCCAGACAGAGATCCGAAGGTGCAGGAATGCCAGGCAGCAGAACAACTATCACACCAGGACTGATGGCAGGAGCAAGTTGTTTAATTCATTACTTTTAATAAATTTACATATTTAAATTTTGGTGCTGCCACAAGGCCTCGCTGCCTCAGGCAATATGGGGCTGGGCCTTCCCAGCGTCGAGGTCCATACCTGGAGGCATTTTCTGGCCCCTTCTGCCATGACCCCCAACATTGGGAGGTCTGTAAAATTCACCCCATTGTCTTCCACTGGTTCTTAGGGGCCTGTGTTTCTTGATTTTCATATTCTTTTTGCCATACAAGTTCTCTGGACAAGAGAAGCCAGAAAGCTGCTCCGGATCTCCAAGAACACTTCTACTGCTAGGTGACTGGGCCTGGCCATGAGTGACTTGCTCTCTGTTTGTCCTCTTGTTTTGTACTTCTCGCTGTTGGCATGCTTGCAGACTGGAAACTATGAGGAAATGTGTCCATGAACTAACATTCTTCCATTACAACACTGCCATCCTATCTTTGAAGAGACTTTCAAAAATAGTTGGTAATGCTACAAGAAATGCCTCCTCAATCATTGACATTAGAAAACTTTATTACTGGCCAATCCTCCTCCTCCCTTGTCCCGCTCCCTAATGACTTTGATCTCTTCTCCATCATTAGCTATCCCATTCTAGTTGTGGATAATTAAATATTGTTGATTATGTTATCATTAAATTTCATGAAAGCATTTCAGAAATTTAAAGCAAAGAAAGGAAATTAGACAGCAATTGAGTAATAGTGAGATGTTGATCAAAATTCTGATTGTTATAAATCAGAAAAAAGCAACTTAATTTCAGTTGGAGACCTTACCAAAACTAGAGCAGATAATATTGCATTAATAGGGCTCAATGAGGCACTTTATATTGCACAATAGGAGATTTATCTTCTTAAATCCCAGTATGTTCTTTGAATTTCCAGTTTGCAAGTTGAGTCACTGACAAGTTACGCTTTTATAGACACAAACTTTTGGGGCCAGATTTTCTAATGCAGGCAGGTGCGGACAGGATTTAAAAATCGTGGTCCCAGAGGATGCCTCTGTATCCTGACGCCTACAGGACAAACTTCAATTTTTAAAGTGAGGGCTTGCCTCCAATTAATGGACCATTAAGCTCCTAGAAGAGCTTGTCAAGGGTCCAGGGAGGTCAGGACTGCAATTTTCAAATGGGATTCCGGCAAACTTGAACAGTCTATGACTATGAGTCTCGTGTACATTAATGCACAGCTGTTGGGTTCATAGTGGAACAAAGGAAACGTTTTTAATTGAGGTTGAAAATTATGGGGCCCTCGGGGATCTTGCACCAGATCATGCACATTACCTCAGTTTTGGGTGTTTGAACACCATCTTATTCTTTTATGCTGCCAGCCCTCTAAAGAGCTGCCTGCTCTCTTCAGCAAGGCAGCAGCAGGCCTTAAAATGGGTGCCAACTGCCTTTGCTGCTCATGCTCTACAGGCAGCTCCTGCCTCCTGGAGACGCTCAGCACCACTAATTGAGCATCAGGTTCACCTTCTGCCCAATTAGGATGTTTACATTTCAAAATAGCGTCGTGTGAGCTACATAGTTGAGGCGCCAGGTCAGGACCCGGAAATTATCCGGGCATCAGGTTCCTGAACTTGTTTTGAAATTCCAGCCCTTGATCTCTAAAGTAGTTCTAGTTTCTGTAGCATTACATCTCCATCACTGACATTCATCCATTTTAATTCTGAAAAGAAATTATAAGTTTCATACTTAGCAATTTATTGGTGCTGAAATTGTTCTGTGGCGAAAGTGCAAAATGGGATTAGAAAAAAAAAGTGGGTGGGATGTAAAAATCATGGAATTCCTATCCTGTCATTGGTGGAGTGGGAAGTGGAGGGAATCCTGTTCGAACACTATTGGGTAGATTTTAGGTTTTACCGTCTGGGTGGAACAAATGGAGGAAAACCTGGTGGGGAGGATCACATGCAGGGAACAGAACTCATTTAATTTATTGAATGAATCGAAAATCCAAAAGGTCATGTTAATCGTGTGCACTCCCCCCTGCCAGGTTTCCCTTTGTGCCCTTCTTTTTGGCAATGCTTAATGATCGGGCAGTAATGACTAAAGGATGTGTAGATGTTGTACTGCAAGTTGTAAGAAAATGTAAGGCAGGAAAAATTGTTATTCACATATTTAGAACTGGAAACAGTGGTAGGCTAATTATTTTAAAACTACTAAATAAAGTATGTTCAGCATTCAGATTGCACAGGTTGTATATTGACAAAAGTAATTAGGATAAGAGAAATACGCTTAATTAGTACTATTCTTGGAATAATCCACAGTACTTTTTTCTCAATTTTTTTTCTCTCCATTCTTCAGTGCATCATTCTACAATGAAACCTGTGGGAAGGCAACTTGTTCCAAACTTAAGAGGTGCACAAGTGTGACACAAGATGACTTTCCATCTAGTTTAGTGTCCTTCTCTATATTTGTTGTCCCTTTGACAGCATATTGGAGATTAAGAACTCATTCTGTAAGGACCTACAAGTGCAAACCGTCATATTGTTACAAATGCACTGCCTCACCTCTGTGCCCCCTTTAATTTGCTGCGGTTTGAGACTGTTTCCCATTGAAATATTATTGATTGCAGAGTTCCTATTTATAGTTTGTGTCATTGACTCTTCCCTGGAGAGCTCATGATGACAAATAGAAATATCATGGGCTGCAGGAAATCAGTTTTGTGACTCATTTGGATTATACATTTTTATGTACTTCATATTAATTAATTAATATGGAAATTTTAGTGTGAAACATTAAAGGAGAACTTCAGGAATATATATTCACTTTATAGTTCCCCCGGTAATCAAAAGTAGAGAAAAGGATCCAGATTTTCCTCGTCTGTGGTAACAATCCCATGAATTTTCACCCATCTCATCTTAACAGGCAAAAAACCATGATCTGGCAGGCTATCTAAGTAGACAGTATGTAATATCTTTTTGTTGCTTTTCATCCTAGTGAAACCCAGTACTTCTGGTCTCCGCTTGCACCAGGGAATAGAACCAGGAATCTTGCATACGGAATCCTGGTGGATGAACACAGCATTTATATTTACCACTTGTGCTGCTGCTTCAAGAGGAGTCCATTTCCAGAATCAGCAGTGCTACCTCTTTACATTATAGTGCTGTGACTGAAATCTAGGCTGCCATTCATCGCAGCGCTGAATGTAATGGGGACTTTAGTTGCAAATTGCAAATGATCCAGTGTTTAAAGAATTCACATTGAAAGTAACAGTGAAAGTGTCAAATTCAACTGTTCTTCAAAGTGTATTGAATTACACAGCACTATAACTGCTTATTATATCCATGGTGTTCCTTCCAAGAACAACATCCATCTGAGTGAAAACAATTGGTTTTGAAATGTAAACCTAGAAGGTGACAGCTCAGGAAACTGGAAACATGTTATTATCTGTGAGAGCATTCATTAGTATTGACATTCAACTATGTGCTCTTCCTTTGTCTCAGTTTTAAGACATGGCAGCAGGATGTCTTATCTTGATTCTAGTGTTTGTTATATCTTCACATAACTGTTTTGGTAAAACAGGACTTGTGTGTAAAAAGAATAAAAGAAATTGTGATAAATGTCAGATCAACCTTGTAGCATATGAATGATAGTGTGCGACAACCCTACAGTGCAATCAAAGAGCCCAGATGACATTATTGACTGTGATACATTAAATAAACCAGAGCCAGTACTGAGATTATTTTATCACCTATCTAAATAGTTTTCTTTACCATGCATTTACCAACCCTGTAATGGATTCTATCCAACTTATTTCATGTCCTGAATGGACAAATTCCCACCATCAGGGCCATTCTAAGTTAGTTAAGTAAAGATCAGAATACCAATTCAACTTTTCAACCTGTGCTATTCAAATGTAGCCAATTGCTCTACAGATGGTCTTTAATCATCTCTCTATATAGTTACACTTGTTTCTTAATTGAAAGTCAGTCCATTTGAATTACTGAATAATTCTAAATTTATTGCACTTTTTTAACATTGCCATTTGAATTATGTTGGCATTCAGTTTATTGAATCATTCCAATTTTTTCATGCAAAAAAACTTTGAATTATCAGCAATAGATTCTATTATTATTATTTTTCATCCAAGAAACAGGGTAGTATGACCTTTATAATATTAGGTTATGATGTGACAGGAAGCAATGATCTTAGTTTAAAAACTACCTTAATATCGATTATCCTCTTCTAAGGTGTTCCATAATCACTTTCACTGTTAAAACACGATAACTAGTTTCACTTTAGAGTCTTTTACTTAATTTTACAATGTTACTATCTTTATCCCATCCACAAGTGGACGGCTGATTGTGTGATTCTCCATGTTATTGTATGTAGTATGTAGTAATGGTAGACAACCTCAAACAAGATGACTGCCAGCCTCAGCAATTCAAAAAGTGTAGCATCAACCTTAACTACACTTCACTACTACCATTACCTAAAAGCTATTTTATTCCTATTGCAGTCACTGGACACTATGGGCTGAATTTTAATGGGACAAAGTGGATGAATATGGAGGCGTGGGGAGGGACATAAAATTGGAACGGGACACGTCAGACAGCAAGTCCGACGTCATGACGTCCCATCCCAATTTAGTGAATAGGAGCAAACATGGAGGGCAGAGGTCCAACATCAATGTGGCCGGCAGGTAATTACAATACTTTAGAGGCCAATTGAAAGCGATTTTATTCAGCGGATGTAATTTTATTAATGCCACACGAGTCTCACGGGGCTTCCCAACCAGGCCATGTTAAAATTACCCGAAGACATCTTTGGACCTGGATTTGCATATTTAACAAAGGACCCCACCTTTCAGGTGGATGCCCTTGCCACCAGCAAGTTAAAATTAAAGGTGGGGGGATCCATGTGGAACATTGGTGGAGAAGTCACCCAGCCAATTTTGGCGCCCACCTGCACAGTCTATATAGTTTACTGGAGTAGGAGACTCTGTGAACATTCCCATCCTCAATGAGGGGGAGCCCTGCACGTCAGTGCAAAAGACAAGACTGAAGCATTCACAGCCATATCCAACAAGAAGTGCTGAGTATATGATGCATCTCAGCCTCCTCCCAAGGTCCTCACCATCACAGATACCAGTCTTCAGCCAATTTGATCCACTCAACATGATATCAAGAAATGGCTGACCGCACAGGGTAAGGCAAAGGCTACGGGGATGACGACATCCCTGGCTTGTTGCTGAAGCTATGTGTCCCAGAACTAGCCACGGCCCTAGCCAAGCTGTTCCAGTATAGCTACACTACTGGCATCTACCAGACAAAGTGGAAAATTTCCCAGAAAATCTCCACAAAAAACAGGACAAATCCAATCCAGCCAATTACCACCCATCAGTCTACTCTCAGTCATCAACAAAGTGATGGAAGATGTTGTTAACAGTGCTATCAAGCGACACTTACATCAACCTGCTCACATATGTTCAGTTTTGGTTCCGTTAGGATCATTCGGCTTCAGACCTCATTATAACCATGATTTGAATATGGACAGAAGAGCTGAATTCCAGAGGCGGGATGAGAGTAACTGCCCATGACATCAAAGCAGCATTTGACCAGTGTGACACCAAGGATCCTTAGTACATTTTAAGTCAGTGGGGATCAGGGTGGGGGAAACTGTGCACTGTCTGGACTCATACCTAGCACAAAGATAGTTGTGGTTATTGGAGGCCACTTATCACAACCCCAGGACATTGCTGTAGGAGTTCTTCAGGGCAGTGTCCTAGGCCCAGCCATCTTCAGCCGCTTCATCAAGACCTTCCCTCTATCATAAGGTCATAACGTGCTGATAATTGCACAGTGTTCATTTCCATTCGCAATTCCTCAGATAATGAAGCAGTCTTTGTCCACATGTAACAGGATCTGTACAACATCCAGGCTTGGCCTGATAAGTAGCAAGAAACATTCATGCCACACAAGTGCCAGGCAATGCCCATCTCCACGAAGAAGGAGTCTAACCATCTCCCCTTGGCATTCAATGGCATTACCAGCATTCAATCCCACATCATCAACATCCTGGGTGTTAATTATGTTGTTAAAGATACACAGATGAAGGGCATTGTTTACTTAAGGAATTAGAATGGATATAAAGAGAGCCTGCTGGGACACAGAGGGATAAGCAGGAGGCAGAGATATGTAATGCTGCATTCTGTGAATAAACCGGCCATCAAGAACAGAATCTGTGTCTAGCTTCATTCTTCACCACTTGGCTTGGATCCTTACACCAGTGGAGGTCATCATTCACCAGAAACATAACTGGACCAGTCACATAAATACTGTGGCTACCAGAGCAGGTGATGGAATATTCTCCACTTGCCTGTATAGGAGCAGCTCCAACAACACTCAAGAAGCTCAACATCATCCCAAACAAAGCAACTCTCTTGATTGCCACTCCATCTACCACCTTAAACATTTACTGCCTCCACCACCAACGTAGTGTCAGCAGTGTGTACTATCAGCAAAATGCACTGCAGCAGCTCACCAAGGCTGCTTTGACAGCACCTTTCAAACCCATGACCTCTACTATCTAGAAGGACAAGGGTAGCAGTTGCATGGGGAGTTGCATGGGAACATCACCATCTGCAAGTTCCCCACCAAGTCACACACCATCCCTACTTAGAAACATATCGATGTTGGCCCAAAATCATGGAGCTTCCTTCCAAACTGCACTGCGGGAGTACCTTCACTTCATGGACTGCAGCGTTTTAAGAAGGCGGCTCTCCATCAGCTTCTCAAGTGCAATTAGGGATGGACAATAAGTGCTGGCCTAGCCAGTGAAGCCCACATCTATGAATGAATCCTGAAACAGAAATATCAGAAATTTGGGCTTCAGAAGGCTAGTGCTTTAGTAGAGTAAAGCAGTATGTCATGTGAAGGGGGGGGGGCTAAATTCGATAGACCCAAAATCAGGCACAGAGATCACGATGTGTGATCAACTTGTGCCCAATGAGTGATCAACTTGAGCCTGTTGGCGAACTTTGTTTTGCCTGCTGTTTTACATGATTTTAGCTGCTCGCCAGTGTTGGTTGGCAGACGCCTGAGCAGGGGCCAATATTGTGAGTGGCTAGCACCGGTTAAAGCTAGCCTACACTGTTTAAGGCTAGCTTGCACCTTTTAAAGGGGATGTGCATTGTAGTTGGGAAAGGTGCTGGGAATCCTGTCGGAGCTGAATCTTATCTGGCAAAGAAAAAAGAATGGTACAGCCTGCAAAAGAGCAGGCTCCATATTTTCAGATGCTGCAATGGAGAACTTGGTGAAGGAGGTGGAAAGGAGGAGAGATGTCCTGTGTAGTGAGTTCTCTTATGTTGTCTGATACAACATAAATGAGGTGTGTGGAGTCCAGTTGGTTGAAGATCTTAAACAGGTTTATTACAGCTAATGCGTATATACAGTACAGAGCTAACTATTTACAGAACTTGCCTCTAGGTATTATAGTTGCAGAGCAATTCATTAGCTAACTAAGATCTTGAAGAGACATTACTCTTAAAGGCAATCATACAACATCTCTCTTCTTTCCAAAGATAAGTCTTATATACTAAAAGTAAAAATACATAACAGCAAAATTATTTACACAGGTATAGAGGTTATGAAGTTTACACGTACAGAGGCTTAAGAGTCCACATATCGTTTTGGTGGTTTGACAGCTCTTGCTCGGAGAGTGTGAGTCTCAGCTGTTGCGGTTTTTTCCTGAGGTTTCTCCCTTTCTGCATTCAGTTTCTGTTGCTCTGCCTTCAGCCTGCTAACGTACTCTGTTGCTTTTCTCAAGGTGACCATGTTTGGGGCCTTGTCATTCTTGAACAGTTCCGGCACCTCATCTCAACTTGCTTCAACTCATTCTTCCTCTGCCTCTTCAGGACATTGCGTGTTCTTCGCCTCTGCTCATCCTCCGTGTCTGAAGGTCTTGGGGCTCAAGGTTGAGTACTTGTTGGGGAAAGAGTACTTGGTCTCGTGGAGGTACCTGTCCGTTCTGGCTTGTTGTGATTTTCTATAGAGTAGAAGTGAAGGCACGGCATAGTTGTGCTGTTGCTGGATTTCTAGACTGCACCATTGATGCTGGCCAGCATCTGCGAGCAGGTTCCAGTCCTTGGAGATTTCCCCTTGACAATGCTCTTGTGGATAGTTATGATGTTGAGGTCCTTACATGCTGGTAATCCTGCCACCTCTGGTCCACTCATGACTACTAGGTAGAACGTTTGTGGTTTCCATGCCGACTTTCCATAGCTGCATTGCATTGTTTGTGTTCCACTGCAAGGTATGGGTGACCCATTACATGCAAATAACTTGACAATTGTTGGTTGTATCATTGATTTCCAACGACTCCACTACATATCTTTGAGGATTCAGACTGGTAGGATATTTGCACTAGTGCCGGTGTCAATCTTAACCCTGAGTGTGTGTCTGCCAGCTTTCCTTGGGCACATGATGTTAATAGTAGAGAAAGCTTCCAGTTGTTTGACTTCTTCAACATGATGTGTCAGGTTCACAATGTGGAACGGCTGATCATCTTCTGAGAATTACTTCTCTATGAGTCTAGTTTCGGGTCTGCTTTGCTGTGGACTTTATGTATTGGCTTATGTTTACGCAGGTCTCTGGCGCTTTCCTCGCTGCTGTTGCCGCACCTGTCTTCTGTTGGCTTGTGTCCTACTGTGACTTCCGGCTGCGTCTTTGCATAGCCGGGCCCAGTGTCCTTTTGCAGCACACAGGTCTTGACATGCAGGACAACTTCGCAGTGAGTGGGACAAACCACATGTACCACACAGCTTGCTTGCTCATTTCGACCTGGTTATGGTGCCGATAATGTTAGCTGCACCTAGTGCTTACAGGTGCTGTTGTAGTGTATCAATACTGTGACCTTTCTTTTTCTCTCAGCGGTCTTTCTGAAATGCTTCAATGGGTGTTGATACAATCACCAGCTTCCTTAGTTGCTCTGCATTCTCAGTTTCTAAGAAATCGCATTCATTGCCCTTAGTATGGCACCCACTGACGAACTTTTTTTAATTCATTCATGGGATGTGGGCATCGCCGGCTAGGCCAGCATTTATGACCCATCCCTAAGAGGTCATTTAAGAGTCAACCACAGTGCTGTGGGTCTGGAGTCACATGTAGGCCAGACCAGGTAAGGACAGCAGATTTCCTTCCCTAAAAGACATTAGTGAACCAGATGGGTTTTTACAACAGTTGACAATGGTTTCATGGCCATCTTTAGACTAGCTTTTAATTTCATAGTTATTAATTGAATTCAAATTCCACCTTCTGCTGTGGTAGGATTTGAACCCATGCCCCCAGAGCAATACCCTGGGTCTCTGGGTTACTAGTCCAGTGACAATACCACTACGCCACCATCTCCCCAACTGATCTATTGATTCCTGTGGCTGTTGCCTGTAGAACATCAATTCTATGCAGTGAATTCTAAAATTCACTCTTAATCAAAGCTGATCTTCCAGCACTTTCCATATCTTTGCAGAAGATAATCCAGAGGTATTGATTATATGTAATCCCTCTCATTTCCAATTGTTATCAGTATCTTCACAGTCTGTTTCTCTGGTTCTACCATTGCTTGGAATGTGAAGCATAATTGCATTCTTTGTTGGAACAGTTTGGATGTCCGTAGCCTTCCGGTTCATGCAGGGAATTTGGTATCCATCTTTCTGCTGCCCTTTTGCTGAAAACTTGCTTTAAGACTTGTTCTATGACTCTGCACTGTTTCCCCTTTAAGAAATACACTGTTATTTAGACTAGCTGCTTTGATTGACAGAAGCAAGTGTTTGACAGTGCTGTGTGTTTATCTTGCTTCCAGCACTTAAGCCTGTTCTGTTTGCACAGCTGTTTATTAGGCAGATCAATGGGTTATTTTTAAGAGATTGTTTATGTTGTTCATGCTCGAGTGGTTTAATGTTTTTTTTAACAGTGGCTTCATGAATGGAAGCTCTTATTCATGCCTGAGTGGTTTAATACATTTTTTTTAACTTGGCTGCGTGGATGAAGGCTCTGCAGTGATCAGGTTTTCCCATGCTTTTTCTAATGGACGCCTCCTGTAATGGCACCGACCTTGATCAGCTCGGGAAAGGAGTCGGGTCTTCCCTTTTTTTTAAAGAGTCTTTAGAAAACAGCAATCATTTGAAGGACTTCAAAGCATTTTTGTTAAAGCAGTATCACGAAGGGCCGAAGGGCCTGTTTCTGTGCTCTATAACTCTATGACTCTAATATCCCTCGATCGTCTGCACAATGACTTACCCGATTTCTTTACAGCCTGTCGTTCTGTGCTCTGTCTTCTACAGCTTGAAGTAAGTTCTTTTTTCACTGTTTGAGCCAGGATTGTTCTTGAACTTTCTCTCTAGTCACTGTAGGAATCATCGTTTTCAGAGCTGTTTTACCTGTGGTCTTCAAGCTTAGACTTTTTTGCTTCTCACCACAGCTGCCACCATATAATGAGTTCTTTTATGTTGTCTGATGCAACATAAATGAGATACGTGGAGTCCAGTTGGTTGAAGATCTCAAACAGGTTTATTACAGCTAACAAGTATATACAGTACCGATCTAACCATTTACAGAACTTGCCTCTAGGTGTTACAGTTGCAGAGTGGCTCTGTCTGTGAGTTACATGACTGCATCCTGGTACTTAGTTCATTGGCATACTAAGATCTTAAAGGGACATCATTCTTAAAGGCAATCATACAACATCCTGTACCCACATGGGAGCAGGAGGCCCTCCAGGCACACGGTCAGAAAGCAGTAGCAACAGATACCATGGAGGTCAATGCCAGGAATCAAGCCCCAAGGACCTGGATGCATTCCCACAAGAAGTTCAATGATTTCACACGAGTGGTCAAGGTCAGTGAATGCATTTTCAAATTCAGTATCCTACCAACTGACCACTAGCCTCAGCCACTGCTCAATTCACCAAACTACCGTCACTTACCTACCAACAATCTCTATCTCTTACGAACATACGACTTAGGAGCAGGAGTAGACCTCTTGGCCCCTCGAGCCTGCTCCGCCATTCAATAAGTTCATGGCTGAACGGATTACTCCACAGTTCTACCTAAGCCCAATAACCTTTCACCCCCTTGCTTATCAAGAATCTATCTACCTCTGCCTTTAAAATATTCAAAGACTCATCAATCTGGATTCGTACTGAACATTCATATGCTTGACTGCACCTTCACACACTTTGAACTGCAACAAGCCTCACACCCACATCTCACAGTTTGCACATACTGCCAGCTATTCAACATGACAGCAACATCACCCAAACACATCTCACCACACTCACTGACACACCTCTCTCTCCTGCAGGACAAGTTGACACAGCAACTAACCAGAGGGGACCAGGCATGCCTGCATATCCTAACCCCATGTAGGAGATAGTGTCGGCCATTATCAGGATGTCCATTGTTGAGGCAGTGGCCAGCGGAGACACTGAAACCATCGCAATTGACAGTGTCATCATACCTACTTCTCCTCACATCCCACCTCCCCCACATCCCACACTCACTTCTGATTTACAAGCTGCAGATGCTGTAAACATGCACTTCTTACTTTTTTCCCCTCCCTACACCACAACCTTTCCATTGTGCCTTTCTCCTTTCAGATACCAAGAGGTGGAACTTAACCAGGCAGTGGAGGAACAGCAAGAGAAGATGAAGACACAGCACTGTCACTTGATTTTACACTCACAACCAGCTACTCAGATACAGACAGTGTGTAATTTAGAGGATTGTTTAGAGACGGGATCTGCAAATGGTAAGGTATTGGGCACAAGTGGCCTTCAGCCAGGCAGGGGGCAAGGATAGCACAAGTGCCAACTCACTAGAGGACATGGTTCACACATGAGTTCTGCTGCAGGGGACTCAGATGAGCATTTTGATGGGGCAGTGTACAGAAGAAGGCTGATGGGTATGCACAACAAAATGCATAGAGTGCTAGGAAGCCTTACAGAAAGGCATTGTTCATTGTCCAGGAGCATAGATGAGTCCAGTACCAACTGCACACAGGGCTTTCCGCAGAGCTTGGAGCCCATCATTTCCAGCATAGAAGTGGTGGCCAACTCCACTTGTGGACCCTAGTGTGATGCAGTGTCTGATGGCCAATGTCTGACCTTCCATTACAGCACATGCAGCTTCCACCAGAAGCTTGAGTGCTGCAGTGGAAGCTCAGCCTGAAGTCATGCAAGGTTAGCTTGCTGCCATGCAAGCTCACACTGCTGTCGTTATGGCTGTGAATTAGTGTGTATTGGTACTTGGAGGGTGTCACAGCAGTCCAGCAATCTGTCCTCCAAAAAATTAATACGAGTGCTGAGGCTCCACTCCAGGCAAGAGGTGCTGGCTCCATGGAGAACAAACCTGCTGTCCTCTCTCAGGATGGCAGCATTCATTCTTCCACCACTGCCACACTGCCAGTGCTCTTGTTATTGTCCATCAGCCAGCCAGCCCAAACTGCTACCATCCATGCCGAGATGGTGCAGTCCACAGCCAGGCCTTAAGTTCAGAGCTGCTTGAGGTTGTCCTCCAAGACCATCTGCAGCCTTCCACCAGCCATGCTGCAGCCACTGGGGTAGTTCTGCGTAGGAGCACTGGGACAGGCAGATGCACACAGCAGACAGGCACCAAGGGAATGCACAAGGCTGATTAGTTGATTTTTGCATGCAATATGGAATTATTTCCTTTATAAATTTGATTTGGAATGTTTATTTTGTGGTGGCTTTTATTTTAACATTTTGGCCAAGCTATGATGGTCAGTAATAGAGAGAAGGTAAAGTGTGGGACTGTTGGTGATTGAGGAATTGGGGTTGCAGTTACTGGAACCGCACTTGGGTGAGTTCTTAATGGACAGCCCGGCATTTTTGTGGCCCCCCCCCCCACCCCCGGAGCAATTCTCTAGTGTTTTTAAATATAGGCTTCAGGAAACAGGATCCCCGTCCCTTTAAAGACAGGGCTCCTCCATGAGTGGCTGGCCATTCAGAGGGCTGGCAGCTTAGCAGTATCAGCAGTGCCACAGGGAGCAGTGGCCACTGTTGGTACTGTAGAGGCCTCAGACCCAGCCCAGCAATGGAACCCCAGACCCAAGGTAGGTGAGGCGGGGTCACTGGGGCCAGTTCAGAAGGCTCTGGTGACAGGGGCTGCGGGGTGGTCTTGCAGTCCAGGGGGAGTGGGGTCCCGGAGTGAATTGGTTCCTAGTGGGGGCCCTCGGTGGACCACAAATTGCCAAGGGGGCAGGGGGTCCGAGGGCGAATTGGTTCATGGTGGGGGTCCTCCGTGGGCCACAAATTGCCCACGGAAGAGAAACCACCCCCCACCCCAGTCCAAAGGGAGGGCACCTTGTTTTACAAGGCGACCTCCCCACGTGGTGGAGGCCCCCCCTGTCGCCGCAGGTAAAATCCCAGCAGTGTCGGGAAGAGGCAAGAGGCCCTTAATTGGCTGTTAACAGGCCGCGTAAGGGCCTTAATTGGCCTTTGGGCAGGGAGGCTGTCGTCAGCCTATACCACCCCTGAGAAGATTGTTTGGCAACAGGGAGGGTTATACGTTATGAACTGCCTGCTCATCACCCTTCTGGGCAGCTGTTCACTGAACACACTAACGCCCTCAACAATATGGCATCCAGCACGACTCACCCCAAAAGTTGCATGTGCGCCCCGATGCCATTTTGGATACCAAACTGCAACTGTAGCCCCGAAACAACAGGAGGTACCAATCCGAATCTCATGCCATTGGAGTCGCTGGTTTAGTTATTTACTTACGATGCTGTGAATGTACACTTTTTCACACTAATATTTTGGTTCATCAACCTGAAAGTTCAATTTTTGTGCCAATACATTTTTGTACAAATACTGTGTAATTTTATGCATCAGTAATTATAGTGAATTATAGTTTCTATCAGTAATTATATTTTCACATAGCAGCAAAAATAAGACATCAGGCGAAAGAGTAATTTTTAATTTATTTGCATAGTTATTTTTCTATTGCTCCAGCTGCTGTAGAAACTAATTTTTTTCATTTCGACATCACCTGAGGCACTATTGGAGGAGTATTTCATTTAGGAACTGAATTCTCACACAGCACTTTCATATCACAGAACCAATACAAGGAGCAGGCTGGTAATAGTATTGCCCAATGAAATGGACCTTGCCTTGATTTTACAAAGGAGATGTTTCAGTTGGGCCTTGTTTAGTCTGTTGTGCCTGTACCCAAACTTGCACCAAGTCCCACTCACCCATTACCCATGTGCTCAATAAACTACATTGGCTCCCAGTGCAGCATCATCTCAATTTTAAAATTCTTGTGCCTATGTTCCAATTCCCCCATGGTCTCACCCCTTCCAATCTCTCTAACCTCTTCCCACCCTACAGCCCTCTGGGATCTCTGCACTCTTACATTCTGCCCTCTTGCACATCCCAGTTTCCTTTGCTGTACCATTGAAGGCTTTGCCTTCAGCTGCTAATGTCACAAGCTCTGGAATTCCCTCCCCAAGTATTTTTGCCTCCTTACCTCTTCATTAAGTCGCTGCTGAAAACCTACCTCATTTGGTCACCTGTTCTAATACCTCTTTATGTGGATCGGTATCAAATTTTGTCTAATTATGCATCTGTGAAATATATTGGAAAGTTTTCCCACGTTACAGGTGATCTATAAATGCAAGTTGTTGTGAAGACAGGTCATTGACCTGAGACATTAACTCCGTTTCTCTCTCCACAGATGCTGCCTGGCCTGCTGAGTATTTCCAGCACGTTCTGTTTTTATTTCAGATTTCCAGCATGTGCAGTATTTTACTTTTGTATTATTATTGTTGTTGTTATTGCCACCATGGACTGCTATTGGCAGCAGTGTGGTCAAGCAATTGCTGCATTAAATTCATTAGATTTAAATGTTTATTCCCTGCGTTCCATACAGATACAGAGTGTGTGGTGAAAGCTGCAGCTCTATCACTGAGGTGACACTGCACAATTGGGATTAATTATCACATCCAGTTTATGATAGCAGTAAAACTGTCATCTTCAATGAAATGTGAGAGAAAAAACATCTGCACTAATAAGGAATCAGACAGCCTTCGCACTTCTAATGAAACACCTTCCACATTGTGTTTCAAGAGTGAAGCGTCATTATCTTGTCTAGATTTGAAATTTGAGTGCAGGACGAATGAACAGTTAACAATTACATTTATCCTCTGTCCTTTTGAAGCAATTTGTTCTTCAAACAGCGATGGTTATCTGTGAGTGGTGACTCAAAGTTTAAACCTGATGTAGTCTATTTTAGAACTGTTCACAAAGATTCCAAATTTGGTGTTGATCAGATGAGTGCCTACTTAGTGACATCAGTCTCTCTTTTTAAAGCATTTTGTTTTTCAGTTTTGTGTTTTAGTACAGTGACAAGGAACCATAGCAATCATACACAGACCAGGATTAAAGAGATGGATGTAAGAATAGTAACTTTGTGCACATCGGTTACTGTGTAGGTGACTGAGTTATGATCGATGCGCTAAGTTCAAGCAAACATGCTCATTTGACCTGCAAGGGTTTTAAGTTTCAGTTGGGTCCAGTCACAGTTTTGTCATTCTGAGCAATTTTTCTTGTCATAGGCAAAGAAGCATACAGAGTGGAGGAGAACTGTATGAAAAAGGCTAAATTAAGTGATGCCAGAAGTTTGATTTTGCAGGCAGAGGAGAAGAATCTAGGGAATATGGGGTTAACAGAGGGAGAAAGGTTTTAAGGGATGCTAACCAACCTCTCTATGGTCAGGTTTTATCTTCACTTGTGGTGTGTCCAATTTTCAACAAAATCAGAAAGGCTTCATTTGCTGACAATGCAACCACTAGGTGGCGCAGTACTAGCACATGCGCAAATGCAGCCTCATCCACCTAAATGTCACTGTCTGCTACATCTCAGGCAGCTGCCAGTAATAAAGCTGATATTGCTCAATTTATAACAAAAAACAAATTCAACCCAAAAAATCCCTAATGTTATTCCACTGCCTCCTGCCATCGCGCTTCTCCTCACTGCTCCCTCCTTTGCCATCTTCTTGCTGCTAACTCTCCGCTGCCTTCCCTCAGTCACTTGCTCCCGGCCTAGCCACTTCGCCCCCTCCCCTCCAGCTGCTCGCTCCCCACTTCCCCACCCCCCCACTTCGGCCACACGCTCCAGGCCATGCTGCTTCCCTCCTCTCGGCCACTCGCTCCCACGACACCCTGTCAGCCTTCACTCCCTGCCTTGCTTCTTCGGGCGCCACAGTGGGGAACAATCATCTGAGGGGAGGGGGAGAGCGGCAAGGCTGGGAGCAAGTGGCTGGGTGGCGGGGAGGAGGGTTAGTGACGAGGCCTGGAGCACGCGGCTGAGTGGGGGCAAGTGGCTGGTGGGGGGGGGGCGGAAACAGCGAGGGCGGGAGCAAGTGGCTGGGGGAGGGGAGAGGGAAGCGGTGAGGCCTGGAGCGAGCGGCCAAGGCGGGAGAGCGGCCGGGGGCAGGAGCGAGTGGCTGAGCGGGGAGAGGGGCTGGGGGCTGGGGAGTGCGCATGGCTGAGAGAAGGGAGCGGTGTGGCGGGGAGCAAGTGGCCGAGTGGGGGCAGGCGATTGAAGCAGGGGTGGTGGGGGGAAGCAGGGTACTGTTCAGGTGAATGGAGACGGCAATTGAAGGGTGATGACGTCATTGCGTGGTGACATCATGCGCGCGCAAGCACGCATTCATACTGGCAAGCCAGCAAATGTTCGCACGCAATGATGACGTCCGCGATTGCTCTGCACATGCTCTGCATTGTCAGGAGTCACTTTGAATCAGAACTACCCTGCCCTCTACCACTCACATTAGCAGAAGAATGCTGTAGAAAAACTTGGATTGGCTTATCTGATAGAAGCACATTCTCAGTTCCTATTTTGGTTGATCTATTTTCTACAGCTTCTGAAACGAAGCAAGTTATGATGACAAAACTGTGAAACAAAAAGGAAAAACTGCAATGCTGGAAATCTCAAATAAATGGGCACCTATGAAGGAAAAGACAGGTGATTGATATGCTGGGTGTGCAACCTATCATCAGAACTGAAGAGTAAAAGACACAGGCAGTTTAGTGGGGTTAGACAAATGAAGAGATAATTTGGGGGTGAAATCATAGAATGGTCAAGCATAAAAAGAGGCCATTCGGCCTATCATGTCTGTGCTGGGTCTCTGCAAAAGCAACACAACTGGTCCCACTGCCCCACCTTTTCCCCGTAGTCTTGCAAATTTTCCTCTTCAGACGTTTTTTCAATTCCCTTTTCAAAGCCACAATTGAGTCTGCCTCCATCACACTCTCAGGCAGTGTACTCCAGATTTTAACCACTCACTGCATATAAAAGGTTTTTCCTCACATTGCCATTGGTTCTTTTGCCATTCGCCTTAAATCAATGTCCTCTGGTTCTCGAACCTTCTGCCATTGAGAACAGTTTCCCTCTATCTACTCTGTCTAGATTGCTCATGATTTTGAAAACCTCTATCAAATCTCCTCTCAACCTTCACTTCCCTAAGGAGAACAACCCTAGCTTCTCCAATCTATCGACGTAACTGAAGTCCCTCAATCCTGGAACCATTCTTATAAATCTTTTCTGTACCCTCTCTAAAGCCTAACGTCCTTCCTAGAGTGTGGTGCCCAGAATTGAACGCAATACTCAAGTTGAGGCTGAACCAGTGTTTTATGAAGGCTCATCATAACTTCCTTGCTTTTGTATTCTATGCCTCTATTTTAAAAGTGCAGGATCCTGTATGCTTTATTAGCTGCTCTCTCAACCTGCCCTGCTGCCTTCAAAGATTTGTGCACATATACCTTCAGGTCTCGCTGGTCCTGCACCCCTATGGAATTGCAACCTTTATTTTATATTGTCTCTCCTCGTTCTTCCAGCCAAATGTATCACTTCGCCTGCATTAAATTTCATCTGCCACGTATCCCTTTCCACCAGTCTGTCTATGTCCTCTTGAAGTCTATCACTATCCTCCCCACAATTCACAATACTTCCAAGTTTTGTGTCATCAGCAAATTTTGAAATTGCGCCCTTTATACCCAAGTCTAGGCCATTAATATATATCAAGAAAAGCAGTGGTCCGAGTACTGACCCCTGGGGAACCCCACTTTATACCTTCCTCTGGTCTGAGGAACAACTGTTCACCACTATTCTGTTTCCTGTCACTCAGCCAACTTCATATCCATGCTGCCGTTGTATCTTTTATTCCAATAGCTTCAACTTTGCTGGCAAACCTATTATGTGGCACTTTATCAAATGCATTTTGGCAGTCCATGTACACCACATCGACCACATTATCCTCATGAACCCTCTCTGTTACCTCAACAAAAATTTATCAAGATAGTTAAACATGATTTGCCTTTAAAAAATCTGCGCTGGCTTTCTTTAATTAATCCACACTTGTCTAAGTGACTGTTAATTTAGGAAGTGGAAGAGAAAGTCAACAGATGCACCAATTACGAGAAGGGACTATATCGGTTACATGACCAGTATATAATGGCCTAAAAATTATCATTGAGATGGTGCAGATATAAAAAAGGCTAATTCGACACAGGAGGTCCATATTAAAAAAATGAGAAAATGAAAAATGAGATGTAAAAGCCAAGCTGATAATGCAGCACATATGAAATTAAAGCAGGAAATGCAAGTGAAATATGGCATATCTGCCAATTATGAGAAAAGGGTAAAACTCAGGTCCATAGCATGGCTTTAGCCTCCTGGTAGCACTGTGATCTGATAAATAACTGCTTTGTAATGTGGGGGCGGTGCATTGCTATGTGGGGAGCAGAAGCAGGTTGACATTCGGCATGGCTCTGATTTCTGTTTTGATTTCACGTCTGTCCTCTCAGCCTGCTTCCACCTCCTCCTCTTCCTCCTCCCTCCACTCCTTCTCTCCTCCCCTCATTCCCTTTCCATCCTCTGTTCCCTTCCACTGTTTTTGCCTTCTTCCCCTTCCCTCTGTCACTTTTGTGCCCTCCATCTCCCCTCCTCCTGCTCTTCCCTATTCCTCCATCCTCTTATCTCTTCTTTCCCTCTCCTCCCCGATTCCCAAACTCTTCCTCCAGTTTCCTCTGCCTTTCATGCTTCTCCTCCCTCTTCCTGTCCTCTAATTGCATCTTCTAAAATCATTTGACCTAAAAATGTTATTTGATATTGACTCCCTGGCTCCAATATTTATGGGGAGGTGAGGAATGTGGGGGGTTGCCTGTTGACGGATGGGGGTGGGGGGGAATCTCAGAAATACCAGGGGTGCGGAGGCCCTGCTGAATTTAACAGAAGGACCTCATTATCGTTTTTTTTACTTTGTTTTCCACCCGGCAGTGGACCAGCCTGTTAATTTGGCCGATAGTAGAAGGCCACAACCCTAGTAACAGGGAAGCATTAATTATTGTGGAAGGAGCCAGACCAGCAATCAGAAGGGAGGGGGGACTGGCAAAGATTATGGGTTTGGTGGGGGGAGGGTGCCCGATCATGACAGAAGATTTGTTTGAGGCGGCTGCAATCCAAAGCACTTATCTGTTGGAACTGGCAGCACCCATCTCCCTTAAGCTTCTGGGTTTTCCTAGCCCTGGGAAAACTGGCCAGCCAGTATTGAATTTAAATGGCTGCCAAAATATCAGCAGTGAAACCTTATTTATATATGAGAATCATAGATCCACCTCTCCAGAGTGGGTTACTCAGATGCCGTCAATCCTGCTACAATTAAAACAGAAGCTGGCTTTGAGAACATGTTTTGCAAATGTGACAATTTAAGCATTGAGGTCAATGGAAAAGACTATCAGGCACAGTATAAAACAGGTTGTTGATTCACTACCTCCAATTTTACACTATCACCAAGGACCAATTTCAGGTCACTAGTTTCTAAAATATCCCCCCCGTGCATTAAGAATACTGTTTTGCCTCTGCTGCCAAAACATTCACATCACCATTGTGTCTGTTGGGCAGGGCAGGTCTTTGTTTTGGATTGTCTTGGATCAGAATATGTCATTTCTGATGCTATGGGGGATTTAGTCATCGAACATACATAGGAACATACAGACTAGGAGCAGGAGTAGGCTATTCGGCCCCTCGAGCCTGCTCCTCCGTTCTAGAAGATCATGGCTGATCTGTTTGTGGACACAACTCCACTTTCCTGCCTAACCCTTTGACTCCCTTGTTTATCAAGAATCTGTCTACCTCTGCCTTAAAAACATTCAATGACCCTGTCTCCACCGCTCTCTGGGGAAGAGGGTTCCACAGACGCACGACCCTCTGGGAGAGAAAATTTCTCCTTATCTGTCTTAAATGGGAGACCCCTTATTTTTAAACTGTGCCCCCTGTTTTAGTCTCTCCCACAATGGGAAACATCCTTTCAACATACACCCCGTCAAGTCCCCTCAGGATCTTATATGTTTTAATAAGATCACCTCTCATCCTTCTAAACTCCAATGAAAACAGACCCAACCTGTCAAACCTTTCCTCATAAGATAACCCTCTCATCCTTGGAATCAGTTGAGTAAACCTTCTCTGAACTGCTTCCAATACAATTATATCCTTTCTTAAGTAAGGAGACCAAAACTGTACACAATACTCTATATGTGGTCTCACCAATGCCCTATACAACTGTAGCATCTCTACTTTTATATTCCATTCCCCTTGCAGCAAATGACAACATTGTATTTGCCTTCTTAATCACTTGCTGTACCTGCATACTAACGTTTTGTGTTTCGTCTACGAGGACACCCAGATCCCTCTGCATCTCAGAGTTCTGCAATCTCTCTCCATTTAAATAATATGTTGCTTTTCTATTTTTCCAGCCAAAGTGGACAAGTTCACACTTTTCCACCTTATACTCCATCTGCCAAATCTTTTCCCACTCACTTAACCTGTATATATGCCTTTGCAGACTCCTTATGTCCTCTTCACAACTTACTCCCCTACCTATCTTTGTGTCATCAGAAAATTTAGCAACCATACCTTCTGTCCCTTCATCCAAGTCATTGATAGAGATTGTAAATAGTTGAGGCCCCAGCACTGATCCCTGTGACACTCCACTAGTTACAGCTTGCCAACCTGAAAACAACCCATTTATGTCTACTCTCTGTTTCCTGTTAGCTAACCAATCCTCTGTCCATGCTAATATGTTACCCCCTATACCATGGGCTCTTATTTTGTTTAGTAACCTTTCATGTGGCACCTTCTCAAATGCCTTCTGGAAATCCAAGTATAGCACAACCACAGGTGCCCATTTATCCATGTTGCTTGTTACTTCCTCAAAGAACTCTAATAAATTAAACACAATTTGCCTGTTACAAAGCCATGTTGACCCTGCCTGATTGCATTGAGGTTTTGTAAATGACCTGCTATAACCTTCTTAATAATAGATTCCAGCATTTTTCCTGTGACAGATGTTAAGCTAACTGGCCTGCAGTTTCCTGCTTTCTGTCTTAGTCCTTTCTTGAATAGCGGAGTTATATTTTCTAACTTCCAATCTGATAGGATCTTTCCTGAATCTAGGGAATTTTGGAAAATTAAAACCAATGCATCCACTATCTCAGCAGCCACTTCTTTTAAGACCTAGGATGTAGTCCATTAGGACCTGGGGACTTGTCAGCTTTTAGTTCTAATAATTTTCTCAGTACCCTTTCCCTAGTGATGGTAATTGTGTCAAGTTCCTCCCTCCCTTTCAACTCTTGATTCACAATTATTTCTCGGATGTTATTTGTATCCTCTACAGCAGGGTTGTCCAACATATGGCCCTCGGGCCAACATCCAGTCCGCCAAAGGTTTCCATCTGGCCAGCAGATATAAACTGCACCAGGGCGTTTCCTCAAACTCACCAGGATTCTGTGACTAGAGATGAGAAATTTCCCATTGTCTTCTTCGTGGAGACCAGCCTTTTTTAAAAAATCGTGTCAGTTTCACAGCTAACAGTTGCAGACAGATTCTGGGTTTTTAAAAAACCTGCTGGAAAACCCCGAATCTATCCAAAGTTGGAAAACAGTTGTTCCCAACGTTAGCAACTGTGAAACTGACTCCCACTGTTTTTTTTAAAAAACTGATCAACCATCTGCTGAGTGTTCCCACTCTCTGCAACTCTCAGAGAGAGAGAGAGAAAGCAGGAGAAAGAGTGGGGGTCAGAGAGAGTTGGGGGACAGAGAGAGAGAGAGAGAAATGGGGACAGAAAGAGAGAGAAAGGGGGACAGACAGAGAGAGAAAGGGGGACAGAGAGGGAGGGGAAGAAGAGGAAGGTAGAGACAGGGAGGGAGGGGGATACAGGGACAGAGAGAGAGAGGGAGGGGGCAGAGAGAGAGGGGATTCAGAGAGAGAGTGATCAAGAAAGTAAGTCAATAAATTAGTCTTCTCATTTAAATCTTCTTCACAAAAATGTACATTTGTTGCTGTTTTGATTAATAGTAAGATTAATTTTAATGCCTTTATCTTTCCAAAATTGTCTCACTGGCCCCCCATGTAAGACAAAAGTTGTAATGTGGCTCCCACATAAAAAGGTTGGATAACCCTGCTCTGCAGTGAAGACAGATGCAAAACATCTGTTCAATTCCTCTGCCATTTCCTTATTTTTCATTATTAACTCCCCAAACTCACTCTTTAGAGGACCAACACTCTACTTACTCTTTTCCTTTTTAAATACCTGTAGAAACTCTTAGTCCATTTTTATATTTCTAGCTAGCTTTCTCTTGCACTCTAATTTCTCTCTCATGATTGTTTTAGTTATTCTTTGCTGTTTTATATATTCTGTCCAATCTTCTGACCTGCCACTATTCTTCGCTGAATTGTATGCTTTTTAAAAAAAATTGTTACTATCTTTAACTTCCTTAGTTAGCCATGGATGGTGTGTCCTTCCCCTACAGTCTTTCTTTCTCACTGGAATGTAAATTTGCTGAGTGTTTTGAAATATCTCCTTAAATGTGTGCCTCTGCATCTCTAATGACCTATCCCTTAACTTAATTTCCCAGTTTACTTTCGCCAGCTCTGTCCTCAACCCCTAATAATTATCCTTATTTAAGTTTAAAACATTAGTCTCAGATCCACACTTCTCACCTTCAAACTGAATGCAAAATTCAATCATGCTGTGATCACTGCTACCTAGGGGCACCTTTACTATGAGGTCGTTAATTAATCATGTCTCGTTACACATTACCAGATCGCAAGTAGCTCGCTCTCTGCTTGGCTCGAGAAAGCGCTGCTCTAAGAAACTGTCCCGAAAACACTCCAGGAACTCATCTTCCAGGCTACCTTTGCGAATGTGATTCGTCCAATCTATCTGTAGATTAACATCACCCATAATTGCCGCCGTACCTTTCTCACAAGCCCCCATTATTTCTTCCTGTATATCCCGTCCTACAGTGTGGTTACTTTTAGGTGGCCTATAAACTACTCCCACAAGTGACTTCCTTCATTTACTATTTCTTATCTCTACCCAAACTTACTCTACATCTTGATTTTTAGAAATAAGTTCACCTCTCTCTATTGTACTAATGTCATCCTTAATTAACAGAGTTACCTCTCCACCTTTTCTTAGTTTCCTGTCCTTTCAAATTGTCATGGAGCTTTGAATATTCAGGTCCCAGCCTTTGTCATCTTGTCATCTCTGTAATGGCTATCAGAGCATACATATTTATTTCTATTTGAGATATCAATTCATTTGTTTTGTTACAAAGGCTATATACATTCAAATACAGAGCCTTTAGAGTGTCTTTTTACTATTTATACAACCTCTAGTCTTAGCTGCTTGCATGCTCTTAATTTTGTATATTCTGTCCCTTCCTGCATGCTCTGATTGTTATTTCTCTAATTACTACCTTGCTCTCTTGCCTTGTCCTCTCTCTTTAATTTTTCATATCTTGTCTCACTTGATTCCTCACCCCCACGATTTAGTTTAAAATCCTCTCTACAACCCTACTATATGACCCACCAGAACACTGGTCCCAGCACAGTTCAGGTGGAGACCATCCCAACGTTACAGCTCCCACTTTCCCCAGTACTGGCGCCAGTGCCCGATGTATTGAAACCCATTTCTCCCACACCAATCTCTGAGCCACACATTTAACTCTCTAATCTTATTTACCCTACTCCAATTTTCTCGTGACTCAGGTAATAATCCAGAGATTATAATCCAGAGATTATTACCTTTGAGGTTCTGCTTTTTAATTTAGCCCCTAGCAGTTCATACTATCTATGCAGAACCTCTTTCCTAGTCCTACCCATGTCATTCGTACCCATGAGGACTGTGACAACTGGATCTTCCCCCTCCCACTGCAAATTCCTCTCCATCCCTAAGCAGATGTCCCAAACCCTGGCACCAGGTAGGCAACATAGCCTTCTGGACTCTTGCTGTTGGCTGCAGAGAACAACTATATTGTCCCCTCCTACCACTACATTCCTATTTACTTCCCCCTTTTGAATGGCTTCCTGTACCACGGTGCCATGGTCAGTTTGCACATCCGATTGAGATATTGTTGGTCGAGCAAGCTTTCTCACCTGGCCTTTTAAGCATGGCATCCATTTCCTAACCATCTAAGTATATATTCAACCCTTGTTAGTCTGCTCACTGATCACTGGCAGTATGGTGACAATCTTGTTTGCTGAGCTTAGCTACTACTTTGCAATTCTTCGGGGCTGAGGTTAAGGAGGGATGGTTGAAGGATTGAGATTTAATGAGCTATCCAGGAGACTGACATTCTGAATGCATCCTCCAGGTGCTGAATAGCTTTTCTTTTAACACATTCTCAACTCTGCTGATTTTGCATGAGAGTTGAAAAATTACATGTGAGAATGTGGCAGAGAATCAAATAGAGGCTCGTTATAGCTGTGGGAGTTGGGAGCTGCAGCATTGATATTTTCAGGCAACACACACTGTAAGTAGCCCACCAGAAAGCAGTTACTATAATCTATTTGTGTCTACCTAAATTTGAGATCATCCAAAACTCTGCTGCCCGTGACCTTACTTGCACCAAATCTTGTTCATCCATCACCCCTGTGCTCGCTGACCTGCATTGGCTTCTGGTTAAACAACACCTCAACTTTAAAATTCTCATCCTTGTTTTCAAATCCCTCTATTTTTGTAATCTTCTCCAGCCGTACAGCCCTCCGAGCTATCTGCACCCCTTCAATTTTTGCCTCTTGAGCATCCCCGATTTCAATCGGTCCACCATTAGTGGATGTGCCTTCAACGTTCCAGGCCCTAAACTCTGTCATTCTCCCACCCCTCTTCCAAACAAATCTATCTCTCTTTGCTCCTTTAAGATGCTTCTTTAAATCTACCACTTTGACCAAGCTGTTGGTCATCTGTCCTAATATCTCCTTATGTAGCTTGTGGCCAAATTTTGATTATAATACTCATGTTTAATGCCTTAGGACATTTAATTAGAATGAAGGCTCACATAAATGAAAGTTGTTCTCCAGGATGATCCTAGAGTAGAGGACAGTTTTGGCAGATGAGAGTGAGACCCAGTAGAGCTTGATGAGATCCAGCCAGATGAAGAAATGTATGCAAATGTCCCTTCATTCAATAGCTAATTAATTGAGGGTGGCACAGTGGCGCAGTGGTTAGCACTGCAGCCTCACAGCTCCAGTGACCCGGGTTCGGTTCTGGGTACTGCCTGTGAGGAGTTTGCAAGTTCTGTGACCATGTGGGTTTCTGCCGGGTGCTCCGGTTTCCTCCCACAGCCAAAGACTTGCAGGTTGATAGGTAAATTGGCCATTGTAAATTGCCCCTAGTGTAGGTAGGTGGTAGGAGAATGGTGGGGATGTGGGAGGGAATATGGGATTAATGTAGGATTAGTATAGATTGTCTTTCCGTACTTTGATCTTCGCTCTTAGACGGGCAAGGTTGAACAACCTGCCCCCTGATCTTGTGTGAAGGAAAATTCCTTCTTCTGAAGACTTGAACGCATGTGAGAGCAGCAGGGAGAAGTAAATCCCAAATAGTGTGGGTGCGAGAACACAGCCCTGTTTCACGCCACTCAGGATAGGAAAGGGGTTGTGCCTTTCATATTGTCATGGAATGAGGTGATGATACTCAAAGTACGGAAGTAGCCAAAGTACGGAAAGTCCTCATCAGGGAACTCCTCTTTGCTGACGATGCTGCTTTAACATCTCACACTGAAGAGTGTCTGCAGAGTCTCATTGACAGGTTTGCGGCTGCCTGCAACGAATTTGGTCTAACCATCAGCCTCAAGAAAACGAACATCATGGGACAGGACGTCAGAAATGCTCCATCCATCAACATCGGCGACCACGCTCTGGAAGTGGTTCAAGAGTTCACCTACCTAGGCTCAACTATCACCAGTAACCTGTCTCTCGATGCAGAAATCAACAAGCGCATGGGAAAGGCTTCCACTGCTATGCCCAGACTGGCCAAGAGAGTGTGGGAAAATGGCGCACTGACACGGAACACAAAAGTCCGAGTGTATCAAGCCTGTGTCCTCAGTACCTTGCTCTATGGTAGCGAGGCCTGGACAACGTATGTCAGCCAAGAGCGACGTCTCAATTCATTCCATCTTCGCTGCCTCCGGAGATTCCTTGGCATCAGGTGGCAGGACCGTATCTCCAACACAGAAGTCCTCGAGGCGGCCAACATCCCCAGCTTATACACACCACTGAGTCAGCGGTGCTTGAGATGGCTTGGCCATGTGAGCCGCATGGAAGATGGTAGGATCCCCAAAGACACATTGTACAGCGAGCTCGCCACTGTTATCAGACCCACCGGCCGTCCATGTCTCCGCTTTAAAGACATCTGCAAACACGACATGAAGTCCTGTGACATTGATCACAAGTCGTGGGAGTCAGTTGCCAGTGATCGCCAGAGCTGGCGGGCAGCTATAAAGGCGGGGCTAAAGTGTGGCGAGTCAAAGAGACTTAGTAGTTGGCAGGAAAAAAGACAGAAGCGCAAGGGGAGAGCCAACTGTGTAACAGCCCTGACAAACAATTTTTTCTGTAGCACCTGTGGAAGAGTCTGTCACTCTAGAATTGGCCTTTATAGCCACTCCAGGCGCTGCTCCACAAACCACTGACCACCTCCAGGCGCTTGCCCATTGTCTCTCGAGACAAGGAAGCCAAAGGGAGTATAGATGGGTGGTTGTTGGTCAGCACAGACTCAGTGGGCCGAAGGGCCTGTTTCAGTGCTGTATTTCTAAATAAATAAATAAAATTAAATAAATAAATTCCAAATCAATAGAATAACCAGCCTGGTTTCAATGCTGAGAAAACAATGCTGAATTTAACATTATAAACTCACATATATTTGTAAAAACAGCTCAAGCAAAAAAAGGATCAAACAGCACCAAATCCAACCAAGTAAATAGATCCTGGTTCTTATTGAAGCAGGAATCTTAAAAAAAAATCTTGAGGCACCTTTACATTGTTGCTTGTTGACTTCAGATTCCATTCTGTGAGTTAGCTCCAAGCATTTACACTGTTAAAACTAGCTCCTTTGTCTCAGTGACACAACTGTATTTCCAAAGGTTGTAGGTCTGTGATTCTGCTGCCAAGATAAAACAACTAGATTAAGCAGTGCAAATGCTGAAAGTCAGCCCATCGATGCCAGACTCTTGTCTCAGAACTAAATAATTGTCAGTATAAAAGTACCTTTAATGCAGCACAGTCCCCCTGACCTTTTGCGTATTGGAATTTCATGTGTTCTGTTCATTAGAATGAGAATTCAGACAGGATCAGGGAGGCAGAAATGCTTGTAGATGTATTTAACCTGTGGTTACTGCAGAAAAAAGATTTAGAGTTTTCATTTTTTTATTTTCAGTAATTTTCTGAAGGTGAATGAGTTTAAAATGCAACACAAAGAAATAACTTGCATGTATTTATACACCACACCTCAGAAACATTTCACAAGCAATTAATTACTTTGAAGTGTCATGACTTATTATGTACGAGGTTCAGCAGCCCATTTGTACACAGCTAAATCCCACAGTGTTGAATTAGAGTGAGGAAAGTGAGTGAATTCCATACACTTAGTTGAATAGTGCCATGGAACAATGCAACATTCCTTCAGTATGACACTGGTGTCAGCCTAGATTATGTGCGGAGGTCCTGGAGTGGGATTTGAACCCATAAACCTCTTACACCAGGCAAGACAAGCCAGGCTGCCATGTTTATTTTAAAGTGAAATGTACAGAAATAAAATAAATTACAGGACCTTAAAGCTATAGATTGCACACAACATAGAAAATTCCCTACATTTCAATAGCGAATATACTTCAAAAGTACTTCATTGGCTGTGAAGCGCTTTGGGATGCCCTAAGGTGGTGAAAGTTGCTATATGAATGAAAGTTCTTTCTTTTTTAAGATGCACAAGGATGATGCCAGTGATGAGAAACTAAAGTTGTGATGGAAAGACTTGAGATACTGGGTATGGATTTCTGTGGAGACTGTCCTGATCTCCTGCATAGCTTTGGTGGGAGATCAGCAGAATTCTTGGGGAAATAGTGTAAATAGGTGAAAACAAGCTATTTCTGTGGTTTCTCTAGGGTTCTGCCGATTTCCTGATGAAGTTACAGCAGGAGATCAGGAGAGCTGCAGAAACCCGAGGTTAATGTGATGATTTCCACTGGAGCAGAGGAGGTATAACAAGTTTTTAAAATGTTGAAGGGTTTTGATAGAATATAGTCGTACCCTTTTTACTCTGTCGTTGAAGTCAGTGACGGGGGTGGGGGGGGGGGTGGGGGGGTGGTTGTGGGGTAATCAATTTAAACTTGTCGCTGAGGAAAGAAGTTAGGAGAATTTTCTTTACACAGATGATGAGTGGAGCATGAAATGTTTTGTTACAGGGTTGAGGGATGAGACCATTAAATGCTTTTAAGAAAAATTGGATACATATTTGAAGCAGACGATGATACAGAGCTATGGGGAGAGAGCAGACCAGTGGGATTAGGTTTGGATTGCTTTAGCTGCTGCAGTCATCATGAGCTAAATGTCTTCCTTTGATGCTGTAACTTCTATTGATAGAATTCTTGGACTAGGATGTAATTGTGTTGATTTTGGTGCAGCAATGCTGTTGCAGGTCTGGCAGGATTAAGAAGGTGCCCCAGTTCTGAAGCATTTGTGTTTCATTTGTCCTCTACACAAATATCCTAATATCATTAAAGTTGCATCCCGGCCAATTTTATGCTTAGCTATGAGCCTAACTTTAAATAAAAGCAACAAATGAAAGTGTTTGGCATAGTTCATACTGTTTCCATCATGGCCAGTTTGTTGGTGCTGATTGGCTTTTAAACCACAAGTGCTGCAATTTATTTTCAGTGATGAGATTTTTCCTGGAAATATGATTAATTTTTCAACTCTGAGTGAACTGTAATTTTAAAATGCAGTCAGTAAATGTCTCCATCAGCATCAGGATGTGAATTGTAAAGTTGTTTAATTTACCTATATAGTATCTGCTCATTTGTCAGTGTCAGGAACTAGGGAGAGAATGCCTATGACTTAGACTCGTGGTGACAGTTTTTTTTTTAGATAGAATATTATGTGCCAGGAAAATGATGAAGGTCATGACCTGCTTTACATTAAAGAAGTGTTGGATCTGAAATTTCAGAAGATCTACTTTGCTGACTGAAGTGCAGTAGAGTGGAACTCCCAGCTGCCCACTGTAGACTCAGTACCAATCTGTGGGAAGGAGTCATCAGCACACTTGGGGCAAGCTGTCAACACTTGCAAGAACACTTTAGTAACCTCCTCCGCCATGATGGTGCATGGGAATCCCAGGAGGGGCCTCCCCTAAAAGAGCTATGGGGCCATCTGTCATTGATTACCTGTGGTTTCCTGGATTTGAAAGCCTCCATAATGGAAACAAAATTGGGCAAGGAATTAAGCGGGCTGTCCAGTCACAATGCCTGCTTTTACCCAGAAATAAAAATGAAAATGCCCCCCCAAAATGACTCCTAATTTCCCTATAGGAAAGAAAGGCAGATGAAACTTGGGGGGGTGGTGGTGGTGGGGGGGGAGTGGGTGTTAGGGGAGGGGTGTTGGGGGACGGGTGTTGTGCACAGGCCATGTGTTTCTGAAAAAGGATTTGGTAAACGTTTTGCATTTTTTAACAAGTACAAGATGCCGTGATATAAACTGCATTGAAGTGTACTGGCACATCACTCTCAGGTGCGCCTTAAAGATCCCATGGCACTATTCGAAGAAGAACTCATGGAGGTCCCCCGTGTCCTGGCCAGCATTCATCCCTCAACCAACTCCACTGAAAAAAAATGGATTTTTGGTTACATTGCTGTTTTGGGGAGCTTGCTGTGTGCACATTGTCTACAGTGTTTCCTATATCACCACTATGACTGCACTTCCAAAAGTATTTCATTAGTTCTAAAGTGCTTTGGGACACCCTGATGTCATGAAAGGTGCTATTTAAATAGTCCTTTTCCTTTCTTTTCAAGCGATGGCGCTGTGATATAAATGTTATGGGGCTCTATGACACCTCATCAGACAATTTTCATGAAGACAATATGTTGCCATGGAGATATCTACTACTTCTCCCATACTAATGTCATTGATCATGAGGATCCTTCCACCTCAGGTGTGCTGAAATAGTGGCTTAGATTTTCTGCCCATTTACTGTCTTTTTTATGGTGGTTTAGAGACAGAAGGTGGGGTAAAATGAGACAATTCTCTTTCACACCTCCTCCCAGACCCTGGTCTTCCTTTCCCAATACTTCCAAACACTTTAACTGCCCCTCCCAGTGCTGTGACATATCACAAGCACCCTGTTGGGTCTCCTAGATCATTGCAGCCCCCAATGCTCCTCACTTCCAAACCCCAGGACCACCCTCCCAAAATTACCACAGCCCTCAGTACACCTAGGTCCCGCTATTGCTGTACACAGTTTTTACCATATACCACCCACGTACTTGGAATAGTTTCCCTATAACCTTCCTCTGCACTGTTGCCTTTTTAAAAAGGTTAAAAGATAAGATTAACCAAATAGTTAAACAAACGTTTAAAAGTATGAAAGGCTACTGATTGCGAGTTTCAATGCAAATACACCCAGAATTTGAGCCTGAAAATATGTCTAACATGCCTCAAATAATAATCAATAATAAAAATGAAATTTGACTTATTCAAGCATTTTCCTTTTAATATACTGTGCACTACACAGCATAAATTGACATATCCTCCAACTCACCATGCGCAGCACCAGGGCCGATCCATTATGGTTCAATAAAATATGATGGCTTTAAAGGGCCAATTTTCTGAATTTATGCTCCTAATGGTGAGCTTGCCCACAATTTCCCAAGGTATGTGTCCAGTGAGCAGCACAGGAACACAGAGGAGATTACTTGCTGAGCTCCCCAAAATCCTGTTTGTCAGTACACATTTGAAATATTCAAGCTTTTTAATTGGGCTGACATTTTTTTTTAAATGAATGTAAACATTGTGAGCTAAAGATAGATGGACAGGATTCATTGACAGACCACTTGCCCCCTGAGACATAATTGACTGATTATTTGTTTGTAGTACTAACCACAATGTGGTTCAAGGAGAGAGTAAATTAGCGGTAAGATTTACAGACCAAGGACATTAATAAAACATTGAAGTAGTGTAAGCCAACCAACAAGAGTGATGGAAGAAGTGACATTTATTTTCAGCCTGCAAACTAGGAGTAAGCTGGTCTCATGCCCATGAGAGAAACATTAGTACCAGTGCTAATTTGTTTGTACTGTAAACATTCTTATTTACGTCAGAGTGCAAAAATGCTCATTGTTTTGTTCATGGTGCTATTTTCATATGAAAATGATGGTAATATATTGGCAAAGGGTACTCAGGAAGTTCCAGGATGAATCCAGGATTGTGGCCACATGCTGAATTTCCACAGGAACACAGATGTACACAATCTTGAAGCATCAATATTAGTTGATTTCACTTGAACAGTTGCCAAACATTACAGGACCAAACACTGTGTTGCAATGCACCAGTGACAGTGGATTCCCAGTGCTCTCTCATGACTGATGTGATAATTCACAACTGAAAGAAGTACCACAGAAAGGGCAAAATGAATAGAACAAAACCTATTGTGAACTTCCACTGATTTTAAACATTAATGGGTAGTGATGGTGGAATAGTACTGAAATAAGGAAAGAACTTGAATTTATATAGCACCTCAGGATGTCCCAAAGCACTTTACAGTCAATGAAGTACTTTTTGAAGTGCAGTCACTGTTGTAATGCAGGAATCAATAACAGCTCACAATAAAAGTACACCTTCAGTAGTACAAAGTACCATAGTTGAGGTTGGTGAAAATGCCAGTACCCCAATAATCCATACATCATGCACCACTTTTAAAGCTCAGTTTTCTCCTCCCATCATCTGAAGGCTGTGTCTCATTTGGAGGTACATCTTCATAGCCATGGACTGCCCTCTGGTTTCTAACCCAAGTTGCTATGCTTCATGTATGAGCCTAGACAAAATTGTTCAACTGTTCTGGTGGATTCTGGCTGCACGTTTGTTGAACATCCTTAGGGACAGCAACAAACATGCCTGAGACTTGGATACTCCCGCTTCCAGCCACAGGGTCTAATATCAAGAATGACCTTGTACTGGTGAAGCCTCTGCCAGCCCTTATGAGATCATCATTGTAAAGGATGGGCCAGCCTGAAGTAGTGGACCTCCCTAAGTCAGGTGTTCCCACACCCCGGTTTTTAGTCGCTGCCTGTCGTGGTCTCACTGCATGTTCGCCTGGTCTAACTAGGTATCAGCTGCCAAGGCCAGCAGAAATAGGCCCCCTTGGGGTCCACACCTGGATTGAGGCTGGAATCCCTGAAAATCAGGGGGCAAAATGCTGTATTATCTTTAAAGTGGCCCCTGATATTGGGAGCTGAGGGTCGGCAGAGTCGATTGTCCTGAAATGTCCTTCCAGGCAAGCAAGCTTCTGCCAGGGTTTCTTCAATGGGGGGATGCCTCACATGTGTCTGTACTCTGCCAAATACCTGCTTGTTGACGCCCCTTCCCCTAACCCGTGAACTCCAGTGAGGTTACCAGAGCATTAAGTGTCAGGTGCGATCCCACTGTACCTGTTAGGTCCCCATCACTGAGGATTTTCTGGGCCTGAATGTCAACAAGCCATTTACCCATGGACAGAATCACCGCTGAGTCCATTCCTGTCCTCACCCAACATGTACAACTATGGGGTAGGATTTTCCCTTCGGGTGTCAGGAGTCCGCCGTCAGAATCAAATGGGGGTCCGAAGCCCGCACTGTTTGGGGAACAGTCACTCATCTGTGATATTCCACGAATTGGCCAATTAGTGGCAGGCTCACTGTAAAAATAATCATAGGTCCTCTAGCTTGGAAGCAGCAGCAGGATGCCTTGGCAGGTAAGAGAGGGAGAGGGCGCCCCAACTTTTTAAAATTCAAAATTAAAAAAAGGCCTTTGCAGCCGGGCCACCATCGTGGTCGTCAGGGGAACCTCTCTACGGGATGGCCTATGGCTGTTGCTGTACCCAGACAGGCAGGGAGGGCCTCTAGGCCTGCCCAGAATTCTGGCTCCCCCTACCCCCGCAGTCTGCCACTGGGAGGCCACCTCCAGGCAGTTGCAATGTCTCCCGCCTTCATGGACCTGGAGGCCAACTGGAAAATTCCACTTGGCCTTCAAAAGGCCTTAAAAGGCCTTTAAGTGCCACCCGCTGCCCACCCCACCCCCTCCCACCCGATTCCTGCCTCCGGGAAAATGGCCCATGGTGGTATGGAGCAAGGGAACCGGCATGACTGCTGGCAGAAAATAATTCCACACCACCTGCCTCTATGCCCGCCCCCATTAAGGGCTTATAATTCAGCCCCATGGACTGCCAACAGGATCACAAGAGGGAATTCTCTTCGATTTTGTTTCCCCTCCCTAGGCAAAACACACAGAGGTTTGATGGTAGTACTCTGAGGGCCCTAACTGAGATTAGCTAATTCAGCTGCAGTGCATCTTGTAGATGGTACACACTGCTGCCACTGTGCGTCAGTGGTGGAGGGAGTGAATGTTTGTGGACAGGGTACCAATGAAACGGGCCGCTTCTTCCTGGATGGTGTCGAACTTCTTGAGTATTGTTGGAGCTGCATCCATCCAGGCAAGTGGAGAGTATTCCATCACACTCCTGACTTGTGCCTTGTAGACGGTGGACAGGCTTTGGGGAGTCAGGAGGTGAGATACTTGCTACAGGATTCCTAGCCTCTGACCTGCTCTTGTAGCCACAGTATTTATATGGCTACTCCAGTTCAGTTTCTGGTCAATGGTAACCCCCAGGATGTTGATAGTGGGGCATTCAGCGATGGTAATGCCATTGAATGCCAAGGGGAGATGGTTAGATTCTCTCTTGTTTGAGATGGTCATTGCCTGGCTCTTGTGTGGTGCGAATGTTACTTGCCACTTATCAGCCCAAGCCTGGATATTGTCCAGGTCTTGCTGCATTTCTACACAGACTGTTTGACTCGGTATCATGCCAGATGGTGTCTTTATTCACTGAGCCAGAATCATTCATCTCTGATAAATATTGAACAAATAGCTTGCATTTATAAAATAATAAAACATTTCCATTAAATGAGAACTTTACTGTTGGAGGCAAGTAGTTTGAATGTAAAGATTTTCCTTCCCTTTAATAGAGGACACAAAATGATGAAATAAATTTCTAGATACGTAGGGGAAGTAGTTGACCTAAATCTCCTTATTCATAGCGCCTGGAGACCTGCTTAAAGGCTTAGAGGTATAAAAGCATAGCTCAGTTGAGGTCAGTATCTGAGTGCACTAGTGAGTGACACTTATGACTCCTAATTGTGGTCCTGGTTATGCAATAATGTCCTTACACTAATGTCGTGACAGATGATTAATTGTATTTTTGTCGTTGTGTGTATGATTCAGCTGAAGGATCAGCCGTGGATGAATTGGTTCCAAAGCTAATGATCATTTGGGCCAGTGCAGATCCATGAGATTTTTTAAAATCTATTTGGCCCATATTGATTCAAATGTGCAACTGGAAATCTATGTAGCAGAAAGTTTGGTTCATAAGGACATAGTTCACCTCAGAAGATGAGATTGAATTCAATTTAAGGAATAAGGGTGATTCAGGAAATATCAGGGCGCTGGAAAGAGATGAACTGTTGCTTTATATGTAGAGGATAATCTGGATATCGAGAAAATTGAAACAATGTCAAGGAAAAGGAAAAATGTAACAGTCCAGGTGGAGGCAGAGGACTTTGTTAGTAATCTGACAGCAGATGTGACAAGATTAGAAGAATTTGTGAAATTAATAATGTTGTAGGAATGGGTAACTTAAGCCAACCAAATATTAACTGGAATGTCCAAATGGAAGTGACAGAATCTGGATTAGTAAGCATGGCACACGACTGTTTCATAACAGAATAGAGTCGAATTTCTATTTGATGAAGTTCAAGTTAACACACTTATGATGCATTCCTGTTTGTGCTAATTTTATGCGGGTATTAAGCTATTTTTATGTATCACCAAGACCAGCTACTTCCACCTCCACCTTTGTAATATCGTTCGTCTCAGCCCCTGCCTCAATCATTTGCTTTTCCTCATCTCTCACCCATGCTTTTGTTACCTCTAAACTTGACTATTTCAATGGTCGCCTGGCCGGCCTCTCATCTTCCACCCTCCATAAACTTGAGCTCATCCAACACACTGCCGCCTAGGTCTTAACTCATACCAAAGTCAAGATTTTATGGCTTCCCCCCACTTCCCCCGGGAGTGGGCTGGGAGGCGGGGGAGCATAAAATCAGGTGGGATGGCAGGGGATGCTGTGCAGGTCGCCTACCCACCCCTTTGGTATTTTAGCATCAGCGGGAGAGATGGCAGGCAGCCCACCCACCCTTAGGCCAATTGAGGCCCTTAAGTGACTAATTAATGGCCACTTAAGGATCTCTTCCTGCCACCACTGCTATTTTACCAGTGGTAGATGGGCACCGCCACCTGGGGAGGCTGCCCAGTTAAACCTGGTGGCCTCCTTGCCCCCCCCAGCAGAATGGGCTGCCCTGCTGGAACAACCCCTCGATCTTGCGATTGACCCCCACCCCCCTTGTGGGGCCTAGCTGATTGGCCCCAGTAAGCTCTGACCTCACTTACCTTCTTCTCTGGCCTCCATCGCTGGCTGGGTCTGGGGACAGCTGCAATCCCAGCACTGGCCACCATTGCCGGTGGCACTGCTGGAACTGAAGAGTTGCCGGCTTTCTGATTGGCTGGCAGCTCTTGGAGGCGGGACATCCTGCCTCAGAGGGGTGGAAGCCAGGACTGCAGGCAGTTAATTGCCTGAGGATCGTTAAATACGTCATGGCGTCCAGCGCCACCGGAGGTGGGCTGCTGCCTCCACGTGAAATCCTGGTCCAAGTCCCATTCATCCTCGCCCCTGTGGTCAATGAGGGCAATGCCTCAATTTTAAAATTCTCATCATTGTCTTCAAACCCTCCGTGGCCTCTCCCCTCCTTATCTCTGTAACCTCCTCCAGCCCAACCACCCTCCGAGATCTTTGCACTCCTCCCATTTTGGCCTCTTGCGCATCCCCAATTTTCATGGCTCCACCATTGGTGGCCATGCCTTCAGTTGCCTAGGCCCTAAGCTCTTAATCATCTGTAGATCAACTGAGACTGGACAAGTAGCCAAAGGTGGGTAATCCAGAATGCTATCTAAATCATTCTGCTCCACCTCAGCTAGATTTTTGCCTGTAAGGTGGAAGTGTTAATTCAATTCTAGGGCTGGACGCGGGGCTTCCAACACGGGGCAGAAAAGGCGGGCGCAACCCCGCCTCTGCCTTTTCATGCACCCCAGAGCGATCCTCCGGTCCTTTTGACTCAAAGTTTTAGGAGGTGGGATCCCCGTACCTTTAAAGACTTTAGAGGGACAGGGATCCCACCTCCAAAAGCTGCCAGCCAATCAGAGGGCCGGCAGCTCAGCAGTATTGGCAGCGCCACTGGGAGCGGTGGAATCCCGGAACACAGGTCGGTGAGGCGGGGTCGCTGGGGCCAGCCCTGGCAAGGGGGGTGAGGGGTGGTCATTCAGCCCAGGGGGAGAGGGGGTCCTGAGGGGGTAAAGTTGTTCCCAGTGGGGGTCCTCTGTGAGCCACAAATTGCCCACAGAGGAGGGCCTCTCCCCCAAGCCCAAGGGATGTGCCTCATTTTATAAGGCGCCCTCTTTGCTTGGCAGAGGCACCCCCTGCTGCAGGCAAGATCCCAGTGGCAGTGGGAAGAGGCCCTTAATTGGCCATTAATAGGCCACTTAAGGGCCTCAATTGGCCTCTGGGTGGGAAGACTGTCGTCGGTCTATGCTGCCCCTGGGAAGATTGCTGGGCGACAGGGAGGCGACAGGCCAGCCTCCCCCAGCCAGCCGTTGCGATACTCCATGTCCCCCTCTGCCTCCGATCCCGCCTCGGGGGGGCTCGTAAAATGCCGGCCTCAGTCCAGTTTTTGCTCATTAGTAGAGCCACTGATTTGCAATGACTGAATAAAACAAAATTATTTTTATTGAAAGACTGCAGTTTTACTAGCGTTTTGAGGATCACACCTGTTCTGTCAGTACTTTGAAAGTGAATATTGCATAGTTTAAACAAGAACTGCTTTGTCTATAGGTCAGTTCATTTTAAGCAAAAGCGACATTGTGCACAAGATTGCATACAATAAACAAGAACTACATTCTGTGCAGAATTTCAGTTTAAATCAGGGTTGTCCAACCTTTTTGCATGGGGGGCCACATTACAATTTTTGTCTGACATAGAGGGCTGCTGAGACAATTTTGGAAAGATAAAGGCATTAAAAATTTATCTTACTATTAATCAAAGCAACAACAAATGTACATTTTTGTGAAGAAGCTTTACATGAGAAGATTAATTTATTGATTTACATTCTCAACACTATGTCGGACACTGATTTAGTGAGATACCTGACATTTCTTTGCTTGCACAAGTAGTCATTGTTTTCCTGAGCACTTGTAATATCGTATTCCAGATAGATGTCCATCTGTCAGGAGTGATCTTGATCACTCTCTCTCTCTCTTTCTCTCTGTCCCCCCTCTTTGTGTTCCCCCATCTCTGTGCTGTCCTTGCTCTCTGTGTCCTCCCTCTTTCTCTCTTGGTCTCCCCTCCTTCTCTCTCTGTGCCCCCCTCTTTCTCTCTGGCCCTCCTCTCTCTCTGACTCCCCCATCTCTGTCTCTGTCCCCCCATCTCTCTGTCCCCCCCTCTCTCTGTCCCTCCTCTCTCTCTGTCTCTCCTCTCTCGCTCTGTCCCCCTTTCTCTCTCTCTGTCCCCTCCTCTCTCTATCCCCCCCCCTTCTCTCTCTCTGTCCCCCCTCTCTCTCTCTGTCCCCCCTCTCTCTTTCTGTCCCTCTCTCTCTCTGACCCCCCCTCTCTTTCTGTCCCCCTCTCTCTCTGTCCCCCCTCTCTCTCTGTCCCCCCCCTCTCTCTCCACCCTCTCTCTGCCCCCCCCCCACTCTCTCTCTCTGCCCCCTCTCTTTCTCTGTTCCCCCATCACTCTCTGTTCCCCCCACCCCACCCCCCCATCACTCTCTCACTGTCTGTCCCCCGCCCCTCAATCTCTCTCTCTGATCGTTGCAGGAAGTGGGAGCGCTTCAGCACAGCAGCTTTGTGGTTGGTCAGCTTTTTTAAAAAAATCATGCTATCAGTTTCACCCCTGACAGGTCCTGCATGAGAGCAGGCACAGCTGTTTGGCAACTTCAGACAGATTCAACATGTTCTGGCAATCTTTTAAAAAATAGTCGGAACCCACCGGCAAACCCCGAATCTGTCCGAAGTTGGGAGACCACCGTTCCCGATATCAGCACCTGTTAGCTGTGAAACTGACAGCAAGATTTTTTAAAAAGCCAGTCTGAAAGACAATAATGGGAAATTTCTCATCTCTGAAATACATTCGCAGGCCGGATGGAAACCTTTGGCGGGCCGGATCCTGGCCCGTGGGCCGTATGTTGGACAATCCTGGTTTAAATGAACAAATGAGAATGAATGAAACAGGACTCCAAAGTGGAAATAAGGAAAAAAAACATTTTGATTAATTATATTTTCTATCATGAGTTTTGAGTTAATGCATAAAATAGGAGGTGGTGTAGTGGCAGAAAAATACACACCAGAAAGAAAGCTCTTGTGCCAATCTGATGCATCGAGGATTGCTTGAGTGGGAACTGTATTCTAATTTTTTTTTTAGCTGTTCCTAGTTGCCTGACAGGTATTGGTTGACATTGTAATGCTTCTAAAACACAGTCACTGGATTCATGAGGACCATAGTCATTAGGAACAACTTTCCGTGACTTTCTACAAGTGCTCCCATAAATGACATTTTAAACCCTTATGTGCCCCTGCAGATTTGAGATTTCAGAGTGGCAAATTTTCTTTCTGCTACTTATACTTCCAGTAGCACATTTGAATCAATATGGATCTCTCGATTCAGGAATCGTTCCCTTGGATTGGAAAATTGCCAATGTCATTCCACTATTTAAGAAGGGTAAGAGAGGTAAATAGGAACTTACAGACCTGTTAGTCGAACATCAGTTATGGGGAAGTAGGATCTGTTATTAGGGACAGAGTGACTGAGCATTTGGGTGAATATGAGTTGATCAGAGAGAACCAGGTTTTATAAAGGTTAAGTCATGTGTTATGATCCCCATGGAGATCAACAAACCAAAAGAACTGAATTTACTGAATGACCCCAATAAAAAAAACAAATCGACAAGATTTGACTTTTATAACTTTTACTTTAACAATCAAACCAAAATCAACATAAACATGAATTAACAGACAAATCACAATCAATATATATTTCAAATTACACATTAGGTATCAGATACAATAAAGATAGATCCCATGGATTTACTGGGCAGTCCACTCAGCATATATAGCACCAATTACAGCCTCAACGTTCTTCAAAGCTCTGAACTTCCTCAGGTAGATCTTCAACTCCTGTAACACCGATTCTCATCTGACAGCAGTTCCCTTTCAACCTGAACTCCACGGGTACGGTCTTACAGTCTTCACCCAGAATGGCACATTTCTCCAGTACCTCCTCAGCTTTGCTCAGAAGAGTCTTGATGGCGTGGATCCACCAGTGTTACCTTTATCCGAGCCGTTCAGTGACAACCCTATGCATAGTATGGCTGGGTCTGGTTAATCAGTTACTTTAAGTAACAGCAAAAGCTGCAACAACTCGTATTTGCCTGTGGCCAGCTCCTTGTTCCGACCTTCACTTTCTTCAGCCTGTCTGAACTCCACTCCTGCGTGATCTGAGCTCCGATGGCTCTGTGTCCTTTTATCTGGGTTGAAATAATTTCAGTTTCCCCAGAAACCCAAGTTTTACTTTCAGTTTTAGTTTCCCTTTCAGTTAGAGTCTGTCTCAGAAAAAAGCAAACTTTGAAACCAGGGTCAGTACACCTCACAGAACATTTGACAAGTCATTTTGTTCAGACATCAGCTCAAACATGCACCCCCACTGGTCCAGCAGACCGCGGACTCTATCACACATGTTAGAAGACCTTGTTGGATTTTTTGAGGATGTAACAAACGTGGTAGATAAGGGAGTGTAAGGGATGTTATTTATTTGAACTTCCAGCAGACATCTGCCAAGGTTCCACACAAGAAACTGCTAATAAAAAAGAAAGCGAATGGAATGGGACGCAATTTGTTAGCTTGGACAGGGAAATGGTTAGGAGGTAGGAGACAGAGTGTAGGGATAATGGGTATTTATTCAAATTGGTAGGATGTGACTAGTTGTGTCTCCAGGAATTTGAACTGGAGCCTCAGGTTTTCACTATATTTATAAATGACTTGGATGAACGAGTAAAGAGCCATATATCTAAGTTTGTTCACGACACTAAATTAGATGGCACAGTAAATAGTGTAGATGGGAACAGAAAGTTGCAAAGGGACATAGATGGATTAAATCCCCTCACCACCAACTAAGGTGACCCCTCCACTGTCCTTAAGTTGTCAGATTGCTTGTACTGGGTGAGCACAAATTTTCTCCAACTAAATATTGACAAGACCAAAGCCACTGTCTTTGGTCCCTGCCGCATACTCTGCTCCCTAGCCGCTGATTCTATCCCCTTCCTTGTAGCTGTCTGTGGCTGAACCGTACTGTTCGTGACCTTGGTGTCGTACTTAATCCCAAGACGTTGAAGGTGGAATATAAATACAAATTGTTATTGTCGTTAAGCTAAAGGATGTCCATTTAAGTTAGTGAAAAATTTGTTTGAAAGAGATATATTAGAAATAACTTCTTTATATGAGAGGTGATAAGTGTTTGATTATAATCTGTCAAGCAAGCTAATAGCTTCAAGGATATTTGGAATTGAACATGTCAGTGGAACTGTCAAATTTGTATTGAATGGAGCTGTCAGTCATGTTCCAACCTTTTGATTTGCTTCTTACTCCAGTAAAATACTCCATGTAGATTAAAAAGTAATTTTCTTTTGCAAGTTCTCCCTGTGTCTGCGTGGGTTTCCTCCGGGTGCTCCGGTTTCCTCCCACATGCCAAAGACTTGCAGGTTGATAGGTAAATTGGCCATTATCAATTGCCCCTAGTATAGGTAGGTGGTAGGGAAAAATATAGGGACAGGTGGGGATGTGGTAGGAATATGAAATTAGTGTAGGATTAGTATAAATGGGTGGTTGATGGTCGGCACAGACTCGGTGGGCCGAAGGGCCTGTTTCAGTGCTGTATCTCTAAACTAAACTAAACTAAATGAGTGGGCAAAACTCTAGCAGATGAAGTTCAATGTTGGGACAGTCTGAAGTCATCCCTTTGAACCTAAGAAAGATATATCAGAGTATTTTCTAAATGGCAAGAATTTAGGAACCATGTGGATGAAAGATTTAAGGGTCCAAGTACAGAAATCACGAAAAGCTAGTGGACAGGTCCAAAAAATTATTTAAAAGTCTAATGGAATGTTGACCTTTGTCTCAAGAGGACTGAATACAAATGAGTAGAAGTTATGTTACAGCTATATAAACCTCTGGTTCAAACCCATTTAAAGCACTGCATTCAGTTCTGGGCACCGCACCTCAGGAACGATATATTGGCCTTGGAGGGAGTGTAATGTAGAATCACCAGAATGATACCATGGCTAAAAGTGTTAAATTATGAGGACAGGTTGCCGAGACTAGGCTTGAATTTCCTTGAATATTGAAGATTAAATGGTAATCTAATTGATAAATTTAAAATAATTAAAGGATTTGATAGGGTAGATAGAGAGAACCTATTTCATCTGGTGAGAGAGTCCAGAACAAGGGGGCATAACCTTAAAATTAGAGCTAGTCATTCAGGGGTGATGTCAGAAAGCATTTCTTCACAAAACTAATAGTGGAAATCTGGAATTATGTCCCCAAAAAAAGCTCTTCAGGCGAGGTCAATTAAAAATGTCAAAACCTCTATGAATAGATTTTTGTTCGACGAGCGTATTAGGGGCTACGGAACCAAGGTGGGTAAATGGGGTTAAGATACAGATCAGCCGTAATCTATTTGAATGGTGGAACAAGCTTGAGGCGCTGACTGACTACATCTGTTCCTATGTTCCTTTATGCGTAATACTCACGCAATCATTCAGACAGTACGTGGTGATGGAGAGGAAAGGAGTACAGCAGGAATAGCAGCAAAAGCTGGGGTTTCTTTAATGAGTGAAGAAATTAGAATTAAAAGAAAGGCTCATAAAAAATCTAGAGGGTGGAACACAAAAGAAAATCAAGCCAAATATAGATAATATAGACGAAAAGCAAAAAAAAAATAGAAAGGCTAAGAGAGGCTATTGAGAATCACAGGCAGATTATGTGAAGGGAAATACTAAATATATACGGACTGAAATGCGTAGCAGAGGTTGCATGTTAGTGTATGTTTGAGATGCACCCTCCTGGGGCCTCCACTGTGAACCCCATGGACATTCTCTGTGTCAGGTGAAGTTCCTGTCATTAAAATGGTGCGTGTTCACAGCGCTAGGGGTGGATCTAGGGGGTCCCGCTCAGTGGGGAGGCTGGAAAGTTCAGTGAAAGAATAGCCACTGTTGGGGATGGGCCAGAGGATGCCAAGTCCACCAAGTCCACCCTTGCAACTGCTCTAAGTGGTCTGCAACAGGCCAATCCGAATACTTTGACATTAGGCTGCAACCCAGAGCATTGGGCAGCAAGGACAGAAAATTGAAACTAGTAATTAGAAATGTTCTTTGGTCTGCAGGCATGTAAGCAATGCTGATCCCTAATGGTAACTGTTAGGACAATTGCCCTTCTCAACATTGCCTCCTTTGGTACAAAACAAAATACTGCAGATGCTAGAAATCTGAAATAAAAATAGAAAATGCTGGAAATACTTAGCAGGTCAGGCAGCATCTGTGGAGAGAAAAACAGAATTAACGTTTGAGATCGATGACCTTTCATCAGAACTGGCAAAAGTTAATTGGCCTCAAAGGTTAACTCTGTTTCTCTCTCCGCAGATGCTGCCTGACCTGCTGAGTATTTCCAGTAGTTTCTATTTTATTTCTGGCCTCCTTCTGAGTTGTAAAACTCTGAGTTTTCTAACTTTGGGTGAAGGTGTTATATGTGTGATAACAGACCAGTCCCAATTTTCATTTCCATTCCTTCAATGGATGTGAATGTCAGGGGAGATGTATAACGGATGGCTGGTCCAATCTTGCCTGTTATCCACTTCTTACACTATCACCCAAGGTCAAAATCACCCCATGACTGAAATCACAATCAGAGACTGCAGCAATATAAACAGAAAAATGTGGAACCATTATGTTTCTGTTCCTCTTTGAACCACTGGGCATCAAATTCAAATTCCAGTACCAAATTCAAGATTTCAGGTGATAACTCACATACTTACAAATAAGATGAAATGGAAACCTAGCAATCTTGGTGAATGTCCATCTACCCAGTGCACCATGCTGACATGCTGGAGGAATCTACTTTGTCTTAAATGGCAGTTTACTCTTTCACATGTGCAACAACTACACAGATACACAGAGTCCCACCGAAAAGGAGTGCATACCGGATAAATGCAGACCCGTGCCCATGATTCTTCCACCCACTGTAGGAAACACACTTGTGCTTTTCTGAGATATGCTCAAGCAGGCAAAGCTCTGCATAAGGAAGGCTGAATTTAGTACAGCAGTTTGGAGTGGCAATGGAGACGAGGTGGGCTGGAGAACAGCATGACATTGGTTCCGGATCTAGTCAGTGGTGGGAAAGCATGAAGGTGGCCTTGTTGCCCCTACATGACATGAGTGTAATTTAAGTTGTAGAACTGTTAGTTTTAATGCATTTGTAATTGTAGGCGATTCAATGAGGGACTTGGAATTAACTGGACGCGGACAGCCTTCACGTGCCTTTAGAACCCTGGCCGTTGAAAGCTGGCGTCACCAAGGCGAGGCCTCAGAGCTGCGACGGGTAGGCAGCCATGACCAGCACTGCTTGTGGGGAAGAGAGGGGAGCAGAGGCCATTGTTGGCCTGTAGTGCTCTGTGCTCTGCATGGGTGAACTTGGTCTCAGGTGGCAGTACCAGGTGAGCTGGGTCTCGGGTGATATGCAAGAATGAGCAGGGCATTGGGTGCTCTGCAAGGGTGAGCTGGGTCTCGGGTGGTCTGCAGGGGTGAGCTGAGTCTCGGGTGGTCTGCAGGGGTGAGCTGAGTCTCGGGTGGTCTGCAGGGGTGAGCAGGGTCTTGGGTGGTCTGCAAGGGTGAGCTGGGTCTCGGGTGGTCTGCAAGGGTGAACTGGGTCTCGGGTGGTCTGCAAGGGTGAGCAGGGTCTCGGGTGGTCTCCTAGGCTGAGCTGGGTCTTGGCTGGTCTGCTAGACTGAGCTGGGTCTCGGGTGGTCTGCTAGACTGAGCTGGGTCTCGGTTGGTCTGCAAGGGTGAGCTGGGTCTCGGGTGGTCTGCAAAGGTGAGCTGGGTCTCGGGTGGTCTGCAGGGGTGAGCTGGGTCTCGGGTGGTCTGCAGGGGTGAGCTGGGTCTCGCGTGGTCTGCAGAGGTGAGCTGGGTCTCGGGTGGTCTGCAAGGGTGAGCTGGGTCTTGGGTGGTTTGCAGGAGTGAACTGGCGCTTGGGTGGTCTGCAGGGGTGAGCTGGCGCTCAGGTGGTCTGCAAGGGTGAGTTGGGTCTCGGGTGGTCTGGAGGGGTGAGCTGGGTCTCAGGTGATCTGCTAGGCTGAGCTGGGTCTCGGCTGGTCTGCTAGGCTGAGCTGGGTCTCGGGTGGTCTGCAGGGGTGAGTTGTTGCTCGGGTGGTCTGCAAGGGTGAGCTGGCGCTCAGGTGGTCTGCAGGGGTGAGCTGGCGCTAGTGTGGTCTGCTAGGGTGAGCTGGGTCTTGGGTGCACTGCAGGGTTGAGCTGGATCTCGGGTGATCTGCAAGGTTGAGCTGGGTCTTGGCAGGTCTGCAGGGGTGAGCTGGGACTCGGGTGGCCTGATAGGCTGAAAAAGGTCTCGCGTGCTCTGCAGGGGTGAGCTGGTGCTCATGTGGTCTGCAAAGTTGAGCTGGGTCTTGGGTGGTCTGGAGGGGTGAGCTGGGTCTCGGGTGGTCTGCAAGGGTGAGCTGGGTCTCGGGTGGTCTGCAAGGGTGAGCTGGGTCTCGGGTGGTCTGCAGGGGTGAGCTGGGTCTCGGGTGGTCTGCAGGGGTGAGTTGGGTCTTGGGTGGTCTGCAGGGGTGAGTTGGGTCTTGGGTGGTCTGCGTGGTGAGCTGAGTCTGTGGCAGTAGCGGGTGAGCAGGGTCACGGGTGGTCTGAAAGGGTTGCTTAGCTTTGGGTGTCTGTATCGGATGCCTGTACTGCTGGGCGAGAGGATTGGCTATCAGCAAAGGTGGGCACTGAGGGCCATTAGGGAGTCTGCCGGGAGAAGTAGCAAAGGGAAAGCTGCCAAGATGGGTCTGTATCTGCAAGGACAGTGCTCTGGAGGCCTACTGATCACCTGGCATGGGTCTCATACACTCTGTCATTTGGACCGCCGCGGCGTAATTTTTTAAAATTCATTCATGGGTTGTGGGCATTGCTGGCTAAGCCAGCATTTATTGCCCATCCCTAATTGCCCTTGAGAAGGTGGTGGTGAGCCGTCGTCTTGAACCGCTGCAGTCCATGTGGGGTAGGTACACCCACGGTGTTGTTAGGAAGGGAGTTCCAGGATTTTGACCCAGCGACAGTGAAGGAACGGCGATATAGTTCCAAGTCAGGATGGTGTGTGACTTGGAGGGGAACTTGCAGGTGGTGGTGTTCCCATGCATTTGCTGCCCTTGTCCTTCTAGTTGGTAGAGGTCACGGGTTTGGAATGTGCTGTCTTAAGAGCCTTGGTGCATTGCTGCAGTGCATCTTGCAGATGGTACACACTGCTACCACTGTGCGTCGGTGGTGGAGGGAGTGAATGCTTGTTGGTGGGGTGCCAATCAAGCGGGCTGCTTTGTCCTGGATGGTGTCAAGCTTCTTGAGTGTTGTTGGAGCTGCACCCATCCAGGCAAGTGCAGAGTATTCCATCACACTCCTGACATGTGCTTTGCAAGTCACAATGGTGGACAGGCTTTGGGGAGTCAGGAAATGAGTTACTTGCTACAGGATTCCGAGCCTTTGACCTGCTCTTGTAGCCACGGTATTTATGTGGCTACTCCAGTTCAGTTTCTGGTCAATGGTAGCCCCTAGGATGTCGATAGTGGGGGATTCAGCGATGGTAATGTCATTGAATATCAAGGGGAGATGGTTAGATTCTCTCTTGTTGGATATGACCATTGCCTGGCACTTGTGTGGCGCGAATGTTACTTGCCACTTATCAGCCCAAGCCTAGACATTGTCCAGGTCTTGCTGCATTTCTATACGGACTGCTTCAGTATCTGAGGGGTAATGCTGCGCCTCCGAGGGAGGGAGGACTCGGAGGCAGCTGTGCCTGCCCGTGAAGCTTCAAGACAAGAGCAGCAGCCGCCACCCATAGCAAGAAGGGCCCACCTGAGCTGGAGAGTTTATCGGACTCCAGTCAGCTATCTCCAGATTTCCAAATGGCATTGTCAGTGAAGACTTCATCTCTCCAGCAAGTCCATTACCAAATCATGCGCCCTGCTGCAGGATGAATTACAATCTAAGGGAATTGGTGGGTGCCCTATGCCCATGGTATCGAAAATCACCATGGCACTTAACTTTTATGCATTTAGATCATTTCAGGGATCCACTGGGGACATTTGTAGGGTCTTGCAGGCAGTTGCATCAAGGAGATGACCAATGCCCTCTTCAAGAGGTGACTATGCGCTATCGGACCGACCCTGTCAGTCAGGCCGAGCGGGCCATCTGATTCGGGGCCATCGCTGGATTTTCCCCCAGGTGCAAGGTGTGATAGATGGCACACATGTGGCCATCAAGGCTCCAATGGACCAGCCAGCTGCCTTCATCAACAGGAAAGGCTTTCATTCCATCAACGTTCAACAGATCTGTGACCACAGAAAGTGTTTCCTGTAGGTGTGTGCCTGCTTCCCAGGAAGCAGCCACAACCCCAACATACTTTGACAGTCCCAAGTGCCACAACATTTCCAGCCACCCCGCTTGCCTTCAGGATGGATTCTCAGGGACAAAGGCAACCCGTTGAAGACCTGGCTACTCACACCTGTGAGGAACTCTCGCACTGCAGCAGAGGAGAGGTACACTACTTGCCACGGCTCTACCGGAGTGACCACCGAGCAGGCCATTGGGCTACTGAAGATGAGACTCCGTTGCCTAGATTGATCCGGTGGAGCTCTACAGTATGCCCCAGCAAGAGTCTCACACATTGTGGTGGTCTGCTGTACTCTGTACAATCTAGCACTGCAGAGGAGGGAAGCCTTGCATGATGAAGGTATGATTGAACATCACTCCTCAACTGACGAGGAGGATGTGGAGGAGCCTGATAAGCAGACAGAACTGGATCTTGAACTCCTTGCACCGGAGACCAGGCACATTGAGCAATGGGCCAAGGAAACAAGAGACAATCTCATACTTATCTGCTTCCAACCACCATGATGGCCTCTCTAAGTAATAAAGATTCACCTCAATGCATTCAGTCTGTCACCTCCTTTCTATGTGGTTCCATGCATAGTGCCCAGTTTAACTAGGCGCTGTGGCCCATGGAAGACGTTAATCAAATGAGGGCTGTACCTATACCAGCAGCCACTAAAGAGGAAGGGTGAAGTCAGCATCTCACAATTCAGGCATGATAGAATGATCACTTCTACACAATGAAAGTTAATTACAAAAACAAAAGAACTTTATATGACAAAACAAATGTCAAACGCCCGTAAAATCCCAAGTGTCTCTAGCTGGTTTCTTTCTATGTTTACGATTGAATTAGAACATTACAGCACAGTACAGGCCCTTCGGCCCTCGATGTTGCGCCGACCTGTGAAACCATCTGACCTACACTATTCCATTTTCATCCATATGTCTATCCAATGACCACTTAAATGCCTTTAAAGTTGGCGAGTCTACTACTGTTGCAGGCAGGACGTTCCACGCCCCTACTACTTTCTGAGTAAAGAAACTACCTCTAACATCTGTCCTATATCTATCACCCCTCAACTTAAAGCTATGTCCCCTCGTGTTTGCCATCACCATCCGAGGAAAAAGACTCTCACTATCCACCCTATCTAACCCTCTGATTATCTTATATGTCTCTATTAAGTCACCTCTCCTCCTCCTTCTCTCCAGCGAAAACAACCTCAAGTCCCTCAGCCTTTCCTCGTAAGACCTTCCCTCCATACCAGGCAACATCCTAGTAAATCTCCTCTGCACCCTTTCCAAAGCTTCCGCATCCTTCCTATAATGCGGTGACCAGAACTGCACGCAATACTCCAGGTGCGGCCGCACCAGAGTTTTGTACAGCTGCAGCATGACCTCGTGGCTCCGAAACTCGATCCCCCTACTAATAAAAGCTAACACACCATATGCCTTCTTAACAGCCCTATTAACCTGGGTAGCAACTTTCAGGGATTTATGTACCTGGACACCAAGATCTCTCTGTTCATCTACACTACCAAGAATCTTCCCATTAGCCCAGTACTCTGCATTCCTGTTACTCCTTCCAAAGTGAATCACCTCACACTTTTCCGCATTAAACTCCATTTGCCATCTCTCAGCCCAGCTCTGCAGCCTATTTCCCTCTGTACCCTACAACACCCTTTGGCACTATCCACAACTCCACCGACCTTCGTGTCATCCGCAAATTTACTAACCCACCCTTCTACACCCTCTTCCAGGTCATTTATAAAATTGACAAACAGCAGTGGCCCCAAAACAGATCCTTGTGGTACACCACTAGTAACTAAACTCCAGGATGAACATTTGCCATCAACCACCACCCTCTGTCTTCTTTCAGCTAGCCAATTTCTGATCCAAAGCTCTAAATCACCTTCAACCCCATACTTCCGTATTTTCTGCAATAGCCTACCGTGGGGAACCTTATCAAACGCCTTACTGAAATCCATATACACCACATCCACTGCTTTACCCTCATCCACCTATTTGGTCACCTTCTCGAAAAACTCAATAAGGTTTGTGAGGCACTACCTACCCTTCACAAAACCGTGCTGACTGTCGCTAATGAACTTATTCTTTTCAAGATGATTATAAATCCTGTCTCTTATAACCTTTTCCAACATTTTACCCACAACCGAAGTAAGGCTCACAGGTCTATAATTACCAGGGCTGTCTCTACTCCCCTTCTTGAACAAGGGGACACCATTTGCTATCCTCCAGTCTTCCGGCACTATTCCTGTCGACAATGACGACATAAAGATCAAGGACAAAGGCTCTGCAATCTCCTCCCTGGCTTCCCAGAGAATCCTGGGATAAAACCCATTTGGCCCAGAGGACTTATCTATTTTCACACTTTCCAAAATTGCTAACACCTCCTCCTTGTGAACCTCAACCCCATCTAGCCGAGTAGTCTGAATCTCAGTATTCTCCTCGACAACATTTTCTTTCTCTACTGTAAATACTGACGAAAAATATTCATTTAACGCTTCCCCTATCTCCTCTGAGTCCACACACAACTTCCCACGACTATCCTTGATTGGCCCTAATCTAACTCTAGTCATTCTTTTATTCCTGATATACCTATAGAAAGCCTTAGGGTTTTCCTTGATCCTATCCGCCAATGACTTCTCGTGTCCTCTCCTTGCTCTTCTTAGCTCTCCCTTTAGATCCTTCCTGGCTAGCTTGTAACTCTCAAGCGCCCTAACTGAGCCTTCACGTCTCATCCTAACATAAGCCTTCTTCTTCCTCTTGACAAGCGCTTCAACTTCTTTAGTAAACCACGGCTCCCTCGCTCGACAACTTCCTCCCTGCCTCACAGGTACATACTTATCAAGGACACGCAGTAGCTGCTCCTTGAATAAGCTCCACATTTCGATTGTGCCCATCCCCTGCAGTTTCCTTCCCCATCCTACGCATCCTAAATCTTGCCTAATCGCATCATAATTTCCTTTCCCCCAGCTATAATTCTTACCCTGCGGTATATACCTGTCCCTGCCCATCGCTAAGGAAAACCTAACCGAATTGTGATCACTATCACCAAAGTGCTCACCTACATCTAAATCTAACACCTGGCTGGGTTCATTACCCAGTACCAAATCCAATGTGGCATCGCCCCTGGTTGGCCTGTCTACATACTGTGTCAGAAAACCCTCCTGCACACACTGGACAAAAACTGACCCATCTAAAGTACTCGAACTATAGTATTTCCAGTCAATATTTGGAAAGTTAAAGTCCCCCATAACAACTACCCTGTTACTCTCGCCCCTGTCGAGAATCATCTTCACTATCCTTTCCTCTACATCTCTGGAACTATTCAGAGGTCTATAGAAGACTCCCAACAGGGTGACTTCTCCTCTCCTGTTTCTAACCTCGGCCCATACTACCTCAGTAGACGAGTCCTCAAACGTCCTTTCTGCCGCTGTAATACTCTCCTTGATTAACAATGCCACACCCCCCCCTCTTTTACCATCTTCTCTGTTCTTACTGAAACATCTAAATCCCGGAACCTGCAACATCCATTCCTGCCCTGCTCTACCCATGTCTCCGAAATGGCCACTACATCGAGATCCCAGGTACCAACCCATGCTGCAAGCTCACCCACCTTATTCCGGATGCTCCTGGCGTTGAAGTAGACACACTTTAAACCAAGTTCTTGCTTGCCAGTGCCCTCTTGCGTCCTTGTAACCTTATCCCTGACCTCACTACTCTCAACATCCTGTACACTGGAACTACAATTTAGGTTCCCATTCCCCTGCTGAATTAGTTTAAACCCCCCGAAGAGCACTAGCAAATCTCCCCCCCAGGATATTGGTACCCCTCTGGTTCAGGTGAAGACCATCCTGTTTGTAGAGGTCCCACCTACCCCAGAAAGAGCCCCAATTATCCAGGAAACCAAAACCCTCCCTCCTGCACCATCCCTGCAGCCACATGTTCAACTCCTCTCTCTCCCTATTCCTTGCTTCGCTATCACGTGGCACAGGCAACAACCCAGAGATAACAACTCTGTTTGTTCTCGCTCTAAGCTTCCACCCTAGCTCCCTGAATTTCTGTCTTAAATCCCCATCTCTCTTCCTACCTTTGTCGTTGGTGCCTATGTGGACCACGCCCTGGAGCTGCTCCCCCTCCCCCTTAAGGATCTCAAAAACACGATCCGAGACATCACAAACCCTGGCACCTGGGAGGCAACACACCAACCGTGAGTCTCTCTCATTCCCACAGAACCTCCTATCTGTTCCCCTAACTATGGAGTCCCCATGACTAATGCTCTGCTCCTCTTCCCCCTTCCCTTCTGAACAACAGGGACAGACTCTGTGCCAGAGACCTGTACCCCATTGCTTACCCCTGATAAGTCGTCCCCCGCAACAGTATCCAAAACGGTATACCTGTTGTTGAGGGAAACGGCCACAGGGGATCCATGCACTGCCTGTTGGTTCCCTCTCCTTCCCCTGACGGTAACCCATCTACCTACTTCTTTTACCTGAGGTGTGACTACCTCCCCATAACTCCTCTCAATAACCCCCTCCGCCTCCCGAATGAGCCGAAGTTCATCCAGCTCCAGCTCCAGCTCCCTAACGCAGTTCTCGAGGAGCTGGAGTTGGGTGCACTTCCTGCAGATGCAGTCAGCAGGGACACTCTTGGCGACCCTTACCTCCCACGTTCTGCAGGAGGAACATACAACTGCCTTAACCTCCATTCCCACTATTCTAAATTCCCAACAAATCTACTGAAAAACCAAAAAAAAAGTCAAAACTTGTTAGCTTAGCAATCCGACGGACAGAACTTTTTAAATAAAAAGCTTACCTTATCAACATACCAGAGTCCTTTTTTTTGGTTAGAGGAGGAGGGTGGGTGGGAGACACTACACGTGATTGCTTCTAGGAGGCATAACCACTGCACTAACAGCTGGGCTGATCACACTGCCCCTTGGCCTGGGTTGACTTTGGCAGCTGTCCTCTGGATACATGAGGCCTAGAGGGCACCAGCTGCCTGAGGGTTTCCTGCACAGTCGCAGGACTTTCCTCAGGTGTTGTGGCCTCTGGAGCTGGCTACTCACACCTGTGAGGAACTCTCGCACTGCAGCAGAGGAGAGATACACTACTTGCCACGGCTCTACCGGAGTGACCATCGAGCAGGCCATTGGGCTACTGAAGATGAAACGTCGAGCTCATGGCCAAGGCGATGCAGTGCAGGTCTTCATGCACCTGCAGGATATGGTTCACCATGAGGGTTGCCAACCTCTAGATGGAGGATGCCATGCACTCACATGCCCGAGACATGGCAGCAGTCGTGGCATGGATGGACCTTTCCATCTTTTGCTCATGGCTGTGCATTGCCTCTGGCATCTCTGCCAGATGTTGCTGTACCTCTCTCTGCAACTCCAGCATGCCCTGTGTTGTCAGTACCAGAAGCTTGTCATGAGCCCGGGGCTCATCATGGGCCTGGTTGCACACAATCCTCTGACTGTCAGTGGCCTCAGCTGTCTCAGCCTCAGCCAGCTGCTCGGGCGCGTGTGCGGTACTGTCTCCAGATTGTGACCTTGATTCTAAAGCCAAGCGGAATCCCACTGAGGTGAAAGTATCTGTGCTGGTGAAAAGTGCAGGAGAGTCATGGGACGCTGCATCCTCTGACTCCGGATCCTCCTCAGAGGTTGAATTATGTCCCCCTTCTGCTGGAGTCTCCTGTGGATGCTGACCTGCACGAGAGAACACAGACATGGATGGGTTAGGCTGTGCAGATCATCATGCCATCCAAGCATGATGTGGATCTCCAGAAGGGTGTTGGATGTCAATTGAACACAATCCTCATTCTCTTGCGCTGAGACCTCAGTCTCTTCATCCACTATCGAGTGGCCGCCCTGTTGCCCGTTCACTCGTGTGTCTCCTCCTCAGCCATCAAGAGAGGCCATATGTCTGCTATTCCTCTGCCAGTCCGTGAGGTCTCCATTCTATTATGGGCCCGCTTCTCCTGCAAGTGGAAAGAGAGATGGTAAGTCTTAGCAGGAAAAGCGAGATAACAGTTCTGCTAGTGGCAGCTCCTTGTTCACTGCTGGAGTTACCTACCATCCAGGCTTGCTTTGTCAGGCAGGAGGTTCTCTTCTTGCCATCTCTGGCGAAGAGGACCTCCCAATTTTCCCTTTCAGCCTGGAAGAGAATCTATAGGGACGCATGGCTAAATCGTGGAGCCACCCAGTGTCTTGCCTCAGACATGGTCCCAGTTCTATCATGCATTGTTCAGACGGTCTGAAATCCTGGTGCAGCGGGGTCCAGGAGTTGCAGTCATAGGAACCAGCAGCTACAATAGTGTTCCAGGGGGAGGGGGGTGGGGGGATCCAGCAGTTCAAAGTACCATCAAAGGGCTCCAACAGCACTCCAAATTCACTGCCTCACTGAAAGGCAACAATTCAAGCAGGACTGGCAGTGTTTTAAATATGACGCCAGTTACTGCTGAGGGATCAGCTAATGATGTAATCAGTGCCTTGGAGCCGGCTCCGCCACGAATTGGATTGGCCCCGCGCCTCCATTATTGTAATTGGCCGCCCACCTTGTGATTGTGGTGGGTCTGCCGCGCATGTGATGAGCGGAGCTGACGCCCACTTGCAGGGTCTGCCGGTGGGACCCACAACGGGGTCACTGAGTTCAGCCTGGAGTGTGCATTTGAAAAATCAGCCCTATACAGTAAATACTAACCTACAGGGTACATGTAGACTGCTTTATCGCCAAGGTATACCAGCCACATACTTATCACTAGACTAGACCATTAGGGTGCACAGTTATATACTGATCATTTCTACCTTTCTTCATGTGGTTCCAGCAATCAATTGCAAGTGTTTTGAAGATGATGCCAGGAGGTTTTATTATAGAACAACATTTTGGTAATTTGTCCCCATTTGTTGCCATTTTTCTAACAAAATTGTTCTAACCATGCCCAAATGGATCTGAGTTGATATTTAATTTGAATTTAATTTAATCCCTATAGTAATCCAGGAAAGATTGGAGATAATTAGAGGGCTAAATGGCCTTTTCCTGCCTGAAATATGTTGCCATATTACTTTGTGACTCTAAGACTTACTTCCTGCAGTCAATAGATTTTTTAAGGTGTTATTGTTGAGATCTCAGTAACCATCTAATGCTATAAATTATTATTATCTTATAGATTATTCACCAGCTAGGTGTATCCACCAATGTGAATGGAGTACCTCAACAAGCCAATGGCATCAGCCCTGAAAGTAAGTGGACATGCTTTGGAACAGTCTGCCAGTTGACTGACTTTCCCACACAATGAACTTCTAAAGGTGCAGTTGAGATATAGGACCATAGGAATAGGAGTAGGCCATTTAGCCCCTCAAGCCTGTATGACATTCAATGAGATCATGGCTGATCTGTGACCTAACTCCATATACCTCCTTTTGCCCCATATCCTTTAATACCTTTGGTTAACAAAAATCTATAAATCTCAGACTTAGAATTAACAATTGACTTAGCACCAAATGCAGTTTGCAGAAGAGAGTTCTAAACTTCTGCAACCCTTTATGTGTAGAAGTGTTTCCTAACTCCACTCTTGAAAGGTCTGGCTCTAATTTTTAGACTATGACCCCTAGTTCTAGACACCCCAGCCGATAGAAATAATTTCTCTCTATCTACCCTATCAGTTCCTGTTAAAATCTTGAAAACTTTTAATCATCCCTCAGCTTTCTAAATTTCAGGGAATTCAACCCTAGTTTGTGAAATCTCATCTTGTAACAACACTTAGAGTCCAGTTATTATTCTTGTATATGTCCTTCCTAAGGTATGATGTCCAGAACTGCTCCCATACTCCAGGTGTGGTCTAACCAGGACTTTGTACAGCTGTAGCATAACTTCTACCCTCGTGTATTCTAGTCCTCCTGATATAAAGGCCAGTGTCTATTAGCCTTCTTGATTATTTTCTCATCCAGGACATTTTAATGATCTAGATAACTGGACCACCAAGTCTCTTTGGACCTCCATTGTCTCTAGCTTTTCAACATTTAGAAAATACTCTGTTCTATTGTTTTTAGGTCCAAAATAAATGACCTCACATTTGCTGACATTGAAATCCATTAGTCACAGTTTTTCCATTCACTGAATCTATTAATATCTCTTTATAATTTTATGCTTCCATCTACACTGCTTACAATGCAGCCTATCTTTGTGTCGTTGGCAAATTGAATATATGGCTTTCTATGCCATCATCTAATTGTTCATAAATACAGTGAATAGTTGAGGCTCCAATACATGTCCTCCAGGACATCACTAGTCACATCCTGCCAATTAGAATACCTGCCCATTATCCCTACTCTCTGTCTCCTGCCAATCAGCCCATTTCCTAAACAAGTCAATAACTTGCTTTCAGTTCCATTTGGCAGTGTCATATGAGGGATTTTATCGGTTGCTTTCTGGAAGCCCATATAAATAACATCCAGAGACATTCTCCTGCCCACTACTTTAGTGCCTCTTCAAAAAACTTCGATCAGGTTCAACAGGCATGACCTACCCTTTTTCAATCCATACTGGCTCTCTCTGAACAGCTGAAAAATTTCAAAGTGTTCAGTCACTCTATACTTCATTATAGACTCCAGTAATTTCCCAATAACAGATGTAAGGCTAGTTTGGTCTATAATTCCCTGGTTTCTCTCTCTCACCGTTCTTAAATAGCAGAGTGACATACGTAATTTTATAATCTAATGGATAGGTCCCCAAATCAAGAGAACTTTGGAAGATTATAGTTAGGGCATCTTCAATGTTCTCACCTACTTCTTTGAAATCTCTGGGATGGAAACCATCTGGTCCTGGTAACTTGCCGCTCTTTAGTGACATTAATTTCTTCATTTGTTATTTTGCTTATGTTAATTTTAATGAGTCCCCATCTTTGTTTCAATATTAGTTTCCTTGGGATATCTAATGTAAAGACTGGTGCAAAGTAATTATCCAACGTGTGAACCATTTCCTTATGTTAATTGACAACATCACCATTAGTTTTCAAGGGACCCAATTGCTCCTAATCATCCTCTTCTTAATGAAATGGTAAAAATGTTTGTGTTGATTTTGATATCCTTGCGAGTTTCTTTTCATCCTCCCTTTTTGTATCGCTTATCTGTTTTATCATCTTTTTTGTTCTTTGTATCTCTCCTAGTTGCCAGGATCTGCCCTAATTTTTGCATTTGTTTTTCTTTTTAGCTTTATGTTGTCCCTTACCTCTTGAGTCATCCATGGCTGGTTTGTTTTTGGCAAGTAGAGCTCTTGCCCCTTAGGGATATAAACAGGTTCTATATCACAAGAAATTATTTTATGAACACAACCTGCTGATCTTCTGTTATTTTACCCTTTCACAGATTTGCCCAGTTTACTGTGGACTGTCTCTGCCTCATCGTATGGAAGTCAGCCTTACCTAAATCTAGAATCTGAGAAGCTGTTTCATGTTTCTCCCTTTCAAACACTACTTTGAACTCCATCATATTATGATCTCTATTAGATAAATGTTCATGTAGCATTTGGCTGTAGCTAAATCTGGCTTATTACTTACTACTAAATCTAATATGGCCTGCTCCTTTTTTGATTCTAGGACATATTGTTGCAGAAAACTATCCCTCTTACACTCAAGAAATTCACTACCTTTTTGACATGAGCTAGTCTGCTTATCCCAATCTTTGTGAAAGTTAAAATCGCCATGCTTGCCTAATCTCTGCATTTATACAATCTACCACTTTACAGGTGCTACCTGGGGCCTATACACACACCTGCCATGGTCTTAAATTCTTTTCTATTTCTTAATTCTACCCATAAAGTCTCCACTGCCTGCTTACCTCTCGTTATAACCTCTCTTATTGAAAGCTACTCCTCCCCCTCTATAATTTTCCCTATCTTCCCTGTAGGTTGCTTTGGCGAATCAGAGGGAACTTTAATTATGCATTTAGTCTTTTCTATACCTGACCAGGGAATACATAAAATTGATATTGGGCGCCAAATGTGTAACAAATATCCCAATCTCAATAAGTGAAAAGATACAAATGGTAAATAATTATGCTATTAAAAATGTTCTTATGGACTGGCTAATGGCTTTGAAGTGCTAAGTTTCTTTGTCTTTATGAACAGCTGAATTTTATTTCCCTCAGGCTTCAGAATTTTTTCTAGTAAATGGGAAACAAAATTTAGACAAAACTTCTGTTCCTTAGTGATGTGAAAAATTCTTGGACTGGAATGCTCTGCCTATCAACAGCTCTTATATATCATTCCCAGTTTTTAAGACTCATTTGTTAACTTTTTTTGACCATAATCATGTGGATGATAAGAATGCAATGACATTACAAAATATCTTCTCAAGCTCCCTATTTAGTTTGTTCAATTTTGGATAGGATACTGATGTTTCAGTGGGCTTTCTGGAAGTTTCTAAAATAAAAATCTGAAACCAAACGTTCCGTTTTTGAAATGGAAGTCATTTTTTTCCACTTTCTGCTGTGTCTCATTTGTGCAGGCAAGAGTTAGGAATGTATTTTCATCAGCAGAAAAACAAAATCATAAATCAAGCCATGATTCTGTCCATATCCAGTTCTTATTGGGCAAGCCTAGCTTGTGTGGTAAAGTGCCTTGATGTATAGAAACAGAAATACAATGTATTACCAGTGGGTACTATTTCTTCCCAGAGGAGTATCCCTTGCCCCATTTAAGTCCTTATTAGGGATGTCAAAACTTTAGAAAATATTTCACTGTATTAATATTTTTCTAGAACTCATCATTTGTTTCCTTCGAGATTAGTTGCAATATTTCAAGTATGTACAAATTCATAAGGCCATTTTCAGGAATTCATCCCTCTTATTTGGAAATGATGCTTATAGACATGGCGTTTTGATGCTTCAGGAGTGTTATGCATTTTCTTCAAAGGGGCAAGTGCAATGAAATTACTATTTCTAAAACTCTTGCAGAGCTGTAGCTCACGGGCTGATTTTACAAAATCCCACTTCTGCCATGGAGCCTTGCACACCTGGATTGCATTTGGGAATTCAAGTGTGCCCAAGTTTACAGTTTTGATGAGGAAAGCTGCTTGCTGGGAACACTTTATTTTAATGTGTTAGCTTTGCTTGTCATCAGCATTAGGTACTAGGAGGACAAGGCAAATTCTAGTCAAAAGCTTTTCTTAAAATACCTTAATATGATTTACTTTATAAAGACCTCATGATAGCAGGGGATAACTTTCTACTGCGGTGGAGCAGAAATCTGCTGGCATCAGATTGCCCAACGGTTGTACACCCAGCACAATTTTCAGTTCCATTGAAGGCAATGGAGGCTTAGACAATGAGCACAGGTTGAGAGAACATAAGTGTAAAATTCACACATCTCAAATATTGTTCAAGATTAGGGGGGGAAAGATTCTCATAGATTAGTGAACACATGGAACTGAGTTTCAGAGAAGGTAGTTGATTCTAGCATTAGTTATAATCTTTCAAAGCTTTCTTGATTTGGAAATTGTGCTGTTAGACTGGACAATTGCTAATGTCACGCCATTATTTAAGAAGGGTAGGAGAGCAAAATGAGGTAACTACAGGCCTGTCAGTTTAATGTCAATTGTGGGAAAGCTACCAAAATCTGTCATTTAAGGACAAAATGACTGAGCACAAGCAAATATGAGCTGATTGTAGAAGGCCAACAGGGCTTTGTTAAAGGTAAATCATGTAAGACTAATCTGGTTGAACTTTTGGAGGAGATCACTGATAAGGTAGACAAAGGAACGTCTATGGATGTTCTCTACATGGAATTCCAGAATGCATTCAGTCAGGTTCTACACAACAGCTTATTGGAAAAAATGAGAGTGCCTGGACTTGGAGGTAGTCTTTTGAATTAGCCTGCAGATTGCGTGGGAGGTAGGAGACAGAGAGTGTGCATAAAGAGTATGCATTCAGATTGGCAGGGTGCGACAAGCTGAGCTCCCCAGGGATCTGTTCTGGGGGCTTAACTTTTCAGCATATTTATCAATGACTTGGATGAAGGAATTAAGTGTCGTATATCCAGGTTTGCAGATGACACTAAATTAGAGTCATAGAGTTATACAGCACAGAATCAGGCCCTTCGGCCCACCATGTCTGCAGTCCGAGGAGGGATAGTAAATAGTTCAGATGGGAGCAGGAAGTTGCAAAAGGATAGACACTGATTAAGGGAGTGAGTTTAATGTGAGGTCATCCACTTTGGATCTCAGAAAGATAAATCAGAGTATTTTCTAAATGGTGAGATACTAGAAACTAGAGGAACAAAGAGATTTGGAAGTCCAAGTACACAAATCATTTAAAGTTGGTGGACAGGTACAAAACACCACTAAAAAGCTAACGAAATGTTTGCCTTTGTCTCAAGTGGGCTGGCTTACCGAGGGGAGGAAATAATGCTTCAATAAAGCCTTGGTCAGCCCCCATCTAAAGTAATGCATTCAATTTTGGGCATGACAGCTCAGGAAAGAGGGGATGTAACACAGATTCCTCACACTGATGCTGGGACTTAGAGGGTTAAATTATGAGGGCAGGTTGCATAAACATGGCTTAAATGTAGAAGATTGAGGGATGACCTGATCAAAATGTTTTAAATTTTAAAATGATTTGCTGTGGTAGGTACAGAGAAACTATTTTGTCTGATGGGGGATTCAAGAACGAGGGGTCATAATCTTAAAATTACAGCTGGGCTGTTTCGGAGTGAAATCAGAAAGCACTTTTCCACACAAAGGGCGGTAAAAATCTGGAATTCTCTCTCCAGAAAACTGTGAATGCTGAAATAATTGGAGCTTTCAAGACTGAGATTGATAGATTTTTGTTAAATAAGGGTATCAAGGGATATGGAGCTAAGGTGGTAAATGGAGATGAAGCACAGATCAGCCATGATCTAATTGAATGGCAGAGCAGGTTCTAGGGGCTGAATGGACTATTCCTATTGCTATCTCAATTGGTCAAAAGAAGGTAGTTCAATATCTGTTGAGAAATGAGATTATAGAAAAAAGTTAAAAACTCCATCAGAGGATTAACAAGTGGGTCCCATGCTACAAGATAGCATGAAACAATCATTATTCATTTTTGACGGTTAAACTATCAGCTTATCAAGCTAACATTAATTACTTCTGTAGGAAAAGATAGGCCCACAACCAATGTGCTTTGTCGGTGGATCCCTGATAATGAAAAGTTATTCCTCAGTTAAGTGGTGTGGAGGATACTTCTGGAGCAATTAGGCCTGAGAATAGTGACCTAGATTCTCTTCAATCTTTCCACAGGTGTGAATGGAAATAGATCCTTTTCAGCTTCAACTATTCTTGATAAATATAAAGTTGGGAAGGTGATCGGAGATGGGAATTTTGCAGTTGTTAAAGAATGTGTGGAACGGTAAGTCAGAATAATGTCACCAATGGAAATCTTTACAGTCCAGCAAGGAACGCCTCTGATGTAATTCAGTCCACAAGCAAATTTTCACTTAAGACTCATCACTGAAGTTTTCTTTGTATCTAAAGTTATAAATAAAACTCTTGCCGACAGCATGTACACATGAAGGACTGGATTTTGTATTCCGGGCGTGGAACTTGGCAACCGTCCCCCACGGACCCACGCCACCACGATTACATGGCAGGAGGCCATTTTACATATTCATCAGAGTGCAGAGTGCAGAGTTACCTTCCCCCCACCCATCAGAGTGCAGAGTTACCCTTCCCCCCACCCATCAGAGTGCAGAGTGCAGAGTTACCCATCCCCCCACCCATCAGAGTGCAAAGTTACCCTTCTCCCCCACCCATCAGAGTGCAGAGTTACCCCTTCCCCCCACCCATCACAGTGCAGAGTTACCCCTTCCCCCCACCCATCACAGTGCAGAGTTACCCCCTTCCCCCCACCCATCAGAGTGCAGAGTTACCCCTTCCCCCCACCCATCAGAGTGCAGAGTGCAGAGTGCAGAGTTACCCATCCCCCCACCCATCAGAGTGCAAAGTTACCCTTCTCCCCCACCCATCAGAGTGCAGAGTTACCCCTTCCCCCCACCCATCACAGTGCAGAGTTACCCCTTCCCCCCACCCATCACAGTGCAGAGTTACCCCCTTCCCCACCCATCACAGTGCAGAGTTACCCCCTTCCCCACCCATCAGAGTGCAGAGTTACCCCTTCCCCCCACCCATCACAGTGCAGAGTTACCCCTTCCCCCCACCCATCACAGTGCAGAGTTACCCCCTTCCCCACCCCCACCCATTAGAGTGCAGAGTTACCCCCTTCCCTACCTTGGTGGCACCAGCTTTCCCTGGATGGGAAAGTGAAGGCGCGTGAAGAAACTGAAAGTAAGGTCGCTGCTATTTATATTTTAATTCATGCAAATATGTTATTTAAATATGCTAAGTCGGGTCCCGTTGGAGAGCAGCGGAGGGGCTGCCATGGAGCTTCCCTGCAGCCGTGAAGATCAAGTACGACAATCTTGGTGTCGGGTTCCATGGTGGCTACTTCCGCTCTGATTTTCCAGTAATGTGCCCCACCCTCCCCACCCCACCTATGGAACCCAAAGTCGGGCTGGGAATAAAATCCAGCCCTAAATGTGTAAGGTTGGCACAGTGTCAGCTGTGGTTCAGTACATGGTAGCATACTTGCCTCCAAGTCAGAAGGCTGTGGGTTTAAAACCCACTCCAGAGACATGTGCACAAAGTACAGCTTAACACATTGTTGTAGTACTGAGGGTGTGCTGCATTGTCAGAGGTGCTGTCTTTCAGATGAAACACTAAGCCAAGGAACTGGCTGCCCACCCAAGTAGAGGCAGAAGAACTCACGGTACTATTTCAAAGTAGAACAATGCTTCTCCCAAGGATCCTAGCCAATATTTATCCCTTGACTAACATCACTGAAGCAGATTAGCTAGTCACTATTTGGAATCTTGCTGTGCACAATTTGGCTGCCATGTTTCCTACTTACAAAGGTGACCACACTTCAAAAGTTGACTGTAAAGCACTTTAGGACACACAGCGATTGTGAAAGACGCTCTATAACTGCAAGTTACTTTTGTGAAATTGTCACATGTTTTTGATCAGCCCCAGTAATAAGCATAATGCTTCACTTCAATAAAGATCTGGATAAGATCTCGCAGAGTTGCATTCAATTCAAATTTTGCAATTTTGACCCAGCAGTTTGCTTAGCTTATTTTTAAAAAATGGTCCTAGCTGCTAATTTATTTTCATACACAGCTGAGCATCCAGCCATTTGAGTAACATCTATAGCGTAAAACATGTAAAAATAAAATAGCTTGTACTGAAATCATTAAATCTATTCTTAAAGATAGTCATTACATGTTGAAAGTCCCTGCCTGGAGATTTCCAGCTTCTTTGAACAAAAATTATGTGCATGACAGCATGAGAGTTTGCATGAAAGGAGGTGCAAGAGAGTTAGGGTTAGGGTCTGTGTTTTTTCATCCTGCTCCGATGGAACTACAGTGCCCCATGTGCACAATGCCAATCCATGACATGATAAGCAAGTTGTAAAAAAATCCTTCCACCTAGCAGATATTTCGACCTATTAATTAATTCTGTATGAGAGAGAAAGGCACCTGAGGATTCCTAGTCTTCACTTAGCTCCTGTCGAACTGCAATATTCACAGTGCCCTAGAACAGTGCATGTCATGTGACAAGCAGACCAAAAAAATTACAAATTAAGGTGAGGTACAAGAGGTAGGGAGGTGGGGTGGGGTGGTGGTTGATGGAATCAAAACTAGGGTAAATTTTACAAATTATTATTCCCGATGCAGAGTTTGTTGAAAATCATGCAGGGCGTGCCAGCTTCCTTGCCCAAGGCCTCCCATTATCTGTTTCAGTGGCACAAAACTCCATGTAAGGATCACACATTCATAAAATTTACCTGTATCATTATATTATATGTATAACTGAGATTAAGAAGATTTGGGAGGGGTGGGGGAATGAACAGAAGCTTTGCAAAATGTTTGGTAAATAGTATTGCAAATATATGTGTAAGGCTGCTTTCTTTCACTAGCAACACAGGATGAAAAATTGGGCTCAGTAGCCCCTGGTTTTTGGGTGCTATGAGTACCCTTAGGGTTCCAAAATGGCGTCCACTGTTTACATCCACTACTGCCACAAAGCACATCAGATGCTATCTTGGTAAGGGGGTTAGTGCACGTGCACTTAACATCCACTGAAAGTATGCAGAGCAAGCAGATCATGATGTCAATAAGTGTGCAATACAGACTTAAGCCAGTGCTGCCATTCTGGAGCTCTGTGCTCCAGCCTTCACCCTCTCTTAACCCCGCACAGCTGAACATGTGTTAAGTAGCATTAAGGATGAGAGAGGGAGCATTAGTATATGGATACCCACATCTTCAATGGATTCAACCTCGCTGGTAGCCACGGCCTCAGCAATAGCTATTCCCATAATGCTCAGCTCTGTCTCCCCCATGCAGGCATGCGTCTCCCCATCCAGTTAATTCTTGCTGCTTCTGGTTGGGTGCCACCTTCTCCTGAACGTGACAAGGAAGTGCATCAGTTAGTGTTGTACAATATGTTTGAGTGATGTGGCTGTCATAGTTGAATAGTTGGTAGTGTGTGAAAGCTGTGAGATGTGGGTGTGAGGTTTGCAACACTGTGAGAGGTGAAACATATGAATGTTAGGTATGAGTCTTGATGGATAGAGATTGTTGATAGGTGAGTGATGTGGTAAATTGAGCAATGGCTGAGGGTAGTGGTACAGTTAGTAGAATTTGGAATTTGAAAATACATTTACTTACCTTTACTACTTGTGTACAGTCATTGAACTTCTTGCGGCACTGCATCTAGGTTGAGGACTAAACTCCTGGCATTGACCTCTGCGGCTATCTGCTCCCACTGCCTTTTGGATGGTTGTCTGGAGAGCCTTCTGCCCTCCTGTGGATATAGGAGATCTCTCCTTTCCATCTCTTCCACCAAGACCTCAAGTGCAGTGTTGGAAAACATTGGTGCACACCCTCTCCCATGATTAGTCAGTGTTCCTTGTTGCATAGCATGATTCCAGTGATGTCAGCACCTTCAGCAGCCACAATGTGCCTTCCCTTTAAGAGGTGCAGGCTAGCTTTAAGTTGTGCTAGCAAGTAACAATATTGGGCTCCCTGCTGCAGTGTGCAGCCAATGAACAGTACGGTTAGTACTGACTGCATGCAGAAATCATAATGATGAGCAGGCAGCATGAAAATGGTGTGTGCCTGCATTACATGTAACAGGTGGGGACTAATCACACATCGTGCCCATTGGCGGGGGCTATCCAATTTAACAGCGCTGTTTTTAATATTCAATATTTTGTGTCATTCATTGCTTCAGTAAATTTGCTGCAGTATAATGATGGGGAAAGTGCTGTTTTGTTAATGTTGTCAGGCGACTGTGATAAACGACAGAAACAGCGCTGTAGGTTGCAGCCTACCCATGAGTAAATGCCTTGGGAAACCTATTTGTTTTTATTCAAGCTATTTCTTTCCTTCATATTTAATGTATGTGAAGGTTTTTTGCACAGGCAGTTACAATGCTACATAAAATACATGAACATTAAATTAAAATCAGGTTTGACCAGGTACAGGTCATGTCTGCGATGAAGAACTGTACTGCACACATTAGTGAATGCAAGGCGTTAATGGAGAACTGGATGTGGGACAAATATTTTCTCAGTTACAGGAAACTGCGGGACATTACATGAAACTCCAAACTTCAAGAAATCCCTGTTTAACACACTGGATATTCCTGCAGTTTCTCTTTCCAAGCACCAGTACATTTTCATCATTTCACCCTAAACAGGAAGAAAACATTTAAAAATGAATATTGTCCATGGTGATGGTCGCCTGCGTAACAATAACTGACTTTCATGATGGAGTGCTGATAGTTTCCATTCATGTAGGTCATGGAATTGTGTGAGGGAGCATGTATCATAAATTCTTACAGCATACAAGGAGGCCAATCAGCCATCATGCCTCTTCCAGCTGTGGATCAGCTATTCAATTCGTCCCATTCTTTCCACAGATCCCTGCAAGGGCTCATGTGGGTGCAAATTATAGTCAGGAAGACTGTCACTGTGTACCGTTGTTCAGCCTCTTGCCACAGAGAAGAAAATGAACTGTTTGGCTGAAGAAAATGATATACCTGTGTCTTGCTTCCCACATCCATCCACTCCTGATTGTCTGATGCTCATAATGCCCACAGCAATAGCTTGAAATGACTTCATAGTAGCTGTGACTTTTACCTCCGACGGTAGTGCTGTACCTTTGGTGGACTTTGGCTGCAGCTTTGCTTGCTGCATGTGGGATAATTCTGTCACAGCTTCCCTGGTTAATCAAAGCCTGCATAGACTTTGCTTCTTGGTCAAGGAAGTGCAAAAAATGCAGCATCACAGCAGTCACCACAAAGGCTCTTCAGTGACCATAATGGCAATAGGGGAAAAAAATTAAAAGAGAGTAAATCTTCAGTAATGGGGCACGACAGTGTAGCAATTGAATTTACTCTCTGCTGAGCTCGGGTGCTTAGCAACTCTGAACATCCAGTTTATCTGGGCTTAGAAATGAAAGAGTGCTAAATGGCAGGCAAGGAAGATAAGGATAGTGAATTGCATAATTAGACACTAATTTGCTGAATCTTTCCTGGAAATTTTTAACACCATCCCTGCCCGGAAGTCAGCCAGATTGCTTGACTTCCAATCGGGCAGGGAACACTCCAGAACAGGACACATCTGCAGGTAGGAAACCCACAGCTGCTAATGGGAGTGTGGGTGGGGATCCAATTCCTGACACAGGAGAAGAGGTTCAATTCCTCATCCTGGGGTTCAATTCTGGGTGGGGTTGGAGGGGTTCCTTTGGATGGGGGGATGCGGTGCCAGGGAAGCAGGTCAGTTTGGGGGGTGTCGAGGGTGAAGCACTCCTGCTCTTTCTGGCCCACGAGCAGGTGACGCTGACCTCGTCTCCCTTGAGCAGCTGGGTTAAATCTAAAAAGCAGATTAAATGTGAGCCTCATTATAACATTTAAATGGCCAGCCCAATCCACCCCCTGGGAGCCCCCATCCCATCTCCATCAAACCCAGAACTGGGCAGGTTGGGGTAAGGTTTTAAATGTTTTAAATGTTAGCATCTCACCAGACCCCAATCTGTCATGATTTTATGTGTCGACTTGAGTATTAGAGAATAAATATATGGTACTTGGAAGGGAAACTGAAAGTAGCTTTGTGCTTTGGGTTAAACACCTGACCTTGGGGTTGTTGTAAGGTTAAATAGCTTTGTAGGCACAGTGAGAGCAGTAAGCAAGAACTCTACAGAAGACTTTAATAAAACACTTATTAAATCTTTGTTAAAACTACAGCTGTGATTTCAAGTGTGATTCATTTTAGCCTGAGATGTGACACAATCCACCCATTTTGGGGGTTTAAATTAACCCCAGTGAGTCCAAAAATCCTCAAGTCTTTCTGGTGCTTTCCCACAAGGCCAGCAAAGATGTAGACAAAGGCACAGAACTTAGATCAGGCCACTGCATTACATTTTTCAGATTTGAGGCTGAACTGATATCCTTCCCAAACATTCCCCATTAGCAGAGAGAGGCCTGTGGCTGGGGGTGGGAATTCCCAGGTAGGAAATTAGTACATGCTTAGTCTGGTTTGCATTAGGCAGCCTGTTTGCCAAGAAAAAGAAGGAATCCTGGCCTCCTGGCTTGCATATTTAGAGCTCACCGGGGGTGGGGGGGGGTGGTGGCCTGGCATGGTTCTTAACCTGGATTCCTGAAGACTTAAGTCTGTCATTCAGCCTGATTGACCTCTTTTACAAGGCCCTTTCAAAATGTCATTTCAGCTTTGGGTTGCAGCAAACCTAATAAGGGCCACCCACCCCTGCTTCTCCTGCCTTCCCTTCCCCCTGTCTAGTGGATGCCCATTGTGTCACAGTGCCTGCCAGGAATATTTACCAAAGGAATCTTCCTCTTACCCCAAATATTCCCGGAGGGTGTGCAGGGCAGGTTCCCAACTGGCACAACCTGATTAGATTAGATTAGAGATACAGCACTGAAACAGGCCCTTCGGCCCACCGAGTCTGTGCCGAACATCAACCACCCATTTATACTAATCCTACACTAATCCCATATTCCTACCAAACATCCCCACCTGTCCCTATATTTCCCTACCACCTACCTAAACTAGTGACAATTTATAATGGCCAATTTACCTATCAACCTGCAAGACTCACACTGATGGATTGCTGGTCCTCCGTGTTACCAACATCACTTACTGTACATTTAAACAATATCAACAAATACAAGGATGTTAAAGTTCCTCACAACATAACCAGAATATCACACCATTAATGATCCATTGCTGAGTCAAATGTTCCCCTCATCCAAAAGAATGTTCATGTTACACACACTCATGGTGGAATTACCAATACACATCATTGCTGTGAAAAACGTATGTGTTGTCTAATAAAATTACCTATGTATGCAGGGGCTGCTGGCAGCTTGGTTTTATATTTAGCAAATGAGCTAGAAAAACCAATTAAAAAGCAAAAATGTAGCTGTAATTTTTGTTCTTTCCAGGAAAGAGATTTGGTTCTGCAGACATTCTAAAAGTTATTTCTTTCGTCGTTGCCCTGATTCAGCCTTGTTTACCCATCTAATAAAAAACATTGCAGAGGACTAGATATATTCTGACTTTTTTTAACTTTCATTTATGAACGTATGAAAATGATGGTTGACAAAAAACAACTGCTCAATTAAGCCTGCCCACACAGTCGTGATGCCTGAAGCATCATGACTCACATTGCTCCCACCCACTAACAGCAATGCAATCTCTTGGGACAGTCAAAAAATTAAATGAAAATTCCAAGACCAATTTAGAGAGGACAAAAATTGTGAAAAATTTCTCTCCGACTCCCTTTGGCAATCTGAACTTGTCCAGGAGACCACATTGACCATGATTCATATTACTTGGTATTCCACCCATCTTTTGTATGTTGTGATCTCCACCCTAGCCTGGTCCAGCTCTCTTTTGAAGGTATGCAGCAAATCTACACTGCATGAGCAGGCAACTTGTTCCATAGGCTTACTATCCTTGTATGTATGGTGGTGGATTGTGAGTTGAACTGACTATACTGCCCATGTTAGATCCCCAGGTATGATCTCCAACTACCATACGGAAGCCTGGGTTAAGGATTTGTCCATGGCTGCCTTCAATGCTGTGCCATAATTTGGACTGTCATGGACCGTCCCTACCATGCCTGTAACTTGTTCTCCTTGACTATAAGCATCAAGAAATCTGTGGTCATGGGACAAGATGTTGCATCTCTGCTCTGATCACACTAAATAACACTCTAGTGGAAGTGGTTAGCAAATTCTGCTACCTTGGGTCCACAGTGACAGACAATCTGTTCCTTGATGCAGAGCTTGATATACGCATAGGGAAAGCAATTACCACTCTTGGTCGTCTTGCAAAACGTGCATGGGATAACGCCAAGCTGACCCTTAGGACCAAGCTGATGGTTTATAAAGCCTGTGTTCTAAGCACCTTGCTGTATGGCTATGAAACATGGGAGAATTACAGCTACCAGGAAAAGAAGTTCAATAATTTCCATTTTCGCTATCTGTGGTGCATTATGGGTATATTCTGTGTTGCAAGGTTTTTGTTTTTGTATTAAAAATTTAGAATGCTGTGTGTTTTAAAAAACTGATAAAGTATTTTTCAGTGGACATTGACACCTGAAAATAGCTGAAATTTTTGGATGCTTTGAAAGGAAGCTGACTTTGTATACAAGGACAGGAAAGCAGACAATTTCAAGGAAACTAGCAAGGGGTTTGACCTCCTCAGAGTAACTCTTTCAATGGCAAGGGAGATGCTATGTCTGGACATGTGCCCTGTTCAGGAAGGATTGCTTTCACTTTGGACCTTTTAAAAAGCCAGTGAGTTGGACAAAGAGATAGAATTTGAAATTTGTTTTTTGACCTGCCTGGAGATCAGAGAGGAAGACCCAGAAAAAGTGTTACCTCTCTCTGTGGAGGAATCCTGCATCTCTTGAGAAGAAACCCTGTATTTCAGAGGTGGCAGATTCCTATTGCCTCCTGTCTCTGAAGAATCCCTGCATCATGTGTGGTTCCTGTTTCCTCCTGTGTGTTAAGAAATCCTGAAATCTGAAGAAATCTTTTACTGTTTCCTGCTGCTGTAAAACCTAATACACCCCTGATGAAAGACCTATATGAAGCCTGCTGCAGTCAAATTGCCTTGAATACCTACCCATCACAGACTGTTCATCAACCTCGTCTGGAGAGACTTCGAGTGGCATCCAACTATTCGACTCTGGGACAACTCACAAAACTGAAAAACTTCCTGCCAGAACGTGACAACCTAAGTTATTTTATTCTTCCTTTCATTCCTATGAAACAGCTGTAAACCAAAAAATCCTTTTTCCCCGGTTAACCATTTTTTTTGAATGTATGTGTGTGTGCATGAGGGCTAGGGAAGTAAGGAGCTTTTCGTATATAGAGTTATCTCATTATTGGTTAAGGCTTGTTTTTTATAATAAATAGTTAATGTTATTGATTAAAGAAACCTGGTTGGTGTGCTTTATTCTGGGGGACAAATAGAGTATGTAATTGGCTGTTTTTTGGTAGCTGGGAATCTTTAACGATATACTGTGACACATGGAGAAGTGGGACTGAATTAACAGTGCATTCCTCCCGCCTCAGTCATAACACCTGGTATGACAAAATCACAAATGTGGCAATCCTGTCAAAGGCAGAGCTCCCAAGTGTATTGGCACTAATCAAACAGAGGCGACTTCAGTGGATTGGACACGTCCACAGGATGGAAGATGGCCGCATACCCCAGGACCTTCTGTATGGTGAGGTAGCCGGGGCCAGATGAGCAGTGGGGTGCCCAAAGCTCCACTTCAAGGATGCTTGCAAGCATGACATGAAGGCCCTAAATGTCGACTATTGCACCTGGGAGTCAGTAGCTGGCAAAAGAGGGGAATGGCAACACATCCTGTGGACTGGTGTGCACTACCCATGATGACCAGTTGCTACAGCAGGTTGGCAACAGGTGCCAACGTCAAAGACAACAACTCACAGCGTCACTTGGCAGTTGCACGCGCGGCACTTGTGGCAGAACCTGCCTCTCAAGGATTGGTCTTCACAGCCATCAACAAAGCTGCAGAAAAAGAAGACACCCCATCTAAATGGATTGTTTGTTCCTTGTCCGTCATCTTTTATAGATGGAAAGATGCAAACCAATTTGCTGACAGTCATGAAGTTTTTTAGAATGGGACAGAACATGCATGCTTTTATCACCCCTGTTTGCTATTGTGAAGTGCTGCATATAAAGGCCTCTCTTGCAGAGGACTGCAAGCTTGGATGTCTGACAAGACTATTTGATTTGAACCGACTCAGCAGGTCTGGCAGCATCTGTGGAGAGAGAAGCAGAGTTAATGTTTCAGGTCAGTGACAGTTCTGATGAAAGGTCACTGACCTGAAACATTAACTCTGCTTCTCTCTCCACAGATGCTGCCTGACCTGCTGAGTATTTCCAGCACTTTCTGTTTTTATTTCAGATTTCCAGTATCCGCAGTATTTTGCTTTTAATTTGTTGATTTGAACCTATATCCTTTGATTACAGATGCGGTGCTCCCAGAAGCTTCCTCTAATCCTGTTTTCAGGAGGGATACAAAGTACTAATACACAGGAAGGGTGCATCTGCAGTCTTGGATTCCCAGTGGTGAACCAAACTTGCAGTTGGAAGTTGCACTCACGGGGAGCACAGTCGAGATTTTGCAAATGTAGCTTCACCATTGGAAGTGCATGATCAAAGAATTACTTCTTGTGTGTCATTTTTAAGCAGAACTCTCTATGTATTGCCTGTAGGTTGATGGTTAGGATGTTGCCTTCATGTTCATACAGTGACACACCTGCCTGAAACTGATAAATATTTGAATGTAGCAATAATAAGTTGGAGGTTCTTGCACAATCAGAGCTTCTCATTCCATGAGTCTCTCATGCTGAGTTCACACGTAGGGCAGAATTTTAACTACCAAGGTTGGGGGAGGGGGGCAGGCTCGGGTGTGGGTTGGGAGGGGGTGGTTAAATAGTTCAAAAATGTCGGCGTGTTGGAAATCTGAGATAATCCTGCCGCTTCCGGGTGTAACCAGAGTGCATTCCGAGGCAAGCAGGAAACACCTGTGGAACTGACAGGTCAGTCATTTAAATATTCAAACAAGCAATTAATTATGCTTTTAACTCAGGATTCTAGTTTTAACAGCCAACGGACTGGTTTCCTGAGCTGTGTGGAAGTCGCCAGGGTCAACAAGGTGAGAGCACAGCAGGGAGCCATTGATAGTAAACAGTAAAACTGCATAGCTGTTGTCTTGCCTATGTGAAAGGCTTGCACTCACAGCACTTGTTCCGAGAGCCTGATTCACTGCTTTGCAGGCGATTTCCAACTTCTTGGAAGTCATTTCACTTACCTGGGATCTTACTGATTTGAACTTCCCTGCTGCCAGCCTTTACTACAGCTTGCCAGCAGCTTGTACAGCTACATCATGGACCTCTGGTGAGGAAGAAGAGGAGCAGCCACATCAACAGCACCAGCAGCAACAGGAGCAGCAACACGACCAAAAGCAGCTGCCTTCTCTGCAGCCACATGCTGCTCCACAGGACAGAGGGGACAGACATAGAGTTCCAGCTCAAAGGAGGCAATACCCCCCAGCACAGGGTGTACAGACAGAAAATCAGCCTCCTCGACGTGACAGAGCAGCAGTGCATCAGGAGGGTCAGGCTTTCAACAGCAGGTCATTGCTGACATCTACAGCCTTCTGGATCAAGTCCTCCTTGCAAGAGGATCAGGAGATCACACATTGCCAGTAGCTGTCAAGGTCACCACAGTCCTGAATTTCTTCACCTCCAGCTGCTTCCAGGGGTTTGCTGGTGGCATCTGCAGGATTTCACAATCTGCTGCCCACAGATGTTTCTCCCAGGTGACCAATGCCATGTTTGCCACCACTTATGTCCACTTTCACACTGATAAGGCCAGTCAGATACAGAGGACTCTCACATTTGCTGCAGTGGCTGGATTACCACAGGTACAGGGAGTCATTGACTGCACACAAGTAGCAAACAAGGCACCCTCAGACCAGCTTGGAGTATTTACCAATCAGAAGGGATTCCACTCCCTCTGTGTTCAGCTGGTATGTGACCACCGGAAGGTTTTCATGACTGTCTGTGCGGATATCCTGGAAGCTGCTCTGAGTCCTTCATTCTTCGACAGTCACATCTCCCACAGGTTTTCACACCCCCACACAGAGTGAGCGAGTGGCTCCTTGGAGACAAGGAGTCCCTCAGAGAACCAAGCATTAATTCCAGTGCCGCGCCCTGCCACTGATGCAGAGGAAAGGTACAAGAGCCACAGGAGCACAAGAACGATCATTGAGCAAGTCATTAGGTTGCTGAAGATGTGATTCAGGTACCTGGACCGATCTGGGGATCCCCTTCAGTGTGTAACCGAATGGTAGTGGTCTACTGTGCCTTGTACAACATCACACTGCAGAGAGAACTGGAGCTGCAGGAGGAGGAAGGTGCAAACTGCTCGGCATCAGAGGAGGAGGAGCCAGATGTGGACATGGTGCCTGCAGCCGCTTACCAGGTTGCCAGAGAAGCCCTCGACAGCCTCATACAGGCACAGTTCAGCTAATCTGAGTGCGTGAGGCCATATGGTGGTGCAAACATAAACCCTCTGGCTGCCCCAAAATAAATTATTCCCACAGTCAAAATTCCAACCGTTATATTCACACCCTTTCTTCATCTTCCAACCTGGTCATAGCATTCTCCTGAAGGATACTGCCCATTTGGAATGCAATAAAGTAGATGGTAGGAGAATGAAGAGCTCAAATAAAGTGTTTCATTGAAATAAGCATACACATAAAGACATAAACATTGTTATACACACCCAAGTTAATCCCCTTGTGCAACCAAAAAGTCTTTCTCATCCGCTCCCTATCACTTCTAAGTGATGCAACCCCTGTGGCTTCAGCAGAGCTAGAGACAGGCTGTGCATTTCCCTGCACTGACAACTGAGATGCCCGTGGCAACGTCCTCTGTGTTTTGGAGCCAGTGAGGGCCCCGCCAAAGACTGCCCCACCTGCATGTGTGCAGGGGCAAACTCAGTCATCAGGGCAGGAGGCAGCATGTGGGGCTGTGTCTGAGGGGGCTGTGATAGCACAGGATGAGAAGTGAGAACTCCTTGAGAAGAGCCCCCACTGCCATGTGCCCTTTCTCCATCTTCCCTCTCATGACCCACCTGTACTTTTCTCCTGGCCAACAGCTGGAGAGCAATTTGCTGCATTTCAGTGAGGATCTGAGCCACCAAGGTGAGGCTTTCCCCCATCCTGTGTAAAGTGGCAGACAGAGTGTTCAGGCCATTGGTCAGGGCCAGCAAGCACTCAATTGCCTGCAGCTTCTGATTCTCCATGAAGCTGGCCACACTTTCCATGGAGGTGGATGGACATCAGAGGAAATACCTGAGATATCATGGCACTCATGCTAGAGTCGGACTCTTCCAGTCTCTCTCTCAGGTTGTGCACTGCCTCTGGAAATGTTGACAGAAGCACGCACATTTCCCATTGCTGCTGCAGAAATGCCCTTTTCATGGATGACCCCCAAGGCTCAGCATCTCAGCACAGCTTGGAGTGTCCTACGCCCTCCAATGGGGACTCTCCACTGCAACCCCTGTCTCCAGCATCTGCTGCTGCTCACATCCTGCTCACATGTGCAGCTCATCATGTGACAACCTATTTCTATTATAGTACCCACCAAAGTGTGTGTATCTGTGCTGGTGGAGAGTGTGAATGAGTTGTGTCACAATGCTTCTTCAGAGTGCTCATCCTCCTCTGAGCACTCCTCGGCTTCCTCCCGCTCCCGTTCCTGTGTCACACTTGAAGGACCTTTGGAAGGCATGAATTATTGCTGACAAAGTTCTTCTTCTTTGGCCTCCTTGTCTCGAGAGACAATGGGTAAGCGTCTGGAGGTGGTCAGTGGTTTGTGGAGCAGCGCCTAGAGTGGCTATAAAGGCCAATTCTAGAGTGACAGACTCTTCCACAGGTGCTGCAGCTAAAATTGGTTGTCGGGGCTGTAACACAGTTGGCTCTCCCCTTGCGCTTCTGTCTTTTTTCCTGCCAACTGCTAAGTCTCTTTGACTTGCCACACTTTAGCCCCGCCTTTATGGCTGCCCACCATCTCTGGCGATCGCTGGCAACTGACTCCCACGACTTGTGATCAATGTCACAGGACTTCATGTCGCGTTTGCAGAAGTCTTTAAAGCGGAGATATGGACGGCCGGTGGGTCTGATACCAGTGACGAGCTCGCTGTACAATGTGTCCTTGGGGATCCTGCCATCTTCCATGCAGCTCACATGGCCAAGCCATCTCAAGCGCCGCTGGCTCAGTAGGGGGGATATGCTGGGGATGTTGGCCGCCTCAAGGACTTCTGTGTTGGAGATACGGTCCTGCCACCTGATGCCAAGGATTCTCCGGAGGCAGCAAAGATGGAATGAATTGAGACGTCGCTCTTGGCTGACATATGTTGTCCAGGCCTCGCTGCCGTAGAGCAAGGTACTGAGGACACAGCCTTGATACACTTGGACTTTTGTGTTCTGTGTCAGTGCGCCATTTTCCCACACTCTCTTGGCCAGTCTGGATATAGCAGCGGACACCTTTCCCATGCGCTTGTTGATTTCTGCATCGAGAGACAGGTTACTGGTGATAGTTGAGCCTAGGTAGGTGAACTCTTGAACCACTTTCAGAGCGTGGTCGCCGATATTGATGGATGGAGCATTTCTGACATCCTGTCCCATGATGTTCATTTTCTTGAGGCTGATGGTTAGGCCAAATTCGTTGCAGGCAGCCGCAATCCTGTCGATGAGTCTCTGCAGACACTCTTCATTGTGAGATGTTAATGCAGCATCGTCAGCAAAGAGGAGTTCCCTGATAAGGACTTTCCGTACTTTGGTCTTCACTCTTAGACGGGCGTCTAAGTTGAACAACCTGCCATCTGATCTTGTGTGGAGGAAAGTTCCTTCATCTGAAGACTTGAATGCATGTGAGAGCAGCAGGGAGAAGAAGATCCCAAACACTGTAGGTGCGAGAACACAGCCCTGTTTCACGCCACTCAGGATAGGAAAGGGGTCTGATGAGGCGCCGCTATGCCGAATTGTGCCTTTCATATTGTCATGGAATGAGATGATGATATTTAGTAGCTTTGGTGGACATCCGATCTTTTCTAGTAGTCTCAAGAGACCACGTCTGCTGACGAGGTCAAAGGCTTTGGTCAGATCAATGAAAGCAACGTAGAGGGGCATCTATTGTTCGCGGCATTTCTCCTGTAGCTGACGAAGGGAGAACAGCATGTCAATGGTCAATCGCTCGAAAGCCGCACTGTGCCTCAGTGTAGACACGCTCAGCCAGCTTCTGGAGCCTGTTTAAAATGACTCAAGCGAAGACTTTCCCCACTATGCTGAGCAGGGAGATTCCACAGTAGTTGTTGCAGTCACCGCGGTCACCCTTGTTCTTATAGAGGGTGATGATATTGGCATTGCATATGTCCTGTAGTACTGCTCTCTCATCCCAGCACAGGCAAAGCAGTTTGTGGAGTGCTGAGAGTATAGCAGGCTTTGCACTCTTGATTACTTCTGGGGTAATGCCGTCCTTCCCAGGGGCTTTTCCACTGGCTAGAGAATCAATGGCATCACTGAGTTCCGATTTTGTTGGCTGTACGTCCAGCTCATCCATGACTGGCAGAGACTGGGCTGCATTGAGGGCAGTCTCAGTGACAACATTTTACCTGGAGTACAGTTCTAGGTAGTGCTCCACCCAGAGGTCCATTTGCTTGTGTTGGTCAGTGATTGTGTCCCTTGATTTTGATTTGAGCGGGGGTGGGGGGGGGGTGCAATCTTCTTGATGGTTGGCCCAAAAGCTCTCTTAATGCCATCATACATTCCTCTGCTGTTTCCGGTGTTGGAGGCCAGCTAAATATGACTGCATAGGTGTTGCCAGTAGTCATTTGTGCAGCGCTTCTGGCTGCTTTAAGTGCTACGGATGTTAACTCGCTGGGGGCTTTCTTGTAGTTCAACAGTGCAAAGCGCTTAGTGGCTATGACAGGTTCCAGCTCTTCAAAGTGAGATTGAAACTAGTCTGCATTCTGCTTCACACATTTGCCATAGGTGGTCACTACTGAGTCATTGATGGCGCCTCTGATGTGGGCCCACTTGGTCTCTGCATCCCCTGTAGGAGTGTTTTGAAGGGCTTTTTCAAGTGAATTTAGAAACTTATGTAACAGCTGTGGATAAGAAATTCTGCTCGTGTTGATGCGCAGGTGGCCCTTCTGCTTGGAGTGATGCAGCTTCTTTGGTTTGCACACCAGGGAGTGGTCGGTGTCGCAGTCCGCACTGTGGAAGCTGTGTGTGGTTTAAAGAAGCTCGCCTTGTGACGATGAGGTCCAGCTGGTGCCAATGATGTGATCTTGAGTGCCTCCAAGAAACCTGGTGACAGGGTTTAGTATGAAAGAATGAGTTGGTGATGCAGAGGTTGCATAGTACATAGTCATACAGCACTGAAACAGGCCCTTCGGCCCACCGAGTCTGTGCTGACCAACAACCACCCATTTATACTACATTATCCTACATTAATCCCATATTCCCTACCACATCCCCACTATTCTCCTACCACTTACTACATTAGGGGCAATTTACAATGGCCAATTTACCTATCAACCTGCAAGTCTTTGGCTGTGGGAGAAAACCGGAGCACCCATGCGATCACAGTGAGAACTTGCAAACTCCGCACAAGCAGTACCTAGAAGCGAACCCGGGTCGCTGGAGTTATGAGGCTGCAGTGTTAACCACTGCGCCACCCATAGGTTATGATAGGTACACAACTCAAGCAGTCTCTGTCCATTCTCATTCATCCTTCCAATGCCATAGCGCCCAAGGCAGGAGGGCCATGAGTCATGGTCGGCCCCAACCCTGGCATTAAAGTCCCCCAGCAGGAACAGGTGTTCGGTGTTGGGGATGCTACTAATGATATTATAGAGTTCCTCGTAGAACTGGTCTTGAGCTTCAGGTGGGGAGCAGAGTGTTGGAGCATAGATGCTGAGTAGGTGTACTAGACCAGAGGCGGTGAGCAGTCGGATGGACTGCTTATTATTATTTGCATATCGTGACATTTCAGTTAGTGGTGAGATTAATTCAGCATGAGTGAGTGTTGTGTGCCAAGTGGCAGTGTGATATCTAATGCTGTTGCCAGGTATGTGGGAGACCCCCACCTCTCCATTGTCTACTCCTATGGTCTGTGCCACTCTGTCAATCTCTAACTCCGCCACCTCTGCAGCTCTCAATGTGGCTACGACTGTAGCTCCACCCCCAGTTCTCTGCCTTTCCCTGGAGTTGTGCGCTGTCTTCTCCTGCAATGAGAGAAAGCAGAGAATCATGTGTGAGAAGTAGAACGTGTGGAGAGGATGAAATGATACCATTTGTGTAGGGTGACTGAGAGGGATGGGTGTGATTTGTCAATAAGATGAGGGTGAGTGTGAGTGTTGGCTGTTCAGATGGAGGGAGGAATGCGTGGAGCTGCAAGTTGTGTTGATCTGAGGAATGCTGTGCTGGAGAATGCTGGGGAAGTCAGAGAATGGGGCTGGCACCTGCAAGTGTTACACCACTCACCTTTCTTGCCTTTATTAGGTTATTAAACCTCATGCAGCACACATCCAGCTGTGAGGAACAACACTCCCACTGCTCACTGTTTCTGATACCTCCAGCCACACCTGTTTGGTTTGGGTGACTGGCCTCTTCCTCCCATTCAGAGGAAACAGCTCTTCTGTTCTGGCCCTGTCCAGCATCAGCTTCAGGGAAGAGTCAGAGAACCGGAGGGAGGAGGGGGGTGGTGGGGGGGGTAAGGGGCAGCCTTCCCATGTCTTCCTGCTGTCATTCTTCTTCCTGCAGCCTTCACAAAGAATGCAGGATGCAGCCATTCTGACCCCTGCCAGGGTCCCTTTAAATAGAGATCCTTCCTTTGACAGAGTGCAGGTCCACATCACGGCCACACTCTGCCATTGGCCGGGAGACCTGGAAGTGGGATGCTAATGCCATGGCTGAGTTAAACAGCCATGGCAAAGCCCACTGCTAAAACAAATGGGTTCCTGACATGCAGCCAGCCTCCCCACTGTGAGCGGACCGGTCGAAATAAAATTTCGCCCACGATGTCTATTAATACTAGAAGGTGTGAAAAGTCGGAAAACTAATTATCTATCTTCACAGCTAAAAAAAACAGTATGTCTTTGGGTAAATAGAATCACAGGGCATTGGATTGTGTAGTTTCCACAAATGTGCTTTTATGAAAACCCTCCTGTAAAGTTATACAATTCCCCTGTTGGTTGGCAATGGACCAGATCAGAACCCAAAATGCTAACATGAAAAAATTTGACTGTGTTGGTTCCTCAGCTGAAAATAATAATATGAATATAGTGCTTGGTGGGGGAGGGGGTGAGATATCACTTTGAAAGAGAAAAACTATTTCAAAATATTTTTGGAGAGTGAAAATTATATTGGTACCATTAAGAAGTTACTTATTTATCTGTATTTTGCTTAGATCCAGTGGCAAGGAGTATGCACTAAAAATAATCGACAAGGCCAAGTGCAGTGGTAAGGTAAGAAGATTTCTGTCTGTTGTTTATCTGTGATATTCGGCTAAGCTCTGGAATGTGTGATTGATGTTCCTCATGCAGTAACACAAGTGGCGATAAGCATGGAATCGGCACTATTTGGTACCTCAGTGTACAGAAGGTAGATGGGGTACTGAACAATGTGTCTCCTGGAATATGTTTGATCACCTTAGAGGGTCTTAGAGGAATTTCATACATTTTCCCCCGAAATTGGCCGAGTTTTTTTCTGAGTTTTTTTGCCTTTCCTCCAGGCTTAGTGGTGGGTCGAGAAGTGATGAGTGTCATGGTGTTAATCATTGTAGTATAAGGGTTTGAAAGGGTTAACACCCTGTGAGTAACACCTCCCACTATGATGTTGTAAGAGATGACATGTGAAGGAGATGTGAGGAGAAGAAGAAGAAGCCTCGTGACCATCAGAGGAGTTAGACATGTTTAAGTAAAATGTATATAATTGCTGAAATGTAATAAACAGTTATGGTTCAACTTTACTGAAGTCCCAGAAATCCCTGTGAGCCAGACTAAACCTTTCATACAACAACCATGATGGCATGGGACAGGCTCCATGGATCAGCTGGTCTATCCCTGTCTGTCATTTTTGTATATTCACACGCTCACATTGTTCTGTCTGATAATGCATCCAGATGGAAGTCAAAGAAAACGAGAGACTAGTTGGTTTTATCCAGAAATCAATGATTATCGTTTCCCAGTTGTTTCTCATTCCAGTTGAAATCAAGACATCATTGATTGAATTTATTCTGATGGCCGTTATTTAATTATTTTGTTCCTAAACAATCCAGAGGTGATCAATAATATCGATCACAAGTATAAAGGGAACGAACTACCGGCAAAGAGTAGAGAAGTTTGAGTTTTTCATTCTGGAACGTATATCACACTGTATAAAGCACAAACTATTGCAGATGAGGTAAACGATGGCTGGGAATTTCCTCTGAGTTTCTCCTGCTTTGCCACCATTTCTTCATCCGAATAATGAATAAACCTCATACAAATGGAGCCTTTGCCACATTTCCGGTCAAGTTACAATAGCTGGACCAGCTCCAAGCAAAGTCACAGCTATAGATTCTGACTTCAAAATAAGTCCGGAAAGTAGGGCCAGAGGATATAATTTGAGATTAGTGAAAAGCAAATGTCCTGAATTGTCTCCTTTTGTGCAGTAAAACTTGTGATTTTATATCAGAAAGCGCCTTTTTACTCAAAGAATGATTAATATTTTGATTGCTGAAAACTAGAAGCGGAAACACTGATTTTGTTCAGAGGCAGGGTTTGTGTGCAATGAGAGGGGATGGTCGATTATTGGCAAATGTTTGTTAAAAATCCATCAATACTTATAAAAACACCTGAAAAGAAATGGGAAGGTGGGGATTTTCTAGAACTTACCCTTGTTTCGAAGCTTTGAATTTAAAGTCTCCATTGCAGCAGTAGTGAAGCATTCATCTAAAATTTAGATGCTACAATCTATCTTCACCTCACAAAAACTGGCTGGAGCATGAGGGACAAAGGTTTTACCTACAACCATGAAGTCAGTTTGTGATGAAAATGTAAGTATTGATTTTATGAAATCATACTTCTGATGCCTTACCCACTGGGAGTGTATATCGCAAATTCAGATATACACTTACGACAATTTTATGCACATATATTAATTGTACCATTGTGCCATCTGCATGGGCAGTGTATCTCAGCAGTGCATACTGTTTACAAAAGCAAAATACTGTGGATACTGCAGATGCTGGAAATCGGAAATAAAAACAGAAAATGCTGGAATTAATTAGCAGGTCGGGCAGTATCTGTAGAGAGAGAAACAGAGTTAACATTTCAGCTGAATGATTTTTCATCAGAACTGGAAAAAGTTAGAGATTTAACAGATTTTAAGTAGAGAGACAAGGAAAGTAGGGAGAAGGGAATAGAACAAAATGGAAGGTCCCTGTTAGGGTGAAAAGCAGGAGATTAAATAACAAAAGGGATGATGGAAGGCTAAAAGATGTAGTAATGCAGCAAGAAACAAAAGATGGGTCTAGAGGAGCTGAAACTGACCAGAGCAGAATCATTACTAGCACCTGCTACCTGAAAAAAATGGTCATGATCCGAAATTTTTTAATCTGTACTGAGTCCAGAACTTTGTAACGTGCCTAATCGAAAGATGGGGTGCTGTTTCTTGAACTTCTGTTGAGCTTCATTAGAACAGTGTGGTAGTTCGAAGACAGAGAGGTCGGAACGGGAGTGGGGCTGAAAATTAAAATGACAAGCGACTGGAAGCTCGGGGTCATGCTTGCAGACTAAATGGAGGTGTCTGACAAAGCGATCAACCAATCTGTGTTTGGTCTCCCCACTGTAGAGGAGACTGCATCATGAGCAGCGAATACAGTTTACTAAATTGAAAGAAGTAAAATAAATTGCTGTTTCACCTGGAAGGAGTGTTTGGAGCCCTGGACAGTGGGAAGGGAAGGGATAAAAGTGCAAGTTTAGCATTGCCTATACCTGCAAAGGAAGGTGTTGTGAGAAGGGGAAGGGGTGTTGGGGGTGATTGAAGAGTGAGGATGAGGGGAATGTTATTGTGGTTTTGCAAGCTAGGGAGGGGAAGAAGTGCAGGACATGGTCAAGGGTCCTGTCAATCATGGTTCAGAAAAAAGGAAAGCATTCTGGAAGCACTACTATGGTAGGTAGTATCATCAGGACAGATATGCCAGACACGGCGAAACTGGATGAATAGAATAGAGTCCTTACAGGAAGCAGGGTGGGAGGAAGCTGTGAGAGTCGGTGGACTTATAGTAGATATTGGTTGACAACCAAGCACTAAAAATGGAGATAGAGAAATTGAGGAAGGGAAGAGTTAGAGATGAACGATTTGAAGCTGAGGGTAGGGTGGAAATTGCAAGCAAAGTTGATTATGTTTTCCAGTTTAGGGCAAGAACAGGAAGTGGCATTAATACAGTCGTCAACGTACCGGAAAAAGTACCAGAGTTGGGCTGAAACAAACTCTGTGATGCTGGTGATATCTGAACTGCACGAGACCAGTTTGATGTGAAATCATGCATGAATTCTTATCGGGGAACATGTTGGGCTTGGATAGAAGTTTTCAGTAGGAGGCTGAACAGAGACAGTGACAGATAGTGAAGAAAGTGGGACATTTCTGAGCAGAGTGCAGTGTCATTTTGGGCTCAGATGGAGGCTGGCCTATCCTTAATGGTTATTTGAAATATAGCTTGGTGACAATGGGTCCAATCTTCCCGGTCCTGCAGAGAAGAGTTGGAGGCCAGTTGGGAGTAAAATTAGAAAATAGCGTATCAGGATGCATTCCTGTCTCTGAGCGATCTTGCCAGAAGTGGAGTCAACGTGGCAGTATCTACCCCCCAGCAGTGACCTGTAGCCAATTAGCCCAGCTTAGAGGCCAATTAAGGGCAAGATGCTGCTGCCGCTGGGGTCTTCCTGATGTCATACAGGCCCCCCGCTGAGAACAGAGTCTGACAGGTTCCTGGAAGTGGCCTCCCAATGGAGGGGCCATTGACACCTCCTCTCAATCCCCCCATCACGAAGCTGCAGGGATCAGAGGGCCACAGTCACGGCCACAAGCAGTCCTGTGGCAAGGACCCCTTCCACAATGATGGCCTGATAGCTGTAGTCATTCTTTGTTTTTAATTTTGCAGAGGTCTTCAGAGAGCCCGTCCATCATGAGGCGCCCTCGCTGTCCCATACATACATCAGCAGCACCCACCTCTCCCTGTGGGGCTGTCGACTGTCCACAGCTTTGAGCCCTCTCATTGGGCTTCCTGCCTCGGGAACCCATCCGCCGTCCTTAATTGGATGAACACAGAGGTGGCCTCTTAATTGGGCGGCCAGCCGACATTATCAGGGTCAGAACCCGCTCTTGGTCCTGATGGCAGAATAATTTCAGAGATTGTAAGGTTTGCCCAATTTGTAACTAGTTATTTTCAGGAGTCAGCAGTGAGAATGAACAAATAGTTCTGATTATGACTTTATTAGACTGGTCCTTTCAAAGCATCTTGACTCCTTAGTTTATTGTTTGCTTCCAATTTATTTCGACTTATGAATGTCCAGACTCGTGATGGCGTTTGATTCATGTGTGCCAGGCTCCATTCAGTACCTCAACCAAGTAGCCTGTCTTCACCTGTGAGCCAAGACAGTGAGAGTGAGCAGGTCTAGTGTGCAGGTAGAAGGAAAGGAGTTACAGCAAAACAGAGCAACTTGGAATCCAAGGACCATTCAAATATTCTGAACAGATTAGATCGATTTTTCTCATTGCCAGTTGTGGATGGATGTAATATTAGGGAAAAGGAGCTTGACCTTGATGTGAATTGGATGTAGAGCCTTGCTGCTTTCTCCTAAATGAAGCTTGGTTGCTATTGTTTTGAATTAAGACCACTTTGTTGCAGTAGGTGAGATTTCTACTATGCTTTGATTTTTAGGAGCACTTGATTGAGAATGAGGTGGCGGTGCTGCGGAAGGTTAAACATCCCAATATCATCATGTTAATCGAAGAGGTAGACACACCAACAGAACTCTACCTGGTAATGGAGTTAGTCAAGGTAAGAGGGCCTGCTGAGATTGGAAACTTGTCTGTTGAGGAAAAAATAGAATTCTGTTCACTCATTAAGAGCTTTGATAACAGGCAGGCTTTCCTGTCCCAACATGCAGGCTGTGAATTTGGTGCAATGCAAGCCTTACCTCTTCCCTTAAATAGGAACAGACAACCCTGCTATATTTGCAAGGAATGACCCTGGCTAGATATGCATAGTTAGTGTCCAAGCCAGCGCTAAAATGAAGACCAGGGAGAACTTGGTTTTGGCCAGTTTTCAGACACAAGATTGGTGACACATTTGGTACCTGCACCAGAAGCCAAGGCCCATCCCAAATAGGACCTTGGGCCTCATCTCTTGCGAGCTACAGATGTCAATCGCTTGAGACCAATTGGGACTGGTTGTGATGCCAGCAGTTATCCTTAGAGAGGGGACAAGCACAGGCTGTCAGCAGCCTACAGTTTTACTGTGGAACAAGGAATAACTATTTCTCCTCCTTCAAGGTAAGCTAAAATTACCATTTTGTTGGCATTCTCCAGCAGCTCCTTTATCACTGGTTAGGCTGCAGAAGTACCTGATAAAGTGAGGGGAGTTTACACGGCATTTGATCCACTCAGTGGTATTGAATTTCGGAGTAGGTTTGTGAAACAGGCGTTAGACCCCTCATTATCAAAGGGACTCAGGTCTGCCTTAGTATCACCCGACTTAATATGACCTCAGACATACTTTCAACATCATTTGGGTACGGAAATAGCCTCACTAAATTGGTGTTTTTTATGCATTTTACACACAATGGGATCTAATTTCAACACCCCTTTCCCACCTCCTTCTAATTCCCAACTCCTTCAAATAACCAGGCACAGACGATTGCTGTAAAAGGAAGGAATCATGATTGTTGTCTGGGAAGTAAACATTGACCTGTATGATCCAGTTGCTTCTTGCGTGGGCATAGATTCAATGGAGCCCTTTATTGTTTCTAAAGGCTATTGTATCATGTATATGGGGTCGGATGTACAATTGAGTGTTGATGATGCGCATATCACATGATATCATTTGGTAGGAGCTGGAGGCATAAAAGCTCATTGCTGTGGTCACTCCCCATTAAAGAAAAAAGAACAAAGAACAGTACAGCACAGGAACAGGCCATTCACCCCTCCAAGCCTGCACCGATCTTGATGCCTGTCTAAACTAAAATCTTCTGCACTTCCGGGGTCCGTATCCCTCTATTCCCATCCTATTCATGTATTTGTCAAGATGCCTCTTAAATGTCGCTATCGTACCTGCTTCCACCACCTCCCCCGGCAGCAAGTTCCAGGCACTCAGCACCCTCTGTGTAAAAAACTTACCTTGCACATCCCCTCTAAACTTTGCCCCTCGCACCTTAAACCTATGTCCCCAAGTAACTGACTCTTCCATCCACTCTGTCCATGCCACTCATAACTTTGTAAACCTCTATCATGTTGCCCCTCCACCTCCATCATTCCAGTGAAAACAATCCGAGTTTATCCAACCTCTACTCATAGCTAATACCCTCCAGACCAGGCAACATCCTGGTAAACCTCTTCTGTACCCTCTCCAAAGCCTCAACATCCTTCTGGTAGTGTGGCAACCAGAATTATATGCAATATTCTAAGTGTGGCCTAACTAAGGTTCTGTACAGCTGCACCATGGCTTGCCAATTTTTATGCTCTATGCCCCGACCGATGAAGGCAAGCATGCCGTATGCCTTCTTGACTACGTTATCCACCTGCGTTGCCACTTTCAGTGACCTGTGGACCTGTACGCCCAGATCTCTCTGCCTGTCAATACTCCTAAGGGTTCTGCCATTTACTGTATACCTCCCACCTGCATTATACCTTCCAAAATGCATTACCTCACATTTGTCCGGATTAAACTCCATCTGCCATTTCTCCGCCCAAGTCTCCAACCGATCTATATCCTGCTGTATCCTCTGACAATCCTCATCACTATCCGCAACTCCACCAACCTTTGTGTCGTCCACAAACTTACTAATCAGACCAGCTACATTTTCCTCCAAATCATTTATATATACTACAAACAGCAAAGCATTGTCTGAAGATTTGATTCCAGCAGACAGCACACCTCAGTCCCAGCCTCCCTGGTGAATCAGAACCAGCAAAGACATTCCCAAATAGGTGTAGCTTTATCTATACACTTGCCCACCTACTTGCATGGGTAAGGCTGGATACCAGCAATCCATCCGTGGTGCAAGCGAACCTGCCTCAGATCCATCCTTTTCTTCCACTTAAAAAAAAAACTCAAATAGACAGAAACACTCAACCCAATGCCCATTTTCAGAATTTAGGTTGCAGCAATAAAAAATCCAGCAGTACAGCTTTAATTACCGAACACCTGAAAGCCTGAAAACATGTCTACCTTTTTTTGTCTGTTTTATCCAAGTAAACTGAGTATGCAACACATTACCAGTGAGAGCATTGGAAAGTCTTGCTTTTAGGAAACTACTCTTCATTTATACGCGATTCACAGCCTTGATGGAATTCTCATACATTTTGTACAAGAGTATTATGGCCGTCTCGAAAATTCACCCTCTACTCACTGGCTCTATAATTGTGAGACTCTGGTTCTGACCCAGAGCTCCACTGTATTAGAATGCAGTATGGAAAATAAGGCATGGATGTCAGTCCATCATGATTTTCTCAGTTTTGGAGCGATTATGTCACTATCTTGGGACAGAGATCACATTGTATAAAATGAAAGTGGAACTTCAGCATGGTCAATGTAATCAATCCCCTGGACTGGTATTGATTGGAGAGGAATTTTCCATATTTTCCCCCTCCTTATTGGCCCCAGGGTTTTTACCTGTTTTTTTGCCTCACCTATGTCCTTTGTCATGGACCATGTAACAATTTTACTTCTGAACAAGGAACAGCACCAAAAGATTAATTTCCAAAAATTAAATACTGTATTTTGCTTTGTGATTTTTTTTGTTTTTAAATTTGGAACCACAAAGCCTGCATATGAAACTCTGAAAATATTTTTTTAAATGTCACTACTCCATACTGAAAATCATTATGTACTTCAGGGCTGTTTATTGGAAAATTGAGGTGAAAATGTAATTGTATCCATCAATCAAAAGCCATCAGTAACAATATATCTGCAATCAAACAGTACCTGAGGGAATATCACCTCTGTTAACTAACTACAATTGCATATATCTCATTAAAGATGTCTATTAAAAGTTATAAATATGACAGTTGTATGTATGTTGGAATTTCAAGTGTGTAGCCCTCAGGATCTAGTACTTATATGTTCAATTATATGCTTAGATTTTTCTTGCTAACCTCAAATTCTCTCACAGAATGCCCAGGGCAGAATGTAAAGACATTATTCTGGTGTTGCATAGTAATGAAAATGAACATCAGCCTCTTGAATAAGATATTTATTTTCGTACCTCTTTTATTGATGAATGAAACAAGTCTTGTGTACCTTTTTGACTGCTAAGAGAAAAGGACATTTGAAAAATATTTTGACTGGGTGCATGGAAAAGGTAGGTAGCGTGTATTCACTGGGTAAGTCCTGAGTTGTGCAGATCCGGTGCTGACCCCACCTATATTCGATAGAGTTAGGGGAATGTCTTGGGGTGAGATTCAACATGGACGGGGTTGAGAAACAAGTGGTATTGCATCAGTAGCTAGTTATATGTCAATCAATGTTCAGTTTCATTGACGTCAATATCAGCCCTGTCCTATAATGGGTAGCAAGAGCGATTCCATCTGTTTTTTGTCCCACCCATGCCTAATTTCACTCCCTCTCACTTTATGTGGCCCCTGTGGTTGTTTGCACATGAAAGGCACATTTAGGGCACCCACTTATCCCACGGAGCTGTGTGGAGAGACCATCCCCTGAAAAGAAGGTTTTAGCTGTCCGCTGGCCTAGGGGTCAAAATAATTCTACCTTTGAAAAAAATCTCAAGGAATGCAGGCCTCAGGCCCCAAAGTGGACCTCACAGCTGCCATTCCTGAGGACTGTATGCCGCTTCGTTCTGGGCTTAGCGATCACCTGCCCAACATCTCCCAGGCCAGGATCATGGGTGTTCTTGACCCTGGGATTCCCTTCCCCTGGTCCCACCCGTTATGCGATTGCTATGGTTAGGTAGAGGCTCCACCCCTTAGAATAACAAGCACAAATTCCCTTGCAAAGCCAAGACTCAGCACATCTGGTTCCCAGTCTAAATTCTGACCCTTCCTCTGCACTCTTGCTGAACTTACATTGTTGGATTCTCAGCCCCAAAGAGTCTGTTACACCATTCCTTGTTATGGTACATAGCTCATATATATCTTGTCAGTTTGTTAATATCCCTTTCACTTTCCTGGCAGGGCGGAGATCTGTTTGATGCCATTACATCATCAACTAAGTACACAGAACGGGATGCCAGTGCAATGGTGTACAACCTGGTTTCTGCACTCAAATATCTGCACAGCCTCAACATTGTGCACAGGGACATTAAGCCGGAGAACTTGTTGGTATGTTATTAGTCCTGGAGGAATATACGGCAGATGATTTTATTCCTGTAGGGTATGTGTGTCTAGTGAGCAACAAAATGTCACTTCTCATTTCATCTGTATTGGATGCAGTGTGCAAAGTATGGCTGGTATATATAAAGACAATTATGACTCGTTTAACAAAAAAGTGAGTGGGAAACACTAAAATCAATTTTTTTCAACAAAACTATTGACTTGATATTGTCAGCACTGAAGATAGGAAACAATGGGGACAATTTTAATATTTGTTGCAAAACTGCCAGTTGGCCACAGAGTATTCTTGGCTCCTCTCCCCTGCTTTGTTGCTTCAGCTGAGACCTGAGCCTCAGTTGAATGGATCCAGCGAGCTGCGTGCACCAAACCAGTAGCCGGCTACTACATGGGATCCGGATTACAGTTTGGGCCTTGGGAGAAGGGAAGTGACCCGAGTGGTGGGGCAGAGGGTGGGCATGAATAGGCTGGCAATCCTGCTGTTTCTGATCAACAAAAGTAAAAGCTGAAAATAGCTTAAGTGTAGGGCTGCCATTTGTCCAGTTTTATCCTGGATAGCCCGGTTTTCAGCTGGTCTGTCCCCTGTCAGCTTCCAGATGCCATTATGTCCGGTATTTTTATTTTAGGGTCACTAACAATGCAGACGGTAGCTGCCCTGAACAGGATCATCCCTGTGCCTCACACTGAAACACTGGCAGGGGCCTGTGCATGTCCTTTCCCAGAGAGAGAACTTTGAGTCCCTCGTCACTCGAGGTAGTGAGTTCCTGGAGTGGCCCCTGTGGCGACGTTAATAGAGTGGGAGACGGGTCAGAAGTCCTGGGATTGTGACTGCCAGTGCTACCTGAGCCTGTGAATGGTCTAATCAAACAACAGGATCACTCAGCTTCTCCATTGGTAAAACAAATGCATCCTTTCTTCCCTGAATTTAAAGAAGCAACCCATAGGAACTGATAGACTATTAATAAAAATCATGACTGTACTAACATAGTTCCTCATTTCAGGTTTGCAGAATTTGACTGCATTTAGAATACAAGAAATAATATTCTGAATAAAATGATACTGGGAACTTTGCAACCGTACGGCACCTCCAAGGGGATGTCCAGTCCCCACGAGCCCCTTAAAAAAAACCCAAACATAGTGTTACGACCAGGTGAGAAAGAGGTATAGGGTTCCCTTTCAGCCTTCACCTGGTCTTATCGTAACAGGTTTTAACTTTAACTACACCATGTTTTTAGCTCTCCCTTGGTGAATCTTTGTTCACCGCTTTCCAATTATAAAGCAAAGAAACCAGCACAGACAGGCTTTCTTAGGTTTAAAGAAGAAAAGTTGAAATTTATTAAACCTAAACTTAAACTCTAATTAGGTTAACGCCCAAGGATATATGACATGCCCCACGCTAGCGATACGCGATATACATATGCAAAAAGAGACAGAAAAGAGAAGAAAAATAAAGTAGAAAAGTTTGAGGCAGTATCTGAAGAGTTGTTGTTACGGTTCTTTGAGCTCACTGTAGAGTCCTTGATTGTAGGTGGATCTTGCTTTTTGTTGGGGCCCAGTATTCTTCTTAAACTTTGTTCGATGTAGGAGACTTTTCTCTCTTGAGGTTCACGTGTCTTCTGTGGGTCCAGAGGCTTGTGAGAAAGAGATGGGAGCAGACAGGAGTGAGATCTTCTCAGTCCAGGAGCAAGCAGACTTTCTCTCTGAGTTCAAACTGTTTGTGCAACTCAGAAAATAAAAGGTTGCCAGCAGGTTAGTCATGTGGCTAACTGGTCTGACCACGTCTTGGATTACAGCAGTCTTTGGAATGCTCCTCTTACACACAATACCTGGTGATCAAGGTCCATTGTGGGTTGGATGTGTCAGGGAATAGTCCTTTGTCCTTCCAATCACCTTCTCTTAATATGCAAATGTCTTTTCCAGCCACTGCTGATCTGTTTAATAAGTCCATTCTTCACTCCAGGGACAGTTTAAAATCAAGGTTTATGACAATATTAATGTGTCTCATTCTTGGCAGGTGGGGGCCTAGCATGACAATAGAAAATCACAACACTCATTGAATTATACCCCAATACTGCAAACTTCTAAAACTTTAAAGGGGCCATTTATTTATGATTAGTCAGTGGTTGGATTTATATATTTTTTTTTAATTTTAATTATCCAGGCTCGCACCGGCCCACTTCGAACCCCTGTTTATGATTGGGAGAGAGCACTGAGTAATTAGGGTGGCCATTCATCCAGTTTTATACTGGACGTTCAGTTTTCAGCTGATCTGGTGTCCAGTATTCTTGAGCTACGTCAGTGGCCAGCCTACTTAAGTGTTTCCTTTAAGGATCACGGCTCAGAGCTGGTACAAATGGGCAGAGCATATGCGATACTCATTTGTACTTTAAAATTGCAACCTGAATCCTATGCATGTCATATGACCCTAATTTTCATATTACAAGTTGCTTTTTTTCCAAAAGTATACTTTATTCATAAAAATCTTTTAAAAATACATTGCAAAACAGTTCAAACTTGACATCTTAGAAAGTGCAATAGAGATCAGATTCTTTCGATACAGAACGCGAGTTTCCTCACAACTCTTGCCATTCCATTTTTACATGCAATGAACATTTGCATTACACAGCAAAAACATATTTTGGTGCATACAGCCCGAGGGGCTTTACACAGGTTCCAGACCCTTGGTTCACTATGGCGGGAGTGAACACAGTGGTCTTTCCTCATTGAGCCTTTGCAGCGGCTGCCCCAAGTTTTAGTGCGTCCCTCCACATGTAGTCCTGGACCTTGGAATGTGCTAGTCTGCAACACTCGGTCGTGGACAACTCTTTGCACTGGACGACCAGCAGGTTTCGGGCAGACCAAAAGAGTGCTTTCGCCGAGTTGATGGTCCTCCAGTAGCAGTTGATTAAGTTGCTTCCTGCCTGAAACAGGCAAGTGTCCCATTTGCCCTCTAAAGGCTCCTACCCAGATGGCGGCAGTGATAAGTGACCTGACACCATTTTCAGGCCACTCTTGCCCCACTTACACCAGACAGTCGCAGTTAAAATCAGCCCCAATTTATCCACACACTGCCCAGTTCTGTGTGTATCTGGTCACAGTGATTCAGTCATTGTATGTTTTTCATATGACAGTGAAATGCTTTGGGACTTCCTGAGGACATGAAATACATTATGTAAATGAAATTCTTTCTTTCTTACCTGTTCCTTTGTGTATTACTGTACATTTGTCAATTTTAAAATCCATCTGCCATATCTCAACCCTTCCACATAATTGGCCCAGTTCTGCTCAGTACTTGCCCCCAGAGCTTTGTGTCATCAGAAAATATAATAATAATGTTACAGATGCTTTGTTCTATATCCTTCATGAATATTACAAACAGCAGCGGTCCCAGACATGAGCTCTGCAGAACTTTGCTGGTCATTTTTCCTCAGGCAGAGCATTTTCCATTTACCACCACTCCCTGCCAAGTGATGTCCTCAACCCATCTAGACAATTTGTCAATTTATATGCCAGCTTTAAGCTTCCTTACTAGCTTCATTTGAGAAACTTTGTCATTTGCCTTTTGAGAGTCCAAGTACATTAATCTGCTGAATTACCACTTGTCCACTCAAGGCACTCCAATAGTAAGGCGTGTCCTATTATTTCTAAAACTATGCCAACTAGTCTCTATGAGACCTGTGTTCTTTAAATGCTCAGTTATAGCATCTCTTGTAATGCCTGCAAGATGGCTCCTGGGCAATCAGCTCCCTAGGGAGCCATGTTTATCTGTGGCCATCTGCTGCCATCTGTTGCTCTTTCTCCCCCATATCCTCTCTTCTACTATTTAACTTTCCTTGCTTCTAACAGTGGGGGTATTTTAGCCCAAACTTCAAGTTAACTGTTAGTTTAAACATCCTCTATTTGTTAGTTCAAACCCCATCCCCTGATCTTAACTTGTGAGCTCTGATAAAGATCTGGAAAAGACCTGGACCTGGATTTTCTCTCAAATCTGGCTTCAAATTCCTGCCTTCTCTGAACATCAAAACCATGAGCAGGATTTTCAGCCCCCACCGGGGTCGGGAACGGAGGCGGGTGGGTGTTAAAAATAGCACCACTGGCCAGCATGCCAATTTCCTGGCTCCATCTGCCCCTGGGACATTTTCCTCGGCTGATATGCGGGGGGGGGGGGGGGGGGGGGGGACAGCCAATTCAGTTTGTTAAGGGCCACTTAAGCCCAATTGAAGTAGGCCATCTGGGATTTTCCAGTCAACCTCCAGGTTCCCAGCAGCAGACCAGGGGCCAGCGCTCCAGGCAGGCTTAGAGGTCTTCCCTGCCTGCCTGGGTGCAGCAATATCAATAGGATGCCCTGTAGAGGGGCCCCCCTCACAACAATGGTATGGCTGCAAAGGCCATTTTTTATTTAAACTTTGAAAAGTTTGGAGAGAGTGCCTCCATTTTGAAGCACCCACTCCCTCACTTTTCTGCCATGGCATCCTGCTGCAGCTTTCAAACTGTAAGGCCTCTGATTGACCCTCCAGCTTCGAGAGCCTGCCCCCCCACCCTTATTTGGACAGTGAACGTGGCCTCTGGCCATTAATTAGACATTTCACAGAAAATCACATTGAGTGATTGTTTTCAAACACAGTGTGGGCTTCTGACCCCCATTTAAGCCTGGCGGCAGGGTTCGAAAGTCCGCGCGGAAAATTCTGCCCCACGTTTCTGCGCTGGACTACATTGGCATAAACAGTAAAACTCTTCTCTGTCTATAATCTGCTGCTTTTATCTGTGAGCTGTGGAAAAGATCTGGAAAAATCAGATCAAGATTTTCTCTCAAGCTTAGCTGAAAATTCCTGGACTTCTCTCAACAACAAGAAGACACTTCTGCCCTGGACTATATTGGCTCTACCATAGGACTGTGGGTTGGATTTTACAGCCCCCCCCGGGGCTTGGAAAATGCCTCCGGGAAGGCCCGTCCGATATTGCCGGTGACAGCGAGGCCTCATGGCAGCGCCCCATCACTTGGCGGCAGCATCAAAATATAAATATGTAAATGTATTGAAAGTAATGAATTAAATACTTACCTGCTCCTTCCATTGGTCCTGGTGCCATATTGGTGGTGGTGGTGGCCGACACTCCCATACCTTCGGATCTCCGTTCGGAGATTTGAGGCAGAACACTGGTGGCGAGGGGGGAGCAGGTAAGTTTTCAGGTTGGGAGGGGGGGAGTGGAGTCAAACATTTTTGATTCATCTAGGGGGTGGTGGGAAGGGGTAAAGTTCAGAGTTTATGAAATTTGGACGGGGAAGGTCTGGAGCACAAGGTAAGTTTTTTGTGGGGGTAGAGGGCAAGTAATAAATTTGATGGTCATTGCATGAGGTGGGAGAGGGTCGGGATAACTTTATTTAAATTTTTTACACTCATGTTTCTTTAAAAATTTAATTTAAATTGAAGGGCTGGAAGCCCTTTAAAAATGGCATCGGCGCCTGCGCAATGGTGCCTGACGCCGTTGCCGGGGACGGATTGCCCGCCCCCTCGACATCATCGGCGGGGGTGTGGGGGGGTGGCGGGGAGGAGCAGTCTGCCCTGGCCATGTAAATGAGCTGCCGCATTTAATATTGTGGCAGCTCCGTGGAGGAAGGCCCAGATGTGCGGGCCGCCATTTTTTACGGCAGCTGCCGATTATGGCAGCAACAACATAAAATTCAGCCCCATGTCTCTGATCTGCTGCACTTTTCCAATATGTAAAGTAACTTTGTTCAGTTTACTGCCCTTCTCCCACCACTGCTGTGACTGATAGACTTCTTTCTCCTGCTGTGCCTGTGACTGGCCATTAGTTATACAGGTTTTTCAACTTCTAGTCTCCTCCTGGCCAGAAACTCGCTCCTCTGGGCTGAAGTACAAATCTCTGCAGCTTCTGGATTTTATGGTGTCCTCCAATTCCACCATCAACTTTCTGATCCTGCAACTGATTCTGTACGCCTCCTGCATCCTCATTCCAATGAAAACACCTCCATCAGTGCATCCTCTGATATTCTACCTTCAAATAGCTATTGGGCTTCACTCTCTACACCTGTCCCCAAATTTGGACAACAGTTCGTCGATGTAGCATTTTGGCTCCACCATAATTACATCATTATTATCCCAGCATGGGATCTCTGACCTCTGATCTCTTTACTGTTATCTCCTATCTATTTCCTATTTCCCATTTACCATCGTGTTTTTATGTATCCTAATTTTTTTGTAACCAGGCCAATGTAACTTCAGCTTTCTCCAAGTCCATTTGCGTGCGCGTGTTGGCTGCCACTCCGAACCCAATCCCATCACTCTATTTTCACTTTGGCTCTTTGTTTTACTTCTTTACTCTTTACCCCTCCTAGACCCCTCTCTTTTATCATCATGCCTGCTTTCACCTCCCCTCTCATGTACTCGGCCCTCCAAATTCCCCACCCCAAACCTTCAGTACTCCTTGACCTTTCTTCTCTCTTGCTGCCATCCAGCCTTGACTTCCTCTTAGATAAACCTACAGCTTCCTACATGCCTCTCTTTCCATTCTCCAAAGGGCTCATTGAGACATCCAATGCTGATTTGTAATGAGCAGCAACTCATCCAACTCTCATGCAGACATTTCCACCCAATGCACCCGCTAGGGACTAATCTTTTTTATTATTCGTTCATTGGATGCGGGTGTCGCTGGCTAGGCCAGCAGTTATTGCCCATCCCTAATTACCCTCGAGAAGGTGGTGGTGAGCTGCCTTCTTGAATTACTGATGTCCTTGGGGTGTAGGTATCTGTGCTCCTCTAATTCTGGCCTTTTAAGCATCTCCGATTTTAATCGCTGCACCATTGGTGGCCGTGCTTTCAGAGACCTTGGCTATGGTAGAGACCAAACTTTTGGTCATCTGATCTAATATCTGCTTATGTGGCTCAGCGTCATATTCTGTTTTGTATTGTTCCTGTGAAGCACGTTTGGCCGTTTGATTATGTTGAAGTCTCTATATAAATATAAGTCATTTTAAGTTGTTATTGTTGCCCTCATACATTTTTCCCATGGGGATGTTAGGCTAACTGGCCTATAATTATAGAAAATAGAAGAATAGAAACACAGAAAAATTTATGGCACTGAAGGAAGACATCGTGTCTTTGCCAGCCAGAAAAAAGCTATCCAACCTAATCCCACTTTCCAGCTTTTGGTCTGTAACCCTGTAGGTTACGTAATACCCAAGTATTTTTCAAGTGCATTGAGAGTTTCTTCCTCTATCATCCTTTCAGGCAGTGTGTTCCAGAGCCCCCCACTACCCTCTGGGTGAAAAAAAAGCTCAACTCCCCTCTGATCCTTCTACCAATTACTTTAAATCTATGGCCTCTGGTTATTGACCTTGCTTCTAACAGAAATAGGTCCTTCCTATCCATTCTACCTAGGCCCCTCATAATTTTCTACACCACAATTAAATCTCCCCTCAGCCTCCTCTGTTCCAAAGAAAGCAATGCCAACTTATCCAATCTTTCCCCATAGCTAAAATTCTTCATTCTTGGCAACATCCCCATAAACCTCTTCTTTGCCCTTTCTACTGTGATCACATCTTTCCTGTAATGCAGTGACCAGAGCTTTATGCAGTATTCTCGCTTCGATCTAAGTGGTGTTTTACACAGTTCTAGCCTAACCTCCCTGCTTTTATACTCTAGGCCCTGGCCAATAAAGGAGAGTATCCCATCTATCTTCTTGACCACCTTATGTACCTGCTCAGCCACCTTCAGGGATCTGTAGATATACACTCCAAGGTCCCTTTGTTCCATTACACTTTTCAGAATCCTATCATTTATTGTGTATTCCCCTGCCTTGTTTGTCCTCCTCAAATGCATTACCATACACTTTTCCAAACTGAATTCCATTTGCCACTTTTATGCCCACCTGACCAGTTCATTAATATTTTCCTGCAGTCTACAGCTTTCTTCCTCACCATCAACCACAGCGCCAATTTCCATATCATCTGCAAACTTCTTTATCATGCCCCCTACATTGAAGTCTAAATCATTGATATATACCTCAAACAGTAAGAGACCCAGTTTTGAGCCCTGCAGAACCCCACTGGAAAGATTCTTCAATTCACAAAAATCCATCAACTCCTTTGCTTCCTGCCAATGAGCCAATTTTGGATCCAACTTTCCATTTTCCCTTGGATACCATGAGCTTTTAACTTTCTGACCAGTCTGCCATGTATCATAATCCAATTCACTCCACGTGATGTCAAGAAACGGCTAAAGGCACTGGATACTGGCTATGGGCCCTGACAACATTCCAGCAATAGTACTGAAGACTTGTGCTCCAGAAATAACCACACCCCCCCGCCAAGCTTTTCCACTACAGCGACAACACTGGAATTTACGCGGCATTGTGGAAAATTGCCCAGGTACGCCCTGTGCACAAAAAGCAGCAAAAAGTCCAACCGGGCCAATTACCGCCCCATCAGTCTACTCTCAATCATAAGTAAAGTGATAGAAGGTGTAATTGACAGCGCTGTCAATCGGCACTTGTTTAGCAATAACCTGCTCACTGACACCCAGTTTTGGTTCTGCCAGGGCCACTCAGCTCCTGACCTCATTACAACCTTGGTTCAAACATGGACAAAAGAGCTGAACTCCAGAGGTGAGGTGAGAGTGACTGCCCTTGACATCAAGGCAGCATTTGACTGAGTATGGCATCAAGGAGCCCCAGCAAAACTGGAGTCAATGGGAATCATGGGGAAAGTTCTCCGCTGGTTGGAGTCATACCGAGCGCAAAGGAAGATGATTGTGGTTGTTGGAGGTCAATCATCTCAGCTCCAGGACATCATTGCAGGAGTTCCTCAGGGTAGTGTCCTTGGTTCAACCATCTTAGCTGCTTCATCAATGACTTTCCTTCAATCATAAGGTCAGAAGTGGGGATGTTCGCAGATGATTGAACAATGTTTAGCACAATTCCCGACTCCTCCGATACTGAAGCAGTCCATGTAGAAATGCAGCAAGACCTGGACAATATCCAGGCTTGGGCTGATAAGAGGCAAGTAACATCCACGCCACACAAGAGCCAGGCAATGACCATCTCCAACAAGAGAGAATCTAACCATCTTCCCTTGACGTTCAATGACATTACCATCTCTGAATCCCCCACCATCAACATCCTGGGGGTTACTATTGAGCAGAAATTGAACTGGAGTAGCCTTAGCTACAAGAGCAGGTCAGAGGCTAGGAATACTGCAATGAGTAACTCTCCTCCTGTTTCCCCAAAGCCTGTCCACCATCTACAAGGCACAAGTCAGGAATGTGATGGAATACTCTCCACTTGCCTGGATGGGTGCAGCTCCAACAACACTCAAGAAGCTCGACACCATCCAGGACAAAGTAGCCCGCTTGATTAGCACCCCATCCACAAACATTCACTCCCTCCACCACCGACGCACAGTGGCAGCAGTGTGTACCATCTACAAGATGCACTGCAGCAACACACCAAGGATCCTTAGACAGCATCTTCCAAACCCACGACCTCTACCACCTCTAAGGACAAGAGCAGCAGATGCATGGGAACACCACCACCTGCAAGTTCCACTCCAAGCCACACACCATCCTGACTTGGAACAATATTGCCATTCCTTTACTGTTGCTGGGTCAAAATCCTGGTACTCCCTTCCTTACAGCACTGTTGGTGTAGGTACCCCACATGGACTGCAGTGGTTCAAGAAAGCAGCTCACCACCACCTTCTCAAGGGTAATTAGGGAGGGGCAATAAATGCTGTCCCAGCCAGCATCGCCCACATCCCATGAACGAATAAAAACAAATCCAGCACAACCAATTACTGCCTTATCAGTCTACTCCTGATCATCAGCAAAGTGATGGAAGGGGTCGTCGAGAGTGCTATCAAGCGGCACTTGCTCAGCAATAACCTGCTTAGTGACACTCAGTTTGGGTTCCACCAGGGCCGCTCAAACCCTGACTTCATTGCAGCCTTGTTTCAAATGTGGACAAAAGAGCTAAACTCCAGAGGTGAGGTGAAAGTGACTGCTCTTGACATCAGGCAGCATTTGACCAATAATGGCATCAAGGAGCCCTCGCAAAACTGGAGTCAACGGAAATCAGGGGAAAACTCTCCGCTGGTTGAAGTCATACCTAGCATAAAGGAAGGTGGTTGTGGTTGTTGAAGGTGAATCATCTCAGTCCCAGGACATTACTGCAGGTTTTCCTCAGGGTACAGTCCTAGGCCCAACCATCATCAGCTGCTTCATCAATGACCTTCCCTCCATCATAAGGTCAGAAGTGGGGAAGTTCGCTGATGATTGCAGTGTTCAGCACCATTTGCGACTCCTCAAATACTGAAGCAGCTCATGTCCATATGCTGTAAGAGCTGGACAACATTCAGGCTTGGGCTGATAAGTGACAAGAAACATTTGCGCCACACAAGTGCCAGGCAATGACCATCTCAAACAAGAGAGAATCTAACCATCTCCCCTTGATGTTCATTGGCATTACCATCACTGAATCCCCCACTATCAACATCCTGGGGTTTACCATTAACCAGAAACTGAACTGGACCAGCCACATAAATACCGTGGCTACAAGAACAGGTCAGAAGCTTGGAATTCTGTGGCGAGTAACTCATCTCCTGTCTCCCCAATGCCTGTCTACAACCTACAAGACACAAGTGTGTGATGGAATACTCCCCACTTGCCTGGATGGGTGCAAAGCAGCCCACATGATTGGCACCCCATCCACCACCTTCAACATTCACTCCCTCCACCACCAACGCACAGTGGCAGCAGTGTGCACCATCTACAAGATGCACTGCGGCAACTCACCAAGGCTTCTTCGACAGCACCTTTCAAACCTGTGACCTCTACCACCTGGAAGGACAAGGGCAGCAGATGCATGGGAACATAACTACCTGCAACTTCCCCTCCAAGCCACACACCATCCTGAATTGAAACTATATCGCCGTTCCTTCACTGTCACTGGGTCAAAATCCTGGAACTTCCTTCCCAACAGCACTGTTGGTTTCCCTACACCCTAAGGACTACAGTGGTTCAAGAAGGTAGCTCACCACTACCTTTCCAAGGACAATTAGGGATGGGCAATAAATGCTGGCATCGCCAGCGACATCCACATCCGCCAAACGAATAATAAAAAAAATGTATGACCTTATCAAAAGCCTTGCTAAAATCCATGTCCTTTCCTTTTTTTCCTTTCCTTTCCTTTTTGGCCTCCTTGTCTCAAGAGACAATGGGTAAGCGCCTAGAGATGGTCAGTGGTTTGTGGAGCAGTGCCTGGAGTGGCTATAAAGGCCAATTCTAGACTGACAGACTCTTCCACAGGTGCTGCAGATGAAGTTAGTTGTTGGGGCTGTTACACAGTTGGCTCTCTCCTTACACGTCTGTCTCTTTTCCTGCCAACTGCTGAGTCTCTTCGACTCGCCTCTCTTCAGCCCCGCCTTTATAGCTGTCCACCAGCTTTGGTGATCGCTGGCAACTGGCTTCCATGACATGTGGTCAGTGTCACAGGACTTCATGTCGCATTTGCAAACATCTTTAAAGCGGAGACGTGGATGGCTGATGGGTCTGATAACAGTGACGAGCTCGCTGTACAATACGTCCTTGGGGATCCTGCCATCTTCCATGCGGCTCACATGGCCAAGCCATCTCAAGCACCACTAGCTCAGTAGGGCGTACTTGCTGGGGATGTTGGCCGCCTCAAGGACATCTGCATTGGAGATACGATCCTGCCACCTGATGCCAAGGATTCTCTGGAGACAGTGAAGATGGAATGAATTGAGACGTCACTCTTGGCTGACATACGTTGTCCAGGCCTAGCTGTCGTAGAGCAAGGTACTGAGGACACAGGCTTGAAACACTCGGACTTTTGCGCAATTTTCCCACACACTCTTGGCCAGTCTGGACATAGCAGCAGATGCCTTTCCCATGCGCTTTTCCATGTAGACGACATCAAGCACACTATCTTCATCAACCCTCCTGGTTACCTCCTCAAAAAAGTCAGCTAAGTTAGCCAGACAAGACCTTCCCTTAATAAATCCATGCTAACTGTCCTTGTTTGATACTCTGTGCCTCTCTAAATGGTGAATTATACGATCTCTCAGAATTTTTTCCAAAACTTTGCCCACCATCAAGGTTAGGCTGATTGGCCTGTAATTACTCAATTGTTTCCTCCTTTTTTAAACAACGACACAACATTAGCAGTCTTCCAGTCTGAAACAGAGAAGATTGGAAAATGATGTTCAGAGCCTTTGCTATTTCTTCCCTGGCCTGGGATACATTTCATCCAGGCCAGGTGATTTATTCACTTTCAATTCCTCTCTCACTATGTTTATCCCATCCAATATTCCACACTCCTTCCCCTTAACTACAAAGTTCACTTCATCCCTCTCTTTTGTGAAAACAGATGTGAAGTATTCATTAAGAACAAGGCCCACATCTTGTGCCTCCACACACAAGTTACCTATTTGGTCCCTAATTGTGTATCCATAGGCGTTAACTGAATTAGAGTTTATGTTTTAATAAATTTCACTTTTCTTCTTTAAACCTAAGAAGTCCTGTTTGTGCTCATTTGTTTGCCTTATAATTGGAAAGTGGTGAACAAGGATTTCCTTTGTTATCCTCTTGCTCTTAATGTATTTATAAAACATATTTGGGTTTTCCTTGATTTTACTTGTCAATATTTTTTCAGGCCCTCTCTTTGCTTTCCTAATTTCCTTTTTAATTTCACCCCTACACTTTCTATACTCCTGGATGCTTTCTGCAGTATTCAGCTATTGCATAATTGGTACTGACATAAGCTTTCTTTTTTTTTACCTTATCCTTTTCTGTATGCTCTTTGACACCCAGGGGCGCCTAGATTTCACAGTCTGGGGTAGAAAATAAATATATGGTGCTGGCAGTTTGGAGCCACTCTAAATCTCAATCGCAGACTGTACTAAAACCATCATGCAAGCACTGACAGTTGATACAGCATGTCTTGTACATTGTTATGACCAGGTGAGAAAGGTGTCTAGGGGTCCCTTTTAGCCTTCACCTGGTCTTATTGTAACAGGATTTAATTTTTAAACACACTGTGTTTTGAGCTCCCCCTTGGTGAATCCTTGTTCACCACTTTCCAATTATAAGGCAAAGCAATGAGCACAAACGGGTTTAAAGAAGAAAAGTGAAATTTATTAAAACTTTAACTTAAACTCTCATTGGGTTAACAGCTACGGATACACGCTGCGCCCCACGCTAGCAGACATACGCAATGTGCACATACAAATAGAGACAGAAAATAGAAGAAAAGTAAAGTGGAGAGGTTTGAGGCAATATCAGAAGAGTTTCTTGTTACTGTGCTTCGAACTCACTGTAGTCCTTTGGTAGGTAGTTCTTGCTTTTCATTGGGGCCCAGTATTCTTCTTGAACCTTGTTCACTTTAGGAGACTTTTCTCTCTTGGGGTTCATATGTCTTCAATGGATTCCGAAGCTGGTGAGAACGAGATGAGAGCAGACAGGAGAGAGACATTCTCAGTCCAGGAGCAGACAGCTTTCTTGAGTTCAAATTCTCTGTGGCAAGTTCAAATTCAAAAAACTCCAACAGCCAGTTAGTCATGTGACTAAACTGATCTGACCATGTCTTTTTGTGTATTCGGCCATTTTAGCAGTTAATCTGGAATGCTAACCTCTCCACCTTCAAAATCTGGTAATCAAAAGTCTATTGTGGATTGAATTGGAGCAGGGAGTGGCCCCTTTGTCCTTTCCAAGTACTGTCTGTTACTATGCAAAAATGTCTTTTCAGTCAAGGGTCTGGTGGTTTTTTTTAAAAAACAAGTTATTTCTTTACTCCAATAACAGTTTGAAAAAGTAATTGTTCATGTGGCAAAACTAATGTGTCTCATTCTTGGCAGGTGGGGGCCTGCATGACAACATGTACTGCACTGAACCTTCATTTCAATGCAGAAGGAGTTTTGTTTGAATCCAATTTGTTTGTTGTTTTGTTTTTACGGATGGAATTATAGATTGTGATCCCAAAACACCATCAAAGGTCCCAGAATCCCATTCAATTTGATTTTTTCAATCACTATAAACCAATGTCCCTACTGATAGCACATGCCATTGATTTTCTGCCCATTCACTGTACAGTGAGGCAGCTGCAGAGATCTAAGATCGTTCCAGAAAATAATTGCAGGCTTCCTTTGGCAACAGCTTAGCTTTAAGATGTCTTGACATTAGCAGTGTCCCAGCTGTGTGCTGTGAGAGTCCTGCTGACGTGACCATCCTAGTTCCTGTCATTTTACCAGAGTAAGCAGCTGTTTCTATTGTTTCTACCACAGAATTCAACACTCAATATTCATTTGTCAGTATTCATGTTGGTTCCTGTTTCAGTCAGTTGCAAACTGCATACCCCATTGAATCTGTTGTTTAAACAGAGCACACACAGTACCAGCGTACAACATTGAGAAATGCGTTTTGCAGGTTTTTTTCATAGTATTCTCCGTTAGAATAATCACCTAAGGTTGAGGGAAATGCTTCCAAATCTTGACTCCATTGGATTGGAATTATAATTGAAAAGGTTAAAAAATGCAGAGGATAATTTGCAGAGTCCCTTGATCTCTCCCCTGTAGCTTCAGTGGACGATCAGTGAAAACCCTCACAGGAACAGCACCAAGGGCTATTTACACTGATTCTTTGGGATTTCAGTGGTATTCTGCCAAAGTTACAGGCTCTAAGGTCAGCAGAAAGGTAATTGCAGAACTGTGTCATCTGCTGCAGGACACCTGCAGCTACTGGATCAGCTTCCTTCCTTCAGTGTTCATGCAAGAAGCTGCTGAGTCTCATTCAACACCTAGAGCAGTATGATGTTATTGGGGCCAGACAACAGAGGTTTTTGGGAAAGGACCATGCATGTCAAACCTATTCGAATTCTTTGAGGAGGAATTGGAGCACATGACTGAAAGAGCTCCATGGACATTCTTTACCTAGACTTCAACAAAAGTTTTGCAACAGGAGAGTGGTGAAGAATGTTCCAAATGGTAAAAAAGCACAAATCGAAGTCAGTTATCGATGAGCATTAGAAACTGACTATATCAAAGGAGACAGAGAGTGGTTATGCAGGAAATGCCACCAGAATGGTGGGATGTGACTAACAGGGTGTCTCAAGGATCAGTGCTGCAACCTTTGCCATTCACGTTGTTTATCAGTGATGTGGGAGTGCAAAGGGAATCAAAACTGTAAAAATTTTCCCATGAGACCATGTTGGATGGGAGGCAACGGGAGGTGGCAGTTGTAACAATGGAGAATATGCCGATCAGGTGCAGAAGAACCTAGACAGATTGGGAAGTTGAACTGAGAAATGGATTTCAATGTAGACAAGTGCAAACTGATGACACTAGCAAAGAGACTAGAATAAATAGTGTTAGTCTACAGGATACAACACAGGAAAAGACTAGAGATGATCACATTTTGAGATTTTTACCTATTGGCTTGAAAATGATTTTGGAGTACATTTATGTATTTATATTATGGTGTTATAGGGTTAAATTTGGTTCACAATGGGTCAACTCACAGAAAACCCTCAGCTATCTGGCATGATGTTTCAGGTTAAGTAGCTGAAAAACCAGCCATCTCAGAATAGTGTTTCTTGCATACCGTTATTAGCTTGAAGCAATGAAGGGCAATGTCATCAGCACATTCCAGAGACATTTACACATATAATGTAGGATTGATTTCATTCATTAAGCACAGCAGGAGACCTACCAGGAAATGTAATTACCATATTTCTCACACCAAGGGGAAAGGGGTTCCTTATTTGAGGTGATGCTTTGACAGGCAATGTGGCAAGTCAGTCGTCGACACAGAAAACTAGGGAGGGAAGAAGTTAAGCTTTGGTTTTCTCTCCCTCTGGGTGGTAAAAGACAATCTGAGTCAGTGCCAGACAGTTAACAATACTGATTTATAAAATGAGATAGGCCCATATCAAGAGCAAAGTTTGCATAATTTATCATTTTTATGTTATAAGAAACAATAGGAAATTGCTATTCTGTTGTTAACATGTTTCATGTATAATAAAACCAATTTTCTGATGTACTATTCACCTCTTCCCACTAGTGCTTATCAACCTTCCTCTGAAAGATAGGAGACATGCTTGTTGTGGCACATGTGAGATCACAATGTCCAGTGCACACAAAAGGGATCTTATTATTAATAGTACCTGGGTATCGCTATCTTTTAACTAGATATTGAGAACTAAAGGTGTACTCCTGATGATAGGGGACAAAGGGTCCATTTATAGGAATGACTGGTGACATTGAAAGAATATCGATAGTAGACTCAAAGTTCGTAATAGGAATATTGATGGACACTTCATTGAAACTGTTGGCATAGTGTGCAACAGCAGTGAGTAAGGCAAATAGGTTTTAGTAATGTATAGAACACAAAAAATCACAGAATATGACAGAGAGCCCATACATGGCATTTGTTTGTTCCCATTTGGAGTAATGTGTGTAGATTTGCTGGTCATATTATGGCACTTGAGAAGAGGCAGCAAAGGGCAGCCAGTCGGTTACCTGGCATCAAACACCCAAGCTACAAGAGAAGTCTGCAGAAGCTGAGTTTGTTTACAGTAGAGAAGACTGAGAAGGGATATTACTGACATATTCAAGATCTTTAAGTATATAAACAATGTGAATAATGAGAAAACGGTTTACCATGGCCTGGAGAACAGCAATGTAAACAAGGTGGAGTGGGGTGAAGCTCAGATAAGGGAACATGATTCTATCAGAGAGGAATACCAAGGTGTACAGAATACTGGGGGAGATAGATAGCACTAGAGTAGGGAATAGTAAGTTATTAGGTAAGGGAGAAAATAATAAAGTCTAAATCAGGGTTAATGTGCATGTATGTGAATACACAGAGTGTTGTTAATAAGACTGGTGAGGTACAAGCTCAGATTGGCATGTGGAAATATGATGTTGTGGCTATAACAGAGATGTGGCTCTAAGAAGGGTAGGACTAGGTGTTAAATATTCCTGGATACAAAGTGTTCAGGAAAGATAGGAAAGGGAAAAAAAGGGGGAGGGGTGGTAGTATTGATGAAGGAGAGCATCGCAGTGCTGGAGATAAAGGATATCCCAGAGGGATCGAGGATAGAATAAATTTGACTAGAGCTAAGGAACAATAAAGGTACGGTTACATTGCTTGGTGTTGTCTATAGGCCACCAGCTAGTGGGAAGGACGTGGAGGAACAAATATGCAAGGAAATTACAGAGAGGTGCAAAAATTATAGGGTATTTATAATGGGGGACTTTAATTATCCAAACATAGACTGGTATTGTGGTAGTGTAAAGGGCCGTGAGGGGCAAGAGTTCCTACAGTGTGTTCAGGAACATTTTCTACAGCAGTATGTTTCTAGTCCAACGAGAAAGAAGGCACTGCTAGACCTGGTTCTTGGGAATGAGGTGGGCCAAGTGAATCAAGTATCAGTAGGACAGCATTTAGGGGCCAGTGATCATTGTATCATAAGGTTTAGGCTGACTATAGAAAAGGACCAAAGAACAATCCAGAGTAAGAATAATTAACTGGGGGAAAGCTAACTTCAATGGAGTAAGAATGGAGCTGGGGCGAATGAATTGGAGTCAAAAGTTGGCAGGAAAACCGGTAGCTGAACATTGGGCTACCTTCAAAGAAGAGATTGTTCGGGCACAGTCAAGGTATGTTTCCTCTAAGGGGAAAGGTAGGGCAAACAAATCCAGAGCTCCCTGGATGACAAAAGGCGTAGAGATTAAGATAAAGAAGAAATAGTGTGCTTAGGACAGATGCCAGGTAGAAAATGCTATTGAGAACCAGGCTGAAGATAGAAAGTTCAGAGGGAAAGAGAGAGCATGAAAAGAGACTGGCAGCTCGCATTAAAGGAAATCCTAAAGTTTTCTATAGACATATAAATAGTAAAAGGGTGGTAAAAAGGAGTGGGGCCAATTAGGGACCATAAAGAGATTTACACATGGAGGCAGAGGGCGTAGCTGAGGTATTAAATGAATACTTTGGATCTGTCTTTACCAAGGAAGAAGATGCAGCCCAGGCAATGGTGAAAGAGGAGGTACTTCAGACACTAGAAAGATTTAAAATTGATAAAGTGGATGTATTAGATGGGTTGTCAGTACTTAAAGTGGATAAAGCACCAGGACCGGATGAGATGCATCCAAGGATACTGAGGGAAGTGAGGGTGGAATTCGCAGAGGCACTGGCCATAATTTTTCAGTCTTCCTTAGACTCGTGGGTGGTGCCAGAACACAAGAATTACAAACATTACACCCTTGCTCAAAAAAGGATGCAAAGATAAGCTCAGCAACTACAGGCCAGTCAGTTTAACTTCAGTGGTGGGGAAACTTCTAGAGAGAATAATTCAGGACAAAATTAATAGTCACATGGACAAATGAGGGTTAATTAAGGAAAGCCAGCAGGATTTCTTTAGGGAAAATCATGTTTAACTAACTTGGTGTTTTTTTTGAGGAGGTAACAGAGAGGGTTGATGAGGGCAATGCTGTTGATATTGTGTACATGGACTTTCAAAAGGCATTTGATACAGTGACATGCAACAGACTTGTGAGTAAACTTATAGCTCATGGATTAAAAGGGATGGTAGCAACATGGATATGGAATTGGCTGAGTGACAGGAAACAAAGAGTAGTGGTTAATGGATGTATTTTGGGCTGGAGGAAGGTTTGTAGTGGAGTTTCCCAGGGATCAGTGTTGGGACCCTTGCTTTTCCTGATATATATTAATGACCTAGACCTTGATGGCTTGGCCATGTGAGCCACATGGAAGATGGCAGGATCCCCAAGGACACATTGTACAGCGAGCTCGTCACTGCTATCAGACCCACCGGCCGTCCTTGTCTCCGCTTTAAAGACGTCAGCAAACACGGCATGAAGTCCTGTGACATTGTTCACAAGTCATGGGAGTCAGTTGCCAGCAATTGCCAGAGCTGGCGGGCAACCATAAAGACGGGGCTAAAGCGTGGCGAGTAGAAGAGACTTAGCAGTTGGCAGGAAAAAAGTCAGAAGCGCAAGGAGAGAGCCAACTGCGTAACAGCCCTGTCAACCAATTTTAGCTGCAGCACCTGTGGAAGAGTCTGCCACTCTAGAATTGGCCTTTATAGCCATTCCAGGCGCTGCTTCACAAACCACTGACCACCTCCAGGTGCTTACCCATTGTCTCTCGAGACAAGGAGGCCAAAGATGAGATGAAGATGAGACCTTGGTGTACAGAGCACAATTTCAAAGTTTGCAGATGATATGAAACTTGGAACCATTGTGAACTGTGAGGAGGATAGCGTAGAACTTCAAAAGGACATAGACAAGTTGGTGGAATGGGCAGACAGGTGGCAGATGAAATTCAATGCAGAGAAATGTGGTGATTCATTTTGGTAAGAACAACAAGGAGACACAATAGAAAATAAAAGGTACAATTCTAAAGGGGGTGCAGGAGCAGAGGGCCCTGGTGTATATGTGCATAAATCATTGAAGGTGGCAGGACAGGTTGAGAGAACTGTTAATAAAGCATACAGTGTCCTGGGCTTTATTAATAGGAGCATAGAGTACAAGAGCAAGGAGATTATGTGGAACTTATATAAGACACTAATTTGGCTTCAACTGGAGTATCGTGTCGAGTCTGGGCGCTGCACTTTAGGAAAGACGTGAGGGCATTGGAGAGGGTGCAGAAAAGATTCATGAGAATGGTTCCAGGGATGAAGAACTTCAGTTATGAAGATAGATTGGAGAAGTTAGGACTGTTTTCCTTGGAGAAGAGAAGGCTGAGAGGTGATTTGATGGAAGTATTCAAAATCATGAGCGGTCGGGACAGAGTAGATAGAGAGAAACTGTTCCCACTCATGAAAGGATCGAGAATGAGAGAGCACAGATTTAAAGAATTTGGTAAGAGAAGCAAAAGTGACATAAGCAAAAAAATTTTCACACAGAGAATGGTCAAGGTCTGGAATGCACTGCCTGAGAATGTGGTGCAGGTAGGTTTAATTGAAGCATGCAAGGGGGAATTAGACTGTTTTATGAAAAGGAAGAATGTGCAGGGTTACAGGGAGAAGGCAGGGGAATGGAACTGAGCGAATTGTTCTTTCAGAGAGCCAGTGTGGACACGATGGGCTGAATATCCTCCTTCGATACTGTAACAATTCTGTAATTCTGTGATACAGATCAGATAAAACTACTTCATACAGAGGATGGTTTGTGTTTGGGATAGACTGCGTCGGGAGGCAATCAAGAGTGATAATATCAGTCATTTTCAATTTGGTGAGAAAATCATTTGAGGAATATTGGTAGTTAACTATGTTTTCTGACTGACCAGATGGACTGAAATGCATTTTCCTGATCCTGTACATGCTTATTTTTCTTTCAATTTAGGCCAGTGCTACATTTTTGATAAAAGTGCTTCAAGTTGTCAAGAACTTTGAAAATAATGTTCTCCAGATGGCCAGATCTCTGACTTCAGACCACATTATTTCTAATGCATGATAAAACTACTGATCTTATTTTTTATTGGACCTGAGGCCAGGTTCTTTTCTGATTATATCTTTTATTGGTTTTAGAAGAGGGGCACAAGTCAACATTTTTATCAGGACTTAGTTGCTTTTGAATACTTACTATCCAAAAATGCTACCAGATCACATGTTCAATTTTATCTTAACACGAGCAGTAAATGTCTGTTGCTCAAGCTAAGAGAAGGGAGAGAAGGCAGGCTGTCAGAAAATGTGTGTGGGGGTAGAGAGATAGTGTAATTTTACATTTTCCTGTCATTGGCAGTATTACCATCAGACATGGGGAAAGCTGCTTGAAAGCACTGATTGTGCCAGAATAGGACTGTGTATTACCTTGGGCATCAAGCACATCTCTGTTGGAGGATACCCACTGAGCTACTGCGTGTGTTCACCAACAAAACAAATTAAAACCAACAACAAAGAAACATTTGTTCCTTAAGCAGCCTGCCCACCTCTATCATGCACTGCAGGAAGTATCACATCATTGTGTCCTTTATGGTTCTTTAAGTACGAGAAAACTGTAACCCAAAGATGTGAGTTTTTCCACAAATTAATGAATTCCCAGTTTTCCAGACAAACTGTTACGGCCTTTCAGTGAAGACATAAAATGTTAAAATAAGAATTAAATTTGTTTTACTCACTATGAAGTATGCCAGATGAGGTGTGAGAGCAAGAACAGCTGGCGTGCCATCAAATGAAACAAAAAACCTGCTTGGTCAGCAGCATTATTAGCCATTTTGAGATTAAAACTATTATAGCTCATTTTTGAATGTGTGGTAGGAAAACTACCATGTTAGCACCACTTGTTGAAGGGCTGCTGTCTGGTTGCCATGTTTTTCTCAATGCACTAAGAGCTTAAAGTTTCTGTTGGGTCTGATGTGAATGGTAATCACCAGATGTACCTCCTTTCTACATAAATGTACTAAGTGCAAGGCTTTAATCACTGAGTATACAAGCAAAAAAACCGGAAATGCTGACAGACTTGACCTTGAGCAGCCACTCAACTGCTACACACCTGGTACAAGATTACTTTGCAAACAATCACACTCAGGAATAATCCAGTGGAGAGTCAGACTTACTTTCTGTTAAGATCTCATGGCTGATAATTGCAATGTAGAACTCACTGGAAAATTAGACGGGTGGAGTATAGACGTAGCTCTCCTGTATGAAGCATTCCTAGTTGGACTTACAGTTTGCCTTTCTGCTGCACACTACTAATTGATCATCCACATTATCCACTTCAGCTGATTTTATTCTTCTAAAGTGGTGATTTTTGATGATGGTTAAGTCCTTCTATCAATTAGTTTTAAAGCAAAAAAATGCACTCATTGCTGTGACAAAAATGAAGATTTGTGTCCATAATTTATCAATCTTCACAGTGTGCCATGTTCTGTAGATTAAAGCCACAGTTTCTTTTAAGAGGGTAATACACTGAAAACAGCTCTGCCATTGCATGCTCAGAAGATGGTCATGTTTCATTGGCCATGCCTGAAGCACATCAGAAAGAAGCTAGCCAAGCTGTTCTTTGCTACCAAAGTGCCTGAGGGAAACAATCACCAAAGCGCGAGAGATACTTAACAGGCTTCACCAAGCAATTAGCTGAATTCGTAAACTGTTCAGGAAAATCTTAGCTTAGATGATAGGAATATAAAGCAGATTCTGGAAATCTGAAACAAAACAGAATATGCTGGAAACCCAACAACTTACATTTACGTTGCACCATTAATGTATAAAAATGCCCGAAGTTGCTTCACAGGAGCATAATCAGACAATAATTGACACCAAGCCAAAGAAGGAGATATGAGGACAGCTGACTAAAAGCTTGGCTAAAATATAGGTTTTAAGGATGGTTTTAAAGAATGAAAGAGAGGGCAAGAGGTTTTGATAGCGAATTCCAGATCTAATGGCTTGTACAGTTGATGGCACAGCTTCCAATGGTATAGCGAAGAGCATGGGGGATGCACAAGAGCTCCAAAATATTGATTTTGTGGAGTGTTGTAGGGCTGGAGAGATTACAGTGGTAGGGAGGAATGATGTCATGGAGGACTTAAACACGAGGGTAAGAATTTTCAAATCAAAGTGTTGGTGGACCTGAACCAATGTAGGTTAGAGAGCGATGGGTGAGTGGTATTTGGTGTGGGTTAGGATACAAGCAGCAGAGTTTTGGATGGGCTGAAGTTTACAGCAGGTACAAGGTGGGAGTCTGCTGGAGAGTATTGGAATAGTTGAGCTTGGAAGTAACAAAAGCATGTATGAGGATTTCAGCAGCAGATAAACTGAGGTGGGGCAGAGACAGGTGTTGTTACAGAGATAGAAGTAAGTTTTTGTGATAGAAAAGATATGGGATCTGAAGATCAACCCAGGGTCAAATAGGACATAGAGGTTGTGAACAGTCTGGTTCAACCTCAAACAGTGGCTACGGAGAGGGCTGGAATTCGTGGTGAGGAAACCAAGTTTGTGGTGGAGACCTAAGACACTTGCTTTAGTCTTCCCAATGTGTAATTAGCATAAATTGCATCTCATCCGAGACTGCTGTTGGACAAGCAATCTGATAACTGTTGTGTTGAGAGAGATGGTGGTGAGGTAGAGCTGGGTGTCATGTGGAACCTGAGGTTGTGTCTTTGGATGATGTTATCGAGAGGCAGCATGTGAATGAGAAATAGAAGGGACCAAGGATAGATCCTTGGAGGACACGAGAGGTAATGATTCAGGAGCGGGAAGAGAAGTCTTTGCAGGAGATTCTCTGACTATGACTGGATATGCAAGAGTAGAACAAGAAAATGGAAGTCACAGTCTGTTGGAAATGGAGGAGAGGCATTTGAACAGGTTAACCTTTCAAGTTTAGACCCTTTGTCAGAAGAGTTTTGACGAAGGGTCTGCATCCACAATATAAATTCCTCTCTTCACAGATGCTGCCTGACATGCTGCAGATTCCAGCATCTTCTTGGCTTAGATAGCCCTTGCCAACCTCTCACTCCCATGGATGTTTGACAAGCTTTTGTACATGTGACAAGACAGTAGAGTAAAAATTATAAGAAGTATACATTTTAAATATTTCTATCATCCTAGTTAGTTGCAATTTTGACCAAGCGCATTGGACATGTAGGTAAGATGTGAACTCCTGAGTTAGGACGACCTGCACAGTTCTGAATACTTCAACAGCTGACTGTATTTACTGCTGCCAAAAAAGTGACTAGGCCGGATTTTCAAAGCCTGCTGAGAGCAGGAATGGCAGGAAACGTGATTTGAAGCCCTTGTTCCCGGAGGTTAGCACTAGGTTCTGCTGCCTCTGGAACACAATGCTATTTATAAATTTCAGAAGGCAGGGAGGGGCAGTTTGGGTGCCCGCATCCAATTAATTGCCTGTTTAGCTCACTATAGAGCTCATTAACAGGCTTGTCAGGAGCAGGGAGTTATTTTTAAAGTCTGGGAACGGGGAAAACACCATGGGAGCACAACACATTTGTGAAGACATAAGCATTGTGGAGGGACATCAGGGCTGTGGAAAGGGCTGATTAAATTAAAGCAGAGGCAGCAAATAAAGCTGAGCTGCCTCAGATGTATCTCAGTGTGGATATTGTTGAAGCTGGAAGAGTTAAATGTTACTTTGGAGACTGCCATGAAACCAGCTCGGGAAGTGAGCCCCCGGCATCACTGTGGCACCTGGAGTTGGCATGGGAAGGCCTGGTGAGCGTTCAAGGCCTAGCTGATGAAGGTCAGATGGGAACAGGTGACTCTGACATTGGACAGAGCAGCCAGGATGAGTGGCAGCAGATGCAACCTCCTGGACAGCTGGAGACCAGAGGAGCACAGCGGGGAGGTTGCAAGGGGAGGAAGGCACTACCCAAGACTTCAGGTGCACAGCCCAAGAGTCAGCTACCTGCAAATGACAGAGTGCCAGTGCTGTAGTAGGCTACACCTATCCAGGCAGATGGTGTTGGTCCTGTGTGCTCTGATCCACAATAACCTGAGGCCTCACGGCCCCCACGGCAGTTCCCTACCTGCAGCCATCAAGGTCTCAGGTGCCCTGAACTTCTATGCAACCGGATCGTTCCAGAGATCAGTTATGAACCTAGGTGGCATCTCACAGTTGGCATCTCATTAGGCCATCAGGCAGGTAATGGATGCCCTTTTCAGGAGGGCAGGGATTACACCCACTTTGACACAGATGGGCCTACGTTGGCACAGAGGGCTTTGGGTTTTGGCGCCATTAATGGATTCCTTCAGGTGCAGGGCATCATCGATTGTACCCATGTGGCCATCAAGACACCCAGCGACCAGCCAGTGAGATCCATTAGTAGGAAGGGATTCCGCTCCCTCAACATCCAAATGGTACTGTACCACAACAAGAGCTTCCTCCATGTTTGTGCTCACTTTCCTGGCAGCTGCCATGACTCCTTCATCCTCCACCAGTCCAGGCTGCCTCGGTCTTTCACTCCATCCCCCAAAGGGCATGGTTGGCTCCAAGGGAACAAGGGAAATCCCTTGAAGATATGGCTACTGACATCTCTGTGAGAGCCCAGACAGAGGCACAGAGGTGAAACAAACAATGCCACCTGCTTAGCAGGATAACCATTGAGCAGGCCCATGGATTTCTGAGGATGCAATTCCAGTGCCTGGATTGGTCAAGTGGCACCCTCCAATACCCTCCTGTAAGGGTGTTGGTCATTGTTGTGGTCCACTGCACTCTCCATAACATGGCTCTCCAGACAGGTGTGGACTTTGAGGATGGCGAGGCGCTGGAAGGAGCAGGAGATAAGTGAGAAGGAGGATGGGAGGCAGAGCAGGATAACACTGAACAGAGTGGTGCCCCTGCTGCATGATGAGCTGGCCTCCCTTCTCTCCCTCACGGCCTGCAGCATCAGAAGCGAGGTTCTGCCCTACCCCTAGTGCCAGGCCTCCACCTCCCCTGTGACATCTCTGGTGTTGTGGACGGCAGATCTCTCCCTCAGGACAACCAGTAGCCTCAGTGATGGCTGCTGTGGGGTGTCTGCATGAGCCCCACACTTCATCTGACCCAGTCTCATTTTCAATCCGAATGGGTCTGAGAGGACAGGAGATCTGTCTCCATACCAATTATGGCTTTCCCACTTGAAAATTGCAATCTGAATCAGCTTCCCAGAGGTGGCAGGTTTCAGACCAAAAACCAGGTCAGACTCCTGTTTCCCACCTCCACTTTGAAAATCCGGAGCTCTATTTCTGAAAAATCTGTTTGGTAATTCAGTCAATGAACATATCTGATGTCACTCAGAAATGATGCGTGTGTAGTAGAAATTTGACATAGAAACAGATCTTATGTTTGCCAAAGGCATGCTATTCTTCCAGATCGTAGATTAAGTTACTCTTTGGATCATAGGAAAAAAGAGTGCTTGCCTGTAGGAGTTGACTTTTACCTTCAATGTGAACAAAGCCTCTGGTGAGAAGTTGAAATATAACAATACCCTTTTCTTTCTGTCATCATTTGGCAGAAAATATGGCAACTTTATTTCAGACATTAACTTCTGAATGAATTTGAGTGCTGCATCAGAAAAAGGATGACATTGAGCTGTACATTGAACTTTAAAGTAGTCAATTGAAATGGGTATAATCTTTGGAGAATTATGCAATCACTGTGTTTGAAAATATTTTAGGAAAAAAATATTGCATTGGTTTTAATTATTATACTCATTCAATATAAAGAAAATTCACTAGTAATTTTAGGTTTGCCTGATCGTATGCCTTTTAGTCAGCACTTTTTCTTCCCTTCTCCTATAGGTATGTGAATATGTAGATGGCACCAAGTCCTTGAAACTGGGTGACTTTGGTCTAGCGACTGTGGTGGATGGGCCTCTCTACACTGTGTGTGGCACACCAACATATGTTGCTCCAGAGATCATCGCAGAAAGTGGGTAAGTAGTGACCAGAAGCCTTTGAATATTAGTTCAGATTCTGCTGGAATGGGGCATCTTGCAGCCTGCCATTAGTCAGACTTGTTCGTGCACATTTAAGTTTTGAAAATTTTTGCTCACATTTTTGCTGGAAGTGTGAGCTGATAACAGTGCAGCAAGGACAATCAGGCAGCTGGGACCATGGTAAACAACGGGACCTACAGCGTATTTCTTTAATGTGATGAAATGTGATGAGGTATAGAATTCAAAAGCAGGGATATGAGGTATAGAATTCAAAAGCAGGGATGTAATGCTGGAACTGTATAAAACACTGGTTAGGTCACATTTGGAGTATTGCATACAGTTCTGGAAAGGACATAATTGCTCTGGAGAGAGTACAGAGGAGATTTACAAGAATGTTGCCAGGGCTTGAAAGTTGCAGCTATGAGGAAAGATTGAATTGGCTAGAGTTGTTTTCCTTAGAACAGAGGAGGTTGAGGGGTGACTTAATTGAGGTGTACAAAATTATGAGGGGCCTAGATAGCGTAGACAGGAAGGACCTGTTTCCCCTAGTGGAGAAGTTAATTACCAGGGGACACAGATTTAAGGTGATTGGTAAAAGGATTAGAGGGGACATGAGGAAAACCTTTTTCGCCCAGAGGGTGGTGGGTGTCTGGAATTCACTGCCAGGAATGGTGGTGGAGGCAGAAACCCTCAACTCATTTAAAAGGTACCTGGACATGCCCCTGAAGTGCTGTAATCTGCAAGGCTATGTACCAGGTGCTGGAAAGATTGGGCGGCTAGTTTTTCGGCCGGCATGGACACGACGGGCTGAATGGCCTCCTTCTGTGCTGTAACTTTTCTGTGGTTCTATGGAAAGGATTGAAAAATAAATAGAAGCACTGAAAAGAAGGCTGAAATAGAGTGACTGAATTCAATGTTAAATCAGGTACCGAAAGAGAAATAAGGAAAGGAATAGAACGATTGGATTAAAAGAGAGAAAATAGACAGAAAGGGAAAAACTTGTTTTCAAATTTACATTTTTTAAATCTCCTGGAACAATTCACAGCCTGAAGGAATGCAAATCCGACTTGTAATTATTCACTTTCTAGGCAAGAGAGGTTCATTGGCAACCATTATCATGTCATTACCCTGTTAGGTACTAGATTTAACTTTCTGTCACGAGATTAATGGGCAATTAGTATACAAATGCAGCAACATTATGAAAATCACAGGGACGTTAAGGACAAGATGCCACTTTCATGAAGCAAATGTTACGACCAGGTGAGAAAGGGGTCTAGGGTTCCCTCTCAGCCTTTACCTGGTCTTGCCGTAACAGGGTTTTATTTTAAACACACCGTGTTTTTAGCTCCCCCTTGGTGAATCCTTGTTCACTGTTTTCCCATTATAAGGCAAAGAAACCAGCACAAACAGGTTTTCTTAGGTTTAACGAAGAAAGGTTGAAATTTATTAAACTTAAACTCTAATTTGGTTAATGCCTTTGGATCCACGACACGCCCACGCTAGCATGCATACGTGATAAACACACATGCAGATAGAGACAGAAAAGAGCAGAAGAAATGAAGTGGAAAATTTTGAGGCAACATCTGAAGATGGTTTTGGTTACTGTTCATTGAGCTTGCTGTATAGTCTTTGATTGTAGGTAGGTCTTGCTTTTCACTGGGGCCCAGTATTCTTCTTAAACCTTGTTTGATGTCGGAGACTTTTCGCTCTTGAAATTCATGTGTCTTCTATGGGTTCAGAGGCTTGTGAGAAAGAGATGGAAGCAGCCTGGAGAGGTCTTTACAGTCCAGGAGCAAACAGTCTCTTCCTCTCAAACTGTCTGTACAATTCAAAAAAAAACTCAGGTTTCCCAGCAGGTTAGTCATGTGACTAACTGGTTTGACCATGTCTGTTTGTGGATTTGGACATCTTAGCAATCATCCTGGAATGTGAGCTTCCTCACCTTCAATGTCTGATGATCAAAGTCCATTGTGGGTTGAATATGTCAGGGAATGGTCCTTTGTCTCCACAAGCACTGTCTGTTAGTATGTAAATGTTTTTTCCAGCCATGGCTGATCTGTTTAACTAGTCATTTCCTCACTCCAGCAACAGTTTAAAATCAATGTTCATATGACAAAATTAATATGCCTCATTCTTGGCAGGTTGGGGTCTGCATGACACTAATAAAAAGAACTTTCTATAATGAAAAGACTGTTTTCCTCTAGGTAGCTGATATGTTCTTTTGGAAACTGGGATAAGGAGTCAGTATTTGCAAGGGTGCCACTGGAAATGTGTTGATAATTTTCAATAGGATCCCACATAGAATAGTTTGAAATCCATTGTCATAGTTTGGTGAGAAAGCGAGTAAATCTGTTTTAACTTGATTTAATTGCAATGAACCTGTTATTGGACCCATTATTGCCCAAATGGAGGCAACTGTCCACAGAGATTATTACTTCTCACCAGTCCACTGAGCACTGTTACAGACCATTATATTTCGCTAAAATGCAAATACCAGAAGGAAAAATGAGTTTTATTTACCAGGCAGACTTTCTCATGTGAATACGGACCTTGTTTTATGTACTGCCATTTCTTGAACCTCCCATTTGATGGGGAAAGAAAAGTTTGGGGCAATTTTACATTGATACATGCTTGGTTCACATCCCGGGAAAGCTATACCCATGTATCAGCTCCCGACATTTATTAAACTGTTTCCCTTATCCAGAGGGTTCAGAATGCTAAGCCAGATAAAAATGGGATGCTATTTTCCTGTCATCCAAACAAGCAACTGGTATTAATGGTCATTCATGCTGTTTCTGTGGGCTTTCCACCAGTCTCCTGCTGAAGTATGATTGAAGTTTTCAAGATTAATGTAGGGCATTGACAAAGCTGATCCGGGCAAATGTATTGCTGTAGTGAAGAGTTCAAGTACTGTGCGGCACAAGTTAAATATTAGAAAGTTAAGAGCCAGAAACGAAGTCAGGCAAAATTCTGCCCCCTGTCCCTGCCCCCGCCCCCACCAATCAAAGCATAATAAAATTGTGGAATTACTTACCAAGGAAGTTGATTAATGCAACTAGCATAAGTGGGCTTAAAAGAGAATTAGATGCATTTCTGCGGAGAGAAGGGATGAAATGAAATGGAATGAAGGTGGGTATGTGAAGTTCATCTATGGAAAACGAATGGGTGTGATGGACCTAATTGCCTTTTCCTGTTCTTTAAAGTTTTTATGTTCTTAATATTCTTACAGATATGGCTTAAAGGTTGACATTTGGGCAGCAGGCGTCATTACATACATCCTTCTGTGTGGCTTCCCCCCATTCCGCAGGTAATCTGCATTAAACTTCTCACAGTAAAGAATGGGACTCTTTCCAATCCCAGTACGAACAAGCACATTTATATTGACAGTATGAAGCTGGTGACAGGAGCATGCTGCTCTTGCAGTTGGTGACACACTAGTAGTAAGACACAGGTGAACTTTGACTTTTGATGCTGCCGAAGTTCCAACATTATGCAGGTGCTGAGAACAAAAGCTGGAGGTGCAAAAACACAAGTGAAGGCTGTGGAAATACAGTCCTCCAATGTCACCAGCCTCTGCCTAAGTACCACTTTTGCAGGGCCCAAGTAACAGTGTAAAATGTCTGTAGTTAGGGGAACATATTTGCTCAAGGACTTTCCACAATTCCAACTGGCTCGCTGGATAGTGATCGGGAGCAGGATCTTGGGCATTTTTCCCCTACTTAACCCAGAGGTGCTAATGCTAATTGTAGTGCCTGACCTCCACCCTCACTGAGACCACCACAGACTGGGGCTCAAACATGGGACCCTTCTAGTCTGTATGTATGAAGAGTTTTTGGGGCGCTAAATTCCCTGCACTCAACTACCCATGTGATGTGAGTAGGCAGGACAACTTTGTGTCTGCACTCACCTTGCTCTTAAGGTGATGTCAGTGGTACACTTACGTTGTATAACTACGGCATTGAATAGCTCCCTCTAGTGTCAATCGCAGCATTAAACACTGACAAAGCAATTGGCCCAGATCTTACGGTCAGTGGTGAACGAATGCCATTCGCCATTCATTATGCTTACCCTTGCCCTAAAAATTTCTGTCGGCTTTTACATTACAACTTGCAGTTATCAGATCCTTAATGTAGTGGGATGCCCTCTACAGGGGATCTGGAACCTGCGTGAATGGGGCAGACAGGGCAAACGGTGACGTGTCTGTTCAACCAATCAGATTAAAGAGTTCTTCTTGAGGCATGCAGTGCCTAAACCAGGAAGTAAATTAGAATAATTAATTCAATGCAAAATCATGGTCGAAAAGCAAAATAAAGAGAGAGAACGAAAGATGGGTTTAAATGAGATAGCAGAGACAGAAAAAAGTTTAAAAAAATTTAATTTGTTCATTTTTTTCAATCTACAGAAATAATTAAAATCTGAAGAAATGAAACTTCATACAAGGGCAATTAGGGATTGGCAATAAATGATGGTCTAGCCAGCGACGCCCACATCCCATGAACAAATTTTTTTTAAAAACACTTTTAAAGGTTAATTTTCAGTGCCAAAAGAGGTTGTTTGGCAGTAATTAAGATATATTATGCTGTTAAAAATTCACTTACACTTGAATGGACAAGCCCTAACTATTTCTTTCTGGTGTGTTTAGTGGGTATATAGTAGGTAAGGGCCAAAGTCTTTCAGCAAGGTACCAATGTAGTGAAGCTTGTGGAGGAGAAGGACAAATCGGACATCAACTTCCTGATTTCCACATTTAACTACGCATGTGCAGACACTGGACGTTGCTGTCCAATTTATTGCTTAATAATGGTGTGCGCTGATAACCATACTGCTACTCTCACCACAAAATGCAAGCCAATGTATTTATTGGTGCCCTTCCATCAGCTACATCCATTATATGCACAAAAGCTGTATTCAGAGCACAAACTAGCATCTTTGTATATCTGTCAGACCTGTTTATTTTACAGATTAGGAGCGCTGACGGTAGTCCATATGACACATCGCTTTTAAAACATCTCTCCTGTGTCCTATTCTCTAAATCCCAGGTTTTTCCAGGAACACAAAAAACTATTTCCTGAAACCAAAATTATTTTCCAGTATTTATTGAGAGTTTAAGATTCCAGAAATGGAAAATGAACTGGATTGATTCCAAGTCATTCTCAAATTTTACTGGAATAATCCTAATTTTGTGTTCCTACAGTGAGAACAATGTCCAGGAGGACCTCTTTGACCAGATTCTCATTGGTCGACTGGAATTTCCCTCTCCCTACTGGGACACCATCACTGGCTCTGCTAAAGTATGTACAGGGTTCTATTCCTAATCACTTCACATAGAATCAGGAAAAGAAGTATTATGACAGGATCTTAAAGAGGACTACCTTCATGAACAACTGTTTGGCAAACATTTACTTGTATATGTTGAACCACATGATGGAGTAGTGCAAATTGCATCAAACTGGATGATTGTGTCACTTGCACATTTTATTACTGTGCTGAAAATGAGGCAAGATTCTTCTAGCTTTTCTTACTGTCCTGAAAACAAAAAGGCCAAACATATTTTCATGAAGATGTGATCTCTAATTCATCAGGTTGAGGTTATTACTCAGTTACCTCCTTGCAGCCATGTTTACACCAAGCAAATATCTTACTTGTTTACTACAGTTTTATTTTCCTTAAGTTTCTCAAAGCTTTCATCCCTATATTTCCATTTGTGCAGTTATCTATTATGCTAAGTAAAGATCCACAACATTTGAGCTCCTAAATAAAACGTAGAATTCTGCCCAACACATGATTATAGTCTGTATTTCACATCGTGTGTTTTTTGCTGTTACTGTTCAGTTTGCCACTCCTGCTACCTGATGGCTCGAAAAGAGGCAGGACAGGCTATTAAATATTCCTGGATACAAGGTGTTCAGGAAAGACAGGGAAAGAAAGAAAGGAGGAGGGATCAAGAACCAGAGAGCACCAATAAAGGTGAATGGCATAAGAGCCAATGGCAACATGAGGATAAACCTTTTTATGTAGCGATCTGGACTGCACTGCCTGAGAGTGTGGTGGAGGCAGTTTCAATCATGGCTTTCAAAAAGGAATCGGATAAGCCCCCGAAGGGAAAAAAATTGCATGGCTACAGGGAAAGGGCTGGGGAATGGAACTGGGTGAGTTGCTCTTGAAGAGAATGGGATATAAAAATAGGGAAGTTTTGCTACAGTTGTACAGGGTATTAGTGAGACCACATCTGGAACTCTGTGTACAGTTTTGGTCTCCTTACACGAGAAAAGATATAATTGCATTAGAAGCAGGGTGGTTGCTGAAAGGATGTTTCCCCTTGTGGGCGATACCAGAACTAGGAGCTGAATTTTGCCAGCACCTCGATGCCGTGGGTCGTGGCGGGGGGCTGGTAAAATTCTGCGGGGAGAGTTCTGCCTCAACCCGCGACGTCGAGAAGGGCCCGCTGCGTATTACCGGCAGTGGGGGGACCTCTGTGCGGCCCCCCCCACCCCCTGCCGCCCGCCCTTCATCTGAATATTCAAATTAACAATAAAGACATGTATATTAACTTACCTGCAGGCGGCAGACGTCCCACGCCAACTTTACAGCCACCATCGGAACTCCATATGGCGTTCCGAGGCGAGAAGCTGGTGGGGAGGGGAGAGGAATAAAATTTTCAGGGCGGGAAAGGTGGGGGGAGCGGGGAATTCACTTTTTATTAGATGTGGGGATGGTGGAAAAGGGTTGAAAGGCAAAAGTTAGAAGGTTTTGGGGGGGGGAGGTTCGGGTCAGGAAAAAGGCAAGTGTTGGTCATATCAGGTATTGAAATGTCCATTGGGGGTGTTGGGAAAGGGCTTCCATATCTTTATTATCTGTTAATTAAAACTTCAGAATACGTTACCTTGAAAAATTAAAATTTCATCTAAGGGCTTAAAGCCCTTTAAAAATGGCGCCAGATGCTGTTTCCGGGGACACGGCGGCCGCCCTCTCGAGGTCATCGGGGGCATCCACTCTGCCCCCTCTATTTAAATCAGCCCCTGCACATAATATTTCGGAGGGCGGAGCACGGCGAGCGAATAAAATCCAGCCCAGGAGACATAGTTTTAAAATAAGGAGTCTCCCATTTAAGGCGAAGATGAGGAGAATTCTTTTTTCTCTCAGAGGGTTGTTAGTCTGTGGAATTCTCTTCCCCAGAGAGCAGTGAGACAGGGTCATTGAATATTTTTAAGTCTGAGCTAGATAGATTTTTGATTGACAAGGGAGTCACAAGTTATCGTGGGTAAACAGGAAAGTAGACTTGAAGCCACAATCAGATCAGCCATGAACTTATTAAATGGCGGAGCAGGCAGGAGGTGTTCCCAGGCATTTGCTGCCCTTGTCCTTCTAGTTGGTAGAGGTCGCAGGTTTGGAAGGTGTTGTCAAAGGAGCTTTGGCGAGTTGCTGCAGTGCATCTAGTAGATGATACACACTGCTGCCACTGTGCGTCGGTAGTGGAGGGAGTGAATGTTGAAAGTGGTGGATACAGTGCCAATCAATTGGGCAGCTTTGTTCTGGATGGTGTTGAGCTTCTTGAGTGGTGTTGGAGCTGCACATCTAGACAAAGGAGAGTATTCCATCACACTCCTGACTTGTGCCTTGTAAATGGTGGACAAGCTTTGGGGAGTCAGGAGGTGAGTTGCTCGACACAAAATTCCCAGCCTCTGACCTGCTCTTGTAGCCACAGTATTTATATGGCTGGTGCAGTTAAGTTTCTGGTCAATGGTAACCCCCAGGATGTTGATGATGGTAATGGTAATGGTAATGCCATTGAATGTCAAGGGGAGATGGTTAGATTCTCTCTTGTTTAAGATGATCATTGCCTGGCACTTGTGTGGTGTGAATGTTACTTGCCACTAATCAGCCCAAGCCTAAATGTTGTCCAGGTTTTGCTTCATCTGGACACGGACTGCTTCAGTATCTGAGGAGTCGCGAATGGTGCTGAACATTGTGCAATCATCAGCGAACATCCCCACTTCTGACCTTATGATGGAGGGAAGATCATTGATGAAGCAGCTGAAGATGGTTGGACCTAGGACACTACCCTGAGGAAATCCTGCAGTGATGTCCTGGCGCTTAGATGATTGGTCTTCAACAACCACAACCATTTTGCTTTGTACTAGGTATGACTCCAACCAGTGGAGAGTTTTCCCTCTGATTTCAATTGACTTCAATTTTGCCAGGCCTCCTTGATGCCACACTCCGTCAAATGCTGCCTTGATATCAAGGGCAGTCACTCTCATCTCAACTATTGAATTCAGCTCTTTAATCCATGTTTGGACCAAGGCTGTAATAAGGTCTGGAGCCAAGTGGCCCTGGTGGAACCCAAACTGAGCGTTAGTGAGCAGGTTATTGCTATTGTCACACGGGATCAGAGGTGAGCTGGCAAGATGGATACAGAACTGGCTCGGTCATAGAAGACAGAGGGTAGCAGTGGAAGGGTGCTTTTCTGAATGGAGGGCTGTGATTAGTGGAGTTCCGTAGGGCTCAGTGCTGGGACCTTTGCTGTTTGTATTATGTATAAATCATTTAGAGGAAAATGTAGCTGGTCTGATTAGTAAGTTTGCGGACGACACAAAGGTTGGTGGAGTTGCGGATAGTAATGAGGATTGTCAGAGGATACAGCAGGATATAGATCGGTTGGAGACTTGGGCGGAGAAATGGCAGATGGAGTTTAATCTGGACAAATGTGAGGTAATGCATTTTGGAAGATCTAATACAGGTGGGAAGTATACAGTAAATGGCAGAACCCTTAGGAGTATTGACAGGAAGAGAGATCTGGGCGTACAGGTCCACAGGTCACTGAAAGTGGCAACGCAGGTGATAAGGTAGTCAAGAAGGCATACGGCATGCTTGCCTTCATCGGTCGGGGCATAGAGTATAAAAATTGGCAAGTCATGCTGCATCTGTACAGAACCTTAGTTAGGCCACACTTAGAATATTGTGTGCAATTCTGGTCGCCATACTACCAGAAGGACGTGGAGGCTTTGGAGAGGGTACAGAAGAGGTTTACCAGGATGTTGTCTGGTCTGGAGGGCATTAGCTATGAGGAGAGGTTGGATAAACTCGTATTGTTTTCACTGCAACGACGGAGGTGGAGGGGCGACATGATAGAGGTTTACAAAGTTATGAGTGGCATGGAGAGAGTGGATAGTCAGAAGCTTATTCCCAGGGTGGAAGAGTCAGTTACTAGGGGACATAGGTTTAAGGTGCGAGGGGCAAAGTTTAGAGGGGATGTGCGAAACAAGTTTTTTACACAGAGGGTGGTGAGTGCCTCGAACCTGCTGCCGGGGGAGGTGGTGTAGGCAGGTACGATAGTGATGTTTAAGAGGCATCTTGACAAATACATGAATAGGATGGAAATAGAGGGATACGGTCCCCAGAAGTGCAGAAGGTTTCAGTTTCGACAGGCATCAAGATCAGCGCAGGCTTGGAGGGCCAAATGGCCTGTTCCTGTGCTGTATTCTTCTTTGTTCAATGCAGCTTGATAGTATTGTCGACAACACCTCCCATCACTTTGCCGATGATTGAGAGTAGACTGATGGGGTGGTAATTGGCTGGGTTGGGTTTGTTCTGCTCTTTGTGGACAGAACATACCTGGGCAATTTTCCACATTGCTGGATAGTTGCCAGTGTTGTAGCTGTACCAGAACAGCTTGGCTAGCGGCGCGGCTAGTTCTGAAGCACGTCTTCGGTACGATTGCCGGAATGTTGTCAGGACCCATAGCCTTTCCAGTATCCAGTGACTTCCGCCAATTCTTGATTTCATGTGGAGTGAATTGGATTAGCTGAAGACTGGCCTCTGTGATGCTGGGGACCTCTGGTGAAGGCCGAAATGGATCTTCCACTCAGCACTTCTGGCTGAAGATGGATGCAAATGCTTCGGCCTTGTCTTTTGCACTGATGTTCTGGGCTCCCCCATCATTGGGGATGGGGATATTTGTGGAGCATCCTCCTCCTGTCAATTGTTTAATTGTCCACCACCATTCACGACAGGATGTGGCAGGACTGCAGAGCTTTGATCTGATCCGTTAGTTGTGGGATCATTTAGCTCTGTCTATCACATGCTGATTCTGCTGTTTAGCACACAAGTAGTCCTGTGTTGTGGCTTCACCAGGTTGGCACCTCATTTTGAGGTATGCCTGGTGCTGCTCCTGGCATGCCCTCCTACACTCCTCTTTGAACCAGGGGTGATCCCCTGATTTAATAGTAATGGTAGAGTGGGGAATATGCCGGGCCATGAGGTTACAGATTGTGGTTGAATACAATTCTGCTGCTGCTGATGGCCCACCGTGCCTCATGGATGCCCAGTTCCGTTCTGAATCTATCCCATTTAGCACGGTGGCAGTCCCACACAACACGATGGAAGTATCCTTAGCATGAAGTCTTCACAGAGTCTGTGCGGTGGTCACTCCTACCAGTACTGTCATTGACCGATGCATCTGCCTCAGGTAGATTGGTGAGGGAGAGGTCAAGCAGGTTTTTCTCTCTTGTTGGTTCCCTCACCACCTGCCACAGACCCAGTTTAACAGCTATGTCCTTCAGGACTCGGCCAGCTCGGTCAGTAGTGGTGCTGTGAGCCACTCTTTGTGATGGACATTGTAGTCCCCCACCCAGAGTACATTCTGTGCCCTTGCTACCCTCACTGTATCTTCCAAGTATTATGTAATATGGAGGAGTGCTGATCTATCAGTTGAGGGACGGCAGTAGGTGGTAATCAGCAGGAGGTTTGCTTGCCCAATTTTGACCTGATCACATAAGATTTCATGGGGTTCAGAGTCAATGTTGAGGACTTCCGACTGTATACCACTGTACCTCTGTTGGGTCTGTGTTGCCGGTGGGATAGGACATGCCCAGTGGTGGTGATGGAGGAATTTGGGATTTGAACTCATGCCCCCAGAGCATTGGTTGTAAGGTATGATTCAGTGAGCATGACTATGTCAGGCTGTTGCTTGACTAGTCTGTGGGACAGCTCTCCCAATTTTTGCGATAGTCCCCAGATGTCAGTAAGGAGGAATTTGCAGGGTGACAGGGTTGGGTGTACCATTGTCATTACTGGTTCCTAGGCCAATGCTGGGTGGTCCATCCTGACGTTTCTATGTGGTTTGGTATAACTGAGTGGTTTCCCAGGCCATTTCAGAGGACAGTTAAGAGTCAACAACATTGCTTTGGGTCTAGAGTCACATGTAGGTCAGACCAGGTAAAGACAGCAGATTTCCTTCCTTAAAGTCAACCAGATGGGTTTTTACAACAATCTGATAGTTTCAATGTCACCATTACTGAGACTAGCTTTTAATTCCAGATTTTATTCAATAATTGAATTTAAATATCACCAGCTACCATGGTGAGATTTTGAACTCATGTCCCCAGAGCATTAGTCAAGGCTTTTGAATTACTAATCCAGGAACATTACCACAACATCACCATTCCCGTTTAAAGACCCACTTCTAATCTGCTTGGAATACCTTATGAAACAGACTCTGCTACTGAGCCCTGCTCAATACGACCAGAGAAAATTTCAGCATCTTCCCTACTAGAGGGAAAAGTCATTCCTTAGGTGTAAGATAGGTAGAAGAATCCAGAACATGGGATGTAATCTCAAAATTGAAAACACATTCAGAGGGTTGTGAGAATTTGGAATGCATTGTCCCAGACGGTGATAAACAGAAAATAAATTGAGGAGTTTAAATGTGAGGTAAAACAACATTCTTCGTGTCTCTTACTGGTGCAGTTTAACTGCTACTGGACTGAACAGCAGCTGTACTTCTTGTTTCATCAACTAAAGGCCGAGTGATAAGGCAAGTTCTCAACAGGAGGACCATTACCTCAGATGCTTATGTTCATTAATTTTTCTGCTTGCAAATAAGAGAGCAGGTGAGTCATTTTCTTTCACAGTGTATTTCTGGCCTATTCAGTCTCATCTGAAATGAGTGCTGCTGATTACTGAATTCAGTGGCTGACTGATGTAAATATAAAGCAAACCTGGAGTACTGTGTACCATTCTGGTCGCCATACTATAAAATAGCTATAGAGGCACGGGAGAAGGTGGAAACATGATTTACAAGGCTGATATCAGAAATACAAGGTTATACCCAGCAGGAAAAGAGAAGGCTGAGAGGTGACCTAATAGAAATCTTTAAAATTATGAACGGTATTGACACAAAGCACATTTGTGTGTAAGAGCAAAGCTAGAGGTCATCAATATAAGATAGTCACCAAGAAATCAAATGGAGAATTTGGACAAAACTTCTTTACCCAGAGAAAATTCCTTTACCACAGAGAGTAGATGAGGTGAATAGTGTAAATCCATTTAATAGGAAACTAGATAAGCATATGAGGGAGAAAGGAAGAGAGGGTTATGCTGAAAGAGTTAGATGAGGAACATTGGGAGGAGGCTTGAGTGGAACATAAATGCTGGCATGGACTGCTTAGGTTGGAAGGTTTGTTTCTGTGCTGTTTGTTCTTTGCAAGTAATGTCTTGTTCCTGTAAAGCAACTTTTACCAGTAAAATGATTCAGAAGCTGCATATGGTTATTTGGACACACCTCGAATCTGTTTTCTTCTTACTGTAGATGTCTATGGCTTCAGTGCTGTCATTTTGTTGCAGGAATTGATTAGCCGAATGTTGCAGGTGAACATCGAGGCACGCTACACAGCTGAGAAAGTTCTGGCTCATCCCTGGGTGGCTGTGAGTATCAAGATAATACTGTGAGAAATACAGACGTATGAATAGGCTGCACAAAATGCACTATGAAAAATATAGATGATATCGACAGTGACAGCAAGTGCACCATTGCGTTGCTGAATTAAAAATTCAATTTTTTTTTCTAGCCTATTTATTTGAAATAAGATGCTGGAACTGGAGTCTGTTGTGGCAGGGGGAATATCAGAAACATGGCTCGATCAAGAGGATGGAAATGGATACAACATTCAGAGTATTTAGGGGTTAGAAAAGAGAGAGTTTTGCAGAAAATGAGGTGGTACAGCAGCACATCCCTGCTGCAGAACCACTGGACATTTCTTGTTGGCATTGGTGGGCTCTGTCTCAACGGCGGGAATACCTGAAAGGTAAACGAAATTGAAGGCATAATAGGTAGAAAGCTACAAAATGACCTGCTCTGGTTAGATGTTGCTTATGTGCAAAACATCAAAGCTAACGCTGGGGGTTTTCTATATAACCTTCAGATCAGCATAAGAAGGAGGATCATTTTCTCTATGAAAAGATCAGAGAGGTATGTGAGAACGGAAAAGCTAATAAATTGTTGCTAATAAAAAATAAAAGCTAATAAAAAACGAAAGCAAATAAATTGTTGTTTAATATCATGTCAATAGAAAACAAGTGGAATCTTTACAGATGTCAGGGGCATTGTCCTTGGGGTGGAGTAGCGGGTTGCGGGGCATGGGCATGTATTGTCCTTGAGGAACGGCACAGTTGCGCAGTGGTTAGCACCGCAGCCTCACAGCTCCAGCGACCCGGGTTCAATTCTGGGTACTGCCTGTGTGGAGTTTGCAAGTTCTCCCTGTGTCTGTGTGGGTTTCCTCCGGGTGCTCCGGTTTCCTCCCACATGCCAAAGACTTGCTGGTTGATAGGTTAATTGGCCATTATAAATTGCCCCTAGTATAGGTAGGTGGTAGGGGAATTTTGGGACAGGTGGAGATATGGTAGGAATATAGGATTAGTATAAATGAGTGGTTGATGGTCGGCACAGACTCGGTGGGCCGAAGGGCCTGTTTCAGTGCTGTATCACTAAAACTAAAACTAAATCCGACTCATTTTCCTGGGTCAGGACTCATTAACAATGCAACAGCAAGCTCCTAATGGATTCCCAGTGTTGAGAGGGAGCACACCAAAGGCAACAAGGAATGTCATTGGTGCTACAGAGGGGATGCTGTTGTAGCATCAGAAAAAGTGACAAGGGACCCTAAAGGAGCAGAACTACCTCAAAGATCAGAAGGAAATTTCCCTCTGAAGGCCTTGGCTGAGACCAAAGTGTTAGGAGCGAATGTTTCTGGAGCTGAATGGAGGAAGAAGAAAACATCACAAAGCCCTCACCCTTCACTGGGGGAGCTGTGGGCCTTTACTGCTGCATCCTGGGGTTCAGCACCACTGTCCAGCTGGCAGTCCTTTTTTTTTATTCATTCATCGGATGTGAGCATAGCTGGCTATGCCAGCATTTATTGCCCATCCCTCATTGCTCATCAGAAGGTGGTGGTGAGCTGCCTTCTTGTACCACTACAATCCATGTGAGGTAGGTACACCCACAGTGCTGTTAGGAAGGGAGTTCCAGGATTTTGACCCAGTGACAGTGAAGGAACAATGATATAGTTCCAAGTCAGGATGGTGTGTGTCTTGGAGGGTCACTTGCAGGTAGTGGTGTTCCCATGCATCTGCTGCCGTTGTCCTTCTAGTTGCTCGAGGTCGTGGATTCGGAACATGCTGTCGAAGGAGGCTTGGTGTGTTGCTGCAGTGTAGATGGTACACACTGCTTCCGCTGTGCATCAGTGGTGGAGAGAATGAATGTTTAAGGTTGTGGTTGGGTGCCAATCAAGCGGGCTGCTTTGTCCTGGATGGTGTTGAGCTTCTTGAGTGTTGTTGGAGCTGCACCCATCCAGGCAAGTGAAGAGTATTCCATCACACCCCTGACTTGTGCCTTGTAGATGGTGGGCAGGCATTGGGGAGACAGGAGGTGAGTTACTCACCGCAGGATTCCTAGCCTCTGACCTGCTGTTGTAGCCACGGTATTTATATGGCTACTCCAGTTCAGTTTCTGGTCAATGGTAACCCCCCCAAGATGTTCGTAGTGGGAGATTCAACGATTGTAATGCCATTGAATGTCAAGGGGAGATGGTTAGATTCTCTCTTGTTGGAGATGGTCATTGCTTGGCACTTGTGTGGTGCGAATGTTACTTGCCACTTATCAGCCCAAGCCTGGATATTGTCCAGGTCTTGCTGCATTTCTACATGAACTGCTTCAGTATCTGAGGAGTAACGAATGGTGCTGAACATTGTGCAATCATCAGCGAACATCCCCGCTTCTGACCAGATGATTGAAGGAAGGTCATTGATGACCTAGGACACTACCCTGAGGAACTCCTGCAATGATGTCCTGGAGCTTAGATGATTGACCTCCAACAACCACAAACATCTTTCTTTGAGCTGGGTATGACTCCAACCAATGCAGTATTTTCCCTCTGATTCCCTTGACTCCAGTTTTGCTACGGCTCCTTGATGCCATACTCAGTCAAATGCTGCTTTGATGTCAAGGGCAGTCACTTTCACCTCACCTCTTGAGGTCAGCTCTTTTGTCCATGTTTGAACCAAGGCTGTAAAGAGGTCAGGGGGTGAGTGGCCCTGGCGGAACCCACACTAAGCATTACTGAGCAGGTTACTGCTAAGCTAGTGTTGCTTGATTGCACTGTTTACGAAATCTTCCATCACTTTATTGATGACCGAGAGTAGACTGATGGGGCGGTAATTGGCCCAATTGGATATGTCTTTTTTTTGATGTACAGGACATAACTGGGCAATTTTCCACATTGCTGGGTAGATGCCAGTGTTGTAGCTGTTCTGGATCAGCTTGGTTAGGGGTGCGGCAAGTTCTGGAGCACAGGTCTTCAGTGCTATGCTGGAATGTTGTCAGGGCCCTTTGCCTTTGCAGTATGCAATGCCTTCATTCATTTCTTGATATCATGTGGAGTGAATCGAATTGGCTTAAGACTGTCATCTGTGATGTTGAGGACTTCAGGAGGAGGCCGAGATGGATCATCCACTTGCCACCCTTGGCTGAAGATTGCTGCAAATGCTTCAGCCTTATCTTTTACACTGATGTGCTGGGCGCCCCCATCGTTGATGATGGGGATATTTGCGGAGCCACCACTCCTTATCAGTTGTTTAATTGTCCACCACCATTCACATCCGGATGTGGCAGGACTGCAGATCTTAGATCTGATCCGTTGGTTGTGGGATCGCTTAGCTCTGTCTATCACATACTACTTACGCTGTTTGGCATGCAAGTAGATCTGGGTTGTAGCCTCACCAGGTTGACCCCTTATTTTGATGTATGCCTGGTGCTGCTTCTGGCATGCCCTCCTACACTCTTCATTGAACCAGTCCCCAGAAGCAGTGGTAACTGGGATGAAATGGAGAGATAAGGGCTATGCTCTCTTGTATGAGGTGAGCTTCTGATCCCATGCCTGCTCCATCACCAAGACCACCTACTTCCACTTCCCTAACATTGCTAGACTTCACCCCTGGCTCAGCTCATCTGCTGCTGAAACCCTCATCCATATCTTTGTTACCCCTAGACTTGCCGATTCCAATGCACTGCTGACTGGTCTCCTACATTCTACTCTCTGTAAACTTGAGATCATCCAAAACTCTGCTGTCCGTGTCCTAACTCCTAACTCACACCAAGTCCTGTTCACCCATCACTCTTGTGACCTACATTGGCTCCCAGTGCAGCAACACTTCAATTTTAAAATTCTCATGATTGTTTTTAAATCGTTCCATGGCCTCACCAGGGGTTGACATTGTGTCTGAACAGACACCAGTGTCCAGGGTCATTTTGAATGTCTTGCTCCAAGCCTTTAAACGTGTTTTAAAATAACCTAGTGGCCAGAATCCGGCCTGCCAAAGGTTTCCATCCAGCCTCCCAATCCTCTGTGACTGATAGCGAGCTGCCCAGCTTTGATTGACGGCTCTCCTATTAAAGTGTACGTCAGGCAGACGGGTTAGGCTGGACCTGCATCTGACGGACAGTGGCCACCTGTCTGTGATTGTTCAGTGTCTGCGACTGACAGTGGGCTGATTGGCGGTTTGAAGCACAGGCGCGCTGGGATCAGCTGCCCGTGCTTTTTTCGCTGTTTTGGCTGCTGTGGGGGAGGGGGAGAGCAGGAAGTGGGCCAGCAAATGGCCAAAGGTGTGGCGCAGCACTGAGGGAGCACGCTGAGAGTCAGGCAGCCCTTTAAATAAGCATCAATCCAGGGAGCAGAGAGAGAGAGAGTGGAGAGATACAGACACAGAAAGGGGAGAGAAAGAGATGGGAGAGAGATGGGCACAGAGAGGGGAGAGAGATGGGCACAGAGGGGAGAGGCTTGGATATGGAGAGGGAGAGAGAGAGATAAGAGAAAGTGATCAAAATCACTTCTGACAGATGGACATCTATCCGAATTTTCCGCATCGTTACATCAAGTGTGCGGGAATCATTGACTACTTGTGCAAGCAAATACAATGCCAGGTATCTCACTAAATAGGGAGAAATGTGTTTTAAATTGAACTGTGTTTTGATGGCATTAGGTTGGCTATACACTTTATATACAGATTAATTGCCCCAATGTCTGAGGCTGAGTCAGTAATTTTGTCAAATGTCAATGGTGCAACATGTTGAAGCCTATCCCTGGGCCTCACTCCTCCCTACCTCTGTTACCTCCTCCAGTCCTCTGAGATCTCTGCATTCTTCCATTTCTGCCAGTTAGTTTAACATTAGTGGTGGGTAACGTTTTAGAAACAATAATCAGGGAAAAAATCAGCAGGCACTTGGAGAGGTTCGAGTTAATTAAGGATAGCCAGCATGGATTTGTAAAAGGCAGATCATGCTTGACTAATCTCATTGAATTTTTGATGATGTAACAGAGAAGGTTGATGAAGGGAATGCAGTGGATGTTGTCTATATGGATTTCAAGAAAGCATTTGATAAAGTACCACATAAAACACTGGTTAACAAAATTAAGGCTCATGGAATGGAGGGTCAGTGTCCAATTGAATAAAAAAATTGGCTTAAGGGACAGAAAACAGCGAGTCACGGTAAATGGTTGTTTTTCAGACTGGAGGATGGAAACAGTGGTGTTCCTCAAGGGTCAGTGCTAGGAGCACTGCTTTTTTCGCTATTTATAAATGACTTTGATCTTGGAATACAGAGTAGAATTTCAAAATTTGTTGATGATACCAAACTTGGAGGAGTGGCAAACAGTGAGGATGATATGAACCACCTGCAACAGAACATAGATAGGCTATCAGAATCGGCAGGTAGGTCGCAGATGGAATTTAATAGACAAGTGTGAAGTGATGCATTTTGGCAGAAGGGATAGGATGAGGCAATATAGACTTAATGACACAGTTCTACAGAGTGTGTAGGAACAGAAGGACCTGGGGGTGCATGTGCATCAATCTTTGAAGGTGGCAGGACATATTGAGAGAGTAGTTAGAAAAGCATATGGGATCTTGGGCTTCATAAATAGAGGCATAGAGTACAAAAGCAGGGAAGTTATGCTGAACCTTTATAAAGCTCTGGTTAGGCCCCGACTGGAATATTGCATCCAGTTCTAATCACCACACTTTAGGAAGGATGTGAGGGCCCTTGAGAGGCTGCAGAGGAGAGTTACCAGAATTATTCCAGGGATGGGGTTTTTTGGTTCGGTTGGAAAGCTGGGGTTGTTCTCACTGAAGCAAAGGAGATTGAGGGGAAATTTGATAGGGGTGTACAAGATTATGAAAGGCTTAGATAAGTTAGACAAAGAAAAATTGTTCCCATTAACTGATGGTACATGAAGTAGGGGACACAGATTGAAGGTTTTGGGCAAGAGATGCAAGGGGGAATGTGAGGAAGTACATTTTTACGCAGTGAGTGGTAATGACCTGGAACTCGCTGCCCATGAGGGTGGTGGAAGCGGAGACTGTCAATGATTTCAAGAGGAAATTGGATGAGCACCTGAAGGAACTAAATTTGCAGGGCTATAGGGATTGAGCGAGAGAGTGGAACTGACTGGACTGCTCTGCAGAGAGCCAGCATGGACTTGATGGGCCGAATGGCCTCCTTCTATGTCGAAAAAGACTCTATCTTGCACATCCCCGATTTTAGTCCCTCCACCACTGGCGGCCCTGCCTTCAGCTGCCCCTTGCCTAAACCTCTCTACGTCTCCATCTCTCTTTACTCCTTTGATCCTTAAAACCTACCTCTTTGATTAAGCTTTTGATCACCTGCCCTAATATCTACTTATATGACCTGTTGTCAAATTTTGGTCGAAATTGCTTCTGTGAAGTAATGGTGCTATATAAATACAATTTGTTGTTGTTATGCAGCAGGATGACCAGAAACATTCAGGGTACGATGAGAAGGAAAATAGAGGCTTTTAGCAAATACAAGGAGAGCAAATCAACAGAAGCATAAGTGGAGTACAGAAAGTGTAGGATGGAGCTTAAGAAAGCAATTAGGAGAGAAAAGAGGGGATATGAGAAAGCTCTGGCTGGTAAAAGTGGGGAAAATCCCAAGATATTCTGTAAGTATATCAATGGGAAGAGGATAACCAGGGAAAGAGTAGGACCCATTAGGGACCAAGGGGGAAATCTGTGGGTGGAGCCAGAGGACATTGGTAGAGTGTTGAACAAATACTTCACATCTGTCTTCACCCAAGAGAATGAGGATGTAGATATGGAACTCAGAGAGAGAGACTGTGAGGTTCTTGAGCAAATTGTCATATGGAGTGACAAGGTATTAGAGGTTTTGGCAGGCTTAAAAGTGGACAAATCTCCAGGTCCGGATGATTTGTGTCCCAGGATGCTGTGGGAGGTGAGGGTGGAGATTGCAGGGGCTCTGACCCAAATTTTTAATTCCTCTATGGCCACGGGGGAGGTGCCAGAGGACTGGAGAACAGCTAATGTGGTCCCACTATTTAAGAAAGGTTGTAGAGATAAGCCAGGGAACTACAGACCAGTGAGTCTCACGTCAGTGGCAGGGAAACTATTGAAGAAAATTCTGAAGGAGAGAATCTATCTCCACTTGGAGAGGCAAAATTTGATTAGGAATAGTCAGCATGGCTTTGTCAGAGGGAGGTCATGCCTCACAAATTTGATTGAATTTTTTGAGCATGTGACCAGATGTGTAGATGAGGGTAGTGCAGTTGATGTAGTTTACATGGATTTCAACAAAGAGAGTGATGACAGACGGCTGTTTTAATGACTGGAAGCCAGTGCCCATTGGCGTACCACAGGGATCTGTGCTGGGTCCCCTATTTGTCATTTATATAAACGACATATATGTGGGGGGACAGGATCAGTAAGTTCACGGATGACACAAAGATTGGCCGAGTGGTTAACAGTGAGGTTGAGTGTCTTGGGTTACAGGAAGATATAGACAGGATGGTCAAATGGGTAGAAAAGTGGCAGATGGAATTTAACCCTGAAAAGTGTGAGGTGATACACTTTGGAAGGAGTAATGTGACACGGAAGTATTCAATGAATGGCCTGACACTGGGAAGTTCTGAGGAACAAAGGGACCTTGGCGTGTTTGTCCATAGATCTCTGAATGCAGAAGGGCAGGTTAATAGGGTGGTGAAAAAGGCACATGGGACACTTGCCTTTATCAATCGAGGCATAGATTACAATAGCAGGGAGGTCATGTTGGAATTGTATAGAACTTTGGTAAGGCCACAGCTGGAGTACTGTGTGCAATTCTGGTCGCCACATTATAGGAAGGATGTGATTGCACTGGAGGGGATGCAGAGGCAATTCACCAGGATATTGCCTGGTTTGGAACATTTAAGCTATGAAGAGAGGTTGGATAGGCTTGAGTTGTTTTCACTGATTATGAGGGGCATGGACAGATTGGATAGGGAGCAGCTGTTCCCCTCAGTTGAAGGGTCAGTTTATTTATTTATTTAGAGATACAGCACTGAAACAGGCCCTTCGGCCCACCGAGTCTGTGCTGACCAACAACCACCCATTTCTACTAATACTACATTAATCCCATATTCTCTACCACATCTCCACCATTCTTCTACCACCTACCTACACTAGGGGAAATTTACAATGGCCAATTTACCTATCAACCTGCAAGTCTTTGGTTGTGGGAGGAAACCGGAGCACCCGCCGGAAACCCACACGGTCACAGGGAGAACTTGCAAACTACGCACAGGCAGTATCCAGAACTGAACCCGGGTCACTGGAGCTGTGAGGCTGCGGTGCTAACCACTGTGCCGCCCTGTTACGAGGGGACACGAGTTTAAGGTGAGGGGCAGGAGGTTTAAGGGGAATTTGAGGAAGAACTTTTTTACCCAGAGGGTGGTGACGGTCTGGAATGCACTGCCTGGGAGGGTGGTAGAGGCGGGTTGCCTCACATCCTTTAAAAAGTACCTGGATGAGCACTCGGCACGTCATAACAGTCAAGGCTATGGGCCAAGTGCTGGCAAATGGGATTAGGTAGACAGGTCAGGTGTCTTTATTGCATCTGTGCAGACTCGATGGGCTGAAGGGCCTCTTCTGCACTGTATTATTCTATGATTCTGTGAGCAGGCAGGAAGGGCCAACCAGCAGCAATCGTGCAGTGAGAGGAGGAAGAACCAGTTTGGGGGCAACCAGATGACAGTAAACCTCACTGCCTGGACATTCCGACCTTCTTCACCACAATCCTGCCTGATATTGAGTGGGATTGCCGTGGGAAAATGCCCATATAATGCTGAGAATTCAGGAGAAATAGGAGGAAATTTTAACCACAAAAAAGGTGCAGGTTTGGGTTGGTTGGGAGATTAAAGTCTTAAAAATCAGATTCCTGACCCAAAATCACCTCAGTTGGGTCAGTTTTGCCTTTACCTGAGAGGGGAAGGTGGGCGTGGGATCATCCCGCTCCGAGGAGGCGGGTTGGAACTTTAAATATGATGATAAGACTTCAAATCTCATTGTCATTCAGCTTTTCGAATTTAACTGTTGTCGGTTCGGGAAACCTGGCATCTACATCCAGGCGAGGACTGGGTGGATCCAGGTTGTGAGTGTCTAACACCTACCTCCTGGATCCAACATGCCTGCCTGAGGAATCCACACAATTCAGCATCTCTTCACCAACCCCACAAGGCCTCCAACCTACCCCCAGCCCTCTGATTCCCCCTGACCTCAGGACCCCGGGATCAGCAACGCCCCCCCCCACCCCCCACCACAGGATCCACCACCCTTCCCCCCTGAAATTGCCCCTGCACCTCAACCGCCACCCACCAACCTCACCCAGTGCAGACTTAACCTGGTCATACAACCTTTCCTGACCGGTTCCCCGTCTGACTGGAAGCCAGCCTGCCAATCAGTTAAAAGATCAAGCAGGTAGGAGAATCCTGACTTCGGGGCTCCCTGCCACTTTCTGATCTGCCCACACCTGGCCAGACAGGTAAATAAAAATCCAGACTATACATTCTCAAAACCAGGACTAAGCAAATGTGACTGTAAATATATTAAGCAAGCGAAAAGTGACCTGAAGAATAAAAATGGTCTTTACATATTCTTCGGGGAGAGGGAAAAACAGGCATAACAGCTGAGACTAGAAAATGTTAGACATTCTGAATGATTACTTCCTCCATGTATTCACAAGAGAAGTCATAAGCAGCATGCTCTCTCTAGACTAAGATATCCCAGTGATTTAATTATAAATGAGATGGAAGTCATAGACCGGATAAATGAACCCAAAAAAAGTAAATCTTCAGGGATATCTGACATTTATCCCAGAGTTCTGAGAAACACCAGAGAGGCACTTGTGAGGCACTACTGATCATCATGAGTCAATGGACACTGGGAAGGTACTAAATGATTCAAAGCATATTAATGTGGTGACCATATTCAATGGGGGCGACAAAAACAAACACTGGCAACTACAGACCCATTAGTCTTACTTCCATTTTAAATAAAATGATGGAATTGATTATCAGAAGTAAACATGGGATTAAAGGGGCGGTGGTAACTTGGGTATATAATTGGCTAAGGGATAGGAGGCAGAGAGTAGCGAACAAATATTTTTCTGACTGGAGAGAAATGTGCAATGGTGCTCTCCAGGGGTCGCTATTAAGACCATTGTTTTTCTTGTTATATATAAATGATCTGGACTTTGGTACAGGGAGTGCTATTTCTAAGTTTACGAATGATACAAAACTTGGCAATGTAGCAAGTAGTGAGCAGGATAGTAGCAGACTTTAGGAGGACTTAGACAGGTTTATGAAATGCGCAGACAGATGGCTGATGTCATTTAATGTGGATAAGTGTGAAGTCTTGCATTACTGAGGAATAACATGGAGAGGCAGTATATTCCAAATGATATTATTTTGATTGGTGTGCAACAGCAGAAGGGCGTGGGGGTGTATATTCACAAATATCTAAAGGCGACTGCCAGGGAAAGTTGATAAGACAGTTAAGAAAGTTTATGGGCTATTTGGCTTTGTAAATAGAGGCATTGAATACCAAAACAAAGAAGTCATACTAAACCTTTATAAACCACTAGTTAGGCCTAAAATGGTGTATTGTGTACAATTCTGAACATCATACATTAGGAAAGATATCAGAGCCTTGGAGAGGGTGCAGAGGAAGTTTACTAGAATGGTACCAGGGGTGAGGGACTTCAGTTATGTGGAGAGATAGAAGAAACTGGGATTTGTCTCCTTAGAGCAGAGAAGGTTAAGGGGTGACATAATAGAGGTATTCAAAATTATGAGGGGCTTTGATACAGCAAGTAGGGGGAAACGATTTTCTCTGGCAAGTGGGTCGATAACCATAAATAATCAGATTTAAAATAATTTGGCAAAAGAAATAAAAGGGAAATGAGGAGAAATTATTTCATAGAGAGGATTGTTGAAATCTGGAATGCACTAGCTGAAAGAGTGGTGGAAGCAGATTCAATAGGAACCTTCAAATGCAATTGATCATAAACTTGAAGAGAACCAAGTTGCAGGGTTTTAAGGGAAAAGCTGAAACGTGGGACTAAATTAGACAATCTTTCAAAAAGTCAGCACAAATATAATAGGCCGAATGGCCTCCTGTGCTGTCAGAATTTATGATTCTATGATATGATCTGTACAACAATAACCTGGTTAGCTGTGGTCATCAGCATGGATACAGATGTCCTGCCTAGCCAACCTCCTCGATGTCTTTGAGGATGTGACAAGCCAAGTGAACTATGGTAAGTTGTACAGTGTGGTGCATCTTGACTTTCAAAAGGCTTTCGATAAAGTTCCCCATGAAATTCCACATTAATTAAATTCAAAGCTGTGTAGATTCAGGATAAACCCTGAGAATGGTTGAAGGTGAGGAAACAACAGTACTGGCTAAAAGAGATTTGTCATTGTTTGGGGAGAGTGGGTGTACAGACTGGACTTGCAGCTGCGATTATTGCTGTGTTAAATTTAAACAATGATCTGGTTTCAAAAATTCGATGCAATATGCTGAAATGTGCAGTTAATATTAAACTAAGAAGGGCAGTGGAATCAGAGGAGGCATTTCCAAAATTACACAATGAGCAGTATGAATTATGTAAGTGTCAGAGTGCTACATACAGAAAAGAAAAATAGGCAACCTATTTACTTTATGGATGCTGTTGAAATAGCGAAGGATGAATCTGACAGAAACCTAGGAGTTTTAGTACATTCAATGGTAAATGTGGACTTTTCAGCCTGGAAAGCTGAGAGGTGATCTTGTAGAGTTATACAAGATGGTTGAGGGTATTGATACAGTTTGTCTGAAATATTACTTTAAATTAAACCATGGAAGTAGAACTAGTTCAAACTAGTAAAAGATGATTTTATGACTAATTCTTCTTTATTGACTTCAGTGGAGATGAATAACAGGCTGACCTGATAGTACGTGTTTTATACATTCGTCCAAAGTCAAAATTACCCTCTTTTTTTTGTTATAATGACTTTCCGGTGTTTGTTTTAATAGTGTAGGGTTAAGGTCACAATAATAAAGATGTTTGACTAGTGCAGGCTGAAAGTACATTGCTTCTTTAGCATGTCACTAATAGTATCAACTTCACTGGCAATGGCAATACTGCTGTTTAGTGGCAGCACATTGCGAGCAAGGTTTAGCCCAAACATACTGCTTCCTATTCTGGATACAGAATACTGCTGTATTTGTCCAGTGTCAGTTGTATCAGCAGAAGCCCATGGGAGATTTTATCTGTTTAATGCTTCCTTCCTGCAGGATGATATGGCACAAGAGCGAGACATGCAGATAGCAGTAACTGGCAAATTGAGAAAGCACTTTAATCCAGTGGCAAAGCAGAGCAACAGTACTGCTGGCGTCAGTGTTATAATGGTGAGTCGAACTATACACAAATAAACCTCATGTCAATTAAGAAAAACCTTCAACCAAAAATTTGCCGTTTCAACAGTGTTACTAACTTTTTCTCCATGACCATCCACGCAAGCAGTGTCTTGATCAAAGGCCACTGATGAATGCTCCATCATGCTCCACCTCAGAGTGTTGAGTTGCAGGTTCATGCCTGTGATTTCCCACACTGAGTCCATTAGGGGGGACTAACTATATGGGCAATGTGTCCTTAGTGCAATAACAACCTCTAGAGTGACACTGGTAGAGACTTGAGATCAAGGATCTAGTCTACAATATAATCTCAGAAGGAGAAAATGTCCAGCTGGAAAAAGAAGCAAAAAGTAAATTACACTTTCTGGAAGGATTGAAAATTCTCTCCATTTATCCCTTTTTTTATTGTCTTCCCTTCTCTATTGGCTTTCTCTCTTTTTCTTTGTTTCCATCTTTTGTTTAATCCTCCCTGTTTCTTGCCTTCCTCCTGCTTTCTTTTCTCTCTCCCTCTCGGGCTTTGCTTCACCCTCCTCTTCCTCTTTCTCTCTTTTCCATTCATCACACTGTGTCCTTGCCCCTGTGCTCCTTCAGGGGAAAGGATATGCTCAAAGATTTAAATGAAGTAGGATGGGAGGAGGCTCATTTGGAGCATGAACACCAGCACAGAATTGTTGGGCCAAATGGCCTGTTTCTGTGCTGTAAATTTTATGTAATTCATTCACTCTATATTTTCCTCCTCCTCCTCCTCGTTCTCCCTTGCCTGCCTTCCCCTTTTCTTTTCTCAACCTTTCCTCCTCTCTCCCCTTTCCTCCTTCTCCCTCCTCTCTTCTACCTCTCCCTCTATTTCTGTCTCCCCTCCTGCTTCCTCCCTTGAAGTAAGTGGATTGTAAAGTTGGGTGGAGTGTAAAACAGGGTGCCAATCTGATCCCATCTGCTGGGTGGGTTAGGTCAAAATTACCCCTCCTATTTCAGGATCAGAGACAGGGAAATGTATGGAGCAGCAATGAGTGGGAGATGGGCTACAAGTGGCCAGTAAGCCATCTGCCAAATACAAATAGTTTAATATATCCCACTCGAGTTAAAGGAAGACTACTGGTTAGATATGTCCATGTCCATTTGTTGTATATTGCTGGCAATATAAGAATCAACTGCATTTTAGATTTAAAAGTATATATGTTAATCTGTTAGATTCTGGGCTCAGCCTCACTATGGAAACATGGTATCTTTTCCTACCAATGCTATTCCTAAATGGGTTTTTAAAAAAGTACACAAAATGAAGGGGTAACTGTTTGGCTTTATTTGTCAGCACTGAGACTTACCCACTGGCAATGCATGTCTGAAATTGGGCCTATACTAAGCAGCACTTTTAATCAGGCCAGGTTTCCAACTGGTAGTACAATGCTGGAAATTGCCCAGTTAGCACAAGCCGTTGAGTGTTCACACGGGCACAGCTACTGTTGGAAAATATATCTCAACATCATACCACTGCAAGTGTATCTTCATTCCATTGGTTGCAGACCGGAGCTGGCAGTGGTAACAGAGAGGGCCATGATTTGGATTGCCCCAGCCTTTTCCCTGAAGATTAGGTGGAACCATCCCCTATTCCAAATTGTGTTGTCTATAAAAACAGCTTAATCCCCATTGTCACAATGTTGGAATTATCTATGTGTCACAAACTTGAAATAAGGCCATAGAATCAGCTCCTCAGAGGCTTTACTGCCTTGAAAGCAGTACTATACAGAACAGGAAAGCCCCAAATTAAATTGCGGGCCTGTGCCAAGTTCTCTGACCTCAGCTCGGGACAAGAGGTGAACAGCAATTGGTCTGACACTCATGGACTAGGGAGGAAAACAGATCAGCCAGAGTTCCTGCTCCTGACTCTATCCAATGACCCCATCCCAGAATGTGTACACATGGCAGTCAGTCTCATCAGTACTGATACAGATTTATATACAACCCTCTGAGATTTCTGTGCTCATCTAATTCTGGTCTCTTGAGCATTCCTGATTTTAATTGCTCCAGCTGTGCCTTCAGTTGCCTCGGCCCACAACACTGGAATTCCCTCACTAAACCTCTCTGCCTCTCGACCTCACTTTCCTCCTTTAAGACACTCCTTAAAACCTACCTCTTTTACCAAGCTATTGGTCATCTAACCCGCTATCTTCTTACATCACTAGGTGCCATATTTTGTTTTATAATGCTCCTATGAAGTGCCTCGGGATATTTTATTATGTTAAAGGTGCTATATAAATAGAAGTAGTTGTTATTGTTGTAAATTGGGTCCTGTCTTCAGAGGGACAGGATTCCAATGCCTTACAGTATGGAAGAGACAAACAAACATAAACCTTCAAGTGATTAATATAAAAGCAAAATACTGCGGATGCTGGAAATCTGAAATAAAAACAAGAAATGATGGAAATACTCAGCCGATCTGGCAGCATCTGTGGAGAGAGAAGCAGAGTTAACGTTTCAGGTCAGTGACCCTTCTTCAGAACAGTTCTGATGAAGCATCACTGATCTGAAACATTAACTCTGCTTCTCTCTCCACAGATGCTGCCAGATCTGCTGAGTATTTCCTTCAAGTGACTAGACAGCCTACAGAGCTTTACCTGGACCTGGTGCAGGAAAGGCTGCCTTAATGTGAAAAATTCACACAAAACTAAAATTAAAACCAAAAATGCTGGAAATAGCAGATTGCTCATGGTCTGAAAAGAGAAAACAGAGGTTAATGTAGAACATCCAGTCATTAAAGCAGGATTAGCATCCAAAACATTAACTTATCTTTTCTCATCTTTTCTCTTCTCAGTTGCTAATGTACTATTTCACTCCAGTAGTTTCTTTTTATATATGTTTCAAAAATCTCTTTTTGAAGCTGTTTTTGCCAGTGAATGTTGTGTTGATGGAGATGAAGAATATGGAGAATATTAGGGAATGGGATGCTTTGGGAACCCAGTGTCAGCATCAAGCACGCTGTGGTTGGCTGTGTCACTGCCAGCTGTAGAACAAGGCTCCCTCTATTCTGCTCCAAACTCAAAAGAGAAACCCCTGCTGTGATGTTTTACTAATTCATGCACTAGGCTACCCAATCTGAACCATACCAGCTCCTATAACCAGATCTATAAAAATTATGTAAATCCATTAAAGCCTGGCCCCTTTGATACATTATTGACCAGCAAGTGGAAGAACGAGACAGGGGCTGGATTTCCCTAATTTCACCCCATAAGAGTCAGGGCAGGAGGGACGAGCTTGTCACCCCTATCCCAGCCTAGTTTCCTTTCCAAGACATTTTTAAATTGCAAGGCAGGAGTTCAGCAGGATCTGCACCACCAAGAGAGAGGCCACCATTGCATAGGAGAAAAATGTAGTGACATTGCAGCAAAACACCTGCTGAAGCACCAGAAGGGGAGAGGAACAACCTTAAATGGGGCAAAGAGTCCCTAGTAATTGCTGTACTAATTTGACCAAAGGCCTTGGATTGGACAGAGCCAGTTACAGGACTTGCCACTGCTGCTATTCCAGGGATTCCCCCCACCCCCCCTGGGGTTGTTAGATAAAGTAACACTGAGTAAGAAAAGCAAGCTGCTTGCCAAGGCCGACCTCCTTACCTGCATTTGCACATGGTGGACCGTGAAGGGGCGATTGGCAGCTTTCCCGGCTGGGGGGGTGGTGTGGCTGGGAAACTTGGTTGGAGCAGGGATAAGAACATACATAATATAGTTCTAGATTTCCCCACGAGGGGAAACATCTTCTCAACATCTACCCTGTCCAGCCCCCTCAGAATCTTATAGGTTTCAATAAAAGATTGCCTCTCATTCTCCTAAACTCCAAAGAGTATAGGCCCAACCTGCTCAACCTTTCCTCACATCTGGAGTACTGTGTGCAATTTTGGTCTTCACATTTAAGAAAGGATATAAAAACAAGAAATGCTGGAAACATTCAGCAGGTCTGGCAGCACTTGTGGAGAGAGAAGCAGAGTTAATATTTCAGGTCAGTGACCCTTCTTCAGAACCCTTTTGTTTTAAGAACAGTTTCTTTCAATGCAGAACATGAGGTGCCTCACTACTTTTGCCGTGCCATTTTATATACAATATATCTTTCTGAACTGCCTCCAATGCAAGTATATCCTTAAATAAGGAGACCAAAACTGTACGGAGTTCTCTAGGTACGGTCCTGCCAACGCCCTGTACAGTTGTAGCAAGACATCCCAACTTTTATACTTCATCTCCTTTGCAATAAAGGCCAACATTCCATTTGCCTTCCTAATTACTTGCTGTACCTGCATTCTAACCTTTTGTGTTTCATGTACAAGGACACACACCCCGATCCCTCTGTACTGCAGCATTCTGCAGTCTCTCTCCATTTAAATAACATTCTGCTGTTCTATTCTTCTTGCTAAAATAATGAGGTCTTGCCCCCATTTTCCCTTGTGGAAACAAATTAAACAGTGATGAATTTATTAGCGAAATGGCTCACACATGGGTTCAGGCTGCCATTAAATTCATCAGGGACTCTTATTTTAGGTCACCCTGGCACCTGCCTGAAATGAGCATAGGCCTCATTTCAATATTGATAAGAGTGTGCTGAGACCAAAACAAGAAATGCTGGATTCACTCAGCAGGTCTGGCAGCATCTGTGGAAAGAGAAGCAGAGTTAATGTTTCGGGTCACTGACCCGAAACGTTAACTCTGCTTCTCTTTCCACAGATGCTGCCAGACCTGCTGAGTGAATCCAGCATTTCTTGTTTTTGTTTCAGATTTCCAGCATCCGCAGTATTTTGCTTTTATTTTAGTGTGCTGAGACCATTTTGGGGAAATTTACTAAGACTAGTTAAAGCTTGCTCTGCAGAAGCTCTGACTAGTTTTTCATGTTCTAAGGTGGTGTAATCAGAGGTTCTTAAATGGACTGTTGAGGCCATCCAAGAATCCGACAGGTAAACTTACCTTACTGTGGAGCCAGAAGGAGCAGGAGTGCTTTTTTTTGCCTCTACATTAATACTGCAGACCACTACTGGCCCATATGTGCCTCCTCCCATTTGACTTGTGCCTCCTCTCCCACCAAAGACTTAACTGCGGGCTGGTTTGTGCATCCAAGATGGACAAAATTTGAATGGTTCAGACTACAGATTTTCTCAAGGTGCCTGTAACTCATCAAATTTATTCTAATGAGGATTAAGAACGAATTTAGGACAGTGCTCGGGCCTCTCAATTCATCCTATGGCACCATGCCTATAGCCAGAGAGGATTGGAAAATGATGGTCAGAGCCTCCATTATTTCCTCCCTTGTTTCTCTCAGCATCCTGGGATACATTTCATCAGAACCTGGCAATTTTCCACTTTCAAAGATGCTCAACACCTTAATATTTCCTCTTTTGGCATTTAATTGGCTCTATTATTTCCTTTCATTTTGCTCTTTATATATTGATAAGACAAATTTGAATTTTCCTTGATTTTTCTTGCCAATATTTTTTTCATGGCCTTTCTTTGCCTTTCTAATTTTCTTTATAATTTCACCCTGCACTTTCTATACTCCTCTGGACATTTTCTGCAGTATTGAGCTCTCGGTATCTGGCATAAGCTTCCCCTTTTTGCCTAGATTTGGGGCTCTAGATTTGGGAGTTCCACCCTTTTTCTTTGTGGGAACATATTTGTTCTATACTCTCCCTACCTCTTCCTTGAATGCCTCCCACTGCTCTGACACTGATTTACCTTCATGTAGGTGTTTCAGTCCACTTTTGCCGAATCACATCTCAGCTTAATAAAATTGACCTTTCCTTTAAAACTTTTACTCTTGGTCCATCGTTGTCCTTGTCCATAACTGTGCTAAGTCTAACTGAATTATGATCACTACCACCAAAATGCTCTTCCACTGATACCCCTGCCACCTGCCCAGCTTCATTCCCTAAAACAGGGGAGGCTGTGGGGTAGTGGTAATGTCACTGAACTATAATCCAGAGCCCAGGCTAATGCTCTGGGGACATGGGTTTGAATCCACCATGGCAGAAGGTGAAATTTGAATTCAATTAATAAATCTGGAATTAAAAGCTGATTGTCGATTGTTGTAAAAACCCATCTGGTTCACTAATGTCCTTTAGGGAAGGTAATCTGCTGTCCTTACCTGGTCTGGCCTACATGTGGCTCCAGACCCACAGCAATGTGGTTGACTCTTAAATGCCCTCTGAAATGGCCTAGTAAGCCACTCAGTTCTAGGACAATTAGGGATGGGCAATAAATGCTGGCCTTGCCAGCAATGCCCACATCCCACAAACAAATAAAAAAAACTAAGTCCACAACTGTCCTTTCTTGTGTTAGGCTGGCTACATACTTACTAAAACAGTTACATTGAATGATATGTGAATTACTAAACAACTCATTTGCTGTCTAGTTTTTAGCCTTTGTTTTCTCTTCCTCCATACTCGCTTGCTAATTTTTTGCCTTCCATTTCCAGGTTTGCTGTTCCTTCTGAACCTATGTTCAGTTTCCCATCCCTCTGTCAAGTTAGTTCAGACTCTCCTCAACAGCATTAGCAAACCTCCCTGCTACAATATTGGCACACATTTCTGGCATATAAGTCCAGCATGCCACTAATTTCACACCATTATCAGTTACTACAAATTTAGGTCCTGATTTCTTCTTGTCGCTACATCTAGTGATGTCGTAAATGAGTTTGGGATTATTTCTCAGGTCAATATTTGTAGGGAAAGTGTAAGTACTTTGATAAAGAACAGCAAAGGAAATATTACCAGCAATTTTTGAGGTGTTATTGCCTGATTCTGCCCCATGGAGGCAGTGAGAATCTCCCCCACTACAAAAATAAAATTGCAACATAAATGGCACTTGATTTTTCCGGTTGTTCTCTCTCCCTGCTGCTGAAAATGGTGTATCTCAGAGGATTAGGTGCTGTGGGTTAGGTACTGCCTTAGATATGGGACCTAGGTTCAAATCCGTTGCAGCCTAATGGATCAAGGCCTTCAAATGGCCTCCTTTTCTGCTGTAGGAACTTATGATCATCTCTCTGGTGGCTGTAAATGTTCTCAGTAAAATGAGTTTGAACAGCCTAGTAAGTAGAGAATGTCGGCCCACAACGCAAAATCTTACAAAACTTGGCCCAAATCAGCACCATCGCTCAACATAAATGGCTGATGTCAGGAAATTAAAATCTGGCAGTGCTGCAGAGGCTGGTTCTCTTCTGAGGTTGGAGTTGGGGAAAATCAGTTGGTGCAGGATAGAGGAAGCTTTTCGTTTCATTTTATTCCTTACCTAACCGACCTGGGAGCATTTGATACTGAGAGTAGGAGCTGGATTCACTGCAGACTTCAGGATCCCAATGTCAGGACCAAATGACAGTCCCAAGACCACACTTGTCAGGAGCAAGGCCAGCTCAGCAATCTTCCTGGCCTCCAAATTCATTCTGATGTTGCAGGTTCAGGCCCAGTCAGCCAGTAGCTCTGGAGCCTCAGCAGTCCCACCGGGAGAGGTGGGCACTGCTGAGGCAAGTCGGAGACCGTGAGGGCACCTCAACATGGAGGGGGGCTGCCATCTTTTAAAGAAATGGGAGTCCTGATGGCAGGCAGTTAATTGAGCACTGAAAAATGTAGCCGGGGACCCCAAACAGTTGGGGTTGCCCTAGCTTTCCAGCCCAGCATCAGGACCCAGCGCGCCAACAAAATTCAGCTCTTTCTTCTGCAGGCGAACATGTTGAGGTAGAATTTCCACAGAGATTCTCCCTATCTACCTTACCTCATTACTTCAGTGCAAGATCATCAGAAGACACACTGAAATAGTATAAGCGCTGTTCTTCTACTGATCTCCCACCAAAGTTACAGCACGAGAACTGCTGCAGAACAATAGAATCTGGGAACGATGGTAAATATTTACCCAGCGTACAGAGACTGGGAGCATCAACATCAGCTCAGTAGAGACAGAATCAATGGCTTCTGATTCCGATTTACTGGTAGTAAGGAGCATTATTTATTTTAAACAGTAGTTCAAGTTGCCACTTTTGCAAGAGTGCCCGTGTATCACTGTTTTTAAAAAGACAGGCGTCAGCCCTTTTTTTGATTAGCTAGACGCAGCAAGAAGTGCAGTGAAATGATTAATATCCTTTTTGGACACTAAAAAATTATAAGATAGGTCTGAGATAAGAATTGATGGAGCTAGAAGGGGTAATGGTGTTTTTCTATCAGGTGCTGCATCAGCAAGGAATCAAGAGGTTGAAGATATAGACAAATGATGGCACAAATACATTGTTGATTAACTTTTTGAATTCTACTGCGGTACCATTGTACTGATTCATTTTAGGCCAGATTTCATCCCAGCAATAAAAGAGCAACCACATGCTGCCTGTCAGCTCCAATGACAGAGCATTGGTTCCTAGTCAAGGGACTCAAGGAACCTACTATCAGCCAGCTTTCACTCGAGTTCTGCAGAAAATGGGGTAGCAACTCAGGTAGCAAGATAAAAACCTGGAGAGACATTAAGGGCCTCAATTGTTCACGGACCTTCCCGCCACGGACTTTATTGCTGTGGAAGCGGGAAGGTGGCAGGGTCCCCACCCGCCACCATCCCACCTAATTAAATGCTCTCCCCAACTCCAAACTCACCACAGGGGAGAGCATAAAATACCACGCTTAATGTGTAAGCCTTTACTTCCAGTGTCTGCAACTATTTAACATCAAAGGGCAGCATAACCAAACCTAATTCTGCCCTTAGTCAATACTCACATACAAGCACTTCCAGTAGCTGTTACTGGATAGTGATCAGGAGCTGCAACCCTGGATAAATGTCCACTCCCCGCTAGTAAAGACAGTTGTCGGGGTGACCATCACTGCAGTATCTAAGAGTAACTTGTTTAACCTAGAATGAATATGGAGCCTGAGACCTTTTGCTTTTTACAGTTCAGTTAAATGTTTGCTTCACCAGCTGAGCAATGGTGGGGAGCTACTCTTAAGATTTCTCTCAAATGAATTCTTGATGTGCAGTGAGTGAAATTACTGAATGGTGTATCAGATGGTTCCTGTATGACATGAAAACAGTGGAACTCTTTATTGGGATAATTTTCATATTTCCTTCTTTGCTTCTGCCTCTGAAACTGATATGATACAAGAAGCACATACCAGATCTCTTAATTGATTTGATAACCATGAATTGTTCCTTTTTAAAAAGTTTTACCCCTCTACAATTTCACCTCCACCAGCAACGTTCTTCCATAAGATGAAGTTTATGCACTCAATGGTTTGGTTTTTCCTCTACTATCCTATTCGAGATCAGGCCCAATACTGGCAGTAACAGCGAAGCCTATTGCCACATCCCTTCCAAGACCTTGATTTTTCATCACCCACTCAAGCCAGGATCATCACGAGCTGCCACTTCCCAGTAAACACATCTAGTTGCTAGGAGAGCAGCATGGGGGCTGGGTGCCTGGCCCATTTCACTCATCTCTGCCACTTTCACTGCTGTCCCCCCCTCCCCCTCCCCTCCCCCCCGAAGATCACAAAGTGAAAAGTGGCAGTAGGCCTGGGCAAACAGTGGTTATGTCCTTGAATTCAGTAATAGAGAGAGAGAACCTGATTGAGGCTACCTCTCCCTGCAGTCCCTCAACTGCTGAAGGCCATGGCCTCAACCAAGACTTTCAGTGGTCTTTCACTTGCTGCCAGGAATTGTGCTGAGATCCAGCCTTGAATGTATAATGATCCATGACCTAGTGGCTGGATGTTTACGGAAAATCCAGCCCCATTTGTTGTTTTCCTTCCTGGTGATAGTGGCTGAAACCAGGAACATTGGCCTCAGCTGGGAACACTGATCCAGCACTCTAGCAAGATTAGGATATAGAATTCCCATGGTTCTGGGGGGCTGGGGAGAGGGACAGGTGGGCGGTTTTCCTGATTTCAGGCTGTAACTTCAGCAGAAGCCTTTGAGCTAAGATTTCTGCTAAAGTTATGGCAGGAGATCGGGAACCCACAGAAATTCCAGACGTTAGTATTTTTGGATAAATTCTTGATCAACAACAAATGGTTGATTGTCCTTTAAAGAGCACAGTGACTGTACCCAGTGGTTCAATACACTGAAGTGCCTGTGCAGTACACGAGGAGTTTCCTCATTCAGGCTCTTACAGGAGTCTCAGTCTGACAAGCGACTCTGGATTTCATTATAGACAGAAGCAATGGAGGGGAAAGGATATGGTGGAGGGGTGGGGAAGAGACCAAGTAAATTGGCCTAGGTATATCTCCGAGTGGGAAGGAACAGAATAGTCTCACTTGGATGAGGTGCCAGAGGGCTGCCAGTATCCCAACAGGAGTCACTACCATCTGGAGAGGAGAAACTGCAATAAGAGATTAATTATTTTAGATTTAAACTTTTGATTCCTCCAATCAGTGCCACTCCTTAGTATTTGCTTAAAGCATAGACAGTCAAAACCACCATCTGCTATACCACTTATGATCATGCAACACAGGATGAGGAATTACAATATCAGTTTTTCCTCCTAGGATGTAGAATATGCCACTTTGGCAAAGGGATGAACCTATCAGCTAGCGACTGACCTGAGGCCTGGCAAAATAGTTCAACTATGACAGAGAAAAACCATGGGTTCTTGAACTGCCACCATCTGGTGGGTAATACAAAACGCTAGAGTTTATGCCACCTGTTCTTGTTAACAATTTGTACTAAACACAGTTTCACTGTACAGACCAAAGGAATGTGATTGGGCCTTACATTTCCATACCTTGAAAGAGTATGGACATACTCTCCACTTCAAATAACTGGAGACTGCCCAGACATGGATTTGATTGGAGTTCTAACCAGCATTGACTTCTGAAAATGGCCTTGATATGTTTGTTTTGTTTTTGTATGTTTCATTTCCTTTGACAGTTTGAAGTATAAGAGGGAGAGGGTGAGCTCCAATCCTCATACTGAGACACTGGATAAACCTGGAACAACACCATGGTATAGAACGCAGTGCCCTAACAGGGGGACCATTCACTAACTCCCAGCCGGTCCAAATTTGCATGGCCTGTCGCCTTGTGCCTCACAGCTCCTTTTCTAAGCTTTCCCAGCTCACACAAGGCAGAACTTCTCATGGTGTGGATTCAGGCTGATGCTGCTGTTTATGGGAGAGCACATACTTTTCTTTTCTGTTGCTCATACTGGATTAAGTTCACCTCAGACTCACTCGAGAATCAAAAATTTCTGGACTGCTGAATATTTGACAGGAACTTCAGAAAAATCTACCACATAATAGACCTCATGTGAACTCTTGATTTGAAAGGCCAAAAGCATACTTCATAACTGTACGTGGACAAGAATTGGTTTTAAGATAAGCACTGATATTAAAAATGCTCCAGAAATAACAGAAGAAACCAAGAACTTCCAAAAAGGGAAGACAACCTGAAATTATTTCAAGTGGGCAGAGTGGTCTTTGAGTGCCATCTGGTGTTAGCAAGGCTGAAATGCAACAGATGCTATGTCAAAAGCTTTGCTAAAAATTATTTGCTTTCCACTAAATCCATGTCCCTTTTTTCAGAAATGTTTCATTTAGCCCTGATTGTTAGAATGCTTTGCATTATGTATTATGTTCATGTGAATGCTTGGTTCTCTAGGATATGATTATGTGATCAAAGTGATTTTTTAATTACAGGATAATCTATTAGCTAGCAAAAGCAATTGCACTCCACCCTTATTAAAGCACAATTTTTAGAAGCCAAGTACTTTGCATGTTGCAATGAGGTACAAGCTGTAATAATTGTCCTGTAGTGCAGCCATACAACAGTCTGATATTTAGGGAGGGGCTGTTTCATCCCATATCACTTCAATTGTTTTCAACTACAAATACTGCTGCCTGTTTCCATAAACAAACCTTCTAAACAAAAATCTGTACAAATAATTGGCATGATGTAATCACAAAAATAAGGAGATGATTAGAATTGAACCAACTTGCACTCCAGTGTCACCACCAGCAGTAAGAACTGTGTTGAGGTTTTTGTATTCAGTGCGATGTCTGAATTGGAATCTGTAATCGGCGGGGGTAATATTTATGACATTCGCAGTGGAATCAGCAAACCGATTTGAAAAAAAAAACATTTGCAGCCACATTTGTCGTGTGTTTTAGATATACAAATATAAATGTGTCTGAAATGTGACTCGTCTCTATCTCTGTGCTTCTTCCCTCCCACTGCTGCATTGCTTCTCTCCGATTAGGTCCAAGACAGTGGCATGTACTAACTGCATCAGCACTGCTCACGTTTCTGCTGCACGCACACTGCTTCTTCCTTTTAAAAAACAATTGCAAATGTAGGGGGAAAGGAGAAACAGCTTGTTTGGCATTACTGTTATTTGCCCTGCATGCTTCCCAACCCAACCGATTTAACACTTAGTTTGTGAATGTTTTGACAAAGTGGGTGAACCCTGTTCTACATTTCTGTTTTTGGAGATGTGTGATGGAACAACATTGTGCAAGGAGGTGTGCATTATTTCAGAATCCAACCAACCTGAGGTTCAGAACAGAGTGATAGCAAATGCAGTGTGACAATCATACTAAGATGTTCTTTGGCATGCTTTTAATTCTTCAGCTCTGTAGTCTTTAGTGAGTGTTCTCTATGATATGGAAAATCTATTGGATACATGCTAAAAGTAATAGAGAACATTTTTTAAAGGAGCATCTTATTCAAGAAATGTCCAACAACCCTATTTGATTCATTTATAGAGACATGATACAAGGACATGTTCCATCAAAATGCACCATTGCATCATTTGCATGTGATATCATTGTGATGACAATGATGCAAAGTTGCAATCCACAAATTAAAAAGAAATTTGTTGAATACTTTTTCATGGAAACTGTGCCCCTTTGGCAATCATGCAAAACATTAACATAGTTGAAATGAGAAACTATTGAATGTTGGAGTATTATGGTAAGGTTATAGAGGTGGAATGATTTCTACCTGCACTTTCAATGTGTGGTCAAGCACTACAAATTCATTTTTTGTTAGCTAGAACAATAATAATTTCACATACAATGATCCCTGGAAAGGCTGTGTGAAAAATCACTTTATTTTGAAGGTGTAAGTTTCTTAGCATTTTAGTGTGAACGTTTAGGCCTGAGGAAGACAGTGACATTTGAACAAAACTAACACTTTCTTCACTCACTCCTTCCCTCACTCACATACTACAAACACAGTAGGCAGATTACCTTGGCAGACAGGAAAAATGATTTCCTCTGACAGAATTTTGGGTGGAGCCACCTAGTGTTATTCTTTCCGTCTTATAGGAATGTACAAGGTGGTCTTTAGCAGTTGTGCCACCTCCTGTAGTTACTGCAATCACATAGGACAGAACCACATGTCAGTCAAACAAATCAACTTTTTTTGTCTTTTGGGCCTGAAATGTTTAAAAAATTCTACTTTGTAGAAGTACAATTTCTTCTGTATTTTCACCAAAGTTTAAGTGCATCTTTGAATGCAGAAACCTTCCAGTCTACCAGTGTATCAATTTTTTCAGAAGAGGGTGAAATTAGGAAAACAGACTTCAATTGCTACAAGCTTTCTTGAGAATGAACTGCCAAAATCATTTAAAGGATCATGATTAAGCCATTAGTGCTTCATTTCCATATTTTTGGAACTATTAGCACTGTTACTGAGGAGTTAAACTTCAGTGCCACCACCAACTTCAGACAAAATCTTGTTAAAATACCTCAGAAATACTCACCTGACGCTCCACCCAACCTGGCACAGACTTCAATGCTGTGCACAAGAGGAATTGGCCACTGGCTTTCTGTGATTCTGCTATTTGAGGTTCAGGCTTCAACATTAAGCCCTGTATCCAACCATAGAATGTATTGGCTGGATCAATCTGTGCCAAGTAAACATCACGCCCAGGTCCTTGAATGTCAGTGCCTTCAATGCCTAAGAATTAAGATTATTCACCATGTCAGAGGAACACAAAATAGATGCTTTTCCACAGAAGAAGAGAAAGTAAAAGACACTTTTCAAGAAAGAGGAGGAATGAGACATTATAGTCTTGGTATGAACTGAAGTACGTTTGACCACTGTATCGCACAGTTGGCTTTGATCCTATGGATCCAGTACCTTTCCAGAGGGAGATCAGTTATGGTTTCCCACACTCACCAAGGTTTTCAATGTAATATCAACAAGTATGACCAATGGTTTGAAATCTCCCAGCATCTGTCTTGGTTCCTCTATGTGGCTGGACAGATTGCACCACATGCTTGGGAACAAGTCTAAGAAGCTATATAAATTGCTGACTGCAGACTCCAGATCAGTTAGAATCTTGGGACACCTTGGCATTTCACCAGAGTTTCAGGAAGAAGCTAGTACCCTCTATGTTAAAGAATCTAGAACTGAAGAATGATTACCTTGTAAAAGATACTACAAACCATGAGGTAGACCCTCCCCACTGCAAGTTATCAGGTATGTTGGAGCGACTATATCTACACACATGGAGCCATAGCAATGAATGGTACCAATGTAATGGAACCCAAGGTACAAGGCCACGCCCATATATATTCAACCTGATTGAGGTTCCAGAATACAATTACAAGGATCAGGCAATAGCAACATTTACCTTTGATGTTACACATGTTTCCTGATCCAATTGATTCCTACTAATACTCTAGAATGTAGTGATGGACCCCCCACCATTTGCAGGGTAATTAATGTGTTCATTTCTGCAAAGCAGTTGCCTGGCCTGCTCTGCAGACTTGCCACGACAAGCTAACCTTGAGCTTGTTGACAAGGATTCATGGTTCAGCAGAGCTTTGGTCATTCCAGCCTCAATTCAAACCCTGAACAAGTTCTCCTTCATTCTTGAATCATCACTGGTGTAAAGGTCATCAATGGTATGTGGAGTGGAAGGGATGAAAAATGTAGTCATTGTTTTCAAGTGAATATCTGCTCCATATACCAAAGCTCCCACTCACCTTCTCTCCAGGCAGTTCAGTAATAACCTTCATCTTTCAAATGAGACATTAAACCAAGGGGGCATATGCTGTCTCAGGTGGATGAAAAATATATCTTGACACTGTTTGAAGAAGATCAGGAGAATTCTCTCTGGTGTCTTGACCAATATTTATCCCTCAGCGAATATCACTAAAAGAGATTAGCTGCTCATTATCATATTGCTTTTATGGGACCTTCCTGTGTGCAAATTGGCTGCCATGTTTCCTTAGATTACAATAGTGACTACATTTCAAAAGTACTTCATTTGCTGCTTTGGAATATCTGGAGGTAATGAAAGGTTCAGTCTTTCTTTTCTTGTTGTGGGCTAGTAAATAGATAATTTAGTGCAAACCTGGTGTTTTAACCTATTTTGGTAAATAGTTTATTTATGAACATCATTACAAAAGGAACCTGCCCCACATCCATTCCATTGTTCAGCCCACTGTATTCCACTTAGGCAGCATCATCTGCCTTTTACCCTGCCTCCCTCCTACTGCTGGCCACATTTTCATCTATGTCTTTATCACCACAAAGCTTCACCTGTCATGCCCTCCTAGGCAGCCTCTTATGTCTACTGCATAAATTGCAATTCCCTCAGAATGACTTGGCCCATGTACTCATCCATACAAAGGTCTGCACTTCCATCACCCTGTTCTTCCCATGCCCTAGCATACTAACTTCCAATTCTCATTATCAAATCATTCTATAACATCATCCCACCCTAATCCTGCAGTCTTTTCCAGGTGTAAGTCCTTGCCTGAACACAACACTCTTGTACTCATTGTTCTCCACTCCAACATTGTTGGCTTCTTTCGGTCACTACACCCCCTGCCCTCTGGAGCTCCCGTCTGACTGAAATTCCTACACTTGTCACTTACCGTCCTGCTTTCAAAAGTTGCCTGAAAACTCCAGATTTTGCCTTCATATCCCTGCCCCCACCCCACAACTTTTCCATTCTAATCTGCCCCAATTGTCTTTCCTCCACCTTGTAAAGTGGTTGAGTTGTCTGTACATGAAGAACACAATTGGAATGTCGGTTGTTATGGTTGAAGATGTTGGATCCCAGCAGCAGAGAAATGCTACCCTCATGCTGGTATCTCCAGTGTGAACTGAAATGTCCTATAGTACTCGAGGTGCAGAAGGGGATTGCACACGATTACTCCCAAAAGTATCTTTTCCATTCACGTCTGTCTTTTCCACTGTGCTAAGTGCTCTGAGACATTTTCTACTATGTGAGGAGCTGATAGAAATGTAAGTTGTTGTAAATGGACACACATTCCTGTGATTCTTCTTCCTACCCCAAGATTAGATAGGTGGCCTATTCGTGATTGGTGCAGATTGGTGAGTAATCATTTTTCTTTTTGCTTTTATTTCCTTTCATATCTAAAAATATAGTAATGTGTATCACACTCTTATTATGCAACACTGTTACAGTTTATCTAATACACAACTATTTTCCACATCTGAAACTAAACAGCATCAAAGAGTGACAATACTCCAGTGCAGGCTTGCCTAGATGTCTTCGTGATGTCTGAGTATGGTCAAAATAAGGTACCCTCTCAGTCCATTTCACAAAGTGCTGCACCATCGATCAAACAGCTTGTTAGTGCTTCACGTATCTATCATCTAAGCTGCATCAAAATGGTTTCATAATTTTCAACAAAGTCAAACTATATTGAATTCAGCATGTTGCCCTAAGTCACCCCCTCCATAATTTGGAGATGATGTTTAAGAGCTTTACAGGCTCACAAAGAAGACTTGTCTTTGATGCTCTCTTCCTTATTTTGCAGTTCCAACATAATCCAAACATTAAGTACATCAATCCATTCTATATCTTATACATTCGCTCATTCTCTCTTTCCTTTTTATTTTCCAGTACACAGCTCTCGATAAAGAAAGTCAGATATTCAGTGGTAAGCCCCACCGAGATATTGAAGGAGTTGGTATGGAGCAAACGTCTCAGCCCTTCCTAGCCGAAGATCCTTCCATGTCTGGCTCCATGACCTTTTCCCCTTAATCATCTGAGCCAGTCGTGTCCCCCGCACCCACTGTCTGAGCGTGCTCTGCAGGCCTGATACAGCCACACCTCAAGGAACTAAAAATATCCTGCTTTCTAGAAGCTTGGTGTTAGAAAAAACTCTATTTAACAAAACATCCAAGATTTAAAAAGAAACCACAGCTGAATCAGTTTTAAACAAACTTGCTTGTAAAGTGTTGGTTTTGTGTCAAAATACTTTCTGCCACCCACCTGTAACCTGAATTGCATTTGGCAGAGTCAGGGTTTCTCAGCAGCAGACATGTGAGTGAGACTGAACTCTGACTCTAGAAGGCTGTCAGAAAAGTTTGAAATGGGTTTAGGTGTTGCATTACTGCACGGTACTCCATCAACACTTCCACTTCTCAAACCCTCATCAAATTCCATGGTAGAGCTCTCATTTGACTGAGATTAAGTGCTGTGCTGTTCAGTAAATGGATCATATCATCTTGTGATCTGTCCAGAATGGGATAAAGAAAAGAGAAGCATGGTCAGAAATAATTGTCAACACCTCGTTGGAATTAGCAAAATTACTGTTTCTGTACTCTGGTTCTGAAAAACCTTCCTATCTCCTTCTGTGACTTCTGCAGGATACTGGCAGATCCTCCCACAAAGAAACAGCGAGCACAGCTGCTGGCACTATTGATAGTTTCTCTGGGGGATTCCTGCGATTTTCTGCCAAAATTACAGCAGGAGATCAGAAGAACCGCCATCGAATTTCAGGGCCACCAATTAGCTGATTTAGATAAAGGCCAATCAGCACGAGGCTGTTTGAAGTTGGTGTACTTCATTCATGGTGGTACCTTGTGAATTAACTTTCCTTAGTAAGCGAATCTGGTGATGGCACATCAATAGAGAACCTCTGGTTCAATGTTAGAAAATAATCAGTTTAGTTGATGTTCGACTAAAGCAATCCTCTAATTAGGAGAAAAACACCAAATTGCCCCTTGGTGTAAATGGTTTCCCTAATTGGTGAATAGAGAGAGGTGTAAACCCACAGCATAACAGTTATCACTACACTAAACATCAGACCAATGAAAGAACTTTGACTTATTCTGCAGGAAGGACTAAAACAGCTGAGAAATGAGTATTTGTAAAATTGAGCTGCATGCAGGGCTTGGACCCACCAGTGGGGCCCACATGTACCCCTGTGGAGGCAGGTATGCCACAACTCACTCATTACCAACCACCACTACAACACCAGGTCTCCTGGGAGCCTCAGGAGTGTAAATTTTAGTTTTGGGACTCTCCCTTGACTCCACTCTCTCCCCAGACACTCATTTGTCTTGTAAGGGGTAGAAACACTAAGAGATTTGATGTAACCACTTCTTTGCTGTTTTCACGGGGGTTTCTGCAGGTCTTCCACTAAACAGCCTTTCATTATAAGCAACAATCTGGCTGGAGTGCTGCGATTGAGAGGAGCAGATTGAAGGGATTAGGGAAAAATAATAGAAATATCTTTCTGATATAAAGCTGGTTTAGCCCGGATTGCTATCTGCAGCACTTGGGGCTAAGCAGAATCATTTAAACACATCTGGAATGTCCTTGGGGCTTCTTCTGCTCCATCGCCATAAGTTCAGTGGGAACCCCCTTTAGGTGGGAAAATAGGATTTATGCCAAAGTTACAGCAGAGGAGTAGGAGACGTCCCAAGGAAATTTTTGGTGATAAATTGCAGTTATCTAGGACTGAGATTAAAATGAAACTGTACAACTCTGCATTTCACAATAGTAGGATGTAGGTTCATTAACTATTTCCCATACAGCATTCAGCTTTGAGGTAGGGCGTCTAGAGGAAAGCACCAAGTGAGGAAAGCTCTGAGCTAAGTCCAGGAAGAGAAATTGAAGGAAAAATCAATGTGAGCCAACCTCAAATTCAAGAAGCCATTGTCAGGAATCTGGGAGCATGCTGGCTGCCTCCTTTGCTGGGTTGTGGCAAATGGCATTTGTGGCTGTGGGTGGTGGGGGGAATTCAATTAAAATGCAAAAACAGAACTACATAACTATATCCTAGATCAGCTGATTCAGAGACAAACTCATTGCCTGCAGAGGATAGATTTTTCAGGTTTGCATTTTGGATATTTCCTGCCTTTTCAACCTGACCCCCAAACCAGTACAACATTTCCAGGTTATGCTGGAATTATATAAAACATTAGTTAGGCCACAACTTTAGTAGTGTGCAGTTTTGGTCACCTCATTACAGAAAGGATGTAATTGCACTGGAGAAGGTGCAGAGGAGATTTATGAGGATGTTGCCAGGACTGGAAAATTGCAGCTATGAGGAAAGATTGGATAGGCTGAGGAGTGATTTGATTGAAATGTACAAAATTGTGGATGGGAAGATGGGAAGGTAAATACCTTAGCAGAGAAGTCAGTGATTAGGGGGCATAGATTTAAAGTGATTGGTAGAAGGCGTAGAGAGGAGATGAGGAAAAGGTTTTTCATCCAGAGGGTGGTGGGGGTCTGGAACTCACTGCCAAAAAGGGCGGTAGAGGCAGAAAATCTCATCTCATTTAAAAGATGCCTGTATGTGCACCTGAAGTGCAGTAACCTGCAAGGCTATGGACCAAATGCTGTTAAGTGAAATTAGGCTGGATGGCTTTTTTTTTCAGCCAGTGCAGACATGATGGGCTAAATTGCCTCTTTCTGTACCGTAAACTTTCTATGATTCTATTTTATGATATTTCTGACGTGCCATTTTAGTAGCTCTTATGACTTATTGTGGCAGAAAATTTAAAATATTCGGACTGGTCTTTTACTGCTAAAACTTAAAGTGATACCACAGCTAATTGCTCTCAGCTATAAAGTCCATCATTGTCAAGTCTGCAAACATACACCCACCCCTCTTAATATTGTGCAGTCATACAGCAAGGACACTGACTTCTAAGGGTATTCTATTGGTATATTGCAGAATCACAGAATTGTTACAATGCAGAAGGAGGAAATTCAGCCCATCGTGTCTGCACCAGCTCTCCGAAAGAGCAAATCATTCAGTTCCATTCCTTCGCCTTCTCCCCGTAACCCTGCACATTCTTCCTTTTCATTTAACAGTCTAATTCCCTTTAGAATGCATCAATATGTCAGATGAGGACAGGACCAAGCTTTGCTGTGATGGCCCTATTGTTCGGTAGCCCGCTGACTTGCTCTGTTTTGGCTCGCACATGAAGAGGGTAACCAGCATGCTTTGCAGGCGATGAAAGTGGGTGTGCAGGACCATGTGGTACCTAATTCATGTTTAGATACACTGTATATGGTGCTCACCCACAGTGACAACAAAGTGGCTACAACTCTGAAACATGTATTTTACCTGTCATTGTTATAAGGTGTCATTGCATCCTCTTAGCTTAGCTGGTGAAGGCACTGGATACAGCAAAGGCCATGGGCCCTGAAAACATCCCAACTATAGTACTGAAGACTTGTGCTCAAGTCTACCCAACAATGTGGGAAATTGCCCAGGTATGTTCTGTCCACAAAAAGCAGGACAAATCCAATCCGGCCAATTACCAGCCCATGAGTTTACTCTCGATCATCAGTAAAGTGCTAGAAGGTGTCATTAACAGTGTTATCAAGTAGTACTTACTTAGCAATAACCTGCTCACCGATGCTCGGTTTGGATATGCCAGGACTACTCAGCAGCAGACCTCATTACAGCCTTGGTCCAAAAACATGGACGAAAGAGCTGAATTCAAAACACAAGGTGAGAGTGACTGCCCTTGACATCAAGGCAGCCTATGACCGAGTATGGCATTAAGGGGCCCTAGCAAAATTGAAGTCAATGGTAATCGGGGGAAAACTCTCCACTGGTTGGAGTCATACCTAGCACAAAGGAAAATGGTTGTGGTTGTGAAAAACCAAATATCTCAGCCCCAGGACATCACTGCAAGAGTTCCTCAGGGCAGTATCCTAGGCCCAACCATCTTCAGTTGCTTCATCAATGACTTTCCTTCTGACATAAGGTCAGAAGTGAGGAAGTTCACTGATGATTGCACAATGTTCAGTACCGTTTGCAACTCCTCAGATACTGAAGCAGTCCAGGTTCACATGCAACAAAACCTGGACAACATTCAGGCTTGGGCTGATAAGTAGCAAGTAACATTCGTGCCACACAAGTGTGAAGCAATGACCATCTCCAACAAGAGAGCATCTAACCATCTCTTATCGATCAAGAGTATTACCGTCACTGAATCCGCCACTATCAACATCCATAGGGTTATCATTGGCCAGAAACTTAACTGGACCAGCCATATAAATACTGTGGCTACAAGAGCAGGTCAGAGACTGGGAATTCTGCAGCAAGTAACTCACCTCTGACCCCCCCCCCCACCCCTCCCAAAGCCTGTCCACCATCTACAAGGCACAGGTCAGCCATGTGATGGAATTCTCCCCACTTGCCTGGATGGGTGCAGCTCCAACAACACTCAAGATGCTCAATACCATTCAACAAAGCAGCCCACTTGACTGACACTCTATCCACCACCTTCAATATTCAGTCCCTCTACCCTGGTGCACAATGGCAGCAGTGTGTACCATCTACAAGATGCACTGCAGCAACTCACCAAGTCACCTTCGCCAGCACCTACCAAACCCATGACCTCTGCCACCTAGAAGGACAAGGGCAGCAAACGCATAGGAACACCAGCACCTGCAAGTTCCCCTCCAAGTCACACACCATCCTGACTTGGAACTATATCATTGTTCCTTCACTGTCGCTGGGTCAAAAACCTGGAACTCTCTCGCTAACAGCACTGTTGGTGTATCTACACCTCATACGTTCCAGCAGTTCAAGGAGGCAACTCACCACCACCTTCTCAAAGGCAGTTAAGGATGAGCAATAAATGCTGGCCTTTCCAGCGGCACTCACATCCTGTGAAAGAATATTTAAAAAGTCACTAAGCTTCCAGCACTCAGTCACTGTGCAGGGAATATGGTTGGTGACAGATTATCATGGCTACCTCCAACCATTATGCTGCACAATTTTTTTTTAAATCTCCCTCCTTTCCTCATTACTAATCAACAAAAAGACCCCTCCTTGTCATTTTTTCCAGATGAAACACTTCTAAGTGGGCATCATTAAATTTCAGTGCTCTAGTCATGGGCCCAAATTTTAACTCCCAACAAGGGCACCAACCTATCATTGTCCTTTGTGATCCTGTTGCCTTCCCACCAGGTCCCAATATTAACCTCTTTTGAACAGGCGAGTAGGACACCTGCAGGAAGGCAGCGGGATTCTGCTTTAAATATGCAAATCAAATACTGATGATGTCATAAATGGGTTGTTAAATCACACTGAGGTTAAAATTACAAGACACTTTGCATTTTCATCTGGATGTGATTGGCAATCAAATAAAGGAAACATTGACAGCAAAATTGCATTTGCTGAATTGCCTTTCCATAGGATTCATTGCAGAAAGGTTTTGTTGATTAAATACTCTCCTTGCACAATGTCTTGCTGCACTTTCACAGGTCTGGGCACACAGTTCTAACTTTGTAGAAATTAATTAAATCTCATATAAGTGGTAAGTGACTCATTGCCTAAATAATGCAGGTATGCATGCAGCTGTCAGAGTTAGGTCCATGGTTTGATGGATTTAATAAGATTGGCCTTTACCCAACTGAAAATGGTTAGTGAGTTCTCATTTAAAACAATGATAATTCCAGAAATTCCAGAAAATACTGATCACAGTTAACAATGTTTATTATTAATAGTAAATCAAAGTATGTTTATTTGTCTATATGCATTTTGAAACAAAAACTCTTTATCAATGTGAAGAGGGATGCATTTGTTATGTACAGCACTGGGCAAAGCACTCAAGGAGTTCCAGAAATATTCCAATCCTTCCTGGATACAGTCTAATCATTCCAAACATTTTCCTAATAAAGGCCTTTCAGACCATGTTTATCATGTGCAAGTCAGAGAAATGTGACCAGCATTCGTTGGGAACCATGTTCAGCCTCACTGAGTGTGAATAAAAAGAACTGGAGTTTTATTTATTGGGGGTAATTTATAAAAGGTATTTATATCTGCAAAACCTGAAAAGGAAGTGCAGTAGTTTTCTAAAGGAATTTGTTCTTTTTGGCTATTTATCTGATTCTTCAGCACTTATCCCATTGTTGCACTACAATCTTTAAAATAAACAGTTCTAACCTAGTTCTTGCTCGACAGTTTTGAGTAACCTATTCTGCATGTTACACAAACATTGGCAATTCTACTTAACTGATTCACTACTGAGGATGCTGTTTAGCATCTCCTGCTCTGAAGTTACCAATGCCAGGAAGTTACTAGATGGTGGTGGGGTGACAACTATCTGAATATCTAATAGCAGTATAGGAAGTGAATTAAGGAGACACTAACCAAAGCATTCAAATAGTAGATACTGAATTCTCAATCAGACCATTCATGGCAAATTGTGTTATCTTGTCATCAGCAGTCTTTCGGTCCTGTCTTCTGTTCTTCAGTTCTCTTGCTAGTTTTGTTTTTGTATTAGAAATTCATACAATAAACGTTTCTCCTCCACCAACTGCAGTGGTCTCTTTCTTTCACTGAACTGTCCATTTCACACACCTGATATGATGTAAAGGTTGAAAAATATCCCCAGTGCACTCAGCAATCTGCAGGACAGAAGGTCACATTATATGTATAGATGCTTGACAGCCAATCCTTAAGAGTGTACCCCAGTGAACAAATTTAATGGTAGGAAATTCCACAGTGAAAGGAATCCCATTTATTTTTCATCCTTTTTTCCTAGCTTCTCCAGTGCCACCTACTGCACAAGAGATTATCAAAAATGAAAGTGTCCGGAATTGGAGATAACCTTGTGACATGTTAGTAATTGGTTGGGAGGTAGGAGACAGAGAGTAAAGGAAACATTCTCTGATTGGCAGAATGTGACAAGTGGTATACCTCAGGGATCTGTAGGGCCGTTCATCATGTACATTAACGACTTAGCTAAAGGAATTCAGAGTTTTATATCCAAGCTTGCAGATGATACTTAGTTGGGAGGCATGGTAAGGAGGGTAGATGGGAGCCGGAAGTTGCAAAAGGACATAGTAAAAGTGGGGAAAACTGTGGCAGATGGAGATCCATGTGCAGAAGCATGAGATTATTCACTTTGGAGTTGAGAAAAACAAATAAAAATATTTTCTTAATGGGGAAAGCTAAGGAGCTGTGGACAAGCAAAGGGATTTAGTGTCCCTGAACACAAATCACCAACTGCTGCTCACAGATACAAAAAGCACCAAAAAGATTAATGGAATATTGCCTTTATCTCAATGAGGTTGAAATAGAAAAGTGATAAAGTTATCCTTCCGTTGTACGAGTCTCATGTAGATCCCATCTAGAGTACTGCTTTCAGTTTTGGGCACCAAACCTCATGAAAGAGACACTGGTCTTGGAGAGGGTGCCGTGCATATTCACCAGAATGATACTGAAGTTTAAAGGGTTAAATTATGAAAATTAAATTGCAAAAACTTGCTTGTATTTCTGTGAGTTTAGAAGGTTGAAGATGATATAATCAAAAGTGTTTAAAATGATAAAGGAATTCAATAGAATAAATGCAAAGAAACTATTCTCTTTGGTGAGATTCCAGAATAGGCTGGGGGACATTATCTTAAAATTAGGTTAAGCCGGTTAAAAGTAAAATCAGGATGCATTTTTCACACAAAGAATAATGGGAATCTTGAACACAACCAAAAGGTTGTGGATTATGGTTTGTTACTATCAGGTGAGGAGGGAGCGAAGGGCTCCCCTCTTGTCCCTTTCCTAGTTTGACCATAACAGATTTTTTTTTTAAGTGGATATACTTGCCAATTTAATGAGTGTTTAACTATTAATGTGCTATGATCATAAAAAGAACCAGTCAGACAGGTTTTCTTGAGTTTAACAAAGAAAGAGGTTAGCTTTATTGTACTGAAACTGATCTAAATTAAATTAAATAACAAACTACACTCCAACTTTCTCACACACACACACTCGAGGTCCACACACAAACACACACAAATAGGTTCCAGAGTGGGGCAGGATAGATTGGTCAGATTCGAGTCCGAAACAATAAAAAGGGGTATACAGTCTGTGGAGTTTGGTGATTCATCTGGCTTCAGGCTGAATTCAGTAGTCCTGAGGCTTCCAATTTGCAGATGTGGACCACTGATTTGGTGGTTCTCCTGGAAACAGCAATGCAGATGATTTCCTTCACAGGGTCTCTGTCTGCAGCAGTGATAGGCCTGGGTGGTTACGGCCACAAGGCAGGGCTCAAAGCTTGTAAGGTAGACTGGAAAGAGAGAGAGGAAGGACCCACTTGGGTATTTTCTTGTCAGTGTCTGGCTGCTTGTCTCGTTGCTGCAGTGAAAACACCAGCTTAAAGACACAGATGGTGAACCTATCACATGGTCATGACCCAGTGATTCAACATGATGGCAATTAGTGTGTATTCCCTCTTGCAACTTAATCAGTTCATGTCTAGGAATTCCTTCTCTCAACCAGGGTCCATCCCATTGTTCAAATGATTAGGTTTGAGTGTTTCATCTCCACCAGTTTAATGTCCAAAGTGATTGCCTTAATGTCTTGTTAATGGGAGCAGGACAGGTAGTTCACTCAAAATTCTTTAGGTCATTGTTCTGGAGGGGACTGGACAGACAACCCGTCTCCATCTTGATGTATTGGAATGTAGGGTATAGTGATGCAAATTGTGGCAGCCATTTTAGCTGCTAGCAGTCACCTTTTATCTGTTCCTTTTTTCCTTTTTAAAAATTTAATTCAGGTTTCCAGCTGATGGATTAACAAATCATCATTCAGTATAGCTCATTTTTGGGACAGGTTCAATTGAAATTTTCAACAGTAACAGTATCAAGGGACATGGAGCAATAGCAGGTAAATGTAGTAAAAGTACATAATTAAAACAGAAAATGCTAGAAATACTCAGCAGATCAGGCAGCATCTGTGGAGAGAGAAACAGAGTTAACGTTTCAGGTCAATGACCCTTCATCATTAGAGGAGCGCAGCTATCTCAGAGGATTGTGGGGCTGGAGGAGATTATAGAGATAGGGAAGGGCAAGGCCATGGAGAGATTTGAAAACAAGAATGAAAATTTTAAAATCAAGAAGTTGCTTGATTGAGATCCAATGGAGGTCTGTGAGCACAGGGGTGAAAGGGGAATGGGAGTTGCTGCAAGTTAAGACATGGGCAGCAGAGTTTTGGATGACCTCAAGTTTACAGAGAGTAGAATGTGGGAGATCAGCCAGGAGTGCATTGGAATAGTCAAGTCTAAAGGTAACAAAGGCATGAATGAGGGTTTCAGCAGCAGATGAGCTGAGACAGGGACAAAGTTGGGCAATGTTCTTTCTTCTTTTGGGCCTCCTTATTTCGAGAGACAATGGATACGCGCCTGGAGGTGGTCAGTGGTTTGTGAAGCAGCGCCTGGAGTGGCTATAAAGGCCAATTCTGGAGTGACAGGAGTTACAGAGGTAGAAATAGGCGGTCTTAGTGATAGTGCAAATATGAGGTCATGAGCTCATCTAGGGGTCAAATGTGACACAAAGGTTGTCAGGGAGAGGGATGGAGTCGGTAGCTCTGGAACTGAGTTTAGTGCGGGGACGAAAAACAATGGCTTCAGTCTTACCAATATTTAATTGGAGGAAATTTCAGCTGATCCAGTACTGGATGCCGGATAAGCAGTCTGACAATTTAGCAACAGTGGAAAAATCAAGAGAGGTGGTGGGGAGGTGGAGCTGGGTGCTGTCAGCGTACATGTGAAAACTAATGCTGTGCTTTCCGATGATGTCGCCGAGAGGCAGCAAGTAGATGAGAAATAGCAGGGGGCCAAGGAAAGGTCCTTGTGGGATACTAGAGGTAGATAGGGTGGAGTCAGCATGGAGCTGTTCTCCAAATTTGGAAACAGGTGTACCGAGTGTAACTATTTGACAATAGAGTATCAGAGGATACACTGATGGAGGTATTTTCATGGGAATGAGGATGCAGGAGGTGTACAGAGTCAGTTGCAGGATCAGAAAGATGATGGCAAAGTTAGAGGGCACCATAAAATTCAGAAGCTGCAGAGGTTTGTAAACCTCAACCCAAAGGAGCGAGTTTCTGGCCAGGAGGAGACTAGAAGCTGAAAAACCTGTATAACTAATGGCCAGTCACAGGCACAGCAGGAGAAAGAAGCCTATCAGTCACAGCAGTGGTGGGGGAAGGGCAGTAAACTCACCACAGTTACTGATCAAAGAAGTAAAACAAATGTTAAGGGATCAGTTCATTTTAAGTTAAACCTGATACATTCTGGGCCTCTTTGCCCTTTTCTTTCCAATGTTCAGTTTTTCCAGTCTCAGCTAATTCATGAATATTTTCCAGTCAATAAAATACACTGAACAACCATTTAAACACTGGAACATATGAGGTAAATCCCATAAATGGATCACAGTGAGAATTTTACTGTATAATTGAGGGAGTACGTAATGATATTTAAAAAGAAGTTAATGAGAGGATCTCCTCAAAAATACATACAGCCATCAGCCACCTAATTTTTTGCTCTACTAACTTCATTAGGATTGACGAAAAGTGACAATTTAGTCCAAGTGCGTTTTTTTTCCAGTGATATGCTATCATGACTGAAGAACGTTGAGGCATTGGAGAGGGTGCAGAAAAGATTGATGAGAATGGTTCCAGGGATGAGGAACTTCAGTTATGTGGATAGGTTGGAGAAGCTGGGGCTGTTCTCCTTGGAGAAAAGAAGAGTAAGAGGAGACTTGATGGTGGTGTTCAATAACATGAAGGATCTAGAGAGTACCTAGTGAGAAACTGGTCCCATTGGCAGAAGGATCCAGAACCAGAGGACACTGATATAAGGTGATTGTCAAAAGAAGCAACAGCGAGATGAGGAAAAATTTGTTTATGCAGCGAGTGGTTGGGATCTGGAACGCACTGCCTGAGAGTGTGGTGGAGGCAGATTCAATGGAGGCCTTCAAAAGAAAATTGGATAATTATCTGGAGAGAAAAGATTTGCAGGCTTACGGGGAAAAGGCAGGGGAGTGGGACTAGCTGAGTTGCTTTTGCAGCAAGCTGGCATGGACACGATGGGCCAAATGGCCTCCTTCTGTGTTGTAACCATTCTACGATTCTGCCCTCAAGTTCCTCACAGACGGCAATGAGTCATTCTTCCAATGATGATCATTCTTGGAAAGTGACCTGTTCCTATAGAGACTGATGAGAGGTGATGCCCTATTGCACAGACAACCTCTCTGGTACATAAATTGATATATAAAACACCAAAGTAACAACACACATTGACAAGGCCAAAAAAAGTGCAAACAAAATATTTGGGCTCATTTTTACAGGAATAGAATATAAAAGCAGTAGAACCTTGGTTAGATCTTTGTTACCAACAGTGGCTTGGTAGCACCACTACTGATCAAGCTGGCCAAGTCCTAAAGGACATAGCTGCTAGACTGGGTGTGCGGCAGGTAGTGAGGGAACCAAGAGGGGAAAACATACTTGACCTTGTCCTCACCAATCTGCCTGCTGCAGATGCTTCTGTCCATGACTGTATTGGTAGGAGTGACCACCGCACAGCCCTAAGGGAGACGAAGTCCCACCTTCACATTGAGGATACCATCCATCGTGTTGAGTGGCTCTATCACTGTGCTAAATGGGATAGATTTTGAACAGATCTAGCAATGTAAAACTAGGCATCCATGAGACGCTGTGGGCCATCAGCAGCAGCAGAATTGTACTCAATGACAATCTGTAACCTCATGGCCTGGCATATCCCCCACTCTACCATTACCATCAAGCCAGGAGACCAACCCTGGTTCAATGAAGAGTGCAGGAGGGCATCCCAGGAGCAGCACCACGCATACCTCAAAATGAGGTGTCAACCTGGTGAAGCTACAACACAAGACTACTTGCCTGCCAAACTGTATATGCAGCATGCAATAGACAGAGCTAAGCAAACCCACAACCAATGGATCAGATCTAAGCTCTGCAGTCCTGCCACATCCAGCCGTGAATGGTGGTGGGCAATTAAACAACAAACTGGAGGAGATGGCTCCACAAATATCCACATCCTCAATGATGGGGGAGCCCAGCACATCAGTGCGAAAGATAAGGCTGAAGCATTTGTAACAATCTTCAGCCAGAAGTACCAAGTTGATGAACCATCTCGGCCCCCTCCTGAAGTCCCCAGCATCACAGATGCCAGACTTCAGCCAATTGGATTCACTCCGCATGATATCAAAAAACGACTGAAGGCACTGGATACTGCAAAGCCTATGGGTCCTGACAATATTCCAGCAATAGTACTGAAGACCTGTGCTCCAGAACGTGCCACACCTCGAGCCAAGCTGTTCCAGTACAGCTGCAACACTGGCATTTACCCTGCAATGTGTAAAATTGCCCAGGTATGTCCTGTACACAAAAAGCAGGACAAGTTCAACCCGGCCAATTACCGCCCCATCAGCCTACTCTCAATCATCAGTAAAGTGATGGAAGGTGTCATCAACAGTGCCATCAAGCAGCACTTGCTTAGCAATAACCTGCTCAGTGAGGCTCAGTTTGGGTTCCGACAAGGCCACTCAGCACCTGACCTCATTACAGCTTTGATTCAAACATGGACAAAAGAGCAGAACTCAAGAGGTGAGGTGAGAGTGACTGTCCTTGACATCGAGGCAGCATTTGACCGAGTATGGCATCAAGGAGCCCTCGCAAAACTGGAGTCAATGGGAATCGGGTAAACTCTCTGCTGGTTGGAGTCAGACCTAGTGCAAAGGAAGATGGCTGTGATTGTTGGAGGTCAATCATCTCAGCTCCAGGACATCACTGCAGGAGTTCCTCAGGGTAGTGTCCTTGGCTCAACCATCTTCAGCTGTTTCATCAATGACCTTCCATCATAAGGTCAGAAGTGGGGATGTTCGCTGATGATTGCACAATTCACAACTCCTCAAAAACTGAAGCAGTCCATGTAGAAATGCAGCAAGACCTGGACAATATCCAGGCTTGGGCTGATAAGTGGCAAGTAATATTTGCGCCACACAAGTGCCAGGCAATGACCATCTCCAACAAGAGAGAATCTAACCATCTCCCCTTGACATTCAATGGCATTACCATCGCTGAATCCCCCACTATCAACATCCTAGGGGTTACCATTGACCAGAAACTGAACTGGACTAGCCATATAAATACTGTGGATACAAGAGCAGATCAGAGGCTAGGAATCCTACGGCGAGTAACTCACCTCCTGACTCCCCAAAGCCTGTCCACCATCTACAAGGAACAAGTCAGGAGTGTGATGGAATACTCTCCACTAGCCTGGATGGGTGCAGCTCCAACAACACTCAAGAAGCTCGACACCATCCAGGACAAAGCAGCCCGCTTGATTGGCACCCCATCCACAAACATTCACTCCCTCCACCACCTACACACAGTGGCAGCAGTGTGTACCATCTACAAGATGCACTGCAGCAACGCACCAAGGATCCTTAGACAGCATCTTGCAAACCCACGACCTCTACCACCTCTCAGGACAAGAGCAGCAGATGCATGGGAACATCACCACCTGCAAGTTCCCGTCCAAGTCACACACCATCCTGACTTGGAACTATATCACCGTTCCTTCACTGTCGCTGGGTCAAAATCCTGGAACTCCCTTCCTAATAGCACTGTGGGTGTACCTACCCAACATGGACTGCAGTGGTTCAAGAAAGCAGCTCACCACCACCTTCTCAAGGGCAATTAGGAATGGGCAATAAATGCTGGCCTGGCCAGCGACGCCCACATCCCATGAATGAATAAAAAAAATCACACTTGGATTCTGTGTGCAATTCGGGTCTCCATACTACAAAAAGCATATTGAAGCACTGGAGAAAGTGATGGAAAGTTTTTTTTATTCGTTAATGGGATGTGAGCGTCGCTAACAAGATCAGCATTTATTGCCCATCCCTAATTGCCCTTGAGAAGGTGGTGGTGAGCTGCCTTCTTAGGTATCAGGCCTCTGCCTCTCTTCCTCAATCCCTGGTACTTCCATTTTCTCTTGCAAACGGCAGCCACACTAATGTTTGCCATGGTGTGTTTAAATGGGGCCCACACTGCAGCAGTCTTGCCTCCATTCCACAGCCACTAATTGGCCACCCAACCCCTCCCCCCACCCCTCCCCCATCAATCAATTATTAGCCTGCCTCTGTAAAAATCGCAGTCCATGACTACTTCCCTCCAGGGTGGGGCCGGGACCCAGAAACAGTCCCGACATCGGTTTTCTGACCCCAGACAGAAAATCTTGCCCAGTGTTTTTATTTGTGGGTGAGATCAGAAGAAAAGGGCATAACTATAAGATTAAATAAAGAATTTAGGAGGAAATTCTTTACAGGAGAGTGATGAGAATTTGGAACTTGCTATTGCATGGAGCAGTTAAAGCAGACAGCATTGATGCATACATGAGAGAGGAGGCAATAGTGGGATACAGGGCAGAGTGGCAAGAGGTAATTAGAGTGGAAGGAGGCTTATGTTGAGTATAAATACTGATATAGCACAATTGGGATGAATGGCCTGTTAACTTTGCTGTAGATTCTATGTTATAATGTGCACCTATCCTGAAACATCAAAAATAGATGTCAGCAACAATGCTGAACCTTTGCTTCAGGATGGTACGTTCTATTTAGTAATGGAGTTGAAACATTCTGGCTGTTCTGGTAACAGAGATCCAGAGCATTCCTGGACCTCAGAACCTCCTTCTCAAACAGTATGGTTAGTCATGGTGGCCAATACTGCCAGAAACATTAGCAGGAGGAAGACTCTGTTCACATTGAAAAGCTGCATCCAGATACACTGTAAATTCAGAAGGATAGCTGCAACTCGGAAATCCAAAGCTTGCAGCATAAATCTATTTAATTCTCTGACTGCCGAGGTCTAACACAGTCCACCCTAATCTGAACATCTGAGGTGCCAGGCTGCACTTGAACAATTATCAGGTAGACAATGGTGTTTCATCTCCTCAATTCAGACTGACCCAGTAAATACACCTGAAGACTAATAATTGTGTAAAGTTAATCCACTAGATTTGGGATTGCATGAGCTGCCTGTTTTAGGAGGGTAGGAAATGTTGTTTCTGTTTATTAGTCATTTCATTGTTTTTGTTAAATTGACTTACCAATTAGCAGAATAATAGATGTTTACAAAGTGTCTTCTCAGACAAATCCTTTCCCCTTTTACCAAAGATATTCTCAGCTGGATTCCTGATCAGAGTTCATAAACATCATAGATCAGCGTCACAACTCCTACAGCTGATCCATAAAAATGGTAATGTCCTGCATGCATGCTATACATCATCACACAAAGCATTGTCTGAATGTAAGTTAAATAAAAGGTTAGCAATGTTTAAGTCTCATGCTGGAACCACATTGTGAGCAGCATATACAGTATACTAAATTGAAAGTACAGGTAAATCGCTGTTTCACTTGGAGGGAGTGTTTGGGGCCTTGGGTGGTGAGAAGGGAGGAGGTAAAAGGGCAGGTGTTGCATCTCCCACACTTGCATAGGAAGGTGTTGGGGGTGATTGAGGAGTGGACCAGTCTGTCGTGAAGGCAACGGTCCCTTTGGAATGCCTAAGAGGAGGGGAAATGCGTTTGGTAGTGGCATCCTGTTGGAGGTGGCAGAAATGGCAGGATGATCTGTTGAATACAATGTGTGGTAGGGTGTAAAGTGGGGACAAAGGGAATCCTATCATGGGTCTGGGAGGGAGGGAAAGGGGTGAGAGCACAAGTGCATGAAACAGATCGGACATGGTTGAGAGCCCTGTCAACCATGGTCGGGTGGGGGGGGGTGGGGGGGGGGAATCCTCGGTTGAGGAAAAAATAAGACATAATGGAAGCACTAGTATGGAAGGTTTCATCGTCTGAACAGATATGATGGAGATGGAGAAACTAGGAGAATGGAATCGAGTCCTTGCAGGAGGCAGGGCATTAGGAGATGTAGTCAAGGTAGCTGTGGGAGTCAGTGGGCTTATAGTGAATATTGGTTGATACCTATCTCCAGAAATGGAGACAGGGAAGTTAATGAAGGAAAGGGAAGAGTCAGAGATAGACCACGAGAAGGTGAGAGCAGAGTGGAAATTGGAAGCAAAGTCAATGAAATTTTCCAGTTCAGGGCAAAAGCAGGAAACTGCAGCGATACAGTCATCAATGTACCAGAAAAAGAGGTAAGCGAGGGGTCCCGAGTAGGACTGGAACAAGGAATGTTCCACATATCCCACAAGAAGCCAGGAATAGCTAGGACCCATTCGGGTACCCTTAGCAATCCCTTTTATTTGAAGGAAGTGAGAGGAGTTGAAGGCGAAGTTGTTCCATGTGAGAACAAGTTCAGCCAGGTGGAGGAGGGTGGTGGCAGTGGGTGGGAACAGGTTGGGCCTCTATCAGGCCGTCCTTGTGGGGGATGGATGTGTAGAGGGTTTGGACGTCCATGTTGAAAAGGAGACGGTTAGGGCCAGGAAACTGGAAACTGCTGAGCTGACGGAGGGCATCAGAGAGTGATGGATGTAGTTGGGAAGAGACTGGACAAGGGGAGAAAAAAAGAGGCAAGATAGGAAGAAATCAGCTCAGTGGGAACAGGCTGAAACGATGAGTCTACCAGGGCAGTCCTGGATTTTGGGAAGGAGGTAGAAGCGGGCTTTATGGGGTTGGGGGACTATGAAGTTGGAGGCCATGGAGAGAAGATCTCCAGAGGAGATGAGGTCAGTGACAGACCTGAAAACAATGGCTTGATGTTGACACCACTGCAGTTCCTTTCCCATTTCCCTGTGCTCTTTCCAAGCTCACCTCTTTATATTTATTTATCTAGAGATACGGCACTGAAACAGGCCCTTCGGCCCACCGAGTCTGTGCCAACCAACAACCACCCATTTATACTAATCCTGCATTAATCCCATATTCCCTACCACATCCCCACCATTCTCCTACCTATACGAGGAGCAATTTACAATGGCCAATTTACCTGTCAACCTGCAAGTCTTTGGCTGTGGGAGGAAACCGGAGCACCCAGTGGAAACCCACGCAGTCACAGGGAGAACTCGCAAACGCACAGGCAGTACCCAGAACTGAACCCGGGTCGCTGGAGCTGTGAGGCTGTGGTGCTAATCACTGCGCCACTGTGCCGCCCTAAGAAGCATCTTCTGCAAGATGCTTCCTCAATTCCCTTTGTGTTCATCTCATTACCACTAATTACATCTGCTGCATCCTTAAATTATCAACAGATTAATGGCTCCCTTTTCTCAGGTACCATTTTTTCCTATTTAAAAATGTCAGCTCAACCTCTTTCAAAATTTCAACCCCAAACCTGACCTTCCTCTCCAATTACCATTATATTTCTAAAAGCCCTTTCCACTCTAAGGACGGGATCTTTATGTAGATGAGAGGGCGGGAACGGGGCAGACGGTCCCTTAAACCCGCCCTTCAGGTCGGCATGCTGGTTTCCCAGCGTGAAACTGACACGCTCAAAGTTTAAAAGGCACTGCCAAGAGCCGGAAGAACCAACTTGCCCAAAATGGATAAATGACCACTTAAGGCTCTAGTCAGTTGTCAGCTCGTTAAGGACCAGTTTGGAATTTTCTGTATAAGGCACGGGATCCACCCAGGGTCCCAACTAATACAGGGAAGAGGATGCGCAAGCATAGCAACAAGAGGTACCATTAAAGCGGGAAGGCGCAGAAAAGACCCGCATTCACAGTCAACCAGTTATATAGAGTCAGAAGCATGAAGGAAGGACATAAAAGGAAAAGGGATTAAGTTACTCCAATAGGATCGACTAGCGATGAGGAGCAGCATCTGCAGGAGCAAAGAGAGATCCCTGGGCAGCAGGGGCACAGAGGTCAGGAATGAGGGGCAGAAAGGCAACAAAGGTGATATCCTCAGCAGAGGGTCTGTCGCCGATAGAGAAACTACCTGGACATGTCAGAACGTCAGTGCTGCGGATGGCTGCACCTGATCAGGCAAATGTTTGCTGACTTGTGTGTCCTCGTTGAGGGTCATCCAAGGGTTTGCAGGAACCTTCACCGTGGCCTCCTCGTGGCTGTAAAAGTCACAGTGGCCTTGCACCTTTTTGCAACCAGGTCCTTCCAAGTAGCAGCAGCAGACATTGGTGGCATCTCACAGGCAGCAGCACATCATTGCATCACGGATGTGATGGATGCTCTGTTCGAGAGGGCAGGGGATTACATTGAACTCAAGGTGGATAGCAGCATTCAAGCTCAAGGGGCAGTGGGATTTGCCTCCGTCGCCAGAGTCCTGAGATGCAGGGGATCAACGATTGCAGCCATGTGGCCATCAATGCACCGACTGACCAACCAGGGAGATTCCTCAACAGGAAAGGATTCCATTCCCTAAATGGTCAGCTGGTATGCAAGCACAGCAAGCACTTTATGCAGGTGTGTGTGCACTATCCTGCAAGCTGCCATGACGCCTTCATCCTTCGGCAATCGCAGGTGCCACAGCTCTTCATGGATCCATTGGAAGTCCGTGGATGGCTTTTAGCAGATAAGGTTTATCCTGATGACTCCAGTGTGTAACCCTGCCACGGAGGCTGAAAGACACTGCAACTGATGACAAGTGTCATCATTGAACAGGCCATCGGTCTCCAGAAGATGAGGTTCAGTGCCTTGACCGGTTGAGTGTGCCCTCCAGTACACTCCCTCAAGGGTCTTGCGCATTGTGATTGTCTGCAGTGCACTTCATAACATGGCCCTCCATAGAGGTATAGACCTTGAAGAGGGAGAAGGACTGGAATGGCACAGCTCCTCGGAGGAGGAGGGTGAAGGAGAGGAGGAGAAAGATGAGGATGCGGAAGGAGGCTGAAGGAGAACTGAGAATGCTCCCAATGCTTTGCAGGGATGTTGTCATGGTAGGCTCAGGAGGCAGAGCATTTATCAAGATGGCAGAGATGCTACGGCCTCTGTGATCCATACACAATTAAACTGAGTGATACTCATTCTGCAGGACATTTGGAAAGAAGATTCTCCTTCATCTGAATGAGAGCAGCCATCCGCTAAGAACAAAAGTCAGCAATCTTCCAATGGTACAAGTACTGCAAGGCTCCAGAGTCTCTATCTGATACAGTCTTCTCCAACACACTCCTTCACTTTGCCAACCCTTATTTTCCATTCTCCTGCCTTTCGCCATGTTGAAATGAAAACACAAAAGTCTGTCTTAGTGTAACAACATGCCTAGTGCTTTATCACATAACAGTTTGATGTCAGGTACAACAGAAATATCCAAGTGACCCACAAAGTGACATTACTGACGTGGTGACCTGCGCTCACAGCCACTCCTATGAGTTGCTCCTCCTGTGGCTGAGAATGAGGTGGAGACAGACTGCTCGCGAGCACCTGTCTGGGACTAAGTTGCCAGTAGTGGTCGGCCTTGTTGTGGAGGTGCTGGGGGGCGCCTCCAAAGGTTGCTGCACCGGCATCCCTGCAGTGGCAGCCTCTGTCACAGGGGTTTGCCTGTCGGAGGGGGCATGAAGATGGATGCTGATGATGGAACCCTGTGAGGGGTGACCCCCTCATCACCATCTGTTGTCACCTCAGCCCCTCCATGGTGCCCTTGATCACTAGAGGGAAACATCAGCTGGGCACAGCTGGCATCCACGCCATGCTTTGTTGCCTCATTTGTGCCACTGACCAGTCAATGCCACAGACTGTGACATGCATTCTGTACATGTCAGTGCGTTGTTCCTGCATTCACTCTGACCGATGCAACATATGGCTCTCCATGAGGTTGGTCACTCTCTCCATAGAGGAGCTTATGTGTTCAAAGCACTGGGACATTGTGGAGCACATGAGATAAATGGACTCCTCCATTCTCATCCAATGACTCTGCAGTGCCTCAGGTAACTCCAACAAATGAGCACATATTTCACATTGGTTCTCAAGGTAGAGCTGCCTGTTTCGTGACTCCCGAAGCTCTGCATCTCTGCCCTGCTAAGCAGGGCTGCACCTGTCCTCCATGTTCTAAGGGGGTCTGCCCACAGCTGAGTCTGCTTCCCTCATATCCTCCTGCTCTGAAGTGATGTGTGCTTCACCCAGTGCCACCATCTGTAATACCGCGCAAAGACCAACCGAGGTGCGAATGTCTGTGCTAGTGGAGAGTGCAGGTTCTGAAGTGTCTTCCTCCTCTAACTCCACCAGAGCAGGTTGGTGGTGTTATAATTCCTCCCCCTCTGCAGCTGGACCTGTGGAAGTCTTTAGACACGGTGATTATGAGAAATGGCACAATCAACAGATGCTTCTACAGCTTATGCATTGTCGGCTTGTACGGGGAGGATTGCCATGTATTCCCTGAACCTGGGGATGATGAGATCTTTACACCTTGTCTACGCTGGACTCCCGTTTCTCCGTCTCCAACATCATAGTGACTTATCACTCTGGCAGATCAAGGGCCAGCTCATTGAAATACGTTAGTGATGTGAGCTCGGTGACCCCACCATCCAAGCGTGCCCTTCCCACTCTCCCTGGCGTTGTTCTCCTGTTTGGGCTGTGAGGTGAAGAAAGATAGCATGAGGACAATGCCTCTCTCCCTCACCACTTGCAGCTTTCCATTCACATAGGATGTTGCAGACTTCCCTGTAGCCCATAGTCCAAAAGCACTTGGATAATGAACTGGGTCATCAATGATGCCATGCACACATCTCTCCTGTGGTCAGGAGAATTCTATGTGCCCTCAGGATGCCCCTCTCTTTTGCATTCTGGTGACTGCTGACTAGGAGGAATGCCATCTGGGTCTATCTTTGTACTTACCTTGCCAAACCTAAGCAGATCATTGAAACATTACCATCACTGGTTCTCACCACTCCTCTGCTGCTGACCTCTTGAGCCACCTCAGCCATGCCTGCTTGGTAAGCTTTGTGGGCTTTCTCGTGCTGCTGGCAGGGAACAGGATGTTTCTCCGTGCTGTCAACGCCTCCAGCAGCAACTCAAGTGAGGTGTTAGAAATTGGGGGGTGGGTGCTGCCCTGGCATGCAGGCCCTGCTTACCCATTGCCCTCTGCTCAGCGTCTCCTTCTATCATGGAGATGAATGGCAACCACAGCAATGGCTGCTACTTGCTCTTTAAATCAGGCCCACTGCTCCCTGTGTTCCTCCTCCTTCCCGCATCTGCTACTACTAGTTGACCAGCGAATGCAACTCTGGGCCAATTAACTTGTTTTTCAATTAAAATTGCAACACATTCACATTGCTGATGCAGTGCAGAGTTGGGACTCACGAATGAACGTGACATAGGGGTCCCAACACCGGAATTGAAATCCTCAATTCTCAAACATGTCATTGCTCCTAATCCATGCTCATCTGCATCAAAACTCCATTTGAATCTCTTCAGTTCAGCTTCTACCCTACTCACAACATCATGACTGGCCTGACCAAAATCGGAAATTACAAAAATCGCAAATGGTAGAGCAGAACATTGAGTGGCTCGCAGTAGCAGTAGAGCCTAATAATTCCCTCAAGTTGGTTTGTTACATTTCATTTTCACTTTGCCGGAAAGACATAGAAATTGAGGAAACTCTACTGAGGTTAAAAGTAGGTATTGCAATAAAATGGAAGATACAGAAAGCAGTTGCTTCATGCAGACATTTATATAATGCCTTACACAACCTCGCGATGTCCCAAAGTGCTTTACAGCCAGTTATGTAATGAAGTGTAATCATTGTTGTAATGTAGGAAATGCAGCAGCCAATTTGATCCACAAACACAGTGAAATAATGACCAGATAATCTCTTTTAGTAATGTCAGTTGAAAGTAATTATAACAATATTACGCAGGAACTGAAGAATTTAGATTGGGGTCGGCTGTTTGAGGGTAAATCAACATCTGACATGTGGGAGTCTTTCAAATGTCAGTTGATTAAAATCCAGGACCAGCATGTTCCTGTGAGGAAGAAGGATAAGTTTGGCAAGTTTCGGGAAGCTTGGATAACGCGGGATATTGTGAGCCTAGTCAAAAAGAAAAAGGAAGCATTCGTAATGGCTGGAAGGCTGGGAACAGACGAATCCCTTGAGGAATATAAAGACAGTAGGAAGGAACTTAAGCAAGGAATCAGGAGGGCTAAAAGGGGTCATGAAAAGTCATTGGCAAACAGGATTAAGGAGAATCCCAAGGCTTTTTATACGTATATAAAAAAGGGAAAGGGTTGGCCCACTCAAGGACAGAGGAGGGAATCTATGTGTGGAGCCAAAGGAAATGGCCGAGGTACTAAATGAGTACTTTGCATCAGTATTCACCAAAGAGAAGGACTTGGTGGATGATGAGTCTAGGGAAGAGAGTGTAGATAGTCTGGGTCATGTCATTATCAAAAAGGAGGAGGTGTTGGGCGTCTTGCAAAGCATTAAGGTAGATAAGTCCCCAGGGCCTGATGGGATCTACTCCAGAATACTGAGGGAGGCAAGGGAAGAAATTGCTGGGGCCTTGACAGAAATCTTTGTATCCTCATTGGCTACAGGTGAGGTCCTAGAGGACTGGAGAATAGCCAATGTTGTTCCTTTGTTTAAGAGGGTAGCAAGGATAATCCAGGAAATTATAGGCCGGTGAGCCATACGTCAGTGGTAGGGAAATTATTAGAGAGGATTCTTCGGGACAGGATTTACTCCCATTTGGAAACAAATGAACTTATTAGCGAGAGGCAGCATGGTTTTGTGAAGGGGAGGTCGTGTCTCACTAACTTGATTGAGTTTTTTGAGGAAGTGACAAAGACGATTGATGAAGGAAGGGCAGTGGATGATGTCTATATGGACTTCAATAAAGCCTTTGACAAGGTCCCTCATGGCAGACTGGTACAAAAGGTGAAGTCACACGAGATCAGAGGTGAGCTGGCAAGATGGATACAGAACTGGCTCTATCATAGAAGACAGAGGGTAGCAGTGGAAGGGTGCTTTTCTGAATGGAGGGCTGTGACTAGTGGTGTTCCGCAGGGATCAGTGCTGGGACCTTTGCTCTTTGTATTATATATAAATGATTTGGAGGAAAATGTAGCTGGTCTGATTAGTAAGTTTGCGGACGACACAAAGGTTGGTGGAGTTGTGGATAGTGATGAGGATTGTCAGAAGATACAGCAGGATATAGATCAGTTGGAGACTTGGACGGAGAAATGGCAGATGGAGTTTAATCTGGACAAATGTGAGGTAATGCATTTTGGAAGATCTAATACAGGTGGGAAGTATACAGTAAATGGCAGAACCCTTAGGAGTATTGACAGGCAGAGAGATCTGGGCGTACAGGTCCACAGGTCACTGAAAGTGGCAACGCAGGTGGATAAGGTAGTCAAGAAGGCATACGGCATGCTTGCCTTCATCGGTCGGGGCATAGAGTATAAAAATTGATAAGTCATGCTGCAGCTGTACAGAACCTTAGTTAGGCCACACTTAGAATATTGTGTGCAATTCTGGTCGCCACACTACCAGAAGGACGTGGAGGCTTTGGAGAGGGTACAGAAGAGGTTTACCAGGATGTTGCCTGGTCTGGAGGGCATTAGCTATGAGGAGAGGTTGGATAAACTCATATTGTTTTCACTGGAACGATGGAGGTGGAGGGGCGACATGATAGAGGTTTACAAAGTTATGAGTGGCATGGACAGAGTGGATAGTCAGAAGCTTATTCCCAGGGTAGAAGAGTCAGTTACTAGGGGATATAGGTTTAAGGTGCGAGGGGCAAAGTTTAGAGGGGATGTGCGAGGCAAGTTCTTTACACAGAGGGTGGTGAGTGCCTGGAACTTGCTGCCGGGGGAGGTGGTGGAAGCAGGTACGATAGTGACGTTTAAGAGGCATCTTGACAAATACATGAATAGGATGGGAATAGAGGGATACGGTCCCTGGAAGTGCAGAAGGTTTTAGTTTAGACAGGCATCAAGATGGGCCAAGATATTGGGGAGAAGTTATCTATTCTCCTTTGAATAGTGCCACTTGTTCATCTGAGAGGGTTGATGAGACAGTTTAATGCCTCGTCCAAAAGAAGACACCTCTGACAGTGCAGCACTCCTTCAGTACAGAACTGGACTGCCAGCTTGAATTATGTGCTTAGTCTCATGAACCCACCACTGTCAGAAGTGACAGTGTTGACAATGAGCTAAGACTCCCATTTTGATAGTTATGGCAGAATAAAATGGACATTAGGAAAAACTAAACCCTTCTACAATAAAAAAAATCACCAAGGCTTGGCCTCGAATCTAACCTTATATCTAACTGTGCTGAAGACATCCACTGATGTTAATTCTTACCTTGTTGTATGCACACTGACTCTGTGCTGGTGATGAGTGGGCCCTGTAGCAGCAGCAGATAAACATACACCAGGCACCTCTGTGGCTGCCTTTACGTGATCACAGCTATTCTTTTCAGAAGCTCTATCTCAGCCGTTGTTAGCTCCATCCCCTCCAGCAAGAGAAATAGGTTCGCCTGCTCAGGTCCTGGCTGCATAGATCCACACACTCTGCCTTGTGCCCAGCTCAAGCTCCAGTTTTCTCCTGGCATCTGCTGCTAGTGGAACACAAACCCAATTACTGCATGGGGCTCTCACCGAAAGCTGCAGAAAATCAAACAATTCACTTTTTAGTAGTTTGTGATTATTCCAGGGTGGAGGTGTGGTGATTTATTGATTTATATTTTTCTTTCACAGGATGTGGCTTCACTGGCTATGCCAGCATTTATTGCCAATCCCTAATTGCCCTTGAGAAGATGGTGGTGAGCTGCCTTCATGAACCGTTGCAGTCCATGTGGTGCGGGTACACCGACAATGGTATTATGAAGGGAGTTCTAGGATTTTGACCCAGAGACAGTGAAGGAACGGTGATATAGTTCCAAGTCAGGATGGTATGTGATTTGGAGGGCAAGTTGCAGGTGGTGGTGTTCCCATACTTCTGTTGCCCTTGTCCTTCCAGGTGGTAGAGGTCGTGGGTTTGGAAGGTGCTGTCAAAGGAGCCTTGGTGAATTGTTGCAGTGAATCTTGTAGATGGTGCACACTGCTGCCAATATGCATCGGTGGTGAAGGGAGTTGATGTTGAAGGTTGTAGATGGGGTGCCAATCAAGAGGGCTGCTTTGTCTTGGATGGTGTCGAGCTTCTTGAGTGTTGCTGGAGCTGCACTCATCCAGGCAAGTGGAGAGTATTCCATCACAGTCCTGACTTGTGCCTTGTAGATGGTGGACAGCCTTTGGGGAGTCAGGAGGTGAGTTACACACCACAGAATTCCCAGCCTCTGACCTGCTCTTGTAGCCACGGTATTTATGTGGCTACGCCAGTTCAGTTTCTGGTCAATGGTAACCTCCAGGATGTTGATAGCGGGGGATTCAGTGATAGCAATGCCGTTGAATGTCAAGGGGAGATGGTTGGATTCTCTCTTGTTGGAGACACAGACTGCTTCACTATCTGAGGAGTCGTCTATGGTGCTGAACATTGTGCAATCATCAGCGAACATCCGCACTTCAGACCTTATGAAGGAGGGAAGGTCATTAAGGAAGTAGTTGAAGATGGTTGGACCTATGACACTACCCTGAGGAACTCCTGCAGTGATGTTCTGGAGCTCAGATGATTGACCTACAACAACTATAACCATCTTTCTTTGTGCTAGGTATGACTCCAACCAGCGGAGAGTTTGCCCCCTGATTCCCATTGACTCCAGTTTTGCTAGGGCTCCTTGATGCCACACTCGGTCAACTACTGCCTTGATGTCCATGACAGACGCTCTCAACTCACCTTGAGTTCAGCTCTTCTGTCCATGTTTGGACCTAGGCTGTAATGAGGTCAGGAGCTGACTGGCCCTGGCGGAACCCAAACTGAGCATACGTGAGCAGGTTATTGCTGTGTAAGTGCGGCTTGTCAGCACAGCCAACTGCATCTTCCATTATTTTGCTGATGATCGAGAGCAGACTGATGGGGCGGTAATTGGCCAGGTTGGATTTGTCCTGCTTTGTGTGTACAGGACATAACTGGGCAATTTTCCACATTGCCGGGTAAGATGCCAGTGTTGTAGTTGTACTGGATCAGCTTGGCTTGGGCCGTGGCAAGTTCTGGGTGCATTTAATATTTAATTTGGGGAGGCAGTGGCAATGTCACTGGACGAGCAATCCAGAGGCTCCAGCTAATACTCTGGGGACATGGATTTAAATCCCACCATAGCAGCTGGTGGAACTTAAATTCAATTAATAAATCTGGAATTAAAAAGCTAGTCTCAGTCATGGTGACCATGAAACCATTGTCGATTGTCATAAAAATCCATCGGGTTCACTAATATCCTTTAGGGACGGAAATCTGCTTTCCTTACCAGGTCTGGCCTGCATGTGACTCCGGAGCCACAGCAATGTGGTTGACTCTGAAATGCCCTCTGAATGGCCTAGCAAACCATTCAGTTGTACCAAACTGCGAGAGAAAAGTCTAAAAAAATGAAACCAGATGGACCACCCGGCATCGACCTTGGCACCGGGCAATGGCAAACCCAGCCCAGTTGACCCTGCAAAGTCCTCCATATTAACATCTGCAGACTTGTGCCAAAATTGGGAGAGCTGTCCCACAGACTAGTCAAGCAACATCCTGACATAGTCATGCCCACCAAATCAGACCTTACAACCAATGTCCCAGACACCACCATCACCATTCCTGGATATGTCTTGTCCCATGGGCAGGAGAGACTTACCAGAAGTGATGGCACAGTGTTATATTGTCAGGAAGGAGTGTCCCTGGGAGTCCTCAACATTGACTCCAGACCCCATGAAGTCTCATGGCATCAGCAATGTGGTTGACTCTTAAAATGCCCTCTGAAATGGCCTCGTAAGCCATTCAGGTCAAGGGCAATTAGGGATGGGCAACAAATGCTGGCCTTGCCAGCGATGCTCACATCCCATGAAAGAATAAAAAAAAAATCAGGTCAAACATGGGAAAGGGAACCTCCTGCTGATTACCACCTACCGCCCTCACTCAGCTGATGAGTCAGTACTCCTCCATGTTGATCACCACTTGGAGGAAGCACTGAGGATGGCAACGGCGCAGAATGTACTCTGGGTGGGGGACTTGAATGGCCATCACCAAGAGTGGCTCGGTAGAACCACTACTGACCGAGCTGGCCGAGTCCTAAACGACATAGCTGCTAGACTGGGTCTGCGGCAGGTGGTGGGGGAACCAAGAGGGAAAAACATACTTGACCTTGTCCTCAGCAATCTGTCTACCGCAGATGCATCTGTCCATGACTGTATTGGTAGGAGTGACCACCGCGCAGTCCTTGTGGAGCTGAAGTCCTGTCTTCACATTGAGGATACCGTCCATTGTGGTGTGTGGCACTACCATCGTGCTAAATGGGATAGATTTCGAACAGATCTTGCAATGCAAAACTGGGCATCCATGAGGCGCTGTGGGCCATCAGCAGCAGCAGAATTGTACTCAACCACAATCTGTAACCTCGTGGACTGGCATATCCCCCACTCTACCATTACCATCAAGCCAGGAGACCAACCCTGGCTCAATGAAGAGTGCAGGAAGGCATGCCAGGTGCAGCACCAGGCATACCTCAAAACACAGGACTATCTGCGTGCCAAACTGCGTAAGCAGCATGCGATAGACAGAGCTAAGCGACCCCATAATCAACGGATCAGATCTAAGCTCTGCAGTCCTGCCACATCCAGTCGTGAATGGTGATGGACAATTAAACATCAAACTGGAGGAGGTGGCTCCACAAATATCCCCATCCTCAATGATGGGGGAGCCCAGCACATTAGTGCGAAAGATAAGGCTGAAGCATTTCCAACAGTCTTCAACCAGATATGCCAAGTGGATGATCTATCTCAGCATCCTCCTGAAGGCCCCAGCATCACAGATGCCAGACTTCAGCCAATTCGATTCACTCTGCATGCTATGAAGAAATGAATGAAGAAACTGGAAACTGCAAAGGTTATGGGACCTGACAATATTCCAGCAATAGTACAGAAGACCTGTGCTCCAGAACTTGCCGCACCCCTAGCCAAGCTGTTCCAATACAGCTACAACACTGGCAACTACCCGGCAACGTGGAAAATTGCCCAGGTATGTCCTGTACACAAAAAGCATGACCAGTCCAACCCAGCCAGTAACCACCCCCATCAGTCTACTCTCAATCATCAGTAAGGTGATGGAAGGTGTCCTCGACAGTGCCATCAAGCAGCACTTGCTTAGCAATAACCTGCTCATTGAGGCTCAGTTTGGATTGCGCCAGGGCCACTCAGCTCCTGACCTCATTACAGCTTTGGTTCACACATGGACAAAAGAGCTGAACTCAAGAGGTGAGGTGAGAGTGATTGCCCTTGACATCAAGGCAGCATTTGACCAAGTATGGCATCAAGGAGCCCTAGCAAAACTGGAGTCAATGGGAATCAGGGTGAAAACTCTCTGCTGGTTGGACTCATACCGAACGCAAAGGAAGATGGTTGTGGTTGTTGGAGGTCAATCATCTCAGCTCCAGGACATCACCGCAGGAGTTCCTCAAGGTAGTGTCCTAGGCCCAACCATCTTCAGCTGCTTCATCAATCATAAGGTCAGAAGCGTGGATGTTCACTGATGATTGCACAATGTTCAGCATCATTCACGACTCCTCAGATACAGAAACAGTCTGTGTAGAAATGCAGCAAGACCTGGGCAATATCCAGGATTGGGCTGATAAATGGCTAGAAATATTCACGCCACACAAGTGCCAGGCAATGACCATCTCCAATAAGAGAGAATCTAAACATCTCCCCTTGACATTTAATAGCATCACGATTGTTGAATCCCCCACTATCAAAATCCTAGGGGCTACCATTGACCAGAAACTGAACTGGATTAGCCATATAAATACCGTGGCTACAAGAGCAGGTCAGAGGCTAGGAATCCTGCGGCGAGTAACTCACCTCCTGACTCCCCAAAGCCTGTCCACCATCTACAAGGAACAAGCCAGGAGTGTGATGGAATACTCTCCACTTGCCTGGATGAGTGCAGCTCCAACAACACTCAAGAAGCTCGACACCATCCAGGACAAAGCAGCCCGCTTGATTGGCACCCCGTCCACAAACATTCACTCCCTCCACCACCAACGCACAGTGGCAGCAGCGTGTACCATCTACAAGATGCACTGCAGAAATGCACCAAGGCTCCTTAGACAGCACCGTTCAAACCCGCGACCTCTACCAACTAGAATAACAAGGGCATGGGAAATGCATGGGAACACCACCACCTGCAAGTTCCCTTCCAAGCCACAGACCATCCTGACTTGGAACTATATCGCCGTTCCTTCACCGCCACTGGGTCAAAATCCTGGAACTCCCTTCCTAACAGCACTGTGGGTGTACCTACCCCACATGGACTACAGCGGTTCAAGAAGGCAGCTCACCACCACCTTCTCAAGGGCAATTAGTGATGGGCAATAAATGCTGGCCTAGCCAGCGATGTCCACATCCCATGAATGAATAATTTTTAAAAATTAGATCGCTGGCCTCGGGCTCCCAGAGGTTTCTGTCGTTTAGGGGCTCTACAGTCCCTACCTATATGCCCTGTCCGACCACAATTATAACATGGCCCCCTTGCTTCTAAATGGAGGGGCTGATGGGGTAATTTTGGGTCCATCTACAGTTCGAACAGGGTTATCCTCTGTGGTGGTTTGGCTTCTGGCAAACATCCAAGTGCTTTCAGCACTCTGGACCAACTGAGCCCACTGAGCAACATGGCCAACACTGTGACCTGATGCAGCTCGTAGGGTAGGCTGTAAATTGTTCAGAAATTGTTTCTTAAATGGGGCCTCATCCTTCCCATCCAAATCATTGGCATTTAGGTGGCCTTGCATCATTTTATATACAGTTTATAAACATTGACCATGCGGGGTTGGGGGCTCGTGGGGACCCTGCGTTGTCTGCTGCAGTTTAGCACCCAGATCTATGTTATCTATCTCCAACTGGGTTTGAATGTACCCCAAAAGGTCATTTAAAGTACATTAAATGCAGCAAAAGGGAGACCCTGTTGGACACCTTGATCAATTGCTGATAGGATTACGTGTTTAACATCCGCGTCCTCAAATTCAGGATGATAATTTCTCCAAGTCTGGATGTGATTTCTGAATTCGACTGGACAAGTCCCAGCTTTAATAGTGGCCAACTCCTGAACGCGGGCTTGTAAATCACTGGGGCTGTGGAGCTGGTATTTGGAGTTAGTCCCAATCTGCTGTCCTGCTTGATTTAAAACGTGAGTCTCCACCACAACATTAACAGGAATATCTGTGGGGGAGGGGGGTCCTGGACCCCACGGGTCTTCACCCGAGTGGTACTTGGAGGCTCCCTCCTCGAAGAAACCCAATCTACCTCAGAGGAATCAGCATACTCTGGATCACCCAGGGCGACAGCAGACACAAGTGCTTGCTGTTTCCCCAATTTACTCTCAAATTCCTAGATTTTCAGATGACACTATTGGTGGTCTGTCTCCCGATGGGGCTGCTGAAGGGCTTCCCTCAGAACACCACACAAGTCTTCTAGTTGCCGGCTAAGTTTTTTATTCTCCTCACTCATAATATCTGAGTCTCGCTTGGTATTTTCAAGGGACTGCATAGCACTCCCTGCCTGCACGGCAGTCACGCACTGCTGCTGAATTACTGCTGATGCACTCACCAGCTGCTGCTGTAATGCATCAATCTGACCCTTTTGGTCCTATACTAATTTGTCTTTTTTCTGGATTAACTGGTCATCCCTGTGCGCACAATATGATGCCATGTAAGAGATGAGCTTGAAGGTTCTATCTACCTTCAATTTCTTTTCATTAATCCATTCCTGAATAAACTTAACTATGTCCTCAAACGGAATGCGCTCCTAAGTTTTATTTAAACATTCTGTGAGCAGGACTTGTACGTCCTTTATTTTAACTTTCTTATCTAGCTTGGCTTGAAAAGCCTTAAAACACAGGTTTGTCTGTCATTGTTATACTTTTGAAAGAAGACAACTGCTGGCAATTAATAAAATGTACTGGCACGCCCCTGTCATAGGTTCCTCCTCCTAGATCAAACGCTAGCCACGCAAATGACTAAGAGACTATCTCAACAAAGACCAGATGTTTGGTTAATTTGTAAGATTTTTGTGCATTTAGGTGGGATGTTGACTGGCTGGAAGTTGCCCAGGTGTGTCCTGCCCACAAATGGCAGGAGAAATCCAATTTGGCCAACTACCACCCTGTCAGTCTACTCTCGATCATCAGCAAAGTGATGGAAGCTGTCGTTGACAGCACTTTCAAGCGGCACTTACACAGCAATAACCTGCTCATCGATGCTCAGTTTGGATTTCGCCAGGACTACCCAGCTCTGGACTACATTACAGACTTGCTCCAAACATGGACAAAAGAACTGAATTCAAAAATGAGGTGAGAGTGACTGTCCTTGATATCAAGGCAGCATTTGACTGAGTGTGATATCAAAGGGCCCTAACGAAATTGATGTCAATGGGAATCGAGGAAAAACTCTCTACAGGTTGGAGTCATATATAGCACAATGGAAGATGGTTGTGATTAATTTGTAAGATTTTTGTGTGTTTAGGTGGGATGATGACTAGCTTTTGACCCACAAGGTACAAACTCTGGTCTCTTAATCAAGATAGCGAGTTTATTAAGTACAGCAAGAATATACAAGCAATATTTTACCAACGGCAATAGTTATACAGCAGGATATAGGGTGTCCTCGCCTTCCGAGCTGCTGTGGTGCCGTCCTCTTTCTTGAGGTGTTCTGTTGACTGTAGGTTGGTTACTTCTTGAATCAGTACATCCTGTTATCCCAGCACCTGCCATTTATGGCCCCCTCTGAGGGTTCCTTCTTTCCATATTAGGTTATAGTCCACCTTAACCCTTTGATTGGTCAGGTATGACCTCACCTTCTGTACATTGTTATAAACTAATCAAGAAGGGACAAACAGATTACAGCAGATATGACCCTACCCTCTCTACGTTGTCTCCACAGACAGCTTGATGGCCCAAATCATTGTCACACCATAGGGAATGTTTGCTGTCAATTCAAGTTTTGAATGGTCTCTGAATATCTTTATTTGCATTATCATCCTTCATGAGACTTACAAGTCTATGCCTTATTGTGACTGAGTCTGTCTTAGTTAAAATGCAGAATGGGCATCCGGTCTCATAGCAATGCTACTTCTGCTATTGTTGCTACAATAAGCACCGTCTCCCACCATCTCCCAGCTACACTATACCAATATCCATTTCACATTTAACAACATGATCCTAAACACCAAGTCCATAACTTAGTTCTAATCTGTATATATATATATAAACTATTCCTGAACATAACTGCAACATCACCTAAAATTATTCTAATTTAAAACATAGCATCTCATGTGAGTTTTATCAGACCACATGCAGCAAGAGAACACCCAGGCTTAGGCTGATGAATGGCAAATAACATTTGCACCACACAAGTGCCAGGCAATGATCATCTTCAATAAGAGAGAATTTAACCATCTCCCCTTGACATTCAATGGCATTACCATCGCTGAATTCCCCACCATCAACATCCTGAGGGTTACCATTGACCAGAAACTTAACTGGACCAGCCATATAAATACTATGGCTACAAGAGCACGTCAGAGGCTGGAAATTCTATGGTAAGTAACTTACCTCCTGACTCCCCAAAGCCTGTCCACCATCTACAAGAGACAAGTCCAGAGTGTGATGGACTACTTTCCACTTGCCTGGATGAGTGCAGCTTCAACAACACTCAAGAAGCTCCATACCATCCAAGACAAAGCAGCCCTCTTGATCAGCACCCCATCCACTGCCTTCAACGTTCACTCCCCCCACCACTGGCACACAGTGGCACTATTGTGTACCATATTCAAGATACATTGCAGCAACTCACATGTCTCCTTTGACAGCACCTTTCAAACCAGTGACCTCTACCATCTAGAAGGACAAGGGCAGAAGATGCATGGGATACCACCACCTGCAAGTTCCCCTCCAAGCCACATACGACCCTGACTTGGATCTAAATTGCTGTTCCTTCACTGTTGCTGGGTCAAAAACCTGGAACTCCCTTTCTAGCAGCATGGTGGGTTACCTATATCATATCGACTGCAGTGCTCATTGCCACCTTCTCGAGGGCAATTAGGGATGGGCAATAAATGCTGGCCTTGCCAACGATGCTCACATCCCATGAAAGAATAAAAGAATTTACATAGAATGCAAAGCAGAAAAATTGACCATTTGGCATAAGCAGTCCATGCAGGCATTTATGCTGCAGTCGAACCGCCTCCCATCCTTCCTAACTATCAGAATAACCTTTCCTTCCCTTCTCCCTTATATGCTTAGCTAGGCTCCCATTTATACTATTTACTTCAACCGTTCCCTTGTGTTTCACATTCTCACCACTCTCTGGGTAAAGAGGTTTCTTGCTCCTTTCATGCTGTATTTAAGGTATGTGAGGGGGAATCTAGTGTTGTGACATTATAAATATGCAATGCTGTTAGAATTTCAGCGTAACTGTTTCTAGAGTAGTTACACCCTTTGGCCTGACTCTACAGAGTAAATGTTTCTGGTCAATCTTTAGCAAATGACACACAGGACATACACATATATTTGATGCTGCAAAACTCCAAATACTGATAGGCCAGAGTAATGCAATTCAGTGAAGATTAGAATTCTTCTCTGCAAACACAGAGAGAAAACAATCATAAAACTTCATATTCAATTCAATTCCTTTCCTCACTGATATGAGAGGTGGATGGTGAATGAAAACCTTAATTTGCATCCTAGGAGAGCACAGCCTAACATCACCTGGATTTACAGGTCTCCTTTGAGATTCTGAAACTGGACTAGGACCATCAGGTTAGAAGCTTCTGAAAATCAGCTCAAGTTAATCACATGAAGGACAATCTTCCTCTCCCCATTGACTGGTAACAATGTGATCAGAGCATGCCAGAAGTGTCTTGTACATGGACTACGATCGCAAAACCCAACTTCCCATCATTTTTTTATCCTTCAGCTAATTTCTTATCCATTCCTGCATTTCACCCTGAATTCCCATCTCTTTTATCTTAACCAGTAGCTCTTTATCTGGAACATTTAGATACTTCTTGGAAGTCAAGGAACATTACATTGTAGGCCTTTCCAGCTTCATTGAGGTGTAATATCCTCCAAAAAAGTCATGAAGGTTGGTCAGGTAAATTCTTACCCTTCTGAATTTATGTTGATTGCTCATTATCTAGTTATTATATGGGCAATCTTTTAATATACCTCTGATGGATCAATCCCATTATTTTTCACTAGTATCAGCACAAAGTAGTCCCAAGTACAGATATAAATGACCATATGCAGAGTAAAGCCCTTTTGACTCTGCCCCAACAGCATGTCTTGATAATCTCAGAAGGGCACCTTTTACTCCACCAGTGTGAACTTTTCCATTTCCCACAGGAACCATCTCATTGCATTTCTGAGTCAGATTTGGACCAAAATGTGGATAGTTTTTTGCAGGGATAGGCACCAACATGGTGCACCACGAACATTTAACAAAATTATTGACTCAGCCACAGACATGGGAGCAATTAATCTGTATATAAAGTTTATAGCCAGTCTATTGCCATCAAGATGCAGTCCGATTTAAAACACATTTCTCCATATAAATAAAGTAACTAAGCATACAAACTTCAATGGAGAGCAGCACAACTGTATTAGCTAGCTAGCAAGCAAAACAGTATGCAATGCCAATGTTGACAGAATAGAGCTAGCTACACCATGTCACGGGGTGGTAGATGGACCTTATCGGATGACCTCTGTGAATACACACTGTGTCAGGAGTGCAAATTCATACAATAAAGCATGAAACTTAAGGAGAGGATTGTTATTATGGTTATGGAGGCGAGGCAGTAGAAAAATCAGCAACAGAAGATGGACCATTTCTCACACTGTTGTTGTCACAAGACAATTTAACCCATTGTGGTTAATGTTTGTGCAACTTCTCCACCAACTTGTAATATGTGTCTGAAGACATGGCAGCCAACAATATGGCAGTGATCTCCAAATCAGGAGAACTTTATAGGTTGAGCAGAAAGGACTTCTGAAGAGTCATGTAAAACAGAAAAGCAGAATGGGGCAGAAAGGGAGAGAGAGATTAATGGTAGGTAGCCAAGACTAGTTTATTCATCTTGACAGGCTGCTAAACTAGGTCCTGAATTCTAAAATACAGAAACAACAGGAAAAAAATGTCATTTTCTCACCAAAGCTAGTGACAAAATTGATTAAACAGAATTACAAATAAAGAGCGCCTTTCAGTTCCTCCAATAAAGCCATTCTGTTAAATTTACTTACATCTATATCTCAGTCTATCAGTGTCCATTCTGATTCAGCTCTGACAAGATAATTATTAACAAAAAGCTTTTCTGCAACAGGTTGAGTGGATGTTACTGCATGTATTATTCAGTTACAAAATGTTTAGTCACCATCTGTAAGATTGTACACTAACCAATTTATGTCCAAGCCAAATCTCTTACCTGTTAGCAAAGGTGCACATTAACGTAATGTAATTAAATGATACAGCCAACTTTCAAATGACCTGGGGCACTCAGGTTATCGGTCCTCAAACTGGATAGTAAATGATGCACATTGCAGTTACTGATCTTTGACGTACTTGTAAAACTTTTCCTTTAATCCAATTCTCAGCAAAAAATATTCATGACTGTTTCTAACATGGTAATTGAAACATGCATTTTTTACTATATCATTCCCAACAATTTTTAAAATTGCAAAATGAAGCATGGATTTTGTTAAGGAATCATAGACAATTCATCATAGATTAAGGTTTATTAAAACTACCCATTACACTGTATTTACAAACTATTGCATATGGGTCAGAAGCATCATGTTTTTGGCAATATCAGCATACTCTCATATTCATAAGGAACTTACAGTGCTGACATCGGAAGATTCCTTGGATTTTCTTGCCTGTCTTCCCCTCAATGCAAGTTCTAGAATGATAAGATTCCAAAAGGATAGCAGCGCAATTGTGACATTTATATAGGAGTAAAAAAGTCCAGCTACTTTCAACATGTCACTGAGCTTGTGTCCCAAGTGAAAGTAATATGTGCCAGAATATAGAAATTGAAACATTCCCTAAGTGACTTTTGCCATTTTAAAATGAGTTTACATAACAAAAGACTTTAAACTTGTGTTTTAAAATAACCTAGCTGCTAGGTTATTTTAAAACACAAGGTTAAAGGCTTGGCACAGGAGTGTCCAACTTTTTTGCATAGGGGAAGGGTGGGGGCCACATTACAATTTTTGTCTTACATAGGGGGGCTGGTGAGACAATTTCAGCAGAGACATTAAAAATTTATCTTGCTATTAATCAAAAAAACAAATGTGCATTTTTGTGAAGAAGCTTTAAATGAGAAGACTAACTTACTTCCTTGTCGCTATGTTGGACGCTAATTTAGTGAGATACCTGGCATTGTATTTGCATTCACAAGTAGTCAATGTCTGCCTGCACACTTGTTGTAGTGATGTGGAGTATTCTGGATAACTGTCCATCTACCAGGAGTGATCTTGATCACTCTCCCTCCTTCTCTGTCTGTCTCTCTCCCTCTAACTCTCTCTGTCCCCCCTCTCTGCCCCACTCTCTCTCTTTGCCCCTCCCTCAATCTCAGTTTTCCAGTGGGCTTCAAAAGAAAATCAGAACCCGCTGGATAACCACAAAGCTGTCTGAAGTTCGGAAACCGCTATCACCGCTCTCAACACGTGTCAGCTGTGAAACTGACAGTTACGATTTTTTTTTAAGCCGGTCTGGTCAGAAAGAAGAAGCCAATGGCGGAGTTCCAAAATCCCAATGTCAGAAATCCACCATTTGACAGGAATTTCTCATCCCTGAAATTACCAGTCACGGACCTCAAATTTTTTTTATCACGGACACTGGTGTCCGTGTATTGACACATTGCCGAGCCCTTTACTTGTGCAGTGGATCCACATCAGAAACTGGGTCAAGACTACCCAAACCCATTATAAACAGGACCCTTACAGCACTTAGAGAAGAGTCTCTCAACCTAACAGCCTATACTGGATTGAAACTCAAGTTCCAGGTATGAAAGATTAGTGTGCCTTCGAAAGAATTTATGCAATCCAAGCTGTGAAAAAAATGAGGATTAATTTTAATTGAATTTAGTTTAGTGCTGTCCCTGGCACTTGAACTTGAGCTTCAGAAGTGTATACCCTAGGGCACCAATATCATGCTCATTCACATTCTCAAAGCAAAATCTATCCAACTACCTGTTGAATTCAAGGCACTTAAAATCCAGGCCCCCTGCGCTGATGGTTTGAACAAAGCTGCCACTCATAATCTGTGAATAGTTAATGTAATCGAGGAGATCAGAGAAAATACGTTTGAGAACTTCTGCAGATCCTTAACATTAAACACATGGAAAAATATAACATTTTAAACATTAAAAAACAAAATCTGAGCCTTCTTTGGCTAAATTAAAAACAGTCAGTTAAAGATTCTTTGATGGGAATATTGCAGTACTACTTTGATAGGTGAAGTGCAGGATTTCAGAATGCTTTCAGTAGAGTAAAGCTGTTGTATGTGCAATAAAAAATATAATTGAAGAGTAGCAAACTCTCTTTTAATACATTTGTAATTTGTAACGACGTCAGTTTTGAAAAATTTCCACTGGTGTTAGTTATAATAAATTAAGTGCTTGAAACATGAGTGCTGATCACCAAGTCAACACCAAGTTTCTGTAACTTGCAATTTTTCTTTTAACATAACGTATTTTATCCTTCAGTTTATTGCTGCTGTCCTTTCGGTTCTTTCAGGTTGAGGGGAAAGTGGTCCTCAATGATCACCCCGTCTGAGGGATGGTTCAACTCAATGGGATTGGTCTTGATATTTTAACCAGAAATTAATCAATTGTTGTAAGGTTGGGAGTTCAGCACTGTATTGGCTACAACTATTGGTTTACCCGTTGTACAAAATCATTTTGTACATTTTTCTGCACAGCCAACAGGTTTAATGCTATTAAAATATTTGATGTACACAAAATCATAAAAATATAACACCTGAAAAACTCATCCCTAGAATTGAAAAGAAAGTGGGAGAATTGACTACAGTCAACAAATTACTGTGCAAATCTTCAAATTGGAACTTAAAAAAAATTTTTTTTTTAAAAAGCTGCTTTCCCAGCATCAAATAGAAAGTAGTAGTTTGAGTGAAGACGAGTTTATTTTGAAATATTTTAAAAGTAGCTCAGTAAGTAAAGCACACCTGTTAATTAACAAAATACTTCAAAACTTCTCAATTTCTCTATCTTGTATAAAATCAGACAGATCAGTTATTGGCAATGTATGTAGGACAGGTCCTGTAGTTGCCAGCCAAAATGCAACAAGCTGTTTTTGGAACACTGACTGATTGATAGTTCTGCAACAGAATCCTTGGACTCATTTATTGCATTTTCAAAATCATATACCAACATTGTATTTTAAAAGTTATCTGGTATGATTAGGAATTTTATATATTTAGAAGTTTGAAACAGTCTCAAAGTGCAATTAATGGCAATTTCAAAGGATAATTTGGAAAAATAATTTCAGAGAGTCAATGCTGAAGTATCAAGTAAATGAGTTTCTTCTTAACTAGGATCTGTGTGTGGAAGGGAAGGAAAATGGTCCTTGGCTTGTTCTTGTACATTTTCCAGCATACAGCTCAGAACAGCATCACCTGCCTGACCCCAGGTTGCACACATGACCCAGGGGACTTGAGATTTTTATTCTCAACAAAAAATGTTCTGGAATGAAATGCTACTAAAATGGGGAGACATCTGGTTCTCATATATAAAAAGCCAAGATTTATCATAGCAACATGGGGAAATCCTAGTTACAATATAAATCATATTTGCACAGGAATGTCATCACAAAACAGTTTCAGCTGATTGTCCAGGACACATCTTATTTTAATTCATTCTCCCACCCCACCCCCACCCACCAAATAAAAATCAACAAGTGTTATCGATATAATTTATCACGATCAGCTCTGATTTCCCCATGCAGCTGAGTTATCGGACCAGATTGACTGTGCAAATATTCATCATCAATTGCTAGGACCAGCCTTGATTTCTTGAATCATGGGTTTAAAATTCAGGTCTATTCCCTCACTGTGGCTGTTCTTTCAGAGGTAAACCATTGTTGCTATATCATTGCATCAAAGTTTAAATACAAACTTTAGCTTTTGCAGCACCTCATAGAAAAAAAACCCTACAATTTTAAATTGACATATTGAATTTTTTTTCCATTAATAGTAAGGTGCTTGTATATTTTAAATGTGAAATATTGTTGTCATCTTTCATCATCAGGTGCACAGTATTTTAAAACAAAAAGTTGAAGCAGGGTCATTCAAATTCTATGAAAAATAAGGGACAATGCTTGCAAGGCCATTATTTCCATGAAAAAGTAAAACTTAAAAAAAAATTATCAATGAACATGTCATAGAGTTATACAGCACAGAAACAGGCCCTTCGGCCCATTGTGTCCATGCCGGCCATCAAGCACCTATCTATTCTAACCCCATTTTCCAGAATTTGGCTCGTAGCCTTGTATGCTATGGTCTTTCAAGTGCTCATCTAAATACTTCTTAAATGTTGTGAGGGTTCCTGCCTCTACCACACCTTCAGGCAGTGAGTTCCAGATTCCAACCATCCTCTCGGTGTAATTTATTTTCCCTCAAATTCCCCTGCCCCTTACCTTAAATCTATGCCCCCGGTTATTGACACCTCCACGAAGGGAAAACGTTTCTTCCTATCTATGGCCCATCAGGTCTACCCTTAGTCTTCTCTGCTCTAAGGAAAACAACCCTAGCCTATCCAATCTCTCTTCATAGCTGAAATGCTCCAGCCCAGGCAACATTTGGGTGAATCTCCTCTGCACCCTCTCCAGTGCAATCACATCCTTCCCATAGTGTGGTGCCCAGAACTGTACACAGTACTCCAGCTGTGGCCTAACTAGCATTTTATACAGCTCCATAATAACCTCCCTGCTCTAATACTCTATGCCTTGGCTAATAAAGGCAAGTATCTCATATGCTTTCCTAACCACCTTATCTACCTGTGCTGCTGCCTTCAGTGATCTATGGACAAGTACACCAAGGTCCCTCTGACCCTCTGTGCTTCCTAGGGTCCTACCATCCATTGCATATTCCCTTGTCTTGTTAGTCCTCCCAAAATGCATCACCTCACACTTCTCAGGGTCACTGCTCTGCCCATCTTACCAACCCACCGATATCGTCCTGTAATCTAACGCTTTCCTCCTCACTATTTATGACACCACCAATTTTCATGTCATCTGCAAACTTACTGATCATACCTCCTATATTCACGTCTAAATCATTAATATACACTACAAACAGCAAGAATCCCAGCACCGATCCCTGCAGTACATCACTGGTCACAGGCTTCCACTCGCAAAAACAACTCTCGATCATCACCCTCTGTCTCCTGCCACTAAGCCAATTTTGGATCCAATTTGCCAAATTGCCCTGGATCCCATGGGCTCTTACCTTCTTGACCAATCTCCCATGCGGGACCTTATCAAAAGCCTTATCGAAGTCCATGTAGACTACATCAACTGCTTTACCCTCATCTACACACCGAGTCACCTCCTCGAAAAAAATCAGATTTGATAGACATGATCTCCCCCTGACAAAGCTATGCTGACTATCCTTGATTAATCCCTGCCTCCGTCAGTGGAGATTAATCCTGTCCCTCAGAATTTTTTCCAATTGTTTCCCTACCTCTGATATTAGACTCACTGCCCTGTAATTATCTGGCTTATCCCTGCTACCCTTCTTGAATAATGGTATCACATTCGCTGTCTTCAAGTCCTCTGGCACCTCTCCTGTGGTCAGAGACGATTTGAAAATTTGTGTCAGAGCCCCTGCAATCTCCTCCCTTGCCTCATATAACAGCCTGGGATACATCTCATCTGGGCCTGGGGATTTATCCACTTTTAAGTCCGCTAAAACCTGCTCCCTTTCAATGCTAATTTGTTCAAGGAGATCACAATCCCTCTCCCTGATCTCTACACCTACATCGTTCTTCTCGATAGTGAACAGATGAAAAGTAATCATTTAAAACCTCAACTACGTCCTCTGGCTCCACACACAGATTGCCACCTTGGTCCCTAATGAGCCCTACTCTTTATCTGGTTATCCTCTCTCCCTTAATATACTTATAAAATGCCTTGGCATTTTCCTTTATCTTGCCCACGAATATTTTTCCATGCCCCCTTTTCGCTCTCCTAATTACTTTTCAAAGCACCCCCCCCCGCCACCCACCTACACTTTCTATACTCCTCCAGGGCCAGCACTATTTTTTTTTTTATTTATTCATTCATGGGATGTGGGCGTCACTGGCCAGGCCAGCATTTATTGCCCATCCCTAATTGCCCTTGAGAGAGTGGTGGCGAGCTGCCTTCCTGAACCGCTGCAGTCCATTTGGGGTAGGTATACCCACAGTGCTGTTAGGAAGGGAGTTCCAGGATTTTGACCCTGCGACAGTGAAGGAATGGCGATATAGTTCCAAGTCAGGATAGTGTGTGACTTGGAGGGGAACTTGCAGGTGGTGGTGTTCCCATGTATTTGCTGCCCTTGTCCTTCTAGTTGGTAGAGGTTGCGGGTTTGGAAGGTGCTATCTAAGGAGCCTTGGTGCATTGCTGCAGTGCATCTTGTAGATGATACACACTGCTGCTGCTGTGCGTCGGTGGTGGAGTGTATGTTTGTAGATGGGGAGCCAATCAAGCGGGCTGCTTTGTCCTGGATGGTGTTGAGCTTCTTGAGTGTTGTTGGAGCTGCACCCATCCAGGCTAGTGGAGAGTATTCCATCACACTCCTGACTTGTGCCTTGTAGATGGTGGACAGGCTTTGGGGAATCAGGAGGTGAGTTACTTACCTCAGGATTCCTAGCCTTTGACCTGCTCTTGTAGCCACGGTATTTATATGGCTACTCCAGTTCAGTTTCTGGTCAATGGTAGCCCCTAGGATGTTGATAGGTGGGGGATTCAGCGATGGTAATGCCGTTGAATGTCAAGGGGAGATGTTTAGATTCTCTCTTGTTGGAGATGGTCATTGCCTGGCACTTGTGTGGCGCGAATGTTACTTGCCACTTATCAGCCCAAGCCTGGATATTGTCCAGGTCTTGCTGCATTTCTACACGGACTGCTTCAGTATCTGAGGAGTCACGAATGGTGCTGAACATTGTGCAATCATCAGCGAACATCCCCACTTCTGACCTTATCATTGAAGGAAGGTCATTGATGAAGCAGCTGAAGATGGTTGGGCCTAGGACACTACCCTGAGGAACTCCTGCAGTGATGTCCTGGAGCTCAGATGATTGACCTCCAACAACCACAAACATCTTCCTTTGCACTAGGTATGATTCCAGCCAGCGGAGGGTTTTCCCCGATTCCCATTGACCACAGTTTTGCTAGGGCTCCTTGATGCCATACTCGGTCAAATGCTGCCTTGATGTCAAGGACAGTCACTCTCACCTCCCCTCTTGAGTTCAGCTCTTTTGTCCATGTTTGAACCAAGGCTGTAATGAGGTCAGGAGCTGAGTGGCCCTGGCGGAACCCAAACTGAGCCTCACTGAGCAGGTTATTGCTAAGCAAGTGCTGCTTGATGGCACCGTTGATGACACCTTCCATCACTTTACTGATGATAGAGAGTAGGCTGATGGGGTGGTAACTGGCCGAGTTGGACTTGTCCTGCTTTTTGTGTACAGGACAACCTGGGCAATTTTCCACATTGCAGGGTAGATGCCAGTGTTGTAGCTGTACTGGAACAGCTTGGCTAGGGGTGCAGCACGTTCTGGAGCACAGGTCTTCAGTACTATTGCCGGAATATTGTCAGGGCCCATAGCTTTTTCAGTATCCAGTGCCTTCAGTCGTTGCTTGATATCACGCGGAGTGAATCGAATTGTCTGAAGTCTGGCATCTGTGATGCTGGGGACTTCAGAGGAGGCCGAGATGAATCATCAACTTGGCACTTCTGGCTGAAGATTGTTGCAAATGCTTCAGCTTTATCTTTCGCACTGATGTGCTGGGCTCCCCCATCATTGAGGATGAGGATATTTGTGGAGCCACCTCCTCCAGTTAGTTGTTTAATTGTCCACCACCATTCACGGCTGGATGTGGCAGGACTGCAGAGCTTAGATCTGATCCGTTGGTTATGGGATCGCTTAGCTCTGTCTATCGCATGCTGCGTACGCAGTTTGGCACGCAGATAGTCCTGTGTTGTAGCTTCACCAGGTTGACACCTCATTTTGCGGTATGCCTGGTGCTGCTCCTGGCATGTCCTCCTGCACTCTTCATTGAACCAGGGTTGGTCTCCTGGCTTGGTGATAATGGTAGAGTGGGGTATATGCCAGGCCATGAGGTTACAGATTGTGGTTGAGTACAATTCTGCTGCTGCTGATGGCCCACAGCGCCTCATGGATGCCCATTTTTGCATTGCTAGATCTGTTCGAAATCTATCTCATTTAGTACGGTGATAGTGCCACACAACACGATGGACGGTATCCTCAATGTGAAGGCGGGACTTTGTCTCCACAAGGACTGTGCGGTGGTCACTCCTACCAATACAGTCATGGACAGAAGCATCTGCGGCAGGCAGATTGGTGAGGACGAGGTCGAGTATGTTTTTCCTTCATGTTGGTTCCCCCACCACCTGCCGCAGACCCAGTGTAGCAGCTATGTCCTTTAGGACTCAGTCAGTAGTGGTGCTACCGGGCCACTCTTGGTGATGGACATTGAAATCCCCCACCCAGAGTACATTTTGTGTCCTTGCCACCCTCAGTGCTTCCTCCAAGTGGTGTTCAACATGGTGGAGTACTGAGTCATCAGCTGAGGGAGGGCAGTAGGTCGTAATCAGTAGGAGGTTACCATGCCCATGTTTGACCTGATGCCATGAGACTTCATGTGGTCCGGAGTCGATGTTGAGGACTCCAAGGGCAACTCCCTCCTTACTGTATACCACTGTGCCACCACCTCTGCTGGGTCTGTCCTGCCGGTGGGACAGGACGTACCCAGGGATCGTGATGGCAGTGTCTGGGACATTGTCTGTAAGGTATGATTCCGTGAGTATGACTATGTCAGGCTGTTGCTTGACTAGTCTGTGGGACAGCTCTCCCAACTTTGGCACAAGCCCCCAGATGTTAGTAAGGAGGACTTTGCAGGGTCGACAGGGCTGGGTTTGCCGCTGTTGTTTCGGTGCCTAGGTCGATGCTGGGTGGTCTGTCCGGTTTAATTCCTTTTTATTGACTTCGTAGCGATTAGGTCCAACTGAGTGGCTTGCTAGGCCATTTCAAAGGGCATGTAAGAGTTAACCACATTGCTGTGGGTCTGGAGTCACATGTAGGCCAGACCAGGTAAGGACAGCAGATTTCCTTCCCTAAAGGACATTAGTGAACCAGATGGGTTTTTAGAACAATCAACAATGGTTTCATGGCCATCATTAGACTAGCTTTTCTTAATTCCAGATTTATTAATTAAATTCAAATTCCACCTTCTGCTGTCGTGGGATTCGAACCCATGTCCCCAGAGCAATACCCTGGGTTTTTGGGTTTCCAGCCCTCTGAATCTGCCATTAGCCTCTTTTTTTCCCCATATCCAATCCTCTATATCCCTTGACATTCAGGGTTCCCTGGACTTATTGGTCCTGAACCTTCACTTTTACGCGAACATGTTGGCCCTGAACTCTATTTCCTTTTTGAATGACTCCCACTGGTCTGATGTAGACTTTCCTACAAGTAGCTGCTCCCAGTCCACTTTGGCCAGATCCTGTTTTATCATATTGTAATTGGCCTTCCCCCAATTCAGTACCTTTATTTCTGGTCCATCTTTGTCCTTTTCCATAACTATCTTAAATCTTACAGAGTTATGTCACTATCCCCGAACTGTTCCCCCACTGACACTTCTACCACTTGTCTGGCTTCATTCTTAGGATTAGGTCCAGTAGCACCACTAAATCTCATCAAACTTATCATATCACTTGCACGTGACACTATCTGGAACAAAAAGGTTCATGCCATTACTATCTTCAAACAAAAACATTTTTAAAACACTTATTTGGAGGACAGCATATCTGCAAAAAAGCATTGGAACTTCTGTTGTATGCAACACTTTCAGATACTTTTTCTGATTAATGATATGACTTGCAATGAAGAGTTTAACTGTTAATTAACTTTCCAGGAATATTTTCAAATCAATAGGTGCTATAATGTCAATCCATTTGTTGATGTTTCTATTTTAGCATGTTCATACGATGTAAAATTTTCAATCATATGTTCCATTTATGGCATGAAATTTCTCTACTCAGTTCAAAACTGCTTAAAGTAACAAGTTAATTGTTCCAGCAGCATGTCGGTAATGGCAACACTGTACCATAAAGCGATAAGAACATTCTCCCAGACTCAATCTTATTTAAGTGCTTTGCTGAGGCACTGAACAGAGCAAAGTACTTCCCCTGAAGAAAAGCAGAAAAAAAGACGTCAGCATAGAATGCTTTCACATGTTTCTCAGTAGTTGGATCAAGAACAAGAGATAGAGGCCTGCGTCTGTGCCTTTAGGCTGTCGGAGTACAGCTAAAGAAAGATAAAATAGGTAAGTAAGCAGGCTCGATGGGCTGAATGGCCTGCTCCTGCTCCTATGTTCCTTATCAAGCTAGGTATGCAAATTTCAAATTTCCAAAACTGCATAACACAGAGAGACTGAGAAGCTTTGAGTTTTGCCCAACCAAATTAAACATGAAACCAGGACAGAAATTCATTTCACAAATATTGGGACTGTGTAACTTTTTCAGTAGCCAAAACAAACACAGATCACATTCGACTATTCTCCCTGGCTTTTCAGATTACTATTGAAGCAAGTATCCAGTTTGCTCTCCACACACATGAATTGCATCCATTAATCGTACTTTTACCATATTTAATCTGGAACAATCATTTGCTTTTATAGTTAGGATTATTTTTAGTCAGTTGAATTTATAACAATTAAATTGTAAAAGATGATCAACAGTTTGGTGCTTTGGGGTTAATAGTTACTGTGAACTTTGATCTCGAGCAAAACTATACATCTGACAATTCACTGTTGGAGCAAAGTGTGGAGTTCATGGTTATAAGAAAGTCTAAACATACCACGTGACAGTGGTATCTGAAACTGTTCTTGGAAACCGAATTAATAATTTTTCATATGATAATGAAGCCATCACTTGCATGGCAGTGGGACTAGCCTGATTTTCCATTAAAGTATTGGATATGATTAACTGTTTTTCCAAACAATGCTCCTATTCCTTCCCCATCTCTACCTTCTGAAAAAGATTTCAGTCCTGAAATCAGTAGTAATTATTTTTATTAAAACAAAATGCAAAAAATCATTGCTTGTCTGAAATAGTTAAATCCATGGAATCCAACTTTGCAAGCAGAGCTTTTGTTCTATAATTAACTTGTAACAAAGCTGAGGCCTAGCTGCCTTTAAAGAGCTACAGTTCTTCAGTTGCATAGCCTCAGGTGACATGGAGTTCTGTTGCAGAAAAGAAAAACATGATCCACAAGTCATGCAAAGTCACGGTTTACAAGTGGTGCTTGGAGATTTGCTTGATAGAACGTTATTTAAATAAACAGCAGCCGATCTTAAGGTTGGATTGTTTTAGTACTGTCAGTCAAATAAAACTCTGCAGTCTCAAGATACAAGTGAACTTTATTTTTGATTTCATTACACAAACTGGAATAACCTCATTCCAAATCATCACCAAAAAGTTTTTCTGAGTGGGGTTTTGAAATACAGTAACTTGGTCCCTCTGGCAGGTTACTAATGCAGCATTAGGCACCAGTAAGACCCATATTGAGCAAAGATTCACTCAGCAAGGTGGAATGTTTTCAGCAGTCTAGTTTCTGAACGTTTGTAGCTGACCACAGCATCCCATTAGTAGGATTTCACACACACAACAATCAGGACAAAAACCCAAACAGAATTTCACAGTTACAAAGAGTCATTAGAATTCAATGTTGAACAACAATGTCAAGATTACAAACGTGTTTAACAAAGGCTACAGAAATGAAATTAATGGACATAATTCTCTGATAATGCACGCACACTAATGTAGAACAGACAAAACTTGTTACACTAGATTGATTTACTGTTCACCTGAAATCTGAGGAAAGATCCCTTTTCCAGCCCAGCAGCATGCCAATGACAAGAATATAGTTTCTGATAGACTGTTATAAAGTTAAAAAATCCTAGGTCATAATTTAAATATTGCTCTTTGTTCCCAGTAATATCAGTGCTAAGCTACCATAACATGTGAAAAAATACAGAAAAGAACCATGCCTTCGAAAGAATTTGTACACCCCTACGTGCAAACCTTCCCCCCAAAAAGAAACCTTTTTTTAAAATTTGATCTCTGTAGATGCAATAATTAAATCACAGGTGTAAATATATTGCTTAATTCTAACATAATTATGAACATCTCTGATTAAAGTTTCTGTTTTACATTCTTTTAAATCAGTCACTTATTCTTCTAACAGAGATGAAGGTAAAGAAATAGTCATTATATTTCTTATGAATGAGACGTTTATAAAGAATCATGTAAAGTTTTGTTCCTCCTAAAAATAGACATTTTGTATTTCTGAATCAGACTTATATGCTCTGGTATTCTACTAATGATATGTCAAATTCTTATATTCTACAAAAATAGCAGTAAGCATTTCAAAATACTCTGCTTTCCTGGACACTTTTAAGCTACATTCAGATTTGTTGCTTCTTCGTGTGGATGAATGCCATTATATACAAGTGGCAGGATTGTATGATTGCGTTGATTAAAAACTCTCAATGCACCAACGATGGCTGTTTGGTCGTTCTGATCATAATCGCATGATTCCAGCACATAACAGTGCATCTCTGTGCCTTGAACCCATCGTTAGTACCTGGTTTGATACTCGTGATGCCATCGATTAAAATCAATGTAAAATAGCACTATGCTTCCAGATGCCATACCTGTAATGATGACCCTAAATTTAAAGAGGTATAGTTAATTTCACAGAACATAATCTACATCAATCACAATTGTGCTAAAAAAAAATACCCAAAGGAACAAAGAAATGTAATAGTTTGCTGAGATAACCTTTCATAATCAGAAGAATCATTGCTAATTACGGGAACTTTCAACCTTGTTAGGCCAACTCAAAAGCACGGCATCAGAGCAATCAGAACGACTGCTGGGTTTCAGCAGGTGCTGTATTTGATGCAGTGAGAAATATTGTAATATGAATTTTGTTTGCTTTTTAAAATTTCAATAAATGACAATTTTCAGTAGTAGACATAAGAAATGAATGATAGCATCTGTGTCTTCTTGTTTTTCTGCTTTCAAGCATGATAAAAAAAACAACACACTTGCATAGATAATAATCACTCCTTTAATAACAACTTAAATTAACTGAAAGGGAAACTGGTTTTGACTGCCATTCGCTATATAGTTAAAATTAGAGCTTTAGTGAGCCTAGATGGACACAATAGCAAAAATAGGTGCTGGGGTGGTGCCATGGACCTGACACTGACTTTCACGTCTGGGATTTGGATGCAAATCCATGCCCAAACTGATGGGTTGAAAATATTCATTGCTTGCTGGCTGTATGGATACTAAAATGCATTTGGGTTGTTCCAAGTCATTGCTTTATGGTCATGGAGCCACAGCACAAAGTTTCCCCTAATTTGGCAGTAAACTGGCAATCTTAAAGAGAATCTACATCAATCATTAATTGTGCTAAAGAAACCCAAAGAAACAAAGAGAGGTAATCGTTTGCTGAGATAACCTTTAATAATCAGAGGAATCATTGTTCTTTACAGGAACAGTGGAGGAAACACAATATCTTGTTAAAGATGCTCCTCTGAGGTTAGGACTGAGGCACACTGTTTGCCAGAGTCAGATATGGGACAGTTTGCACTTAACCATGGCTGGTCTGGCAGCGTTTGATGCCAATCATAATTGCCTTAAATATTGTATGTATTCTTTCCCCAGCATCAACAACCCTCATTTTGAAAAGCATAAACATTCTCACAAACATTATAGTAAAAATGGTGGGAACATTAAAAGAGTACATTTCCAACCTAATTATCAGACTGAGCTGGCCCGGTTTTAATATGAACAGAGCAGAGGGAAGGAAGAGCCATGTGTTACGATCAGGTGAGAAAGGTGTCCCGCTCAGCGTTCACCTGGTCTTACCGTAACAGGGTTTTATTTTTAGCGCCCCCTTGGTGAATCCTTGCTCACCGCTTTCCAATTATAAGGCAAAGAAACCAGCACAAACAGGTTTTCTTAGGTTTAAAGAAGAAAACTTGAAATTTAATAAACTTGAACTTAAACTCTAATTCGGTTACGCCTACGGATACATGACGTGTCCACACCAGCATGCATATGCGATACAGAGACAGAAAAGAGAAGTTTGATTAGCTTGCTTCTTGAGGGTTCTAAACTTTTGGCGAGAGGCTTCAGGTGCTAATTCATATGCCTTGAGGATAGCATTTTGGTCAGTTTATAATTTGATGAACTCTCATCTGGCAACAGGGAATAAACCTCATGGGCTTTTTCAGTTAGCTTGATTTGTAGTAAAACAGCTGCTTTGCCAGTATCTCAAAGGACACAAAAAGTTCTTCTACATCTTCCTCATTGAATTTTGGGATTAGTTGAGCTAGTTTTAACAATTTTGTACCTCGTCCTGAATTACGCTTCTCCATATTGGGCCTGCTTTCACTGGGATTACTCTGTCATCCCCGAGTTAGCTCAAGCCGCTTCAGCTCTCTTTCTTTGCATTCTTTCCCTCTCTCCTGCTCATTCTCCTGTCTTTCTCTCTCTTCATGCTTCTTCTGGAAGGCTCTTTCTTTCTCCCTCTCCTGCCTCTCTCTCTCTTTTTCAAGTTTCCTCTGTTCCAATCCTATCTTTGCTAACAATACCCTGTCGGAGTCTGCTTCTAACATAAAAGATTATTGCACAAGATAGGAGCTTGGTATTGGGGGTAATATATTAGCATGGATTGAGGATTGGTTCAGAGATTCGAGATTAATGGGTCTTTTTCAGGTTGGAAAAACAAATTAGTGGATCAGAACTGGGGCCTCAATTATTTACTATCTATATTAATGACTTGGAGGAGGGGGCAGCGTGTAATATATCCAAATTTACTGCTGATACAAAAATAGGTGGGAGGGCATCTTGTGATGAGGACATAAGGAATCTGCAAGGGGATATAGATAGGTTGGCAGATGGTGTTTAATGTGGAGAAGTGTGAGGTTATGCACTTTGGTAGGAAGAATCAAAAGGCAGATTATTACTTAAATGGAGAGAGAGTCCAAAAAAGTGCAGCACAGAGGGATCTGGGTGGTCTTGTGCATGAAACACAAAAGGTTCGCATGCAGGTGTAGCACGTAATTAAGGCAGCAAACGGAATTCTGGCCTTTAATGCTAGGGGATTGGAGTTTAAAAATAAGGAATTCTTGTTACAACCGTACAGTGTGTTGGTGAGGTTGCACCTGGAGTAGTCTGTACAGTTTTGGTCCCCGTATTTAAGAAATGATATACTGGCAATGAAGACAGTTCAAAAGAGATTCACTAGGCTGATATAAAAGCAAAATACTGCAGATGCTGGAAATCTGAAATAAAAACAAGAAATGCTGGAACCACTCAGCAGGTCTGGCAGCATCTGTGGAAAGAGAAGCAGAGTTAACGTTTCGGGTCAGTGACCCTTCTTCGGAACTGACAAATATTAAAAATGTCACAGGTTATAATCGAGTGAGGTGGGGGTGGGGCAAGAGATAACAAAGGAGAAGGTGTAGATTGGACAAGGCCACATAGCTGACCAAAAGGTCATGGAGCAAAGGCAAACAATATGTTAATGGTGTGTTGAAAGACAAAGCATTAGTACAGAAAAGGTGTTAACGGACTGAATATTGAACAGCAGCAAGTGCAAACATGAAAAAAAACAGTGGGTAAGCAAACTGAACAAACTAAGATGAAATGAAATAAATGCAAAAAAAAGGTTGTAAAAAAGAAAAAAAAGAAAAGAAAAAAGAAAAAACAACTAAAAATGAAAGTAAAATGGGGGGCTGTCATGCTCTGAAATTATTGAACTCAATGTTCAGTCCAGTAGGCTGTAGTGTGCCTAATCGGTAGATGAGATGCTGTTCCTCGAGCTTGCGTTGATGTTCACTGGAACACTGCAGCAATCCCAGGACAGAGATGTGAGCAGGGGAGAGCAGGCCCCCTCCCCCAACTCTTTTTCCAGTACATTGATGACTGTATCGGTGCCGTTTCCTGCTCCCGCCCCGAACTAGAAAACTTTATCAACTTTGCTTCCAATTTCCACCCTTCTCTCACCTTTACATGGTCCATCTCTGACACTTCCCTTCCCTTCCCTTCCTCGACTTCTCTGTCTCCATCTCTGGGGGTAGGTTGTCTACTAATATCCATTATAAGCCCACCAACTCCCACAGCTACCTCGACTACACTTCTTCACACCCTACCTCCTGTAAGGTCCCTCTCAGCCGTCACCTGGTCTTACCGTAATAGAGTTTAATTTTAAACACACAGTTTTTAGCGCCCCCTTGGTGAATCCTTGTTCACCGCTTTCCAATTATAAGGTAAAGAAACCAGCACAAACAGGTTTTCTTAGGCTTAAAGAAGAAAATTTGAAATTAAATAAACTTGAACTTTAAACTCTAATTCAGTTGATGCCTACGGATACATGATGCATCCATGCTGGCATGCATTCATGATACACACATGCAAATAGAGACAGAAAAGAGCAGAAGAAAAATAAAGTGGAAAAGTTTGAGGCAATATCTTAAGAGTTTTTATTACGGTTCTTCGAGCTCACTGTAGAGACCTTGATTATAGATTGATCTTACTTTTCGTTGGGGTCCAGTATTCTTCTTAAACCTTGTTTGCTGAAGGAGACTTTTCTCTCTTGGGGTTCATGTGTTTTCAGTGGATTCAGAGGCTTGTGAGAAAGAGATGGGAGCAGACAGGAGAGATCTTCTCAGTCCAGCAGCAAACAGTCTTTCTGCTCAAACCCTGTGACTAGTTCCAAAACACCCTGGAACAGCCAGTTAGTCATCTGACCAGCTGGTCCAACCAGTCCTGGCTCCTGTGGATTGCATCACCCCAGCAGGCCCTGGAATGCGCTTCCCCACCCCCTCACTGTCCAGTGATCAACATCTATTGTGGGTTTAATGTGCCAGGGAATGGTCCTTTGTCTACATAAGCACTGTCTGTTAGTATGCAAATATTTTTTCCTCGCTCCAACAACAATTTGAAATTTAATGTCCGTGTGGCAAAATCAATATGCCTCATTCTTGACAAGTGGGGGCATGACACATGTTTGATCCAGTTCTGTGCATTAGCGCCAACTACAAAGGCAGAAGTTACTTCACAAAATGTCTGCTTCCAGCACACATCAGGTGATTGACTGTGGAAGTGCAAAATACAAATTTTGTGTTTAAAAGATTGGTATTTTATGTTCAAAATGGAAAAGGATTACAGGTAACCTTTCAACATTTAAGTTACTTGCCCGAAAATAACTTTTAAACAGATTGTGCTACATGTACCAATGAAACACCACAGACAAAACTTAGAGCAACATTCAGTTTTCAAGCTGTTTTCAAAGAAACATTATAAATATTCCAAACCTTATTAAAACGTCAATCGAAACAATGTAATAATTCCAGACTAAATGCCTAACCCTTGGGGTGTAACTTTGTTTTCTCTATACTCTCCTTTTTTTTTTAAGCATTGAAACATGTAGATGAGCAAGCTAGACTGCTGAGGTAGTTAGGTAGTGTTCAGCCTTTAGGCCAGGAAAAGGTTAATAGGACCTTGGCAGCAAGCTGGGGATGGATATTAGACACACTATCATGCAGACCCTCACCTGCCAAGAATGAGGCATATTAACTTTGTCATATGAACAGTGATTTTAAACTATTGCTGGAGTGAAGAAATGATTTGTTTGAAGATCACCAGACACTGGGTTGGAAGAACATTTGCATACTAAGAGATGCTGCTTGTGGAGACAAAGGACTATTCCCTGCTCCAATTAACCCAAATGGATTTTGATCACCAGACATTGAAGGTGTAAGGAAGCGCGTTCCAGAGACTGCTAAGGTAATACAATCCATAAACCTCGCAGGAGAGACTGTTCCAAATAAGGAGCTAGTCATATAACTAACCTGCTGGGCAACCTGGGTTTTTCTGAGTTATGCCACAGAGAAAAGAACAGAAGGCAGCTTGCAACTGAAGCTGGAACAAGAAAGCCGCTCTCTCTCTCTCACTTTCTCCCAAGCCTCCGGACCCACGGAAAACACGTAAACCTCGAGAGAAAAGACTCCGACATCAAAACAAGTTGAAGCATGCATGGGGCCCCAACGAATTGCAAGACTTACCGGCAACCAAAAGACTCCACATTGAACTTAAAGGACTGTAACTACCAGATATTGCCTCAAGCTTTTTCCTTTTATTCCTTCTACTTTTTCTGTCTCTATCTGCGTGTGTGTTTATCACATATGCATGCTGGCATGGCCGTGTTGCATATTCATAGTCATTAACCGGATTAGAGTTTAAGATTAATAAACTACTACCTTTCTTGTTTAAATCTAAGGAAACCTGATTTCTTTGCCTTACAATAGGAGCAGCGCACAAGGATTCACTAAGGGGGAGCTAAAAAGTGTTTTAAAATTAAATCCTGTTACGGTTAAACCAGGCAAAGGCTAAGAGGGAATCCCTAGACCCCTTCTCACCTGGTCATAACACATACACACAAGCAGAAGCAGTGAAATGTTGAATGTACCAGTACGAAGGTCAAGCCTCTCAAATGAAATGTGATAAACACAAAGAAAAGTTGTTATCTACTGAGAAGCAGAATAGTGGCACCTCTCAGGAACTATGTTGTCTTGGTCTGGCGACATGGTTTATGGCTTAATCATTGCTGCCCTGATAAGAGAGGCCAAATAGCTAAAATCAAATGGTGCAAGAGGCCATAAGAATGACACCTAAGCAATATCCCCCTTGTGTATATGCTACCAGTATGGAATGTGCCTGGGAAAATTGGTACTTGTTAATTTTAGCACTGAAAATTAGAGACTAATGGCAGGGTTTCATCTATATCACCCAATAATCTTAGTAAATTAATTTCTGGACCTTGGAAACTGGCACCACAATGAAGTAAATTCTGAAAAAATTGGCCGAAAATGTCAGATTACTTCTGTCACTTCAGACTGTAACTATCTCAAATTTTAGATTTGTACCTAGACACTGATATATGACTTCAAGTTTTCTGTAATGACACATTAATGACAGTACCAGTTCTCCTGAGCCATTAACAAAGAAACAATTTAATATCCACCACAGAAGTGATAGAACAGAATGTTGAAACATAAATAGGCCGAATTTTGTGGTAAAAATAACAGTTAGAGGATCAGCCCTGAACGTTTTTTTAAAGATAAATTAGAGAGTAATTTCCGGCAACCGCACATGCATAGTTAAAATGGAAATCAGGAAATTACTGCCCTGCTGCTCCAGAAGCTGCACTATAACAGTATCTCGTTTAGAACCTCAGCATTGAAACATATGGAGTACTTAGGTGATAGATACCCACTAACCTCGCCAGAGAAAGTTAGGGCTTGTCTGTTCCAGTGTAAGTAAATGTTTTTAAACATTATGATGTTTTATTTGCTACCAAACAACCTCTCTAGCATTGAAAATGAACTTTTACAAGAGTGGAATCTCATTCCTTCAGGTTTTAATTATTGCTGGAAACTATTTTTAAAAATCAAATATTTTAATTTCTGCTTTCGCTTTTACCTCTCCATCACTTAATCCCATATTTCTTACACTATTTCAAATTCTGTACATAACCTGGCATTGAATTGACTATTCTAATATCCACTTCCTGGTTCAGACTCAGCATTTCAGAGTAAGGAGTCTTCAATCTGATTAGTTAATGAGACAAACCATTGCTTGCCCTGCTCACACAGGTCCCAGATTCCCTAAGGACGGCACCACACTATTCTGGCTCTTGAATCACCACAGATTCCAGTGCAAAAACCCATAGGAAGCATATGGGGAAGTGCAAGTGTAATGAATGATGGCCAGCACTTTTGTTCGCTGCTGACCTGCAAAATTCAGGCCAATGTGGGTGAAATTCAACTGCAGCAGGGGTGTAAAGCAGACAGTAGTGCATCAGCCACTCGTTACACACCTCACCTGATTTTTCTTTCCATCAAAGCCAATAGAACAGAAGATTAGGTGGGATATATAATGGACGTATCTGCCACCACACATTTTGCACTCCTGTCAAAGCTGAACTTCACCCTCGATACATTCCAAAAATTAAAATTATTTATTCAATTTTGCAGGATACCTAATTTGAAGAGCATTGTGCATATAATTTGACTTTCAAGATATTCCAAATTCCTCTAGTCCCTGAACATTCTGTTTCAGACAGTTATGTACCAAATGATGTCTGTCTATGAACATTCCTAATTACGTCATCTTTGTCCTATAGCCTTTTACAAAGCAGGCTATTAAAAGAGATGAATATTATAAATTAAACTAATCTGGTTGTAGTGAGGCAAAGAACAGTAAAGCAGCAATGCAGAATGCTACAGGGTTATGGAATGCTGGTCTGCATTCAAAATACTCCAAATTTTTACCGAATTAACTGAACATTGTAAACTTAAATTTGAATCATTTTAATGCTGCTAGTGCAGATGCCGCTTGTCTACCTTCTAACGTGCTGTAATTTTGTCAGTGTGCTATTTATTTCACAAGTACATGTCTGAGAGCAGTGACTATAGTATAATGCCATTCTTTATTTTTTCTTGACCATTTTTAACCCATTTTTACTTTGCAGGTCATATTTTGGCAATTAAAAAAAAACACATGTATACAGAATGCAGAGCAACTTTGAGGTAGGAGGAAGTAGTTTATCCATTACCTTCTTTAAAATAAAAGCAAAATACCTTCTTTAAAAAATGTCTTACCTTTGGTCATGAGACATGGCCATGGCCCTAATACCGGCATCACAACCTGGGTAGGTCATCAGTTGTTTGAGATCCCACACTTGCCACACAGCCACTATTCCGCTATCTCCACCAGTGATGAGGTACTGCCCATCACGACTCAGCAGCATAGCCTGGAGAAGAACCACATATATTACTACAGCATAGCTCTCATCTCACATCCACTTAGTCATCTGCTGACTTTGGCTGCATCTCAACAGCTGGTATTTTTAAACGGGGTTGTATATTAACAGTATCACCCAGGGTTTTCTCCGAGGACATAACATTCTCACTTCTTCTAACTGAAAACTGACAGTTTTATTTTTCTTAATATGTCAGTTTGTCATAACTGTAAATCATTAAGTACACTACCCTCATCTTACATATTGTATTTATTTTAAGAAAATATGTCATTTTGGTTTCTGCTGGCCAATATATCAAAGGCATGTACATTACAAATAGTTGAGATGAAAACATTCTTCAGTCAATTGCCAGGTTTCTTGACAAATGGTGTTGCTACTAGTGTTATTTGTAACCATCTTGTGATACAGCAGTAAAGCCACAAATTCTAATGTTTCGTTTGCGATTAGCATTAATTAGCCAATATAGAAACGGCAAGGATTGTGCTATTTAATAACAGATACATAAACACACAGAATTTGATAGCCACTTGAAAAGACTGATCACAGCTTTCAGAGATCAAGTACTTCTGTAACATTTTCTGAAAATATAAAAGTGCAGAATTTCTGAGCATCTTTAGGGATCTCATTGACATTTTTCTGCAAAAAATGCACTGCACATAGATTTGTAAGGAATTTATAATCACTAAACTACTTCAGCACAACAGAAATTCTTTTTGAGTTGCTCCATTACATTTTTGAGGACATGAAATATGAGATCTGGCGAAAGCAAAGTGTTATTGCAACAACACCGAAGGAATTCACTGTAATAAATGGTTATTTATGCTGTTCTTAAACCACTAACCACTATAAATTCTGCACTAAACATCAGAAAAGATTTTTTTAAAAATCAAAATGTCTACTGCAGCTCCAGTCTGATTCTCAAAATGTAGGATTTGTGAAATGTAACAGCTGAAGCTAGTGCAACACCCAGAAACATAATTCTATTTAATTATCAGCCCAAGTCCAAGCCAAGCCTCATTTCAGATTTCACCTTATACAGTTGGGTGATGCAACTCAGTACCACTGCCTGTGTGCAGCCATGGTATGAAACTGCACACGTGCAGTGGTGGAAAAGAGAATGCCACTGATTATGGGCAAGCATATCAAGTGAAGGACATTGTTGAATGTTACCAAATATAACAGCAATGTTAGTAGAGCTGTCCTGAACCAGAGATTATTGAAATGCTGTGCATAACCATTAAAAAAATCAAATGTTTCATAAGATAATTAAAATGTTACTCAGAGACTATGTAGAACAGTGGGCAAGACATGTGCCTTTCACCTTTGAGACTCTTCCAGCCCAAAGTCATGGTATGAAAGTCATGCCAAATAAGCACAAAATACTCTAATTCAGCACTCTCATTGAGTGGCCACAAGATGACAGTTATGGAAAAGGAAAATGTTGCAATTACACAGTAGTGCCTGGTCTTCTGTGGTTGGGCTGAAGTATATTATTTGGGCACAAAAGAGGGATCTTTGCTATGCATCCTTTTTTGATTTGGAAGTACTTAATTCTGAAATAGGAGAGTGTTCCATTCCCAAGCATTAACATTCTTCATAAAATTATTATAAATTCTGCACTAAATATCAGAGAAAACATTCTGGTTGGCAAAATAAGAGATCAGACAGCAGCTTCAGCCAAATTCCCAAAATGTAGAGGCTGAGGTTGTATAGAGAATTAATCAAACATGTTTACAGAGGTCATATTACTATAGGACAAAACCAGCATTAATTTGTCATTCGTGAAAAACAATTCTGAAGCTCTTTTGCACTAACCACTACAAATGAGTGCTCTTTAGGGACAGTATTTTCACTCTGGTTGTAATTGGCCAACCAGGCGCAAATTGTGCTAGTTTTAAGAAGTGTTATTTTTGGTATGTTTCTGTTCAAACATTTTTGCATGTCACCAAATGTAAAAATCTTTCCTGAACCAGCACAATTGGGCACTGATATTTTTTAAATCAACATTTTGCATTAAAAATACTCCTCATTATTTTCAGAGTGGTAACCTGGTGCAGTTTTATTAATACAGCTGAAAATGGGTTTATCACAAAAAAAATGTTTTATTCATTCGTGGGATGTGGGCATCGCTGGCTCGGCCAGCATTTATTGTCCATCCCTAATTGCCTTAAGAAGGTGGTGGTGAGCCACCTTCTTGAACAGCTGCAGTCCTTGGGGTGTAGGTACATTAACAGTGCTGTTAGGAAGGGAGTTCCAGGATCTTGACCCAGTGACAGTGAAGGAATGGCGACATCGTTCCAAGTCAGGATGGCTTGGAGGGGAACTTACAGGTGGTGGCACCAGCGCAAAAGGTCGCCAAAATTCGATTTGCCTTGGACGTAATTTGTGCCCGAAATTCCTTGACCCTTTGTGCCGGTTTGGCTGATTTCAGCTGAACTGCGCTGAAAAAACCTAGTGCAACCGAGCAGAAACACGCACAATGAATCTTAAAAAATATAGGGATTGCCATCAGAAGAATCAAATCCCAATTGTTCAGATCATATTTCATTTCTTGCCGATATAAAATCTTGGATTTGGTAATCTTACTGAAATGCAGTGCTCTGATCCAAGCACGTCATTTGGCCAATTATTGAGGTTTTGAAATGCTTGGCTCACTGAATGCCTTCAAGCCAATACTTAGTTTCAATTGAAGGAAACACTAACATTTCACAGAAAAACTTTTAGATTCTCTCTTGTTTGAGATGGTCATTGCCTGGCACTCGTGTGGCACAAATGTTACTTGCCATTTATCAGCCCAAGCTTGGATATTGTCCAGGTCTTGCTGCATATGGACATGGTCTGCTTCATTGTGCAATCATCAGCGAACCTCCCCACTTCTGACCTTATGACGGAGGGAAGGTCATTGATGAAGCAGCTGAAGATGGTTGGGCCTAGGATACTACCCTGAGGAACTCCTGCAGTGATGTCCTGGGACTGATATGATTGACCTCCATCAACTGCAACCATCTTCCAGCAAGAGTTTTCCCCTGATTCCCATTGACTTCAGTTTTGCTAGGTCTCCTTAATGCCCTACTCGGTCAAATGCTGCCTTGATGTCAAGAGCAGTCACACTCACCTTGGAGTTCAGCTCTTTTGTCCATGTTTAGACCAAGGCTGTGATGAGGTCAGGAGCTGAGTGGCCTTGGCGGAACCCAAACTGAGCCTCAGTGAGCAGGTTATTGCTGTGTAAGTGCTGCTTGATAGCACTGTCGACGATCCCTTCCATCACTTTGCTGATGATCGAGAGTAGACTGATAGGGCTGTAATTGGCTGGCTTGGGTTTGTCCTGCTTTTTGTTTGTGCACAGGACATACCCGAGTAATTTTCCACATCACTGGGTAGATGCCAGTGTTGTAGCTGTACTATGTTACGAATGAGGCGGGAGCAATGCACTGTCAATTCAGTCCCATTACTCCACAGGTCGCAGCATATTATTAAAGTTTTCTCACCTAACCAGAAAATAGCCAAATTAAACACTTTATTAACCCCCAGAATAAAATACACCAAACCAGGTATCTTTAGACAACAAATTAACTATTTATTAATAAACTAAATCTTAACACTATTAAGATAAATTTATGTCTAAAGAGCTTATAACTTCTTATTTAACCTAAGCCCCCCGCCATGCACACACACATACATTCAAAAACTAACGGTTAACCAGTTTTAAAAATAGTATTTCTTAGGAATAAAATAAGTAGCTGGGTTGTAAGTCCTGGTAAGTTATATTCCTGGTTGATAAGGTGTCCCAGAGCAGAGTAACCAGATGCCACTTGAAGTCTCCAGGCGAATTCGATGAAACAGTCTTTAATAGATAGGCATTCAAAGTATTTCAGCTGCAGCAGGCGTCACGCAGTTCTTTCAACGAGGAGCACAGCAACAGGTCTATTTGGATTTTCAAACTGGCAATCCTTCGGTAGCAACTTCACTGAGCATTCCAATAAACTCAAACAGGCAATAGAGAGAGATACTTCCAACAATGAAAATGTTCTTTCCAGGGTCCTTTCCGTCTTAGGCAAACACAATCAGAGCTCAATGTAGATTTTTCTGCTGAGATATAGACAGCTTCTATTTTATTGTACAGCATGTTTCATTCGGCTCCAAATCAAACTGGTTTAAGCCGTTTTTTACAGTTAAAAGTTACAGTACACCATGTGACCTCTCTCTCCTGCTGTAGCTTCGGAAACAGGTGCAGCTGGTACTCTCTGCCCCCTTAGTTTTTAAAGGCACACTGTTTTAAACAGAGTCGTCAAGGCACACTGTTTTAAACAGATAAAAAATACACTTCCATGAAAACTGGAACAGCTTGGCTAGGGGCACGGCTAGTTCTGGAGCACAAGTCTTCAGTACTATTGCCGGAATGTTGTCAGGGCCCACAGCCTTTGCAATATCCAGTGCTTTCAACCATTTCTTGATAACACGTGGAGTGAATCGGACTGACATCTGTGATGCTGGGGACCTCAGGTGGAGGCCGAGATGGATCATCCACTCGACAGGATTGGGTTTGCTGTTGTTGTTTCCTGTGCCTAGGTCAATGCCGGGCGGTCCGTCCAGTTTCATTCCTTTTCTTAGACCTCGTAGCGGTTTGATACAACTGAGTGGCTTGCTAGGACATTTAAGAGTCAACCACATTGCTGTCGGTCTGGATTCACATGTAGGCCAGACCAGGTAAGGACTGCAGATTTTCTTCCCTAAAAGACATTAATGAACCAGGTGGGTTTTTACAACAATCGACAATGGTTTCATGGTCACCAAATTTCTTAACTGAATTCGAATTCCACCATCTGCCATGGTGGGATTCAAACCCATGTCTCCAGAGCATTAGCCTGGTGCTCTGGGTTACTAGTATAGTGACATTACCACTACGTCACTGCCTCCTCCCTGTTCTTGATCAGTTCTCTTTCCACTAGCACAGGAACAATGGACTGACACAGTCGAGAAGAGCAGAATTTGTGTTATTTTAAAATGAATTTAAAAAGTTATAAAACAGACAGCTTTTGCTCAATATACCAAAAGCATCATTTGGTAAAGGTGGAAACTGTAACAAGGGCTGGTCTGAGACCTCCTCAGCTGAGATGATATGTCATTGATGCAAAAAAAAGAGCCTACTTGATGTACAACATAAAACCAACAGCTAAGACACTGCATGACCTGAAAGACAGCTGTGCAAAGGACAGGGAGATACTGCGCAAACAAATACTGGATCAACTTATGTCAAGACATCGAAACTGCATGTGACAAAGGAAATCGATGAGCTGTGTACGAAGAGATCGAGGGCACTTGGCCCTGCCATCACCAAAGTTGCTCCCCTGAAGTCAGCAGATGATGAAATACTCGCCGACAGAAATAAGCAGATGTCCCACTGGGCTGAACACAATTGCGAGCTGTACCCCTGTGAATCGGACATCTCCCAGTCTGTGTTCAACGCTCTCCCGCAACTTCCTGTCATGGATGAGTTAGATGAAGAACCCTCATCACTGAGCTCGAGAAGGCCATAGACCACCTAGCAAACAAAAGGGCACCGGGCAAGTACAGAATTCCAGCTGAACTGCTCAAGCATGGAAAGTCTCATCTATTGCCACACCTTTATGACCTTCTCCTTCTCTGCTAGAAAGTAGGCTCTATTCCACAGGAGATGTGTGATGCCAAATTCACACGATATAAAAACAAAGGCGACACAGGTGACTGCAGCAACTACAGGGGCGTGTCACATGGAAGGCCTTTGCTAGGTCATACTTAAAACACTCCATTTGCTTGCAGATCGAGTGCACCTGGAAGCGCAGTTCGGTTTCCGTGCTGGCAGATCTACTGTGGATATGATCGTCTCCATACGCCCCCTATAAGAGTAGTGTAGGGAACAGAGTATACCCCTTTACCTTATTTTTGTAGATCTCACTAAGGCATTCAACACCATCAGCAGAGCAGGGCTTTACAAGATTTTGGGAAAAATTGGCTGTCCACCGAAGCTCCTCAGTCTCATCTGCTCCTTCCATGACAACATGCACTGCACTGTACAGTTTGATAGCTCCAGTTTCAACAGTTTTTGAGTGAAGAATGGTGTGAAACAGAGTTGTCTCCTAGCCCCCACGCTGTTTGGCATCTTCTTCTCCATTCGCCTTCCTGCAGATATGGAAGGAGTCTACTTGCACACTAGGTCAGCTCTACAATCTATCAAGGCTGAAAGCGAAGATAAAAACACATCACGTCCTGATTAGAGAACTCCTCTACGTTGATGATGCTGTGCTAGTCACGCACACAGAAACTCAGCTATAAAGACTCATGGACTGTCTCTCCCATGCCTGTAAGTTGTTCTCCTTGACTATAAGCATCAAGACAACCGTGGTCATGGGACAAGGTGTAGCATCTCTGCCCCTGATCACACTAAATAATACCTCACTGGAAGTGGTTAGCAAATTCTGCTACCTTGGGTCCACAGTGACAGACAATCTATTCCTTGATGCAGAGCTCGATACATACATAGGAAAAGTAGCTACCACCTTTCGCCAACTTGTGGAACGTGCATGGGATAACACCAAGCTGACCCTTAGGACCAAGCTGATGGTTTATAAGGCCTGTGTTCTCAGATCCTTGCTGTATGGCTGTGAAACATGGGCAATTTACAGCTACCAGGAAAAGAAGCTCAATAATTTCCATCTTCACTGTCTGCGGTGCATTATGGGCATATTCTGGCAGGACAAAATCGCAAATGTGGCGGTCCTCTCAAAGGCAGAACTCCCAAATGTGTTGGCACTAATCAAACAGAGGCAGCTGCAGTGGGTCGGACACATCCGCAGGATGGAAGATGGTCGCATACCGGAGGACCTTCTGTATGGTGAGGTAGCCGGCCAGGCGATCAGTGGGGCACCCAAAGCTGCACTTCAAGGATACTGGCAAACGTGACATGAAGGCCCTTAATGTTGACTATCGCACCTGGCAGTCACTAGCTGGCGAAAGAGGAAAATGGCGACACATTCTGTGGACTGGTGTGCATTACCACAATGACCAGTTGCTACAGCAGCTTGGCAACAGGCGCCAATGCCAAAAAGAACAATTCACAATGTCACCTGGCAGCTGCACATGCAGCACTTGTGGCAGAACCTGCCTCTCAAGGATTGGCCTTCACAGCCATCAACAAAGGTGCACCAAGGGAAGACACCCACCTAAATGGATTGTTTGCTACATGTCCATCATCTTTCACAGATGGAAGGGTGCCAAACAAAATGAATAAGAAAAAGTTATTTGCTCAATACACCAGCACAATTGCAATGTTTTCCTGCTTTACTGGCTGTTTAGCTTTTGACAGTTCACAGGAAGAGATTTAAAGCTATACAGAAATGATTTACTTAAAGACCAATCAGGAGCTGGGAGTGCCGCAAAGTAAGAATCAAAGGAAATAAAGATATTGAAAAAGAGAGAAATGGGAATAAAGTAATCAGAGGACTAATTTGACCAATGATGTTTTAGTTTACATTGAAACCACCAATGTTACATGTGCAGTTGATGTCAATAAGAGTAAAGTTGAGTATTGTTATTTTAGGTCAGAACTTCAGATTATAACAGGTGTGAGTCATTGATTGAACAGCATATTTTTCCCAGGCAGAAAGGAAGTGTAGTTGTAATTTTTCATGCCATGTAAGATGAAAGTAAATTTGAATTCTGTCTTATGCTTGAAAATTTGAAAAGTATTGCAGTTGTCAGCATTCTGGCATGTATTTCCTTGCATGACATTAGAAAGGCACCTCAAAGAATTTCTTGTACGTAGTCCAGTACCCAAAGGAGTTCTACATTGCCCCATAAGTTCTTGTTATTTCAAATACCACCAAAAATTTAATTTTCACAGTCTGTGGGCAATTATTGTTTTTCTCAAACACTCTTTAATCACAAATTTTGGACCTGGGAGTGTGATAAAGCACAGAAGCTCCAGGCTTCTTAAATCTAAACCCCAAAAAGACCCTTTCCAAGGGCACATCTGGACATTGCTTCTCAATTATGTCAAGCAAAATTTCCACAGCTTACAACAAACTTTAAACATACATAGAGACAGCCAGAGATCCTAAAGAAATTATATGCAGTACGTTATGTACTTACCAACTGGCAATACATTTGGGCAAGGCAAATTTTCATCTCCCAAGATTCAATACTTGGTCAACACATGGAATGCTTACTCAGAGCAGATGAAGTTCATTCAACTGAGGCAAGGGAGCTCGATCAGCAACTAGCCTTGGGAATCAAATTGAGAACCTAGCTGACAGTCAAGTGCTCAATTACTTAAGCTCCAGGGTCAGATTTGAGCAACGTGATCCACTTTGTTTCTTTTTTAAATTACGATTTCTGATTGTACACAGCAGTTTCAGGCACTCTCTTCTAAATTTCTAGTTTGGCTTAAATGGTAGCACTCTCACCTCTGAGTCAGAAAGAAGGATGTGGGTTCAAGCCGCAATACAAAATTTGAAGACATTATCTAGGCTCAGATTGCACTATAGCATTGACCAAGAGCTGTATAGTCAGAGATGCCTCTTTTTGAAGATATGCTAGTGGATGTAAATGATTCCATGGCACAATTCAAAAAAAAGCAGGGAATTTTCCTGAAGTCTTGGCAAATATTCCTCCCTCAGCTATCAACACCAAAAACAGATTAACGAGCCATTTTTCTCCTTTGCTGTTTGTGGAATGTTGTGTGAAACCAGCTTGCTGTGTTTGCCTACATAAGAACAAAGGTGACTACCATGAAACGTGCTCTGAAGCACTTTGGGACATCCTGGTGATGTGAAAGATGCTATAGGACTCCAAGTTCTTTTTCTTACAGCAACCTTAGCTAGATCACAAAACTGTATACCTTGCTCCTTGAGAGGTAAAAAGTAGCCAGCCAATTTATTCCCCTCTGCCCCAGGAGCACTATGTGCCTTTAGGTGGATCAACTGCAACACTGAAGTAAGACTGCAATACCGAGAAAACTTAAGGAGGAATTAAACTTAAATAAAAGCAACTCAGAAAAATCTTGTAAGAGACAGCTTTCAGTTTCAGCACATCACCATGACTGTATTGTTCAGTAGGACAGAAGTTCAATGCAAAAATATTGTAGGTTTGTCTCCTATTGTTTTAGATCTAAACTAGCATATGGGGTTCTATTGTGCTTGTGGTACTGGACCAGAAACCCAGGGTCCTGAGTTCCAATCCCAGTATGCAGTTCAATGAAGTTGGTAATATATGAACTAGCACCAGGAAAAATTACCATCAAAGCCACTGTATTGTCATAAACTCTCCCAGACCGGTTAAATCAACAGCCTGAAATAGTTGTATGTCAGACATCCTAGATTCCTTCATCACCACTCCTGGGTGTATCCTGTCCAATTAGTGAGATAGATCTACTAGAAGCTTATGGTGGAGGGGGAAGGTTGCGGGGGTGGGGAGGGGGGGTGGATAGTGAGTTGGCCCTGGGGCTCTTCAATATTGTTTGGCTTATGGCTTCAGGTCAAAGAAAGTCAAGGAAACCTGATGATGACCACCAATCCCCATCAACAACTTACAAATCAATATTCCTCCATGTTAAACACTGCCTGGACAAAGCACTGAGGGAAGCAAGGGCACAGAATGTTTATTCCTTGCAAGCAAAAGACATTGCTTACCTTTGCAGAATCCTCAGTCTCCATCTTGGTCAATAATTTTCCATTTACACTGAAGACACAAAATTGGCCCTTTTCATAGTAAATAACGCAGTGGCCTTCAGTGGACAACTGGATTAAGCGAGGTTGCAAGCAGTTTTCAGGGCTCTCAAGAGCCTTCAGAAGGTCCCCATTCATGGTATGGATCAGGCATGGACCCTCTATCAATTATTCAGAAGAAAAAACAGCATTTCAGTGACATTTTTGTGAGCAGGCAATGAACCCTTTTCAACAATTCCTTCAGTCTGGTGTATACAAATTAACCACTTCTTTCTGTTTTTTCCAAGATTCAGCTGGTACCGCACATTTTGTTATTTTCTATCCCAATCCTAGCCAAGTCCCTTCAAGCATTGTCATTTCAGAAAGAATACACACATTCCCATTAAAGTACTTTTTGGAAACCAACACTAACAGCTCAAACTTTGAATTTCAGCTCTTTTTAAAATTATGTAGCAAATATCACTGTAAACACTTCATGTTCAGGGTAGTTGCATGTTCAACCATATATTATGATATAGTTAAAGCCCACTTGTGTTGGCATACTATGTATATCACAGGTTAACTCTCCAAGTTACACTCAATGATCATCCTTTTAGACATAATGACAGTTTTGGAAATGCCACACAATACTGGCTGCTATGGAAACAATTAATTAGAGTTTTGTTTGGGTTGGACATCTGGTAATTCTTTTATAGCAAAACTTTTTAAAGCCTCTGGGAAAAGGCAATAAAAATTTTCTGGAGCAAATCAGCAGTAGGTGGAGTACATTAAAAAAAAAAGGTCTCTGTTCTCACAGGAAATCACAAGCAGTGCAGTGATTTAGTATATGCAGGAGTGTGAGCTGGGCCATTCAGACCAAGTAACTATTCTTTTACTTTCTGCACAATGACATAAAACAGGAGGAAAATTATTTAAGCTCTTCCTGTTAACTGACATCCCAGTTTTACCTACTGTGACATTCTATTGGCTTGTTATCCAAGTACTTCTGCTTCTACAAAACCTTATTTTCATTTTCTTTCTGTACCATACACCATTCCTTGGCAAGAGGGCAGCTCCTACACCTCTACCAATTATGCTACTGATCCACTCTCTAGGGCATCCACAGATGTCATCCTTCAATTTTTGCTCCCTGTCTGGGTAAGTTACGTAGAATTACTAGAATCCACAGGACTCGGCCCAACAGGTCTATCCCAGTATTTATAATCCACTGTAATTATCTCTCCCACCCTGAGCCACCACCCCCCACCCCAGTTTCCCAATATTCCCTTCCCCCTCCTATGCATCAAGACTCACCTGAAATGTATCAATGCTATCTGCTTCAACCACTCCATGTGGCAGCAAGTTCCACATTCTCATCGCTCTGTGTCTAAAAAAACTCCTCCTAAATTCTTTATTTGATCTGTTAGTGCCTATCTTATATTTATGCCTGTTGCTCTGGACTCAAATTGCAAAATTTGCAGATGACACAAAACTTGGAAATGTAGTTAGCAGTGAGAAGAATAGTAGCAGATTTCAGGAGAAGTACAAAAATATTCAAAGAATAGTAAAGTAATAGAAAAGTAGTCTACAGACACAGAAAAACAAAAGAAAAACCAGGACAGGGCTGCGACGGGATGCACAAGATAAACTCTCAGATAATGACAGTGGAATGACAGAAATACTTAAGAGTTACTTTGCCCCAGTATTTACCAGGGATACTAACAAGGTGGACATGAAAATAAAAGAGATCAGCAAAAATAAAGACCAAAAGGATAAAAACACTGGTCATAAAAGATTTTACTATGCAAGGATACAAGGAGCTAGGGAAAAGATAGCAGAAGCACTATTTCATGTAAATAAAAATTCATTAGTAAAGGGAATGGTGCCAGAAGACTGCTGGACAGCTAATGTTATACCTACATTTAAAAAAAGGAGATAGAGCTAGTTAGGGAACTATAAACCAGTTAGCTTAACTTATGGGGTACGACACTGTAATGGTTATGTTATTGGACTAGTAAGCCAGAGGCTAGGACTAATGATCTGGAAATATGAGTTCAAATTCCACCACGACCTTTGGGGAATTTAAATTCAGTTAATTAAAAAGCTAGTATCAGTCATGGTGACTAGTATTGATCACAATATTAATGGATTGCTGTAAAAATCCATCTAGTTCAGTAATAAGGAAGGAAATCAGCCATTCTTACCCTGTCTGGCTTAGATGTGACTCCAGATACACAGCAATGTGGCTGACTCTTAACTGCCCTCTGAAATGGCCTAGCAAGTAAAGGCCTGCTACCCTACCCGACCCGAACCCGACACGTCATTGGGTCCCGGGTTGCTCTTGATACAAAGTTAGGCGGCATTGTAGACAGTGTAGATGATAGCATAAAATTGCAAGGAGATATTGACAGACTAGGTGAATGGGCAAAACTGTGGCAGATGGATTTCAATGTGGGCAAGTGTGAAATTATCCATTTTGGACAAAAAAAGGATAGAGCAGGGTACTTTCTAAATGGGAAGAGGTTAAGTACAGTGGATGTCCAAAGAGATTTGGGGGTTCAGGTGCATAGATCTTTAAAATGCCACGAGCAAGTGCAGAAAATAATCAAAAAGGCTAATGGAATGCTAGCCTTTATATCTAGAGGATTGGACTATAAAGACACAGAGGTTATGCTGCAGCTGTACAAAACCCTGGTTAGACCCCACTTGGAGTACTGTGAGCAGTTCTGGGCACCACACCTTAGGAAGGATATATTGGCCTTGGAGGGAGTGCAACGTAGGTTTACAAGAATGATACCTGGACTACAAGGGTTAAGTTACGAGGAGAGATTACACAAATTAGGCCTGTTTTCACTAGAATTTAGAAGGTTAAGGGTGATCTGATCGAAGTCTTCAAGATATTAACAGGAAAAGACAGGCTAGATAAAGATAAACTATTTCCACTGGTTGGAGATTCTAAAACTAGGGGGCATAGTCTAAAAACTAGAGCCAGACCTTTCAGGAGAGATGTTAGGAAGCACTTCTTCACACAAAGGGTGGTAGAACTCTCTCCCACAAACAGCAGTTGAAGCTAGAACAGTTGTTAATTTTAAATCTGAGATAGATAGATTTTTGTTAAGCAAAGATATTAAGGGATATGGGCCAAAGGCCGAAATATGGAGTTAGGCCGCGGATCAGCCATGATCTCACTGAATGGTGGGACAGGCTGTCCAGGCGAGGGGCTGAATGGCCTACTCCTGTTACTATCTTCTTGCAGGTCTGGCTTTCGGGCTCGGGTCAGACACACACAGTAAGTATTACATTTTCCTCTGCTGTTAAGTGTCAAAAGTTGAAAAGCCTACCTGAGCTGGGAGTCCGGGACATCAAGGAGGGAAACTCTGCGCAGTGAGCATCTCTATGACATCATGCGCTCATGCTGCAGCTTCCTGCAGATTCGGAATTGGAAGGTAGGTAAAGTGAACATTCCGGTGGTCGGGTTGGGCTCCGGACAAAATGGAGGGACTTGGGCCGGGTCGGGCTCAGGTCCTTTGTGGTTCTGTCGGATTCGGGTCGGGTTTTTTTTTTTCCCTGACCTGAGCAGGCCTTTACTAGCAAGCCACTGAGTTGTATCAAACCGCTACTACAAACTATAATCACTACAAGGACTACAGTGGTTCAAGACGATCGCTCAACACCACCTTCTCTAGGGCAAGTAGGGATGGCAATTAAACGCTGGCCTTGCCAGCGACACCCATATCCCATGAATGAATTTTTTAAAAAGCATTGGAGATAGGAAAAATAATGGAATCTTTACTGAAAGATGCAATAGAAAGAGATCGTAAGACCAAAAATACAATAAAGAATAGACAGTACAGATTTCAAAAGGGGAGGTCATGCTTGACCAACCTTGCTGACTTCCTTGAAGATGTAACAGAAAGAGTACACAAGGATAATGCAGTAGATGTAATATACTTGAATTTTCAAAAGGCCTTTGATAAGGTGCCGCATAGTAGGTTTGCGACTAAGCTCAAAGCACACGGATTCAGGGGCAAGTATCAGAATGGGTAGCAAGTTAGCTATAAAATAGAAAACAAAGTAGGGGCTAAAGGTAGTTATTCAGACTGGCAAAAGGTGGCAAGTGGTGTTCTGTAAGGATCGGTGCTAGGATCACTGTTCACAATTTATACAAGCAATTTTGACTCGGGAATTGGAAGTACAATTTCAAAATTTGTGACCACCACCAAATTGAGAGGCATTGTTAATACTGAGGAAGTCATGACAAAATACAAGACATTAATAATCTTGCAAAATGGGTGTGTAATTGGCAAATTAATTTCAATATAAATAAGGGTGAGGTGTTACTTTTTGGTAGAAAGAACAAGGGGGCCAACATATTGTTTGGCTATTAAGGCTCTAAATGGGGTAGAGGAGCAAAAGGATCTAAGGGCACAGATACATAAAACACTAAAAGTAACACAGGTTAACAAGGCTATTAAAAATAGCATACCAAGCACTGGGGTTCACTTCTCAAGCAATAAAATTGAATAACAGAGAAGTTATGTTAAACTTGTATCGAACCTTGGTTAGATCGTACTGAGAGTACTGTGCACAGTTCTGGTAACCATATTATAATAATGATATAGAAGCGCTGGAGAAGGTACAAACAAAATTTACAAGGATGATATCATAACTGAATGGATAGAGTTATCAGGAAAGGCTGAACAGACTGGGGCTCTTATTTTTAGAAAAGGAAAGGCTGAGGGGTGACCTCATAGAGGTCTTTAAAATCACAAAGGAGCCTGATAAGATAGTTGTCAGGAAGATGTTTACTCTTGCAGGGAGTCCAGAACCAGGGGCCATGAATATAAGATAGTCACTAATGAATTCAATAGGGAATTCAGGAGAAACTTCTTTACCCAGAAGGTGGTTAGAATGTGGAATTCATTACCACCAGGTGTAGTTGAGATGAATAGCATAGGTGAATTTAAGGGAAAGCTAGGTAAACACATGAAGGTGAAAGAAATAGAAGGATATGTTGATGGGGTTAGATGAAGAGGGGTGGGAGGAAGTGTGTGTGGAGTATAAACACTGGCATTACCCATTTGGGCTGAATGGCCTGATTCTGTGATGTAGACTCTATGTAATTCTATGGGAGATTGGGGGAGCTGTCCCCCAGACTAGTCAAGCAACAGCCTGATATAGTCATACTCATGGAATCATAGCTTACAGACAATGTCCCAGACATCACCATCACCATCCCTGAGTAGGTCCTGACCTACTGGCAGGACAGACTGACCAGAGGTGGTGGCACAGTGGTATATAGTCAGGAGGGAGTTGCCCTGGGAGTCCTCAGCATGGACTCTGGACTCCATGAAGTCTCTTGGCATCAGGTCAAACATGGGCAAGGAAACCTCCTACTGATTACCACCTACAGCACCCCCTTGGCTGATGAATCAGCGTTGCTCCATGTTGAACAACAATTGGAAGAAGCAGAGGGTAGCAAGGGCACAGAATGTACTCTGGGTGGGGGACTTCAATGGCCATCACCAAGAGTGGCTTGGTAGCACCACTACTGACGGAGCTGGCAGAGTCCTAAAGGACATAGCTGCTTAGACTGGGTCTGCGGGAGGTGGTGAGGGAACCAACGAAAGGGAAAAACTTACTTGACTCATCTTCACCAATCTACCTGTCGCTGAACTCAAGAGGTGTGGTCAGAGTGACTGCCCTTGACATCAAGGCAGCATTTGACTGAGTATGGCATCAATAAGCGCTAGCAAAACTGGAGTCAAAGGGAATCGGGGGAAACCTCTCTGCTGGTTGGAGCCATACCTAGCACAAAGGAAGATGGTTGTGGTTGTTGGAGGCTTCTCAGTCCCAGGAGATCACTGCAGGAGTTCCTCAGGGTATTGTCCTAGGCCCAATCATCTTTAGCTGCTTCATCAATGACCTTCCCTCCATCAGAAGGTTAGAAGTGGGGATGTTCACTGATGATTGCACAATGTTCAGCACCATTCGTGACTCCTCAGGTACTGAAGCAGCCTGTGTCCAGATGCAGCAAGACCTGAACAACATCCAGGCTTGGGCTGATAAGTGGCAAGTAACATTTGCGCCACACAAGTGCCGGGCAATGACCATCTCGAACAAGAGAGAATCTAACCATCTCCCCTTGATGTTGAATGGCATTACAATCGCTCAATTCCCCCACTATCAACATCTTGGGGGTTACCATTGACCAGAAACTGAAGTGGAGGAGCCACATAAATGCTTTGGCTACAAGAGCAGGTCAGAGGCTAGAAATTCTGCAACGAGTAACTCGCCTCCTGTCGCCCCAATGCCTGTCCACCATCTACAAGGCACAAGTCAGGAGGGTGATGGAATACTCTCCACTTGCTTGGATGGATGCAGCTCCAACAACACTCAAGATGCTCGACACCATCCAGGATAAAGCAGCCCGCTTGATCGGCACCCCATCCACCACCTTCACCATTCACTCCCTCCACCAGACGCACAGTGGCAGCATTGTGTACCATCTCCAAGATGCTCTGCAGCAACTCACGAAGGCTCTTTCGGCAGCACCTTCCAAACCTGCGCCCTCTACCACCAAGAAGGACAAGGGCAGCAGATGCATGGCAACACCACCACCTGCAAATTCCCCTCCAAGTCACACACCATCTTGACTTGGAACCATATCGCTGTTCCTTCACTGTCACTGGGTCAAAATCCTGGAACTCCCTTCCTAATAGCACTGTTGGTGTACCTACATCCCAAGGACTGCAGCTGTTCAAGAAGGAAGTCACCACCACCTTCTCAAGGGCAATTAGGGATGGGCAATAAATGCAGGCCTAGCCAGCAACACCCACATCCCACGAATGAATAAGAAAAAATATAACACAGATTGGTGAAATGTGTAACACGTGGCAGATGAAATCCAATGCAGTGATGTGTTAGATGATGCACTTTGGAGGCAAGACTGAGGAGAGGCAATATAAGAACATAAGAAATAGGAGGAGGAGTAGGCCATTTGGCCCTTCGAGCCTTTCAATAAGATCATGGCTGATCTTATTGTGGCTTTAACTCCACTTTCCTGTCTGCCTCACATAACCCTGAACTCCCTTGCAGATCAAAAATCTGTCTAGCTCAGCCTTGAATATATCCAATAACCCAGCCTCAATTGCTCTCTGGGGAAGAGAATTCATTAGAGAAGAAATTCCTTCTCATCTCAGTCTTAAATGGGAGACCTCTTATTTTGAAAATGTGCCCTGTCAAGCCCCCTCAGAACCTTATATGCTTCAATAAGGTCTCCTCTGATTCTTCCAAACTCCAATGAGTATAGGCCCCACCTGCTCAACCTTTCCTCATACGACAACCTCTTCTTCCTAGGAATCAACCTAGTGAACCTTCTCTAAACTGTCTTCAATGCAAGTATATCCCTCCTTAAATAAGGAGACCAAACTATATGCAGTACTATAGGTGTGGTCTCACCAATGTCCTGTACAGTTGTTGCAAGACTTCCCTACTTTTATACTCCATCTCCCTTGCAATAAATGCCAACATTCCATATGCCTAATTACTTGCTATACCTGCATGCTAACGAGGACACCCAGATCCTTCTGTATCATAGCATTCTGCAGTCTCTCTCCATTTAAATAATATTCTGTTTCTCTACTCTTCCCATCACATTGGACAACCTCATATTTTCCCACATTACACTTCATCTGCCCAAATTTTTGCCCACTCACTTAACCTATCTATATCCCTTTGCAAACTTTTTGGGGGGAATTTTATCCTGGCGGCGGGGGTCTCAATATCCGGGGAAACTGAAGCCATGATTCCCATACCACCTCTTCTAAGGAAGGCCTGCCAAATTTAGTGCCAATCAGGCACTTAAATGGACAGCAGCGGGACTTCCATGGGATCAAGGACCCCGTTGCTGGAAGTCCCACCCTTGCAGAGCTGCCGCCCAATCAGAGACCGCCACCACGAAGGAAGCAGCTGCTGCTACAGCTGCACCTATCTGAGGCCGAGGACCGTCGCTGGAACTAGGCCTCAGGTAGTTCAGGGTGAGAGGGGTCTCACCAGGTGGGGTCCACTGGGGGAGGGGGGTCAGCAGCGAGGGTGGGGGTGGGTGGACCTCAGCAGGCCACCACACCCTTCCCAATGCTGGGTGCCCCGTTCAGGCACTGTGCATTTACGGTTTTCTGTGCCGTGCTTCCTATGTGGCATCATGGCCGCCCGCCACATGACTAATTTTGGCTGTGGTGGGAAAAGGCCCTTAATTGGGGTTAATTTCCCAGTTAAGGGTCTCAATTGGCGGTGGGGCGGGAAGGCAGCTCACAGGCCATCCCATCACGGACTAAATTTTGGCGAAGGTGGGATGGTGGTGGGAACCACCCCACCACCATCCCGTCGATTTTATGCTCTCCCCTCCTCTAAATCCACCATGGGGGAGAGCATAAAATTCCCCCTTTGTGTCCTTCTCACAACTTGCTTTCCTACCTATCTTTGTATTATCAACAAATTTGGCTACAATATACCTGGTCCCTTCATCCAAGTCATGAATATCGATTGTAAATAGTTAAGGTCCCAACACTGACCCCTGTGGCACCTCACTAGTTACAGTTTGCTGACCTGAAAATGACCCATTTATCCTGACTGTCTGTTTCCTGTTAGCCAATCGTCTATCCATGCTAATATGTTACTCCCAACACCATGAGCTCTTGTGCTTTTATGTTGCACCTTATCAAATGCTTTTTGGAAATCCAAATATACTATATCTACTTGTTCCCCTTTATCTACCCTGCTTGTTACATCCTCAAAGAACTCTAATAAATCTGTCAAACACGATTAACTTAACAATACAATTGCAAAGGGGGTGCTGGAACAGAGAGACCTTGGGGTTCATAAACTCAAATCTTTGAAATGGTAGGACAAGTCAATATGGGTGCTAAGAAAGCATGCAGGGTCCTTGGCTTTATAAATGGAGGCACAGAATACTAAAGCCAGATGTTTTGCTAAACATTTATAAATCACTGGGCAGGTCTCAGCTGGAGTAATGTGACCAATTCTGGGCACCCCAATTTAGAAAGGATGTCAAAGCCTTGGAGAGGGTGAAGAGGAGATTTACTGGAATAACACCAGGCATGAGGGACTATAGTTATACAGAGAGACTAGAGAAGGTGAGATTGTTCTCCTCAGAACAGAGAAGGTTAATTTCCACCCCTCTCTCACCTTTACATAGTCTATCTCCGACATTTCCCTTCCCTTCCTCAACCTCTCCGTCTCCATCTCTGGGGATAGGCTGTCCACTAATATTCATTATAAGCCCATCGATTCCCATGGCTAACTTGACTACACTTCCTCACACCCTGTTTCCTGTACGGACTCCATCCCATTCTCCCAGTTTCTCCATTTGCGACGCATCTGTTCTGCAACAGATGCAGACTTCCACAGTAGTACTTCTGACATGTCTTCCTTTTTCCTCAACTGAGGATTCCCCCCACTGTGCTTGACAGGGCCCTCAACTGTGTCTGACCTATTTCCCACACTTCTTCCCTCACCCCTTCCCCTCTCTCCCAGAACCATGAAAGGGTTCCCCTTGTCCTCACTTTCCACCCCATCAGCCTCCACATCCAAAGGATCATCCTCTGCCATTTCACCCACTTCCAGCATGATGCCACCACCAAACATATCTTCCCTTCCCCTCCCGTCAGCATTCCGAAGGAATCGTTCCCTCCCTGACACCCTTGTCCACTCGTCCATCACCCCCGACACCTCATCCCCTTTCCATGACACCTTCCCATGCAATCGCAGGAGGTGTAACAGCTGCCCTTTTACCTCCTCTCTCTTCACCATCCAAGGCCCCAAACACTCCTTCCAGGTGAAGCAGCAATTTGCTTGTACTTCCTTCAATTTAGTACACTGTATTCGCTGCTAACAATGCGGTCACCTCTATATTGGGGAGACCAAACGCAGATTGGGTGACCGCTTTGCGGAACACCTCCACTCAGTCCGAAGGTTTGACCTCGAGCTTTCGGTTGCTTGCCATTTCAACATACCCCCTGCTCTCATGCCCACATTTCTGTCCTTGGCTTGCTGTAGTGTTCCAGTGAACATCAATGCAAGCTCGAGGAGCAGCACCTGATCTTTCGATTAGGCACTCTACAGCCTTGCGGACCGAACATTGAGTTCAATAACTTCAGAGCATGACTGGCCTTTTTATATAATTTTTTATTTTATTTTTTAACCATGTGCCTGTTTTTCACATAGACAGAGCTGCTCATTATTCTGCTATTAACACTCTCTCTGGACTAATGCTTTGTCTTTCACCCCAAGCATTTACACGCTCTTTGCCTTTGTCTCATGACAGCTTTGTTATTTAATCACTCCTGCCCTCTGCCCTATCACACATCTTCCCTTTTGTTCTCTTCCCTACCAAACCCCGCCCCCCCTCACTTGCTTAAAACTTAATTCTTTTCTAACTTTGCCAGTTCTGATCTGCTTCTCTCTCCACAGATGCTGCCTGACCTGCTGAGTATTTCCAGCACTTTGTTTTTATTTCAGATTTCCAGCAACTGCAGTATTTTGCTTTTATTTAAGGTTAAGGGGAGATTTAACAGAGGTGTTCAAATTATGTAGGGTTTTAATAGAGTAGATGGGGAGAAACTGTTTGCATTCGCAGGAGAGTTGCTAACCAGAAGCCATAGATTTAATTTGCCACAGAGTTGGCAAAAAAAGAACTGGGGCAAGGTGAGGAGGCATTTTTTTAATGCAGCAAATTATAATGATGGGGAATGTACTGCCTGAAAGGGTCGTGAGAATCAGATTCAATAGTAACTTTCAAAAGGGATTCATATATATATGGAAAAGTTTGCAGGGCAATAGGGCAAAAGCAGGGGAGTGGAATTGGACAGTGGTTACAAAGAGCTGGCAGAGGCACAATGAGCTTGATGGCCTCCTTCTGTGCAGCACGATTCTCTAACTCACCACCAAGTGAAACACATTCTTCACATTCACCTTATTGATCCCCTTCATAATTCTGAAGGTATCTATTAGGTTTTCTTCTAATCTCTTTTCCAGAGAAAACAGCCCCAGCATGGTCATTCATTTCTGGTAGCTATACCATTTCAATTCTGGTAGCATCCTTGTAAATCTTTTCTGCACTGTTTCAACATCATTTTATAGTATAGAGACCAGAATTACACATGGTACTCAAGTGAGGTCAAACCAATGTTCTATGTAAATTTAACATTATCGCTCTGCTTTTGTATTCAATTCCTCTAGAAATGAACCCCAATATTTTGTTTGTGCTCTTTTCGGCCATATCAATTTGTGTCACTACTATTCGGTGACACTTAGTGCCTCCCGCAACTGCATGAACTAGATCAGAATTTGCCACGTGAAAAACAATTTAAGGGTAATAACCACATCAGGCCACAGATATTTCACATGTTACAGAAACAACTTACTGTTTTACAGTGAGGTCATAAAAGTAATTATTGTCTTTACTGAACTGCATTTACTTAATATGCAAGCTAATTTGAGAATGCAACCTTAATGTGATATTTGCCTAAAAATACAAAGACAGTGATAGTACTAGTGTCATTATAGTGACAGAATATTGAAGTTCTGCATCTTTGAAAGAAGGAAGACACTGGAAACCAAATACAATTGAATGTGTTACAGGTTCCATTCCTGTCACACACATATTTTTCCCTCTCTGATGAAAGGTCATTGATCTGAAATGTTAACTCTCTCTCTCCATAGATGCTGCCTGACCTGCTGAGTATTTCCAGCATTTTCTGTTTTTGTACTCTTTCCTGCCATTGCCTCATCCTCTATGTGCCCTTCTTCAAATTATATTGCTCCCAAATCTTAGCTGATTAAATTTAATGTGGACACCCACCAATTTTCCCTCCAGCCTCTTTTTAAGTCTCCTTTTGGTGTCCCTCCTGACATAAATGAGACCATTAACTCACCATATGGAGGACTCTGGGCATGAATCATTTATGATACTATATTGCTCACCGCACTTTTAAGTTTCAAGTGCAAACTCCACAGCCTGATGACTCAGTGTATTTTTTTAATGTTGTTCCAAGCTTAAGATCTTGAGTGATGTTCTAATCTTATTGAGGCCAACAACATTAGGGCGACACAGTGGTTAGCACCACAGCCTCACAGCTCCAGCGACCCGGGTTCGATTCTGGGTACTGCCTGTGCGGAGTTTGCAAGTTCTCCCTGTGACTGCGTGGGTTTCCGCCGGGTGCTCCAGATTCCTCCCACAGCCAAAGACTTGCAGGTTGATAGGTAAATTGGCCATTGTAAATTGCCCTGAGCATAGGTGGTAGGGGAATTGAGGGGATGTGGTAGGAATATGGGATTAATGTAGGATTAGTATCAATCGGTGGTTGATGGTCGGCACAGACTCGGTGGGCCGAAGGGCCTGTTTCAGTGCTGTATCTCTAAATAAATAAATACAGAGCCAGCAAGTGAACAAAGGACACATCCTAAAAAATGCTTTGGTTATGTCATTGGCAACGGCCTGTAAGTAGGTTTTCTGCCCAAAGTTTAGCCACGGTGTGTGATACAGAGGACACGACATAAGCAGGTGAGGTTCTGTTGTGTATCTCCTAGGCTAATTTTCTCATAGTTTTCCTCTTGCATTCATGTGTTTCCCTCTCATTTTAGATTATCACAACCACTATCTCCTATCATGTCATGTGCTATTCCCTAACCAATGCTTGAAAAGCATGAGAAAGCTGCATTAAATGGGAAGCAGGGGTTATTTTAAAAAAAGGACAAAGATCTCTTGTTCTCCGCCCCTTATCATAATAGTTACACCTTATAATACAATCTGACATTTCAATACCCAAAATCGTCTACCTATACCTACCTTTTGAACCACTAATCACTAGACCGAGTTCTGCACATATTGCAGCACAGTTAATCTCACAGTCATGGCCTGTCAGGATAGCACGAGGAGCAGCATATTCAGCTGGAAAAACAAGACAAGCAGTTGTTCAGTTCAATAGAAGGGACATGAATACTGCAACATTTGATATATTAATGACTGGTACCAGTAAACATTTGACATAACAGCACCGATAAGTTTCTTTTCTTATTTAAATACTGCCTTTACAACAATATAGTCCGATGATGTAGTCTGCTTTTCTACTTTTTATTCAAGTTGCTGCAGGAAATTGCTGCCGCCAAATTTCTGTAACCAAAATAACAAGGCTGGAAGTGTACTCACATTAATACAATACACTAAACATTTCCTGTTCTTTCCAGTTCGTTATTCCAACTTTACACTTGCATTAAACTTTAAGTTCTCTCTTTACCAATCATTTACTGTGAATTTGCTCAGGGAACCCACATCTAGTTAATCCAATACAAAAAAAAATCCCTCAAATAATGAGTAGTTGCAAAAAGGGAAGAAAAGGTAGCTTGCTGAAAGGAAATGGTTCAATTGACTGTTGACTATACTTGCTTAAGATGTACTTAGCTCACACCTGTGCAATCCTGCTGAGTTAGTGTCAGTTGTACAGGATAATTTAATGTTTCTTTTTGTCCCTCTTTAAGGTGTATAAATTAATTAGCAATGGAAAATCTCTATCGCAAAACTTAACTTTATCATAGTGTCCCTGCTGTCAAGTTCTTGTATTATCTGAGCCAGCCCACTGCCTCTGCAGCTCCCTGCTGGTAGTGTACTACAGTGGAATAGCTAACATCTCAGCTCAAGCAGGTGCAAGCAGATTGGTTGCATGCATTGTAACTTACTGAAAGCCATTGTGTGAATCAAAAACTTGCCTTACAGAAGGATGTACTAATAATGGGCTGTTCTAGATGAACAATTAAATAATAGCTGCTCTTATATTGAGCTTTATGTGGTGATAGGACTGCTGGCTCCTGATTCACAGGCCTTGTGCAGCCAGCAAGAAACAAACATTATACTTGCTGGATTCAATAAGGCTGGGAAGCTCTATTTTTACTGATATATCTGGCTGTCTGCCTTGGAAAATCTTGCAAATTTACTTTGGGGCAGTCCTAGCATCTACTAAATACAAATAAAAGCAGTTGTGAACCCCAAACAAAAATTATAATTCTGTTCCAAGAATTACTTGCACTGGATAACTGAATACTTGCATTTTGCTCTAGCTGAATATCATTGTTTTTTCCGGCTATCAATATAATCCTGTACAATGTAGCTCCAGCCTTAAACTTCCTTTGAAGTTAAACATTTACACAGGGAAAATGTTGTCACATCACAACCGAATGCACATAAATATTTCTATCCAAGTTTCCTATCAGTTACGTTTTTTAGGTTTTGTGGCAATTTGGTTGTTTAATAATGGGAGTATAGGTTGGAGAAAATCATCACTGTACAGTTAAGGAAAGAACCTAATAGTAAATGTAAAACTGGTTAAAGCTTTTGCATTTCAGTACAAAAGGGATATAATATATGATTTCACTGAAATCTTTGGCATACTGTTTCAAGAGATATGCCAAGGAAGAGTGCTAAAGTAAACATTCAAACTCAAGTTTATTAGTATAATCCTTAACTTTGTATAAATTGCATGTATTTTCTCACTGCTGCTGGTATCCAGTTTATCTAGTTGTAATCAGGAAAAACACATTACACATTGTATATTTAACAGTGTCAGAAGCTGTTAGTTCTGTGTAAAAACAGGGTCCTTTTGACATTTCAGTTCTTGCAAGTGTAGAAGTTCATCTGCATGTGAGTGCAGCATATTTTAAAGGTCTTCTACACAGTCCATTAGTCATCACATAAATGTCCGCTGACACAACCTTTTTATATAATGTGCATTGTGTTGTATGTTTGTTTGGTACCACCTTAGTTAGTCTAGTTTAGAGAGATTCTTTAGTCTAGAGTAATTAGAAAATTAACATTTGTTCTTTGTTCTATTTATTATACAACTATGTACATCTCCACACTAGTCTATGTGACTCTTCCAATACCATGCTGCATCTCACTTCAAGTCTCTTTCACATGTGATCTCTTACATCATCATAATACACACTCTCAAGATTAACCCTTTCAGACCCTTATGCTAAACACTGTAGTCCGAGATTTATTTTTTAAAATTCTGAAATCAAATTAGAAGCTTCCAAGTGTTGAGGTGCAGCTGAATGATTGGGATGAGTTTGAGTGATAACAATTGAATTGCTGTTTTATTACAAACTTGTCTGTCAAGGATACACTATTTCAAAATACAACCTATGGAGGTCCACATGTATAATGGAAATTGTTATTCAATTCCTAAAGTATTCCTGCCTTTCTTCATTTCACAGGCAGCATAACTTGGATGACAACACAGATCATGGCTGCAAATGACATTCTTAGCAGCTAAAGTCTATTCCACAGAAATCTAGAACACAATTATCTTTCAACTCACCACAGCAATACGATTATAATAAACAAAAATAAACAAAATAAGAATTTCCTAGCCATTAAGTGGCATTCACACTTAATTCATGATAGTATTGTATATGATCAGTACATATTAATGCAAAAAATAGAGGCTGTGTATTTGCCAGTTGGAAAACTATTTTCCAACAGCTTTCCTGTATATAAAGTGGCAACATAAAATCTATCAAAATTAAAAGAATTAAAATGATTTTACAAGGATAATAAAATAATGGGGAACCAGTACACTGAAACCGATGGTACAATTTCATGTTATGCGCTTATGTTGTGGGCAATACAGCTTATAGATAAAATACAAATGCAAACTGTTATGACCTGTGCACATCATGGCCAGAATTTTATGCGAGCCAGATGGTAGTGGGGGGTTGGCATAAAATGGAGAGGGAGGCTCCGGGAGTCCTTCCCGACCTGCTCCCGCCTCCGCCTCACTTTACGTAGGGTGGGGGGGTGAAAAACAGGCCGCCCGCCCCAAGCCAATCAAGGCCCTTAAGTTGCCAATTAACGGCCACTGATGGGCCTTCACCCGCCTCCACGGGGATTCTATTCTACCTGTGGCAAGTACGCATCCTGGAGCCGGGAAAGGCCGCCCAATGAAAGTTGGCGGCCTCTCAGCGCCCCGGGGGTGGGCCCTGACAAACGAGCACAGGGTGCCCGATTGAGGGTCGCCCCCACTTCCCCAACCACCCCCAGGACCTAAGACGCCCCCACTCCCCCCCAAACGACCACCCTTGCCTCGCCGGGGCCTGACCGATTACCCCCGGCGAGACAAACCAAACATACCTGCACTCCTGGCTCCATGTCCTCGGCTGGGCTGCAGTCCCAGCAGTGGCCACTGCTCCCGTTGGCGCTGCTGGGATTAAGAGCTGCCGACCTAATGATTGGCTGGCAGCTCAATGAGGCGGGACCTCCTCCCTCAAGCAGGTGGAAGTCCCACCTCGGAACAATTAAAGCCTGGGGCCCCGTAAAATGCGGGACGGATCCCCAGGCTAGGCGGAAGCCAGTTCCTGTTCGCCTTATGTAAAATCAGCCCCACGTGCTTATAAAATCTCTTCTACCAGTTCTTTTAATTTCAATTAGCACTTATAACTATGTTCTGCAGATTTGAAAAGAATTCTAAGATGATTCAACATAGTATTTACAAGACTTGAAATGACTTGTTGAACTGCCTCAAATGTCCAAGTGTGAGATTTTAACTCATTCAAAACCCATCCACTTGCATAGAGTTAAAATTGGGCTTCATATCTCTACTATCAGATCTGTAATAGTCAAATAACAGCCTTGGTAGTGCTCCAAGCATCATTGAGAGACATCAGAGACAAAGGCCTAGATTTGTGATTGTAACGGCAATAGTAAATGGGTTCCCATTGGTATTACAATCAGAAAATCTAGGCCTAAAATCTTGAACATTGGATAATAATCAGATTTAGCACAGGAGGCCGCCATTTGGTCCATCATACTTGCGCTGGTTGGTCCTCTGAAAGAGCTATGCAGAGTCCCATTCTCCTACCATTTCACATTTTTTGTACTAACCATTACTTTTTTGTTATTACATCAGCCATGCAACAGTTACACTTTTTAACAGAGGCTAAGCTGTAACACTTTATTGAACAATGTGCTTTGACCAGTTACGCCAATACGTTAGGTTTCAACAGTAGCTCAGTGGTTGTAAACCCACAACCTTCTAGCTCAGAGGTAAGTCCCACTCCAGAGACTTGAGCAGGTAGTCCAGGTTGACACTTTACTGCAGCACTAAAGGAGTGCTGCACTGTTGGAGGTGCCATATTTCGGATGAGATGTTAAACCAAGGCCCCAACTACCCTTTCAGATGGACATAACAGATCCCATGGCATTACATAAAGAAAAGCAGTGGCGTTCTTTTGTGTCCCGGCCAAAATTTATTTCTCAATCATCACTAAAACAGATCTGGTCATTATCTCATTGTAATTTGTGGGAGCTTACTCTGTGCATATTGGGGGCAGTGTTTCCTACATTACAATAGTGATTGGACTTCAAAAGTACTTAATTAGCTGTAAAGCACTTTGGGATGTCCTGAGGTTGTGAAAGGCACAACATAAATTCAAGCTCTTTCTTCTTTCTGTGACATTATGTCAAATAACAACAATAAATTGTAACTATTATGACATATATGACTTGCATATGACTAGCTTGTAACAAATTATACATGAGGGGATGGAGGTAAAAATACTTAAAATAATACACTTCTGATCTCATCAGTGCTTCCAATATACAATCATAGGATGGTTACAGCACAGAAAGAGGCCATTTGGCCTATTATGTCCATGCTGGCTCTCTGCAAGAGCAACTCACCTCATCCCACTCCCCCACCATTTCCCCATAGCCCTGCAAATTTTTCTATTCAGATAATTATCCAATTCTCTTTTGAGGCCTCAATTGAATCCGTCTCCACTACACACTCAGGCAGTGCATTCCAGATCTTAACCACTCACGGCGTAAAAACGTTTCCCTCACGTCACCAGTGCGACCAACTCAAGAGGAACAGTACCTCTTCACGAAGCAACTTTTCTGAACTCCTCTGCAGGCAGAAGCACCAGTGCTGACAGCAGCAACTTATGACCATGAGCAGGTCGCGTGCTCAGCCTGCCCGCATGGGTCAGCAATGCAGCTTCCCACTTGGCACTTTCCCAATCATCAGGAAAACTCTGCAGACAAAAATTAAGTTGTAGCCCATAGTTTTAAACAATGTGCATGACAGCATGTGCACTTTTTTCCCAAAAATATACTTCATTCATAAAAATCTGTAAAAATACATTACAAAACAGTTCAAAAAGTGCAAAGGAAATCAGTTTTCTTCAATACGGGAGTGAGTTGCCTCACAACCCTTCCGTTCCATTTTGTATGCCATGTACATTTTACAGCAAACCCATATTTGGTGCATATAGCCTGAGGGGTTTCCCATGGGTCCAGCCCCTCAGTTCACTATGGCGGGAGGACCTTACACAGTGGTCTTTCCCCATTGAGCCTATGTAGCAGTTACCCCAAGCTTTAGTGCGTCCCTCAGCATGTAGTCCTGGACCTTGGAATGTGCCAGTCTGCAACACTCGGTCGTGGACAACTCTTTGCGCCGGAAGACCAGCAGGTTTCAGGCAGACCAAGGAGCGTCTTTTACCGAATTGATGGTCCTCCAGCAACAGTTGATGTTTATCTCGGTGTGCGTCTCTGGGAACAGCCGTAGAGCACAGACTCCTGTGTTACAGAGCTGCTTGGGATGAACCTCGAAAAAAACCACTGCATCTCTTTCAACACCATTCTTTGCAAATTCACATTCCAGAAGGAGGTGGGCAACAGTCTCTTCCCCACCACAGCCACCTTGAGGGCAGCGTGCAGAGGGGGTGAGACTCTGAGCGTGCAGGAAGGTACTGATGGGGAGGGAACTTCTCACCACCAGCCAAGCTACATCTTGGTGCTTGTTTGAAAGTTCTGGTGATGAGGTGTTCTGCCAAATGACTTTGGCAGTCTGCTCAGGGAACCATCCAACAGGATCCACCATCTCCTTATCCAGTAGGGCCTTGAGGACATTCTGTGCAGACCACTGCCCGATGGATTGGTGGTCAAAGGTGTTTTTCTGCAGAAACTTTTCCATGAAGGATAGGTGGTACGGCACAATCCAACTGGATGGAGTGTTCCACAGCAATGTGACCAGACAGATCCTTCACAACATCAGGGACAGATAGGGGGCGGCACAGCGGTTAGCACCGCAGCCTCACAGCTCCAGCGACCTGGGTTCAATTCTGGGTACTGCCTGTTCGGAGTTTGCAAGTTCTCCCTGTGTCTGCGTGAGCTTTCGCCGGGTGCTCCGGTTTCCTCCCACCACCAAAGACTTGCAGGTTGATAGGTAAATTGCCCATTATAAATTGCCCCTAGTATAGGTAGGTGGTAGGGGAATATAGGGACAGGTGGGGATATGGTAAGAATATGGGATTAGTGTAGGATTAGTATAAATGGGTGGTTGATGGTCGGCACAGACTCGGTGGGCCGAAGGGCCTGTTTCAGTGCTGTATCTCTAAATAAATAAAAATAAATAAATAAAATACATAAATAAAATACATAAATAAAACCTCAGCACATGGTGACACTTGGTGTTTGCGTACTGGGGGTCTACGCACAGCTTGATGCAGCCGCACACAAAAGTGGTCATCAGGATGAGGGTGATGATAGGTGCATTTTCCCCACCCTTTCCCAGAGGTTTGAACATCGTGTCCCTCCAGACCCAGTCCATTTTGCATTTCCAGATAAAGGGGAAAATGGCTCGGGTGACTGCCGAGTGGGGTATGGGCCAGACCTGTGCCACATACAGCAACAACGTGGGCACGTCGCACCTGATGACCAGGTTCTTACCCACATTGGAGAGAGAATGCTGCTCCCACATGCTCAACTTATGGTGTACCCTGGCTACTCGCTCCTTCAGGTTTTGGCACACACCCTGGCCCTTCCGAACCATATCCCCAGCACCTTCAGGTAGTCTGACCTGACGGTGAAGGGGACAAAGGATCGGTCGGCCCAGTTCCCAAAGAACATGGCCTCACTCTTGTTGTGGTTAATTTTGGCTCCCGAGGCCAGTTCGAACTGCTCGCAGATGCTCATCAGTCTGCGAACGGACAGCAGATCCGAGCAGAAGATGGTGACATCGTTCATGTACAGGGTGGCTTTGACCTGAGTGCCTCCACTGCCTGGGATTGTCACCCCTATGCCCGCATCCTTCCTAATGGACTCAGGAAAAGGTTCGATACAGAAAACAAAACAAGACAGGGGAGAGAGGACATCCTTGTCTGACTCCAGATTGGATCAAGAAACTTTCTGATTCAGTTATTTGCCTGTTGCTGTCAGTACTGTGGAATCTGTCCTGCAATCTAAATAGGGTGACATCCACAGTACCAGGAGTTCTCATATTATAGTTATTTCTACTTGAAGAGGTCCTATAATCAAGAGGCATTCTAACTTTTGGCTGGGTATTTTTAAACTATGGTTCTTTTTGATGTGAGAATTAGCATTTGTTTTAAACAAAAATCAATGTTAAAAAGAGATTAGGGTGCGCACATAAAAGCAAAGTCTTGAATTAATATGCATGAGAAAAGAATTCAGAACTGCAGCCATACAGGCCATATGAGACATGAAAATCAGACTGAAAACCTGGCTCCCGTCCCAAATTCAGCAACTTTAATGTAGAGACATATGATAGAAACCTTTCCTTGCTTTGATATACCCTGCTCCTGCTCTGATTTTTATGAGTTGATAAAATGAACAACAGGCAACTACCAGGAAATGGGGACAACGTTCTTGTCTTCACAAACTTTGCTGGTAAAAAACTGCGAGTACAAAGTAGGTTTCCCCACTTAGTACCCAGGTTGACTAGTAAAGGCAGGATCTTTATTTCCCAGATCTTTGCTCCCATCGCACAAAACCTTGGGTGTACACTCCCCCATTCCACAGGAAACACCCTGCAGTGTGTCAGCTATCCTACAATGTAACAGAAACCAGTTAAAGAAATGACAGAAAAGCTACAACTGCTCACTTCCTCCCTCCCTAATGACACAAATGTTCAATGTGCTTACTTTGGCACAAAAACTTTAATGGGGCAAAGTTCATTTTGTAGCTTAATGCAACAGCATGAAACACAAGCCTATATAGATTTTATGAATCTATAAAAAATACTGCTTTGTTTTCAAACCTGGGGAAATTTAGAAACAGTAGCGATTAAGTACAATGAGAAGTTGAGGAATTTGAATCCTAGGACTGCTCAATTGCTTGCCCCAGTCTGGGCAGTTTCTTCAACTCTCAATTGGACCACCTGAAGTGAGGGGGGACAGTTAAAGGAAGAAAGGACAGGCTGACTTCTTCCACTTAAACTCAAACTTTGTCACAGCTGAGCATGGAACTGTACTGATCGCAGAAAAATCCATACGGCCTTGCTGTCCCATCTGGCAAAAGATGTGTGCTTACTAACCTACTTCAATGGTAGAAAATGCAAGGAGGGACAAGAAAAAATTAGGAGTTAAAGAAACCATGAGGGGAATGTGTAAACTTTTAAAAAAGAATTTAAGTAGAATGAAGTGTTATATCGCCCATTTTTTCTTCTTAAATTGATGAACACCTGAAAAATGTCTTCCAGTGTTTGTAGATGACAAAAGAAACAATTATAAAGATTATTTAAAACAAAGCAATGATTTAGATGTGATATCACAATCACTTTATGTACAATTTAACACAGTACAAGACTCAAATGAATCTGTAGGTCACAGCAATGAATTCTAGATTCTTAGCATTAATCTCAGCATTTTAAATTTGTGTTGTAGCCTAAGGGTGAAATGTGTAGTCAATTGTCCCATTAACCAAAAAGATAAATAAAATTGATGAATTGTTCTTTTGCTTAACTAGTGTGCACATGGTACATATTAAGGCTGTACACAGCTAACATCTGAATACAATCCATTTTATTGTTACTGCTAGAAAACTTGGTAGAGGGATGAGATGCAGTAAACTGCAGAGAAACTACTTCTTTCAGCCTATTTTGCGTACACTTACTAAAGAATTGCCTTCATCTATATTCTAGGTATATTCCTTTTAAATTATAAACCATAAATGCTCCTTCCATAAATGTTCCCTAAGGTACTGCCTGAGTAATGTTCTCCTCAGTTGACACAGCCCAAATACGATGCTCAAGATGCTGGTACAACAGTGCTAGAGAGAGATAAACATTAAAGCTATGTGCCTGAAACAGTGACAATGTAGAAAAGCCTGGTGAAAGAGAGAATATGATGATTTTTAGAATGAAGACAGTTAACGAGAAACTATGCACAAGATTTTGGCTCCCAAGTTATTTTTCAAAAACCTTTCCCAGCTGTGTGCCATTTAAAGGACTTGGCAAATATACCTATTTCAGATTGCAGATATACAATTAATTAGAAGACTTAAGAAAGAATAAATACATGCAGATGGAGTCCAAACATGGTACTTCATTACTTAATTCAATCACTACTTGAACAATTTCCCTATGTGAAGTAACAAACTGCACCATGCGATGGCATCCTTACTTGTGTGCTGTAACACATTTTCGCAATTAATTGGTAATTAGCTGGAAAACCACAGACAAATAGCAGGAATGAGAAATCCTTTATTCCAGACTGCTAACAAGATAGAAGTTGATTGCTAATTGTTACGAGTACTTCACTTTTTTGATAATTTTTGAGTATTTGTGCTTCAAAGATGAAAAGGAGTCGGTGGATTTTTTTTTTACAAGGGTCACAGAGATCTGGATTGTAAACAGTTACTGGAAGGCACCTGTCTTCAAATAATTACCCAGCAGGGGTTGTTTTTGACTTGGGGAAAGATGTTTACAAAGAAGTGACAGGCCAAGATTTATAAGGGTCAGGAGGCTAGACTCTTGTGACATTGTTTTTAGTTTTGCTTTGGACAGTGAGTTGGGATATGGACAATGGCTTGAAAAGACAGTTGGAGAAAAGTTGGCAAGGAAGCAACACAGTCTGTTCCAGCTCTTTGAAAAAGCCTGCCGGTTTTCCATCTCTTGAGAAGCAAGTGTAAGAAACTGCCTGAAACCCCTGCTTACTGCATTTTCCCTGGAAAGCCTGCCCAAACTGATCTATAACGTCACCTATCAAGAACTGTTCTGGAAAGATCCCAGTGACAGCCGTCTATACGTATTTGGGACGCCAAACCAGAAAAGGACTTCTGACATCTTTTCATATCTTCTCTTTTTTCTTGAAGAATTATCAAGTATTTTGGCCAACAAGTCATTTTTGGCTTTTTTTGTACGAGAGCTCTAAAGAGTAAATGTCTACTTTTTTTGGTTAACCGGTGTGTATGTGGATGTGAGAAAGGGGCTAAGGTAAAAAGGGATCTTTTATATTTCGATCCGCGTGTTTATGCTTTGCTTCATTACTGGTTAAGATTTGTTTTATAATAAACTTGATAATTTTGTTGTTTATTAAAGAAACTTGATTGGTGTGATTTACTCTGGGAATAAAATAGAATCCATGATTGACCGTATCGGTAAGTGGGAAAACATTTAAATATATGTTGTGACCTGTGGTGAAGTGGATCTAGAATAAACACTGCACTCCTACTGTTCGTAACATTATTCAATTTACAAAAACTATGATAAAGTTAACAAAATATGTTCCCGATTGCTCAAGAGAGTTTTATCCAGTTAGTAGCCAAGCCAAAGAAACAAGGAAGGGTTACACATCAATTTCCAATCTTTGCTGAGTTAGCTCTTCTTAGGAGGGACAGTGGTGGGGAGCCACAATTGGTCGCAACACCCTAGGTTAGTCAGAAGATAAGACAGGGCTCACACTCCTGATCACTACCCACTGTCGATGCACCTGGACCTTGCATAAAGACAGATTTGACTTGACTATTATGTTGCACTCCCCTTGCCCTTACAGCTTGGCAATACTCACTCAGAAGGCTCACACGTGAATGGCAGAGAGTTGACTGCCATATTGGAGGGAAGTTAATGCCTTCTGGAGGGCAGGAGAGGTGAGGACTGGGGGGTGGTGGGGGGAAGAGGAGAGGTGAGGACTGGGGGGTGGGGGGGGTGAAGAGGAGTGGTGAGGACTTGGGGGTGGGGGGAAGAGGAGTGGTGAGGACCAGGGAAGAGGAGCGGTGAGGACCAGGGGGAGGGCAGCGGTGAGGACCAGGGGGAGGGCAGCGGTAAGGACCAGGGGGAGAGGAGTGGTGAGGACCGGGGAGAGAGGAGTGGTGAGGACCGGGGGGAGAGGAGTGGTGAGGACCGGGGGGAGAGGAGTGGTGAGGACCGGGGGGAGAGGAGTGGTGAGGACCGGGGGGAGAGGAGTGGTGAGGACCGGGGGGAGAGGAGTGGTGAGGACCGGGGGGAGAGGAGTGGTGAGGACCGGGGGGAGAGGAGTGGTGAGGACCGGGGGGAGAGGAGTGGTGAGGACCAGGGAGAGAGGAGAGGACAGGACCGTGGAGGGAGAAGAGAGGTGAGGACTGGGGAGAGAGGAGAGGTGAGGACTGCGGGGGAAGGGGAGGGGAGGTGAGGACCGGGGGGAGGGGAAGTGGGAACGTTGGGGTGGAGAGGGGGAGGAAGAGGAGCTGGGGAGTGATGGGGAGGTTGGGAGGCGGGGGAGGTGAGGTGGGAATGAGGGGGGTGAGGGGAGGTGGGGACGGGCGGGGATTGCAGGAGGAGGAGGGAGGAGGAAGGTTGGGACCCTGGGGAGGGGATAGTGGAGGACTGTGGGAGGGGGTGAGGGGCTGGAAAGGAGGACCCGAGGGAGGGATGCTGAGGAGGACCTAGGGTGGTGGGGGGGTGGCGGCGATGAGGCTGATGTGGAGGACCAGAAGGGGGATAACGGGGGGAAGGAGGGGAACTGGAGAATCCAGGGTGGCGGGGGAGGAGGGATAGTGAAGGACTGCGGGGGGTGGTGAGGAGGACCTGGGGGGGAGGGGGGGCGGTGCAAGAGTTGAGGAGGAGAAGAGAGGGGCTGGGGTGGAGGAGGAGAGAAGGGCTGGGGTGGAGGAGGAGAGAAGGGCTGGGGTGGAGGAGGAGAGAAGGGCTGGGGTGGAGGAGGAGAGAAGGGCTGGGGTGGAGGAGGAGAGAAGGGCTGCGGTGGAGGAGGAGAGAAGGGCTGGGGTGGAAGGGAACAGCAAGTGCGGGGGGTGGAGGACGGAGGGGAGGGAAGGAGGAGTGGGAGGGGAGAGAGGGAGAGTGGGAGGGAGGGAGCAGAGAGGGAGAGTGGGAGGGAGGGAGCAGAGAGGGAGAGAGGGAGTGCGCAGAGAGGGAAAGAGGGAGGGGCAGAAGAGAGAGGGAGGGGGAGACAGAGGGAAGGCGCGAGGGGGAGACAGAGGGAGGGGTAGAGGGGGAGGGGGAGAGAGGGAGGGGAGAGCGAAGGGGGAGGGGGAGAGTGGGAGAGAGCAGAGGGAAAGAGGGAGGCGGAGACAGAGGGAAAGAGGGAGGGGGAGTCAGAGGGAGAGCGCGAGGGGGATGGGGAGACAGAGGGAAAGCGCGAGGGGGAAGGGGAGACAGGGGGAAGGGGACACAGGGGGAGGGGGAGACAGAGGGAGGGGGAGACAGAGGGAGGGGGAGAGGGGGAGGGGGAGAGCGAGGGGGGAGGGCAGAGAGGGTGGGGGGAGAGAGGGTGGGGGGTGAGGCGGGGAAGAATGGGAGGGGGAAGTGAGGATGGGAGAGAGAGGGGGAGGGAGGGAGGGAAGATGTGGAGGGGGGGGGTGAGTAAATTAACGAGGTAAAAAATACTGATAAACAGAAAAGGAGGGGGAAAGAGAGGGAGGGTGAGAGAGAGAGGGGTAGAGAGGATGTGGGGGGGGAGGTGGTGAATAAATTGACGAGGTAAAAAATGCTGACAGACATTTATCAAGTACAGTTTCCACAAAAAGATGGGTTATGCTGCATTTATATTATCAGCCAGCTCCAGCAGCAACAGATGAGGCACTATAAGTGCCTCCAGTGACAAGGTAACCTCTGTCACCTTCAACAGTAAACACAAATGCTGGCAGCATTGGGTGCTAAGGATCCCCATCTTTACTGGCTGTCTGCTGGATGTCTGAACAGCCCAGCCTTGTGCTCCTTGCATTGTTGGCTTGTACATAATCTTCTCCTAACATCAGGAATGATCTGCAGATAGAAAATTAAAAGTTGCAATTGTCACTTTTCAACAATTGCATATGTGCAGTTACTTTTCAGCTAGAGCACTGAAATGAATCCTGCAATGCTAAAAGAATTCCAGGCTATGACTGCCTTCGCACATTGCAGAACTGCTTCAAGTAGAAGCAATTCCTCATTTGAATACAACAATAGATATTGTATTTGTTGTGCTAGCCCTATAGAGATCCTGTTCATTTAACAGAATAAAAGTAAAAATATCCTTTATTAAAGCAGGATCTTGGAATGCAATATCATTTCTGTCCCTTTTTAGTTTGTTTTATTTTATGTATTTACATTAAAGGAAAATATTTTAACTACTTGACTTGTTTATGGGTTGCTTGGACAATCTACTAAGGATAGGCATTTTTAAAAATACAATGTTTTATATTTTACTGTAAATATGAAACATCTTGACTGCAGTTACAAAAGTAAGCAACAGTGGATTTATATGCCAATTTCTGCAGGCTGAGGGGATTATTGGGCAGTCAAGATCACTTCTGTTAACCCAAAGGGAGAATTGTTTGCCTTACAGCCTGTAAACTACCATCAGCTTCGGTTTTATTAGACCCTTATATTAACTTTAAAAACAGGAAATGTTTTCACTCACTTTGTGCAACATAAGTGGGCAGCAGTTTCTGCTCTGTTGTCCCTGATTTTGTCTGCAGATGTCAATTCATGGCGAGTAGTGAAAACTTTTTCCCGTGATAGCTTTTCAGGTAGCCATGTTTAACGTTTCAGTACAAGTGTAAATTAAAAATAAATACAACACATATGATTGAGTAGGTTCCTTATGTTCTTGGATTTGTTAATGATGAAGCTGTTTCTTTCCCACCTTCGTGAGGGTATATGCTCCCTTACTTAACATCTTTCCAGGATACCACCTACCGCACTCAAGGTGGCCAGCCAACCTCCTGCAAAATCTCCACTTGTTACCTTCTAATGTTTACTAGGATGTTCACAAAAGAGACGACTCTCCCTCTGATATTCCCCTCATGGCAAGGAATATGGCTTGCACTTGGACTAACTAGTAACATGAGATTGCTAACTCAACAACTGCCTACTTTCCAGACATGAGCTACAGCGATTTTTTAAAAATTCAGTGCGTTGAGGAATTGTCATTACTCGGACCTACATGAGCTGGAAAAATCTTCAGTTGTTCAAATGAAAGGAATCTCTACTGATATCAAGGGGGAAAAAAACTTATCTTAAGAAACTTTTGTACCAGAACTGAAATATGGTCATAATCATTAAAAACATCTATAGAGAAGCTGATACACAAGCTAGCCAAAATCAAGACTCAGACCAGAACAAAAGATTTGACCACAAAGTTAAGGGCATCCTGAAAAAGTATTTTTGTTCATCAAGCAATAGAACAGTTCAAAAATCTCAGGAATAAAATTGCATAGAAAAAAAAGATTCAGGAAGCTGAATTTCAATTTACATCCAAGATACCAGCCAAAATTTGCTAAAGTAAGTACATTTCTATAACTCACTAAACACAAATATTCTGAAACTGCATATGTACAGCATATATAATTGTTTTTATACACCAACACAAAAATCAAGTGAACACATTTAACCCAATTATGGAGTTAGATGAGACCATAAACTGAGCTAAGAACAAGCATATTACAGTGTGCAGAACACAGAGAACTTTGTAATATACACCCATTAATCACATATACATGCAATCTGTTTGCTTAGGGGTTACATTTAAGATTGCTAGAAGTACAAAATAGAACCGTCTTCATATAGAACTAGTACTATGCCTTTGGCACTAGTATGCATTTTGATCAATTTGAAGTGGCTTTATTGGCCACAACAATGGTTCTCATAAAATAGTCCAGAGGCCATTTGTGGCCAGCTTCCCCTTCATCTATCTCTGGACTTCTATTCCCTGCCTGCTTGGCTGTGAGATATTTAACAAGCTGGTACTTAAGAGATAGTCCCTCTTGTTTTCTTGCTGTCCAGCCAAAGAAGCAAGTGAATGCTATTTGTAAATAGGGCTATACCAGCTTCAATGCAGTAAATGAAAGCTACATCAAATAGAACTATTTAATCAAACTATTAATCCAGTGTTTTTCTCCCCTTTCCTGTGGGTGAGGTGCCAGGTATCTGTTTAGCAGCGACACACATTGGAATGAATGAAATCAAGATCTGAGAGAGAAGGAAAATGCAGTCTCATCCCATCACCTTGTGATGCAGCATTCCAGAGAGAAAGAGACATTGATTGGGATTGTGGAAATGTAAAAAAGATATGTGGCACAAAGCTATATGAAAAACCCTTAGTGAATGAGACACTCTGTTGCGACCATAAAACTGACTTTATTTTTTTACATGGGCTCCTTTTTATGTGCATTGCATTTTCACAGCTATTATCAACTCTGATTTAATATTAGTGTCACAGAATCAGGTTTTGAACTGCTGTTATATTAGTTCATAGGAAAGTAGGGGCAATCCTTCTGTAACAAAAGTACTTGGATGTAGCAATCACATGACAAGAACAGCTACATTATAGAGGTGTTATAGGCAGTATTACCAGAATTTCATTATCTTGTATTGAATTTGCCACAATAGCCTTTGATTTTCCTTTGAAAGCTTTGTACATGGTAAAAAAAAATGTAATAAAATTTCCAAGGAATAGAGAACTATAACAATGCTAGGCTAGTTTATTTCTAGGGCAACATTTAAGTTAAAAAGTATAAGTATGTCAGAACTATTGTCATCTACTGATGACAACTCACACCACGTCCCCTTCACCCTTCTGCTCGCTGACCTACATTAACTCCTGGTTAAGCAGCATCTTGTATAAAATTCTCATCCTTGTTTTCAAACCCCTCCATGGCCCTGCCTTTTCCTATCTCTGTAACCTCCTACAGCCCCACAAGCCTCCGAGATACTGGAAATAAAGGCAGTATTACCAGAAACTTATTATCTTGTACCTAATTTGCCATAATAGTACCGATTACCGTTTGTACAATGCTTATACCAACAAGCTTTCAATGTTAAAAAAAGTAATGCAATTTCCAATGAAATTTCCTCTAATTCTGGCCTTGAGTACATCCCCAATTTTAATCACTCCACTACTGACAGCCATGCCTTCAGCTGCTATGGCCTTAAGCTCTGCAATTCTCTCCCTAAACTTCTGTGCCCATCTAAATCTCCTTCTTCCTTTAAGATGCTGCTTAAAACCTACCAACTCGAATACGTATTTGGTCATCTGTCCTAATATTTCCTTGTGTGGCTCAGTGTCCAATCTTGTTTGACAACATTCCTATGAAGCAGCTTGGGAAGTTTTACTATGTTAAAGGTGTCATATAAATACAGGTTGTTGTCGTCTAGTTTTAATATCATTGGTCTTGTATTAAACAAATTGAAATCTCATTGATGCTCATTATTGCAAAGTCTGTTCCAGTCAGTCTAATATTTCAGTAAAAATGCTTTACAATCTTCAAAGAACAAATTCAAGTCTCAGAATTGTCCCAACACTTCAATTTACTAGTCGTAACTGCAGCAAGCCCATCAATTACCAAACATTAATATGATCGATAAAAAACCCAGTCCCAATCTCACCTTGCTATAGGCATGTCTCCTTTTGGATAATCGTGATAAAAGTTCTATTTCATGCAGGAAAAGACTTTTGGTCCATCTAGTTGACTCTTCCAAACCTTCCATCAGGTTTTCTTACTGTGATTCTGTGACCCTGTATTCCCTTTCCCAATAGAAATTCATACAGCCCTTTTTGAAAACTTGTGATGGTTTTCTCTTCCACCATAATTCTATCAGTCTTACTAAAAAAGACACTGAATTTTCTATTTTCTTTTGATACCTTTAACTTTAAACAGTATCACCTAGATCTCAAACTATGTGCCTGACACAAGAAATTTCCTGAATCCAAATTCTCCATATGGAAGAAAATCTTAAAGAGCTCTATTTAGTCCTCCCACACCCCCATTGTCATCTTTTCCATAAAGTTCCAAGATAAACAATCTTTCTTCAGAACTTAGTCCACTAGGTTCAAGAAGCAGATTTGTAGCCCTTGTTCAGACTCCCTCCAATAATGTTATATCTTTCCTATAATATGGAGATCAAAACTGAACATAGTACTCCAGATGTGGCCTTAAAAGGTCCAGATACAACTATAACATCACCTCCTTAGACCTATAAGCCACAAACTTAACTATACATTCCAACATTTTGTTTGTTTTCTTCGCAATTTATAAACACTGTAGAGTTCCATTGGAAGGAGGAATCAGGAACACGAGTAGCCTTTTGGCATAAAATGGGGAGTTGGGAATTGATTTGGAGAAACGTTGATTACAACTTGTAGTTTGTGAAACATTTTCTCTCACTCTGTTGTATGCATATAAGTTTGGTGGTTTTTTGCTTTAGATAAAATGATGCAAGCAAACAAGAGAGACACTAAAAGTTTAAATGTTTGCGTTTTCCATAATTATGTGACTTTATGGAGTGAAAAACTAACAGAGCTGCATTCTATATCCTGTTCCCAACAGACTTTTCCTGTGGTTAATGCCAGTGAAGCATCCAGTAAACTTGAGATCTGATATTTTACTAGACTGAGATTTTTAAAATTCCAAAGTAAATGCCATTTTCATCTCCCTGAATATTTTTTTCATGTAAACCTGATAAATAGTGGTGTGGATTTGACCACAAATCAGAAGTTTTGAAAAAATGAAATTGTAACCACATACAGTAATATTTTTTGCGAGGGTCATGTTACAAGGGTTCAGAAAATTGTAAAATGCTCTAAAAATGAAACTTAGAGCTATAAATGATGAGCGCAGCCGGAACAAATTCTTTACTAATGCGCATTTGTTCCAGTTATGTTGGGTGTTACGACCTCAGTGAGACCATTAATGTAAAAATACGAGATATGAACCCCTAGACCAATTTAAAGAATTAGGCAAGATTTCATGTTTTAAGACTTTTATTTTAACAACTAAACTGAAAGAAACTTCCATTAACTAAAGAGCACTTTGTAAGTAGCTGATACCCCAAATGACAAATAAAGGTATTTTCCTTTACTTATAAAAATAACACTTGAAAACCTCACTCCACACTTGTACGTTACACAGTCCTCCATGATGACAAAATCTTTGCGATTAAAAGTCCCAAACTCCTCCCAGTTGCATTGGGTTGGATCTGTCAGACCTTCTCAAAATCAATGTCATTTTTGCTCACTTCTCTGAGCACTTTTGACCTGGACATCCGTGAATAAGGTGATTCCTGTTGATCCTGTTGGTCTTTTACTTCTCCGCAAACCTCAACTTTCAAAACAGGTTCAAGTCTTCACAGTCTTTCTCTGTTTCAGGCTTCAGAGAGCAGGTGTGTTCCCTATCTCTCTCCCTTCAGGCAGCCACCACTGGTCGCCTTCCTTACAGACTGCTCTGAGGCTGCCACCACTGGTCTTCTGTACAGTCTATCTGCTGTCAGAAAATCTGTTACATTTATCTGGAATCAAGAGACAATAGCCCCCATTGTCCTTTTCCAATAAGCAAAGTCCACAAAGTCTGGTTTCAACAGAGCCACCCAGGCTTTCCATTGTTTCCAGGTGTTAGCAGCTGCCATACACATTTGCATCCTCAGAATCACTGACTCCTTGTTTATGATCGGAAAGTCTGAGAGGGTGAAATCTATTTTTCTTCAGGTGTTATAACCCCTCAGTCTCTTTTCAAAAAAGTCTTTGATCTGGATTCTCTGTTGTCCTGGTAACCAAGATTTCTGCCTTGTCCTTAAGCAGAGTTGATATGAGGTCACTTGACTTCTTTGACTCCATCTTAAACTTTTAAAAATCACAGTTTTTAAAAACATAATCATGTTACAAAATCTAGCGTTCCATAACATTGGGTGAGTGTTCAAAACTTATAGATCTAAGAATTGTTCTAAAATGTACATATAATCTGTATAACTGGGCTACAAGGCAGCTACACGATAGGTTCAGATGGCATAACTTGTACCGTCTTAATTGCAAGGTACTTGTTTATCTCTCACTTTTACTTTCAGATTTAGGCATAATCTGCCTTCACTAGAACAGGCATCTTTATCACTCTCTTTATATAGCACAGCTAGAGAATCATGTATATTGTATATACTTGTATATTGTTACGACCAGGTGAAAAGGGGTCTAGGGGTTCCCTCTCAGCTTTTTCCTGGTTTAACCATAACAGGGTTTAATTTTAAAACACTGTGTTTTTAGCTCCCTCTTAGTGAATCCTTGTTCACTGCTCCAATTGTAAGGCAAAGAAATCAAACAGGTTTCCTTAGATTTAAACAAGAAAGGTGGAAGTTTATTAATCTTAAACTCTAATCCAGTTAACGACTACGAATATGCGACGCAATCAAGCTAGCATGCATTCACGATAAAAGAGCAGCACAGTGGCGCAGTGGTTAGCACTGCAGCCTCACAGCTCCAGGGACCCGGGTTCAATTCCGGGTACTGCCTGTGTGGAGTTTGCAAGTTCTCCCTGTGTCTGCGTGGGTTTTCTCCGGGTGCTCCGGTTTCCTCCCACAAGCCAAAAGACTTGCAGGTTGACAGGTAAATTGGCCATTATAAATTGTCACTAGTATAGGTAGGTGGTAGGGAAATATAGGGACAGGTGGGGATGTTTGGTAGGAATATAGGATTAGTATAAATGGGTGGTTGATGTTCGGCACAGACTCGGTGGGCCGAAGGGCCTGTTTCAGTGCTGTATCTCTAATCTAATCTAATCTAATCTACACATGCAGATAGAGACAGAAAACGTAGAAGGAATAAAGGGGAAAAGTTTGAGGCAATATCTGGTAGTTACAGTCCTTTGAGTTCAATGTGGAGTCTTTGGTTGCTGGTAAAGCTTGCAATTCGTTGGGGCCCAATTCATGCTTCAACTTGTTCTGATGTAGGAGTCTTTTCTCTCTTGAGGTTTATGTGTCTTCCGTGCAGCCAGTGGCTTGGAGCGAATGCGAGAGTGAGAGTGAGAGAGAGAGTGTGAGAGAGAGAGAGAGACTTCCTCGTTCCAGGTTCCAGTTCAAACAGCCTTCTGCCTCTTTCTTTGTGGCACAATTTAAAAAAAAACCAGTTTACCCAGCAGGTTAGTTATGTGACTAGCTGGTTTGACCACTTCCATTTGTGGACTCTGCCATGTTAGCAGTCATCCTGGAATGTGAGCTTCCTCACCTTCAATGTCTGGTGATGACAGTCCATTTTGGGTTAAGTGGACCAGGGAATAGTCCTTCGTATCTCCAAGCACTGTCTGTTTTTCCAGCCAAGTGTTCGGTGATTTTCAAACCAGTTATTTCGTCACTCCAGCAACAGTTTAAAATCAATGTTCGTATGACGAAATCAATATGCCTCATTCTTGGCAGGTGGGGGTCGGCATGACAATATGATAAATCGATATTTTAGGAATACTTTTTTCCCTCATCCCCATTTACATATGTTGTAGTTTTTGTTAAATATTTAGAGACTTCAGCAAATACCTCAATATTAGCTGTTAACGTGAAGAATGGCATATAATCATTGAAAAAGCTTGAGCTTTCTTTGTGTTAAGACATTCTTCATCTTCACAAAATTGCTTCTGGCTATCTCTATCCTTCTTCTGACTTCAGCATCGCATCTACCATCTTCAGTTATCATTTGTCCTAAATGGACTAACTTATCTATCTGTTCCAGTATGACACCATCCACTTCAATCTTCACTCTGATTTCTTCTAATGTATTCCTTCTAACTACCATTGTTTTTGTCTTTTTGGTGTTTATACTAAATCCATATTCTAAATTGCTAGATTTTACTTGATCTACGATATTTTGTAGGGCCTCTTCTGATTCTGCAAGTAGTGCTGTGTTGTCAACATACCGCAAGTTTGTTATGTCCTTACTTCCAATTTTCACACCTGGAAGTACATCTAATTCTCTGAATATTTGTTCTGTGTACAGATTGAATAATTTTGGCAACAGTACACAGCCTTGTCGTACTCCTCTCTTCACCTGATAAATATCTGATTGTTCATCTTCTAGCCTGATGCTTGCTATTTGGTCCTAATATAGGTTCTGGATGGGACACTGTCAATGTCACATTTCATCAAAATGTCTATTAGCTTTTGGTGATAAACACGATTGAATGCTTTTCATAATCTATAAAGCATACGTAAAAGTTCTTGTTTACTTCTAGATATTTATTCAAGATTGTTCTGTGGTTAAATATTCTCTCTCTTGTTCCTACTCCAGGTCTAAATCCAGACTGTGTTTCACCAATTTCTGCTTCAAATTAGAACAGGAGCAGCAAAAATAGTGTGAAAATAATTTAAAATTGTTTTATTTTTGCAGGATTGCCTTTTTTAAAACAAAGATGCATGGGACGTGAGTGTAAGAAACACATTTGCCCAACATTGAATGCAAATTCTATATAATTTGGCAGCCTTCACTGTCAGCATGTAAACCAAATTAATTCTACATTCTAACAAATTATTCACCTCATCTATGGATTTGGACAAATGATTCACTAATACTTAAATGCACACCAATGTTTCCATGATATACACAAAGTCCGATAAATTACTATCCAGTAATGTCATGGAAATAGCCCCTCTCATATACGACATCCTTTGAGAGAACATGCAGGGTGCCCTCACTAATAGAAAGTGATCCAAACTACTTATTCCCCATCATCATATCCTTTGCTGTAATATGCTTTCACTAAGGTCCCTATAAATGACTTCCAAAAAGGGGTTGTTACATGTTTTTTCTTAAATTCATCCATGAGATGTGGCCATCGCTGGCAAGGCCAGCATTTATTGCCCATCCCTAATTGTCCTTGAGAAGCTGATGGTGAGCTTTCTTGAACCACTGCAGTCTGTGTGGTAAAGGTACTCCCACGGTGCTGTTAGGGAGGGAGTTTTGGGATTTTGACCCAGCGAAGAATAAGGAACGGTGATACATTTCCAAGTCAGGATGGTTGACTTAGAGGGAAAATTGTAGGTGATGGCGTTCCCATGCACCTGCTGCCCTTATCCTTCTAGGTGGCATACATCATGGGTTTCGGACGTGCTGTCAAAGAAGCTTTGGTGAATTGCTGCAATGCATCTTGTAAATGGTATACATTGCAGCCATGGTGCACTGGTGATAATGGAGAAAGATAACGTTTAATGTGCTGGATAGAGTGCCAATCAAGCAGGCTGTTTTGTCTTGGATGATATTTAACTTCGACTGTTGTTGGCGCTGCTTTCATTCAAGCAAGTGGAGAGCATTCCATCACACTCCTGACCTGTGCCTTGTAGGTAGTGGAAAGGCTTTGGGGAGTCACAAGATGAGTCAGTAGCTGCAGAATAACCTCTCTTGTAGCCACAGTATTTACGTAGCTGGTCCAGTTAAGTTTCTGGTCAATGGTAACCCTCAGGATGCTGATGGTGGGGGTTTCAACAATGGTAATGCCATTGAGTGTTAAGGGGAAATGGTTAAATTCTCTCTTGTTGGAGATTTATTTATTTATTTTTAAAAATGTATTTATTTAGAAATACAGCACTGAAACAGGCCCTTCGGCCCATCGAGTCTGTGCCGACCAACAACCACCCATTTATACTAACCCTACAGTAATCCCATATTCCCTACCACCTACCTACACTAGGGGCAATTTACAATGGCCAATTTACCTATCACCTGCAAGTCTTTGGCTGTGGGAGGAAACCGGAGCACCCGGAGAAAACCCACGCGGTCACTTGCAAACTCCACACGGTCAGTACCCAGAATCGAACCCGGGTCCCTGGACCTGTGAGGCTGCGGTGCTAACCACTGCGCCACTCTGGTCATTGTCTGGCACTTGTGTAGTGCGAAAGTTACTTGCCATTTATTAGCCCAAGCTTGAATGTTGTCCAGGTCTTGCTCAATGCGGGCACAGACTGCTTCATTATCGAAGGAGTTACAAATGGAACTGAACACTGTTCAATTATCAGCAAACATTCCCACTCTGACCTTATGAAGGAGGGAAAGGGATTGATGAAGCAGCTGAAGATGGTTGGGCCTAGGACACTACCCCAAGGAACGCCTGCAGCGATGTCCTGGGGGCTGAGGTGGAGGCCTCTAACAACCATCTTCTTTTGCCCTACATATAACTCCCGTCACTGGAGAGTATATCCCCAAATCCAACTGACCTCAATTTAACTCAGGCTCCTTGATGCCACACTCAGTCAAATGCTGCCTTGATGTCAAGAAATGTCTCACTTCACCTTTGGATTTCAGCTCTTTTGTCCATGTTGGGACCAAGGTTATAATGAGATCTGGAGCTGAGTGGCCCTGGCGGGACTCAAACCAAGCACTGATGAGTAGGTTACTGCTGAGTAAGTGCTGCTTGATAGGATTGTCGATGATACCTTCCATCACTTTGCTGATGATTAAGAGTAAGTTAATGGGGTGGTAATTGCCTGGATTGAATTTGTCCTGTTTTTTGTGGACAAGACATACCTGTGCAACTTTCCACTTTTTCAGTTAGATGCCTGTGTAGCATATGTACTGGAACAGCTTGGTTAGAGGCACAGCTAGTTCTGCAGCACGTCTTCTGCACTGCAGCCAGGACCAATAGCCTTTGCTGTATCCAATGCGCCCAACCATTTCTTGATATCATATGGAGTGAATCACATTGATTGAAGACTGCCATCTGTGATGGTGGGGACCTCAGGAGGAGGCTGAAATGATTCATACACATCACTTTTGGTCGAAGATGGTTGCAAATGCTTCAGTCTGGTGCTTTGCACTCATGTGCTGGGTTCTGTCATCGTCGAGAAGGCTCATGGAGCCTCTGTCTCCAGTCAGTTGTTTAATTGTTCACCACCAGTCACTCTTGATGTGGCAGGACTGCACAGCTTTGATTTGATCCATTGGTTCTGCGATCATTTAGCATGTTGCTTCCGTGGTGTAGCTTCACCAGGTTGACATCTCAATTTTTTTAGGTGTTTGGTGCTACTCCTGGCGTGCTCTTCTATTTTTAGAATTAGAACATTACAGCGCAGTACAGGCCCTTCGGCCCTCGATGTTGCGCCGACCTGTGAAACCATCTGACCTACACTATTCCATTTTCATCCATATGTCTATCCAATGACCACTTAAATGCCCTTAAAGTTGGCGAGTCTACTACTTTTGCAGGCAGGGCGTTCCACGCCCCTACTACTCTCTGAGTAAAGAAACTACCTTTAACATCTGTCCTATATCTATCACCCCTCAACTTAAAGCTATGTCCCCTCGTGTTTGCCATCACCATCCGAGGAAAAAGACTCTCACTATCCACCCTATCTAACCCTCTGATTATCTTATATGTCTCTATTAAGTCACCTCTCCATTCTACATTCCTTATTGAACCACGGTTGGTCCCCTGGCTTGGTGGCATTGGTAGAGTAAAGGATATGCTGGGCCATAAGGTTACAGATTGTGGTGAAATACAATTCTGCAGTTGCAGTTGGCCCACAGTGCTCACCATTTTGAGCTGCTGGATCTGTTCTGAATCTATCCCATTTAGTTCAGTGGTAGTGCTGCAAAACACGATGGAGGGTTACCTCAGTGTGAAGAGGGGTCTTCATCTCCACAAGGATTGTGCAGCGGTCCCTCTTACCAATACTGTCAGGGGCAGATACATCTGTGACAGGTAGCTTGGTGAGTATGAGGTGAAACAGGTTTTCCCCTTGTGTTGGTTCCCTCAGCACCTGCTGCAAGCTCAGTCTGGCAGATATGTCCTTCAGGACTTGGCGAACTCAGTCAGTAGTGGTGCTACCAAGCCGGTCTTTGTGATGGACATTCAAGTCCCCCATTCAGAGTACATTCCGTGCCCTTGATACTGCCAGTGCTTCTTCCGTGGTGTTCAACATAAATTAGTACTGATTCATCAGCTGAGGGCAGTAGGTGGTAATCAGCAAGAGTTTTCTGTACCCATATTGCCCTGATGCTATGAGACTCATGGGGTCCAAAGTCAATGTTGAAGACTCCCAGGGCCACTCCCTCACGATGATATACCACTGTGCTGCTACCTCTGGTTGAGCTTGTCCTGCTGGGGGGAAAGGACGTACAAAAGGATGGTGATGAGCAGTGTGGGATATTGGCCGAAAGGTATGATTCTGTGAGTTTGACTAAGTCAGGCTGTTGCTTGTGGTCTGTGGGAAAGCTCTTGTAATTTTGGCACAAATCTCCAGGTGTTAGGGAGGAGGACTTTGCAGGGTCGACTGGGCTGGGTGTGCTTTTATCATGCACAAATCCATTGCCTGGGTCGATGCTGGGTGGGCCATCCTGTTTTCTTAATGGCCCAAATTTTGTGGCAGTAATGACAGTTAAAATGTCAGTGTGCCGCGTTATTACTCCTCTGAAACGGAAGTCTGCACATGTACACTTAAATGTGGAAATCCAGAAATTGCTGTCAGTGATTCTACTGTCGAAGTCTTCGCTGATGGAAATCAATTAGAAATCACTTAACTGATGAAAATATTCCCTTTTATGCTCCAATATCGCTGTTAAAAACTCCTGAAAATGTTACACCTTGTTAATCACACGGAAGGAGGCCATTCAGATCATCATGGCCGCACGGACTGACAAGGAGACATCCAGCCTGGGTTTTAAACAAGGTACTACTGCTGAACAACCTCTCTAAAAAAACTAATTTTGTATTAGTGTAATGTCAACTTTTTCTATTCCAATAAAATTCCATAGTTTGATATAATTTTGTCAAAAGTTAGTTTGATATTTCAGCTTTGAATGTGTACATCCTTGCTTGGCGCCAGATCCAAATATCGGGAAAGGTGAAATCTAAACCCCAGAGATTGCTGGATTTTTGTGGGCAGTTTTCTTTCAGGTCAGCGGTGAGCGCCGTCATATTGCTGCTGACTGTAAAATCCGAGCCAATATGCTTTGTCATAGCGGCTTGGTATAATTGAGTGGCTTGCTAGGTCATTTCAGAGGGCAGTTACAAGTCAAGCACATTGCTGTGGGTCTGGAGTTACCTATAAGCCAGATGGGGTAAGGATAACATATTTTCTTCCCTAAAGGACATTAGTGAACCAAATAGGTTTTCAACAATAGTTAAATAATCACCAATTACTGATACTAGCTTTTTATTATAGATTTATTTAATTCACTGAATTTACATTCCCCAGCTGCCATGGTGGGGTTTGCACTCATGTCTCCGGATCATTAGTACAGGCCTCTAGATTACCGGTCCAGCAACATAACCATTATGCTATCATTTCCACTATTTTGTATGTCTAATTCCTTAATGACTGTGAGGGAAGTGACAAATTGTTGTGTCCTGGACCCAATGTTATGGAAGTGTTTATGTTCTGTCTGATTTTAAAGGGTCTGACTAGTATCCTGATACTGCAGTATGGGTCTTTGACACTAGAGGCCCTTCATGAACTACTTAATTATTAAATCTATTTCCACAGGTAGGAATCTGGCAACTACAGTATTTTTAATTTATTCCACAGGTCCTAAGGATTGAATGCTAAGGCTTGCTACAGGTCCTGGAGTACAATAAGTATAGTCCAGGTCTCTGATTTGTGGAATTTTCCTGTTCTGTACGTACTGGTCGTCATCATCGAGCTATATTTCAAGGAAATTAAAAACATGATTTAAATTCTGATGCAGAAAATTCAAGGAGAAGCTTCATCTCCATACTGTTCATACAAAAATTTAAACCAACTGTACATTATTACTGAAATCAATGTAATATTCAGCAGCGGTTCCTCAAACTTATGCTTATAACACAGAAAACAGTAAGTATGTAAATCTCAGGACATCTAATTTACTTTTTCAATGCTCTCTGAAAAACTATACATTGTTGGTGACCTGCTATCTCTAGTAATAGTCCTATTCAGAGGGATCTGAATCTCAGTCTACAGAAGTATTTGAACTTATTTCTCTCAACGGGCAAGCATTGCTTGCACTATTGTTGCCGACTACAAGATGGAACAATTAGATGGGATTTGTCTCTGTGTCAAGGCAACTGCAGGGGTGGTTAAGTAGCGTGGCAATAACAACAGCCATGGAGAAATCTGTGACAGAGCAAGGGGAGAGAGAGAAAACATTAATGGGATGGCTTGACATGGTGAATGCTGGAAACAGTACACTATGAGATTTGGGAATTTTGAATTGATTTCTAGCTAAATTTAGGATATATTTTAACAAAAATCCATTGTTAGTTTAAAAATATCTATAAATTCCTACATTCACATTTATAATAAAAGTTGCCTATGTAAACTTTTCACCTTGCAATGGCACATTCTTCCAATGGTGGCACTTGTTACGACCAAGGCGGGAGTAATGCACTGTTAATTCAGTCCCACTACTCCACAGGTCATAGCATACTATTAAAGTTTCCCACCTATCGAAAAATAGCCACTTCAACACTTTATTTATTCCCCAGAATAAAGCACACCAAACCAGGTTTCTTTAAACAACCACAGCTCCAGGGACCCGGGTTCGATCCTGGGTACTGTCTGTGCGGAGTTTGCAAGTTCTCCCTGTGACCGCGTGGGTTTTTGCCGGGTGCTCCAGTTTCCTCCCACAGCCAAAGACTTGCGGGTTGATAGGTAAATTGGCCATTGTAAATTGCCCCTAGTGTAGGTAGGTGGTAGGGAATATGGGATTACTGTAGGGTTAGTATAAATGGGTGGTTGTTGGTCGGCACAGACTCGGTGGGCCAAAGGACCTGTTTCAAGGGATGTTTTGAATTACAACTGTTCCTTAGAAATAATAAAATGGTTGGTTGTCATGGTCTGGTAGGATATTTCCAGAACGGTGACGTGTCCCAGAGTCGAATAATTGGATGACACTTGAAAGCTCTCCAAGTAAGATTGAGGAACAGTCTGTGATGAGTCGGCATTCAAGGCAATTTGTCTGCAGCAAGCATCACACAAGGTCTTCCATCAGGGGTGCAGCAACAGATTTACTTGGATTTTGAAATAGCAGTCTAGCAATAGAAGCTTTCTTGAGGTTTCAAGATCTCCCAAAAACACAGAAGAAACAGGAATCATTCGAGGCAGGGATTATTGAGAGACTGGAGGCAATAATAATCTGCCACACCTGAAATACAAGGCTTACTCTCTCCAAAGCAGTGTTCCTCTTTTGTTGGGTCTTTCCCTCTCCTCAGGCAGATCAAACCCACACCTTAAATGTAGAATTTCTTTCTAAGAGATGCAAGGCTTCTTTTCAGAGAGTGATTAACACTTTTCTGGGGCTTTCTCTCTTTCCAGGCAAGGCAAAGCAAAAATTTCAAAGCCTGCTCATTGTAGAGTTTACTGGTCTCTTTTAATTCCAAAACAAAACTAACTTTTTTTCGACAGTCAAGTCATAAGACAGCCATAAATCTTTGTGGTTGCTTGGAAACAGGTCTTGCAGTCTGCACACTTCAAACACCAAGCCTCAGCATTCACTGTTCACAGAAAGTCCTTTTTTCCCTCAGTCTTTTAAAAGTACACAGAACTCTCAGCTTTCAATAAAAAAAACAAAGCTCTTGTGACACACTGTAGCACCCGAGTTTTTTTCCTTCCAACTCATCAGTCTGCATTGCGTAGAAATTACTCTGCTAAAAACAATTCTACTTCCCAAATGGCCACAAGTTTTGCCATTTAACAGTAAATAATATCAACTCAAAGTATGAATGTAAAAATAAAGACAGAATCTATTAAATTTAAATGGAGACTGAATCACATCTGTCCACACTGCTCTAAGTATCCCTCACTCTCAAACCACACTTCACCTGAAGACTGCACTTAGTCTTGACTTCCCATGTATATGGTCATAGGAGAATAACCAATATATAAATCCACAGTCACTATTTGTCAAATTCTTCCTCTAACGTACAAAAAAAATTAAAATGCTATTAAATTTCATGAATTAGCTCATCAATGTTTTATGAAGAATTAGGAGTCCTAACACTAGGCTTGATATTAATGCGGAGACAGGGTTAGAGCTAAAGGAGGAGCCAACAGTAGGTGACAAATGCCGAACATCGTGGGATGCTTGGGAACGTGCAATTTCAACAGGAATCCCTCATTATCATTTTACTTCTGGGTTTCACGTCTCCAATGTACATGAGTGGGCATGATTTGATTTCACCTCAACTATTGAAAAGACCCAGATAACAGATGCAATGTTGGAGAAGGTTTGGAGTTCAGTACATTCTGGCTATTGATACCACAGGGCAAGTTTATATACCTCCCAGCCATGACAAAAATTCTATCGGTTACCTGTCTTATACTTGTATCTGCAGTCAACTGTGAGACCCTTTCTACATCCTCAGTAGAGTCCTGGAAGGAACCCTCTCCTGCTCATCGTGTGGAGAATTAATATTGAGACTATTGTATCCACAATACAAGATGAACTCGACTCTACCATTTACTGCTTAATACTCATTTGTTCCTGGGTACGTACATGGAGCATGTAGTGCACCAAGCAACATAACCTTGTCCAAAGTACATATTTAAATGAAAAGTCATCGACCTGAAACGTTAACTCTGTTTCTCACTCCACAAATGCTGCCTGACCTGAATATTTCCAGCATTTTCTGTTTTTATTTCAGATTTCCAGTATCTGCAGTATTTTGCTTTTATTTACACATTCAAATAAGCTTATTTAACATTTGAATAAGTGAAGGGTTTTAAGAGGAAGAGAGATCATTTTGACTGTTTTCACATTACTGCAAATGGTACTGCACCCAAAGCCTGAGTTTGTGAAACTCCTATTGTTAGTTAAGAGACAGAAATATCAGATAAACACAGCTTTGGATTAAGTATTTTTCCTTCACTTACTGTTGGGGTATTCACCAACGCTGTGGTTTTTCCCATTCCAGTACCAGAGAAGCAGAGTTGCATCCCGTGACCCTGACAAGATATAACAGTCACCTCCAATGTACGATTCAGATCTGGCTAAACAGGTTACAACGTCCCAGTGTCCAAAAATCACCTGAGTGAGTTTACCTGAAATAAATTTGAAAAATTAACTCAGTTTTAAGTGAATATTCAGCATTTCCTGACATCTCATAGAAATTTTATTCAATTTAACCAACATTCTTTCAGCTTGTCACATACAGGTAAGAAGCAACAAATGGTAACCCTTGAAAGACTATAAATAGTCTTCCAAAATAAAAATTAACAAAAATATTTTTAACATTAACATTCAATACTTTATTAATTATTAGAATACTATGTTCTTTTAATTTTAGTTTACAACCCTAACAGGCAGTGGATACAGAAAAATGGCAACTAATGCTTCTTGAGCAAAAAATCAAGGATTGGGAGTATCCACTAGATGAAAAGCAGTGGAGGGTGTGGATCAAGAGAGATTAGAGTTTCAAGTAATAATATTAATATTGCAATTACATGTAGATTAAGCTATAAAAAGACCAGCAACATTTTTAGGTGTATTTCTGTGTAAGCAAACAAGCAAACAAGAACTGCAGAGGCGGTAAATTAATCTTCGCAATGAAGTATGTAAAGTGGGTAAATAACTACAGAAGACACAACTCTACCAGATGTTACAGCACTCTTACCACTAGTCAGTATCTACAATACACTTTGTAAAACAGAAAGCTTGGGGACATCCTTGTGTATATGTAAAAATGTGGCTATTGTTATATTTCTTTGTAGGTGGGGAGAAAAGAAAGCATTTTTGTATGTTATTTCATCTTTTCCACCCACTGCTCAAGTCTCTCCTGCCCACATACCATATCCTCAAGAGGGAATTAGCAGGTAAATGGTTTCATCTGCCCATGATTTTTTTTTTAAGAGATGACTCATGAGAGGGTGCGCCAATCTAGCAAAAGGGGCTGACCTGTGGTTTTCCTTCCTCCTGTGGGGAAGCACCAGCCCTAATTCAGGTCTCCAGTAATCTTTGAATCAAAATCAGGAACTTAGTTTGCGGATGTCCCCAAGCTTTCTGTTTTACAAAGTGTATTGTAGATACTGACTAGTGGTAAGAGTGCTTTAACATCTGGTAGAGTTGTGCCTTCTGCAGTAATTTACCCACTTTACATACTTCATTGCTAAGATTAATTTACTGCCTCTGCAGATCTTGTTTGCTTGATGTGTTTCTTACACAGAAATACACCTAAAAATGTTGCTGGTCTTTTTATAGCTTAATCTACATGTAATTGCAATATTATTTATTACTTGAAACTCTAATCTCTCTTGATCCACACCCTCCACTGCTTTTCATCTTGTGGATACTCCCAATCAAAACCATATTCTACCATACCAGTCATAGCAGAGGGAAGAACCACTAACTTAACCTCTTTTTTTAACACAGTCATTTAGGATGGCCTACAACAGTAAAGTTCAGTGGCAGCTAATTTTTTCAGAGCCTTTCAAAACTCAAAATGATGTGATTTCAAAAAAAATGGACAGTCTGTTTTTACATTTCATATACATTTGTAATGAAGGTCAAAGACTAATGCCTATCCAAAAGAGTGTGAAAGGGTGGCCAGCACAGGAATATAGATTAATGCACACTTGTATTCACTTATATGCTACATATGATGTGTATATAAATTTAAAAAGACCAGTCGGGAATATATACGTCCAATAACAACCTCAAAAGTTTTACAATAGAAATATATGAAGTTGAACACTAAGGATCTAGCAACAATCATTTCAAATACAGGCAAGAAGCACTAACAGTATTTAAACAAAGGCAACAAATTGTGATAGATTTGCCAAAATGTTCTGGACCAATGCCTAAACGATGATTATTTTATACGCAATTAAAAATCTAGATGATAACCTAGGCAACAGCATTAGTTGCCACAAAACAGAGAGCTATACGTATAACAGTTACTTATTAATGATGCAGTGCATTTATCTATAGGGCTGTGATCCATATTCATATATTTTAGGTCAAGCAATATAACCTCACTTGGTTCCATTTATCATGAGAAAGTGTCATTGACACCAAATGTGCGATCCCTGTCAATAGAACTCTCTCATGAAATACAGGCAACCTCTGGAGTTCCAAGGATATTGCAAACCTGGAGTTTTGTGGGTCTTGAAAGGTTTAGGTGCTACCTACTAAACTTATGGAGCTTGTCCTGTAAAAGGAAGATACTTTTCTAATGCTGCAGTATAATTTAAAATAGTGGGAGTATGGCAGATAATAGTGGTGGTGCTGGTTTTGCCCTGTTTGTGGTGTATTTCATGATCTTATCAAATAATAGTTAGGAGTTAATTCATGCAGAATCAGAAACAATAAAATGGAAAATAGTCATGTTAAATTGTCTTTTTGAAATGGAAATTCTACTAAATCAAATCATGTATTGAAATTTCTAGTGCAGCCATGTTCGGCTGCAGCTTATAGTGCATGAAGATCTGTTCATTGCATCTGATTTTACAATTTTGCTCTCAGCATGATTTATCTGGACACATGCAACTTTTGGTTAAAGTTTCAGCTGATCAACCAATGAACATTTATTCTTTTATGTAAAAAAAAAAGTGCAACAATTTTGTTTGTCATCTTAAATATGTGCATTAGTAAACAAGGTACCAATACAAACTGAAATGCATCACAAATGTTAATTACTGGTACCAAATTTTGAGGGGGATATTGCTGGTATAATATTTAGCACGATTTGGGGACTAATACTAAACAGCAGAAGACAAACGCAATAATTAAGGCTCCATAGAGAATTTTGTCAATTAGATATCACAGACATTGAGACCACCTTTCACTCTTGGTTTGCTACTGAAAATTAATTTACAGATATCAAATTACAAACCTATGAAATATGCTTTTCAGGATATTTTAATTCACTAAAAACAATATACATTTTTAAAAACTAAAGCAGAGATAAATTATAATATACATTCTCATGAAGAGGGAGGGCACCTGCTTACTCCAAGGAGCCCAATAAAAACTTGACATTCAACAATCATAGCATATAGGACTGATTTAAAAAGTCTGTGCTCCTGGCAAGTAGTGTAGCCTACTGAGAGTGTAATTTCAGGGGCACACCCCTCAATTTTCAAAATCAATGGAACATTAAAAGGGGATGGTCCCCTGATTTCCCAATATATGCTCCTGGTGGGCAAGGTTTTGTACTGGGAATGGAAACTTGTAAAATTAACTCATAGAGTCATCACTGTCACCAGGGCTGCAGTTCTACTTTGGATCACTGTGCATTTAATAAGTTAACAATGAGCGTGTTGCCCTTTTTCTACTTATACCCTTAAATGTCTTGTTTCATCATGTATAATAATGCATCAACTCCGTTACATCTAACAACATCTTACTCAAAATGTATAATTTGTTGGAATTAACTTGAATCATAGCTGTCTTACATGGATTACACTACACATTGAGCTGCTCTACACTAAACTAAGATATAGCAATGGAGAAAGTAAACTTGATTACCATAAATATTATTATGCATATAGGATATAGATTGAAAAGCAAATGCTGATTGATGTCTTGCAACTTACTCCAATTTTTTGTTAATTTATTCTCAGGATGTGGGTGATTTGAATGTAGACCAGACTGAATGAGGGAGGCATTAGTGGACCATTTGCGTTTTTATATTAATCTGGCAGCTTTCACGATTATTTTTCTGATGGTAACCCACAATTACCAGATTTATTGAACTCAATTTTGCAACTTACTATGGTGAGAATTGAACTAACGGCCTCTGGATTGCTAGTCCAGTACCTTAACTACAATGCAACTGTGCACTTTGCAATTCTCAGCACTGGCAAAGGACAGCTTGAGTCATTGGTCTGCTATTCTCAGAGTACAAAATATTGTATTTAGCCTGCTGTTGCAGAAGGAGCCATGAGTGTATTCCTCTAATCAGGAAAAGTTGATGGACATGCAACAAACAATCCATTTAGGTGGGGCGTCTTCTCATGGCGCACCTTTGCTGATAGCTGTGAGGACCAATCCTTGAGAGGCAGGTTCTGCCACAAGTGCTGCATGTGAAGCTGCCAAGTGATGCTGAGAATTGTTGTTTTTGACGTTGGCGCTTGTTGCCAAGCTGCTGTAGCAACTGGTCATTGCGGTACTGCGACACAGGATGTGTCGCCATTTCCCTCTTTCGCCAGTTAGTGACTCCCAGGTGTGATAGTCGACATTTAGGGCCTTCATGTTACGCTTGCAAGCATCCTTGAAATGGAGCTTTGGGCGCCCCACTGGTCATCTTTTGTAGATAGAAGGATGCCAACCATCAATTGGGAAAAAACCAACATGATCATATGTAAATAGGCAAGGACCACAGTTTTCCCTGCTAATATAAAGGTAAAAGTGAATTAAATAACATTAGCGTAGACGTCAAATTGTAGTGATTGGCTTTGCAGCCCTGGCAGGAAGTGTGGAAACGTGGACAGATTTGGATTTCTCTCCCCTCATGGTGTGGATCATAGTGACTGTACAGATGAAAAATACCTTCAGATAGAACTGTTCCATCACAAATGCTCAGCAGAATACTGAAGGGCAATTTGACACTCAACACCACTGTAAGCAGCATTGCAAAATGTACTTGCTAATAATCACTGTGACTCTATCTCTTTCCCTGGTACTGTTTGAAAAGGGCTGGCTATGAATTGAAAGAAGCATCTATTTGTCCCAGCCTAAACTGTTGTAAACAACCACGCCTATTGCCCACCAAAAGATGCTGAAGCCAAATGATAACTTGAAATAAAATCTATTCCTCTACTTTTTTTTAAGCACATCAGGTTCTCTTTGATTTTTAAGTTCCCTGCTCCCAAGCCTCTTCCATTGCCACTCTTATGATGGAGGGAATATGTGTGTGCCCAAGGCAGTCCCACTCTAGGACTTGTGTACACAAATCAAGGCCAACACTTCAGTACAGTACTGAGCAAGTGCTGCACTGTCAGAGATGCAGTCTTTCAGATAAGAGGTTAAACTGAGGCACCATCTTGCCCTCTCAGGTGGCTGTAAAGATACCGTGGCACTATTTCAAAGAGGGAAGTTATCCCAGTTGTCTTGGCTAACATCCCTCGATCAACATCGCAAAAAAATATTATCTTGTCATTATCACATTGCTGTTTGTGGGAACTTGCTGTGTGCAAATTGGCTGCCACATTTCCACATTACAACAGTGGTTACGCTTCAAAAGTACTTAATTGGCTGTAAAGCGCTTTGGGATGTCATGTAGTCCTGAAAAGTGCTATATAAAAGCAAGTCTTTCTTTCTTTCCACTTTTCATTTCCTGTGTGGAAGTAACTAGTCTGCAATTGTTGACATGGTTAAGAATAGGCAGATGCACTGCTCACCAATGCATCAACAGTGTTGGAATACTGTGGCGCTGTATGGCAGACAGCAAAGAAAATCTCACTCCTACTTCTGAACTTATTACAGTGCAAAGCCACCAAAAATGGCAGACTCAATAAGAATGGGCCACTGCCTGCTCAATCTGTCTATCATAATATCAAAAAGACATGAGCAGCCACCAGCAAGCTTATGACTGTAGAAAGACTGTCAGATTGAAGCAGCACTGGAAGACCTGCTAATACTTGAGTTAGACCTTTGTATTATAACAGAAACACAAGAACTTCTATAATCGCACCTTAACAACAAAAAGCTTGCAGTTATATGGCACACTGAAGTACAAAAAGTCCTCAGGGTCTTCAGAGGCATAATCAGACCAAAATCCATGCCGAGACAAAGGAGACGTTGGAGGGTTTGTGTGTGGGGTGTGCGATCAAAAGCTCGGTCAAATGAGCCAGTTTTAAGGGGCTCCTTAAAATCACAGAATCACATCGAGTCTGCACCGATGCATTAAAGGCACCTGACCTGTCTACCTAATCCCAATAGGTGGTGGTGTTCCTATACATCTACTGCCCTTGTTCTTCTAGGTGGCGGTTTGGAAGGTGCTGTCGAAAGAGCCTTGGTGAGTATCTGCAGTGCATCTCGTAGATGGTACACACTGCCGCCACTGTGCGCCAGTGGTGAAGGGAGTGAATGTTTAAGGTGGTGGAAGGTGTGCCAATCAAGCGGGCTGCTTTGTCCTGGATGGTGTTTAGTTTCTTGAGTGTTGTTGGAGGTGCACCCATCGAGGCAAGTGGAGAGTATTCCATCACACTCCTGACTTGTGTATTGTAGATGGTGAACAGGCACTGAGGAGTCAGGAGATGAGTTACTTGCCACAGAATTCCCAGCCTCTGACCTGCTCTTGTAGACACAGTATTTATGTGGCTGGTGCAGTTTAGTTTCTGGTCAATGGTAACTCCCAGGATGTTGATAGTGGGGGATTCAGCAATGGTAATGCCACTGAACATCAAGGGGAGATGGTTAGATTCTCTCTTGTTGGAGATGGTCATTGCCAGGGAATTCAGTGGCACAAATATTACTTGACATTTATCAGCCCAAGCCAGGATGTTGTCCAGGTCTTGCTGCCTCTGAATATGAGCTGCTTCAGTATCAGGTGAGTCACGAACGGTGCTGAACATTCTGCAATCATCAGCGAACATCCACACTTCTAAACTTATGATGGAGGGAAGATCATTGATGAAGCAGCTGAAGATGGTTGGGCCTAGGACACTATCCTGAGGAACTCCTTCAGTGATGTCCTGGGACTGAGATGATTATTTCCAACAACCACAACCATCTTCCTTCGTGCTCCAACCCAGTTGGGTGTTTTCCCCAATTCCCATTGACTCCAGTTTTGCTCAGACTCCTTTATGCCATACTTGGTCAAATGCTGCTTTGATGTCAAGGGCAGCCACTCTCACCTCACCTCTGGGGCTCAGCTCTTTTGTCCATGTTTGGACCAAGGCTGTAATGAAGTCAGGAGCTGAGTGGCCCTGGTGGAACCCAAACTGAGCGTCAGTGAGCAGGTTTTTGCTGAGCAAGTGCCACTTGATAGCTCTGTTGACGACCTCTTCCATCACTTTGCTGATGATGGGTTGTGGACTGATAGGGTGGTAATTAGCCGGGTTGGTTTTTCCTGCTTTTTGTGCACAGGACATACCTGGGCAATCTTCCACATTGGCGGGTAAATGCCAGTGTTGTAGCTGTACTGGAACAGCTTGGCTAGGGGCGTGGCAAGTTCTGGAGCACAAGTCTTCAGTACTATTGCCAGAATGTTGTCAGGGCCCATAGCCTTTGCAGTAGCCAGTGCCTTCCGCCATTTCTTGACATCACATGGAGTGAATCAGATTGGCTGATGACTAGCATCTGTGATGCTGGGGACCTCAGGAGGAGGCCGAGATGAATCATCCACTTGGCAGTGCTGGCTGAAGATGGGTACAAATGCTTCAGCCTTGTCTTTTGCAATGCTGAGCTGGGCTCCACCATCGTTGAGGATGGGAATATTTGTGCAGCTATCTCCTCCTGTTAGTTGTTTCATTGTCCACCACCATTCCCGACTGGATGTGGCAGGACTGCAGAGCTTAGATCTGATCTGTTGGTTGTGGGATCGCTTAGCCCTCTCTATTGCATTGCTGCTTCCACTGTTTGGCATGCAGGTAGTCCTGTGTTGAAGCTTTACTAGGCAGACACCTCATTTTTAGGTATGCCTGCTGCTGCTCCTGGCATGCCCTCCTGCATTCTTCATTGAACCAGGGTTGGTCCCCTGGCATGATGGTAATGGTAGAGTGGGGGATATGCCGGGCCATGAGGTTACAGATTGTGGTTGAGTACAATTCTGCCTCCTTCTCCAGTGTTTTAAAATACTTATGACTCTCACAATTATCTTAGAAACATAGAAAATAGGAGTAGGCCATTCGGCCCTTCGAGCCTGCTCCACCATTCATTATCATGGCTGATCATCCAACCTGTTCCCGCTTTCGCCCCATACCCTTTGATCCCTTTAGACCCAAGAGGTATATCTAACACCTTCTTGAAAACATACATTGTTTTGGCCTCAACTGCTTTCTGTGGTAGCGAATTCCACAGGCTCACCACTCTCTGGGTGAAGAAATTTCTCCTCATCTCAGTCCTGAAAGGTTTACCCCGTATCCTTAGACTATGACCCCTGGTTCTGGATTCCCCCACCATCGGGAACATCCTTCCTGCATCTGCCCTGCCAAGTCCTGTCAGAATTTTAAAGGACTTGAAATTTTAGACCCAGGGACTCTTCGCAAAAAAAACCTCTAGATTGTGAGACCCAATCCCAGCATTTCTAGCAATGCAGACCAGAAAATTGCACACCTCTGCCTGTGAAACTGTACCCTTTGGTGCATTATCAGTGATTTTGTCTACTCCTGTCCTTAAGTCCTTTGCATCACTGAGATATTCTAGTAATGTATTAAAATTGTGCATGAAGTATACACTTCATACATACTTTACTTCATGCTGCTATATATTTTTAAAATCATCCTTTTGCTATCCACACTTTGTGAATTGACTCAAAGTAACAGCATAATAGAATTGAAGAGCTCAGAAATTCACAAATCAAATGTGACTAGAAAGCTACCATGGAGAAACTCCTAAGGATTCATGAAAATAACCATGACCAGTCTGGAGAACCCACCAATAATAACAATTAAAACCACGATGAACAGACTGTATCACTCAGATGTTTCTTTTGAAAGAAAATGTCGACGCTTTTTCCTCAGTAACTACAAATTCTCTTGTCCAAGATAAGGTTTTAAACAAAATATTTTAAAAATAATGTTTCACATTTACATGAATCAGTTTATCTTTTCTTTCCTGAAATACCTTCCTCTAACTGTTTACTTCAAGGCTTCAGCCCATGTCTCAAAAACCTGAGTTTTGACTGGATATCGTTCCCAGGACTGCTGGATAGTTATTAAACAAATCTGTGCATTCTGAACATGTGCACTTCATAAAATTTCTCAGCATGCATCTGAGATTAAGCACACTGTACCTCCTCCCATTCTGTTAGAATTTGAGAGATTCTCTGCCTTTTTCAAAAGACTTTGAAACAAACTGCAGATTAAATTCTGAAAGCTTTATTTCACATAAGACAAAATATTAACAATAGCTTCTTTTCTATTTTGAACTGTTTACTGGCATACATGATTAACAGCACCTGTAGTTTCTTTGTTTTCATTTTGAAAACAAAATGAGAAACAGCTGAAACTAGTCACAGCAAAGGTTTATGGGCTCCAACAACAGTCTGTCTGTAGTGCTGAAGACATGTGCTCCAGAACCAGCTGTATTCTGAGCTAAATCGTTCCAGCACGGCGACAATACTGTCATCTACCCAGCAATGTGGAAATTGTCCAGTATGTCCTGTTCACCAAAAGGACAAATCCAACCTACCCGATTATCGCCCTGTCAGTCGACACCCAATCATAAGTAAAATATGGAAGAAGTCATCAACAGTGCAATCAATGACAACAGCTCAGTAATGCTCAGTTTGGATTCCACCAAGACCAGCTAGCTCCAGACTTCATTACAGCTTTGGTCCAAACATGGACAAAAGAGCTGAATTTCAGAAGTGAGGTGATTGTGACTGCCTTTGACATCAAGGCAGTATTTAACCAAGGAACCCAAGTAAAACTGAAGGCATTGGAAATCAGGGGCAACCACTTTAGTAGCTGGAATGATACCTGGTAGAAGGATGGTGGTTTTGGTTGTTGGAGGCTAATCATCTCAGCTCTGGGACATTGCTGCAGGAGTTCCTCAGGGAAGCATCCTAGGTTGTTGCTTCATAAATGACCTTCCCTCCATCATTAGGTCACATGTGGAGCTGTTTGCTCATGAGTGAAGTGATTCTATTCACAACTTCTCAAGATAATGAAACAGTTGATGCCCATACACGGTGTTATGTAAGTGCTTCTATTTAAGAACATTTTTTGAGGACACGTATTTTAGAATTGTGGAGATGGATTCATTGGAGGACTGAAGTGATTCCATAGATGCTGGTCACTGGAAGAACTCAGTTTAAAAAATAACATTTCATAGATGTCACATGTCTTCAGCTAAGTAAACAACAGGTGCCTTCTGACTATGGGAGTGGTTTACAAGAGAAGTGACAAGTCAAGATTTATGGTGCTCAACAGTAGGTTTCATTTTTGAATGCTGTTTTGAGTCAGTGGAGGTCAGTCTGCTAAAAGAGAAGACCAGTTCATCTTTTCTCCTCTTTCAGAAATCCCGAGACTCAAGTGTAAGAAATAGAGAAATTGAAGCAACATTTCTTCTGAGAAGCTTTTGGAAGACTTCCTCTCGATATCCCCTGAATCAACTTTTTAAAAAATTCATTTATGGGATGTGGACATCGCTGGCTATGCCAGCATTTATTACCCATCCCTAATTGCCCTCGAGAAGGTGGGGTAGGTACACCCAGACTTGGACACAGCACTCCAGCTGAGGCCAAACCAGTATTTTATTTGTGCACATATATCCCCAGGTCTCTCTGTTCCTGCATCTCCTTCGGAATTGTACCCTTTATTTTATATGGTCTCTTCTTGTTCTTCCTACCAAAATGTAACACTTCACACTTCTCTGCATTAAATTTCATCTGCCATTGTCTGCCCATTCCACCAGTCTGTCTATGTTCTCTTGAAGTCTATTATTATCTTCCTCAGTTCACAATACTTCCAAGCTTTGCATCATCTGTAAATTTTGAAATTGAGCCCTGTACACCCAAGTTCAAGTCATTAATACATATCAAGAAAAGCAGCGGTCCTAGTACCGACCCCTGGGGAACCCCATTATAAATCTTCCTGCAGTCTGAGAAATAAACGTTCAGCACTAGTCTCTGTTTCCTGTCACTCATGTCCATGCTGCCATTGTCTCTTTTATTCCTTGGGCTTCAATTTTGCTAGCAAGCCTATTATGTAGCACTTCATCAAATGCCTTCTGGAAGCCCATGTACACCACATTAATCACATTACTCTCAATAATCCTCTCTGTTACTTCATCAAAAAACTCAATCAAGTTAGTTAAATATAAAATGAGAACAGAAAGTGCTGGAAATACTCAGCAGGTCTGGCAGCATCTGTGTAGAAAGAAATAGGACGGGATTTTACTCTTGGTGGACGGGAGCCGTTCGCTGACTGAAAAGTGGGTGGCAAACCTGCTTCCGCCTGGCCTGGGGATCCGACCTGCATTTTGCGGGTCCCCGGCCTTTAAATGTTCTGAGGCGGGACTTTTAAAAAAAATCCATTCATGGGATGTTGGCGTCAGTGTCTAGGCCAGCATTTATTGCCCATCCCTAATTGCCCTCGAGAAGGTGGTGGTGAGCTGCCTTCTTGAACCGCTGCAGTCCATGTAAGGTAGCTACACCAACAGTGCTGTTAGGAAGGGAGTTCCAGGATTTTGACCCAGTGACAGTGAAGGAACAGCGATGTGGTTCCAAGTCAGGATGGCGTGTGACTTGGAGGGGAACTTACAGGTGGTGGTGTTCCCATGCATTTGCAGCCCTTGTCCTTCGAGTTGGTAGAGGTCGCAGGTTGGGAAGGTGCTGTCTAAAGAGCCCTGGTGCGTTGCTGCAGTACATCTTTTGATGGTACACACTGCTGCCACTGTGCGTCAGTGGTGGATGGAGTGAATGTTTGTGGATGGGGTGCCAATCAAGCGGTCTGCTTTGTCCTGGATGGTGTCGAGCTTCTTGAGTGTTGTTGGAGCTGCACCCATCCAGGCAAGTGGAGAGTATTCCATCACAGTCCTGACTTGTGCCTTGTAGATGGTGGACAGGCTTTGGGGAGTCCGGAGATGAGGTACTCGCCGCAGGATTCCTAGCCTCTAACCTGCTCTTGTAGCCATGGTATTTATATGTCTACTCCAGTTCAGTTTCTGGTCAATGGTAGCCCCTAGGATGTTGATAGTGGGGGATTCAGCAATGGTAATGCCGTTGAATGTCAAGGGGAAATGGTTAGATTCTCTCTTGTTGGAGATGGTCATTGCCTGGCACTTGTGTGGCGCAAATGTTACTTGCCACTTATCAGCCCAAGCCTGGATATTGTCCAGGTCTTGCTGCATTTCTACATGGACTGCTTCAGTATCTGAGGAGTCGCGAATGGTGCTGAACATTGTGCAATCATCAGCGAACATCCCCACTTCTGACCTAATGATTGAAGGAAGGTCATTGATGAAACAGCTGAAAATGGTTGAGCCTTGAACACTCATTGAGGGAAGAAGTCCCTCTGATTGGCCGGCAGCTCTCTATCCCAGGTGTGCCACCAGGAACAGTGGCCACTGCTGGGACTGCAGCCCACCTTCAAGATGAAGATGTTGGGGAGCCCGGAACCAAGGTAAGTTTTTGTTGCCTCGCCTGGTGAGATTGGGGCAGCAAGGGCGGTCTTTTGTCGGGCACTGGGTGCCTGATCATGAGTGTCCCCCACCCCCAGGCCATCAGACAGCTGACTGCTTTTGTCAGGCGTCTTGTCTCCAGCCTGGGACGCCCACCTGCCAATGGTAAAATCCCTGTGGCGGTGAGCGGAGGCTCTTAAGTGGCCGTTAAGTTACCACTTAAGGGCCTTGATTGGCCTGGGGCTGGCGGGCCGTATTTCCTATTCTGCCGCCCTGCAATAAGTGGTGGCGGCAGCGGAAGTGGGTTGGGAAGGGCACCTGAGCCTCCAGCTCCATTTTACACCCCCCGCCACCTTCCTGCTCTTTTTTGGGGGGGTGGGGTTGTAAAATTTCGGCCAGAGTTAACGCTTCAGGTCTGCGAACCTTCATCAGATGTTCAGACCTGAAACGTTAACTCTGCTTCTCTTTACACAGATGCTATCAGACCTGCTGAGTATTTCCAGCACTGTATGTTCTCATTTCCGAGTTCCAGCATCCATGGTATTTTGCTCTTATTTTAGTTAAATACAAGTTGCTTTTAACAAATCCATGCTGGCTTTCCTTAATTAATCCACATTTGTCCAAGTGACTTAATGTTGTCCCAGATTATCGTTTCTAAAAGCTTTCCCACCATCGAGGTTAAACTGACTAGCCTGTAATTGCTGGGTTTATCCTTGCACTCTTTTTTTGAACAAGGGTGTAACATTTGCAATTCTCCAGTCATCTGGCACCACCCCTGTATCTAAGGATAATTGGAATATTATGGCCAGTACATCTGCAATTTCCACCCTTACTTCCCTCAGTATCCTCAGATGCATCCCACCTGGTCCTGGTGACTTATTGGGCTGAACTTTATTAACACGCTGTACTTCGCAGTGGCGCTCTTTGAAGTCAGACACGGAAGCACCGTGATATTTCTCACGGGGGTTCATTTAAATGGAGGGGGCAGAGCGGCCGCCCCCGATGAAGTAAAGGGAGCGGCTGCTCCCTCTCCAGCAATGGCGCCCGGCGCCACCACGCAGGCGCCAGCGCCATTTTGAAAGGATTTCAAGCACTTAGGATAAATTTGAATTTTTAAAGGGTTGTCACTACACATTTTATTGAAAAAAAATTAAAAGCTCGAGGCCCTTTCCCAACCCCCACAATATATTTTTTTATTGTCTATGAATAAAATGTATTTCAGTCCCAACACGAACTTCTCCCCCAAACCTCATCACATTTGCCATTCCATCCCTTCCCACCATCCCCACAGCCAATAAGAATTGTTTTTCCCGCGCCTCCCGCCCTGATAAGTTCAATCCTTCCCTCCTCCGCACCAGTTGCTCGCCCTGGAACTCCGAGTGGAGTTCCGAAAGCACGTGTGTTGCTGCTGGAGGCTGTAAAATCAGTGTGGGACGACTGCAGGGAGCAGGTTAAGATAATCATCATTTTGTTTTGCTGAATTTAAATATGTAAATGAAGGCCCCGCCGCCCAGCGATGTGGGGGGGGGGTGGCACTGAGGCCTCGCCGCCACTGGTAAAATGCGGCGGGGCCTTCTTGGCATCGTGGGTCATGGTGTGCCTCTCCTGCAAGTATTTTACGGGTCCCCGCCATGACCCCCGACGTGGATGGCTGGTAAGATTCAGCCCATTAACTTTAAGTACAGCCAGCCTTTCTAGTACCTCTGCTTTATCAATTTTTTAGCTCATCCAGTATCACAACTACTTCCTCATTCACTATGACTTTGGTACCATCTTCTTCCTCGGTAAAGACAGATGCAAAGTACTCACATAGTTATCTCAGCCATGCCCTCTGCCTCCATGGGTAGTTCCCCATTTGGGTCCCTAATTGGCCTCACCTCTTTTCTTACTGCCTTTTTACCATTTATATGTCTATAGAAGACTTTTGGGCTCCCTATTATGTTAGTTACCAGTCACCTCATACTCTCTCTTTGCCTCCCTTATTTCCTTTCTCACTTTCCCTCTGACCTTTCTATATTGAGTATGGTTCTCACTTGTATTATCAACCTCACATCGGTCATACACACCCTTTTTCTGCTTCGTCTTACTCTCCATCACTTTCATCATCAAGGGAGCTCTGACTTTGGTTGCCCTCCATTTACACTTCCTGGGAATGTACCTCGAATGAACCTGAACCATCTCCTCTTTAAAGGCAGCCCACTGTTCCATTACAGTTTTGCTTGCCAACCTTTGATTCCAATTTACCTGAGACAGACCTGTTCTCACCCCATTGAAATTGGTCCTCCTCCAATTAAATATTTTTACTCTAGGTTGCTCCTTGTTCTTTTCCATAGCTAACCTAAACCTTATGATACTATGATCACTGTTCTCTAAATGCCCCCCTACTGACACTTAATCTACCTCAGTCCCTAGAACTAGACCCAGCAATGTCTCCTTACTCATTGGGCTGGAAGCATACCAATTAAGAAAATTCTCCTCAGCACACTTCTGAAACTCTTCCCTCTCTATGCCCTTTACAGTATTAATATTCCAGTCTATATTAGGATAATTAAAGTTCCCCATTATCTCTACCCAATAGTTTTTGCACCTCTCTGTAATTCCCCTGCAAATTTGGTCATCTTCCCACTAGTTGGTGCCTACAGAATACATCTAGTAGTGTAATGGTGCTTCAATGCTTTAACTCTAACCAAACAAATTCTGCCCTGGACTCCTCCATGATATCTTCTCTCTCCAGCACTGTACTTTTCTCCTTTTCCAATACTGCCACCCCTCCTCCTTTCTTTCCTTGCCTATCTTTCCTGAGCATCTTGTATCCAGGAATATTTAATATCGAGCTAGGTCTCTTATCACCATAATATTGTATTCCCATGTGGATATTTGTGCCTGCAGCTCACCAACCTGATTTACCACGTTTCATGCATTTACATACATGCACTATAAACTTAATTTAGACCTATCGCATTCTCTCTTAGTCTGACCCCACCCCACCTAATAATTTACTTTTTCTTATTCTCATGCTATCTGTCTCTTCCAATCCTTTTTGCACATTGTTTCTCTTTTCTAATGCTACATCCTGATTCCGATCCCCTGTCAAGTTAGTTTAAACCCTCCTCAGAGTACTAGCCAACCGTCCCCCACAAGGACATTGGTCCCCACTCTGTTGAGGTGCATCCCATCCCGCCCGTATAGGTCCCACCTCCCCCAGAACCGATCCCAATGTCCCAGGCCCTCCCTCCTGCACCATTTCTCCAGCCATGCATTCATCTGCTCTATCCTCATTTTTCTGCACTCGCTAGCGTGTGTGAGCAAGGGAGGGGTGGTCAAGGCATGAGGCACAGGGCAATGAAATGAAGATACACAGGGGAGGTTAGAGAAGAGGCCAAGTTGGTGTTGGGGAGGTGGTTGTGCAGCAGAGGGATAAATAGCATTAGTGAGTTGGGGACAATAAAGGGCTAGGATAGATGGAGAGAGGAACCAGGGCCTCTGGCCACCCACCCATAACAGAAATGAATGAATAATCAGTGGGGTGTCCTACAGTCATAAAGTCAGAGAGTCACAGAGTCATTTTTGGCATCAGAGGCCATTCGGCCCATCAAGTCCATGCCAGTTCTCCGTGGGGCAGTTCAGTCAATCCTACACTCCCACCCAATCCCTGCAGCCCTGCAAATTTATTTCCTTCAAGTGCCCATCCAATTTCCTTTTGTAATCATTAATCGTTTCCACTTCCACCACCCTCATGGGCAGCAAGTTCCAGGTCGTTACCACTCACTGCGTAAAATAGTTCCTCCTTACATTCCCCCTACATCTCTGGCCTAAAATATTCAACCTGCGTCCCCCAGTCCTTGCACCATCAGTTGATGGGAACAGTTTTTTCTTGTCTAACTTGCCTGATATAATCTTGTACACCTCTATCAAATCATCCCTCAATCTGCTTTGCTCCAGAGAGAACAAACGCAAATTTTCCAACCTGAACTTGTAATAAAATCCCCCATCTTTGGAACCCTTCTGGTAAATCTCCTCTGCACCCTCTCAATGACCCTCCCTACCTTCCTAAAGTTTGGGGACCAGAAGGGGACACAATACTCTAGTTGGGGCCGAACCAGAGCTTTATAATGGGTCAGTATAACTTCCCTGTTTTTGTACTCTATGCCTCTATTTATGAAGCCCAAGATGCCATATGCTTTGCTAAGCTATTTCTCAATATGTCCTGCCACCTTCAAAAGTCGATGCACATGCACCCCCAGGTCCCTATGTTCCTGCACGCTTTAGAACAGCACCATTAAGTCTATACTGCCTCACCCTATCCCTTCTGCCACAATGCATCACCTCACACTTATCTGTATTAAATTCCATCTGCCACTTGTCTGCCCATTCTGCGAGCCTATCTATATCCTGTTGCAGGCAGTTCGTTTCATCCTTAGCATTCGCCAGTCCTTCAAGTTTGGTATCATCAGCAAATTTTGAAATTCTACTCTCTATTCCAAGATCCAAGTCATTTATATCTAGCAAAAAAAAGCGCTGACCCTTGGGGAACACCACTGTCTACCATCCTCCAGTCTGAAAAACAACTAGTTACCACGACTCGCTGTTTTCTGTCCTTAAACCAATTTTTTTTTATCCAACTGGACAATGACCCTCTTATTCCATGAGCCTCAATTTTGTTATCAGCCTTTTATGTGGTACTTTATGTGTGAGGTGATGCATTGTGGCAGAAGGGATAGGGTGAGGCAATATAGACTTAATTGCACAGTTCTAAAAATGCTTTCTTAAAATCCATATAGACAACATCCACCGCATTCCCTTCATCTACCTTCTCTGTTACTTCATCAAAAAATTCAATTACATTAGGCAAGAATGATCTGCCTTTCACAAATCCATGCTGGCTATCCTTAATTGACTCAAACCTCGCCAAGGGCATGTTGAGTTTTTCCCTGATTATTGTTTCTAAAACCTTAACCACCACTGATGTTAAACTAACTGGCCTAAAGTTGCTGGACTGCCCTTACACCCTTTCTTGAATAAGAGTGTCAAAATTTGCCACGCTCCAATCCTCTGGCACCTCCCCCGTATCTCGGGAAGACTGGAAGATTATGATAAGCCCTTCCGCTACTTTCATCCCCACTTACTTTAACAACCTGGGATACAAGCCATCAGGACCAGGTGTCTTATGTACCCTAAGCATTGCCAGCCTTTCCAGTACCTCCTCCCTCTCAATTTTTACCCTATCCATTGCCTCTATGCTCTCTGCTTCTACTGATATTTTGTCAGATTCCTCTTACTCAGTAAACACTGATGCAAAGTACTCAATAAGTACTTGCCCTGTGCCTCGAAGCATATATTACCCTCTTTGTCCCTAATAGGCCTCAATCCACCTCTTACTACCCACTTACTATTGACATCAGATGATGATTTTTGGTCTCCCTTTTAGTTGATGCCAGTCTATTCTCATAGTCACTCTTTGCCAGTCGTATTTTCCTCTTCACCTCCCCTCTCAACTTATTGTATCTGGTCTGCTTCTCACTTGAAGAATTCATCTGACATGCATCATACACCCTCTTTTTTTGTTTCATCATAATCTCTATCTCTCTCGTCATCTATGGAGCCCTGTTTTGGTTCCCTTAACTTATGCCCTTATTGGAATGTACCTAGTCTATACCTGAAGCATCTCTTCCTTAATGATAACCCATTGTTCCATTACAGTTTTTCCTGCTATCCTGGCTAGATCCCTTCTCATCTCATTGAAATTAGCCTTCTTCCAATTTAGCCTTTCTACCTTATATCATTCCTTGCTTTTCTGCATTATGTGTCTAAACCTTATGATACAATGATCACTCTTACCCAAGTGCTCCCCCACAGACACTTGGTCCACCTGGCCTCAACACTATGTCCCAGCACCAGTAATGCCTCCTTTCTAGTTGGGCCGAGAACATACAGATCAAGGAGGTTCTCCTGAATGCATTTCAGAAATTCCTCCCTCTCCCTTCCCTTTACTCTATTATCTCAATCGATATTTGGGCAACTAAAGTCCCCCAATATCACCATTCTATAGTTCTTGCACATCTCTGTGAATTTGCTGTAGATTTGCTCCTCTGTCTCTCTCTCACTATTTGGACGCCTATAGAATACTCCGAGTAGCATGATCATATCCTTTTTGCTTCTCAACTCTAACCAAATGGATTCTGTCCTTGTCCCCTCAAGGACATCCCCTCTTTCCGACAATATAATGTCTTCCCGAAGCAGTACTGCTACTCCACCTCCCTTGTTTCCTTCTCTCTCTTTTCTGAACACTTTATATCTTTGCATATTAAACACCCAGTCCTCACCATTTTAAGCCACGTTTCCATTATTGCCACTACGTCATATTCCCATATGGCTATTTGTGCTTGTAGCTCACCAACCTTATTCACCACACTTTGCACTTTTACATACAGACATTGTAATCCTGTCTTTGCATTGCTCATAGCCCTCATCATTCTGCTCCGATCTAAAGTGAAACTATTCGTTTCTCTAATACTGTCCAACACTCTCATATTATGCACCTTATTCCTCTTTTCTCGTTCTATATGCTGGTGCCCATCCCTCTGCCAATTTAGTTTAAACCCTCCCCAACCACACTAGTGAACCTCCCCGTGAGGACATTGGTCCCAGTTCTGTTGAGGTTGTTGAACAGGGGGCATAACACAGTAAGGAGGAGGGTTGGACGTGTTTAGTAGATAGTACAAAGGGGAAGATTAGGGAAGGCGATAGAAGAGAGAAAGTAGCAGGAAGAGAAAGCATTCATTGCAACAAAAACGGGTATGGGATACAATAGGAATCAGTGAGTTGGAGTGGAAGGAGATCCAATGATAGAGAGAGGTGAGCAAAGTGCTGCACCTGCCTCGGGAAATGCAACTTGCAGCCCTCAGCATCTGTTTCTCCTACCACACCATCTCCTGCCCAATAGAAACAAGAAAAGAAAAAGACAGAGAATCAGAAAAGCAGAGACAGACAAACAATAAACCGGAAAAAACAGACAGATCAGAAAGAGATACCACATGTTCTGACCTACTGTGTGTAATGTTTTGGATGTCTAGGATGCAAATTATTGAAGAATAATATATACTTTGATATTAGCATATGCAGACTGTAAACACTTCCCGATTTTCAGAAAAGAGATACAATAGCTTGTATAATCTACTTCTATGTTGCATAGTTAAAAAAAAAAATTTGCAAACAAAGCTCTTGGGGGAACAAAATTGTTTGCGTCGCACCATTTCGAGCGGCGCTACCCCAACTACATTGTTTCCCCAGGGGCAAGCAGCGCCACAGGCCACTACCTTTGTGGTATTCTTCAATGATATCAATGCTTAATGTATTGGCAGGCCTGCCATGGAGCCTCCTGTCACCATCAAGAAGCATGGAGGAGTCCGGCTCCAATGTGGCACAGGGTATTGCACTGAGCTTGGAGCCAATTTCTACCGTGGAAGTGGTGGCCAACTCTATGATTGCAATAGTATACCCAGCCATGATAGAGATTCTGGTGGCCACTTGCTCAGTTTCCATTGCAGCACAGGCAGACACCATCCAACATCTCAGTGCTGCAGCGGAAGCTCAGAAGGAGATGATGAGATCCATATTTGGTGTCATGCAAACCCAGCTTGGTGCCACTTCGGCTTAGGCTACGGATTTCAGTGCTCAAAGGGCTTACAGGTTGCCACTGAGGCCAAGGTGATGCAATCCGAACCAGGGTCCTCAAGGCCCAGAGCTGCCGGAGGTGTCTTGTAAAGCCATCTGCAGTCTATCCCTCCTGAAAGTCAGCAGCCTTCCAACAGTCATGCTGCAGCCACTGGAAATTCACTGAGTAGGAGCACTAGGACAAGCAAAGGCACTCGCAAGACCTGCACTAAGGGCATGCACAAGGGCAAATAGTTCATTTCTGCTTGTATAAATGGATGTGTTCTTGGCTAAAGTAAAGGTTATCATTGGTGAATTTTGTTGTTGGATAGGGGCCAAGGGGACACTGTGAAGGGACATCTCTGATATTTCTAATGGTGGACAACTGCGAGTCCATGTTGGTATGGAGAAGTTGTATCACTGAAACTGATATCGGAGCCTGGCAATCTGCTTTCTCACAGCCAGTCAGGTTAAAAGGGGTCCAGGATGTCTCCTCCTGTTCCTCCTCCTGCGTTGGCTTCCGAAACCCTGGAGGTGATAGCTGCACTCTTATAATGGCCAGGTTACGGAGGACGCAGTAACCACCATGAACATCGAGACCCGCTCAGGCATATACTGCAGTGCTCCCCCTGATTGAGCAGGCTATTGACCTGGTGAAATAATGGTTCTGCTGCCTAGACCAAAGATGTTCTGAGTGGCTTTGTGACTCTCATTGTAATTCTGCTCTGCTTGTGTGGTGAAATGACGGGGCGGGCGGAAGCGGGGAGTCATTAGTCATGTACAGAGAGGGTAGCCCTAGTCCCGAAACAGCCAGCCTCTGGTTCCTGTAGGAGAGCTGACGATAGTGCATACAGCCAACTGGCGCAGGATGAGTGCATCATAGCTGTTGCCTTCTTGTTGAACCTGAGTCACCTCACGCACATCTCCTGCGTCAGGTCTGGGGAGTGGTGCTCACGAAACAGCCTTGGTGGGTATCTCTGTATCCTCTGCTCCATTTCCTGGTCATATTGCAGACCACGAGGCACTGTCACCATAGCCCCATACCTGGCTCAGGTATTCCTCTATCCTCCCTGACTGAAAGCACCAGCTCTCCAAAAGCAACTCCATAAATACAATACAGTACTTGCAAAACCTCAGCCTAAACAGAAGCAAGTCAAAAGCAGCTCACCTACAACTTGTTAACTGGTCCTTTAAATAGTGCTACTGCAGGGCACATCTTGCATCTGAACACTTGATGTTTGTTGAATGACGAATTTGTTCAATGGACCGGCACGGTTCAAATTTGCATAATGGGTGTCACATCAGCCGGTAAGGCTGTGTGACGTCATGGCATCACAAGTTCTGTTGCTTTAGGCACCGTCAAGGAACGCCCATGTGAGCACCCTTCTCAAGATAATACACTGCGCGGACCATGCTGCAAGCAGCTGGCGGCCGAGCGTGCATCCTCAGAAGGGTGATTAGCTTCCCTAGTGCCACCTCCAGCGATGCTATGGATGCAAATTTCATGCTCAAAACATAACCAGTTGTTTTTATTAAAGAACCTGTGTGTAACTAGTATTTGGAAGTTCTGGTCAAAAAGCAACACATAAAGTAAGAAAATTGAAGGCAGAGTTAACTCAAGGATTTAATATGTGGTTTAGTTCTCCAAACAGCAGGTCCCTAATCTAACTTTCCTCAACAGAGTGCAGGCATGTGTAGGTTATCATTCAATTCATAATTCTATAGTTTGTAACTAACCCAAAACCAGGTCAATTAATTTCCTTGTGAATATCCTATTAACCACATCAGAGACGCCATCGATGACTCAGCAATGACCACCTTTGGCAAACATGAGAAGCAAAATGCAGACTGGTTTAAATCTCACTTTGAAGAGCTGGAACCTGTCATAGCCGCTAAGCGCACTGCACTGTTGAACTACAAGAAAGCCCTCAGCGAGTTAACATCCGTAGCACTTCAAGTAGCCAGAAGTGCTGCACAAAGAACAGCCAGGCGCTGCGGAAATGACTACTGGCAACACCTATGCAGTTGTATTCAGCTGGCCTCCGACACCGGAAACATGAGAGGAATGTATGATGGCATTAAGAGAGCTTTTGGGACAACCATCAGGAAGATCGCCCCCCTCAAATCTAAATCAAGGGACACGATCACTGAACAACACAAGCAAATGGACCGCTGGGTGGAGCACTACCTAGAACTGTACTCCAGGGAAAATGTTGTCACTGAGACCGCCCTCAATGCAGCCCAGTCTCTGCCAGTCATGGATGAGCTGGACGAACAGCCAACAAAATTGGAACTCAGTGAAGCCATTGATTCTCTAGCCAGTGGAAAAGCTCCTGGGAAGGACGGCATTACCCCTGAAATAATCAAGAGTGCCAAGCCTGCTATACTCTCAGCACTCCATGAACTGCTTTGCCTGTGCTGGGATGAGGGAGCAGTACCACAGGACATGCGCGATGCCAATATCATCAACCTCTATAAGAACAAGGGTGACCGCGGTGACTGCAACAACTACCGTGGAATCTCCCTGCTCAGCATAGTGGGGAAAATCTTTGCTCAAGTCGTTTTAAACAGGCTCCAGAAGCTGGTTGAGCGTGTCTACCCTGAGGCACAGTGTGGCTTTTGAGCAGAGAGATCCACCGTTGACATCCTGCTCTCCCTTCGCCAGCTACAGGAGAAATGCCATGAACAACAGATGCCCCTCTACATTGCTTTCATAGATCTCACCAAAGCCTTTGACCTCATCAGCAGACGTGATCTCTTCAGACTACCAGCAAAGATCGGATATCCACCAAAGCTACTAAGTATCATCACCTCATTCCATGACAATATGAAAGGCACAATTCAGCATAGCGATGCCTCATCAGACCCCTTTCCTATCTTGAGTGGTGTGAAACAGGGCTGTGTTCTCACACCTACACTGTTTGGGATCTTCTTCTCCCTGCTGCTTTCATATGCGTTCAAGTCTTCAGAAGAAGGAATTTTCCTCCACACAAGATCAGATGGCAGGTTGTTCAACTTTGGCCATCTAAGAGCGAAGACCAAAGTACGGAAGGTCCTCATCAGGGAACACCTCTTTGCTAACGATGCTGCATTAACATCCCACACAGAAGAGTGTCTGCAGAGACTTAACAGGATTGCGGCTGCCTGCAATGAATTTGGCCTAACCATCAGCAGCAAGAAAACGAACATCACGGGACAGGACGTCAGAAATGCTTCATCCATCAATATCGGTGACCACGCTCTGGAAGTGATTCAAGAGTTCACCTACCTAGGCTCAACTATCACCAGTAACCTGTCTCTCGATGCAGAAATCAACAAGCGCATGGGAAAGGCGTCCGCTGCTATGTCCAGACTGGCAAAGAGAGTGTGGGAAAATGGTGCACTGACACGGAACACAAAAGTCCGAGTGTATTAAGCCTGTGTCCTCAGTACCTTGTTCTACGGCAGCGAGGCCTGGACAACGTATGTCAGCCAGGAGCGACGTCTCAATTCATTCCATCTTCGCTGCCTCTGGAGAATCCTTGGCATTAGGTGGAAGGACCGTATCTCCAACAAAGAAGTCCTCGAGGTGGCAAACATCCCCAGCATATATGCCCTACTGAGCCAGCGGCGCTTGAGATGGCTTGGCCATGTGAGCCGCATGGAAGATGGCAGGATCCCCAAGGACGCATTGTACAGCGAGCTGGTCACTGGTATCAGACCCACCGGCCGTCCATGTCTCCGCTTTAAAGACGTTTGCAAACGGGACATGAAGTCCTGTGACATTGATCACAAGTCGTGGGAGTCAGTTGCCAGTGATCGCCAGAGCTGGCTGACAGCCATAAAGGCAGGGCTAAAGAGTGCCGAGTCGAAGAGACTTAGCTGTTGGCAGGAAAAAAGACAGAAGCACAAGGCGAGAGTCAACTGTGTAACAGCCCCGACAGCCAATTTTATCTGCAGCACCTGTGGAAGAGTCTGTCACTCTTGGCCTTTATAGCCACTCCAGGCGCTGTTTCACAAACCACTGACCACCTCCAAGCGCTTCCCCATTGTATCTCGAGACAAGGCCAAAGAATGCAGCATGGATTTTAAAGCAAGCAAACTTTTATCAGTTAACTGGCAAACCTGATTGGCTGAAAGCTTGGGTGCTGTATTATTAATGTGGGTTTTTGCCCCACTTGTTTACCAACAGGTCATTAACAAATTAAGAGGTTTTTCCTGAAATTATTGATGAGAAAAATACTAACACACTCTATTAGACAAAAGGATAAACCAAGCTAAAAAAAAACTTACTTGAGGAGAACAAACATACTTTGAAAGTGCTCTTGGTACTTTAGCCACTGGGTTGCAACAAATACCTTGCTTATATTAATGAAACGAGAAGCAGCATTCTGATTCTCAAACTCACAAAAAATTGCTGTAAACAGTGCATGGTGTTAGAAATTAGATTGTTCCTTACTTTATATGTTATGGGGACAATATAACTTTAAATTAACGAACAAGCGAAAATTGCGTACATCTCAGATATGTCGAGCTGCCAGCATTGCAACACCACCTATTGTTTTCAGCGTCTTTTTGGCCCAAATTTCGCAGTCAGTGGCAAAGGATTGAAGCTTTCAAGCTTCAAGGAACAGATAGGATAGATAGAGATAAACTATTTCTACTAACTGGGGAGTCAAGGACTAGGGGTCATGGTTTAAGAATTAGAGCCAGACCTTTCAGGAGTGAAATTAGGAAACACTTCTTCACGCAAGGGTGGCAAACGGCAGTTGATGTTAAATCAAGTGTTAATTTTAAAACTGAGATTGATAGATTTTTGTAGCCAAAGGTATTAAGGGATATGGGGAAAAGTCAGGTATATGGAGTTAGGTCGCAGATCAGCCATGATCTCACTGAATGGCAGAACAAACCCAAGGGGCTAAATGATCTACTCCTGTTTTTATGTTCCTATGTGAAGGAATGGCCCTCACAGATGATTTTGAAAAAAGCTGTCTGCAAAGGTTGCACAGGCTCTATGGCATCAATTTCTGCTATTATGACGATAATTTCAATCTGGCACCATCTAAGGAGATCCCAGGGACAGTGAAGTCATCAAGCAGACTGAGCATCCAATAAGATTAAAGAATTTTCACAGACAGCAAACCAGGAAGAAAAAAAATCATGGATTATCATTCACTTTTTAATCATTTTAGAGAAAGTGAAATAAAGATTGGGACATGGTCAATATGGCACAGGAGGTCGCCATTTGGCCCATCAAGTCCATGCCAGGATTGAGGTACAGGGGTGAGAGTGGCCAGAGACCAAAAGGTCTGAAAATTAGTGGCCGAAGGCAAAAAAGTCTGAAATTTTTTTTTGATAAGCAATCATGTAATTATAGCACTGTTAATGAACTGTAATGAATGCAAATATTTCCGGGCCACTTCAAATGTGTAGAAACATTAGTTTTCCTTTGTTTACCGTCAAGATGGTGAATGCAGGGATGTGACTAGTGGTGTTCCACAGGGATCAGTGCTGGGACCTTTGCTGTTTGTTGTATATATAAATGATTTGGAGGAAAATGTAGCTGGTCTGATTAGTAAGTTTGCGGACGACACAGGTTGGTGGAGTTGCGGATAGTGATGAGGATTGTCAGAGGATACAGCAGGATATAGATCGGTTGGAGACTTGGGCGGAAAAATGGCAGATGGAGTTTAATCTAGACAAATGTGAGGTAATGCATTTTGGAAGGTCTAATGCAGGTGGGAAGTATACAGTAAATGGCAGAACCCTTAGGAGTATTGACAGGCAGAGAGATCTGGGCGTACAGGTCCACAGGTCACTGAAAGTGGCAATGCAGGTTGATAAGGTAGTCAAGAAGGCATACGGCATGCTTGCCTTCATCGGTCGGGGCATAGAGTATAAAAATTGGCAAGTCATGCTGCAGCTGCACAGAACTTTAGTTAGGCCACACTTAGAATATTGTGTGCAATTCTGGTCGCCACACTACCAGAAGGACGTGGAGGCTTTGGAGAGGGTACAGAAGAGGTTTACCAGGATGTTGCCTGGTCTGGAGGGCATTAGCTATGAGGAGAGGTTGGATAAACTCGGATTGTTTTCACTGGAACGACGGAGGTGGAGGGGCGACATGATAGAGGTTTACAAAGTTATGAACGGCTTGGACAGAGTGGATAGTCAGAAGCTTTTACCCAGGATGGAAGAGTCAGTTACTAGGGGGCATAGGTTTAAGGTGCGAGGGGCAAAGTTTAGAGGGGATATGCGAAGCAAGTTCTTTACACAGAGGGTGGTGAGTGCTTGGAACCTGCTGCCGGGGAAGGTGGTGGAAGCAGGTACGATAGCGACGTTTAAGAGGCATCTTGACAAATACATGAATAGGACGGGAATAGAGGGATACGGACCCCGGAAGTGCAGAAGGTTTTAGTTTAGGCAGGCATCAAGATCGGCGCAGGCTTGGAGGGCCGAATGGCCTGTTCCTGTGCTGTACTGTTCTTTGTTCAATGCATTTGTATAAAATCACCAAAGCGACCTCAGCATTCCAACATTTCAGCATTTAATACAATTAGTACACCATATAATTATGAAGGATGAAGTAAATTTTAACACCAGTACATGATCTTGAAAACTTATTCGTAAATCTGTGCTCGTTCGTTTGTTGTCACCATAGCCTTAGTGGGGCCGTTGGCATCGTTTTGCTTCTTTGTCTTTCTTCAAGCCTCCCTCAGTTTACGTCTCAATGCCATCCACCCATCAATTTTTCCTTTTCCTCTTCTGTTTTTTCCCCTCAATTTCTCCTTCAATTGTTGCCAAGTCAAAGCTGTCGGGTCCTCGTTTCCAATGTTCATACTTGGCTATTTTTCTCTCTCCAACTCTTGTTCTAACCCACTCATTTTCTTTCTGTCCAACCAGTCGATTCTGAGCATCCTCCGCCATACCCACATTTCATAAGCTGTTATCCTCCTCTGTTTCATGTTGTTTCATGCTGTTTCTTCTGAGTCCAACTCTTGCATCCATAGAGTGCAGCATTCCACACTAGTGACTATACTAGATGTTTTTTCTAAGGAAAGATATATTTGCCATAGAGGGAGTGCAACAAAGGTTCACCAAACTAATTCCTGGGATGGAGGGATTGTCCTATGTGGAAAGATTAAATAGATTGAGCCTTTATTCTCTAGAGTTTAGAAGAATGAGAGGTGATCTCATTCGAACATACAATATTTTTACAGGGCTCAACAGGGCAGATGCAGGAAGGACGTTTCCCTCTGCTGGGGAGTCTAGAACCAGAGGACACAGTCTCAGAATAAGGGGCAGGCTATTTAGGATTGACATGAGCAGGAATTTCTTCACTCAGAGGTTGGTGAATCTTTGGAATTCTCTGCCCCAGAGGGCTCTGGAGGCTCAGTCATTGAGTACGTTCAAGGCTGAGATTGATAGATTTCTCCATATTAAAAACATCAAGGGATATGTGGATAGTGCAGGAAAATGGTGTTGCAGTAGATGATGATCCATGACCTCACTGAATGGCGGACGGGCTTGAAGGGCTGAATGGCCTACTCCTGCTCCTATTTCTTATGTTGTTATGTTATGTTTTTTCAACTTCATGCTGATGCTTTTGACTTCCAGATACTTAAGTCACTGGTCACACTTCTTGTCATAGCTAATCTAACCTGGATTTCATTTTTGGATGTAACTTTGGTGTTTATCATCGAGCCAAAGTACTCAAATTTGTACACTGCCTCTCTTTTGGTGCTTCTAATCTTGACTTTGCCATGGCCATTTAGAGCCATAACGATGATCTTTGCCTCATTCATGTTCTTTTGACTAGGCCTGCCATAATTTTTAGCTCTTCCTTTGTTCTGGCTATGACTGTGGTGTTGTCTGTATGTTTGAGATTCCACATGCTACGACCTCCTATGATGTAGCCACATCTCTCTGATAACTCTGTTCCTGCACCATCCTCATCTTCTTCTCTCCAAAACATTAAACTGCAAGGGTGATAGAAGACACCCCTGCCTGACTCCCTTCTCAAACTAGAATTAGTTTGTATGCTCATCACCAACTCTGATAATTCGTAAAACATTTCTGTATAGCTCTTGTATTAGCCACATAAGACGTTTGGGTACACTAAAGTCTTTAAATGTCTTCCATACACCATCATGCTGAACAGTGTCAAAATCTTTGCCATAGTCAAAACTGGGATTTCTGCTTGTTTACACATTTCTCCATCAGGTTTCTGAGCATAGCATCAGCTGTACCCTTTCCTGGAATGAAACTTAACTCCTCCTATCACTTCTCTGTTCACGCAGGTAGGCAACTCTGCCCGATGGCATCAAGTACTATTTTAGATGCATGACTGATGAGACTTAGCGTACAATGTTTTGGACAGTTCTGTGTGCCTGCTAACGTGGGCGTTGTGACCATCTCAGATATTGTCCACTTGCAAGCCCATTCACCTGTTGTCCATATATCAATAATTTTTTTCATTGTATCTATTACTGTTTCACCTTCTGCTTTTAGTGCTTCCGCTGGTAACTAATCTTGTCCTTCTGCCTTTCCACTTGATGTTCTTTATAGCTTTTCTTATCTCATCTTTCAGTACCTGAGGCTCTAGTTCTTCTTTTAACTTCCAATCTTTGTTGTTTATCTTCTCAGGTTCTTCTTCAAACAGTATGCTCCAGTAACTTTCCCATCTCAGCCCGATCTTGTCCTTATATAGCAAGACTCAATTTTTGTCCTCGATACCAATTCCTGAGTTTACATATTTCTTTCCAGCTAAGACCTTGATCAGTGAATATACTTTCTTGTGTTATCATTCTTGAAAGCTTCCTCTGCTTCTTCAGCTCTTTCGCTCAGCCAGTTGTTTTTGGCTTTTATACAGGTTTTCTTCAATTTGAGGTATTTTCTGCTTTGCACATAAATCTGTGCTCAAGTTTTACAAACACTGCCAATTGACTGGTTAGGTTTTCCTTTAGCTGATGAATGCAGAGCTGTAACATGGGCCTTTCTTAGCAGCAACCATCATAACTGCTTTGGCAGAGCCTTTTTGGCTAGTTTCTGCTGAGTGATTTCTAGTTTTTTCCTCTGTTCCTCTTTTTCCTTTCTCCCCTGATGTTTCTCCTCAGCATAATCTTGTGGGCTTCTTGCATACACTTCGCCAGCTTGCCACTGACAGGATCACTGGTCGTGTTTTCTGGCAAAATACTCCAAATTTGACTTATCCTCTGCTCTCAGAGCATTTTTCACAGTTTTGAATGCACTGTATGTGCTAACATTCATCAGGGTAGACCCTGAGTCAATGATATTAGCCATGGTGCTGAAAGAACCTTCAACCACGGGTCCATGGAAGCAGCTCATTAAAGAAAATACAGGTCTGCAGAGAGTGTTGTACTTGCCTTCCTTGTGTACTTCATTCCACCTTAAGTCTAACCTTCCTTCCTTTTTGTATGGGGGAAACCGTGTCTGTATGGAATTGTCTGACTTCCAGACTGAAGTTCTCCCTCACAGTCCCCAACCACCTCCCCCCGCACCACCCCGCCACAGACAGAGACACACACAGTACCCCATCCAACTCCTCACCCCACCACACAGACATACACACACTGCACCAAAATCAACTCCCTCCCCACACATACACTGTACCTATCCGACTCCCTCCCCCACCCCACACATACACTGTACCCATCCAACTCCCTCCCCCCCCCCCACCACACACACATTGTACGCCAACCAACTGCTTCCCCACACACACTGTACCCCATCCAACTGCCCCCCCCACACACACTGTACCCCATCCAACTGCCCCCTACACACACTGTACCCCATCCAACTGCCCCCTACACACACTGTACCCCATCCAACTCCCCCGCACCCCCACCCCACACACACACTAACCCATCCAACTCCCAATCCTTTCTCTCACACACACACATACACATACAGACACACAGTACCCCACCAAACTACTCCACCCCCCCCCCCGCACCCCACACACACAGTAACCCATCCAACTCCCAATCCTTTCTCACATACACACACACACACATGGTACCCCACCCCCACACACACTGTACCCCTTGCAACTCCCTGCACCCCCCCCCCACATATACACACACTGCACTGCATCCAATTCCATACATGCAGTAACCCACCAACTTCCAACCGTTCCACACACACAGTACCCCATCCAACTACAACCCCGCACCCCACCTCTCCCCCCACCCCCTCCCGCCCCTCCAACACACACACAATGTACCCCATCCAACTTGGGCAGCTTCGTGGCTGGTTGGCTTTAAAAGAAACATCAGAAGTCAGTGAAGTGATAGTTCCAATTTTGAAAAAAACAGTCTTTTAAGGTCAGAAAGGGGGAAGCCAATGGCGGATTTCGGAAATCCCCCATTTGGTGGAAGTTTCTCATACCTGAAGGTAGAAGCTGAAATATCAAACAAATTTGAAAGAAAAATTTTATTTTAAAAATCTGTGTTTTTAAAAAAAATTCATGGAGGGAGACACTCTCTTAATATCTTTGGTGAACAAAAATCTTTCAATCTCATTTTAACATGAGCTTTTCAGGGCCAGAGAGCTTGTTCAGTAGCAATTAGGGCATAGTACGCCATTAAAAATTCAGATACACCTCATTCAACAAGGCTCAACTTTTTCAATAATCATAGCAAATAATAACGTTTTCAATTTTTTTTTACAGTGACAATAGTGTGTAAAAGTAAATGTTCACATCAAATCGCTGATTGTGTGGTGATTACATCTGTGAAGACAGCAACAGAGCACCCTGGGGAGGAGAAGGGCATCACTGACAGCAACTTCCAGATTTCTGTGTTTAACTGTGCGCGTGTGAATGCCAAGTGTTGCTGCTAGTTTAACTGCTAACATTTTCGCCATCATTAGAACTGTAAACTCCCTGCCATTACTTCAATTGCTGTGATAACATTCCACAGCCTCAATTTATAAAGGGTTGATTTATCCTATTTAAGAGATTATCTGAGATTTGGCAACAGACAATAGCCCATTTGCTACATGCTGAATAGACAATCAGATGCCCCAAAAATATGCACTGCACAACTAGAAATAAAAAGCTGACTGTTGGACATGTCAAAACAGACCATTAGGAACCAATCTAATGTTGAAATTTTTGCCCCCAGAATGAAGGCAAATAGAATGGCTGGTAACACAACTGTGAAAAGAGAGCAACTTAATTCCTCAAACTATTCATTAAAAGATGCATCATCTTCAAACCACAATACACGTATTTCATTATTTAAATATTGCCATCACTCTTCCCATCAGCATATAAAGAAAACCAAGTATGAAATTTTACCCCTCAATTTGCAAACAATTACTAAAAAAGTGCAAAGCAGATCTCAAGATCTGCATTTAACCAGTAGTTAGGACTTTGAGCTCTACCCTACACAGACCAAAATGAATTGAGCATCTCATTTCCATGTGTCCACCTGGATTGAATTTCAAAAGTACCTAGTGTAGAATCTACTGCACATTAACTTGGATAAGAAATTGTGTATATTTCTTTACAGGATTTTTTTCCCTATACTACAAGTTTATGAGAGAAGGTTGCAACATTTAAACAAGTGCTTTGTGAAGAATTAAACCTTACACAGGAAAAGAACATGCAAAGGTTTGAGAATAACAATCTCGACAACCATAAACCATACATAGGCTTGCATTTCTAGCATCAGTTGCCGAGTACTTAGTGCACCAACACAGCAAGGTGGTGATCTTGGAAGTGCAAAATTTAAAATTAGTTCAAATGATAAGCAGATTAAAACAATGATTATTAAAACTTTATATACAGTATATTTTAAGTCAGTTCTAGACTTAATGGAATGGATTTTTGAATTAACACAATGGTCTGTTTGAAGGGGTTAAGATTGGAAAAGAGACACTGGCTTTCTTTAAAGGGAAAAAGAGCAGATGGTGTTATACCAAAAGAGAAAAAAAATCAACTCCTGACCCTGACCCCTGTGATTACCCTTAGCCTATGTCTGGTTTAGTGAATGTGCAGAGGAAAATGGCAATTACCTGTGTCGGTGGAGTAGACACGGAAACTCTTATCCCAGAAGCCACAGACCAGGATGAAGCGGTTATCGGCAGTGATCACGAAGCACTGGGAATTGACCCGAATGCTTTGATCCAAGAGGTCAGTAATTTGCCTTCTGTGCATTCCAGTGTTATTAGCTAAAAGTAAAAAAAAAACAGCATTAGTATTCTAACATCAGCAAGAGAAATATACTGTATACCTTGTGCTTGGAAATGTTATACTACTGTAATTTAGGCTTCTGAACAGCAGGATCATAAAACCAAGATCTGATCTTCTTAATGATGAAATCTTGGCATCAGTTCAATATTTTTCACTATTTAATGCAATAAAGAACTCTACTGTTATTATGAAAATTTCCTCTGCAATCAAGCCACCACATTACCAATTTTTCATAACCCAGCTCATTCACTCTCATCAACAAGTCCGAGTGATGAAAAGATCCAATATTATCCTGACAGTACTTCATGTGCATTCTCAATCGCACATTATTACAGCATCCATATTAATTTTCACTGACACGGGTTCTATCCCTGTACAAATTAGGCAAACCAACAAGGGAGAGTTGATGAAATACCAGTGAAGCCACAGCTCATTGCATTCCAATTTGCATGCAAATAGTTTATCAAGAAAATTCCATTCCCAACCACCATGAGTGAAAAACAACAGTAATCTTCACTTCAGCCAACTATACATGATGTAATGAATTACAGAAAGGAAAGCTGACAGACCTATCAGAGGATCGATTTCAACTGGCAGCTGGTATGGTTGTTCCTGCATAGCTCCATGAAGGCCTAAAATTGTAGATAAATAAGTAAATTAGATGTTGTACATGTTGTTCTGTAAAATAAAAACACACACAAGTTTTATATTGCTCCCTATGTTCTGCAGAATTGCTTTTTAGTGGATATATATTGGCTCTTGAGATTTTGGTATTACATTCTTCATTATATTATGAAGAAGATTCTACTACTGAATCAAATATGTCACACATTGGGTCTTTTCAAAATAGTCTTTTGAAGGGGTCAAAAAATTCTTTAGATCTCCTGATCCTGCTAAAATCATTTTCTTATTCTGCTCAGCTTGCTTTTGAGGAGCACACCTGATCTGGTTGCCAGTTTTACTGCTATTGATCTTTTATTCCCAATGAGAAGAACATAATAATAAATTTAAACTAGTCCAAACATGTAAGCATAGAATTTATTTTAAAATAATTCAGATTATATTTTGCTCTGAAATCAAAAATCTACATTGTTCTGATACCATCATTTCAGTCAAATGTTAGGACATTCAAATAATAGTTAACAAAATATTTCAGTTTAATCATTACTGATGTTAGAACATAGCTGTGTTTTAACACGTCAACGCTCACAGAACAATAACTCTGCACACAAAGACTGCATGGTAAATCTAGCTGTTGTCACTAATATCTCTACACTCACCGGTAACATTATGCCACTTGTTCACAGCAAACAGCCTGCTAGCAGTTACAGTAATAATGGCTGGTACAGCCAGGCCCAGCTGAGTGTTGGCAGCAACATGGGTGACTGGGGAGTTGGAAGGGAACTTAAGCACCATGATGACATCCTGCTGCATCTGGTCTGTGAACATCAGAGGAGTCTGCAGGAGGAGATACTGTTCAGTGGCAAAACCCCAAATCAAATACAAATAAAAACAAAAAGGTGATGAGGAAGAGGAGGAAGCAAAAAGAGAGGAAGAATAACAAATAGGAAGAAATAGGTTAGCAGCAGGAAACAGAACATAGGTGCATCAACAGCGAATTGGGGATACAACCCTTACAAGTCTTTTGCAATGAGGTTCTGAGCATCATTAAACAGTTAATACATTGTTCTTGTGAGAAAATTGCTTTAAATATTTTCAAGAAAAAAGAAACCTTATTGAGAGCAGAGAACTGAGTTGTGCCCTTTTAAAAATTAAAAAAGCAGAAACATCAAACTTCTAAAGTCTCCAAGATACAAGAGGCATTTACACACATTGTAAACAATAGACTAACAGAGGTAAAAAGAAAAAGGAGATTTGTGCAGTGAGAGAAAAAAAATCATAAGCATATCAGACAAAGAAGAAACTGAACATAAATAGATGGGATCAGTACAGATGTATGGACTACAACTTTAAAGAAACAACAGAAATAAATAAAAATACTTGCAGTTGTTATGTTGAAACATATCAAAACATTTCACATACAATTACAGTGACTTGTGTAGGCAAATTACTCCACTTTATACGGAAACTACAACTGGAAAACAGCCATTTGGAAGACAAACAGGAAATTGGATTCAACCGGATGTCGTCAGAAGACAAAGTAAAGGAAGAAATATCACAACCCATACTTGCTTTGTTAAAGCAGCAATTCGATTTTTGGAGCATATAGGAAGGTGCAAAAATAAGCAGCTGGATAATAGGCTTCAGTGACACCCTTCTGTGAGAGTGGCTAAAAGCCAATCAATATTATGAGTTAATCCTCCCCAGACACTCATTCAATTAAAGGTGTCAGTAATGCCTCATCTGATGTAGCCTCAATTAAATCCAACTATCTGATCCACTGAAAGCACTGGGGGATAGGCCAACAGAAACCTCAGCAGACAAATATGTATTGTACGTTTGTCTACTAATTACCACACCTGGCATAAATTACCATTGATGCACTTTGCACAGCACGACACCACCTTATTTTCTAAAATCTGTGCCTCATTTTGAGAGCTAATTTGCTTGGTGAAACTAAATGAATTTTTATTAGGTGACTTAAACAATAAAAGGAAACTATAACTTTGAAAAGAGGAAAGTACTCCATCCTTAGGTATTTTGGTAAAACTTTTTCTCTCCATTCCAGCAACAGATACAACATGCTTTGTTCCCTTCTCTCCATCATTTGCTAGAGGATAGGCTAGATAGTTTTGGTGTTCTTCTGCTATACTGCTCTATTTTGAGCTTTTACATTGTGAAACAGCAAGAGTGATTTGTGTCTTAAATCTTAACTAACTGCCCTCAAGCAGCTTGGGTGACATTAGAAACTTGTCATATAGGGATCTGGGAACTGAACCTGTATCCAACTACATGCATGGCACAGAGAGTTAACAAACAAGTGCACTTTACCATCCAGCCTCCCTTTCTTAAAAGAAGTATGACAGCTTAGGTAGGAATTGTTAGGAATAGCACAGTTAATATTATGATTCTTGAGATCCATATTCCCAAATAAATTAAAACAAAATGCTTTGTTTGGCATTACATCTTAAATGAATAGAAGCAAACAGCCCCTTGTACCTGGCCCTGAGAGTATGTCAAGGTTAATGAGGCATGCACTGTACCATGTCAAAACTGAATTTAAACTTATTTTGTATATAACTTTTGAATACACACTGCTTTCTCTACTTCTCTCCTTATACTTTCTCCTTTGAAGCCATTGTCTCATACTGTGATACAGTTATATAGGCGATGGTGGCCTGCTGGCACCTCATTCAAGTGCCTATCCCTTATGTGAGAGGCTGAGGAACAGTAAGAGGTAGTTAGTGCAACCTTGAGGCTGTTACAATCAAGCCTTAGCCTATTCTTTCATAGCATTCCAGCAGGGGTCACTGGACAGTGATCATGAGCCCATTTTCGCCACCCTAACCTGAGGACACTGAGGCCAATAACATTGGCCCTATCATGCTTAACTAATATATACGGAATAGAGATCAAATTTGGGACCTTAGTGTTACACTATACAGTATATTGACCCACATGCACCAAGCCATTGGGAGCAACAACATACGACTTTTAAAAATCATTTACATTTCAGATAAGTTCCAGAAATGTTGGATAGTTTCCAACATCCATGTAGACTTGAGTATCTAGCACTGCAGTGACTACAGATTGCAGGCCCCTTTGTTACTACAGAAAAGGTTTCAGTTGACACACATCTAATTGAATAAATGGTACAGCAAATCACCCCATCAGAGTTCCTGTTGATAGATTGTAATAATTACACAGGCATACAAGTGCAAAAATGCACAAATGAGTTTAGCATGAAGACTGTTGGATGTTTCTTCAGAGTACACAGTACCCAACACCACATTTGGAACTAGATATGAAATTCAACTGGAACTGACTGGTTATCAACATGCAATATACTTACCACTTGCATGGCAGAGCTTCTGGGAGGATGTGGCTCTATTAAAAGTTGGGAAGGAGTTTGACCAAAACTTCGGATCTGGGCTTCAACAGCCTGCAGAAAACATACAAGCAAATGATAGAAGCACTGATCACAGACATCAGAAACTAAATAGTCACCTGAAAATGTCATGCAACACGTCTGGATTACATCATACTGAAAATCAAGCCCGTATGTTCACTTTGGTTGGGAGCTTGGCACTAACACCTAGGATTATCTCATCACTTAACTGTACATGTTATTTCCACGAAACACTCTTAAAACATTCTCATTCCCACTCCCCACCCCCCATTTGATAAGAAACAGAAACTGGCAGTTGCAGCCATAATTTTGACCTTGCCTTTGTTTTGTCTCTCGGAGTGTACTGCCTCCTGGTTTTGCATTCTCAGTAAATAAAAGCAGAACTAAGTTTAAACATATATTACCATTTTCTATGCCAGATGGCTGATTACAAAATAACATGTGACAATAGTGAAATACAGGATGGTTTATCAGTAGTGGCTTTCCTACTGAACCTTATGCACAAACAAACAAAGGCATTTCTTTTTGTATTCAGTTCAATTTCTGCATCTATTCACAATTCTCCAGTAGAATATTGCGTATTGTAAATCTGATATTTATTTCCAGAAAGAGATGGCAGTATTTTCTTTTGCACTAGATTCTACAACAAATTTGGACTCAAAGAGAACATCTATCCGATGTTAAGGCTGAGCATCTGGAATAGTTATCAAATCAATTTCTCAAATGGCCTGAAAATAATTGTTCATAAAGGACCATGTGTCCAAGAAAGGGACAGAATACTTAATGCTGCAATGAGACAATCTTTCCAAAATAGAGTTATCAGGATAAGCCTCCTGCAACAGATGATAATAAAAAAATAGATTCTAGAGAAAGATCTGGAGGTATTTCTCATAAAATAATGAGGTTACAGGTTTGCTACAGTGGCAGTCAAGGAATCAGAAAATTTACAAATGTGAGCGAGACTTGAAAATAAAATGGTTCAGGTGCAAGGGAAATGCACCCAATTCGCTAATATTTTTAGATTCTGGAGCATGTTATTTCTGTACTTGTACTATTAATATTTAGAAGAATACCGTGGAAATTTGCTGATTCAAGTGTGTGCCTATATTTATATTATGGTAGAGTCTTACACAAAGATACAAATTCTGGCTCTGAGCAACAAGGAGACAAGAAGCAGCCTCTTTTAACAATGTAATGGTGGCAGCTAGTTTATGTTAAAGAATGAGCACAGGATTTAGGCAAAGGATTTACCTTTCTTAGTACATTAAACTCAGCAGCTGATGAAATTTCACAAATTAACCAAATTTCATTCTATAATGAACATCCTTAAGTTGATCATTTCAGGAATACAGCCAACTGAACCTTTATAAAGCTCTGGTTAGGCCCCAACTGGAGTATTGTAGCCCTTTCTGGTCACCAAACTTTAGGAAGGATGTGAGGGTCCTTGAGAGTGCAGAGGAGATTTACCAGATATTGGGGATTTTGGATACAAGATTAGGTTGGAAAAGATGGGTTGTTCTCCTGAGAGCAAAGGAGATTAAGGGGAGATTTAATAGAGGTGTACAAGATTATGACAGGCGAAGAGATGTTAGACAATGAAAAACTGTTCCCATTAACTAATAGTACAAGGACTAGGGGACACAGATCGAAGGTTTTGGGCAAGAGATGCAGGGGGAATATGAGGAAGAATTTTTTTATGCAGCGGATGGTAATGACCTGCAAGTTGCTGCCCACAAAAGTGATTGAAGTGGAGACAATCAATTACTTCAAAAGGAAATTGAATGGCCACTTGAAGGAAATAAACTTGCAGGGCTACGGGGATCAAGCGGGGGAATGGGATTGACTGGATTGTTCCGTGGAGAGCCAACATGGACTTGATGGGCTGAGTGGCCTCCTTCTGTGCCGTAAATGACTATGAAAACATACTGTTATGTAACCGTAACAAAGGCAAACTATCTCTCCTAGTCGTTCTCGACCTATCTTCAGATTTTGATGTGGCTGACCATACCATCGCCCTCCGACACCCCTCCATCGTCATCCAGCTGGGTGGGACTGTACGCGCCTGGATCCATTCTTATCTTTTTTTTAATATTCTTTCATGGGATACAGATGTCGCTGGCAAAGCCAGCATTTGTTGCCCATCCCTAACTGTCCTTGACAACTGAGTGGCTTACTAGGCCATGTCAGAGGACAGTTAAGTGTGAACCACATTGCTATGGGTCTGGAGTCACATATAGGCCAGACCAGGTAAGGACAGCAGATTTCTTTCCCTAAAGGACATTAGTGAACCAGCTGGGTTTTTACGACAATCGATGATAGTTTCATGGCACCATCACTGAGACGAGTTTTCAATTATTAACTAATTGAATTTAAATTCTACCAGCTGCCATGGTGGGATTCGAACACATATCCCTAGGGTATTAGCCTGAGCCTCTAGATTACCCACCCAGAGACATTACCACTATGCCATCGTCTCCCCGCAATTGTAAAGGTGCTATATAAATGCAAGTTGTTGTTGTAGTTATCCTCCAAATTGTCATCACCTTTTTGCCTGCTCTTACAATTAACTCTAAAATAAACTAATATTGTTTTTATATCTCTTATTTGTGGAAAAGGTGAAAGTCGTTGTATTCAAAACTGTCAACTGCACAGAAGTAGTCTGACATTAGCAAACTGCTACCGAAATAAACGGCCTGGAAAGTACAGGCAGCAAAAAGATAACTTATGCTCCACCTCAGTCTTTCCATGAGGTTTAATAGTACAGGCGGTTTTATTGAAAGACGACACAATATTAAAAGCACTGTGGGAAATTCTTTCCTCTCTTGTGCTGCCAAACTGACAAGACAGCTATAATAGGACCCACCTTAGTTCAGAAACATGGTATAACCCAGACCTCACGTCTGGAGGTCATCTTCTTCACAACGCTGTCTGGACTAGGTACAGTAGTAAACAAATTAAAGATCTCTTAAATGGCCAACAGTTCTGTTCTCTCCAGAGGTCTGGTGAGAGGTACAGCATTCCACATTCAATTTCTAATGATTCACAAATCAAAACGTTTTTACAAAAAAGATTCAGAGAACCAAAACTCCTGCCTGCCTCCAGTGGAGACATTACTGAAATTAAATGAAGAAAAGTAGTATTTCCTTACAAATGCCATACTCAGGTGAGATAACTGGAGTCACTTCAAATGGCCCAAACTGGAATGGATATGAGACTCCCTGAACTCTGACTCTCCAACTGGAATGACATTAATATCTGTTAATCTGAACAACTGCTTCACCTTCATTGCTCATGTCCCCGCGAGCTCCTGGATTGTTCTCTTACTACTCTAAAATCACCCTTAAGAGCAGAAAAAAACTTCACTTTCTTTTTGCCACAGTAAACGTACTGACAATCTACTGGCAATTTTGCTAAATAATCCGCAGTGTGCTAAGAATTACACTGACAACCAATTTAAGATTGTCAGTAGGGCCTGCAGTGGCGCATTTGCGTGTACTGGAAACTACATATATTAATACACAGGGTCCTGTTTTTTGCAGACAGAAAGGACATGTACACACATTGCACCTGTTTCAATTGAACAAAATAAGTGACAACCATTCGCTGGTTCATTCCTTAGGGCAATGCTTGACTAATCAGAGTCAAGCTGCCTGGTTTAAATTTCAAACAAAGCTTGGCAGTTAACTGTCAGTCACCGTAAACTGGTGCATTCTCCAAGGCAACACCTCTACCAGAGTTCACTTGCCAACCAATCAGCACTCTCTTCTCATGCAGTATAAGTTGCTGTTTTCCCTTACATTGGTTATTCTTGCGTATTGTCCTGATGAGTGTGACAAAAAGCTTTGACAACTTGTCTCTATTTTCAGCAATTCTCAAGTTCTGTACTACCAAATGACTAAGTGTGGTAAATCTTAATTACTGCCATTGAACATTAAATTTTACAAACGTAGAGTCTCATTTTTTAGATTTTAATTATTGTTGGAGATTTAAAAAAATTTAATGTCCATACTATTTCTTACATTTTTTCTTTGCTTCTTTTATTGCTCTCTCTCAATCGTTGCTTTTTTCCCTTTATTTTGGTTTCTGTTGTCATGCAGGCCCCCACCTGCCAAGAATGAGGCATATTAATTTCACCACATGGACATTAAATTTCAAACTGTTGCTGGGAAGAGAAGGCCTGTGACAAGGGGCTGCCAGGCCCCTGGCCAGAAAGACATTTTTGCATATTAACAGACAGTGTTTGGGAACAAAGGAGCTATCCCCTGCTCCAATACAATCTAAACAGATGTGGTCAAACTGGTCACGTGACTAACCTGCTTGGCAGTCTGGGTTTTTATCTGAGTTGTGCAGTTTTGAACTGAGCAGAAAGCTCTATGCTCCTGGACTGAGAAGACCTCCTGCCTGTCTGCCTGCTCCCATCTCTTTCTCACCAGCTTCTGAATCCATTGAAGACACATGAACCCCAAGAGAGAAAAGTCTCCTACTGTGAACAAGGTTTAAGAAGAATACTGGGTCCCAACGAAAAGCAAGATCTACCTACAAGCAAGGACTCTATAGTGAACTCTTCAGATATTGCCTCAAACTTTTCCACTTTATTCCCTCTGCTCTTTTCTGTCCCTATCTGCATGTGTGTATTACGTGTGCATGCTAGCGTTAACCGAATTAGAGTTCAAGTTTAAATTTAACAACATTTCACTTTTCTTCTTTTAACCTAAGAAAGCCTGTTTCTGCTGGTTTCTTTACCTTGTAATTGGAAGGCGGTGAACAAGGATTCACCAAGGGGGAGCTAAAAACACTGTGTGTTTAAAATTAAACCGTTACAGTAAGATCAGGTGAAGGCTGAAAGGGACCCCAGACCGCTTTCCCACCTGGTCGTAACACTGTAGATACTTTGACATTGAATTAAATATTCTAACTTATATTTCCTGGTTTAGGGCGGCAAATGGCGCAGTGGCTATCACTGCAGCCTCACAGCTCCAGCGACCCGGGTTTGCTTCTGGGTACTGCCAGTGCGGAGTTTGCAAGTTCTCCCTGTGACCGTGTGGGTTTCCTCCGGGTGCTCCGGTTTCCTCCCACATGCCAAAGACTTGCGGGTTGATAGATAAATTGGCCATTGTAAAAATTGCCCCTAGTGTAGGTAGTTGGTAGGAGAATTGAGAGAAGGTGGAGATGTGAGAGGGAAAATGGGATTAATGTAGGATTAGTATAAATGGGTGGTTGATGGTCGGCGCGGACTCAGTGGCCCAAAGGGCCTATTTCGGTGCTGTATCTCTTTATGACCTCTAAGACTCTGGCCTCCTCAGTAAGGATTCTTCAATCTGATTGGTTAAGGAGACGTATAGTTGTTTTCCCTGTTCATACAGATCCCACCTTCTCTGTGGAGAGTGCTGCACTATTTTGGATTTCTAATCCTCACATCTTCCAGTGGAACAGCCCGTAGAAAGTCTGTGGGCAAGTAAAAATGTATCAAACGGCTAGCGCCGGTTGTTCACTGCGGACCTCAAAATCTAGTTTATTGCTTTTGCAGCTCCCCTCCTGCCGTCTCTCCTTACATCTTTCATAACCTTCCTTTCTCCCTTCAAAGATTACCTTATAACCTTTCTCTTTGACTGCTCTTTTGTTCCATTCTGACCCCCTTTCTTCTATTCCTCCCGCCCTTAGCCAGTCACTAACCACCAGCCAATAAAATGCTCCGAGCCATCCCTTTGTGCATAATGAGCTCTATAGTAAGTTATATAAAACTCATGGAAAGACTACGGGTGAAGTAATCGAAAGTGACACCAATAAATCCTATTATAAACAGCAAAACAAATTTCATTCACTGCAAGCTTCTTGGAATGATTTAAGTAAATAAGGTATATGTTGAATATTTCAAAATAATATATTACCATTTCTTCATGCCATCTTTTTAAATTTGAAGAGTTTGATTTTTATTACTGTGATGCCACTCCAGCCCAAGAACTATGAATCATGACATGTAAGGCAATTAGGGCAAACATACACATAAACAGAAGTTGCTTTAAAAAAATTACAGGTGACACCATTTGAGCCTCCTGCTTGTGATCTCTCTAGGAAAGTTTCATTTCATTTAAAATAAACAATACTACAGTACATAGGCTCTGCAAAATGCAATTCAGCCTTTTTCTAGTATGCAATTGACCCCAGATAAATGTATAATTAATCCAAACATAAAACACCAAATCAAATCCCATTTGTGCTGTTACAGAGTCCATGATTGAAACACAACATGTGAATACAAAATCATCCTACAGTAAATGATTACCCAATTTGCAGTTTTTTAAATACTGAAGACACCAGTCAACCTGATGATATGCTAGACTAAATAGACAGCATGATATTTAGGAACTTAATCACTTAAGTATAAAATATATTTTATGATGTATCTTCTGTTATTTTGGATTAGGTTGAACTGCAGGATAAATGACTGAACTGATTGTGATGTTAACATTTGCCAATCGGCTATCTTAATCCACAATTTATAAAGCTCCAAACAGAAAACATTTTTTGGCAATAAGGTTATGCGTTCATCAAAACACAGCTGTACTTAACTGCCAATTTTAGTTAATTAAACCCCTTTTGTTAAGTCTTTACTTCTACAATCAGCTCAATAAAAGTATGACATTATTAAGTTTTAAACTGGATAGAAATTGGTCAGCACAGTTACTAGGAAATGACACCTTAGTACAGATATTTCCCTCTACCCTGCTGCAGTTTTAATTATTTTGAGGGAGCATGAGGGGAAAACAACAGTACTACAGTTTAAGCACCTTGAGACATTTTACTATGTTATTGGGGCTATACAAATATAAGGTGTTGTTGTGTGCTCAAATTAATTGTAATCTGTAATAGTCTCAATTCAGCGAGTTCTAAATATGAATTTAAAAAAAAATCCTGTTTAATTGGCTCCTGCCTAATATGCCTATTTTAATGAATCAGACAACATAATTCAATATAAAGCACCATTGTTCCAAACTACACATACTTCTACAGTAAAAATTCTGCCTGCAAATATATTTGTGTTAAGTGCATATATGGAGAAACTAATTTCTTGCTTGGAAATGTCATGCTTCCATAAAAGGAAAGGGGTTAAACAGAATAACACATGCTAGGTTCATTAGGTTGTGACCCTTAAAATTAAAAATTCATATTTTCCAATTTCAAAAAATCTTTTAACAGTGAACCCATCATCTTAGAAAAAAAACATTAACAGTATAGTGAAAAGAACGTGATCATTCAGCAGCAGATCCAAAACTAATTAGTATTGTTAGTAAATGAGACATATGTAAATTGGGATTGTCTATATTTAATTAGTAATAATAAATGGACCGCGGGCAAACAAAAAATGAACTTATGCTCTTTAAGAGTAACAGCGGTAGCAAAATATTTGACAGATTTGTTAAAAAAGATAGCTCATAATATTACTAAAATAGCCCTCCTCTTTACAAAGTGTAGATATATTGTCAAACAAAAAGGAAGTCCCCATGGCCTGACCCGTTATTAGTGCTACTCTATAAAACCTAATTTTTCTGGCTGCCAAGGAGAAAAACAGGAAGTAATCATCATCTGTAAAAACTTGCAATCGTTTCCCCACCAGGGCCCTTCTTACTAACGTAATGTGAGGCAATACATTCCAATCCTATTAAAACGTAGACCTTGCTGGACATGCTCACTTCAGCTACAGCCTTACAGCTGTCTGTCTGGTATAATATATCCCAGCTGTCAATCTGAAGGAAACAAGCCAGTCACAGCAGAAACAATTTCATCCAGAATGTTAGAGGCTTCTCCACTTTTGCAAACACAGAGATTATCCTAGTTGATGGGTTTCATCAAATCTAGCTGGCTGATCAGCAGCAAAAAGAAAAAGATTACAATCATTGGTTTGTTCATGGAACTTTTGAGGAAATAAAATCCCATCCTATGAACATCTTATGCCTCAAGGATGTTTGCAACCCCTCCTGGAATTAAAACAAAACACTTTTTTTGGTTAAATTACCAAATTATAGATCAGAATTCAAATAGTTTTGAAAGGCTATATGCTCTAGACCACTTTCTTCCCAAAAAAAACCCTAGCAATCTTTAGCCTACAGTCATTTTGCAAATTTTTAAACAAAGGTGTTATGTATCTGGACAACTGATTTAAAATACTGTTCAGAAACAGGCATTGTTTTGGAGTTTTTCTGCAAATTTCAGTACTTGGGCAGCAAATGGAACTGCACATAGTAAGTATAGATATATTCACAGCTTCTGCCAGAATATGCCATGCCATGTCACAGCAAATCAGTTGTCCTAGTTATGTTTAAAAAAGTACAAAAGCCCATTAGTGGTGGGCAAAGCCTGACACACCCCAGTTGTTCCTTAGCATTTTGGTGCTGAGTTTATTATTCTGCCCCATGCCTAAGAACATGCAGCCATCTGGCCAGTAATGCTCCAGCAGTTGTTTATAAATTCTACAAAGATTTCAGTCATCCCTACCATACTAAGTATGATGAATTTACAACTCACTGACATTGTTTTCTAAATACTTGATTTCTATCTTTACCCTGGAGACTGTAGCTATGATTCCACACCCACCTGCCCAAAAAAGAAGGGATCTTACTTTCTATACCAATGACATGAACTAGAAGATAAAAATGCGTTATGCTAAGTGGTTAATTTTGGATTTCCATGCACTTTTATTTAATTTGTATAATTCCAGTTTATAACTTCAATAGAAGCTAACATCACACCTGTAAACCATCGCACTTGTCACAATGATAGTTTGTCACATGTAGACACTAAAGGCAGCACTGATATCTTTGATTATTTAAGAAACTCTGTGGAAGTTGTAAAGTAAAACAAATCTTGCAAACTAACAGCCATACCGATTTACCAGCATTTAGACAGTACATTGCAGAGAGCAAAGAGTGAGAATCAAGGCATAGTTTAATCTGCATCAACAAATCTAATAATTGCAGTATTATGTTTTGTCTCAGACACACAGTGAGAAAGTAGATTTCATAAACAAAAATTTTAACGAAAGTAAAGCTAAAACAAAGTTGCTGCTTTTATAAAATATGGTTTCTCTATGATAACCCAATCCAAATGATCTGTTATAAAAACAAGAAATGCTGGAATCACTCAGCAGGTCTGGCAGCATCTGTGGAAAGAGAAGCAGAGTTAACGTTTCGGGTCAGTGACCCTTCATCGGACCCTTCCGATGAAGGGTCACTGACCCGAAACGTTAATTCTGCTTCTCTTTCCACAGATGCTGCCAGACCTGCTGAGTGATTCCAGCATTTCTTGTTTTTATTTCAGATTTCCAGCATCCGCAGTATTTTGCTTTTATCCAAATGATCTGTTGCCCTTTTCCGTGCAATGGAGAGCTAAATGATTCTGCTTTAAGAAGATAACAGAAGAAATAGGCATAGGCCATACAGCTCATTAAGCCTCCTCTGCCATTCAATAAGATCACGCTGAATTTTTACATTAACTTCACTTTCCTGTCCTATCCCTATATTCCTTGGTGCCCAAAAGCCTATCAATCTCAGCCTTGAACAGACTCAATGATTGAGCATCCGTAGCCCTCTGTGGGAGAGAATTCAAAAATTCCCAGACCCCAGAGTGAAGAAATTTCTCAGTCTTAAATGACTGATCCCTTATCCCGAACTTGTGATCCCTAGTTCTAGACTCTCCAGCCAGGAAAAACGACCACTCAGCAGCTACCCCATCAAGCCCCATCAAAATGTTGTATGTTTCAATGAGATCACCTCTCATTCTTCTAAACTCAAGAATCTAGGCCCAATCTACTCGAACTCTCCTCAAAGAACCCCTCTCATCTCAGGAATCAATCTAGCGAACCTTTGCTGCTTCCTTAGGTAACGAGACCAAAACTTCACACAGCACTCCAAGTGTCGTCTCACCAGAGCCCTCTACAATTGCAGCAAGACTTACCTCCTCTTAAGCTCCAATCCCAATTAAAGGATAATATACCATTTGCATTCCTGATTGCTTGTTGTTTCTGCATGTTAACTTTCTTTGAAAGAGTTAAAGCAGCACTAATGTAACTGGTTTTAGTTCAAATTTACCAGATGATCATGTAAGATATACTTGATAAGAGATAAGATTTGCTAGAGAGTTTTAATCAATGAGGGGGGAAAAGAATTGTCAGCCAAACCTTAAAAATCCTTACAAGGCAACTTGATTGATCTGCAAAGATTAGTGGTAGGTCAGAAGATTGGACAGATTTTAAGAACCAGCAAAGAATGATGAAAAAAATAATTTAGAGGGAGAAAGTAGAGCATAAGAGAAAACTAGCTAGTAATATAAAAACAGGAGTTTCTACAAGTATTTAAATAGGATGAGAGTAATTAAGCTTGTGTTGGTCCTCTAGAGTGTGTGTCTGGGGAATTTATAACGGAAAACAAGGAAATGACAGAGGCATTGAACAGGTATTTTGTGTCTGTTTTCACTGTAGAAAACTTAACCTGCCAAAGATACTTGAAAATCAAGCGGTGAAAGGGAGGGAGGAACTTAAAACAATCACCATCATCAGCCAAAAGATACTGCGACAACTATTAGACCTAAAGGTCAGGTCCCCAGGACCAGATGGCCTGCATCCTAGGCTCTTCAAAGAAGTGGCTGCAGATATAGTAGAGGCTTTGGCTATAATCTTCCAAAATTCCTTAGATTCTGGAAGGGTCCTAGTGGATTGGAAAATAGCAAATGTAACACCTCTATTCAAGAAAGGAGGGAGACAGAAAGCAGGAAACTACAGATCAGTTAGACTAACATCTGTCATAGCGAAATTACTAGAATCCATTATTTAAGGAGGTTATAGCAAGATACTTAGAAAATTACAATGGGATCAGACAGAGTCATCATGTTTTTGTGAAAGGGAAATTGTGTTTAACTAATTTATTAGAGTTCTTCGAGGAAGTAACAAATAAAGTGGATAAAGGGGAACCTGTAGATGTGGTGTACTTAGATTACCAAAGGCATTTGATAAGGTGCCACATCAAAAGTTACTACACAAGTTAAGAACACACGGCATGAATAAAGGACTGGTTAACTAACAGGAAGCAGAGAGTAGGGATAAATGGGTCTTTTTTTGGGTTAGCAAGCTGTAACTAGTGGAGTGCCACAGGGATCAGTGCTGGGGCCTCAACTATTTACAATTTACAACTTGGATGAAGGGACCGAATGTATGGTAGCTAAATTTGACACCAAGATAGGAAGGGAAGTGAGCTGTCAAGAGGAGGTAAAGAGTCTACAAAAGGATATAGATAGGTTATGTGAGTGGGCAAAAATTTGGCAGATGGAGTATAATGTGGGGAAAATGTGAACTTGTCCACTTTGGCAGAAAAAACAGAAAAGCTGTACACTATTTAAATGGAAAGAGATTGCTGAACTTGGTGGTACAGAGGAATGAGGGTGTGAAGGCAAATGGAATGTTGGCCTTTAATGCAAGGGGAATTGAGTATAAAAGTAGGATTGTTTTACTGTAGCTGTACAGGACCTTAGTGAGACCACGTCTGCAGTACTGTGTACAGTTTTGGTCTCCTTATTTGAAAAAGGATATAATTGCATTAGAAACAGTTCAAAGAAGGTTTATTCGACTAATTCCATGGATGAAGGGCTTATCTTATGAAGAAAGGCTGAACAGGTTGGGCCTATGCTCATTGGAGTTTAGAAGAATGAGGCGTGACATTTTTGAAACATACAAGATCCTGAGGGGACTTGATAGAGTGGGTATTGGGAGAATGTTTTTTCTTGTTGGGGAACTAGGGGTCACAGTTTAAGAAAAAGAGGTCTCCCGTTTAAGATGGAGATGAGGATTTTTTTTTCTCAAAGGGTCATTAGTGTGTGGAATTCTCTTCCCCAGAAAGCAGTTCAGGCTGGGTCATTGAAGTTGTTCAAGGCTGAGTTAGATAGATTTTTGCTAGACAAGGGAGTCAAGGGTTATCGGGGGCAGACAGGAAAGTGGAGTTGAGACCACAACCAGATCAGCCATGATCTTATCAAATGGCGGAGCAAGCTCGAAGGGCCAAATGGCCTACTTCTGCTCCTAAGTCCTATGTTCCTATGATTCCAATCAGTACTTGAGTCCTGTTTCAGTTAGAGTTCAAACAGGTTGAAAAGCAGCTGCTAATTTCCTGTAGTTAATCTAATGTTGCTGATTATTGATTAACAGTTGAGCAAATAGTTCATAAACTCATTTATCCAAACACCATTGATTGCAATCAAATGTTCTTAAGTTTCACTATCAGTGTATGTGTTATGAAAATTGACCAATTTCTTTTATATTATGCGAAAAAACTTCAGAACACAATTTCCAAAATCTGGTCCTAATTTGTTTTTGCTTTTCTTTGTGGTTCTACATTGTAGAAATTTCTTTGTTTTATTCACACTTGTCCAATTTTGAAATAGATTTGTTATTTTACTTTGAACATGATTATTACATCATAAGCTATCTGTTCATTAAGCTACATCATGTACTCGGTTGGTAAAAGTATTATTTAGCCACAAATATAGGATGAACATTAACCTCAGTCAACTTCATACCTTTTTATATTGGAGGATGGGCTATCTTGAAGCTCAGCAAAGCAAAGTCCATAAGGACATGATAATGTTTCCTTGAATCTAGCCTTAATACTTTACTGTTTCTAATAGAAAAGCTATAAAATTGCAATTTGAAAAGCCCATTTTTTCAAAGCCTATAAAAGGACCCCTTGGATTAGGCACAATAATGGCTCATTGAGTTACTTGCACGTTAGTACTGAAACAGATCAGCAAAACAGCGAATGTTGCAGAACTCAATCTTCGCTCATTTATGTAAAAATAATCATGGATTTAATTGAGTTGACACAATCAGCTGAATTAATGTTTACTGGTGTGCATTGACAACTTTAATCTGAAATAACTAGCCATGTGTAGCACAAAATAGATCCCTTCATTAAGAGCAGGGGCACATTATTGGCATATATGGGGCTCAGGAAGGAGAAGGAAACTCTACTTGGAACCTCGCCCAACCCCTAATCCTCTCTGATCTCCTACCACTGCTCCAATAACAACAGTAGCAGCCTTAGCAGAGGGGCAAAAGCCATTAGGTGAGTGACTTTAGTGGGGTGTAAGGCAGGCCAACGCATCCACTAAAGTCTCTCTCCCTAGCACTTTCACCACCAATCACTGCTCTATTCCCGAAAGCGTGGTGCTGAAGGATAGAACTGCAGCCAATCTTTACACACTTGTATAAGCTTTTATTTATAGAAATGCACGTTACAAAACATGCACCTCCTAACCCAACAACTCCAGTTTCTGTTCCTATTTATAGGGGCACAAATGAATCCGCAGTTAATGCCCAACAGCTGCATACAATTAAATACAATTAATATACAATTAACAATTAGCATTATCAATATCATCATCATGTGGGTGAGGGAGAAGCAAGGTCAGAGATGTTAAAAATTGTTACCTGACGATACATGCTGCTGTGCAACAATAATAAGAGGATTCCTTACAAAGTCAGCAGTCTGGGAACTAGAAACATGAATGGCTCCTGAAGCCCATGTGAGCCTGAGAGCTGGGAGTGCCAGATTTCCTTTTAATGAATGGGGGTGGGGTAAAAGGGTGTGTGGCCCCAAATGTTCATGGTGCCCAGGAACCCTACAGTTCTTAATCTCGCTCTGATTAAGAACACTAAAATCATAGGTGCATCACACAAGTTTTGATTAGTTCTTTTTCTTTAATACTCATTCCCAGGATGTGAACACTGCTGGCAAGGTTGGTATTTACTGCTTATCCCTAGTTTCCTTTGGGAAAGTGGTGGTTTCTTCTTAAAACACTTCAGTCCATGTGGTCAAAGTACTTCCACAATGTTGTTGATGCAATGAATATACCAATCTTCAGAATAAATGGTTTGAAAATACAGAACTGAACGATCAAATAGTGGAGAACATGGTTTGGCACTATTCTTCCATGGCAGAATAAAGCCATGCTTTGTGGAGCTAATGACATGTTAGATTAAACAGAAAATTAACCAATTTAACCCAACTCTTCAAATGATCTTAAAATGTCAAGTTGGGGTAAAGCTCACATTATAAATGATCATGCAACTATGCTATGAATTCCCACTTTAAAGACTGTACTTTTTAAATAGGGGGTTATTGTATCACTGAGATGTAAACTGTAAGAGAACAAATTAAAATTGGAAATTTGCATTTAATACAAAAAATGATAATTTAACATTCCTCAAATTAAAAATATCTCAAGTTACCTAGTGTTTTATTAACCATTTTCATATGACTATAATGTCAAATTACCACTGGATTCGCCTAATAAGGGAAAGATACAGAGAATGCTTTTGTTAAGAACAGATTTGACTACATCTGGTCTCAGGGGATCAGTCACAGGCTTTGCCAATTTAAAACAGCATTCACGGGAACAATATTTGAAGTAAATTAAAAAGCAATGCAGAAAAGAGTGAAAGGAACACTGGCATAGAAAAACCCATGGCAGCAAAAGTCTGTCTCAGATATTGTACATTTTTCAATGGGCACCATTAACTTCATTAAAATTACCCTATATATCATTAAGTTACTAATTCCTTTGAACTACATGGCCTTTCACAATGGGAACTACCAAACAGCTGCACAATTATTATTGACCGAAAGGCTTATGTTTAAACATATAAAGTATAGTCAATAAAATGCATAAACTTTCAAGCACTGTGTCATGTAGATAACAACAACAACTTGCATTTATAGTGGCTTTACCGACTGAAGTGCTCTTGTCTATAGTAAAACGTCCCAAGGCACGTCATTAGTGCACAATACGTAAGGGCATAAGGATGGAATGGAAGCCAGCACAGGTTGCTTGCTGTTAACAATACAAGCAAACCATGAAAATACCATGGTGTTTAATAAAAATTGGCTTGTGCAAGGAAATTAGGATTTATATTGGACTCATTTGGGTCTGAAGTCTTCATAATATGCTTTTTATGTACCAAATGTAAGAAGATTACTATCCTCTTGCAGTGGGCCATAGACAACATGCATGCAATTAACTGCCTGATGTCAATAAAAGCTCTCTTCTTCCTTCCAAAGTACAGTATTCATGACTGTTGACATTTATCAGGAAATAATCAAATTTAGTAAAATTTGATTTTTAAACTCAAATTTATAAAAAGGCTTCATGCAATCCTATAATGAGGGCACCCATTGAAAAGAAAGGATATGGCAGGGAAGCTCGTTATACTACCTCATTATTCCCCCAGGAGGTCCCTGCACTACCTACTGTACACTTCCTTTTTGATTCCAGTCTTGATTCCACTCCAGAGCCTGCGACTTGTATTTAAAGTTAAACACATGGTATACCAGTGAAAGAAAACATGTGGATATGCCACGCCAGGTTGCATAGGAATACGAACACACAAATCAGGAGCAGGAGCAGGATCAGGAGCAGGAGCCTGCTCTGCCATTTAATAAAATCATGGCTGATCTGACTGTGGCCTCAACTCCACTTTCCCACCTACCTCTGATGTCCTTGTTAGTCAAGAATTAATCTACCTCTGCCTTAAAAACAGTCAATGACTCTGCCTCCACCACTCTCTGGGGAAGAGAGTTCCAAAGACTCTCAACCATCTGACAGAAAAAATTTCTCCTCATCTTGGTCTTAAATGGGCGACCCCTTATTTTTAAGTTGTGTCTTCTAGTCCTAGTCTGTCCCACAAGGGGAAACATCCTTTCAGCATCAACCCCGTCAAGTCCCTTCGGGATCTTATATGTTTCAATAAGATCACCTCTCATTCTTCTAAACTTCAATGGACACAGATCCAACCTGTCCAACCTTTCTTCATAAGATAACCCCTGAACCACCACCCACCCCCCCACCCCAGGTATCAATTGAGTGAACCATCTCTGAACTGCCTTGAACACATTTATATCCTTTTGTCATGCTGGGCCCCCACCTGCCAAGAATGAGGCACATTAATTTTGTCATGAACATTGATTTCAAACTGTTACTGGAGTGACTTGTTAAACAGATGAGCCGTAGGTGAAAAAGACATTTGCTTATTAACAGACGATGACTGGAAATGACAAAGGACCATTCCCTGATATATTCACCCCATAATCGACCTTGATCGCCAAGTATTGTGTGTAAAAGGAGCGTTCCAGAGACTGCTAAAGTGATACGATCCAAGACATGGTCAGACGAGTTAGTCACATGACTAACCTGCTTGGCAAACTGGGTTTTTCTGAATTGTGTACACAGTTTGAATTTAGAGAGTGTCTGTTTGCTCCTGGACTGAGAAGATCTCTCCTGTCTGCTCCCATCTCTTTCTCACAAGCCTCTGAATCCGCTGAAGACACATGAACCCCAAGAGAGAAAAGTCTCCGACAGTGAACAAGGTTTAAGAAGAACATTGGGCCTTAACGAAAAGCAAGATCTACCTACAATCAAGGACTCTACAGTGAGCTCGAAGAACCATAACAAAAACTCTTCAGATATTGCCTCAAATTTTTCCACTTTATTTTTCTTATGCTCTTTTCTGTTTCTAGTTGCATGTGTGTATCACGTACGCATGCTAGCGTGGGTGCGTCATGTATCCATAGGCGTTAACTGAATTAGAGTTTAAGTTTAATAAATTTCAACTTTTCTTCTTTAAACCTAAGCATGTTTGTGCTGGTTTCTTTGCCTTATAATTGGAAAGCGGTGAACAAGGATTCACCAAGGGGAAGCTAAAAACACAGAGTGTTTAAATTAAACCCTGTTACAGTAAGACCAGATGAAGGGTGAGAGGGACCCCTAGACACTTTTCTCACCTGATCGTAACACTTTCTTAAATAAGGAGACCAAAACTGTACACAGTACTCTAGATATGGTCTCACCAATATCATATACAACTGTAGCAAAGCATCTCTACTTTTATATTCCTTTCCCCTTGCAATAAACAACAACATCCATTTGCCTTCCTTATCACTTGCTGTATCTGCATACCAACCGTTTGTGATTCATGTACCAGGACACCCAAATCCCTCTCTACCTCAGAATTCTGCAATCTCGCACTATTTAAATAACATGCAAGTCTTTGGCTGTGGGAGGAAACTGGAGCACCCGGCAAAAACCCACGCAGTCACAGGGAGAACTTGCAAACTCCGCACAGGCAGTACCCAGAATCGAACCTGAATCGCTGGAGCTGTAAGGCTGAGGTGCTAACCACTGCGCCTACTCGCTGTTTCCTGTTAGCCAATCCTCTATCCATGCTAATATATTACTCCCAATGACATGAGCTCTTATTTTGCTAAGTAACCTTTGATGTGGCACCTTGTCAAATGCCTTCTGGAAATCTAAGTATAGTACATCTACAGGTTCCCCTTTATCCACACTATGTTACCTCCTCAAAGAACTGCAATAAATCAGTCAAATATGATTTCCCTGTCATAAAACCATGTTGACTTTGCCTGATTACACTGAGATTTTCTAACTGCCCTGCTATAACCTCCTTAATAATAGGTTCCAACATTTTCCCTATGACAGATCTTAAGCTAACTGGCCTGTAGTTTCCTGCTTTTGGTCTCCCTCCTTTCTTGAATAGAGGAGTTACAATCGCTATTTTCCAAAATGATGGGATTTTCCAGAATCTAGGGAATTTTGGAAAATTAAAACCAATGCATCTACTATCTCAGCAGTCGCTTCTTTTAAGATCCCAGGATGAAGTCCATCTGGACCTGGGGACCTGTCAGCATTTAGTTCTAATTATTTTTTCAGTACCCTTTCCCTGGTGATTGTAATTGTTTTAAGTTCCTCCCTCCCTTTCACCTCCTTATTCACAATTATTTCTGGGATGTTATTTGTAATCTCTGCAGTGAAGACAGATGCAAAATATCTGTTCAATTCATCCACCATCTCCTTATTTTCCATTATTAATTCCCAGACTTACGTTCTCGAGGACAACGATTACAAAATAAGTCCTATGAGCAGGAACGGGAAGAATGGGTGAGTATTTAGCAATTCACCGTTCGATTGGACCCTCTTAAGGCACCTAGTTGGTGTTTTGGCATTTAATTTCTCATGCTTCTATTTGTTTCTTGTGTTTTTATTTGGTTAAGTGTCATTTTAGCAGCCAGAAAGAACTTACAGAGAGTTCGAGAGACAAGCAGCTTCATGGCTTTCAACATAAGCTACCAACATTAATTGATGGGGTGGATTACTAGTTATCAGGTCATCAAATTATCTGTCCTCCAAGTTAATGCAAAATTTCAGAATCAAGTTTAAAGAAAACTGGAGCAGACTTTAAAGATCATCTCACACATTACAGGACAATAATATGCCAATGAAGTGAATCAGTCCTTCAATATAGGACAATTGGAGCTTTCAAAACCAAGATAGATAGATTGTTGTTACTTAAGTAGAGTTGATGAGGGGGAGGCCAGTGGATGTGGTTTATTTGGACTTTCAGGGGGCTTTCGACAGGGGAGGCTAGCATGTAAAATTGGAGCGCATGAGATTGGAGGTAGTGCATTGCGATGGATAGAAAATTGGTTGGCAGACAGGAAACAAAGAGTAGGAATAAACGGGTCTTTTTCCGAAAGGCAGTAAGTGACTAGTGGGGTAACGCAGGGATCGGTGCTGGGACCCCAGTTATTCACAATATATATTAATGATTTAGATGAGGGAACTAAATGTAATATCTCCAAATTTGCAGATGACACAAAACTGGGTGGGAAGGTGAGTTGTGAGCAGGATGCAGAGAGGCTTCAGGGTGATTTGGACAAGTTGAGTGAGTGGGCAAATGCATGGCAGATGCAGTATAATGTGGATAAATGTGAGGTTATCCACTTTGGTAGCAAAATCAGGAAGGCAGATTATCTGAACGGCTATAAACTGAGAGAAGGGAATATGCAACGAGACCTGGGTGTTCTCGTACACCAGTCGCTGAAGGTGCATGCAGGTGCAACAGGCCGTAAAAAGGGCAAATGGTATGTTGGCCTTCATAGTGAGAAGATTTGAGTACAGGAAGAGGGATGTATTGCTGCAAATATACAGGGCCTTGGTGAGGTCACACCTGGAACATTGTGTGCAGTTTTGGTCTCCTTATCTGAGGAAGGATGTTCTTGCTACAGAGGGAGTGCAGTGAAGGTTTACCAGACTGATTCCTGGGATGGCAGTACTGATGCATGAGGAGAGATTGAGTCGGTTAGGATTATATTCGCTGAAGTTCAGAAGAGTGAGGGGGATCTCATAGAAACCTATAAAATTCTAACAGGACTTGACAGGGCAGATGCAGGAAGGATGTTCCCGATGGGGGAGTCCAGAACCAGGGGTCACAGTCTAAGGATACAGGGTAAACCTTTCAGGACTGAGATGAGGAGAAATTTCTTCACCTACAGAGTGGTGAGCCTGTGGAATTCGCTACCACAGAAAGCAGCTGAGGCCAAAACATTGTATGTTTTCAAGAAGAAGTTAGATATAGCTCTTGGGGCGAAAGGGATCAAAGGACATGGGGGGGGGGGGGGGGGGCGGGGGGGTAAGCGGCAACAGGTTACTGAGTTGGATGATCAGCCATGATCATAATGAATGACGAAGCAGGCTCAAAGGGCCGAATGGCCTACTCCTATTTTCTATGTTTCTAAGAATATCAAGGGCTATGGAGCAAAAGCTGGAAAATGGAGTTGAGGTGCAGATCAGCCATGATCTAACTGAATGGAGTAAACTACAAAGTACCTGTTAAGCGAACAAAGAAATTCACTCAGCTAAACACTTACAGTGGGTTCAATACTAGACAGTATATATCTGAAACTAAACACCTGTAAGTACATTTCTCCACACTTAGAAAAACAAGGCTTATGGGAAGTGAGTGACCATATTGTGAAAAGGTAGGGAAGGTGGGGAGTTTGAAAGCAAGATTCTGGTATTCTTTCTTGAAATGTAACCATTTCAGATGAAGTGTCTACTCCCAAAACAGAAAGTTGTTTTTTCTCTTTACAGATGCTGATGGACCTATTGGACATTTACTACATTTCCAGTTCCAATTTGGAGAAAGAAAGTGGAAGCATCTGGTTTTATTACATCATTTTCAGATGTTCATATATTGTAATGCTAAATAATCGTGTTCATGATTTATTGCTTTTAGACTTCTGCTTGCATTTCCTTCCTAATGTACATATATAGTGTATATGTTTTGTTATACATTGGAAGGAAATGTAAAGAAAAGACAAACACCAAGATGGCCAGATCACATGTTTAATGATGTCATCAATATTGGGCATGCTCATAACACAGGAATACATTACACTGCTTATTCCTTTAAAAAAATATTCACAGGTACACTCACTGCACAACTTCAAAAATAAACAAATTTTTCAGAAAATGCATATTTAGGAAAATAACAACGGACTCCTTTTCTTTAAACGATATCTATAAATCAAGTCCAACAACTGGTTTACGACAACTTCCTGATCTCGCAGGTTTTGGTGTAGAGTCAGGTTTTGGACTGTTTGGTTTCAGTTCAGGACTTACAGAAGATCTTGTTTCTTTTGCTGAAGCTGGTACTTCAGACTCCAAATGCTGAACTGGTTCACACTCTGGCAAAAGCTCATTTCTAAGTCGGTCACGCTCAAGTTTTATAGAACGTAAGAACATAAGAAATAGGAGCAGGAGTAGGCCATTTGGCCCCCTCAAGCCTGCCCCGCCATTCAATAAGATCATGGCTGATCTGCCCCAGACCTCAACTCCTCTTTCATGCCAGCTCCTTGTGGCCCTCAACTCCCCAATATTTCAAAAATCTATCAACCTCCTCTTTAAATACTTTCAGTGATCTAGCCTCCACAGCGCTCTGGGGTAGAGAATTCCAGACATTCACTACCCTCAGAGAAGAAATTCCTTTGCATCTCAGTTTTAAATGAGTGTCCCCTTATTCTGTAACTATGTCCCCTAGTTCAAGATTCCCCCACTAGTGGAAACATCTTCTCAACATCTACCCCGTCAAGCCCCCTCAGAATCTTGTATGTTTCAATAAGATCACCCCTCATTCTTCTAAACTCCAATGAATAAAGGCCTAACCTGTATAGCCAATCTTGATAAGTCAACCCCTTCATCCCAGCAATCAGCCTTGTGAATCTCTTTTGAACTGCCTCCAATGCCAGTATATCCTTTCTTAAATACAGGGACCAAAACTATACACAGTACTCCAGGTGTGGCCTTACCAACACCCTGTACAGTTCTAACAGGACGTCCCTATATTTAAACTCCAACCCCCTAGCAATAAAGGCCAAAATTCCATTTGCCTTCTTAATTACTTGCTGCACCTGCATGCTAACCTTTTGTGTTTCATGCACAAGAACACCCAGATCCCTCTGTGCTGCACTTTTTTGAAGTCTCTCTCCATTAAAATAATAGTCTGCCTTTTGATTCTTCCTACCAATCTGCATGACCTCACACTTTCCTACATTAAACTCCAACTTTTTGCCCACTCACTCAACCTATCTATATCCCCTCGCAGATTCCTTATGTCCTCATCACAACATGCCCTCCCACCTATTTTTGTATGGTCAGCAAATTTGGATATATTACACTCTGCACTCTCCTCCAAGTCATTAATATAGATAGTAAATAATTGAGGCCCTAGGACTGATCCTTGTGGCACTTCACTAGTTACGTCTTTCCAACCTGAAAAAGATCCATTAATCCGGACTCTCTGTCTTCTGTGTGTTAACCAATCCTCAATCCATGCTAATACATTACCCCCAATACTGTGAGCTCCTATCTTGTGCAATAATCTTTTATGTGGCACCTTATCAAATGCCTTCTGGAAATCCAAATACACTACATCTACCGGTTCCCCTTTATCAACTCTGCTCGTTATATCCTCAAAGAACTCTAGCAAATTTGTCAAACATCATTTCCCTTTCACAAAACCATGTTGACTCTGATTGCGTTAAGCTTTTCTAAATGTCCTGCTATTTCTTCCTTAATAATGGACTCTAGCATTTTCCCAACAACCGCTGTTAGGCTGACTGGCTTATAGTTTCCTGCTTTTTGTCTCCCTCCCTTCTTGAACAGGGGCGTCACATTAGCCGTTTTCCAATCCGCTGGGACCCTCCCAGAATCCAGTGAGTTCTGGAATATTTCGACCAATGCCTCCACTATCTCTACAGCCACTTCCTTTAAAACCCTTGGATGCAGGCCATCAGGTCCTGGCGACTTGTCTGCCTTTAGTCCCATCAGTTTGTCAAATACTTTGTCCCTCATGATAGAGACTGTTACAAAATATTTCCTCCCATTAGCTCCTTGCCTATCTGGTATCTGTGGGATGTTTATAGCATCCTCCACCGTGAAGACCGATGCGAAATATTGGTTTAAATTATCTGCCATTTCCCTGTTCCGCATTATCAATTCTGCAGTCGCATCCTCCAAGGGTCCCACGCTCACTTTAACTACTCTCTTTCTTTTTATATACCCGTAGAAGCTCTTGCTGTTTGTTTTTATATTTCTTGCCAATTTACTTTCATAATAAATTTTCTCCCTCTTTATTAGCTTTTTAGTCATCCGCTGCTGGTTCCTAAAAAATTACCAATCCTCTGGCCTACCACTATAGTTTTCATCGCTTTGTATGCCTTAGTTTTTGATTGGATACTCTCCTTGACCGCCTTTGTTAACCAGGGGTGGTTCACCCTTCTCATCGAGTCCTTCTTTTTGACCGGGATAAATTTTTGCTGAGCATTATGAAATATCTGTTTAAATGTCTGCCACTGCTCATCCCCTTAGTCTATTTTCCCAGCCCACTTAAGACAACTCTTTCTTCATACCTCTGTAATTGCCCTTCTTTAAATTCAGGACACTTGTTTGAGACCTGAGTTGCTTGCCCTCAAACTGACTTTGAAATTTTACCATGTTGTGATCGCTACCCCCTAAAGGATCCTTAACTATGATATTTCTTATTAATCCTACCTCATTACACATTATTAGATCTAAAATAGCCTGTGCCCTGGTAGGATCTACAAAGTATTGCTCTAAGTAACAATCCCTGATGCACTTTTGTCTTCCATGTTACCTCTGCCAATCTGATTTTTCCAGTCAATATGCAGATCATCTCTGGCTGGGATCATGAAATCTACATAGACTCTTTGGAATGGTTGGGTCGACCATGACACAGTTGTAAAAGGGGTGGCATGGTGGCGCAGTGGCTAGCACCGCAGCCTCACAGCTCCAGCGACCCGGGTTCAGTTCTGGGTACTGCCTGTGCAGAGTTAGAAAGTTCTCCCTGTGACCGTGTGGGTTTCCGTCGGATGCTCCGGATTCCTCCCACAGCCAAAGACTTGCAGGTTGATAGGTAATTTGGCCATTGTAAACTGCCCCTAGTGTAGGTAGGTGGTAGGAGAATTTGGGGAAGGTGGGGATGTGGTAGGGAATATAGGGATTAATGTAGGATTAGTATAAATGGTGGTTGATGGTCGGCATAGACTTGGTGGGCCGAAGGGCCTGTTTCAGTGCTGTATCTCTCTAACTCTAAAGGAGTTTTTGGTGGCTTATTTCTGCAGTTTTTACAAATGCTGCATTTGCTAACCAATGATTTTAGAACATTGCCTAGACCAGGCCAATAAACAATGCTTCTGGCTACAGATTTCATGCTAACTATTCCTGTGTGTTAAGTATGAAATTCTGCCAGAATCTTGGCTCTTAAAGAACTAGGTACTACCACTCTGTGACCCCACTTTATCCATCACTATTAACATTACAACTCATGACATGGTTTTTGGAATGGTTTCAGTTCCTTGCCTGTACACCAGTCAAACTTTGTCCAACCATTCAAAGAGTGTTCATAGACTCTTTTCAAAACTAGGTCTTTTTGAGTTTCAGCTGCAATTTCAGTTGCAGTGATTGGAAAGTTCTCATCTACAACTCCTATCATGAAGATTGGACCTTCACAGACTACTTTTGAGTCTTTGTGCGGCAAATGCGAATGCGTCAGTTGTAGCATTCTCCTTTGAACTAGGATATTCAATGTTGTATACATACTGTGAGAGAAGCACAGCTCACCGCTGGATTTCTGACGCAGCCGTTGTCAGAATTTCAGACATTGAACCCAAAATAGCTTCTAGGGGGTTATGATCTTTAACTAACGTAAAGTTTCTACCCAACAAAAACTGGTGAAACTTTTGATTCTGAAGATAATTCCAAGTGCTTCTTTTTCTATCTGCGAGAAGTTATATTCACTCTTGGTCAGGGTCTCTTGTATATCAACCATGACATGACTGATCACTGCTTCAACTCCATAGTTTGAAGCGTTACATGGTAGCTTCAGGTCACAATTTGTGTTGCAATGAACGAGTAGTGCATCACTGGTCAAGCTTCTCTTACATGCATCATGAGTATCTGGCTGTGCTTTAGACCATTCATTAGATCATAAGAACTAGGAGCAGGAGTAGGCCATGCGGCCCGAAGAGCCTTCTCCACCATTCAATAAGATTATGGCTTATCTGATTGTGGCCTTAACTCTACTTTCCTGCCCTAACTCAGCCTTGAATATATTTAATGACCCAGCCGCTGCTGGTTTCTGGGGTTCAGAGGCCATATGGGTAGTACTTAAAAACAAAAAGGGGGCAATCACTTGGCTGGGAGTGTACTACAGGCTTCCAAACAGTCAGGGAGAGATAGAGGAGCAGATAATGTAGGCAAATCTCAGAGAGGTGTAAAAATAATAGGGTAATAATAGTAGGGGATTTCAACTTCCCCAATATCAACTGGGATAGCCTTAGTGCAAAAAGCTTAAAGGGGACGGAATTCTTAAAATGCATCTAGGAGAGCTTTTTGTGCCAGCATGTAGAAAGTCCTACAAGAGAAGGGGCGGTACTGGACTTAATCTTAGGGAATGAAGCCGAACAAGTGGTAGAAGTATCAGTGGGGGAGCATTTCGGGGAAAGTGACCATAACGCTAAGATTTAAGATAGTTATGGAAAAGGACAAAGAGGGACCGGAGATAAAAGTACTGAATTAGGGGAAGGCCGATTTCAATATGATAAAACAGCAGCTGACCAAAGTGGAGTGGGAACAGCTACTTGTAGGAAAGTCTACATCAGACAGTGGGAGTCATTCAAAAAGGATATAGTGAGTGTTCAGGGCCTACATGTTCCCATAAAGGTGAAGGGTAGGACCAAGAAGTCCAGGGAACCCTGGATGTCAAGGGATATAGAGGATTGGATAAGGAAAAAAAAGGAGGCTCATGGCAGATTCAGAGCACTGAAAACAGCGGATGCCCTAGAGTATAGAAAGTATAGGGGGGGTACTTAAAAAAGTAATTAGGAGAGCGAAGAGGGGACATGATAAAGAGAAAGAGAAAGGAAAATCCCAAGGTGTTTTATAAGTATATTAAGGGCAAAAGGATAACCAGGGAAAGAGTAGGGCCCATTAGGGACCAAAGTGGCAATCTGTGTGGAGCCAGAGGACATAGGTGAGGTTTTAAATGATTACTTTTCATCTGTGTTCACTATGGAGAAGGACAATGTAAGGGTACAGATCAGGGATGGAGATTGTGATCTACATGAACAATTTGGCATTGAAAGGGAGGAAGTATTAGCTGTTTCAGTGGGCTTAAAAGTGGATAAATCTCCAGGCCCAGATGAGATGTCTCCCAGGCTGTTATGTGAGGCAAGGGAGGAGATAGCAGGGGCTCTGACGCAAATTTTCAAATCCTCTCTGGCCACAGGAGAGGTACCAGAGGACTGGAGGACAGCAAATGTGGTACCATTATTCAAGAAGGGTAGCAGGGATAAACCAGGGTAATTACAGGCCGGTGAGTCTAACATCAGTGGTTGGGAAACTATTGGAAACAATTCTGAGGGACAGGATTAATCTCCACTTGGACAGGCAGGGATTAATCAGGGATTGTCAGCATGGCTTTGTCAGGGGGAGATCATGTCTAACAAACTTGATTCAATTTTCCGAGGAGGTGACTAGATGTGTAGATGAGGGTAAGGCAGTTGATGTAGTCTACATGGACTTCAGTAAAGCTTTTGATAAGGTTCCACATAGGAAATTGGTTAAGAAGGTAAGAGCCCATCGGATGCAGGGCAATTTGGCGAATTGGATCCAAAATTGGCTTAGTGGCAGGAGGCAGAGGGTGATGGTCGAGGGTTGTTTTTGCGATTGGAAGCCTGTGACTGTGGTGTACTGCAGGGATCGGTGCTGGGACCCTTGCTGTTTGTAGTGTACATTAATGATTTAGACGTGAATATGGGAGGTATGAACAGTAAGTTGGTGGTGTCGTAAATAGTGAGGAGGAAAGCCTTAGATTACAGGACGATCTACATGGGCTGGTCAGATGGGCAGAGCAGTGGCAAATGGAATTTAACCCTGAGAAGCGTAAGGTGATGCATTTTGGGAGGACTAACAAGACAAGGGAATATACAATGGATGGTAGGACCCGAGGAAGTACAGAGGGTCAGAGGGACCTTGGTGTATTTGCCCATAGATCACTGAAGGCAGCAGCACAGGTAGATAAGGTGGTTAGGAAGACATATGGGATACTTGCCTTTATTAGCTGAGGCACAGAATATAAGAGCAAGGAGGTTATGATGGAGCTGTTTAAAATGCTAGTTAGGCCACAGCTAGAGTACTGTGTACAGTTCTGGTCACCACACTATAGGAAGGATGTGACTATACTGGAGAGGGTGCAGAGGAGATTCACCAGGATGTTGCCTGGACTGGAGCATTTCAGCTATGAAAAGAGACTGGATAGGCTAGGGTTGTTTTCCTTAGAGCAGAGAAGGCTGAGGGGGGACCTGATTGAGGTATACAAAATTATGAGGGGCATTGATATGAAGAAACTTTTTCCCTTAGTGGAGGGATCAATAACCAGAGGGCAGAGATTTAATGTAAGGGGCAGGAGGCTTCGAGGGGATTTGAGGAAAAATGTTTTCACCCAGAGGGTGGTTGGAATCTGGAGCACACTACCTGAAGGGGTGGTAGAGGCAGGAACCCTCACAACATTTAAGAAGTATTTAGATGAGCACTTGAAATGCCATAGCATACAAGGCTATGGACCAAGTGCTGGAAAATGGGAACAGATAGGTGCTTGATGGCTGGCACAGACACGATCGGCTGAAGGACCTGTTTCTGTGCTGTATAACTCTATGTCTAAGAGAATTCCAAAGATTAACGACTCTCAGACAAGAAATTCCTCCTAAACTCCATCTTACATGCAAGACCCCCTTATTTTTAAAATGTGCCCCCTAGTTCTAGGTTCCCCCCACGAGGGGAAACATCCTATCAGCATCTACCCTGTCGAGCCCCCTCAGAATCTTATATGTTTCAATAAGATCATCTCTCATTCTTCTGAACTCCAATGAGTATAGGCCCCACCTGCTCAACCTCTCCTCATAAGACAATCCCTTCATCCCAGGAATCTGCCTAGTGAACAACAATTTGTAACAGTGATAACATTATTGCAAGCTCAGGCAGAAATTGCGAGTAGAACTGGACAATGCCTAGAAAAGAACAGAGCTCAGACACAGCGTTTGGCTTTGGGGCATTGACTATTGCCTCATCTTTTCTTTCACCAGCTGCAGTCATTTTTCAATGATTTTCAAGACAAGGTTCATACCTCAGATTGCACGAAAGTACATATGCTACTTTTCAACTTCACAATGTAATCATTGTGCCTTTTTAACAGTTCATCCAATACTTGAAGATTCTCTTCCTCTATTGCAGTCATGATCAACACATCATCCTGATTACACAAACAATGCACCACTTGCAAAATCTTATCCATTGTAGCTGAAAAGATTTTTGGAGAAGTCTTCACACCATAGGGCAGCTTCATGTAGGGGTATAACCCCATGAGTGTGTTTATCATGAGATACTGCGGACGATCCACATTGAGCTGTGCATAAGCATGGGACAAATCCAACGTTCTGAATAGCCTGGATCCTGCTAACTCTGCATATAAATCTTGAGAGTTTGGTAGTGGATACAGCTCATCATCCACTGCCTTGTTGATTGTGACTTTGTAGTCCCCACATAGTCTTACAGTTTTGTCTGACTGGGCACTATTACAATTGGGGTTGCCCCATCACTATGGTCAGTTTTCACGAGCACACCATTCCCCTTTAGCTTCTTCAGTTCCTCTTCAGCTTGGGCTTTGAGAGCATGAGGAACCGGCCTAGCCTTGCAATATATTAGTTTTGCCTAATTCGTATGCATGCTTTCACACTGATTATACCTTCATAGCTATCCTCGAAAATGCTCCTGTAACTATTGAATAGCTGATAAAGCTTCTTGGTTGTTTCAACTGGGAAAACATGTTTCCAACCCAACTTCAGATTATGAAGCCAGTCTTTACCCATTAACATAAAAGCAAAATACTGCGGATGCTGGAAGTCTGAAACAAAAACAAGAAATGCTGGATTCACTCAGCAGGTCTGGCAGCATCTGTGGAAAGAGAAGCAGAGTTCACGTTTCGGGTCAGTGACCCTTCTTCGGAACTGAATATTTGTCAGTTCCGAAGAAGGGTCACTGACCTGAAACGTGAACTCTGCTTCTCTTTCCACAGATGCTGCCAGACCTGCTGAGTGAATCCAGCATTTCTTGTTTTTGCTTTACCCATTAACGTTGGTTTGTTGACATATCGTGTGTCAAGAAAACCCATATGCCAAATGAGAAATATTAATTTCATCGGTTGGAAACTTACATTCGACTTTTAATGGAAAAAATCCTACAGTTAACTTTTAAAAAACTAGCAGCCAAGATGACCACAGCAATTTGCATCTGAAATACCAGGAGACTGAACTGGAGACAAAAGTCAAACAAGAAGCCCAGCCAGAACAATGCTTTGCTAACTGAGTAGATTTTGCAGACCATCCTTAACAGTCAAAGCATTCATAAGTGGAGATCTCCCTCCAGGCAGTGAACATTGACAACCCCACCGAAAAGAGGTTTTGGGTTTTAGAGTTTGGACCTCATTAAAAACAAAGGGGATTGAGAGAACCACGTGACCATCTGTCCATCTCTGAAAAAACTGGGAGTTTCGTTACACTCACAGGAGCCAAGCAGTAACTGAGTGTGCAGCAGCAGGGAAGATTGCGTGCTTCTCTTTCTCTCTCGCTCTCCAGAAAACATCAAGTTTGAAAACGTCTGTGACTGTGGAACCTCCAAGCCTACAGACTGCTTCAGCCAGAGACCAGGGAAGAGAGCCACCTAGCAGTCTGCCTTCAAGAAAACACTGAGCAAAGCAGGCCAACCACAAAGTGCACTTTGACCAGATGAGGACTTCAGGAATACAGCTCTAGACAGAGGACTACCGGAGCATCCACTTCACAGACTGTGAAATCCCATTTATTCTGGACTTTAATCCAACAATCAAACTTACTATTTTTCCCTCTATAATTTGTGCGTGTAAGTGTGTGATTCTCATGTGAATGTGAATCTGTAGCGTATTTTTTATTATTTTAAATCAGGGTTAGATTGTTAAGTATAATAAACTTACCTCTTTCTTGTTTAAACTCAAGAAAATCTGTCCAATTGGTTCTTTCAAGATCACAATAAAGGAAAAAGGCAAAACACTCAGAGGTGGTAAGCAAAACCACTGTTTAAAAAGGGATAAACTCTGTTGCGGTCAAATAAGAGGAAGGCAAGAGGGAGGCCTGAGACCCCCCTCCCCCCCCACCCCCGCTCCTCACCTGGCCGTAACACTTGCTACAACACTGGGTAACTTGAGGGACTTGCCCTTATATATTGGGCATTACACGCCATTTGTCCACACATTTCTATCATCTCACCAGAGTAGGTTTACAACTGTGCTCTCCTGTTAGAGGTGCGTCGCTGAATTTGCTCTCATACGTGTTTCTCTACTCATAATGGAACAATCTGTAGCTGTATCGATGTGCATGTTGATGTACTGTTGATTTACCAACCGTTGTACAAAAGTCTCTGTCATTTGAGTGATTGCTATTGGCAAAAATGGCATACAAACCTAGTTCCTCTTTGATTAAGTATTGGGAGTCACTTCAAGATTGTGAACTCCACCCTTGTAATGCCGTTGCTTTTCATTACTACGAGAAAAAATTCTCTTTCCTGCTTTGGCCTTTGCTCAGCAAACAGTTACAATATGGCCTATCTTTTGGCAATTAAGCATTTGGCATTTCTGTACTGACATGCCTGTGCTGTGTGGTTGCCAATACAGCAATGACAAATCACTAAACTTTTAACAACAGTACTCTTCTGATCAGGTCTCCCCACTTTGGCCTTGGCAGAAGCCTTCAGACTATGGACAGAAGCTGTACTGGTCACTTGCATAGGACGAACTACCCAAGCATCCTTCAATGCCATCTCCATGGTAGAAGAAATCTTACACATGAGGTCAAGCATAAGATTTTGTGTTAGTAACATGGACTGGATTCTTTCATCCACCAATCCACACACAAATCTGTCTCATAATGCACGGTCCAAGAATGTTCCAAAGTTGCAATGTAATGGTAAATTCTTCAGTGCCACAATGTACTTGCCAACTGTTTCGCTACTGCTTTGGTTTCTGGTTCCAAATTTTTAAGTTTCCGCTATCTCTAGTGGCTTAGGATTAAAATGTTCCTCCAACTTGGTGATAATTATTTTGAATAGCACATTTTTAGCCTTGTTGGAAACAAGAATGGTTTGCTGGTTGGCCATACACTTCTGGGCCAATCACCATTTGCAAGAAAGCAATTTTGCTCTCAAGAACTGCCTTATTCTGAGTCTGGGCCTCTTCACTTTCACCTTCTACTTCTAAAATATTAGCAGCTCTGAAGACCATTTCCATTCTTTCAATGCATGAACTGAATGCTTCTAGAGCTCTATCATACATTCCTAGCCTTCTGATGTATCCTGTGGGCACAGCCATTTTGTCCTATCTTCAAATGTAACAGTGACCCAGTAAACACTTTACTGTGGCCGTCTATAACAGTGATGCAAAAGCTAAGTCGGCTTAATCAGAACAAACTCACAAAAGCCACTGTAGTCGGTAGCTAAATCAGATGGACTCTAGGACCCTGCAGATTCCATTCAACTGAGTGCAGCCACTCGTTTTCAGAAACAATGAAGGTCAACACCATCTAGTTGAAAATCTTCACCATCCTAGCAGGTAGCACACTGGGACCTAGCATATTTTGTTCATCATGGTCTCCAGTGTCATTTTCTACAAAACCTTTTGCACTATAATCCCATTTCGTCACCAAAACCTGTTACATATTGGGAGGAACTTGTAAAGAAAAGACAGACACCAAGTCTCAAGACACCAACATTATGTGCTTGAGTTAAAAATAACGGGTTTGTGAGAGTGGCACTTGAGCAAATTGATGTTTGGAATTATGACCTTGGTCTAACGTTAGTGAGTGCTATGCATTCCTGGGATACAGGAATAACGACGGTTTAAAATTAATTTTTTAAAGTTTGTGTTTGAGCTATCACAATAACAGCTTGAAACTGTAATACACTTTTGACTGTAATTACTCATTTAAAATGACAATGGCATTTTGAGGTAGTATTTCAAATCTAGATGCACTTTTTAAATTAGTTCCTAAACAGATATTTTTACATTCTCGTTCCTTATCCTGGCCAACATTTATCCTTCAACCAAGATCACTAAAAGACATTATTTGGTCATTGATCTCTTACTGTTTGTGATCTTGTTATGCGCATATGAGCTTCTAGTTTTGCTTATATTACGATAGTGACTCTGCTTCAAAAGTATCTCATTGGCTGTAAAGCATCTTAGAATGTCCTGTGGTTGTGAAAGGCACTAAATAAGTACAAGTTCTTTTTATCTTTCTCCCTTGAATGAACATGTATCAGTACCAAATCAAACGGGACATGTTGATTATAACTTTGTTCCATCTCTGCAGTCCTACATATGTGAAAATTAGAACAAACTAATGTGAAAATAATAGGCTTAGCATTAGGAGGATTGTAACAATCATACAAAATAAAACAATGCACTTCATTTAAAAACTCTCTCAAGTCAGTTTTGTAAATGGACGTCAATTATCCTGTGTCACTTGAGCTTGTCAAAATGTCGCATGGTCACCAACAAACAATTATTGAAGCATTAGAAAAAAATAATGTTAGATCAGAATAGGTCTCTCTACCACTCTTTTCCAAAACAGCACCATCAGTATTCAGACCAAGAGTAAAATATTCAGAGTTTTTACGCTTGCAATGGAAAGCAAATTTGAGATGCATACATAACTATCTCAGAGTCTGAACTGCATTATCCCTTTTAAAAGATAATAACAAATATTTTTTTCACTGAAACATATAACGTTATTGGGAGAATTGACTTAACAGGAATTACTGAGCCAGTAGTTTGAGTGAGTTAAATTAATATGCACAGTTCAAATTATATAATGGCTCAGACAGTCTGGGCTGAATTTTTGCCACAGAGGTGGGAAACAGGAGCCAGGTCTGATTTTGGGTCAGAAACCCGCTTCTGGTGGGAAACTGATTAAAGTTATAACCATAGAAAAGTTACGGCACAGAAAGAGGCCATTCAGTCTATTGTGTCTGCGTCGGCTGAAAAAACTAGCCGCCCATTCTAATTCCACCTTCCAGCACCTGGGCCATGGCCTTGCAGGTTACAACACTTCAGGTGCAGGTAAAGGTACCTTTTAAATGAGTTAATGATTTCTGCCTCCACCACCAATCCGGGCAGCGAATTCCAGACACCCACCATCCTCTATTCAGGCTCTAACTTCAGATTTTCACAGGGATGAGCCCTTATTTGATATGGACACAGGTTTCCTGTCCAGTAGAGCCAGTGGGAAAGGAATGGAGGCAGTTGATGAAATGTATCATTCATTTAGACACCCACAGTAGCCATCACTGAGGCTGCTGGTTGTCCTGAGGGAGAGATCTGTGGTTCATGCCAAAGCCTTCTACTTCACCAGAGGGAAGTGAGATGTCACAGAACAGCCGGAGGCCTGGTACCTGGTGTTAATTGTGTTTAATCATATGTGGTGGAGGGTGTTAATTAGTGTCCTACTTGAGTACATATAAGGAGATGCTTACTGAAACTGGGTGAAGGTTTGAGTGAGGAGTTGCACGTTTGTAATCTTTTTACTTTGTAAAATAAATGCACGACTGTGTAAAGATTGGTTCCAGCACAGGAAAAGCATCATAGAAAAGAGGAGCAGGAGTAGGCCATTTGGCCTGTCGAACCTGCTCCGCCATTCAAATAGATCATGGCTGTTCATCTACCTATAAGCCATTTTTCCCCACTATCCCCATATCCCTTGATGTCATTAGTATTCAGAAATCTATTGATTTCTGTCTTGGACATGCTCAATGATTGAGCTTCCACAGCCCTCTGGGGTAGAGAATTCCACAGATTCGTCACCCTCTGAGTAAAGAAATTCCTCCTCATCTCAGTCTTAAATGGCCTGTCCTTATTCTGAGACTGTGTCCCCTGGCTTTAGACTCACGAGCCAGAGGAAACATCCAATCTACATCTACCCTGTTACGCCCTGTAAGAATTTTGTAAACTTCAATGAGATCACTTCTCATTCTTCAAAACTCGAGAGAATACAGGTCCAGTCTCTGCAATCTCTCCTCATAAGATGATCCTGCCATCCCAGGGATTAGTCTGACGAACCTCTGTTGTACTCCTTCTATGGTAAGTATATCCTTCCTTAGATAAGACCAAAACTGTACACAATACTCCAGGTGCGGTCTCACCAAGGCTTTATACAATTGAAGTAATACATCTTTACTCCTGGACTCAAATCCCCTTGCAATGAAGCCAATATACCATCTGCCTTCTTAATTACTTGCTGCATCTGCGTACTAACTTTTAGTGACTCATGAACAAGCACACCCAGGTCTCTTTGGACATCAACACTTCCCAACCTCTCAACAACTAGCTTTCTGGAGTAAAACATGGTAGCAAGGGGTGGTTGCCTAAAGATGAAGGTTGGCAACGAAGATTTTTTTTTCACGTGGAAAACTAAAATCCCAGTGGCTATTGTGGAAAATGGCAGAAAGTGAGTAAATAAATTGTCAGGGTATGATTACACGCAGATGTTCACTGAGTCTGAGCATATGACCAGTGGAACAATGAAACGGACATGCGGACATGGGTTATGTCCCTACCAAAGAGGAAACAAGGTATGACCTTGACGTTGTCACTTCCTACCAAAAGTAAAATCAGAGGTATATTGTGAACTGGATGCCCGTCAGTTGGATACTGAAGGAGGTTTGGATCTTCTGTTAGAATTCTTGGATGTTATTCACAAAAAAGATTATCTATTAAATGCCTATGAGGCATGGTCAAACTTTTATAGATTTGGGAAAACAGATGGTTATTCAATGGAAGAATATATCATGGACTTTAACAGACTGTGTAGAAGATTGAGGAAATTCAATTTGGAGATCCCTGGTTCAGTGCTATAATTTAAATTGCTAGATTGTGCTAAGGTGTTGCACCTGGACAGGCTCCTGGTTCTCACTCGGCTTTGGTTTTGGCATCAGACGTCTGCTGCCTTAAAAACATTTCTGGGGAAAAAGTCATTTCCTGCAGTTTTTAGGGAGAATAAATGGGACATATAATGACACTGAAAGTATTTAAAGTGGAGGTAGATAGATTTTTGAAATATTGGGGAGTTGAGGGCTATGAGGAACTGGCACGAAAGAGCATTTGAATGTCGGGGCAGGCTTGAGGGGCCGAATGGCCTACTCCCGCTCCTATTTCTTATGTTCTTATTCTGCAGTGACACAAAGAATTGAGGACTAAATGATTGTCAGATTTCAAAATGGTCCAGATACTGGACGCAAGCACCAGTATAATAGCAAAGTTAAAAACAGGAGGAATGAGGAGGAAAGCACCTTTAGCAGGTCTGGCTATGATAGCAAAAGACAGAATTGGAACTGCAATAATTAGCGAATGAATCCCAGGAATGCCCAAGGAACAGTTAATAGGTGATTCAGGTATGACTCGAAGTATCATTATGCGATGAATTGCCCAAAGTGGGGAGGCAGGGTCCTTGAAATGACATATGACACAGAGAATTGAGGCAGAAGAGGAAGATAATGATGAATCTGAATGAATTGTACTAGTCACAGGTTTTAGTCCTGTGATGAATGTGTTAATTGTGGATTCATTCAGCAGTGCTGTGTTAGATAGTCGACAGTATGTGGAGTAGATTGGTTAAAATATTATCTGGGATCTCTCAGTAGTGAGGATCGACACAAGATTAAGGAGTATAAAAGCAAGACTTGCATTAGATCTAAGTGATGTCTGTGTCACTCAATCTATGTGGGAACTGATGCTTGCTGGACAGATCATTGACTTGTTCGATCGGTGATGAACATCCACCTAGCACCAAGACCCAAAAGTCCAAGAAGATGATGATCAATGTCTCAGTCCTAAAGCAGCCCGATCGAAGAGAGGAATTCCAAGTGCAGCTCACAACCAATCTGGAAACTCTGCACCCATGCAACTCAATTTCACAATAGTGGGAACAAATAAAGTCAGCTATGCTCGACTCCTGTGTCCAGACCACTGAGTTCGAGCATCGTCATCACCAGGACTGGTTCGACGTAAACAATGCTGTAATGTGACCTCCGGGAACAAGAACGTGCAGCCTTTATTGCCTGGCAGAATAACTCAAGGTCACAAGTCAGGAAGGCAACATTCCAACAGCTCAAGGCTGACACCCAAAGACAAATTCAGAAGATCAAAGACAAGTGGTGGGACGAGAAAGGCCGAGAGATCCAACAATATCCTGACTAAGACATGCGATGTTTTTTGAAGCCACCAAGGCCATGTATAGACTAAGATAAAATGGACAAAATTCCCTTTGCTCACAGGATGGTGTCTCTTCTTAAGGATGACAATGCCATCCTTCAATACTGGAAAGAACATTTTCATCAACTCCTCAACTGTGAATCCACAGTGATCGATGAAATGCTGCATAAAATCTTAGCTGACCAACCAAACTGCAAGCTGAGTACTGCCCTGGCATGGGTGGTTCATGCAAAGAATTCACTTCAGATGGTTGGGGGATATAATCCCTATCAATTGGTCTATGGGTGAAATCCCAAATTGCCTACTCTGCTGTGTGACAGTTCCCCTGCTTTGGAAGGTACGACAATTAATTCCTTTCGATAAGCAAATTTGAATCTTTATATGCAGGGAGACGGGCTTTCATCAAGGCTGCGGTCCCGGAGAAAATTCGGAGAGCTCTGAGGCATCGTATAAGGCCATCTGAGACAAAATTATTTCAGAAGATTTGCATTATTATGGAAGAGAGGGATGGCCCTGATAAGGTCATAGTTTGTGATGGTAAGACAGTATTTATCGATCATAGAAAACAAACTGTTAAGGTTCATTCCTCATGATTATTTGGGATAGATTACAAAATCTCAGAATCTGAGCAGCTGATCTCAAAAGCTCATGTATTTTGTGATGAAGGTCCTGAGGAATAGAATATGGTAGATCAAGGGTTGGATAGTGGTACTGTGAGCGATCACAATGCGCAGGACAGAGCCATCACATCCAAAGACCAATTGTCCCAAGTAGGTACTTGGGTGACATATATTCCAGAGGGGTCTAGTGAGTGAAAGAATGCGACAATTGTGAGACATGCAGGAAAATCTACTGGCAAGTTTAAATATTGGTTGAATGTTCTGGATGATGGCCAAGAAGCAAGGTCCATGGACTGGCAGAATGGGGTGAAGGAGGGGAGAGTAAGAAAGCGCAGTGCAAGTTCTAATAGTGGGTCTGGAAGTGACCCTTGCAACAGGAAACCCGCCATCCGTGGTTAACTAAAACAATTAAAGATAGTATCAAACTCAAAGAAAAAGCCTATAATTGCGCAAATATGGGAGGCAGGTCAGAAAATTGGACAGAATATAAAAAACAGCAAAGAATGACTAAAGGATTGATAAGGAAGGTAAAATTAGAGTACAAGAGAAAGCTAGCTAGAAATATCAAGACAGAAACTAAGAGTCTCTATAAATATTTAAAAATAGAAAAGCGTCAACAAAGTGAGCGTTGGTCCTATAGAAAATGAGTCTGGGGAATTAATAATGGGTAATAAGGAGATGGCAGATGAATTGAACAGATATTTTGCATCGGTCTTCACTATTGAGGATACAAGTAACATCCCAGTATTATCTGTAAGTCAGGAAATGGAAGGGAGGGAGGAAGTCAAGAAAATTACAATCACCAGGAAAGTGGTACTGAACAAATTGTTGGAGCTGTGGGCTGACAAGTCCCCAGGTCCTGATGGACTTCATCCTAGGGTGTTAAAAGAGGTGGCTAGTGAAATAGTTGATACATTAATTTTAATTTTCCAAAAGTCCCTAGATTCGGGGAAGGTTCCGTTAGATTGGAAAATAGCGAATGTAACTCCTTTATTCAAAAAGGGAGACAGAAAGCAGAAAACTACAGGCCAACTGGCTTAACATCTGTCTTAGGGAAAATGTTTGAAGCTATTATTAAAGACGTTATCGCAGGGCATTTAGAAAAAAATCAAGGTAATCAGGCAGAGTCAACATGGTTTTGTGAAAGGGAAATCATGTTTAACCAATTTATTGGAGTTCTTTGAGGGAGTTACATGTGCTGTGGACAAAGGGGAACCGCTGGATGTAGATTTCCAGAAGGCATTTGATAAGGTGCCACATCAAAGGTTATTGCAGAAAATAAAAGCTCATGGTGTAGGGGGTAACATATTGGCATGGATAGAAAATTGGCTAGCTAACAGGAAACAGACAGTAAGCATAAATTGGTCATTTTCTGGTTGCCTAAATGTAACGAGTGGTGTGCCACAGGGATCTGTGCTGGGGCCTCAACTTTTTACAATTTATATAAATGAATTAGATGAAGGGACCGAAGGTACGGTTGCTAAATTTGCTGATGACATGAAGATAGGTAGGAAAGTAACTTGTGAAGAGGACATAAGGGGGCTACAAAGGGAGATAGATAGGTTAAGTGAGTGGGCAAAGACCTGGCAAATGGAGTATAATGTGGGTAAGTGGGAAATTGTCCACTTTGGCAGAAAGAATAAAAAAGCATACTATCTGAATGGTGAGTGATTGCAGAGCTCTGAGATGCAGAGGAATCTGGGTGCCCTAGTGCGTGAATCGCAAAAGATTAGTATGCAGGTACAACATGTAATTAGGAAAGCTAATAGAATGTTATTGTTTATCGCGAGGGGAATTGAATACAAAAGTAGGGAGGTTATGCTTCAGCTATACAGGGCATTGGTGAGACCACATCTGGAGTATTGTGTACAGCACTGGTCTCCTTATTTAGGAAGGATGTAAATGCGTTGGAGGCAGGACAGAGAAGGTTTACTAGACTAATACCTGGAATGGGTGAGCTGTCTTACGAGGAAAGATTGGACAGGCTAGGCTTGTATCCGTTAGAATTTAGAAGAGTAAGAGGCGACTTGATTGAAACATATAAGATCCTGAGGGGTCTTGACAGGGTGAGTGTAGAAAGGATGTTTCCCCTTGTGGGAGAAATTAGAACTAGGGGTCACTGTTTAAAAATAAAGGGTAGGCCATTTAAGACAGAGATGAGAAGTTTTTTTCTCTCAGAGGGTCGTGGTCTTTGGAATTCTCTTCCTCAAAAGGCAATGGAAGCAAAGACTTTGAATATTTTTAAGGCAGAGGTAGATAAATTCTTGATAAGCAAGGGGGTGGAAGGTTATTGGGGGTAGGTGGAAATATGGAGCAATCAGTTCAGCCATGAACTTATTGAATGGCGGAGCAGGCTCGAAGGGCCGAGTTGCCTACTCCTGCTCCTAATTCGTATGTTTGAAACAATCACGGATTGGAGAAAGAGCCTCCAATAGTGTGAGATGGAGATTCTACAGCAGCAGTCCTGAAAGACATCAAAGTGCTAGTAGAGGCTGTATTTTGAACAGATTACACAATGAAATGCAGGCTGACGAGCAGTCTCACAATAGAACTAGAAGCAGAAGTCCTCATGACTGTGAACGTTTGGTGGCTGCCAATAAAATTAAAGATAAACTAATAAGAGAGGCAAAACAAAAGGAGTTAGAGAGTTGGAGTGTGGTGTTTATTCTAAGGTACTAGATAAGGGACAGCCAACCTTGTCACATGGATGCATTTGTACTGAAAGAGTCCTTTCAGATAGGACTTATAAGGCTAAAGCGAGGCTAGTTGCAAGGGGTTTTGAAGAGTGACTGGGTGATACAGTGTGGACTCTCCCACAGCTCAAAGTGATCTGGAAAATCCTTTTAGCTCTTTTAACCACATATTCATGATTCATGGGAGTGTAGATCAATGAACATAAAAGCTGCGATTCCCCAGGGTGATACTTTTCAGAAAGAAATGTTTCTGAAACCACTTAAAGAGGCAGCAGATGCAGAAGGAAAACTATGGAAACTGAACAAATGCAACTATGGCCTTAATGATGCTTCCAGGGTGTGGTATTTCTCAGTGAGATCTGTTTTGTTGAAAATTGGGTGTGTTCAACTAAAAGCAGATCCTGTAATGTTTTACTGGTATCATAAAGGGAAACTTTCAGGCATCTTCATGATGCATGTTGATGATTTCTTATAGGGTGATACTGCAGAATTTGAGAAATGTGTTAATAAGATTAGGGTAGAATTTAAGATTGGGAGTCAAGTTAGTGGGGCTTTTAAATATATTGGTTTAGATATTAATCAGAGCAGATCTGGAATAACTTTAAATCAACAATCCTATTTAGAGAGTGTTACTCCCATCTCAGTTAATTGTGCTCGGTCATCACAGAAAGATGATATGTCTAGAGAAAAGCTTGCGAAGCTTGATTCATCAATTAAACTGGTTGTGTACTCAAACTACACCTGATGTTAGTTTTGATGTTTTGGAGTTCAGTACTACGATGAAACACCCAAAAGTTGAGAATGTTTTGAAGACTAATAAAATACTAAAAACTTAAATCTGGAGAAATGTGTAATTAGGTTCTTTAGGTGACGCAAAGAATATGAAACTAGTCATTTTTTGTGATGCTTCACATGCTAATTTTGCTGATGGGTATTCGACTGCAGCTGGTTTCATAATATTTTTGATGGTGAAAATGAAAAATGTGGTCCTATAGCTTGGGAGGCTAAGAAAATAAAAAGGGTTGCTAAAAGAACTTTAGCTGTGGAAACACTGGCTCTTATGCAGGCAGTGGATATGAGGTTCTATTTGTCAAATTTTTGAGTTGAGATTCTGTACAAGGGGCATTCTGAAGATAAGATACCCATTGAAAGTTATGTAGATAATCGCTCCTTGTGGGATAATGTACACTCTCCAAAACGTGTGAGCGGAAATAGGTTACGGATTAACCTTGCTGGATTGAAACAAATGCTGGAGAGAAAGGAAGTCTCCAAAATTAAATGGGTACATACAAGTCATCAACTATCTGATTGTTTAACGAAAAGAAATGCGTGTACAAAGACATTGTTAGGGGTCCTGGAGGAGGGACGTCTAGCAATGTAATGCTTGGTACAGAATATGGAATTTATTTTGATTTGTTTTGAAATGTTAAACTCTAAGCTTTATTTCGAAAGGGAATTGGTTAATTGTGTTTAATCATATGCAGGTGGAGGGTGTTAATTAAGGTCTTACTTGAGAGAGACACTTATTGACAGTGGGTGAAGGTTTGATTGAGGAGCTGCATGTTTGTAATCTTTTTATTTTGTGGAATAAATCCAACGCTCCAGCAAAACCCTTCCACAAGAAGCTTTCTGGAGTATAACATCTGGGGCAGGACAGACCCTCGCTTCATCGATGCCGACTTGGATCTAATGCTGGAGGCCATGAGGGAGAGGAGGGAGCTCCTCTTCCCAGAGGGTGGCAGGAGGAGGCCACCCGTTGTGTAGCAGGGGCACCTCTCTGTTCAGCGTCATCTCCCTCCACCACCACTCTTACCTCCTGTTCCTCCCCCAGTGAGCTATCTCCTTCCAGGGACACTCAATCCTCAAGGTCAACACCTCTTTGGAGGGCCATGTAATGGACTGCACAGCAGACCACCACAACGACCAAGACCCTTGCAAGAGGGTATTGGAGGGCACCACCCGACCAATCTGGGCACTGAATCACATCTTCAGAACTTGGGCTGCCTGTTCAATGGCTTTCCTACTGAGCAGGTGGCACTGGTTGTATAGTCTCTGTGCCTCTGTCTGGGGCTCCAATAGAGGGGTCAGTAAGCATCTCTTCAAGGGATTTCCCTTGTCCCTAGGATCCACCCATGCACTGGGGTCGTAGTGAAGATGTGATACAGCCTAGACTGGCGGAGGATGAAGGAGCCATGGTAGGTGCCAGGAAAGCGAAGCACACATGAAGGAAACTCTTGTTGTGGTCAGAGACCAGTTGGATATTGAGAAGTGGAAATCCTTCCTGTTGATGGATCTCACTGGCAGATCATTCAGTGCCTAGATGGCCACATGGGTTTAATCGATGTCCTGGACCTGGGGAATTCAGCGATGGAGGCGAAACCCAATGTCCTCTGTCCCTGCGAGGCCATATTGATCAGTAACTGAATGTGCTCTTCAGTCCTGGCAAAGAGGGCATCAGTGACTAGCAAGATGTAATGGCATGCAGCTGTTTGCAAGTTCTCACTAAGTTTCGCAACTCCTCCTTGGAAGGAGCCAGAAGCAAAGAGGTTCAAGGTCACCGTGACCACTGGCTAGGCATGGTGACCAGTGCTGCAACGTGTGTAGTCTTCGGCGACGATGGCACAGATGTCCATGACTATCTGCCTGGAGAGTCACAGTCTTCTGTGGCTCTGGTTCTCAGTCATTTCCAGGTAGTTCTGTCTTCAGCAGTTAACCCTGTGTTGAGTGTTTGGCCTCCTTTGCCTCCTGCCCTTCTTTCCTCTCCCGTGCCTGCCTGATGGCCGAGGTTCTGCCCTTCGTGTGAAGAGAGTTACCCCTCATCCCCACTGGGCCCAAATCCTGAGTTGTGCCCCCATTACCAGCTGGAGCCTTTCTTCTAGCTAGGTGGCCACCCAAGCATCCTTACCAGCATTCCCCCCTGCTCTTCTGCCCCCACAATTCCAGGGGTGGGTGCCGATCCCGTTCAAAGCCCGGGCGCTGAGTGCTACCTGTGCAGCACCATCGGCATCCACTTAACCAAGTGCCCAGTCCCCCTTTGCCCCACTTATGGGGCTGGGGTGATGCCCTGGGGAAGCCATGGTTGGCTCCTTACTCTGGGCCTGCCTGCCTTCAGCTGTTCTGAAACTGACAGCTTCTAAAACTCGCGTAAGTCCTTTTGTTTTGACAGGTTGAATTGGAGGGAGAGCAGGATTCCTATCCTGCGTCCCCCTGGCCTGATGAGTATTGCCTGCGACAAAGTTGGTGCCTTGAAATTGACATGCCACCTGGTGCCAGTATTTTCAGGGGCCCCCCTTCTTTCTGTTCCCATCTTTGGGGGACCCCAAAAATTCAGCCCTCTGAGTTAATGGCTGCATCTCAGTTTCCTCACTCGCCCAAGCTAGTTTCCCCTCAAAGAAGCTAAGAATATTTATCGCTTTAAGAAAAAAATAAAAGATGTTAAGTTACGACTGAATTGCTTTTAAAAGGAGTACCAGTCAGTTAAACACCCTCCTTCAAGAGTTTCAAAAGCTCAGATCAGGACTTTAATAACCTGTTCAGCGATCACAGATACTGAAATGTTACAAAAAAACTACTTCCACATTCAGTGTTTTGCAACCCAAATGACATTATGTACACAAGTGCCGCTTAAAAGTGCTTTGCAAGTTTTGACTTACAACAAATGCACTAATGACTTTTCAGAACATCAGGCAAGTCAGTAACACTACTTCAGTGCACAAACTGGTGCCTGGCTGGTGTGCACTCAGATTTTTTTTTCTCCAATATGGTTTCAATTATCAGAGATATATAGCTCCATTTGGAAAAAGATTTGAAAGCCTGAATGATTAAAAAGTTCCCTCTTTTTACTGTGCTGGAGCCTGATATGTAACGGTGTAGATGTCATGGATCATAAAGTCTCTGAGGGCAGTTAACAGAAAGTATATCAGAACTATTGGCCTGTTTTCACTAACTTGGCAGACAGATTCTAAAGCTCTTTGGTCTCTTTGGTGCAAGTCTCTAATATTATTTTTGAAGCTTTGTGTGACTGAATATCACAAATTGATAAGCACACTTAAAATAAAATCCTACTATGAAAAAGTCTTAACTTTGTTTGGTAATTTAGAACAAATAAACTTACTCTGTGCTCCATAGGCTACTTAAAGTAAGTTGGGAAACCAAGGACAGACGGTCACTGAACTAAGATTGAATCTTTTCATATCTCATGCTTCTGCTTATTTCATATAATTCTGGCAAAAAAAAACCCTGCTGGTTCATTCGCTGTAGCATTACATCACCACCTTTTACCATTAACTTACCTCTCTTAGCACTGGGTCACTGATGGAATTCAGGTTGACAGCTCCTTCATAGGTCAAGTAATAGAAGACATTGAGGCCTCGAACAGCCTCAGGCCCTTGCTGCTTATATCCAAAAATCAGATCAATCCACTGGTGAAGCTGGCAGGAAACAAACTCACTCTCCAGAGCCTGCAAACCATAACAGAGGGGGAAACATCAGTGTCAGATGAGTTATTCAGTTTCTGATCTATGGATACATTTTATATAATCCACTCATCGACTGAGCTGCATTTAGACTATTGTCATGCTAGGCCCCACCTGTCAAGAATGAGGAACATGAATTTTGTCATGAACATTGATTTTAAACTATTACTGGAGTGGAGAAAGGACTTGTTAAACAGATCAGTCCTGGCTGGAAAATAAATTTGCATATTAACAGACAGTGTTTGGAAGGACAAAGCAGCCATTCCCTGGCACATTCAACCCACAATCAACTTTTGATCACCAGACGTTGAAGGTGGGGGAGCTCGCATTCCAGGTTGACTGCTAAGATGGCCAAATACACAAAATGGACATGGTCAAGACAGTTAGTCATATGACTGGGAACCCGAGTTTTTTGAATTTGTACAAACAGTTTGGGCAGAAAAGTCTGTTTGCTCCGAGACTGAGAAGATCTGTCTCCTCCCATCTCTCTTTCTCACAAGCCTCTGAATCCATTGAGTTCATGTGAACCCCAAGACAGAAAAGTCTCCTACAGAAAACAAGGTTTAAAAATACTGGGACCCAACGAAAAGCAAGATCGACCTACAATCAAGGACTCTACAGTGAGCTCGAAGAACCATAACAACAACTCTTCAGATATTGCCTCAAACCTTTCCATTTCATTTTTCTTCTGCTCTTTTCTGTCTTTATTTGCATGTGCATCGCATATGCATGCTAGCATGGGGCGCGTTATGTATCCGTAGGCGTTAACCGAATTAGAGTTTAAGTTTAGGTTTAATAAATTTCAACTTTTCTTCTTTAAACCTAGGAAAGCCTGTCTGTGCTGGTTTCTTTGCCTTATAATTGGAAAGCGGTGAAAAAGGATTCACCAAGAAGGAGCTAAAAACACGGTGTGTTTAAAATTAAACCCTGTTAGGGTAAGACCAGGTGAAGGCTGAAAGGGAACCCTAGACCTCTTTTTTACCTGGTGGTAACACTATCAAATAATTGGCAGCCTATTGGGTCAGAGGTTGAAAAACATGGGTGCCCATTATCCTGACCTCCTCCCCTGGAGAACATCTATTCCCTAAGTAGAAAGGTCAAAATAAATGGAAGTGGATACCTGCTACACCAATTCAACATTTTACATTGCTGCAGACTTCCCAGCAGGTGGGCAGGGGCCTGATCTGTCATGAAAGTGAGGCGGGAGAGAGCATTCTCAGCCTTCCTACCTTACTTTCCTGTGAGCGAAGGGACATCTAGACACGGCACCAGAAAGCTAACGCTGGGAGCTTGCATCAGGACCCTCCTTAAAGTATTTAGGGGGACCTCACAACTGGTTGAAGACAGGTCTGAAGATAAGTGGACAATTTTGTTTTCAATATTACAGGTGAATTCTGAGATCTTGGGGTCTTCTAGCTGCTGATCATGATGCAGTCCAGTGTCCTGCCCCATTTGTGATGCTAGGCCAAGCTGTGGGCAAGTATGTCATGTGCCAGTTTCAGAGTCACTGCTACGTTTGGACAGCGGATGGACATGCTACGCTGGAAAGAATCACAGCATAGGGGAGCCAATAAAATTAACCCATTTATTTCTACCAGAAAGTAAATGTTATGAGCTACGCAACCATTGAATTCAACTAAGGCCCTGGCTGTTTCAGAACCTGTCAGCCAGACCACCTAGCGTACTGCTGTGGGGCAGGGTTTCACTGGTCGCATGGTGAAGACCAGCAACCATCAAGTTCTAATAAGAAACTAATTATGGCTTCAGAGAAGGTCATAACAATAGTAGCATACATTTATATAGCAAAATGTCCCACATAATAAGAGTTCAATTCACTTATAAGCAAATCAGGGCACATTGGAAAACAGAATAACAGGCACATGGGAGTAAAATCAAGTCAATAACCTAATTAATGAACTTCGATGACATAAAGTGAAACAATAGATTAGCTCTGAAATTACTGCTCGGTCATTTCATACAGTAAAGTCCAAACAAAGTCATGCAGGTCAATCCCCAAATTTACAGATAGTGTTTTAGTAAAACTTTATAAACTATACAGCAAATTTTACAGTTAATTTTTAAAGAATTTTACATGAATTTACACATTTACAATGTAGGTTAGCGAGCACAGGGGTGACTGAACAGGACTTGGTGTGAGTTCAGACTCGGACAGTAAAGTTTCGAATGACCTCAAGTTTATGGAGGGTAGAATGTGGGAGACCAGCCAGGAGTGCATTGGAACAGTCAAGTCTAGATGCAACAACGGCATAAATGAGGGTTTCAGCAGATGAGCTGAGACAGGAGCGAAGTTGGGCAATGTTACGGACGTAAAAATAGGTGGTTTTAGTAACGGCACAAATATGAGGTCGGAAGCTCATCTCAGGGTCAAATGTGACAACAAGGTTGCGAACAGACTGGCTTAATCTCAGACTGTTGCCATGGATAGGGATGGAATCAATAGCTAGGGAACAGAGTTTGGAGCAGGGACTGAAAACACTGGCTTCAGTCTTCCGAATATTTAATTGGTGGAAATTTCTGCTCGTCTAGTACTGAATGTCGGATAGGCAGTTTGATAATAGCTACAGTGGAAGAATCAAGAGGGGGGGTGATGAGGTAGAGCTGGGTGCTGTCAGCGTACATGTGAAAACTAATGCTGTGCTTTCGAATGATGTTGCCGAGGGGCAGCATGTAGATGAGAAATAGGAGGGGCCAAGGATAGATCCTTGGGGGATGCCACAGGTAACCGCGTGGGAGCTGGAAAAGAAGACACTGCAAGTGTTACTCTGGCTACGATTAGATAGTTAAGGATGGAACCAGGTGAGAGCAGTCCCACCCAGCTGGACAATAATGGAGAGGCATTGGAGAAGGATGGTGTAGTCAACCATGCCAAAGGCTGTAGACAGGTTGAAAAGGACGAGAAGGGTAAGTTTATCTTTGTAGCTGTCACATAGGATGCCATTTGTGACTTTGATAAGAGCTGTTTTGGTACTGTAAAAGGGACGGAAACCTGATTGGAGGGATTGAAACATGGAGTTTTGGGAAAGATGGCAAACCTTTTATTCCTCTTCTTTGATCCTGGTTTGCAGCTTGTCACTGCATTCGCCACTTTACCACTGCAGGAGTATCTATGTCATTACTCTGTGGAATTCTTTTCCAAAAGCACTGTTTCTCTATTTTGCTTCCTGCTTTCAAAACACTCCTCTTTTGAGCCATCGATTCTCTTTCCACCCATCTTCTTTTTAGTGCTCAATACCTATCAACCCCATTTGTCAAGTATTTTTTACAAGAGAACTGCTGTATGAATGCAAGTTGCTGTTGTGTCGCCAAGTAATTAATATAGGTTGCTGCATCTCTTCTGATAACAGCCATAATTATGCCAGCCCATGTTGTGAAGGGGCATCCTTTTCAAATAAGTAGATCCACTGGCCAAATGATTGGCAATGGCACGGCAAAATGCGTCACAGTATTTAAGGTTTTTTTGATTACCATCCAGAGCAACTCAGTGAAAGAGCCAAGTGAAAGTACTCCTCCAGCAGTCTTAATATGCCACAGAGGGGTGAAATTTTTCTGGAGTGTGATAAGTTTGGTGTAGATTTTAAGTTGGTCTTTTCAATACAGAAGTTGTGGATGGTAATTTTCATACAATTTTTTTGACATTAAACAAAATGGAGATATATTCTAGGAGTCTTTTTAGGAACAATTTAATTACATGTTATATTATACGGAGTTTTGTTTTGTTTTTGATCTGTGTGCCAATAATGGCCAAGAACCCACATATTAACCCATCAACGTGCCCTTGATGTATGATAACGCTCACATGAAAGGATGAATAATTGAAAAATAGCCAGATTACTAGCCGGACAGTCTCTGCGAGTATATATTATAAAGAAATTTAAATAATACAACAGCTTTATAGTTTAAGCCTCTGTATGTTGAATTGCCACCAACATAAATATATTCCACATCTAAGACTGTGCAAGGAGTTGTTTCTGTCATCATAATTTGTGTGCAGCAAACCAATAGCTAAGTATGCAATACATTCATTATTTAGTAAGCGCTTACTGGAAAAAAACACCAGAATTCTGAACTGCTTCATTAGAAAGCACACATTGTTGAAGATGTATACAGTCTACAAGCAAAGTGCAAAATAACTACTCAGTATAACAGTCACACGGAGACAAAACTCTTCCAATATGTTCAAATCAGAACAAGCTGTTTGATTGCCACTGCAGTCTCATGTCACATTAAAGCATGACAAACATTAAACCATACACTTAAATGGCAATTTATATCATTTAAATGTTTACTGCTGGAGCAGCTCATCATTCATTTAAATGTGACTTTCTGACAGCTAATTTCAGTTAATTTTCTGTATCCACTTAATTAGAACTTTCAATCAAGAAAGAAGAAGGGCTTGTAAATGTTTTGTAAATGGGATGACATTTTCTTCTTGTTACAATGAGACGAGTGAATTGTAAACCTTTCCCCATAATGAATTATCAGATAGTACATCATGCCAGAGCAAAGGCTGACCATATGGAAATCTGCTGCCATGTTTCTTCCAGACATATGCTTTGGACAGAATTTTATTTATGGTCACATATAAACTAGAACCACCACCATTCCTTGATACCAAAGGATAATTTACAGACATGATCCTTACAACAATGATAATGATGCAATAGACAACATTAAATGGCAATTGAATCTCTGGAAATAAAATTAGATCATTAAAAATTGAGTTATGGCTATTTATAAACTTTAAAGAATCTTCTGGATGTCTGCACTGGTGAATTTATATGTGGGTAGTGAAACAGGACCTTATACACAGTAAAGTGAGTCGAAAGTAAAACAATAAAGTAGAACACGTAAATTAATTAATCTTCCTAAGTATATAGTAGATCACTACAGGCAGGGGTAAGTATATTCATTTTTTTATTTGGAGAACGGATAGTGTTTACCAGTTCAGCTATTTTTCTTGTTTCACAACACACTTCACAGAAATACAAGTAACAGGAAATTTGAATCCAAATTTTACAGGCGATACCAGGGTATGAAACCATACAAACAAAAGTCAGAACAGGAGGGAAAAAAACTGTAAAATTGTATTCTTTAATTGTTTGTCTCTTCTTAAAAAATTAATATCTGCATTTTTGGACTTGCATTTCACTAAAACACAATTCATACTGAATGTATTTTGTTCAAAATAAAATACAGCAACCTGGGATTTTCCCTTTGGATTATACTCATGGTAGTTGTTCTGTTTGTAACAAATTGGCCCAGGTTTTGCTGTAAGCAGCAAAGGAACTGCTTTCGCCATTCACCTCATACCCAGTTGGCCACAGACATTCTAGCAGGTTTGCCAGTAGAGACTTCTAGTCATCCACAGTCTGTTTCAACTTGACACACTCTACAGGGGATTTGTGATGTTTGTGAGCAGAATAAGCAGCAGGGAGGCTCGTCAACCAATCAGACTTAAGAATCCTCATTGAGCTGCGTAGACTGCAAATCAGGAAATAAATTACAAGAAATAGAAATGACTTTTAAATCATTGCACAGAAATGAAATAAAGATTGGGACTTATACATGGGATTAATGGAAAGACAATAAACAGGAAAACAATTTTGTTTAAAAATCTGTAACATTAATTTTCTCCTGAGGGAATGAGACTCCACATTTGTAAAATTAATTTTTCAGGGTCAGAGACGTTGTTCGGCAGTAATTATCACTTATTACCCAGTTACAAATTCAGTTACTACTGATTGTCCACATGTCTTTAGCACAAGAAGAGTAGGTAATTAATCTAAGTTCGCGCAATCGCAGTGATCTCTGTGCAGATTCCATTGACGGAGTCTGAAACAGCGCATCCTGTGGAGGAGCAGGGTATCACTGACAGCAACATCCAGATTTCTACATTTAACTGCACATGTAAGGACAGCAGAAGTTGCTGTCAGTTTTACACAGTAATTATAGCAAGTGCTGACAATCTAAGCCAATACATACCAGAATTCGCATCTCAGGTTCAACCATGAGATAGCAACTAACCGTCCATTTGTTTGAATAAAGATGGTACAAGTATATCATTTACACACCTGATAAGAGAACCAGACTATCTATATCTTACAATGAGAAATGATGACTTCTGTTGTGAATTAAAATACACTTACAGTCAGCAAACCAGCAATTAAAATTTATATTATAGTGGGCCATGGGAGAAAGTATGTGTGAGGAAGAGGGGAAGGAGAAAGAGAAGAGAAGAGGAAACGTGGTATATTTGTATTGGCCAACTAGCAAAACGCTAGATCCCATTAAATGTTACATCCCCAGGTCTGCAAGTCACAAAACCTACATGAAAGTGTTATTTCATCAATGGATTTTGTGGTACTTGAAGAGAATAAAGCCTTTAATTTTCAGCAATTATAGAATTGTAGCTGCTTTAAGATAAGCTTGTAAAAATCTTACTCTCCACCCAACAAGAAAAATATATTTCAGCTGCAGTACGATGTTTACATAACCAAACTTTGATTTTCTGGAGGTGGGGCACTTTGAAGCATTTACACGCTCACAACCAATTATGTAGAAGCAAACCAAGAGCTGCCACATAAACAAAACATAAATTCTATCTTCTGAGTGTCTCAGATACAGTCAAGTTACACTACTATGGGTTCAGACAGACTCCATCAGTTCTAAGCCAGTCTGCTAGTATGACATCTCACCAGTGGGAAGGACTGACACAGTCGCACTCTGCAACAAGTGAGCTTCCTGCCAACTAAGTCATTCAATTGATGTCAGACGTTTGTAGTGAAATCTGCGGCCCTTTTCCAGTTCTTCCATTTGCAAAGGAAGATGTACTGAAGGGAGAGTGAATACTCATAATTCTAGATTGTATGGATCGATACTCCTATTGGATGACTTGGACTATTCTTATTCTCAACATCACTGAAATAAAAATATATTTTATTCTATGTCACAATATTGCAGTGCAAGCTGAACATTTAAGTATAAATTAATAGCTCCAATACGACTTTGTCATGATGCAGTTAAGTCTTGTTCTTGCACTACTGTATAATTGCCAGCTGGGACTTGCTTAACTCAGTATACAGTGCTTTCCAGATTATTCATAATTTTGAATTAAATGTAGAGGAAAATATTGACAATTCAAATTTATGTGGCAGTTTTTTTAAATACCAAGAGAAAACCAGAATAGCCACAGAAAAAAATATTTTCCACACACAATATCTCAAAGAATAAAGATTTTGTTTCCATTGTGTTATCAACATTGGAGTGGTGTTGGCCTCATTTTTGTGATAATCAACAAAATATATAAGGCATACCAGTAACTTAATTATGGGATGTGACTTAATACAGGGATTCAATGACATTTTATACTGTAAGCATTGTTTGTAAAACTTTTTAGAAACCTGGAGATTAGCTGATAGCCTGCTACTTATTTCCAATTTCCTATATTGGCTTAGTGTAGATGGAGACAAGTTTTACCCATCAGGTTATGGGACTACAGAAGGACTTGGAGGCATTAAAGTGGGTTCTCAACAGGCAAATCAAAGATTTCTCATAACTTAATCCAAACTCCAGTCATCCCAGCTCAGCAAGTGTTATTTTTTGTGTTTTAAACTTCTGTAGACAAGAAACAAACCAATAGGTAGTGATGCTATCTGCAACAAACAGTATGTAAAGCTTGCCCACTAATATTGTGTGCAGACTTTTCAGATTGATATTTAACAGCAAGGCATAGATGTAGTAGCTATTATGTTCCTGGTATCTCTTGGTGTTGCTCCAGTCACAACCATGCTGCATCTCTTCAATATTACAGACAGTGAATTCTAGCTCAGAGTAGACCACCCTCATCACTGGGTGCATGAGTTTGGATTGCATCTCATCTAGAAGCAAGAGATGGATTTTCCCTACAGCTTGCTAAACAGAACTGCAACTTCATTAGACAATGACTGTAGAAAATAGGTTATTTTATATACATATTCAGTTGTGGAGGAATCCATTGCTTTTGCCACTACTCTGGGTTTTAATGCCTGAATACATATTGTCTATTCTTCCGATAGCAACATTCTAGCAAGTCAGTGTAAACAGGATTCTCTTAAGCCAAAAATATCTCTTTATAGTAATGATACATTAGATCCATTATGATGATGCACAAAGGAATCTCAATCAAGTAATGATGGACAGAAAGGCTATAATAACATTCATAAGTGAAATGAATATCAAACAAGCAGGAATAAATGTGGGATATCTTCCTTGGTATGATGCTTCATAGTAAGAAACATTTGTTTCAAACCAGCTTAGCAAGAAGTTCATTAGTTCTTGCTCCTTTTGTGAGTTCCATAGCATACAGCACAATATTGAATCCTCACTCACAGCTGGTTATAGTTTACTCCATTACATGGAACAGCCTATTATTTCCATTGTGTAATGCAAATCTTGCATTCTTTGATGTTCACTTGTTAAGAACATGATTAAACCTTGTAGCTACTATTCTATGATGCCAAGTAGACAGATAGACACTGTCAGTTCAATTTACTGAAACTCAAATTAGCCTTGATAAAGCACCTGAATTCATTAACAAGATCTGTTGGGTACACAACCTTGAAAGCTCTGCTAGCATTTCTCTAAAACTATCATAGTCTGTAGATATCAGACAGTATTTGATCAATAATTTACCATGGTAATTTCTGGCCAAAATGTTGACAGGCTGCTGCTAAGAGGTTTTTCTAGTATTCAACCATTGAAATTAAAACCAAGAAACCTTTGGCTTAAAATGGTGTAGATTTTTTTTTATTTCAATGCACCCAATTCATGCTTAAAAGCTACATATATATATATTATAGAAGTAAATAACTATTCTGAATCAATTCATGGTGCTTTCCAATGCTCTGGACACATTAAGGATTGCATTGAAGCGAGCTGGGACTGAAATAGAATAAGGATCTCAGTCTTCACTGCACTTATAGAAAGTCTTACTAGGCTGAGTGCATTTTCTGCATCGTGTTGGTCCACTTTTCTCATTACTTAATTCTCTTGGGGTCTTGCTTCTTGGCATTGATTTAGAATATTTGGCATGCATCATGCACTAAGAATTTACCTGACCTGCAGTCATCACCGACAGGGCTCATGAGGGCACATCAAACAACAGTGTCTTGGAACCAAACCTATGCAAGAGTACGAAGAGGTTTCCAAATATCTGCTGTGATATATTCAGAATGGACTGTGAATCAAAATTGCCTTTAAAATGGGGTTAACTTTTGTTTGGTTCTATAGTTTTAAATATTTCTCTTATTTTACTTTACACTGACAAAAATATACAGAACATTATTCTCACAGGTGCATGAGAAAACCAGGGTGACATCTAGGTTTTTCTCATGCACCTGTGGAAATTCTAATCTCTATGGGCAGGACTTTCACTGTGGGCTTCTGAGACCTGCTGTCAGACACAAATGGGGGTCAGAAGCCCGCACTGTGTGCGGAACAGTCACTCAATGTGATTATTCCCCAGACTGGCACCCTTTCCAACATTTTCAAATTTTTAATTAAAAATGGCCTTTGCAGGTGGGCCACCATTGTGATAGGGGAACCACTCCAAAGGCGGCCTGTGGCTGCTGCTGCCACACCAGGCAGACAAAGAGAGCCTCTAGGCCTGAGTGGAGTGCTGCCCACCCCCCCAAAAGTCTGCCACTGTGAGGCCACCTCCTGGCAGCTAAACCGTTCCCCGCCACCTCCAGGAACCTGAAGGCTAACTGGAAAATCCCAGTCGGCCTTGTTAACAGGCCTTAATAGGCCTTTAATTAGGTCAATTGGCTACACACTAGTTAGTCCTGCCACCCTCCCAATCCATTTCTGGGAAAATGGCCCAGGGGGTGGAATGAAGCCAGGGAACCGGCATGCAGGCTGACGGCAGGCAATTCTGCTCTCATCTACCTCTGTTCCAGGTCCGAGCGGGGGCTAAAAATCCAGCCCTATATTTCTGCCAAACAGTGTAAAATAAAATGAGAGAAATATACAGAGCTACAGAACCAAAATGTACTCCCATTTTTAGAACAATTTTAATTGAAATTAGATTCTGAATATATTACAATAGATGTTCTGTTGAATATTTACAGGGGTGTAGAAATCCTCCCACAGTCCACACTATCTTCACAGGGTTACAGTTTCTTTTCTCAGGTCCCATCTTCTCCCTTAAGGATTTATACCACAACTTATACCCTCCAAACTAAAAACGCTTTAGAGAGTTTCAACTGAGGTAGTAAAAAATTAATTACAGAAAATATTGAGTTAGCAATAATTCTAGTCATAATTATCTAGCTAATTTTACTGCCTTACAAATGTTTATTTCCTTTGGGATTGCATGTACTAATGTTATCCTCAAAAGAAGTTTTGTTTTGACATTATCTTCCATAGTATATCATAGAGTCAAATGGCATTTCAGCAAGCAACAAAAGATGATATTTTGAAGGCTGAGGATATTGAGAGTGAAATTGGTCTATGCCAGCATCGAGAAATGGGCTTTCAGTGAATCAACAGGCCCTTATTCACTGTGCTGGATCTTCTTTCCCCTGAATTTGACAGAATAATAGTTCAAACCCTTTTTGGAGACTCGTTTCCTAGTCTCATTGTTACTTTTACTTGATTTGAAATTAAAAATCTTGGCAATATTTTCCAAGTCAATGGAAAATAAAAACTGTCATAGCAAAAAATCAAATGTCAATTTGCTGTGAGCCCGTTTTGCACTGCTGTTGTGGACCAATTTCATCCCCATTATGTTTTCCTGGGATTAATTTCTGGTGTAAAATGTTTGATTAAGAATAATCAGATGTTACTTAGATTTATTTTGAAGGGGTCTCGCATCATGCACTTAGAACAAGTTAATATGATTAGGATCTTCTATATCTTTCTTAAATCTTTATGAAATGGGTTATAACTTTGTAGTAAGATGTGTTTGCAGTACTTGCAATAAAACCTTGAAACAAATTTCCAATGATGTGCAGCACAAGATAGGGCATGTCTGATCCAAGTAACTTCACCCCTGCCTCCCCTTCCCACAATGCTAGATGCAGTTGTTGGCACCATTTTAGACTAGTACTTCAGTTTGCAGACCGATTCCAGTCATAAAGTCTCCTGCCATTTGCAATCAAACCATGAAGACTGGCGTCAGGCCTGGTATAGGTCTATAAGAATTAGTGTTAATTATGCATAATACTTATAATGGATATTACCACAAAGTAGTTAACATTGCTAACAATGCAAGATTATTTAATATATTTTTAATTTATTTTTTATTTAGATATACAGCACTGAAACAGGCCCTTCGGCCCACCGAGTCTGTGCCGACCATCAACCACCCATTGATACTAACCCTACACTAATCCCATATACCTACCACATCCCCACCTTCCCCCTACCACCTACCTACACTAGGGGCAATTTATAATGGCCAATTTACCTATCAACCTGCAAGTCTTTGGCTGTGGGAGGAAACAGGAGCACTCTGCGAAAACCCACGCGGTTCACAGGGAGAACTTGCAAACTCCGCACAGGCAGTACCCAGAATTGAACCCGGGTCGTGGAGCTGTGAGGCTGCGGTGCGAACCACAGTGCCGCCCAAATAAAATTTTTTTTAAAATATAAAATATTTCTAATTTTTTAAAAATCCTAAAGTGATGTTAGCCATAGCTGTCTTGGGGTATTCACACAGGACATAATGAAATAATTTAATTTAGGATAAACTTGTGGCCACAAAGTGTAAAATTCTTTTCGGTTTAACAAGATTCCTTCATTCTTGGGATCCTCTGTAAATTGTATAGCCTGTGCCTGACTAGACCTGGTAGAGTCAAATCTGCACTTAGTTTTTGGAAAGTGGCCACCCGTCTATAGATGCCACACTTTGTGCTCCTAACTAACAACTAATATGAATGCATACAAATTATTTATAGTGTGGACACTCGTGTACTGCATATTGTAGCCTCTCAATCCAACAATTCTGTGTTAGAATCACTGTCTTTTGTTTTTATTTGCTCGTGGGATGTGGGCATCACTGGCAATTTATTGCCCAACCCTAACTGCCCTTGAGAAAATGGTCCTGAGCTGCCTTCTTGAATTTCTGCATCTGTATAAAATGGTCAAGACTCAGGATTATACAGGTGTCAAAGATGGAGACCATTGATTCTGACAGGAGTTGGAATCAGAGTAAACTAAGTTGAGTGAAACTCAGAGGCTGCTGAATGAAGTGGGAGTCGGATTTGGAGGCTGCTGAGCTCAGTTAGTTCGCCAGGCTAGGTGATGCTGGGACAGATTATTTTTGTTGCATTAGTACAGAATACAGGCTAAGATTCTCAACCACACTACAGAACCAAAATAAATGTAATCCCATCTTGAGCAGCAGTTGCTTTACACCAACCAACCATCTAGGCCCAACCATCTTCAGCTGCTTCATCAAAGACTTTCCCTCCATCACAAGCTCAGAGTGTGGATGTTTGCTGATGATTGGCGCTGAACATTGTGCATTCACAACTCCTCAAATACTGAAGCAGTCCGTGTCCATATGTGGCAAGACCTGGACAACATTCAGGCTGATAAGTGGCAAGTTACATTAGGGCCATTAGTTACAGACAATGACCATCTCCAACAAGAGAGAATCCAACCATCTCCTCTTGCCATTCAATGGCATTAGCATCGCTGAATCCCCCACCATCAACATCCTGGGGGGTTACCATCGACCAGAAACTGAACTGGACCAGCCATCTAAGTACTGTGGCTACATGAGCAGGTCAAAGGCTGGGAATTCTGCGGCAGCTAACACACCTCCTGACTCCCCAAAGCCTGTCCACCATCTGCAACGCATAAGTCAGGACTGGGATGGAATACCCTCCGCTTGCCTGGATGAATACAGCTCCAACACTACTCAAGAAGCTCGACACCACTCAGGACAAAGCAACTTCTTAATCGGCCCCTCATCCACCACCTTCAACATTCACTCCCTCCATCATCGATGCACAGTGGCAGCAATGTGTATCATCTACAAGAGGCACAGCAGCAACTCACCAAGGCTGCTTCGACAGCACCTTCCAAACCTACAACCTCTACCACCTAGAAGGTCAAGGGCAGCAGATTCATGAGAACACCGCCACCTGCAAGTTCCCCTCCAAACCACATACCATCCTGACTTGGAACTATATCGCCGTTCCTTCACTGTCGCTGGGTCAAAATCCTGGAATTCCCTTCCTTACAGCACTGTGGGTGTAGCTACACCACATGGACAGCAGCGGTTCAAGAAAGTGGCCCACCACCACCATCTCAAGGACAATAGGGATGGGCAATAAATGCTAGCCTTGCCTGCGATGCCACATCCCATTAAAGAATTTTAAAAATACCTTGGTGCTAGAATTCAAACATTGTTATTTATCAGAACCATTGCAAAGTTTAAGGAAAAGACTGAATCAAACCAGACAGCTGTTTTCCAGAAATACTTAGTAAGATCAATATTTATGGTGCTGTGCTCAATTTTCTTTGTTGCTGGCTAAGAATCTCGATACAGCAGCTACGTGTAAACTATGCCAATTTGTGACTGTAATAGAGTGTACTGCCTATATTTAACTTTATTTCCCAACTGTATATTTAGAAGTGATGGGGTTCTAAAGAGCTTCAAACACACTTAAATTATAGGCTATTTTACAAAAAGGTAAATAGACAGCCATTGAGACCTCAAACACCAGAAAGTATTTTGAGGTTTTATTATCTTCTGACTATCTAATCGCAAGTATCCTTAGAGCAAAGGCTTCTGCAACAGCATCTTCCAATCCCTCAACCTCTTCCACCTAGAAGGACAAAGGGAGCAGGCGCAAGGGAACACCACCACCTCCAAGTTCCTCTCCAAGTCACACACCATCCTGATATGAAAATAAATCACTGCTCCTTCATCGTTGCTGGGTCAAAATCCTGGAATACCAGGAATACCTTCACCGCACAGACTGTACAGTTCAAGAAGGAAGTTCACCACCATCTTCTCAGGGCTATTAGGCATGGGTAATAAATGCTGGCCTTGCCAGCAACACCCACATCCTCTGAATGAATAAAAAAAAAGTGGGTTATGAGTGGTATCATTGTATGGAAATGTGTTATCAAAAAAAGGTCAAAGCAAGAGCAGTTTATAAGTGTCTTGTAACTCCCTTCTATACATTTGAAAATATTCATTCGAGTTTTAATTTCATGCCCAAGAGGTTCCAGTCCAGTACCATAAGTATTTCGATTAAAGGATTCTTTGTGGTCAAAATCTCCATTCAGTAGGATTACTTATGTGATGCCAGCAAGTGCAATATGCCTTTATAATGCAGGAAAACAAGTGAGTCAAAAAAAAATAAATTGGCTAGTAATAGAAGTGCATTATAATCTTGTTTTCCTTTAGTTGATTTTATCTTTTTGTTGCACATGGTACAAATAGAAACACAGTTGGCTTGGAACACAATACTAAAGCTGCAATACAGCTGGTGATTTTAGATGGCCTCAACGCATGTGAGCAAAGCCTGTGAAGTTATAAAGTTATCTGAGCTCAGACTGGTTTAAAATAATACACTCTTCAGTCGTCCCATTCACGTTCCTATCTTCTGCAGCCAGTACCATCTTTCTGTTGCTTAGAATTGTGTAGTGGATGATATGCTAATTCCTTTCCAACCAAGGGCAGTTTCAGAACATTTATGATCGTTTCCTTAATTTGTTTTTTTAATACTTTTCACATCCATTCAGGATAGCACACATAACACATCACTGGATCAACTGCAACGTTATGTTTAGATTCAATGCTGTGAGCAGAACCACATTTAAAGGCTATTGCCAATTCTCTCTGCCACATTATACTCTCCTCTTCATATGTGCAGACAGTCAGCACATGCAGGTTTAATATTAAGTCTGTATAGACATATGCAAGATATGTTGCGATTTCTGTCACAGAAACTGGCTGATAGTATATTTGGGGTTAGCAAATTGTTGGGAATGAAGAATAATCAATGGGTATGTGACACGATGATTTCGGACTGCAATTGCCATAGGGAGGTGCAAAATTACAAAATCATCTGCTGATTCTTATGTGTGAAGATGCCGCATTTGCAGACAAAACAAAGAGCAAATATGTAGTGCGTTAAAGTGAAGTATTACCTTGCACCAATCAGCAGATATTGCATTTCCAATAAAGTCTATTGAACAAGGACACACACAGCCCTTCAAAACAAATGTGCAGTTTACATCATAAGCATTTGTTTCAATGGCTCTTTTACCGTCTTCCTGAACATTCCTTCAGGGAGAATAATGAAGAAAGTTCCATGTTATCGCAACCAAAAATTTATTGCATGCAGAATCATGAAGCTAGAAGGTTTTAGATCCATGACATGATATTAGAAATACATACATAAAACTGATTTTCCTTTGTTATCCAAGTGTCTAACATATGTGGTAACTGAGTATCTGCTTAAGAGTTTCCAAACCATGCTACAGAGAAATTCACACAGATAAAATTGTTGTGTGTCTAATATGGAGTGCACACTTTCCATCCGTTGGTAATATTTCATTTACCAAAGTCGAGTGTGCTTTGGCGTAGTTTGGCTTCAGCGTGCTTTGGAAGTTTTAAGTAGCTCAAACCATGCAGTATGCCGGCATACAGCGTGAGCAATATTCCCACTGCTTGCCCAGCCAGGATCATTGTATTCATTAGGGGAATAGTCTACAGGATTATCTGGAGCTGAGTGGGAAGACTCCCAACCCCCTATGACAGGTCTACTCCTCCAAGTCCTATTAATAAGTTGGGCCGCCTGGACAATCATCAAAAGTGTCCTTGGCTAAGACACGGGGGGTTAATGAAATAAAAGCAGAAAATGCTTGAAATACTCAGTAGGTTTTGCTTTTGTATTGGATTAATGAGTTTGCCATCAAACACACCATCTTAGGGCCATCTCAGCTCCAGTGACCCTGCTTACTTCTTCCCCAAGGAGAATGGTTGCTAGTAGGTCACAGGCCAGCTGACAAGTGCTGATTTGAGCCTTTGCTCGGCAAATATGTGGCACAGTAAGCACCATGACACCATAAAATGTGTGCGTACACTGCGACATTGACGTACACCACATGCCATCAAACGGTGGTTGCCCCTTTGAAGATAGAGTCATGTTTGGCACATGAGGCCATTCGGCCCATCAAGTCCATGCCAGGTCTCCATGGAGCTATGCAGTCAGTTCCACTCCCTGGCTCAATCCTTGTAACCCTGCAAGTCTATTTCTCTCAGGTGTTGATCCAACTTTCTCTGAAGTCATTGATCATTTCCCCTTCCACCACCCTTGTGCACAGAGTGTTTCAGGTCAGTATCACCCGCTGCATAAAAAAGTGCTTCCTCATATTTCCCCTGCATCTTTTGCCCAAAACGTTCAATCTGTGTCCCCTCGTCCTTGTAACATTTGTGAATGGGAACAGTTTTTCCTTGTCTAACTTATCTAAGCCTGTCATAATCATGTACACTTAGATTAAATCTCCCCTCAATCTCCTTTGTTCTAAGGAGAACAAACCCAGCTTTTTCAATCTAATCTTGTAAATAAAATTTTCCATCCCTGGAATCATTCTGGTGAATCTCCTCAGCATCCTCACATCCTTGCTGAAGTGACACGACCAGAACTGGACGCAATACTCCAGTACGGGCCTAACCAGAGCTTTATAAAGGTTCAGCATAACTTCCCTGCTTTTGTATTCAATGCCTATACATATGAAGTTTAAGATACCATATGCTTTACTAATCACTCTCTCAATATGTCCTGCCACCTTCAAAGATCTATGCACATGCACCCCCAGGTCCCTCTGTTCCTGCACACTCTTTAGAACTGTACCATTAAGTATATATTGTCTCTCCCTATTCCTTCTGCCAAAATGCATCACCTCACATTTGTCTGTGTTAAATCCCATCTGCCACCTTTCTGCCCATTCTGCTAGCCTATCTATGTCCTGTTACAGGCGGTTCAATATCATCCTCACTGTTTGTCTCACCTCCAAGTTCGGTGTTGTCAGCAAATTTTGAGATTCTACTCTTTATTCCAAGATCCAAGACATTTGTATGTAGCAAACAAAAAAAGCAGTGGTCCCAGCACTGACCCTTGGGGCACACCACTGTCTACCGTCCTCCGATCTGAAGAATAGCCATTTACTACGACTCGCTATTTTCTGTCCTTAAGCCAATTTCAAAACCAATTGGACACTGACCCTATTGCATGAGCCTCAATTGTGTTAACCATCCTTTTATGCAGTACCTTATCAAATCTTTTCTTAAAATCCATATAGGCAACATCCACCGCATTCCCTTCATCAACTTTCTCTGTTACCTCATCAAAAAATTCAATTAGATTAATCAAGTACGATCGGCCTTTTATAAATCCATGCTGGCTATCCTTAATTAACACGAACCTCTCTAAGTGCCCGTTGATATTTTCCCTGATTATTGTCTCTAAAACCTTAACCAGCACTAATGTTAAACTACGCAGGTCTGGCAGCATCTGTGGAGAGAGAAGCAGAGTTAACGTTTCAGGTCAGTGACCCTTCTTCAGAACTAGCAAATATTAGAAATGTAAAAGGTTAAAGCAAGTAAAGCGGGGGTGGGGCAAGAGATAACAAAGGAGAAGGTGTAAATAGAACAAGGTCACAGAATAGCTGACCAGAAGGTCGTGGAGCAAAGGCAAACAATATGTTAATGGTGTGTTGAAAGACAAAGCATTAGTACAGATAGGGTGTTAATGGACTGAAAACGAACTAAACTCTTTCTGCAGGATCACATCCCTCTTCTTACCTATGTTGTTGGTACCAATGTACCATGACTGCTGGCTGTTCACCTCCCCCTCAGGGTACTCTGCAGCCAGTGACATCCTCAACGCTGGCACCAGGGAGGCAACACACCATCCTGGATTCACATGTGCGGCCACAGAAACAACTGTCTGTTCCCTGACTATTGATCATTATCGCTCTTCGAGTCTGCCTTGTTCCCCCATGTACAGCTGAGCCATGCATGGCCTTGGCCCTGGCTGCACTCCCCAGATGAAACATCACTTTCCTCAGTATTCAGAACTGAATATCGGTTGAAGAGTAAGATGCACTCAGGGATGGCCTACACTATCTGCCTGTTTCTTCTTGACTGTCTGGTGGTCACCCATTCCCCCTCTGCCTGCATACTCTTAAGCTGTGGGGTGACCACATCTATAAACATGCTATCCACAAAGCTATCAAGCTCATGGATGCACCACAGTGACGCCAACTGCTGCTCAAGTTCCAAGACCCCGAGCTCGAGCTGCTGCAACTGACAACACATCCTGCACATATGGTTATCCAGGACAAGAGAAGAGTCCTGGAGTTCCCACATAGCACAGGATGTGCACTCCAGAGTTTGGAGCAGCCCTGCCATTCCTTTATCTATTAGATAATAAACCTTGGTATGACAACTAAATCCTCCTACTACTAATACTAATAACCCGACCAATAGTAATATTAACCTTTCTACTTCTAATAATAAACTTTACCTACTATTATATCTTACCAGTATTAATATACCCTACAACTACTAAAATGTTATCAATAGTAGTAATAGCCTCACCAATAGTAATAAACCTTAACTAATAGTAATGGTAATAAATAGGAAATACTCCCCAAACAATCCAATAAGCTTTACTTCTATTAGTACATCTTACTACTACTAATAAAACCTTACAATTACTAAAATTACTCGAGTTTTGAAAGATAAATTAGAAAAATACTCACCAAGCAATCAACTACCTGTTTTCCTGTGATGTCACACTTTGATTTTTCTCTGAACGCAGTTAGTCTGCTCACTCTCACTCCTTCCCGTCGCTCTTTTCAATTTCCTGCTGGTCTCTCTCTCTTTCCCTCTCTCACTGCCGCCACTCTGTTAAACTCCTCGCTGGAGCTTCAACTGAAGTAGCTTGCCACTGCAGCTCAATCGTGACAAGTACCAAACAGGAAGGATAGACCTGCCATTGAGGGAATGCAACGGAGGTTCACCAGACTAATCCCTGGGATGGCAGGATTGTCTTATGATGAGAGATTGAGGAAACTGGGCCTGTATTCTCTCGAGTTTTGAAGAATGAGAGGTGATCTCATTGAAACTTACAAAGTTCTTACAGGGCGTATACAGATAGGATGTTTCCCCTGGCTGGTGAGTCTAGAACCAGGAGACACAGTCTCAGAATAAGGGGTAGGCCATTTAAGACTGAGATGAGGAGAAATGTCTTCACTCAGAGGATGGTGAATCTTTGGAATTCTTTACCCCAGAGGGCTATGGAAGTTCAATCATTGAGCATGTTCAAGACAGAAATTGATAGATTTCTGGATACTAATGACATCAAGGCATATGGGGATAGCGCGGGGAAGTGGTGCTGAGGTTAATGATCAGCCATCTAATTGAATGGCAGAGCAGGTTTGATGGGCTGAATGGCCTACTCCTTCATTCCTGTGATCATGTAATTTACACCTAATTTTTAATTTTTTTTTGTCCTAAAAAAGCTCTGCTATGCACGGAAACTAAATGCAAACTGATATGTTGCAAAATTGCAGCGTGGCTTCCAACTCTTCAGCCGGTGGGCAGGGCCACTGCCACAATGTTAAGTTCCGGCCCATGTGTTGGTTCAATGTTCTTCAATTCATGCTGTGAAAAATATTTGTGGTGACAGTAATTTTGAGAGCCTTATTTTTTGGTGTGAAACTTTGCTGGCAGAGTTGGATCTGCAATATGACAGCCGATTTTCCAAACCACTGGTTAAGGATACACACTTGGAGCAGAGACTTGCAAAATTCCCCTCTACGTGTTTTGTGGTTTTCAAATAAAGCAATAGAGATAAAACTTTGTTCAACATATAGGACTCAATGGTCACCAAAGGTTCGCTTTTGGGTCAAGATGGTTTGGTGTATTTCATTCCACCTTCTCCAATGGGACAGTCAAGATGGTTGACAAGCACTTTTGGGAAAGAATAATTTGCATTTATATAGCGCCTCTCACAACAGCTAGACAACAGAGAAGTGTTGGATGAGGATAATATGGTGGTTTATGTCAAAGGCTCCAGATGAGTCAAGGAGGGGGAAGGTGATGCCAACAGTTTTGAAAGGATGGGAAAACATTTACAATATCAGCTAGCATGAGTGATATAAATGGAAAACAAATGAAAAGAAAAAGCTTGTATTTGTATAGCAACTTTCATGACCTCAGATGTCCCAAAGTGCTCCATGGCTAATGAAGTACTTCTGAGGTTTATCATGCAGGGAATATGGTAGTCAAGTTGTGCACAACAAGGTTCCACAAACAGTAATGAGATAAATGATCAGATACATGTTTTAGTAGTGTTGGTTGAGGGATGTGACGGCCAGCACCAGGAGAACTTCAACACTGCTTTCCATGGGATCTTTTGCATCTAACTGAAGTGGCAGACAGAGCCTTAGGTTAACATCTCATATGAAAGATGGCAATGTCAACAGTGCAGCACTCCCTCATTAATGCGTTAAAGTTCCATACTTGTTTATGCATACAAGTCTCTGGAAAAGGGTTTGAAACGACGACTCAGAGCTGAAATTATAACCACTGAGCCATGGCTGATATCCTTACTGATTTATTGAAGTGGGTGGTCAGCAGTTTAGTGGAAATGGAGCCAAGCCTGGTACAGTAGCAAAATGGTCAGAAAGCAGAGGACTAGTTGTGGGTAGGGATTAGTGAAGAAATAAAAGGTGGAATGGCTCAGTGACAAGGAGAGAAGAGCCCAAGAGGAGATGAGGAAAAAAAGAGATAGAAGAAATTGACTATGTAAAACCCAGGGGTTAACACAGGTGTGGAAGGATTTTAAAAATTGTAAAAAAACTGAATTGGCTACGTTCAGATGAATTCAGATTTTGACTCCAGACTGTGTCTAGCCATAATTATCAAGAAAATAAAATACTGATTTTTAAAAAAGCAACTAACAGAGGCTAATGCTAGTACATTTGCAGAATTTCATCATTTGCTGTGTTCTTAAGTGTAGAATTTCAAATATTAGCAGCAACATTTCCGCGACATTGAAACATGAGCCTTAAAAGTACATGACAGTACTCTTTGAAGATGTTTTATAGCCTAATTAGAACAGTTTCATACTTTTCTGCAAGACTGCATATAGTCGTGAATTCTCTTTCATTAATCTATTCTCCTGAATTAGAACATATTTTCAATAAATTTGGTTGAATGCAGATGACATTTCACTTCTAACATGTTCACAATGAAAAAGGAAAGGGTAACCCTTTTCAAAAACAGCCACAAGCTACTTTGCAGAAAACCATTTTGTATTTAAGTAGTTTGACAAATTGTTTGCGTTCAGGTATTTGAACCAGTTTCTGTAAGAGTAGACAGATTTCCTGCCAGTTTGAAAGGGTATTCGGCAGTGTAGGCAGGGGTTGTGGGGGGAGGGGGCGGGGGTTGTGGGAGGAGGGGGTGGGGGTTAAGCAGTCACTGAGACAAGAGCTCAAGCCAGGCATGGATAGGCCTTGCTAATGAGCCTCAAGAACCCTGCAGTGATTTTAAAAGTTGATGGCTTCAAATGATGCCACCACATGACAGAATGTGGCCAGCTATAGGAGGAGGGTGATTAGAATAAATGACTGGAGTAATTAACTCTGATTCTAAACCACTTAACTGGAAAGAAAAGCCAAGGGCTGTTTAGCTGATGGTCTGCCATGAACAATCAGTACTGAAAGGCAGTCTCTGTTTTGCTGCATTATGTGTATGAGTCCACATGTGTTATATGTATGCATGTGTGAAAGTGTGCATATATATATAATATATAGATGCATGTGTGAAAGTGTGTGTATATGTGAAAGAGAGTGAGAGAGAATAGGAGTGATTCCTCTTCAAAAAGACATTTTGAAGTGCTATTAAAAAGTAGCTTGTGTGATGAATAGTTGGCCTTACTGTATTTATTCTTTGCAGACAAGATAGGCAGCCTCAACGAATGGGTAGAAAAGGGAAAATGAATGATCTTAAAGTAGAAAGCTGCTACTAAATAGGCAACTTTTTTAATGTGTACTTTTTACCACCTATTCACATGAAAATCAAAATAGATTTACGCAACTTAGAAGTTACAAATACTCGATACTGCTGACTAGCATCTACTTCAGTTGGTTGGCGGGTGTGCAGGGGATGGAAACCTAGTCCAAGTGGTCAATATTGTGAGCCTTAACAGTGAATGTTAGGCTATTCAACTATGGAGGATAACACAGCCAAACCCAACTATGCTAATCCAAAATTTGCACAAATGCCAGCAGGGGTCACTGGATAGCAAATAGCAGCTTTACCCTTCTCTAATTCAGGGCCACTGCAACCAAACATGGCATTCCCACCATGGCTGAGATCACTGCATGCATGGGAATCAAAATCAACCTTACAGACATTGCCTTCAAGCCATTACACCATCTAAATAAAGTGTGCTTGAGAGGCACAAACACTGCTAAATTAGATTAGCTTAGGTGCACAAAGCCTTTATATTCAATGCTCAGATGAACTACTACAAAGGTTATTTGAAAATTTATATGAAAGTACATTTATTTAGGTTTTTTTTTAAATGTGCAAAATTAGGCAAACAAGAGATAATCATTTAAACTACCTAGTCTATAAAAAAAGCTATTTTATAGAATATAATTAATGAACAAAAATTCCCCACTGTCTGATGAGCTACAAACAGAGCCTTTAGTGAAGGATTCGTATGTTTTGTTATGTTAACATGGATTTATTTTTAAAATGGACACTACTGGTGCAACTGCAATAAGCACAACACATACTAGTATCTAAATGTTTACTTTTAACGAGCGATTTATTTGACAGCTTTACACCTTTATGGCACTGCATAATTAAATGTTTTGACAACCAAACAAAAACTGTATAACTTTACAAGCTGCAACAGTCTGCAGTATTTAAACAGAAATAAAACCCTGTTGTCTCTGATCTGCACTAAAGCAACACAATTCCACCGCATGCTGGATCTAAAAACATCTCTGCAACATATCGCTGTTCTTTACCCATCCACTTCCATAACAATTTCGCAATTTTCTGTGTCATTTTACAGATTTAGGATTTTTATTGCTTTCCATCACCAAAAATGAAAGTCACCATTTTTGGTCACGTTTGCACCAAATGAAGCCCTACTAGCTAACTACGTACAACATCAATTAAGGTGTACTAAAGTGCCACAAAAACAGGTAAATCTGCTCTCAGGTGAATGGGTGCCAGTTCATTTCTTGTATAATAAACCTGAGCTTCGAAATTGTAGCTGCACAACAGCATGATGCTTTAGTTCCCATAGTTCTCTATCCTCGAGGCATTTCTGAATAACATTGCTGAACTTGTACCTCTTAATACTAAATTTTATGCAGTTTTACGCTGTGAACTTATGTTCACTGAAAATTGGATTAAGATTGTTCAAGCTCATTTCACTTATGGCCTTTAGGGAGACCACCATGATCCCAGAGTGGAATCAAATATGAGTGGCATGATAAAATTATTTAAATTTTCAATACAATTGCTACTTAGGTCTCAGAAACAATATATGCAGAGATAAATTGGTCATTTCTATAGACTGAATTTAATTGTTTTAATTCAAAATAGTTTTGCTTGAAAAAAATTGAATTAACCATTAATTCAAATTAAGGGACATTGTATTACGAGTATATTCTATTGCCAAATTTGTCCAACTAAAATTTACATTTGCTCTGTATGTTACATTTTAACAAACTGTGCTGGCTGTATGTGGAAATTGCACCTGGATATTCAGCAAGAACAAATTTTACATTGCAACAGCGTGCAGCAACTTACTTTATTTTAAATTACAGGAACCTTTAGTTCTCATGTTGGAACATCTGATAGTATTTAGTGCTTTAAGCCTTTTGACTTGTATTTCCTGCCCTGACCAATGTTTAAAACTCAAAAGTTGTCAGAAGTGACCGAGCAGCCAAAAAAGAAAGTCTCCCATGAGGTCTACAAACGTAACTGATAAATGCACAAATAAGTCAGGAAACTAGGAACTGACCGTGGTCTGTGCAAATAAACTTCTGAGAGTGAAGCAGTTAAACTACTCTAATAACCAATCACTACCATATTTCTATTTGCCTTTTGGGGTTTTATGATCAAAAAGAAATTGTGGAAACCCATAAACCTGACTACCAGTAGCCCACAATTACCACAAATTTTGTCCCAAGGGGTCACAAATCTATGTTTCATAGGTGAGTTAAGCTGGAATAAAGGAGTCATTGAGGCCACTATCCAAAGCAAATTAGTTGTCAGGTTTTCTGGGTTCATGTCAGCTAGCCAGTTTTATTTCTGACCAATTAGAGGTATTATCCACCCGCTGCCTGCCAGCAGTCTGATTAGCTACAAACTGGTTGAAACTGAAAAATACATGCAGCTTGCTTATACTCTGATCTAAAATTCAAAATCAAAATATGAAATGATCTGATAGCTGAAATAGATAGTATAAGTATGTTGGTATTGAGATTCTTTCAGTCTCTTTCTTCACTGTATTGTTAGAAATAACACGGTATTATTCAGTTACAACATAGAAAATACAACTCATTCAGTTTTCAAAAAAGGAATGAATCCTACAGTCAGAAAATATCATGAGCACTGATGTATAACACCTGCAAAGTTAGGTACTGTAAAATGCTAACAGAAAAAATAAAAGATAACATTTTATAAAGCAAAATCTATATAGCCAGTTATTTCAATAGGTTTGGAAATTAATGAAACAAATGAAATTCTTCACTGAAAATTAAGCCAACTAGCTTTTTTTCGTTGATAGTGTGAAACTTATTATTTAAATATCATATATCCTTCAACTGAATTTTTGAATTATGGTTAGACTACTCATCCGGGCTTCAGATTTGTTAAGAAATACATAAGAAAATATGTCTACTAACATTGTTAGAATTTTTGCAGAAATAATGATCATTTAGATGTGGGGATTAAAATCACCTGACTACAGTTTTCAATGACAGATTAATTACAGTGAAGATAAAAAAAAATAAAAAATGAGTAAAATAAATGCAGAACTCATGGTTTGGGACAGGAAATGTTTTTTGTTCCTTTATGTGAAAAAGACTTACATAATGTGAACATACCCACAACACTTCAAAGTTATACAGCTTTTTCACTTGTGACTTTAAAAGCAAATTTCACCGCCAAATGGATATTGTCATTATTACATTTAAATAAACTATTTTACTGCAAGCTAAATAATCCCTATATATATGTAGTTGTATTAAAACACGAAACTAGGTTGTTGCCTTTTTTTATTTTATTTTCACACCATCAGGGTAGTTGTGATAAAGCAAGCAAGCACACTATTAACGATTTGCACTTAGCTCACATTTTCAGAGCCCGGTATCTCATTACGAATTTCTTATTCTGCTCCAGGAAGCAGATGACACCAGATAATGCCAGTTATCAGTCATTATGGAGGCTCCAGTGCCTGAAGGTCCCCGCTGTTCCTAGATTATTTTCTCCAAAGCCTGTTTTGTGCAGCTGTGCCAGAGGTTTGAGCTAGCTACTGTTTAAAATTGGTGCCCCAATGCATCTGGAGACACCAAGAATGGTAACTTAAGATATAATAGAATATTTAGTTTGTATTTCATTCAAAACATATTTCTTTTAATAAATTCCTTTTAAGTTATTTGGTTTCAAGCTTTCAATTAAAACTCATTCATTTTTTAGGCTTGGACACAATAAATGAACCTCACTGACATTATCATGCATAGTTTGAACTCTAAGGTAGGATTGTTCAATGCAGCTACTTAATTATAAAACAAAGTTTGAATACAAATAAACTCACTTATAAAAATATTTATGCAGAATTCAAACAAACATCAACTTTCAAACTCTGATATTTAAAAGAATGCTTAACAAACAGCCACTTAACATTACCATATTACCATATCCCATGACTCCATTTGTAATGAATTTCAGCCCCATTATTATTTTGGAACTCCTGGGAATTGTGCAGCAGTATCCAACTTTCCCAAATGGGATTTACATACACAGGCAACAATCAGCAAACAAGAGAATAGATTTTCTTTTGCCTCCAGGCTGGAGTGAGGGAGCAATGGCATGAGAAAGACTCAAACCTTCAGACAAAGATCCTGACTTTAAAACGACACAGTCCCATTGAATTTGTGATAACAAGGATTAACTGCATGACCAGATAACACCAACTGATTCAGTAGTAACACAAAATTATCAAGTTACATAGGTTAAACACAGACTGTACAGATAACTACTACTACAATAAAGGTCTTCAGTTTATAAAGGAACAAGTAAATTCCATATCAGCTATCAAATTAAAGTGACAGTCTAGTGGCACAACATGCTGGTGCACTGCCACATAAACTGGCAGGAACTGATTCCTCCCTGTCATTCCAAATCTAGGGAGTTTGTCATCATAGCCAGGCTGTCAGCGTGGTAGTAGGCAAAGGCAGGAATTGTGAAAGGGGAAGGGAAACCCTGTGGAAGTTGGATTTGTGCAACTCCCTTGCCTTCATGGCCTCTTCCCACCTCATCTGGGAACACAGGAATAAGAGTAGGCCATTCAGCCACTTGAGCCTGTTCTGCCATTCATTTGGATCATGGCTGATCTGTATCTTAATTCTATCTGCCTGTCTTGGTTCCATATACTCATGCTTAAAAAACAACTATCCCAATTTTGAAATTTTCAATTGACCTCATCTCAATGGCTTTTTGAGGAACAAAGAGATCTAGATTTCCGCAACTCTTGTGTGATGTGCTTTCTGACATCACCCTTGAATGCTCTAATTTTAAGGTTATGCTACCTTTTTCTGGACTCTCCCACCAGAGGAAATAGTTTCTATCTACCCTATCAAATCCTTTAATCGTCTTAAACACTTCAATTAGATCACCCCTTAATCACCTCCTTCCAACCCTGTGCCCTTGCTCACACCCTTCACTTCACTTCTCTGACACTGGACTAATCCTCATTTCTTATTGTCTCTGCTCCACTATTGGTGGCCACTCTTTCAGCTACTATGGGCCTGTTTCTTAGGTCCCACCAGGGCTGGGAACGGAGTCAGGCAGGCAGGCGTTAAAAATAGTGGTGCTGGCCTACATGCCAGATCTCTGACTCCACTCCATCCATGGGCCATTTTCACGAAGGTGGGATGGGGGCTGCAGAAGGCTACCGGCCAGCAAACGGTGGGCAGCCTGTCAGGATTGTTAAGGGCTAATTAAAGGAGGCTGACTGGGATTATCCTGTCGGCGTCCAGCATCCTGCAGATGGCAGAGGCCAGTTTAACTACCTGGAGGCAGCCTCCCAGTGGTAGACTGGGGGACTAGCACTCTTGGCAGTCACAGAGGACCTCCCTGTCTGCCTGGTGCAGCAGCAGCCATAGGCTGCCCTGTAGAGATGCTCCCCGCCCCCCACACCTCCCATAGTGGTGGCCTGGCTGGAAAAGTCATGTTTATTTAAACTTTAAAGAAGTTGGACAGAGGACACCTCCATTTTGAAGCACTCTCTCCCTCACTTAACTTCCATTGCATCCTGCTGCTGCTTTCAAGCTGCAAGGCCTCTGATTGGCCCTCTAGCTTTGAGAGCCAACTTCTTTTTTATTCTTTCATGGGATGAAAGTGTCACTAGCTAGGCCAGCATTTGTTGCCCATCCCTAATTGCCCTTGAGAGGGTGGTGATGAGCTGCCTTCATGAACTGCTGCAATCATTTAGTGTAGGTACACCCACAGTGCTGTCAGGGCGGCAGTTCCATGTTTTTGACCCAGCAACAGTGAAAGAACGGCGATATAGTTCCAATTCAGGATGGTGTATGGCTAGAAGGGACGCTTGCAGGTGGTGGTGTTCCCATATGTCTGCTACTCTTCTCCTTCTAGGTGATAGAGGTCGCGGATTTGGAAGGTGCTGTCGAAAGAGGCTTGGCGAGTTGCTGCAGTGCATCTTGTAAATGGTACACACTGCTGCCACTGTGTGCCAATGGTGGAGGGAGTGAATGTTGAAGGTGGGGGATGAGGTGCCAATCAAACAAGCTGCTTTGCCCTGAATGGTATTGAGATTCTCAAGTGTTGTTGGAGCTGCACTCCTCCAGACAAGTGGAAAGTATTCCATCACAATCCTGACTTGTGCATTGTAGATGCTGTACAGGCTTTGGGGAGTCAGGTGTTACTTGCCACAGGATTCTCAGCCTCTGACCTGCTCATGTAGCCATAGTATTTATACAACTGGACCAGTTAAGTTTCTGGTCAAAGGTAACCCTCAGGATGTTGAGCTACAACACTGGCATCTATCGAACAATGTGGAGAATTGCCCAGGTATGTCGTTTTTCCCCAAAAGCAGGACAAATCCAACCTGGCCAATTACCAACACATCAGTCTACTCTCGATCGTCAGCAAAATGATGGAAGGTGTCGTCGACAGTGCTATCAAGCAGTACTTACTCAGCAATAACCTGCTCAATAATGCTCAGTTTGAGTTCCGCCAGAGCCACTCAGCTCCTGACTGCATTACAGCCTCGGTCCAAACACGGACAAAAGAGCTTAAATGGATAAGGCACCAGGATTGGATGAAATGCATCCAAGGATACTGAGGGAAGTAAGGGTGGAAATCGCAGAGGCACTGGCCATAATTTCTCACTCTTCCTTAGACTCGGGGGTGGTGCCAGAGGACTGGAGAATTGCAAATGTTACACCCTTGTTCAAAAAAGGTGTAAAGATAAGCCCAGCAGCTACAGCCGGTCAGTTTAACTTCGGTGGTGGGGAAAATTCTAGAAAAAATAATTCAGGACAAAATTAATGGTCACAAGGACAAATGTGGATTAATTAAAGAAAGCCAGCATGGATTTCTTAAGGGAAAATCATGTTTAACTAATGTGCTGGAGTTTTGTTTGAGGAGGTAACAGAGAGGGTTGATGACAGTAATGCAGTTGATATGGTGTACATGAACTTCCAAAAGGCGTTTGATACATTGCCACACAACAGACGTGAGCAAAGTGGAATAAATGGGACAGTAGCAACACGGATACGGAATTGGCTGAGTGAAAGGAAACAAAGAGTAGTGGTTAATGGATGTTTTTTGAGTTGGAGGAAGGTTTGTAGTGTAGTTCACCAGGGGTCTGTGTTGGGACCTTTGCTTTTCCTGATATATATTAATGACCTAGACCTTGGCGTACAGGGCACAATTTCAAAGTTTGCGGATGATACAAAACTTGGTAGCATTGTGAACTGTGAGGAGGGTAGTGTAGAACTTCAAAATAAATTAGACATGTTGGTGGAATGGGCAGACAGGTGGCAGATGAAGATCAATTACGAAAAATGTGAAGGGATTAATTTTGGTAGGAAGAACTTGGAGAGACAAAATAAAATAAAGGGTACAATTCTAAAGGGGGTGCAGGAGCAGAGAAACCTGGGTGTATGCATAAAGGTGGCAGGACAGGTTGAGAGAGCAGTTAATAAAGCATACAGTATTATGGGCTTTATTAATAGGGGCACAGAATACAAGAGCAAGGAGATTATGTTGAAAGTATATAAGACACTAGTTTGGCTTCAGCTGAGGTATTGCATCTAGTTCTGGGCGCTGCACTTTAGGAAAGATGTAAAGGCATTGCAGAAAGTGCAGACAAGATTCACGAGAATGGCTCCAGGGATGAGGAAATTCAGTTATGAAGATGGATTGGCAAAGTTAGGACTGTTTTCCTTGGAGAAAAGTCTGACAGGAGATTTGATAGAGGTATTCAAAATCATGAGGGGTCTGGACAGAGTAGATAGGGAGAAACTGTTCCCACTCATGAAAGGATCGAGAACGAGAGGGTACAGATTTAAAGTACATGGTAAAAGAACAAAAGAAACATGAGGAAATACCTTTTCACGCAGCGCATAGTGAAGGTCCGGAATGCAATGCCTGAGAGTGTAATGGAGGCAGGTTCAGTTGAAGGGAATTAGATTGTTATACGAAAAGGAAGAATATAAAGGGTTATTGGGAGAAGGCAAGGGAATGGCACTAAGTGAATTGCTTATTCTGAGGGCCGGTGCGGACACGATGGGCTGAATGGCCTCCTCCCACACTGTAACAATTCTGTGATCTCAAAAAAATGAGGTGACAGTTACTGCCCTTGATATCAAGGCAGCATCAAGGAGTCCTAGCTAAACTGGGTCAATAGGAATCGGGGACAATTCTCCACTGGTTGGAATTGTGCCTAGCACAAAAGAAGATGGCTGTGGTTGTTGGATGTCAATCGTCTCAGTCCCAGGATAGCACTACAGGAGTTCCTCAGGGTAGTATCCTTGGCCCAACAATCTTCAGTTGCTTCATCAATGACCTTCCCTCCATCATAAGGTGAAAAGTGGGGATGTTTGCTGATGATTGCACAATGTTCATTGACGCTTATGACTCCTCAGATACTGAAGCAGCCCGTGTTAAGATGCTGCAAGATCTGGACAACATTCAGGCTTGGGCTGATAAAGTGGCAAGTAACAATCGTGTCACACAAGTGCCAGGCAATGACTATCCCCAACAACAGAGAATCCAACCAACTCCCCTTGACATTCAATGGCATTACCATCACTGAACCCCCAATATCAACATCCTAGGGGTTACTATTGACCAGAAACTGAACTGGACTAGCCATATAAGTACTGTGGCTACATAAGCAGATAAAAGGCTGGGAATTCTGGAGCGAGTAACTCACCTGATTTCCCAAAGCCTGTCCACCATCTAAAAGGCATGTCAGGAGTGCGATGGAATACTCTTCACTTGCCTGGATGAGTGCAGCTCCAGCAACACTCAAGAAGCTCAAAAACTCCAGGACAAAGCAGCCCACTTGACTGGCACCCCATCCACAACCTTCAGCATTCACTCCCTCCACCTTCTGCGCACATTTGCAGCAGTGTTTACCATCTATAAGATGCACTGCAGGAATTCACCAAGGCTGCTTCAACAGCACCTTCCAAATACGTGACCTCTATCACCTCAAAGGACAAAGGCAGAAGATGCATGGGAGCACCATCACCTGCAAATTCCCCTCCAAGTCACACATCATCCTGACTTGTAACTATATCGCTGTTCCTTCACTGTTGCTGGGTCAAAATCCTGGAACTCCCTTCCTAACAGCATGTACCTACACCACATGGACTGCAGCAGTTCAAGGCAGCGGCTCACCACCACCTTCTCAAGGGCAATTAGGGATGGGCAATGTCAAGGGGAGATAGTTAGATTCTCTGTTGTTGGGCACAGTCATTGCCTGGCACCTGCGTGGTGTGAATGTTACTTGCCACTTATCAGCCCAAGCCTGGATGCTGTCCAGGTCTTGCTGCATGCAGACACAAACTGCTTCAGTATCTGAGGACTCATGAATGGTACTGAACATTGCAATTTTCAGCCAACATCCCCCACTTCTGACATTACGATGGAGGGAAGGCCATTGATGAAGCAGTTGAAGTTTGTTCGGCCTTGGACACTATGCTGAGGAACTCCTGCAGCGATATCTTGGGGTTTAGATGTTTGGCCTGCAACTCCCACAGCCATCTTCCTTTGTGCTAGTTGTGACTCCAAGAATTTCTGCCTCCAATTCCCATCAACTTCAATTTTGCTCTGGTTCCTTAATGCTTTGGTCAAATGCTGCCTTGATGTCAAGGGCAGTAACTCTCACCTCACCTCTTGAATTCAGCTCTTTTTTCCATGTTACAACCAAGGCTGTAATGAGGTCTGGAGCCCAGTGGCCACGCAGAATCCAAACTGAGCTGGTTATTGCTGTTTACGTGCTGCTTGATAGTGATGACACCTTCCATCACTTTGCTGATGATCAAGAGTGGACTGATGGGGCAGTAATTGGCCAGATTGGATTTGTTCTGCTTTTTGTGCACAGGACATACCTGGGCAATTTTCCACATTGTTGGGTTGATGCCAATGTTGTAGCTGTACTGAAATAGCTTGGCTTGTGGCGCAGCTAGTTCTGGAGCACAAATATTCAATACTATTGCCAGAATGTTGTCAGCGCCTATAGCCTTTGCTATAACCAGTGCATTCAGCCATTTCTTGATATCACGTGGAGTGAATCGGATTGGCTGAAGACTGGTATCTGTGATACTGGGGACCTCAGGAGGAGGCCGAGATGGATCATTCACTCGGCACTTCTGGCTGAAGATGGCTGCAAATGCTGGGCTTCCCCATCATTGAGATGTTTGCGGAGCATCCTCCTCTGGTTAGTTGTTTAATTGTTCACCACTATTCATGACTGGATGTGACAGGACTGCCGAGCTTTAATCCCCTACCCAGAGTACATTCTGTGCCTTTGCTACCCTCAGTGCTTCCTGCAAGTGGTGTGCAACATAGAGGAGTTCTAATTCATCAGCTAAGAGAGGTCATTTGGTGGTAATCAGCAGGAGGTCTCCTTGCCCATCTATATCTATATCATCAATATCTTTCTGCCATTTTCATGATAGAACAATTCTCAAGTTACAACTGCACCATTTCATGAAAATAATTCAACACTAAATAATTCAATACTAAAGAGTGAAGAAAATAACTCACTGTCTATGACCTGTTATTCTAAAATAACCTATAAAATGCACGCCTAAAATGGTGGCGGAAGCAGATTTAATAGTAACTTTCAAAAGGGAACTGAATATATGCTTACAGAGGGAAAAATTGCAGGGCTTTGGTTAAAGTTCAGAGTGGGACTAATTGAATGGTTCTTTCAAAGCTGGAACAGGCACGATGGTCCAAATGGTCTCATTCTGTGCTATATGATTCTATTAAGAATAGTGTCAAATAGTGTATTGCATTATATAATTAGGTTTCCATTTTACAATGGAAAATGTTGATATTTCTCATAACTTGGAAACCTCAAGTATCAAATATGTATTCTGTCATATTACTAGATACAACATCAATTTCTGACCAAAAAAAACGAATATAGCACAAAAGGTTACACAGTTGCAGGAACCTCCCTCTATCACATACAGCTAGGAACAGGAGTCAGCCACGTGCGGCTAAACATGTTATTTTGTTCTGCCACAGAAACAGTTTCATCTCGGCCAGTTAAACACTGCAAACATCAAATCAGCAAAAACATGTGTATACATCAGGGTTGTCCAACATATGGCCCGCGGGCCAGGATCTGGCTCGGGAAACAAAGACAGAGGGAGAGAGAGAGAGAGAGAGAGAGAGTGGGGGGAAACAGAGAGAGGGGGTGGGGGACAAGAGAGAGAGGGGGGGACATGAGAGAGAGAGGGGGGACATGAGAGAGAGGGGGGGACAAGAGAGAGAGGGGGGGGACAAGAGAGAGAGGGGGGGGACAAGAGAGAGAGGGGGGGACAAGAGAGAGAGGGGGGGGACAAGAGAGAGAGGGGGGGGACAAGAGAGAGAGGGGGGGGGACAAGAGAGAGAGGGGGGGGGACAAGAGAGAGGGGGGGGGGACAAGAGAGAGGGGGGTGACAACAGAGAGGGGGGGACAACAGAGAGGGGGCGGGGAGGAGAGAGAGAGAGAGCGGGGACGGGGATGGGGGGGGGGGAAACAACAGAGAGGGAGGAACACAGGGAGAGATAGAGAAGAGAGAGAGAGATCAAGATCACTCCTGACAGATGGATATCTATCCAGAATACTCTGCATCGCTACATCAAGTGTGTAGGCTGAGATTGACTTCTTATGTAACCTAAACAATGCCAGGTATGTCACTAAATCAGTTTTCAATATAGTGATGAGAAAGTCAATAAATTAGTCTTCTCATTTAAAGCTTCTCCACAAAATTGCACATTTGTTGTTGTTTTTATTAGTTAGATAAATATTTAATGCCTTTTTCTAAATTTGCTCACCGGCCCCCTAGATCGAGCAAAAAACATAATGCGGCCCTCCGCCTGAAAAGGTTGGACAACCCAGGTATACATCTATTATTTTAAGACCGCTGAGTGGGCTGCAACATTCCATTTGTAAATACATTGAAAACTCCTGTCAGTCACTGTCTATGCCAAAGTTCATTCTTAAAATGTTCATATTTATTTGCAGTACCTGTTATGCCTCTAGGTGACACTGACATTGCATGTCAATGTTAAAAATGTCATCTAAAATTTGGTGTGAAAGCACAGCTCTTGTCATAATCTGGCCAATCTGAGTCTTCATACCTTACCACATCCGGCCTCTCTCTCAGGTGACTTGCAGAAGTGCCATCATTCTAACTGAATGTTGCACAAGTGAACGCTTGAACTTAAAATGTTTCCAGCAAAGTCATGGATCTAAAATAAATGTTTTGGTTAATATTCCTTACTCTTCTCACAACTTCCAGCCTGGCAAGCCCAATGCGATAATTGTGCACAACGCCACCACTCCGAATTTCTGTAGATGGCTGCCAACAAATGCATACTTTTCAAACTGGCAGGTCCTTACTTACAATTGTTGGAGCATCCTGCTGTTTCTCCAAACCCAACACTAAAGAGCCCAATGGGATACAAGAGACTTTATTTCTCCCTCTCCTCAACAAGCCCTCAATGTATTTCCGTCCTCTTCTTTGTATATGTGCTAGCAGTGCCTCTTGCAACCTTCCATTGTTTAGGCTGTACTTGACCAATTTGTGACCAATAATGTTTTCTTCTATGCTCTCAACACATGGACATGGTCGGTGTTGCAGCTCCAACTCTCCTCCTCAACCTTTTGTTGTCACTCAGGCTTTGGCAAGATCATGAACCTTGCTCTCCTCTTCCCACCATTTTCCTGCCTACCGGCTCTTTGATTTTATTTTTTTCCTTAGGCCACATTTTGCACTTACTTTTGAATCCCTGTTCCCCCCCACCGCACCATGATCCCCAAGCAGATAGCTGAGAGCCTTTGATGGCTTCGGCATGACTGTTTACATAGAACTGCCAAGCCCCACTGAGAGTTTGTTGCCCCAACCACCCCCACTCCTCCATGTACAAAATATTACACTTATCGGATCTATTTTGCATCTCTTTACCTATTTTTCTAACAGTTTTAAACATTAATATTTTGCCTTACAGTTCTACTTGGGTTTCCTTCAGAGAATAAGGTATTAAATTTTGTTTGTGTAAAATATAAATCCTTTCAAAAACAGTCCTCTCCTACAATATTAAATAAGCAAGTTATCCCACATATTTGGAGTATGATCAGTTGTTGCTGAAACTTTCTGCTTAAATATGTTTAAATTCACAATAGATATTCAGAACATCTCTCCAAACACACAGACTTCAACAAGTTGTCATTGACCTGCTGAGTGATTCCAGCATTTCTTGTTTTTGTTTCAGATTTCCAGCATCCACAGTATTTTGCTTTTATTTTATGTCATTTTTCTGTTGCTGTTTGAGTGTTTTCTTCAAAACAAATAAAATAAATGCAGCTGCTCTAATCATTATGATAAAATACATGAAAATTGAACACCAAAATTTCAAATTGCAAAACTATTCTTTCACACATGCAACACATAGTATTTGCTAAATAAACACTTGATATAATAATTTATAGAGGTCCTATGAAAGCGACCTCAGGGAAAAAAAAATCAAAATTTCATGCTGTATGTGGTTGCGACGATTTTACACAAAATATTGAAATGACATTTTATGCTTCCATATTGCTTTATAATTATTGGTCCTTTTGCATGAACAGACACTACGGGAACAGGAGTGTGGCATGCAAACAGCAAGTTCCAGTATACACTGTGTGTGGTTAGTCTTCCTGTCAATCTTAAGAAATAATTCTGGGAATTATCAGCATAAATGTATGCTTGGAACCGAAACCTGCTACGCTGAGCTTCTTCACTCAGAAATCTCAAACTCAAGAATTAAGTTTCCAAAACACAGACAACCCCCCCTGATGGAAAACCTTGTGAAGACATATTGAATACAGAGTAAACTATGTTTAATAAACTGGTCATTCAGGATCTTTATTTTAAACCATGGGCCATTTATCTGCCTGGTATTTTCCATGTTCAATTGGTACATTGCCTATATATCCAGCTGTGATTTGCCACTGATTAATTCAAATTCCATATTCATAAATCAGCTGGAGTGTGGCATCTACTTTTCATGTTAACACATTTACTTCTTGTAAAACTTTTCTGCTACGCCATTGCTAGCTGAGTGCAAAGGAAATCTCCATTATTTAAAATGAATGCTGAAATGTGTCAAGTTTAAATATTGTTTACCCCAGGTTACTGCTGAGAAAATCATTTTTTCAACCTCCTGGGGAATAAAGAGAATTATTTCTCCCTCATCGCATTTCCACCCTCAGCCACCTTGAGCACTTGTACCTTCCTCCTACCGTCCCCACCTATCATTTCTTGCTGTGCCTGCTCTAAGTACCCATTTCCTTTCCACCATCTCTGCACCTTTCGCCCTCCCCCTCAATGGCTATGTTTTTTCCTAACTCTACAAACAGCTCCAAGAGAATCCCTATTTCCCCCAATGCGCCAGAACCCCACCACTACAGTCCCCAAATCCACCCTCCAACCACAGTCTCAACCTGCAATTACACCATGAGAGCAGTCTGCTGCACTCCAGGAGTCTCCTGTCCCTCACATGCTTAATTACCAGAACATTCTCTCATACAACTACCAGAACCCAGTAACACATTTCCCATGATCCCAAATATTAAGAGGGCTCCTCCCAGCACTCCAGCATGCATCTGTCACAGACCAGATATCACACTTTGTCACAGATGCTAAACATCGTGTTTAAAAAAAAAATCAATTATTGTCATACAGCCTGAAACGAGCAATTCTCAATCTGCAAAATCCTCTGATCATGCAGCAATTAGACTTGTGGCCTTAAAGGGATACAGATCTACCTTAGCAGCAAAATAAGATGGTAATTACACAACAGACATTCCTATTCTTATGAAATAATGCATCATCCAGCTTACCATGAACAAGAAAAAAAAGTTTCAAAGTTTTAAACCAAGTCAGCAAAAGCAAACTTTTTTCAAATATATTTGAGAAAGCAATTTTATTGCACAACATTACAAATACTAATTGCAGCCTTACCATTAACAAAGATGTTCCCCTGCACCATACTACTCCCAGCCGCACTGCTGAACAAACTGTTCGGAGGTGCTCAAAAGCAGCACTGAAGGGAGTAGATTTAAATTAAAGAATCTTGCATTTAGCTTCCCAACTTCTACAGATAGTCTGGCCAGAGATTGAATATTGCTTCCCACATAAGGAATTGCTGGAGGAAAACCCCTGATCCCACATTTGCTCATGAACAAGCTAAGCCACTGGCATAACACATCTCGAAGTACGTGCATAATTAATTTATATTAATATTACGTTAAAGGAATAGATATGAAATTTGATTGAAATAATGTTATATGTGGTACTATAAAACACAGAACTGCTGATGCAGTGTTCATTAGAAATGTCCAGAATTTGAAACTGAAAGAGCTCTAATTTAAATTAAAATACTGTTCATTAAATATAACACTGATTTTTGTTATTGCTTTGCTCTTATGCTCTAGTAAATATTTGACAATATAATATATGCAATCATAACCTCAATAACTTAGGTAACATTAGGATGCATATTCCAAGTACAAGTAGCTGAAAGGAAGAGACCCAAAGAACTAAATAGGTTTAGGTTTCCACATTGGTAGAGCATTGTTAACTCTAATCTGACTCTGAAGAAACCATATATTAAAAAGGTTAATCAATTTAGATTAAAATAATCATCAAGTAAAGTTGCAGCCCAGGTTCATCTCATTAAAAAGTGAAGGTGGAGGTGTGTATATTTTATTAATAGCTGAATGGTGTACTCCCAAGGCAAATTGACTGGAACAAATAATTTACCTACAACACAAATTAAAACCACTAACGTTAGCAAGCAAAGGCACGCAATGTAATAGCAAATTTCTATAAAACCTCTTCATTGCATTTTGCCCCACACATAGATTAAATCTACCTATAATCAATGGTTTGCATCAGATTAGGTATGCAGCATTTAAAAAGAATTTACAGGCTTTAATAAAATAACATGACCGTCATTCTAACACATACTATCAACATGAATTTCACACAGCATGTAGTTAATTAATGTTGTGCGCTGTAGCTCTGACCCAGTGGTGTACAATCTATAATTATACATCCTCCTATATATCATCTGCTCTCAGCTATGGTTTCATACAGAAGACAGACAGCTGCAACACAATATCCCTGCTCAACCTGAAGACCATCTGACTTTAATTGTAGACACAGCTTGATGTAGCTCTGGTCATTTGAAGCCAAAGTATCACACCGTAATAATCTATGCGGCAGGAGCCTGCCAAGTTGGGGCTATAAACACTGGTTTGGGCTGTCTGGCTCTGTGACGGGCTCCAGGAAATATGATTAATGAGTGAGGTATAATGATATCAGGAACCCGATTAGCACCACAAAAGGTCATAGATCAAAGTAGTATGCATTTCATGAACTGCAATCATTGTGTAAATTTTTATTGGCAGATACAGCTAAATCAAAGAGTTAATTCTGCAAGGCTGCTTATTTTCCAGAAGAGGTATCGGAAGATAAATGCAAGTAATCTTTTGATATAATCCAACATGCTTAAACAAGGCAAGTGTGTAGCGCTCACTAATTCCTTTGCCCTTTCCCACATTAAGAAAATATTGAGAGAAGGCATTTTGAAAATCATTCAAAAAAAGTAGTCAAAATATCACAAAAGAATGCAGTTAACATTCCAGTGCCACATAAAAGTGAAAATCTTTATTCAATGTTTAAAAGGTTTTACAGAAAATTCAGAACTCCCAGCTGTTTTAAGATATTTATATTTGGAGTAAAATGGAGTGCATAATCAATGAATGTTGCAGTCGTAATTTGGTCATGATAGTTTGTTTTATGAGTGCCATTCATATCAACCTATATAAATAGCAATGTCGTAGCATTCTAGTTGAGCCCCTGTTACAGACACAGCACATATAGTGGAAGATATTTTTCCAATATTACTCATTGTTGCATAAACCCAAGGCATGCTAAAGGCAACTTCATTCATCTCGGCATGAACCAGCTCCATTGATCCAGAATTGTCTCAGCGCAGAAGGAGGCCATTCTCCCATCGGGTCTGCACCGGCCATTCCCTCGCCGTCTCCCTATAACCCTGCACATTCTTCCTTCTCATATAACAGTCTATTTCCCTTTTGAATGCTTCAATTGAACCTGCCTCCATCATACTCTCAGGCAGTGCATTCCAGACCTTAACCACTCGCTGCATGAAAAAGTTTTTCCTCATGCCACTTTTGTTTTTCTTGCCAATTACTTTAAATCTGTGCCCTCTCGTTCTTGATCCTTTCACGAGTGGGAATAGTTTCTCCCTATCTACTCTGTCCAGATTCCTCATGATTTTGAATACCTCTATCAAATCGCCTCTCAGCCTGCTCTTCTCCAAGGAAAACAGTCCTAACTTCTCCAATCTATCTTCATAACTGAAGTTCCTCATCCCTGGAACCATTCTCATGAATCTTTTCTGCACCCTCTCCAATGCCCTCACATCTTTCTTAAAGTGCAGCGCCCAGAACTGGACACAATACTCCAGCTGAGGCTGAACTAGTGTCTTATATAAGTTCAACATAACTTCCTTGCTCTTGTACTCTATGTCCCTATTAATAAAGCCCATAATACTGTATGCTTTATTAACTGCTCTCACAACCTGTCCTGCCACCTTCAATGACTTATGCACATATACACTTATGCTCCTGCACCCCCTTTAGAATTGTGCCTTTTATTCTATATTGTCTATGTTCTTCCTACCAAAATGAATCACTTCACATTTCTCTGCATTGAACTTCATCTGCCACCTGTCTGCCCATTCTACCAACTTGTCTATGACGAATTCACTCACCTGATATTGGCCCTTTTAGGACATTGCAAGGATTAAACTACTGCATCATAGAAATGACTAAGCCAATCTTTATACTTTGGATTTCCAATTTATTGAAAAAAAAAGCCTTTGAAGCTGCTTTTTGGTCAAAGGCCAATATTTTGTATTTGGATGCACATCCAAAATATATGGCAGATGTCAAGAGGAAAAAGAAAATAGGTAAAATAAGGGTAGATTTTCTTCTGTGGGCACACTTCAGGCACAGGCTTAAATATTGGAATGCTTTGCCACCTGAACTTCAGGTTGCATCTGTAATCCATGGGGCGGTACAGTGGCGCAGTGGTTAGCACTGCAGCCTCACAGCTCCAGCGACCCGGGTTCGGTTCTGAGTACTGTCTGAGCGGAGTTTGCAAGTTCTCCCTGTGACCGCGTGGGTTTCCAGTTTCCTCCCACAGCAAAAGACTTGCAGGTTGCTAGGTAAATTGGCCATTGTAAATTGCCCCTAGTGTAGATAGGTGGTAGGAGAATTGAGGGAAGGTGGAGATGTGGTAGGGAATATGGGGTTAATGTAGGATTAATATAAATGGGTGGTTTTTCGTCAGCACACACTCGGTGGGCCCAAGGGCCTGTTTCAGTGCTGTATCTCTCTACTACTTCAACTTGCCTCTTTCATCTTTGGCCAGCTCCCAGAGTCATGCAAACACTCCTGTACACAGGCATGTCAGGTCAGGCATTCACACTAAATAATTTTAGCCGCACCATGGTGAAGTGTTCAGTTGATAGACAAAGCAGAAGCAAAAGGTCTGTCTGGGAATTCCCCTATGTTGTTTAAATGGGAACACTGTACTCTAACTACTCCAGGCACAGGCCTAATTACATCACCTGGTGAAGCCACAGGACAGTGCAGTAGCAGTGGAGACTTGGGGCTGGTTTTCGTTATGGAGGTGAGAAACAGGAGCCGGCACTGGTTTGGGGTCAGAAACCCACCTCCACTGGGAAACTGATTCAAATTTTCAAATGGATAAGCCCTTTATTGGCATAGAGACAGGTTTCCTGTCCACTTAGAGCCAATGGGATTGAAAATGGAGGTGGGCCAGATGATGTGTGGGGCTCACACTGACACCTCACGGCAGCCTTCACTGAGGCTGTTAGTTGTTCCAAAGGAGAGATCTGTGCCTTGTGCAAAAACCTACCACTGCACCAGAGGGAAGTGAGATGTCACAGGGGAGCTAGAATCTTGGCACTAGGAGCAGGCTGGACCATCGCTTCCTCAATGCTGACCTGATCCAATACTGGAGGCAGTGAGGAAGAGGAGAGAGGTCCTCCTCTTCCTCCCTCTCTGTTACCTCCTGCTCCACCTGATGAACTGTCTCCTTCCAGAGCCTCACTGTACTCAAGGTGCACTCCTCTCTGGAGGGCCACGTTATGGAGAGCGCTGCAGATCACCACAATGACAGAGACCCTTGCAGGAGATATTTGCTACCCAACCACTCCAGGCAAATTGTTTCTTCAGAAGCCCAATGGCCTGCTCAATGGTTAGCCTGCTCAGCAGGTGGTATTGGTTACATCACCCCTATCTGAGGCTCCCGTAGAGAAGTCAGCAGCCAACTCTTCAATGGATTTCCTTTGTCCCCTACGATCCATCCACACACTGAAGATCCGAGGCAGCCTGGAATGGCTGAAGGAGTCATGGCAGCTGCCAAGAAAACAGGCACATGCATGGAGGAAGCCCTTGTTGTGTTCACTGACCAGCAGATGTTGAGGGAGTGAAAGCCTTTCCTGTTGATGGATCTCACTGGCAGATCACTGGGTGCCTTGATGGCCGTGTGAGCATAATCGAAGATGCCCTGCACCTGGGAGAATCCAGCGATGGACACGAAACCCAAAGCCCTCTGTGCCTGCACAGGCCCATATGTGTCAAATTGAATGTAGTCCCTTGCCCTCCCAAATATGGCACCCATGACCTGCCTGATGGCATGATGAACAGCCGACTGTGAAATGCCACCTAGGTCCAGAACTGATCGCTGGAATGACCCAGTTGCATAGAAATCAGGGCAACGGTGATCTTGACAGCTGCAGGTTAGGGACTGCCATGAGGGCCGCGAGGCTCTCAGGTTATTGTGGATCAGAGCACACAGGTCTGAGACTATCTGCCTGAATAGGCGAAGCCTCCTATGGCACTGGCTCTTGTTATTTGCAGGTAGCTGCCTCTTGGCGGTAGACCCACTGTCTTGGATAGTGCCTTCCTCCCCTTGCAGCCCTCCGCTGTGCTCCTCTGGACATCTGCTGCAGCTCATCCTGGCTGCTCTGTCCAATGTCAGAGTAGCCTGTTCCCATCTGAACGTACTCAGCTGGGGTTCATTCGTTTACAAAGCCTTCCCCTACCAACCCCAGCTGCCCAAGTGATGCCAGTGGCCTCAAGCCCCTCTCCAGATTCCGACCACTTAGCATAGTGCAAAGCAATAGCTTCTCTGTGGCACGTTTGAAGCAGTTGAGCTTTATTTTGGGCCTCTGCATGATTTTAATCAGCCCTTCCCATAGCCCTCATGGCTCCCTGTAGTGTTCACGACTTGTACACCCTACCGTGTTCCAGACATGGCGTTTTCCCCACTCCCTTCCTTTAAAAACTGTAAACTGCTGCTGACAAGCTTGTTAATGAGTTCAACGAGCTCAACAGGCACTTAATAGGGGGCGTGCGGTTTGCCATTCCCTCCCTCCCTCCCAACGTCCCTTTAAATGGCATCACATTCTGGAAGTGGTGGGACCTTGTGCCGACCTCAGAGAACACAATCTTTAAGTTGTGTGCATGCATTTGCTCCTGCCCCCAGCAGGCTTTAAAAATATGACACTTGATGTAACGGGTCTCCACCACTTTTGCCTTTTTGCTGTGCCTGGGAAACACCAATTTCTAAGGTGCACACAGGAAAAGATACCCTGTAAGGTTCCTTCTACACAAAAAACACTGAAACAAGACATAGCAGGTTGGATTAAAAGAAAAAGATGACATTCAAATTGAAACATAAACAAAATATAGACACAATAGAAAGGAAGGATAGAAACATGTATTTTTTCATTTTACTTAAAATTGTTTTGTTTATTTAAAATTGTTCACAGATATCAGAGTAGTTCTGTTAATGTAATAATAGTATAAATACCACAATGCAGAAACGGGAAACCCCTTATTGTATCAGGGAGCATGCACTTTCCTCGCACCTACTGGACAATAGTTATGGAAGAAAGGCTTTGAAGGCATAAAGGGGTATAGAGTGCACACACTTTTGCATCACAAAGTGGCAGGTTGTGGATTCACTCATGAAATACCTCAATCATATCTTAATCCACATTGGGCAAGAAAGGGATTTTCTGAGCGGATCCTAGGTCTTCCCCACAGGAAGTGAGGAATGCTGAATTTAACTGAAGAGGAAGATATAAAGGAAAAGAAAAAGGATACAAGAGATGTAAGAAATAAAAGGACAAGACAAACAGTGACACACACATTGAGAGTGAATGAGCAAGAAAGATCACAAAAAAAAGTGAGAAAGAGTGAGAAATAAGAGCATGTGTGAACATGTGACTGTATGTGTGCATGCGAGAGGAGAGAGAATGAATGAATCTAAATACATGAAGGGTAAATTCAGCATTCCTTCTGCGCTGTGGCTCAGGTAGCAATCTCGCCTCTGAATCACAAGGTCCCGTCCAGGATTTGAACACAAAAATCAAGGCGGACACTCCAATGCAGTACAGAAGGAGTGCTTCACTGTCAGAGGTGCCATCTTTCAGATGAGGTGTTAAACTGAGGCCCCGTATATCCTCTCAGGTGGACACAAAAGATCCCATGACACTATTTCAAAGAGGAGTAGGGGAGTTCTCCCTGGTCTCCTAGCCAATATTAATCCTACAATCAACATCACAAAAAATAGATTATCTGGTCATTATCACATTGCTGTGCGCAAATTTGCTGCCAAGTTCCCTATGTTACAACAGTGACTACACTTCATAAAGTACTTCATTGGCTGTAAAGCGCTTTGAGACATCTGGTGTTTGTGAAAAGAGCTATCTAAATGCAAGACTTTCTTTTTAAAAGGAATATGGATTGCAGTATTAGCGCTACAGTGCCAGAATCAGTTTTCTTTCAAAACTAGGCTCCACTAATGGCCCAACATTAATTCTTAGGCCCTTACACACTTAAATGGGATTTCTGTCACACTTCTGATGGCAGAAGGAGAACAGCTCTAAAGAAATTCCTAGTTCTGGTCTCTGCTTCAGTCACTATCTCCAATTGTGTCGTACCTTGTCTGAACGTCCATGTACACCACATTCACTGCATTTCCCTTATCCACCATATCTGTCACCTCCTCAAGGAACTATCAGGTTTGTAAAGCACAATTTATTTTCTGAAATCCATGTCAGCTGCTGCTAATTATTTTCTTCATCTAGATATTTAGTCAATACATCTTTAAATTAGAGATAGCATCATTTCCCTACCTCAGATATTAAATGAATTGACCTGTAATTACCTGGGTTAGCTCCGTCTCCCTTTTGGAAATTGAGTATTACATTAGATGCTCTCTAAGCCTCAGGCACATTTATGTTTATTATATATCTCATCTCACTTTTAACCAATTGGAATTTACTTCCTCCCCAATATCCTTTTCTTTAGCAAACACTGATGTGAAGCACTTGCTAAATATCTCCACCAATTTCTGTCTATTCTTGCAAACTTATTAACCTTTCCTCTTAGGCTGCTCACCTCACTTTTAATAATTCTCTTTTACTTACATATTTGTAGGGTAGTTGATTGCTTTTTTTTTTAAAGACATTTTTTGAGATTCTCTCCTCACATACTCCTCTTAGCTTTCCTTATCTTTCTCTTAGTTTCTTTCTTATATTTGCATTTTTTTATTTTTATCATAGCCCTTTTCTACACTTTTAATTTGTTACGAATCTATTTATCTACAACATTCTGAAACTTGAAGTTCTTTCCTTTTCTACTTGTCTATATTTATTCTGCACCTTTGCAATCTCCTTTTTACAAACATCCTATTGTTGATCTACAGTCCTGTGTGTCAATTTCTCTTTCCACCTCAAATCATTTAGCTCACTCTTCATCTTGCTCGCATCTGCACTATTCTAATCTAGTGCCCTTCTTTTGTACTAACGTATTTAATTTCAATTTGGACCTTGAATCTTTTCATGTTATGATCATTATTCACGAGCTACTCATCCACATTTAACTCCTAGGCATACCAACATACTGCTTGAGGAAGGAGGCTGGCACATATTTTAGGAGTTCCATCCTTTTCAATGAATGGGTAATTAAAAGCTCCTAAAACAATTATTTTGAGATATATGTTCTTTTCCTTCATCCACAGATTTCCTCTTCCATTTCCTGAGAACAGAAGAACAGGAATAGGCCATTCAGCCCTCAAGACTGTTCCGCTATTCAATGAGCTGATCTGTATCTTAACTCCATTTACCCACTTTGGTTTCATAATCCTTAATTCCTTGACCTAACAAAAGTTGTGAAATTTTCAAATGTCCTAGCCTAAGTAGATTTTTGGGAGAAAGTGTGTTCTAGATTTCCACTAATTTTTGTGTGATGAAAGGCTTTCTGACATCACCCTTGAATGGCCTAGCTCTAATTTTAAGGTTATGCCCCCTTGTTCAGGAATTCCCCAGCAGAGGAAATAGATCACCTTAACACCTCAATTAGATCACCCCTTAATCTTCTCTTAAGGGAACACAAATAAGGGTTTTTAGTTTCTTCTTCTTCTTTGGCCTCCTCGTCTCAAGAGACAATGGGTAAGCACCTGGAGGTGGTCAGTGGTCACCTGGAGTGGCTATAAAGTCCAATTCTAGAGTGACAGACTCTTCCACAGGCGCTGCAGAAAAAATTGGTTGCCGGGGCAGTTACACAGTTGGCTCTCCCCTTGCGCTTCTGTCTTTTTTCCTGCCCACTGCTAAGTCTCTTCGACTCGCCACACTTTAGCCCCGCCTTTATGGCTGCCCGCCAGCTCTGGTGATCACTGGCAACTGACTCCCATGACTTGTGATCAATGTCACAGGGCTTCATGTCGCGTTTGCAGAAGTCTTTAAAGCGGAGACATGGACGGCCGGTGGGTCTGATACCAGTGACGAGTTCGCTGTACAATGAGTCCTTGGGGATCCTGCCATCTTCCATGCGGCTCACATGGCCAAGCCATCTCAAGAGCCGCTGGCTTAGTAGGGTGTATATGCTGGGGACGTTGGCCAACTCGAGGACTTCTGTGTTGGAGATACGGTCCTGCCACCTGATGCCAAGGATTCTCCGGAGGCAGCGAAGATGGAATGAATTGAGACGTCGCTCCTGGCTGACATACGTTGTCCAGGCCTCGCTGCCGTAGAGCAAGGTACTGAGGACACAGGCTTGATACACTCGGACTTTTATGTTCCGTGTCAGTGCGCCATTTTCCCACACTCTCTTGGCCAGTCTGGACATAGCAGTGGAAGCCTTTCCCATGCGCTTGTTGATTTCTGCATCGAGAGACAGGTTACTGGTGATAGTTGAGCCTAGGTAGGTGAACTCTTGAACCACTTCCAGAGCGTGGTTGCCGATATTGATGGATGGAGCATTTCTGACGTCCTGTCCCATGATGTTTGTTTTCTTGCTGCTGATGGTTAGGCCAAATTCGTTGCAGGCAGCCGCAATTCTGTCGGTCTTTAGTACAATCATACTAATGCAATAGTTAAATCTTTGGTCTCTATCCATATAGACTGTCTGAATCTCTTTGTGTACAGCAGTCTTCTCTACAGCATGCACTGCCACCACCAGCCACCACTACTCCTCCTCCTCCTGTCTTACCCATTCTGTCTGTCCTAAAATATTATAACTTGATATGCTTATTTTCTTCTTGCAGCCAAAGTCTCTGATAGTACGATTAAATCTATACATTGCCGTGACATAATTGCTTACAATTTCTCCAGTTTAAGGGAATCAAAGGATATAGGAATAGGGCACGAAACTGGATTCGAGGTAGATCAGCCATGATCTTATTGAATAATGAAGCAGACTCGAGGGGCCATATGGCCTACTCCTATGTCTTATGCTCTTGTATTCTTATTCCTCACATTCTTAAGTATTGCATATATGCACTTCATCTTTTTTGTTCATATGTAACACAATTCTTTTTCCCAAGCTAACACCTTGTTCCTTTAATTTAGCCTTTTCCCTGCTACAACAGGTCAATTTGATATTCCTTTTATTTATTCTGCATGCCTTTTTTTTTGCTAAATCACCATCAACATCCTGGGGACTTACCATTGACCAGAAACCTGACTGGACCAGCCAAATAAACACTGTGGCTACAACAGCAGGTCGGTGGCTGGGAATTATGTGGCGAGTAACTCACCATCTGACTCCCCAAAGCCTGTCCACCATCTACAAGACACAAGTCAGAGATGTGATGGAATACTCTCCACTTGCCTGGATACGTGCAGTTCCAACAGCATTCAACAAGCTCGACAACATCTAGGACAAAGCAGCCTGCTTGATCGGCACCCCATTCACCACTCAAACAGTCACTCATCCACTACCGGCACACGGTGGCAGCGGTGCATACAAGTTGCAGTGCAACAACTCGCCAAGCATCCTTCGACAGCACCTTCCAAACGTGTGACCTCTACTGCCTAAGTACAATGGCAGCATACGTATGGATCACCACCACCTGCAAGTTCCCCTTCGAGTCACACACCATCCTGGCTTGGAACTATATCAAAAATCTAGAACTCTCTTCCTAACAGCACCGTGGGTGTACCTACACCACATGGACTGCAGCGGTTCAAGAAGGTGGCTCACCACCACCTTCTCAAGGGCAATAGGGATAGGCAACAAATGGTGGCCTTGCCAGCGATGCTCACAATCCATGAAAGAAAAAAAAGTTCTATTTGTATATTAACTTCATCTATTTCTACCTTCCCCACTTGTGCTTTGATTGCTTTTATTGTCCTGTCTCTTCCTTCCTAGTTTAAATGACTCTTCACTTCGCTATTTATCTACTTTGCTGTTACATTAGTTTCTTTTCTGTTCAACCTGTCTTGGTAAACGAGCTCCCACCTTCTCCAAAAATAGTGCCAACTCCCCATGAAATGGAAATGCTCTTCCAGTCACTGCCCCTGTAGCCAACTGTTGAGCTTCCTATTATTTCCGGTGCTGCCAAGCTCCATGACCCCCACCCCCACTCCCATTCTACCAGGACCATTTTCCAGCGCTGCAAAAGCTCAGCACTATCTGTAGTGCAGATAAACCCTAACCTTCCTACTCAGTACTGCTAAATTCCAGATATTTAACAGCAACTGGTGCATTCTACATACCATCCTGTTGTGCATTCTTAGTTTTAAAACTGATAAGGGACACACATTACATAAATGAAAGAACAGAATGTATATGGGTTGAACTTTAACTCCAGGGTCGGGAACACAACACCCAGAACATTTCCAGGTCCCAAATCCGGACCACAATGGCGTCAGTGACACAACATAATTTTCAAAGTGTTAACCACAAACTGGCCCAGAGCGGAGTTTAGTGCCCAATTAGAACGTCAGGCGCAGACAGGAGGTAGGAGCTAAGCATGGAGGTATAATTTAAAAGGCAAACAGCATTGTTAGTGTCTGAGGTTCTGTTAATAGATGATAAATACCTGGTAGTTCAAGATATTAGGGCGAACAGGTGTTAGGTGTTAATTAGTTAATTGTATTCAAGTGTGTATATATAAAGAGCCAGCCAGCACTGGCTGGAGGTGTTTTTGGAAAGCAGAAGTAAGCTCTGTGGGAAGCAGTAAACAATCTCCACCAAAGCATCCTAGTCTCAGTGTCTCTAACATTAGTAGCAGAGAATGGTTGCCTGAAAGTGAAGACTGGAGACTAAGATTTGTTTTCAGACAGGAGATGAGAATTGGAGTTTTTTTTTGAGAAAGCTGTATTTGGAGATTATTTTTTTTTTGAAGAAAGGTGACTGAAACCAAGTGCAAGGTGTTGGGATATGATTTTCCACCGCTGTTCTGTGAAGCTGAACCCTATGATAAATGGAAGAATGAAGCTGATATATGGACACGGGTTACGTTTTACCTAAAAGGAAGCAAGGAATAGCCTTTGCACTTTCACTTCCCACCAGAAGCAAGATCAGGAGCAAAGTGTTCTCTGAGCTAGAGGGTCATCAATTGGATGATGAGGAAAGTTTGGACAATCTCTTAAAATTTATGGATAAAATTTAGATGAAAGATGACTATTGAGTGCCTATGAGGCGTGGTCAGGCTTTGATAAATTGAGAAAAATGGATGGTTCTTCCATAGAAGAATATATTATGGCGTTTAGCTGACTATACGCAAAGTTGCAGCGATTCTGCTTGGAAATTCCTAGATCAGTACTAGCCTTCAATTGTTGGATTGTGCTAGGATATTGAACATGGATAGGCTCCAGGTATTAACCAGAATTAGATTCAAAGACAAAGATACGTTGTTTGATCAGAATTCTGACGGCCCAAAAAAAAAATTGGGGGGGCAACATTCCTTTTCGGCCGCTTTCATGTCACAGATGGACTCTTTAGCGGTGACACCGAAGGTGCAAGAGACAATTCTAAAAGCATTTCGAGGCAGTTCAAGTATGGGGCACAAGTGTCAGTACGAAAGGAGAAACACACACAAAATGAATGGGGATAGAGACCCTTTTGACAGCAATAACAGACGGCAGGAATTGGGCAATTATGGCAGAAGGATGAACCCCAAGAAGAACCAAGGGGTGGTCAACAGGTGTTTCCGATGTGACTCAAAGTATCACTATGCTTTGCACTGTTCAAAAAAGAACAGGATGTTTTGAGATGACATGATGTGGAAGACGAGGATGACTCTACTGATCAATCAGAAGGAATTGTACTCGTTATGAGAAGCTTCTGGCCTAGTCACAGATTCGTTCAATTGCGCAGTAGTAATCAGTAGGTGTACGTCCACAGTATGTGGAGTGGACTGGTTAGGTGTTACATGGATTCTTTAAGTAAGACTGAAATAAGGTCAAAGAATACGACAGTTCTACCTGTTTCCGGTTTGGGGAGGACAACACATTGAAATCACTAAAAAGAGTGGGAATTCAGTATAAAATAGCAGGGGTAAACCATTTTATTAGTACGGATGTAATATCCAATGATATGCCTTTGCTGTTAAGTAAACCGTCTATGAAAAAGGCTCGGATGAAATTGGATATGGAACATGATAGGGCGATTGTCTTTGGGAAATCTGTAGCTTTGTGGTTTACACAGTCAGGCCATTATTGTATTCCTTTAGTGAGACCTAACATCTCTAAGCAGGATGTTAAAGAAGCATTAATGGCATCCGGGGGTAGGGATTTAAAGGAGAAAAGACCAATTATTTCAAAACTACATCGACAGTTTGCACATCTATCTTGTCATAGGTTGAAGATTCTGTTAAAAGATAAAGGGGTAATAGATGGTGACTACACTAAACTTATCGAGGATATCAGTGAAAAGTATGATATCTGTAAAAAATACAGGTGGACGCCATCGCGACCTGTAGTGAGTCTCCCATTAGCAACGGACTTTAATGAAACCATAGCAATGGACTTGAAGGCAGGGGATAAAGAAAAAAACATTTTTATTCTGCACTTTATAGACTTGGTGATTAGATTCAGTCTGTCGACAGTAATTTATAGTAATGTCAGGTAAACCTCCCACTTACCAAGACTGAGGTACACATTATTTTGCCACATGAACATTAAAACTTAAAATTGCAAGCCCCTGACTAGAAAGACATTTGCATGGTAACAGACAGTGTTGGGACAAAGGGCCATGCCCTGACTCATTCAACCAACAATGGACTTTTGATTACTGAACGTTGAAGGTGGGGGGAGCGAGCGAGCATTCCAGATTGACTGCTAAAATAGCAGAATCCAAAAACACAGAAGTGGTCAGACCAGTTTTAGTCACATGACTGGCTGGCTGTTGAGATTTGAACACCGAAAGCTCCTGGTTTGAGAAGATCTCTCTCCTGTCTGCTGGCTCGTCTCTCACTCAACTGAATCTGGTGAAAACACGTGAACCTCAAAGAGAAAAGTCTCCTACGTGAACAAAGTTTAAGAAGAACACTGGGCCCCGATGAACAGCAAGACTAACTACAATTAAGTGAGCTCGAAGCACAGTAAGCAAGAAACTCTTCTGATATTGCCTCAAATCCCTCTCTACTATATTTTCCTCTCCTCTTTTCTGTCCCTATTTGCATATGTATATCACATGTGCATGCTAGCGTGGGCGTGCCCTATATCTGTTGGCGTTAACCGTTTTAGAGTTTAAATTTAAGGTTATATAATTTTCACGTTGTTTCTTTAAACTTGAGAAGCCTGTTTGTGCTGGTTTCTTTGTCTTATAATTGGAAAGCTGTGAATAAGGATTCATCAAAAGGGGGTGCTCAAAACAGTGTGTTTAAAAATAAAACCCTGTTACAATCAGACCAGGTAAAGACAGCAAAAGACCCCTAGACATCTTTCTCACCTGGTTGTAACAGAAATCTGGGTGCTAGTGTCTGAATTTTACCCACAGACGAACGCGTGAAATTGGAAGTGGGAAACCAAATTGTTCCCAATCAAAAAGATCAAAAAAGCAATACAGGTTTTCTCGTGGTTGTGTGTGATTGAATACTAACATGTCTGCAACTGAAGTGGGTAGCTCTCCAAGCCAGGGTGATGTAACTTGGGATAAATTAAAAGCACTGTCTATGGAGGAGTTGAGGAAAATGGCTGAGCAGTGTGGGATCACTGTATCTGGCAAGACTAGGAAGTCTGAACTCCCAAGGCTAATGGCCAACCATTCTTCCCCTGAATCTGAAGAAGCAGAAGCAGTGTTAGAAATAGAATCTGACAGGGTACTGTTAGCAACGATTCAATTGGAACAGAGGAAACTTGAATTAGAAGAGGAAAAAGAGAGGCGGGGAGGTATAAAGAAAGAGCCTTCCAAAAGGAATGTGAAGAAAACGAAAGGCAGGAAAGGGAGAGAGAAAGACAGGAGAAGGAACAAGAGAGATAGAAAGAAAGAATATTCCAGAAGGAATGTGAAAAAAGAGTTAAGGCAGCTTGAGTTAGCTAGGGGGCGACAGAAAGCATAGCCAAGATGGAGGAGCACAATTCAGAGCCGGGTACAAGATTGCTAAAACTCGCTCAATTAACTCTAAAATTCAATGAGGAAGATGTGGAAGCATTTTTTGTGTTTTGAGAAACTGACAAGGCAGCTAAAATAGCCAGTTGAGACCTGGTCTCTTATTGAAAAGCCCATGAGGTTTATTCCTTGTTGCCAGATGAGATTTCATCAAATTATGAACTGACCAAAAATGCTATCCTCGGGGCTTATGAATTCGTACTCTAAGCCTACCACCAAAAGTTTAGAACCCTCAAAAAGCAAGCTCATCAAACTCATCTGGAGTTTGAAAGAAGTATGCAGCTGGCTTTTGACCAGTGGCTGAGGGCTTTAAAAATACAGTTCAGCTATGGGACTTTCAGAAGTAATCCTGTTAGAGAAATTTTAAAACTCTCTCCCATTCTCAATAAAGACCCATGTAGAGGAACAGCGGGGTCAGGGAGCCTGGCAAGCAACCGTTCTGGCCAATGAGTTTGACTTATAAATTAAAGCAGTTTCCCAGGGAGAACCTTTCCTAAGCACCCCCACAAATCCAGAAAGGACAAATGGTGGGAAGGTGATATCTGCCCAGGCAGTCCTGGAAGAGAAAGGAAAGCAGGAGACACAGGGCGCCCTCCTCCAGCCATAAAGGAAGGTGCTGTGAGCAAGAGTGAGACCAGAGACCTCTGTGCTTCCATTGTTATAAGGCAGGGCATTTAAAAGCTGACTGCTGGAAACTAAAGGGGAAACTGGTAGGGTTAATCAGGGCACACCCGCTCAGTGAAGATGAGGCCCTGATGGAAAAAACAGAACAAGCTGTGGCTTTAACTGCAGTAAGACTGTAACCCAGGAAGCTTACTATAGCCAGTGCAGGAAAAGTTAATAGGATTCCTGAAGGTGATTAGGGTTTTGTATTTGAAGGGAAAGTAACCCCATATTCTTCAAGTGGGACAAGCAAGCCCATAGTGATTCTCAGGGACACAGGGGCCACCAGATCCCTTTTACTGGGAAAAGGCCTGACCTTTCCCTCAGAGTGCAGTGAACACCAAAATGGTGGTGAATGGTATTGGAGGGCAGTGTATGCCTGTACCTGTACACCGGGTGTACCAGGAGTGCGACTTAGTTTCTGGACTAGTGACTGTAGGGATTGTCCCTAGTTTGCCTGTGGACGGGGTTGACCTGCTCCTAGGTAATGATCTGGCAGGGGTGAAGGTGGTAGCCCTCCAAGTAGTGAAAGAAAGACCACAGGAGGTCAGAGCGGGTAATGGCAGGCGACGGTCCACTGCAGAGTCCCTGAATGTGTAGTGGGTCAGGCTATGATCAAACCAACACCCCCAGAGGAGAGTGAATTGGCACTGCAGGCAAATGACCATGAGGTCTGCCTGTCTGACTTTCTTTGGAACTTTAGGAGACACAGCGAATGAATTAAATGTATTTTCCCTAGGGGAGGCTCAGCAAACTGACCCAGTATTGTGAGTTAACACAGGTTGCCCAGCCTGAAAATGAAGCGGAGGGAGTCCCTGATTGCTACTATTTAAAGAATGAGTTAGTGCTGAGGAAATGGAGTTCTCCTCAGACCTGAAAGCAAAGAGTGGGCAGTAGATCACCAGTTAGTGGTGCCACAGAGGTACCGGCAAGAAATATTAAGAAGGGCCCACGAGACTACAGTGGCTGTACATGCCAGTATACGAAAGACCAAAGCCCGCATAAGACAGCAGTTTGACTGGCCAAAACTCCACAAAGATGTGGTGGAGTACTGCAGGAGTTGCCACGTGTGCCAAGTTGAGGGGAAACCCCAACCTACAGCGAAACCTGCATCCCTAAGTCCTGTCCTGGTGTTAGGTGGACCCTCCAGCAGAAGGCTGGTGAAGTGTACCCCTACCGAGGACAAAATAGGACAGGCAAGCACACGGCTGGTAAACGTTTAGAAAGAGAAGGGGAAAAAGTGACAGAGGGCAGGTTAAAGGAAGTCCGGGAAGAATCCTGGATGAAAACCCCAACTGTCTGGTCAACCAACCCCATAAAATGTTAAGTTAGACCACACATCCTCCCATGTGAATGCAGACTCCAGAAGCACCCCACCAGAGTGCCAACAGCATTTACAGGAACCTGCAGAGACAAAGAGAGACCTCTAGGGGGGCACAGAAACCATGATGGTGATGCTTCACCTAGTCGAAGTGCCATAGGAGAGTGCAGCCAAGTCTGCACAAATACGTGCAGGTAGGAGTGTCCCAGAGAACAAAGGGGAGAGTAACAAAGACTCCTCCTCCAAAGTCAGAGGAAAAGGGAACCACCCATCCCCTGAAGTCAAATGTCTTTGTAAAGTAACCCAGAACAGACCATTTTTAATAAGCTTTAAGATTGGTGAATGAATGGAAATGAATGAGAGAACTGCATGGTTTTTCTTGCTGTATCTCATATTTCTCTCAAACTCTGGAATGAAATGTGCCTTTTTTTTCAAATTGCATTTCATTCCCCTGGGTGTGGAGGTGTCAGGCAAGCCCCCCACCTACCAAGACTGAGGCATACATTATTTTGCCACATGAACATTAAAACTTAAAATTGCAAGCCCCTGACTGGAAAGACATTTGCATGGTAAAAGACAATGTTGGAATAAGGGACAAAGGGCTATGCCCTGACTCATTCAACCAACAATGGACTTTTGATTACTGGACATTGAAGATGGGAGGAGCTAGAATTCCAGGTTGACTGCTAAGATAGCAGAATCCATAAACACAGAAGAAGTGGTCAGACCAGTAACATGACTAGCTGGCTGAGTTTGAACTTCCAAGGGATTTGAACACCGAAAGCTCCTGGTTTGAGAAGACCTCTCTCCTGTCTACCAGCTCATCTATCACAGAACTGAATCTGGTGAAAACACATGAACGTCAAAGAGAGAAAAGTCTCCTACGTGAACAAGGTTTAAGAAGAACACTAGGCCCCAACGAACAGCAAGTCTACCTACAATCAAGTGAGCTCAAAGCACAGTAAACTAGAAACTCTTCTGATATTGCCTCAAGCCCCTCTTTACTATATTTTCTTCTCTTTTCTGTATGTATCGCGTGTGCATGCTAGTGTGGGCGTGCTGTATATCCGTAGGCATTAACCGTATTAGAGTTTAAGGTTTAATAAATTCCATATTTCTTCTTGAAACCTGAGAAAGCCTGTTTGTGCTGGTTTCTTTGTCTTATAATTGGAAAGCTGTGAACAAAGATTCATCAAAGGGGGAGCTCAAAACACTGTTTAAAAATAAAACCCTGTTATAATAAGACCAGGTAAAAACAGCAAAAGACCCTAGACACATTTCTCACCTGGTCGTAACAGTAAAGACAAAAAGGTATTAGTGGACAAGATAATGGAAAGGTGGATAGGAACAGGACAGGGAGTACCGGCTAGGTTTCTAACTGGAAATGGAGGAGAATTTGCCAATAATGAGTTCAGGAGTATGTGTGAAAATATACAGCCCATATCAATTAGTTTATGGCAGGAATCTGAAAATACTTCGGTAATGTGGGATCACCCCCGGCTTTAGAGGGGACTACAATTAGTTAAATTTTTGCAGAACATGCAGGAAGAGGAGCATTTATTAAGGCGGAGGTTTCAGGAAAAAAATCAGGAGAGCTTTGAGGTAGCTGATTAGGCCATCAGGAAAGAATTTTGGTACTGGGGATATGGTGTATTACAAAAGAGAAAAGCAGAAAGAATGGAGAGGCCCAGCAAAATTTATAGGCACTGATGGCAAAACTGTGATTTTGCAACAAACCATTAAGAGTACATTCCTCGCGGCTGATTTGCACTGATTATACATTGACAGAATCTGAATAAATGATGGACACTAATGATGCACTATGTACTTCACATGCATATATGTTAGACCTTTGTGAGCAACAGATTGTTGCAGATAATGGGCTGACAGAGAATGGACCAAGTGATAGTGAAGATCCAGATAAGGTCATCTACTGAAAGTTGGGACTAGAGTGACATATATGCCAAAAAGGACTAGTGAATGGAGGGAAGCCACCATTATAGGAAGGGCAGGAAAGACCACAGGGAAATACAAACATTGGCTGAATGTGCAAGACAAAAGACTGGCTGAAGGAAGTGAAAATGTGGAAGGCCAGAAAACGTAGTAAAAGTTCAGACAGTGGGCCTGAAGATGATCATAGTCCAAGGAAAAGATCACGGACTTGTGAAAGGAAGTCTGGTTGTAGGAGGGTCAGGTCGAGTAGTAGTAGTCCAGAAAGGGATAGGAACTTCAGTAGGGGACATGGTTTCCCTAGTGCAAGGACCAGAGAGCAGGCGCGGGGCGCCACAAGAAGTAGGAGCACTTAGGAGAGAGAAGCTCTAGTGGCTACTAACATGTTAGATGGTAAATTGACAAAGGATGCCAAGCAAAAAGAGCTTGACATTTGAAGAGTTTGGCGTATACATGGAGGTGCCAGATAAAGGACAACCAGCCTCGTCCCATAGATGGATCTATACAGAGAAAGTACTTCCCGCTGGTACGTATGAAGCAAAGGCCAGACTTGTAGTTCGGGGACTTGAGGAACGACTAGGCGACCAGGAAGTTAGAATGGACTCCCCAAAAGCAGGAAATGGAAGTTTGAGGATTTTCCTAGCTCTTTTAGTGACATTCATGGGAATTGACATCAAAGCAGCATTTCTGCAAGGGGAGAAATTTCAAAGGGAAGTATTTTTAAAGCCACCAAAAGAAGCCGGAAATTATGGAAGCTAAACGAGTGTTTATGGGCTAAACGATGCATCCAGGGTGAGGTATTTTTCAGTTGGGTCCGTCCTACTAAAAGCTGTTGTATTCAACTAGAGGTGGATCCGGCAATGTTTTATTGGTACTACGAAGAAAAACTAGCAGGCATTTTCTTGATGCACGTGAACGATTTTCTCTGGGGAGGATCTGAGGCATTTGAGAAATTTGTGGGCGATAAAGTTCTGCAGGAATTTAAAATTGGAAGTCAGGCTTCCGGAGCTTTTAAATATATAGGGTTGAATAGGCAGACTAAGTTGGGAGTAACCCTAAATCAACAGTCTTACCTAGAGAATGCTAATAGGAGCCCAATAAATCGGGCCAGATCCTCACAAAAGGAAGACTCTGCAACCAAGGAAGAGTGTAGACCAGTTAAGGAGCTTAATCAGGCAGTTGAACTGGTTGTGCACACAAACTAGGCAGATTCTTGCTATGACATATTGGAATTGAGCACCATGCTGAAACATGCTACTGTTGGGGAAGTACTGAAAGCAAATAAGACATTGAAGAAATTGGGTTTAGACAAATTTACACAAGTTTCCAGCATTGGGTGATCCAGAAGAAATGAAATTGGTCATTTTTAGTCACGTCTCACACACTAATCGTCCCGATGGTTATTCGACGCAGCAGGGTTCATTATATTTTTGGTGGGAAGAAATGATAAATGTTGTCAGTTAGCCTGGAATCGAAGAAAATAAAGAGGATAGTTAAAAGCACCTTAGCTGCTGAGACAGTTGCACTGAAAGAAGCGATAGATATGGGTATGTAATTTATTAAGTATTTTAAAGGACGTCTTATATAAGGGGCAATTGGAAAAAAGTTTTCCTACAGAATGCTACATAATCACTCTTTCTGGGACAATGCCCATTCGACAAAAAATGTTGCAGAAAAGAGGTTGAGGATTGATCTCGAGTATAAAAGAAATGTTGGAAAGAAAATAAATTTCCAAAATAAATGGGTTGAAGCAAGTCATCAGTTGTCTGATTGTTTTACTAAGAGAGGGACTTGTTCGAAAAAATTGTTGGGTGTCCTCAAAGAGGGCAGTCTTGTGTTATGAAAGTTAAGAAAACGTGGAATTTTTTTTTACAATAAGATTGCTTTTCCTTTAAACAAGTTTTTTTTAAAGGGGGGGAATATACAGCACGTTAATGGTTGGAACAAAACCAAAAAGTGCTGGAAATACTCAGCAGGTCTGGTAGCAACTGTGGGGAGAGAAGCAAAGTTAATGTTTCAGGTCTGTGACCTTTCATCAGAACTGGCGAAGGTTAGAAAAGAATTAGATTTTAAGCAAGTAAAGGGGAGGGGTTGGTGGAGAGAACAAAGGGAAAGGTGTTTAATAGGGCACAGGGAGATTAAAGAACAAAGCTGTCCTGGGACAAAGACAAAGCGTGTGTTAATACTTGTGGTGAAAGACAAAGCATTAGTCCAGAGAGACTGTTAATGGCGGAATAATGAGCAGCTCTGACTACATTAAAAGCAGGCACATGGTTAAAAAGTAAAATATTAATAAAAGGCCAGTCATGCTCTGAGGTTATTGAACTCAATGTTCAGTCCGCAAGGCTGTAGAATGCCTAATCGAAAGACCGTCGAGCTTGCGTTGATGTTCACTGTAACACTGGAGTAGGCCAAAGACAAAAATGTTGGCATAAGAGCAGGGGGGAGTGTTGAAATGGCAAGCAACCAGAAGCTCGCGTTCATGCTTTCGGACTGAGCTGAGGTGTTCAGCAAAGTAGTCACTCAATCTGCATTTGATCTCCCCAATGTAGAGGAGACTGCATTGTGAGCAGCAAATACAGTACGCTAAATTGAAAGAAGTACAAGTAAATCGCTGCTTCACCTGAAAGGAGTGTGGAAACTTGCACGTGCTGCTATTTTGATTTGCAAATTCCTTAATTGGCCATGAGTCATATACGCCATCTAATTAGTGGCGGTGGTTGCCCGAAAAATGGAATCACAACATGAGCACAGGGTAGCGAGGACCCCTGTACCAGGGCAGCTGCCACACCCACTCCACCGCACCATTTTTAAGGTGACTTGCTGGAGCTGGTAAGTGTGTGCAGGCACATTCTCTTCCCTGCCAGCAGTAACAGAAGGCTCACAAGACTCACCAAGAGGGCATGGCTGGAGGTGGCACACAAGGTCAGCAGCAGAGGAGTGCTGAGGAGGAACTGGGTGTAGTGCAGGAAGCATTTCAATGACTTTCTTAGGTCTGGCAAAGTGAGTGGCAAGAGAGACGCAGATGGCATGCCTCCCGGTCAGCAGTCACCAGAGTGCAAAAGGCAGGGGCATACTGAGGATGCACAGAAGTCTGCTTACCTTGAGAGAGGGGCGTGCTCAGGTGTCTTGCTGACCCTTAAGCATAGGTCAGAACCCAAGTGCTGCTGGTCAGGAGGTTGGAGCACAGACTACAATATCATATGGGGCGCCACAGTGGTGCAGTGGTTAGCACCGCAGCCTCACAGCTCCAGCGACCCAGGTTCAATTCTGGGTACTGCCTGTGTGGAGTTTGCAAGTTCTCCCTGTGTCTGCGTGGGTTTCTTCCGGGTGCTCCGGTTTCCTCCCAAATGCCAAAGACTTGCAGGTTGATAGGTAAATTGGCCATTAGCAATTGCCCCTAGTAGGTGGTAGGGAAATGTAGGGAAATATAAGGACAGGTGGGGATGTGGTAGGAATATGGAATTAGTGTAGGATTAGTATAAATGGGTGGTTGATGGTCGGCACAGACTCGGTGGGCCGAAGGGCCTGTTTCAGTGCTGTATCTCTAAACTAAACTAAACTAAACTAAATGTGAATGAGAAGCTGCAAGTTGAGAGGGAGGGAGGCATTGCCTTAATGGCATCATTCTTCATCTTGTGGCGCTGATGCGATTTGAGGAGCAGGCTCTTGATGTGGCCAGAGTGTCCGGACACTGGGGATGGAGGAGTCTGCCCAGACAGAATGAAGACATCTCAACATCTCCAGGGTCAGGGGATGCGTGGTAAAGCTTCCCGTGCAACCAACTGTCATCTCTATTTTAAGCAGGAGCACCAGCTAACTGGACTGATCTCTCGTCAGTCACTAATGTCTCCCACAGGGCCAGCTATCAATGCTAGGAGAACAAGTTCCCAAGGACTCAGGAGGAGCACACCTCAGAGCCTGCACCATCACATCTTACTTATACACCCTCTACCAGCGCAGATATTTGCACATCGGTGGGTTTTCGAGGGTTATGAGAGATGGTGGCACAGGGTGACACACACGTCACTTCAGAGCTGGAGGATTTGGGGAGGCAGTCAGCTGTGGGCAGTCCTCCTCAGCAGGGGGGGGAGATGCAGTGCCTCTGGAGTCATGAAACATGCAGCTCTACCTGGAGAATCGGCGTGAGATGTGTGCTGAAATATCAGTTACCTGAGGCAGTTCAGGGTCACGGGATGAGAATGGAGGAGTCATTCATCTCATGTGCTCCACAATGACTCAGTGCTTTGAGCATGAGGTTCTCCCTTGAGAGAGTGGCCAACCTCTTGGAGAGCCATGTGTGGCATCACTCAAAATGGATGCAGTAACAGCACACAAATATCCACTGTTTGCATGCCAGAGTCAGCAGCATTGACTAGTTAGTGGTGCAAATGGCACAGAGAAGCAGCGTGCCAGTTGTTAGTCCCCTCCAGTGCTCAAGGACACCATGGAAGAGTTGAGTAAGCAACAGCTGGTGATGAATGGCCACCCCTCATGGGGCTCGGCCATCATCTACCTCCAGGGCCACGTCAATGGACGAAGCATCTGTGGAGTCACATCCTGCGACTGAGACTGCCCCCACAGTGTTGCCGGTGCAGCAGCCTTTGGAGGTGCCCCCCTCCACCCCACCCCAGCACCTCCATGACAAGGACGGCCTCCACAGACATCTCAGACCCAGACAGGAACAAGCAAGCAGCCTGCCTCCACCTCATCCTCTACTGCAGGGGGAGAACCTTCCAAGGAGGCCAGCACATCGGTAATGCCACTTTGTGGGTCACTTGGGTGTTTATGATGCAAGTAAGTTAACTGTTAAGCCATAAAGCACTGGGAAAGTTGTTGGCAAATCTCTGAAGAATGGGAAGTTAGGGTTGGCAGAGCGATGGAGTGAGCTGGTGAAAATTGTGTCAGGTTCAGATTCTGGAACCTTCCTGCCTCTCCTTCCTCACCCCTGCACCCCTTCTGCCCAGGGGACATCCTCTGCTCCGACAGATGCTGCTCCTCATCACTGGAAGGACTAAGTTCTGAGAAGCTTGATCCCATTTCCTTGTATGCCTTCCTTGGTTGGCACTGGACTGTGGAGTCTGCCTGAACAGCCCCCTGCAAAAGCACTTGTGAAGACTGCAAAGATATTAAGGATATTTCTTATCACTGAGCACAACCTCTTGCCTGTGAATGAGGGCCATCTCTCAGCCTCCTTTCTTCAATGCTGCCTTTTGCCTCTGCCCTGCCATTGCAGATTGCTCCCCGCTACTTTACTGACTACTCCTCCATGTCTTGATTTTGACAGCGTGTCGAACTCAACCCTTAAAACCAAAATCTGAGCCTGTCCCTTAAATGAGCTGACAAGCTTGTTAATGGCCTTAAGTGGCCATATAAGCAGTTCCTGCCTCCCATCAGTACCTTTCAAAATCTGAGCACGTCGACTGAGAGGGTGGGTTTAAGCAACTGCCCACCCCCAAACCTGTCCTCTCAAACAATCCAAAATTCCATCCAAGGTATGAGAAAACTGCCGCAGGGGTCATTTACAACTGCTAACTCGATCTAGCAATTGAAAAATATCGAATAAATGTCACTTTTTAAAAATATTTAGGGAGAAAAAGCCAAGTAAGCAACACCAGATAGTATTGCAGAATATTCACAATGTAAACAAATAAGTTAATTATTTATTGTAATTCTTTCCTTCCCCCGCCTCCAAAAAACCTCCTGGTTTTAACTACTTTTTGACTATTTTGTCAGGTGTTAAAGTAAAATAAGGATTAGGATAAGGAAAAAGATCAGAGATGCCAAACCAGGTCACGTCAGCGTGGAGGGAAGTGTCTGACGATATACAGATGCTCTTCATAACAATTATATATGACAACACATCCACAAGCATCCGTTTTTTTTCAGCTTCTACCCTGCACTAGGATCAGAACAGGTGTTCGAACTGCGAAGGTAGTTGAACATTTTGGGTCAGGACCCTGATGTATGGGTCAAATGGGGGTAACAACCTCACAGTGTTGCAAATAGTTACCCGGCAATGATTTTCCCTGAATTGGCCAATCAGTGGCCAATTAAGGACGGCAGACGGGCTCTCAAAGCTGGAGGGCCGATAGGAGCCTGCAGTTCAGGTAAGAGAAAGAGAGGGTGCTTCCATTTTGAGTCACCCTCGCTGCACATTTTAAAGCTTTTAAAATTTAAAAAATGGCCAACATCCAGGCCACGGTGTGGAGAGGTGTGGAGGGCCTCAAAGCCTGCCTGGAGCTCTGGCCTCCTGGTGTGCCACTGAGTGGCCGCCTCAAGGCAGATAACCTAGCCCCTGACGCCTTGAGGGCCCAGCAGGCCAACTGGAAAATTCCTCCGACATAGGCCTTAATAGGCCGTTACGTATCCTCAATTGGCTACCCGCCGCTTGCGGGCAGGCTACCCTTCGACCGCCAAGTCCACCTTTAGGAAAATGGCCCAGGATTGGGATGGTGCCGGCAAACTGGCACACCAGCTGGCAGTGTGAATTTTTGCACACACTCGCCTCTGTAGTTGCCCACAAATGGGGGTGAAAGTCCTGCCCTTTATCTTTCATCTCAAGTCCCCAGAAAGATACATCAAGCAGAATAAGGGCAAAGAAATATGATAGTATTGATTGAAACTTCAGGATTTCACATTTATTCAGCTAAACCAATAAGAACAAGATTGCTCAACTAGCCCAACAAGGATGACTGTATATTTTGGTCGTTTAACTACTGAAATTGCATCTATTGATGACTTCTGACCATCCAGGTATTGGATTTTTCAACATTTGTGAAATAACTAAATTAAAGAGCAATTAGTTTCCTCTGTCTTGATTGCTAGCCACAAGAGGCTTTTATATAATTTTCTTTTTTTGAACCTGCGAAATAGAATAAATTGATCCATGCAGGAATAAAACTCTCTTCCGACTAAGCTTATTCTGAATTTGGCCTTTGAGTATTGTGTTCCATAGCCAGCTAATAAAATTCATAATGACAATTTTATACAACTGTTTTTTCTAAGTTTATCATCTCATATGGGAAACCAGTTTCCATCATCAAGGAGCTGCTGCATGATGGACATTAAAGAAATAAGATCAATCTCTTACCAGTCTGTTTATGCGAACAAACTCTTCTGGAGTTTTTGCCCATTGTGGAAGCTCTACATCAGACACCACAGTTCCATCATCCATCACACCCAGATTGTAATTGTTGGAATTAACAAACATCTCCGGAAGATAATAAAATTCAGGAATCAGCTCCTGTGTATGAAATAAATGATCATCCATTTTACTAGGGTTTAACAGTCAGCGTCTACTTCATCATAATCAATCTAATCATCAAAAATCAGACATATATTTTAACTTAAGTAATGCACCAACCATCCTATTAAGATGTTATTTCAACTTGCTAAGTACAATCAAGCTTGTTAGCCACTGTGAATTTGCTTTTCAATACTGAAATAACTTACATATGGCTGTTACTCTTAGATTAACTTCAGTTCAATAAAGCTCAACTACTTAAACACTATTCTTTACAAATATCAGCGCACTTTGATGACCAATACATTTATAATAATTTCAATAACTAACACAGAATTGCTGAACAAGGCGAGCCTCTTTAAACAGCGTTCAAATCACACGCAGCTTCCACAGTGCGGACTGCAACACTGACCACTCCCTGGTGTGCAGCAAGGTTAGACTCAAACCAAAGAAGCTGCATCACTCAAAGCAGAAGGGCCGCCCGCGCATCAACACTGGCAGAATTTCTTATCCACAGCTGTTACATAGGTTTCTAAATTCACTTGAAAAAGCCCTTCAAAACACTCCTACAGGGGATGCAGAGACTAAGTGGGCCCACATCAGAGGTGCCATCTATGACTCAGCAATGACCACCTATGGCAAACGTGTGAAGTAGAATGCAGACTGGTTTCAATCTCACTTTGAACAATTAATTAGGATATCCATAACAATTTAACTGACCAACCCCATCAACACTGCTCATAAGAAAGAAAAAGACTTGCATGCATACAGTACCATTCATGTTCTCAAGACTTCTTAAAGTATTTCCCATAAACAGCAAATGAGATAAGCGACTATGTTGGTCGAGCGATAAATGTTAGCCAGGACACCAGGAGCGCTGTGGGATCTCTTACATCACCTTGGTTTAAAATCTTATGTTAAAGATAACACAGCCAACAATACAGCACTCCTTCAGTACTGCACTAAAGTACCAGCCTAGATTATGTGCTTAAATGTATAGTTGTCCTTGAACCCATAAGCTTCTGAACCAGAGGTGAGAGTGCCAACACTAAGCTAAACTAACAATTAAAAAAACAAAGAAACACATTCTCTACCTTAAAAATATTGTAAATAGTATTGTCCCACTGCTATTGAATTTGAGACATGGATTCAATATCTGACTTTAGATTATTAATTAGTTTTTATTTTTAGTTTAAGGTGAAGGACAAAGACAAAAGCCTAGTACAGCACTTGGGTTGGAGCTACCCAGCCATTCAATTATGCATAGCTAGGAATTTGGAGGTAAAGGGGAAATAATATAATTCGATATACAATACAATACTCAGAGGGTTATAAATCAAAGCGTGAGAACTTAAAGATACTCTGGTGGTACAGCTGCTACCTCTAATAAGGCTATTTTGTCAAGAAGTCATCAAATTACCAGGAAGAACACTACAACATTTTTTCATAGTTATGGACCTGCATCATATTTTTATGACTTGTCATATTTATTGAAAGATTGAACTGTTTGATATCATATTTCACCCAAGCTAAACCATTAAATTGTCTGCTCTCTGCAGTTTCCAATCATAGTTTATTTCAGGTCCATGTATTATACACCACAGATGATTTCTCTTTGCATGAACTAAAATCTGCACAAACTACTCGATGTTATTGAACAAATGTGGGTGCAGTATGAAGAGAGAGTGTGCAATTTTGACTTTCAGTGAAAATGAAAATTAGGAAAAATATTTAAAAGGTGGTTGAGTTAATATCGTGGCTTTACACTATCACCAAAAGTCAAAATTATCCTGAGAGATAGAATGAGTGAAAAGCCAATGTTGCTTTGGCCACCTTAACTATTGGTGAGATTTTTTAACATGCAAAACTTCCACATGCTTTTGCAAACCATTCCTATGACCTATAACTAAGGCAATGCTCCTACCACTAATCACTAATTGGAAAAAGTACAGGGGTGCTTGACTACTTAATTGGGCAAAAATATAGATTACTTCACGATGTAATGACATTTTTGTTCCACCTTGATCATACACTAACAAAGAGTACAAAAAAATTGCCCAATATGAAAAGCAACACACTTCTGTATTTAATATCTGCCCTCTTCTCTCCTTTAACCCTCAGGCACTTTTAAAGTCCTTCACCTTTACACTTCCCAATTCATTTGTGGTAACCTCATACTAATTAACTGCAACATTATTATTGCTAGTTAAAACAAGTGAGTATGCTGCAAGCTATTTTGGCACTCTCAATCAAAATAGGGCTAATATATGTAATTACTGCAGTATCTGAAAATCACAGCAAGTGCCTGATGTAAAATTTGTCCGGCTCTTAACAAGCACAAACCACATGCCATTTAACAAGCAGAAAAATATAGGCCAGTCTGATGGCTATTATGTGCAGTAGCCCTGTGCAGCCATGTCAAAAGCAAATGGTTCTGATCTAAATCCCTTGTTGTTATGGGTCAATGGACCAGTGGTTCTTGGGCACCCCTTAGGGCCACTTGCAACAGCAGCAGCCTTCCAGGCAACTGACAGCAACAGAACAGGTCATCAGATGCTGAGCAAGGTCAGGTCGAGCAGTCAGTGGAGAGACAGCAAGGATCAAGAAAGGAATTAAGTTATTATCTCTTCTCTCACCAAGTACACCATTGTAAACTACAGAATTGCAGATCCTTTCAAAGAAATTTCACATTTAACTCATATGATGAAAAGACAAGTCCTTTGGTTTATCTAACCTTAGCAGGGTTACTATCATGTGAGAAAATGATGACCAATTTAATAACACGAGGCAAGATTGCAACTTTTTAAAATGTTAACTGCTACAAAATGAATGAGTTGTGCAGAAATTGCTTATTGATGATACAATTACCTTAACAGCTACAACTTCACACTTCATTCAATTGTATTTAAATTCAAGATATATAATCATAACCTTATTTTTGCAATACAGTTTAATAAATTGCCTTAAATTTACTATCTTTGAACCTTTTTTTTTAATAGTAGGGCTTCCTTTTGTAATTATTTCCTAAAACATATTTTGTGGTACTTTATATATTGAAAAATGCTGCACTGGCTATTCTTAAACAGCTAGGTTCTAAGAAATCTTAGAGTCAGAATTTCTGCAGCACCTTTTATGACCTCATGAGATCCAGAAATGATTCACAGCCAATGAAATCCTTTTGAAATGCAGTCACTTCTGCAATGCTGGGAAACACAGCAGATAATTTGTGCATAGCAAAGTTCCACAAGCAGCACTGTGATAATGCTCTGGGTTTCGAGGTTTTTTTTTGCATTTTTGCTTAAAACCTTTATAAAATGAGCAGAGTAAAATTTAATTTCAAGTGTCTAAAATTAATTGAGTGATGCGAGCAGTAAAAAGCTCCTACAAACACTGCTGGATGTGACTGTGGAAATTTTACAAGAAGCATTTAAACGGACAGAAAAATGGCTTCGTTTCCATCAATGTAAATATATGCTGTGGAAACAAAGTAATATGCAACAAAAAGATGCTCCCCAAATTCTTCTGCTACAGTGGAACAAGATATAAAAATGACATTCTGATTGCCAAAATTCTGCCACTTCTCAACCAAGTTACCTATACTCTCATTGTAACAGCACGACTTAAAACCTATTTTGAAAATATATACACTTGCATATTGCTGTTATTTATTCAGAAAATTTTCAACTTTTCATTTCTTACTCGAGTCCCCTACTCCCAAATAGGAATCTCCATCAGTTTTTCTGCTTACTGGCACTTCCATTTTAATGAAGAATTTGTGAGAAGTGGCAATGCTCTGCTTGAGTGAAAGAAGTTACCAGGTAGTTCAGTCATTGGCTGGTGTTATCGTCAACATGTGCTCTGTTCACCATCGCAGTTCACAGTTTAAAATCTAAAACATGGCAGCAGAGTACGTGTTGACTAACACCAGTTGGTTACTGTGCCAGCTGGAAAATTTCCTTCACAATCTGGCTGGCACATATTTCACATATTTAAGAATAAGATTGAAGTGTCAGTGTTTGGGGAGATTGATGGCGATATCCCACCCATTATTACAGCTTTCAAAATCAAGTCCAGTAACAGGGATTCCAAATAGGGATAATCAGTTTTAAATGAATTATGATTTCACATGACAGGGATCTGGGACTTAAAAGAACATTTTGTTTTGTACACTTGAGGCACAATTTTAACCTGGTGTGAGAGGTGAATGTGGGCTGGGAGGTCAGCAGCAAGCTCATTCCAACGTGAGGCTTGGGTCATTTTAACTCCTGTGCCACAGTAACATGGTCCAGGCTTAAGTCCAGTCAAACCTGGTGGTATTGACAAGGTCAGTAGATGGCAGTGGAGCAAACTTGACAGGAGGCTGCCAACTGCTTGGTTCATTTTTTGGTGTAAGTTTATTAAAAATTTTAATTGATACATTACTAATAGCTTGGGATTTTTGAGCCTTTTGAGATTATTTCAGAGATTTTCATTACACCAACCGAATTTGTACACTATTCGCTGTTCTGCACATCAGGGAAGTAGATAAGTACAATTTCTTGGACCAGATGAAATTCAGACACTGCTTTAATAATTAATTTTGGAAGAGATTTTTGGAAAGGTACTACTCTGCACTCATACTATGGGAGATAATAATGATCGGTGACCAAGATGTGTAAGGTTACATACCCTCAGAATCTACATTAGAGCCACTAGAGGGCTACATTTGGGCTTGGCAATTTAACATAGCTATATTCTGAAAGGGAGAGTGAACTAATTAAATCATGTAAGCCCAGATTCAGATCGATTGCTGGAGCACGAACAGCCAGAAGAGATGTGTTTTAAATCATGTTCAACAAACTTGAGGTTTTTTTTGAAGTGACTGGATGAATAAACAGAATACAGTGGATGTAGTGCATATGGATTTCCAGAAAGCATCTGATTGGATGTTCCCACAAGAGGCTTGCTAGAAAAATTCAGGTGTAAGGTATAAGCGTAAATGTAACATCAACAGAAAGTTGCTTAACAGAAACAATGGGAAAGAGTTTAACTCACTCAAAACCCATTCACTTGCACAGAGTTAAAATCAGGCCCAATGACTTAAGAATAGATGAGTGTTGAGTGGGCAAGAGATGTGCTGGAAGATGTATATCCCAGGAGTCAGCACTGGATTCAGTTTTTTCTTGATACATATAGACAATCTGAACTTGGGTAGGGGGTATAGAACCTCAAAATTTGTTGACACAAAAGTAGTAAGCTTGACAAATAGTGAAGAGGATGGCAAAAGTCTTTAGATAGACAGGTTAACGGGATTGGTAGAGAAGTAGCACATGCAATTTAATGTAGCTACGTGCGAGGTAATGGCAATTGAGAAAAATCAAGAAATGGGACTACACGCTAAATGGAAAGGCATTGATGAACAGAGAAACTGAAGGGATCAACTGTATAATTCCCTAAAAGTGCAAGTACAGGTGGGTAAAGCTATATAAATCAATGTTTTTTTTTTAAAGGGGGTATAGAGTACACGAAGAAAGGCGTATTAATTTTATACTAAACATTGGTTAGTCTACAAATAAGAGTACTATAAAATGTTGGGTACTCCCTTTATATAAAAAAAAATTAAAGCCATTGAGATTATATTGTGTGGCTGTTCAGACTGACGTCAGAGATGGGAAACTTTAGTTCTGAAGAGACTTAATATACTGGGACTATTTGTAATTCGAAGGCTAAGAGAAGATTTAATAAGAGGTTTTTAAAATTATGAACAGTTTTGATAGATTGAATAGGAATATTTGCTCTGGTTGGAGAGTTAGTGATGAGAGGTCTTCGATTTAAATTATCAGTGAGAAAGTGAAGAGCTTGGTTCAGAAAAAAATGTCTTTATACAGAGGAATTTCCATAGAGGAGTGGTTGAAGCAAAGACCCCCAGTGCATTTTTAAGGGAAAATTGGATAAATATTAGCAACACAGGAAGATAGGTGGCTATGAGGATGGAGTAGGGTAGTGAGATTAGTTTTCTCTAATAGAGTTGGCATAGACACAATGTGACAAAAAGCATCCTTCTCTTTTGTAAGCCTCTATGGTTTTGTGGTGAGGCCACAGTTCTCCAAGTATCTCTGATAAATCTCTACAGTAAGAATACTCCTCAGTTGAGATGTTTTCGTAAAAAGAGTCGAAAGATGAGATGTGATGCACCAAGATTTATAACCACCACCTACCAAGTTATCCAAATATAAAGGAAAACATTCTTTTCTGGTCTAGCTATTAAATAGTTACCATTGCTGTAGCCTAGGAGCTGAATATGTTTAAATTATTTAAATGACCTGATGCATGTAACAAAAACAAGGTTGCCTAATATGTAGATGATAATGAATTGAAGACAGATAAGGAATAAGATACCTAAAGACACAAGACAAAAGGATTATGTGCAATTTTGTTCTTTTTGATCTGATACCTTGATAGTTAAAATTGGAACTTCGCCCAAGTCTAGTAACAGGACTAACTTACTGAACAGAGAATATCATCTTCTTATGCATTCTTATGAACTGATATCAGCAGTCTGAAAGACATGAAACCAGAGGCCCAAGGCTCACCTAAAATTAGGCCTCAGGCCTCATCGGCGCATTGCCAGCAAGCTGCAAGCACCAACTTACTGTCCTGAGGCAGTTCCCCAGTTCTTTGAGGATGAAGTTGGGTCAGCTGCTTTCCTGGTGGCAGCCTTCAGGTCAGTACTTGTGGGGCTGACAGGAGGAACACGCAGTCTTTGGCATTGCTGTACAGCCAGGAGGGGTAATTTAGATATTTTTTTATAAACTTGTTTTGTGGTGACCTCCAGCAGTGCCTTTAAGAGGTTGGGTCAGGCCGCATGTAAACACACACCGGCTGCATTCAGGGCAGCCAGATTTTAGGAAGGGGCCTCCTATTTGCATATGCAAAGGGCTTAACATCTGTTTCCAGTACAGGTCCTGGATGCCTACGCTGAAGCCTTTATCAATATGGCGGGAGGTGCACTTCCACCACAGAATATGCATTCGCACTCTGCCCACCATATTGGATGCTTTGGCATCCATTTTATGCCTGTAAAACTAGCACGGTGTCAATAAAAGTTTAGGATCAAGCTTCTTGGAGGGAACGTCATTGCCACAATGGAGCAAATGGAGTTCCATTTGAGCCAAACAACATCATGGGGCCGAGAAAGAACACCAACTGTAAGAAAGCCATCCATGGTAACAGGTAATTAAGTGCCAGTTAGACTTGTAAGAGGCATGACAAAATTATTCTGGTTTATATATATATCTGGTGTGTGTGTATATATATATCTATATCAAGGGAAGCTATGCTTGACAGTATGGGATGTTATAGATAACTAATGAAGAAAACTGATAACTCTTAACATTAACAAGATCTTTTCATAGATGTGCATACTACACTACCCAATCACTAGATGTGACCTATTGTATTAGAATTTCATGTTCAGTTAAGAGAAGCTGAAGAAAAAAAAATCAAGACCAGAGCCTGGAAGATTAATCATCAGGTCAGAGACCAGCAATAACTCTTGGGCACACGAAAGCAAAGTCAGTCAGCATGAAGGTGGTTTAAGACTCTACAGATTAATGTTACTGCGCCTACCTCTGACCTCCCTTGTCTTTGCTCTTCCTAGAACAAGCCAAAGTTTAAACGAAGAAACTGACATTATGTCTAGCAAAGTATTCACTGTTTTGGATGCATTCAATTTAAAAGGGAAATCACTAGAGGAAAAAAAGATGTTCAAATAACTAACTGAAGCATCATTATATCAATGCTAACTTTTTATTGCTACATGCAATGGTCATGATATTTTAAAATTCCAGCATGTCTGCAGAACTGCTGTGTATTGTACATTTTAAAGAATTTAACAGAATGTTGTGATTTGACCAGAATAAATCAATAATAAATCTATTAAAGATGTACTAAAATCATTAAGGTTGCTATCTTCAGCAATGGGAAAAAACTCTAAAGGGAGGGGCAGAAAACTGCATTTCCCACCTTCCCGAGGATGGAAAACACACCAGCCTCAATGTACCTCCTACTATGACACACATTTGTCCGTCATCTGGCATTGCATATCTGTACATACCAAATAGCTGGCAGCATGGCTGACAGTAGATACATTTTTAAGTATCTGTGCCATTTTTCCCTAAAAGTGGAAATCATTTTTTTCTATAAAAACTATATTGTAACATTAGAAACCAGGCATTACTGTGCTGGCTGCAACAATAAACCGGCAACTGCCATGAAATGGGAAAGAAAGAAGCAAGAGAAAGAAAAGCAATTTTTGTTTTGGATTTTTTGAAAGGAAAGTTTAAAGTGTTGTGAACAGATTTTTTCATTTGGTTGAAGGAGTAAAAATAATGATTAAAAATTCTAAACAATTACAACGGCAAAGTTGTTCAAAGCAGATATCATACAATTTGACAATACTATAACACAGACCAGGATCATCCTGGAATGCAAAGATAACCCCTGGCTTCTCTTCTCCACTACAAACTGTCCTAAAGCCTTCTCCCCTATCCCTTCCACCTTAACCTAAAAAAATGTGCAAGGAGCTCACAGGCATCTTATTTCTAAGATTGAGACCACCTGTGCCTCTGCTGATTCTCTCCCTCCTCGTAGTCCACCAGGCCAAACTTCTCTAAAGGTTCCCCCCACCCTATCCCTGAACTCGTTTTCTCTAGTTTCTCTCCTGTCCTATCCCTGGTGCCCTCTCCGAGCTTTTGTGTCTATTAGGCTCACCTCCTGCTCCCTCCAACCGATTCCCACCAAACTGCTAACTACCCAACTTCTCCTCCTGGGCTCCATGTTTTAGTTTAGAGATACAGCACTGAAACAGGCCCTTCGGCCCACCGAGTCTGTGCTGACTATCAACCACCCATTTATACTAATCCTACACTAATCCCATATTCCTACCACATCCCCGCCTGTTCCTATATTTCCCTACCACCTACCTATACTGGGGGCAATTTATAATGGCCAATTAACCTATCAACCTGCAACTCATTGGCATGTTAGCTGATACTATTAACAGTTCCCTCTCATCAGGTTCTGTGCCACTCCCCTTCAAATCTGCCATCTTCACGCACCCCCCAAAAAACACACTTGACCCTCTGTCCTTGCAAACTACTGCATCATCACCATCCTCACCAAAGTCCTTGAACATGTTGCTTCCCAAATCTGTGGCCACCTTTCCCATAACTACATGTTTGAACACCTCGAATCAAGTTTCTGCCCCTGCCAAAGCAGTTAAATGGCCCTTATCAAAGTCACAAATGGCATCCTATAGGACTGTAACCGTGATAAACTAATAATCCTCATCCTTCTTGACTTTTTAACAATTGGCTACAGCATACTCTTCCATAGCCTCTCCGTTATCCAGCTGGGTGGAATTGCACTCACCTGGTTCCACTCCTATCTATCCAGTCTAGCCACAGAATCACTTTTAATAGCTCCTCTTCCTGCTCCTGCACCATTACCTCTGGAGTCCTCCAAGAATTTTATCCTTGCACCCCTCCTACATCTTATCTATGTGCTGCTCCTCAGCGACATCATCCAAAAACACAACAGGTTTTAGATGCAAGGTGAGAACATCCAGCTCGACCTAATCACCACCCCACTCAATACCTCTGCCACCAACCACCCACCACCCCACCGCCTCGGATTTGTCACTTGGCTTGTCTGATGTCCAGTACTAGATAAACAGAAATGTCAACCAACTAGAAATTAGGAAGTCTGAAACAATTGTCTTTGTCCCTGCCACAAACTCCATTCCCAAACCACTGGTTCCATTCCCCTCCCTGGTCACTTTCTGAAGCTGAACTAGACAGATCGCAATCTTGGAGTCCTATTTGAGTTGTCGACCCTATATCTGCTCCGTCACCAAGATGCCTACTTCCACCTCGGTAACATCGCATGTCTCTGTTCCTGCCTCAGCTCATCTGCTGCTGAAACCCTTATCCATGCCTTTGTTTACTCGAGACTTGGCTGTTTCAATGCTCTCCCGGCTGGTCTCCCATCTTTCACCCTCCGTGAACTTGAGCTCATCCAAAACAATACTGCCTGTATCCCAACGTGCACCAAGTCACGGTCACTCATCACCCTTGTGCTCACTGAGCTACACTGACACCTGTTCCAGTCATGCCTCGATTTTCAAATTCTCTTCCTCGTTTTCAGGTCCCTCTATGGCCCTGCCCCTCTTTATCTTTGTAACCTTTTCCAGCACTACAACCCACCGAGATTTCTGCACTGCTCCAATTCAGTCCTCTTGTGTATTCTAGACTTTAATCGCTCTACTACCATTGGGAGCCATGCCTTAAGCTGCACAGGCCCATAGCTCTGGAATTCCTTCCCTAAACCTCGCTCTCCTCCTTTAAGAAGCTCCTTAAAACCTACCTCTTTGACCAGACTTTTGATCATCTGTCCTAATAGCTCATGGGGCTTGGTGTCATTTTGTTTGATGATGCAAGTTGTTGTGATTGTGTGATTTCATGTTCACTTCAATTCCAATTTGAATACTGCACTGTATAAACAAAACTGACTTACTCTCTTCCGTTGTCTTGTTCTGGATGAAGGCAGAAGGAAAAGTGATGCAATTATTTTTTTTTATTTGCTTGTGGGATGTGGGTCGCTGGCTATGCCAGCATTTATTGCCCATCCCTAATTGCCCATGGGAAGGTGGTGGTGAGCTGCCTTCTTGAACTGCTGGGATGTAGGTATGGGATGTAGGTATGCCAACAGTGCTGTTAGGGAGGGAGTTCCAGGATTTTGACCCAGCGATAGTGAAGGAACAGTGATATAGTTCCAAGTCAGGATGGTGTGTGGCTTGGATGGGAACTTACTGATGGGTGGTGTTCCCATGCATTTGCTGCCCTTGTCCTTCTAGGTGGAAGAGGTCACAAGGTTGAAAGGTGCTGTCTAAGGAGCCTAGATGATTTACTGCAGTGCATCTTGTAGATGGTACACGCTGCTGCCATTGTGCGTCAGTGGTGAAGGAGTGAATGTGGAAGGTGGTGGATGGGATGCCAATCAAGCGGGCTGCTTTGTCCTGGATGGTGTCGAACTTCTTGAGTGTTGTTGGGGCTGCACCCATCCAGGCAAGTAGAGAGTATTCCATCACACTCCTGACTTGTGCCTTGTAGATAGTGGACAGGCATTGGGGAGACAGGAGGTGAGTTACTCACCACCGAATTCATAGCCTCTGACCTGCTCTTGTAGCCACAGCATTTATGTGGCTATTCCAGTTCAGTTTCTGGTCAGTGGTAACCCCCAGAACGTTAGTGGGGATTCAGTGACAGTAATGCCATTGAACATCAAGGGGAGATGGTTAGATTCTCTGTTGTTGGAGATGGTCATTGCATGCCACTTCTCTGGCGTGAATGTTACTTGCCACTTATCAGCCCAAGCCTGGATGTTGCCCGGGTCTTGCTGCATCTGGACACGGGCTGCTTCAGTATCTGGGGAGTTGCGAATGGTGCTGAACATTGTGCAATCATCAGCGAACATCCCCACTTCTGACCTTATGATGAAGGGAAGATCATTGATGAAGCAGCTGAAGATGGTTGGGTCTAGGACACTGCCCTGGGGAACTCCTGCAGTGTTGTCCTGAACCTGAGATGATTGACCTCCAACAAGCACAACCATCTTCCTTTGTGCTAGGTATATGTTGACTATTTTATATTTGTAATACATCTATTTTAAAAAAATCAGTATAATTGGGTACCCCGATGTGATTAACTGGATACATTTTTTATGCCCAAATAAGTGGCCTGAGATTATTTTTCTAAAAGTAGAGTTTTCTTTCAATGATCTGCAATTTTGTTCATTTCCTCTCTATTGGAGGGCCTCAACATTTTTTGTTGTTTTTGTTTTGGGGAGACTGGTTTGGGTAGGGCTCCAAGAACTTTGCTTTTATTTTCCACAAATCTTCACACAAATGTCTTTGCAGACCGCCCCACTGAGATTTAATAGAGGAACCAGAAAAATATTTTCTTAAAGGTTTCTGGGATATGCATTGTAGTCACAGTACTAAAAGCTTAAAAACTTAACTATGCTTAATGTTTTGAGATAAAGTATCCGATCCTGCAAAAATATCATGTGTTTCAGATTTTAAAAAGATGAATAGTTACTTTGTGTTTAAAAAAATCAGATTGCATTGGGTAAATTTATATCATTGATATTTCGGGAAACACTGCAAGTTAAGACAGCTTTCGTCAGAAAAAAGCAACTTACAAAAAAAAATTAACAATTAATTTGAATTTGTTAAAAGGCACGACCATAAGAACATTCAGATAGGTTCAAACAAAGGTTATATCCCAGTACAGCAATGTAAGGATTAGGCCTTTGCTTTGATCATGAACCCCAAGGCTTTCACGGTATGAAGACATGAATTGGTTGTGACCACACATATGCTTCAGTTTTCTTCATTAAAGTGTGATACCTACTGGCATGAACTCTCGCCACAGCCAATTCATGTGATTCTCTGCAATGTTGATTACCACTGGCCTCCAGGCAAAGCCAGCAAACTGATATTTGAACAACAAATCAAAATAATCAATCAGTCCACTGTGCAGGAAGGTCTTTTGAAATGAAAAAGATCACAGAAGATTCGTCCTGGTGTCCATTACGCTAACATAAACTGCATATTCTGTACACATGGAAATAAACTGGTATGAGAGAAACCGACCCATTGTTATGCAGTACTCATATGCAACTTCATTCTGTGATTAAAATTTATACTGAATGTAACTGCAGGAAAACACGAGAACAGCGAAACCTCCAGGTTATTAACATTAAAAACTTGTGTTTTTAATCGTATTTTTGGACTGCTACATCCATGGAATAGAAAAATATATTTGAGTTGAAATAAACAGCTGAATCTTGTTAATTTGAATATCCTGAAGATTAAAATATTCCATTATCAGTTCATCCTCACTAGACAAAGTATATTCACACAACACAGATTTGGGATCAATTTGTAAATAAGAACATTTTCCTGCTCTTTTTGCTCAGCATTTTCTTTTTAATCCTACCGAATCTATTTCCTCGGTTTCACAAAAACGCTCTGTATCTGGATGCTGGTAGATGAGGAGACACCTATTTTTTCTTCTTGATCACATACCCAAGATCAGAATGGCACATGCAGCGAAATGAGATTTGAAACCCAGGATCTTGATTTCCCCTCCAGGGTCAGGAAACCAACGTCGGGACCGTTTTCGGGTCCCGACCCTGCTCCGGCAAGAAGTAGTCACAGCCCCAATTTTCACAGAGGCGGGCTTCTAATTGGCTGGAGGGCGGATTGGGCGGCCAATTAGCGACTGCAGGGGCAGGAAAGGAAGCAGGACTGGGCAACTGAGGGTCCCATTTAATTACACCATGACAGCTATTACTGTAATAGCTGTAGACAGCTATTAATGCTTGAATGAAAAAATGGATGCACCAGTCATTGAAAAGATAGGCAGAGGGCTGGCACCCAGAGCAGGGCTACCCTGCCCTTCTCTGACACAGACGTGGAGGTTCTCCTGGAGGCAGCGAGGGAGAGAAGGGAAGTCCTCTTTCCAAACAAAGCTGGCATGGCTGAAACCGTCAGGAGCATAAGTGTGGTCAAGAGGAACTGGGTCCAGTGCCAGAAAAGGTTCAATAATCTTCTTTGCTCTGGCAAGGTGAGTGCAACACCAGACCTCATGACAAGCCTCTGGGTATCAACCTCCAGCAGAGCCACCAGCTGAGGAGTCTGAAGGTGCATGCTGCTCCTGAACATGGGAGAAATGTGTGCCCAGGGTACTTACTTACCCATCAGCAAGGCTCAGAGCCCTACCGCTGTTGAGGATTTGCCAGCACAGATGCATGCACCTTTCGATGTCAATGAGCTATTGGCACTGGCCACAGAGGCCAGCAATGGCTTATCTTTCTCTCTTTTGTCTTTGCAGGAGAAAAGGGCTCACAATGCCAGAGAAAGGGCGCTGACATGAGGAGTGCTCTGTCTTCACATCATGACTGCTGTATAGGAGGGAGCCATGGAGATTGCAAGGGTGGCCCCCCAGGAACAACTTGAGGAAGGAGAGATGGGCATTCCTGGTGGAAAGGGTGAAAGATATTGCAATCTGTAGATGAAAGGGATAGCGTGCACTCCTCCCTGTCCGACAGCATCCAAAGACTCAGCTGCATTAGAAATTCTGCTCTCCAAAGCTAGTTCTCATGATCCCTTCTTTTGTCTCCCACAGTTTCTGATGTGGAGGGTAAATGACAGAGTCCTGTGACGGCACCAGGGCAAGTGCTGGAAACAGAAACATTAGAACAAGCATTGTCATATTTTACAAGTGCATCCTTGACCAGCGCAGACATACTCACATTGGTGGGTCCCGGTGCACAATTAGATAGGGTGACGTTGGGTAATAATCACAGAACTAGTGAGCAGAAGATGATGAGAGGCAAAGGTAGCTGTGGGCAGTCCCCGTTAGAGGATGGAGGGCAGACTAAAGCATGCTCAGCTGGGCATAGATGCAGCACTTTGGGAATTGTAAGGAAGGAGGCTCTACTTAGACGAGCAGGAACAGATGTGTACCCATATGTCAGAGTTCCCTGAGGCAGTGTAGATCATGGGCTGAGAATGGAGGAGTCCATTCAGCTCATGTGCACCACCATGGATCAGGGCTTTGAACACAAGAACTCCTCTATTGAGAAAGTGGCCAAACTCATGGAGAGCCATATGCAGCAGCACAGAGTGCATGTAGGAGCAGCGCACTGACATACACCGAATGCATGCCACACACTGTGGCACTGACTGGTCAGTGGTGCTGGTGACACAGAGTTGTTTGAAATGGATGCCAGTAGCGCCCCAGCTGGTACTCCCCTACAGCCATCCAAGGGCTGAGGCCATCACCGAGGAGGATGAGAGTGCCATCCCTCACTGGATGCCATCTTCATCATCGGCCTCCTTGGCCCCTCTGACTGAGGAACCATCTGTGCAGCAGGACCCAGTGAAGGAGGCTACCCCTACATTGACGCCAGTGCAAAAGCCTCTGGAGGTGGCCCCACTGACACCTCCATGACCAGGATGACCACCACATGCATCTAAGCTGCAAGCAGACTGCCTCCACTTCATCCAAGTCCACAAGGGGAGCTCCGCATAGAAGTGGCTGAGAGCGGAGACCACTGCGTCAGGCAGAGCACTGATTGGTTCAATGGAGTTTGCCTCTCCTCTAAATGTGCACTTTTTCTCTTATTCAAAACAATGTGAATATTGATGTAAATATTGACACATGGCACCAGACTTGTGTGCTTCCATTCTTTAATGGCAACACTGGAAAAGAGGGAAGAGGTGTTGAAAGGAAGCAAGGGTCCTTGAAGGGGGATAACAAAACCTTTGGACAGATGTGCATGATTCACTGGTAAGAGTGGATCTATTCCAGTTTGCATTTTCAATGGAATTGCTCTCACTGGCAGCTCAAGGTGAGTTCCAGACTATGCCGCTCCCCCTGGGTTCGAAGGGCTCAGCTGAAACGTGCCTGGATCAGATGATACCTGACGTTGCCGGCATCCTGATGAGACCCTCGAGTCCTGCACAGCCAGAGAACCTCTGTGTTCTGCATCTTCCTTTTCCTTCTCCTCTTCGATATCCTGCCCCATCTCTTCCTCCTATGAGCTGACTCATTCCATGGCCTCACCATCTTCAAGGTCCACATCTCCCTAGAGTGCCATGTTTTACAGAATGCCGTAGTCAACCAGGCACGAGACTCTTGCAGGTATATACTGGTCCAAGCAATGGAACCGCATCTTCAGAAGCCCAATGGCCTGCTTAACGGTGGTCCTTGTGAGCAGATGGCTTTGCTATGCCTCTGTGGTTCCAGCTCGAAGTCTCGTAAAAGGTTGAGTAGCCATCTCTTCAAGGAACAACCCTTATCCCCTAGAATCAATCCATGGAGTTTGGGGGGGTGGCATAAAGAGCTGCGGCACCCTGGACCTCCTGGCAGCTGCCAGGAAAATGAGCGCACACATGCAGGAAGCTTTTGTTGTGGTCACAGATGTTGACGGAGTGGAAGCCCATCCTGCTGATGAATCTCACAGTGCAGTCACTCGGTGATGCCTTGCACCTGGGGGATCCAGCAATGGAGGGGACACCCACTGCCCTTTATGCTTGCAAGGCTGCATCTGGCTGAAATTGAATGTACTGCCTAGCTGTCACAAATAGGGTATCAGTGACCTGCGAGATGCAAAGGTGTGCAGCTGTTTGTGGTATGCCAGCAAGGTCCACAGCAGATCCCTGGAAGCAGCCAGAGGCAAAGATGGTCAAGGCCACAGTGACTTTGACGGCTATTAGCAGGGCATGGTAAGCAGTGCTGCGAGGTGTGAGGTCTTCCGCCACGAGGGCGAAAATCTCTGTGACCTTCTGCCTGGATAAGAGCAGTCTCCTGCAGCACTAACTCTCCGACATTTGCAGGTAGCTCCATCTTTGGCAGTAGATCCTATACTGAGGGTATGGCTTCCCTTGCCTTCCTGCCCCTTGTCACTCTCCTCTGCCCTCCATATGCCCAGGACTATGCCTCTCCTGCTGAGGATGTTGCTCCTCATTGCCATTAGACCCAATATCCAAACACCATGCTCCCGTTACCAGCTATTGCCTTCCTTGAACTCCCTATATCTGGAAGCCTTAACCCTTTCTCTTATGCCCCCACTATGCCAGGAAGGTGACAACCCCAAGTGTGTATCGAACACTCTCCCAACAACCTCTGCACACCCGATGGTATCTGTGTGCCAATGGCAGAGTGCCCCTCTCAGCTGTGCTCCCTTTTATTGGCCCACTTAAGTTGATGGTACGGCCAGGATTGCCTCCCTCTGTTGACGTCTCCATGCACCTGGTTAGCCCCTGATCTAGCAAGCATTGTGTTCCCCGAGCAAAATCCCAAACTGACCCTCAATAAGCTCATTAACCACTTTAATTGGCCTCATTCCCAAATCGGGCGGGTTTCCAGGGCCCGACTTCCGTTGTCCTGATGAAACTTGCTGGAGGCAAAATGGCAATGGGAAACCGACACCCGGCAAGCAGCACTATTTTTAGCACCCACCCGCCTCAGTACCCACCCTCTGCGAGACCTAAAAATCCTGCCCCATATCTTTTCATTCATCATACTGAGTTTCAACTGCCAGTAACTGTGTGTACACATTTTGTCAGGCAAGCCACCCCAACTGCCAAGAATGATGAAAATTAATTTCACCACATGAACATTGATTTTAAACTATTGATGAAGAAAGAACTTGCTTTAAAAAGCAACTGGAGACTTTGGCTGGAGAGAGACATTAGCATAACAACAGACAAGTACTTCAATGGACGAAGGAGCTATTCATTGCTCCAACTTAATCCATAATGGACTTTTGATTACCAGACGTTGAAGCATTTTAGGTTAACTAAGATGGCTGAATACACAAACAGATGTAGTCGGGCCAGTTTGGTCACATGACTGATTGACTGACTGACTGACTGCTGGAGTTTTTTGAACTTGAGCTTCCAACAGGGAATTTGAAATCAGAAGGCTGTTAGCTCCTGGACTGAGAACATCTTTCTCCTGTCTGCTCTCATCTCGCTCTCATCAGCTTCGGAAACAATTGAAGACATATGAACCCAAGAGAGGAAAAGCCTCCTATAGTGAACAAGGTTTAAGAAGAATACCAGGCCCCAACAAAAAGTAAGAGCTGTCTACAATAAAGGACTCTAGAGCGAGCTGGAAACACAGAAACAGTAACAAGAAACCCCCTTTTAGAGACTGCCTCAAACATCTCCATTTTATTTTTCTTCTGCTCTTTTCTGTCCCTATTTGCATGTGTGTTTCGCGTATGCATGCTAGCATGGGCGTGTCATATATCCGTGGGCGTTAACCGTATTAGAGTTTAAGTTTTAATAAATTTCACTTATCTTCTTTAAACCTAAAGAAAACCTGATGTGCTCATTTCTTTGCCTTATAATTGGAAAGCTGTGAACAAGGATTCACAAAGAGAGAGATCAAAACACAGTGTGTTTAAAATTAAACCCTGTTACAATAAGACCACAAAGACAGTAAAGGGCCCCTTGACACCTTTCTCACCTGGTCGTAACAGTTTGTGGAGTTAACTGTGGCCTAAACCTCACTTAAATGCAATTTATTTCTTAAATATGAAGCCTTCTCCTCATTTGTTTAATGGTAATTCCTATCTTACAACTATGTATGTACTTTTCAGTCACTGGATCATCAATGATATTCAAAAGAAAATCAGACTGAACGGCCTTTTAAATGGAACATATCTGAAAAAGTGTGTATTTTGTTAGATGTAGTGTTTTGATTTTATAGTCCAGTGGTCTGAGACCTACTAGATACTTCAATACACCAACCCCAAATGTTAGAGCTTTTGTCAATTCATGGGTTGATCAGTAGACAGCTTTGCTACAATGGAGTATTCTACCTGGGGGAGGGGAAAACAGCGATGGTGCTCATCTCACACTGGCCAATTTCAGGCTGTAAGGTTGTGTAGCAAAAATCATCTACACTTTGAAAACACCTGGAAAAATTAGAATGAGCAAGGGAATTGGAAAAACAACTTACAGCTAAATTATGTCATTGATGTAGCAAATCATCCCATCCCAAAGCGCTTCAAAGGGGATAGAGAGATGGATGAACAAATTCAAACACAGTAGGAATGGGAAAAGAGATTAGGGAAGTGACAAAAGCAAGGGTAAACAGGCAGATTTTGATAAGAAATTTGGGATGGTAAGATAACAAGGTTGAAGGGTTTAGGAAGAGTATTTCAGAATGTTGAGCAATGAGGATTGAAATGTCTGATGGGAGCAGCAAAAGATTCAATGGGGAAAAATTAACAGTAGTTCAAAAGTGGAGGGTGTGAGATAAGGGACGTGAAAGGCGTAGGACTGGAGAAAGTTACAAAGGAAGGTTGGAGTAAGGTCATTAAGGAATTTGGAAGCAAGGACAAGCATTTTAAAATCAATGTATGGGGGGATAGGAAGTCAGTGCAGGTAACTGTAACAGCAGCAAGCAGGAGTGAGAAAAGGACAAGATGCAGGTGGCAGAGGTCTAGATGAGTTAATATTTGTGTACAGAAGAAAACATGGAAGCAGATGAGCCTGGTCACCACGAAAGCATGGATGAGAGTATCAGTCATGATAAGGGTGAGAGGGTGTATGGAGGATGGTGATATTTTAAAGATGGAATTATGCATTCTTGGTGACGGACTGGATGTGGAACATGAAGTTTAGTTCACTGTCCAGCAGGACAATGAGATTGTGCACTTCTGGACTCAGAGCAGTCAGGAGGGGGGAATGGACTCAGGACGGACAAATGTAAAATTTCAAGTGGGAACTGAACAAACTACTTTACGTTTTGCTTATGTTTAGCTGGGAGAAGTTCTTGCTCATCCACTATAATATATCAGAGACCACAGCAACAGTCACAAAGTTGACAGTGCTGCCAACAAACATACAGAAGATGAAACCATGGTAAGAGGCAACATGTATATGAGGAATAAGAGAATTAAATCTTGGGGGTTGCTATATGTAACTGTGTGTATACCTTATCAACCATGACCAAGGAATTTCACGAGTGAGAAGATCCGCTCTGACTTAAACAACATCACAAAGTTTTAGAAGGGATACAACAAAGAAACTAAACAATCAACTTTTAGGAATGTTGTACTTTTAGAAACACTAGCCATGTTGTTTAAGACTACCACAGCAGATTTTCAGTATAACGTGGAACAGGATTTTACATACCTTTACATCAGAGGTATCACGTTGGCAGTTGCGCCATGCTCTGGACACTGCAGAAAACGTTCTGTCAGCATGATCAAATTTTCCTCCTTGTAGGTTTAGAAAGAAGGTAGTAAATGGTTCCTGCACAGGAAAAGATTTAGTAACATTGAGAAAAAAATTACCATCCAGTATTTGAAGTATTCTAAACAACCATAGGTAGTCAGTTATGGAAGAGACAATGTCTGACATTCATTGAGCTTTGGCACAATCAGAACTCAGATTTTAGTAACTTGCTAGAGCTTCTCTGCTACATGTCTCCTTGATCACTTCGACATCAAGACTAACTTTTGGATTAACTTAATTGAACAGTTTATAAATGGGTCTGATTTGTTGGATAAGCAATATCCAGTTTTTGCAATTTAAAGAATTTTTAATGTAATTAGCTTAGTAAAAACTTTTTAAAAATCATTTTAAAAAAAACTTTGCTTCCTCCTACTTCGCACTTTCTAGATATTCCTGACTTCCTTTTTATGCTGAATGATTAATTGGCAGGAACTATATTTGTACAAGACAGCATGAGGTATGCGATAAAAACATAAAATGTTGGAAGTACTCGGCAGGTCAACCAAGCATTTGTGGAGAGACAAAGATAATGTTTTAAGTCTATAGCCTTTTGTCAGAACTGGCTATGCTACACTTTTCTTCTCTCCAAAATATAGAATGTTTTGTTACTGCACCACTGCTTCATTTAGCAGACTGAGAACTTGCAAAACCTACCCAATGAGATGGGGAAGTTATAAAGCCAGTCAAGGGTGGGATGGGTCGGATTCAATTTCACGTCCAGACTGGTAGAAATAGTCTGGTCGATCAGTAGCACTGCTTTTGTCAAGTAAAGCCAGTATATTGCACGATTATAGCTGATGCAGGAAAGGTGGATGACAAAGGACAGCAATGGGAACACAAGCAGGATAGATGTAAGGAAAAATATGTATAATTTAACATTGTAAGTATCTTTCAACTTATACATGAAATACAAATTGCTATGAGACACAAATAAGAACTTCCATGTTAAAAATTATGCAATTCTAAAGAAATCATGAAGCATGGAAGAAATATAATTTAGCTCAGCATTGCTCTTTCCCATCTCTTCTCTTTTCCTATCTGTTAGTCCCTTTTGCATTCTCAGGCCCTATCTATCCATCTGTCTCATTCTATCCTTTGTTCTCATTTCCTCTTCTTTGACTCCTCTAATTTGATTCATGCTTTCCATTCCCTCCTTTTCCTATCCCATTAATTCCTTCCTGTCTGTCTCTCAATCTTGCTTTCTACCTCTGGCTAATTCTCTTTTCCCCATCTCTCATTCTCTCTTCTCCTTTTCTACCCATCTCTTCTTTCCTGTTCCCCCACCCCCACGTCTCTTTTTTTCTATCCTATTCTGTCTTTTCTCCCATTCCCTCTTTCTCACGTTATCAACAGTAACTATCTCTTATTCCAGACAGGGGTGTGGGGGAGGATGAAAAAAAATCAGCTAGCATTCCCACTCCTGATCGCTGTGTTCTTATGGACATTCAGTGAGGTCAAGATCAGGCTCAGCTGTAATGTACTCCAAAATAATTATCTGAAATTAGTCTATATATTGCTGACACTTGGTATTTAGGTTAATGCATTAGCGGCTATTTGGGTGAGGTGCAAAAGGAAGGCCAGGATCCGTACGGGAGAAAAAGTGAATTGTAGCTGTTATGAAATGTTCTGAGAGTCTAATCATTATTCTATGTTATAATATTTGACTTCTGAACTGTTTAAAAACAGAAAAAAGTAAAATAAGGAACAGTAGGCAGTTACTTAAAACAATCAAGAACTATATTATCAATGTAAATTGCAAAGAAAAAACTGCAAACACTGGAAATCTGAAACAGAAACTGAAAATAAAGATCTAAAGAGTTCTAATGAAGAGATACATACCCAAAATGACAATAGTTTGTATTTACTCTTGACAGATGCTCTGCAGATGACCTGCTGTGTATTAAATCAATGTTTTGTTGCTTTAAGAATCAAATTGAGGGGTTAGGCTCTTAGCAGCATTACTGAACAATAATGGGCAAGTATATTTGCATTCATCAAGGCTCAACTGCAACATGATGATTAAAAATATACTCTAGTGCAATAGTAACTGAGTGCTACTGAAGAAAGCTGTTTTTCACATTTTTCTTTCTATTTGAGGCCTCACATAAAGAGCTTTATTAACTGTAAATTATTTTACGTGTATACATCATGTGCAGTGTTTTCAAATTATCACCTAATTATGCCTAATATATGCTAAAACAAAGCTATGAAATTAATTTTAAATGATCTTAAAATATATTCAATTTTGGAAAAAAAATTAAGTACAGGTAATTACCTGGAATTAGCTGAAGTATTCCAGTTTATGTGCAGGATTTATGTCTGCTTTGTGCTGTTTTATCCAGCTTTAATCAAGGGACTATTGCTGGTGCATTTTCAATGGAAGAGATACATAAATATGCTGAATGGAAGAAGCAGCTTTAAATTTTACAGTCATTGTACAGTACTTACAATTCTTAACAACCATGCGAGAGTGAAGCTACTGGTCGAATAATGAGTCCCATAGTGGAAAGCAGGAACCTGGTCATCTTCCCAGCTTTCATAGCGCTCCGAAAAGAAGGCTGCTCTTTTTGGGTTAAGGGCTCCAATAGGCTAAAGGGAAAGATCATGAAAATTAGCTTCTAAAAAAAAGCAATTCAAAGATTATGCCAAAAGGATATCTTGCCCAGAAATGTCTTGCTGCTTAGGTTTTTATAACCCAACGTGGATACATGTTTTGAGCTCAAAACTATCTATGGTTCAATAACTCTGCTTTTAAGCTTCAATTACTAGGGATTTTGTAAACTAAATGTGCAATTTGCAAATGTTTTTTGGATATAAAGAAACATGCAGTCTATAAAAATAGCACCTAGATTCTGATCACTGAGGCACAATGAAACATTTAAACCCTGGAAATAGTACAGAGAAGGGTCAGGAGTGTGATCCCGAGTTTCAAAAGACTAAGTTATGGAAAAGGTTAGACAAACTCAAATGATTTTGTCTTAAATGGTAGTGAATATAAAGATATACAGGATATTAAGTAGAATAAAAAAGGTTAATCTGGAGCATTTAAGCCATGACTACTGGACCAGGGATACAGAACAAATTAGTAAAAGGGAAGCTCAGGACTAATATCGGGAAGCATTTCTTCACATGTAGAGTACCTGGAATGGAATTCTGCATAGGGTAATGGAGGCAACAACTTAGAATTATTTAAGAGGCATTTGGATTCTAATGGGGATGGGGGCAAAACAATGATGTACTCACCTTCAACTTTTTTTTTCTTTCAGCTTTCCAGCAGTACTTTTTATTATCCTCATTTGCAATATTACATGATACAGTTGCTGATCTGCTAGATATATAGGTTTTGAGCTGAGAGGGTTGCCAACAACTAAATTTTCTCAAACATTAGTCAACCTCTTGTTGCACTGCTCATGGACAAAACTTACAAAATTGCCTGTTTGTTTTCCACTTTTTGGCCTAGAAATTCATGCAGGGTGGTAAATGGTGAGGAGTGAAGTGCTCCTGATATCAAGCTTTGGGCCTCATTTCCATTGAGCAGTGTGTTGCGAACAGCAACAGGAAGCTCGCCAGTGATGCATGATCAAAGATCAAGCTGCTCAAGATGTTGCTGCGGCCCTCAGGTAAGGCGAGAAAGGGGGAAACCAGGAAGGGGGGGCAATCAGATTGGGAGATGGGGGGGGGGGGGGGGGGGTGAGGGTGTAAGAGCAGGGTCTGCGTTATTTGAATATAGGGATCATGGAGCCTGTTCCTCCCAGCTGCACATTCAAGTGATTATGTTTTAAAAACTTATTTTGTTGGGTGTGGCACATCAGGCAGCCTCATTAAAGACTGCTTGCTAGGCCGCATGTACACCTGCTTTATCTGAATGCAGCCAATAATGGCGCCACCTGCCTCAAGGCAGCTTCTCACTCAGTTTTTTTTCCTTTCCCCCTTGTTTCTATCCCTTTCAGTTTTCTTCCAACAGAGACCAGGAGACAAACCCAAAGTTCTGATGGCCTTTGAGAAATCACTGTAATCATGAAATGCTTTTGAGAGAGTCTGGCCAACACAGAAATACTTAAATCAAATTACGAACTAGGAAATCACCTCCAACATCATCCCAGATGAAATCTCCTAATCCCACCTCCAATGTAGTGGCCCATGATTTTTTGTATAGAAAACTGGAAGACATATTTATCAGAGGCTAGGAAAGAGCCAGGGCCCACCCTTTCACTTGTCTTGGTCCTATTGCCTCCCTTTTTCAAACCATTCCAATGAAATTCACAGCAAAAATAAAATAGTAACTCTTGCCCACATAACAAGTGAGGGGGTGCAATTTCTGAATGAAGGTGGAGATCTGGAATCCCTCAGGTGAGGCTTTTTAAAAACTTACATTAGTAGTTATAATAATATACAAGAACAGTATATCAATGGGTAGACATCACATTGAGTGTGTTAGTCTGTAACACATGTAAAGCATTCTTAAAATGCTGGCTGCTTCCTGACAAGCATAATAAAATCTGCAAACTTTGCTCACCAAACAATTAAACTCAAAGTGACCTAATTCTGTGTTTATTTATAGCATCGATGCCTTTTGGCTATAAACACACTTACTCCTTAGTGGCAAAATACTACATACATACAACAACAATTGGTATTTGTATAGTGCCTTGATCATAAAATGTCCCAAAGTGGTTTATAAGAGCATTATAAAGAAAAATCTGACAGCAAGCCACATAAGGAGATATTAGAGCAGATGACCAAAAGCTTGGACAAAGCGGTAAGTTTTAAGGAGCATCTTAAAAGGAGGAAAGCGAGGCTGCTCAAGAGACCAAAATTAGAGTACAACAAAAATCATGGAGGGTTGTGGGGCTGGTGGAAATTATGAAATAGGGAGGAGCAAGGCCATGGAGGAATTTGAAAACAAAGATGAGAAATTTAAAATTGAGGCATTGCTTAACCAGAAGCCAACATAGGGTAATGGGCGGATGGGACTTCACACAAGTTAGAACACGGGCACAATCATATGCCTTAAATGCCATAATACAACTGATATTAATAAAATAAGTCACATTTCTCATGAATGACTGTATGGGAAACCTACTAATATATATAAATTTTATGCATACATGTAGTTTCCTTCCATTAAAGCGTCTTCTGAAAATTACTGTTTAAAAAATTTATAATGAAGCAAAAGGCAGTCATTTTCATTGCACAGGCAGCTCTCTGTTAATAGCAGGTCCAGGAACCATAATACCTGCAGGATCCTAATTCACTTCCCACTAACAAAGCCAGGGTTCTGATCTTCCATCTGAAGATCAATTAACTTTCGAATGAGCTCCGCTAGTGCTCACTTACCAGACTTTATAACCTTAAAAACACTTCTGCACTTTAGAAGCAAAATAATACATTGTATTTACAAACATAAATATAGAACTGCTTAGTTCACTTTACCTGGGCAACCAGCTGAACACCTTTCAAAGGCATACTTTTGCACAAACCCGTCTTAAGTTCTGTTAATATGCTGCTGACAGTAATGTTCAAATTTAAAAAATAAATATAGAACACAAGAAATATTCTCTTTATTCCTCTCCGAATTTTCATCCCTACTTTCTTGAAGATGGTGACCCATTGTATAGTTGCAGCAATACTCACAGTCCTCCAGTACCTTGTCCAAAGGCCTGTGCTTCATGGATGACTCTAGACATAGATGTCAGCAGATTATTTGACTAAGAATCAGAACTGAGCACGATTTTGTCCTCAGCCAAAAGTCTTGACACTTGTATACCCCCAACAGAGGTCACTGGACAGTGATCAACAGGAATCCTGGCTGATTTTCCTTCCTAGTTCAAGATTACTGAGACTAACTGGAGCACCAACCAACCACCCCCGCCCTGCTGCTATCCTGGATGAGATAATCCATCTCAGCACAGACCAAAGTATACACAAATTTCATGGACAAGGCAACAAAGGTTTACATACCCTTCAAAAGCTAATGTGGGGTTTACAACAATGGTTTAACAAGTCTGATGTCTTTCTGTTAAAAATGTTTTGTAACGTTAATGTGCAGCTCACCCCCTTTGCTAGTTTCACAGCTGAAAGATATCCATTTGCATTCCAGCTGTTCCTTCATTTTTGTGTATTCTGTCTTTTCTCCTGCTAAATCATTTCAGGTTGATGCCCTTTTGTCAGAAATGGAAAAAGTTAGAGAATAAAGGGGTCTTGCTGTAATTGTACAGGGCTTTGGTGGGACTACATCTAAAGTACCACGCACAGTTCTGGTCTCCATATTTTTAAGGCAGGATATACTTGCATTGGAGACAGTACAGTGAAGGTTCACTAGATTAGTTCCCGGGATGAGAAGGTTGTCCTATGATGAGAGGCTAAGTAAATTGGGTCTATTCTTTTTGGAGTTTAGAAGAATGAGAGGTGATCTCATTGAAATATTCAAGATTCTGAAGGGGCTTGATAGGGAAGACACTGAGAGGCTGTTTGCTCTGGCTGAGGAATCAAGAACACAGGGGCACAATTTCAGGATCAGGACTTCCTTAATAAATGAGGAGAAATTTCTCCACTCAAAGGGTTGTGAAGTTTTGGAATTCTCTACCCCAGAGGATTATGGCTGCTCCGTCGCTCCAATAAGGCTGAGATAGACAGAGTTTGAGTGTCTCAGGGAATCAAAGGATATGGGGAGCACGTGGGAAAGTGTAGCTGAAGTTGAGGATCTGCCATGATCTTATTGAATGGCAGAGCAGGATGGAGGGGCTGTATGGTCTACTCCAGTCCTAGTTATTATGTTATTACGGTTCTTTCCTCCCATTATTTCCCCAACCTTTTCCTGCCTGTGGACTTGCCCTGTTACATCTCTAACTTTTTCCAGTTCTGACAAAAACTTGAAATGTTAACTCAGTTTCTCTCTCGACAGATGCTGCCTTACCTGCTTACTATTTCCAACATCCACAGTATTTTGCCTTTGTATTGGTTATGCAGCATTTTTACAGGATCAGTGAATTTTAAATTAATCGCATTAAGGTTGACTGATATCGAAGTCAGTCCTTTGAAATGTCACTGCATTCTATTAAGGTCAATACAAATAGATCATCTACTTTGGTAATTGCTACAACGTTGACGACAAAAAAACGTTAATGAGAATACATTCTCAATAAATGTGCTGTCCACAATGCAGATTATTATTTGATACAATTATTACAAATGATCAGGTCTTTGTTTCTCAGGCAAAGGGCTGAATTTTATCCAGCCCATATGAACAGGATTGCAGGCTGCAAAATTGGGAGGGAAGGTGCTCGACCATAAACCCGACGCGGCAAGACTGTAATTTTATTTGCTGAAAAGATATTTACCATGTATTTGCATTGGCCTGACTCGGATTAATGGGGAGTTTCCTATTTAGAGGTGCACTGGGATCACGTGCCTTCAGATCCCCAGCCGCTTAAAGGTGGTGGCACTGAGGCAAAGCTTCAGTGCTGCCACAGGAAGGCAGCCATGGGAAGTGTTGGTTGAATCAAGGAGTGGCGGGGGGAGACCAGTGCCCAACAGCGGTGCAGCCCTCGAGGCAAGGGTGAGTGCAGAGGAGGTGCAGCCCTCACGGCAAGGGTGGGGATAAAGGGGGTGAAGCCCCACAGCAAGGGTGGGCACAGAGGGGGTGCAGCCCTCACAGCAAGGGTGGGCACAGAGGGGGTGCAGCCCTCACAGCAAGGGTGGGCACAGAGGCGGTGCAGCCCTCGTGGCAAACGTGGGTACAGAAGGGCATCAGCCCATGTTCAGAAGGGAATAGCTAGGGGAAGTCTCCAAAAGCAAGGTTATCTCTCCAAGGACAGCGCACAGGAGGGGGAGCGACCAGCTGGAATGGGTCTCATACACCCAGTTTTTGTAAATCCCCATGCTGCGCAGCAGAGACTCGGAGGAAGGCAGGGCCAAGTGGTGGCCGGGCAAGCTGGTGAAGATCGCCTAGGGAAGCCACAGCTGCCAGCCACGCCAAGAAGGGCTTATTTGTAGCAGCGAGTGCGCTGGACTCCTCTCAGCAACCTCCAAAAGTCCAAGTGTCAGTGTCAGTGCAGACAGTGACTCTCCAGGAAGGCCATCACCAACTTATGCACCCTGCTGCAGGATCAGCTGCGACCCACAGGCTTTGGTGGACATCCTTTGCCCGTGGGCTTGAAGATCACCAAGACAATCAACCTTTATACCTTGGCTCTTTCCAGGGATCCACTTGGGATATGTGTGAGGAGCCCCAGGCAGCAGCCCACTGCTGTATCAAGGTGGTGACCAATGCCCTGTTCAAGAAGGCCGGCGACCATTAACCCTGACAGTGAGGCGGAGAGGGCCATTGGATTCAGAACCATCGCTGGATTTCCACAAGTGCAATGTGTCGTCGATAGCACACATGGCAATCAAGGCTCCCACGGAGCAGCCAGCGACCTTCATCAACAGGATGTTCAACTCGTCTGCGACCACCGAAAGCATTTCCTGCAGGCGTGTGCCCGCTTCCCGGGAAGCAACCATGACACCTACACACTTCAGCAGGTGCCATAGATTTATTGGCTCCCCACTTGCCTTCAGGGATGGATTCTTGGGGACATCACTGTCGCCTGTTAGGAACTCTCGCACTGCAGCAGAGGAGAGATACATCACTTGCCATGGCTCCACCAGAGTGAACATCGAGCAGGCCATTGGGCTGCTGAAGATGAGATTTGGGTGCCTGGATCAATCTGGTGGAGGCCTGCAGCATGCCCCAGCAAAGGTCTCGTCAATCGTGGTGGTCTACTGTACTCTGCACAATCTGCCAATGCAAAGGGGGTGGCCTTGCATCAAGAGGACATGATTGATTGCCTTTCCTCATCCAAAGAAGAGGATTTTTTAAAAAAAAGAGATACAGCACTGAAACAGGCCCTTCGGCCCACCGAGTCTGTGCTGACCATCAACCACCCATTTATACTAATCCTACACTAATTTCATATTCCTACCACAGCCCCACCTGTCCCTATATTTGGATGAGGAGGATGCCACGTAGGCAGCGTGGGATAATGAAGCCTTTGCACTGGAGACGAGGACCATGGAGAGACGTGCAAGGGAGGTTTCTGCCACCATGATGCCCATTCCAAGCGAACTCAATAACTCTGCGTGTCACCTCATTCCTATCGCATCACTGTATCAGCACTTTAAGCAAGGCAGGCAGCGCTTTAAATATGGTGCCAGAACCTGTATTCGTCTCCGCTGTGGACACCATCGACTTACTGCTGCCGGCCTCCCTCCTCCAATGGGATGGGCCCCGCGCCTTCTGCATTCAAATAGTCATCATGTTCAACCGGCCGCGCACACAACGAGCAGTGACGCCACCCTATCCAGTCCCATTGTCAGCCCAAAATATGCAGATTACAAAATCATTCCAGTAACAACACTCCCTTAAACAAACAGCTTCTGAAAAAATGAAGTTACTAAAATGTTCCCTCCTATTTTGACACCCTTTTCTATTTTCATACTTAGTGAAAAAATCTTTCAACTTTTTAAAAATAAACAGCACTCTCATTGTAGAAAATGTCAGCACTATATCTTTTTGAAGTGTTTAAGGTTTAGTTAGCTAATCAGGTTCATGGTTGGACTTAAGGTTTTGCAAAGTATTCAAATTCTCATTTGAAATTTCCTTACCGTTTCCCAAAGGCTGTGTGGTACTGCCCATGCAAACCAGGAAAGCCCAAGATTTGATCACTGGTGTACTGAATTAGTTGATCTTAACTAGGAAAATAGCGGAATGTTACAAATGACTTCAATACACTGAGCCAGGTAGGGGAAAGGCTATCAAGATTTTCCCCTCCTGACCACAATCCAGTGATACCATTCTGGAATTTGCCCATACTGCACTGGTTCAGATTCAGTTGTGGTGCTCCCCATGATTCAGTGCCTGCCTGCAATCACTGTCTAGGTTCATGAATAAAAAACAATAACTTAGATGAGGTACTGGAGGACTGCATGTGCCATTAAGGAACTGTACTCCTTTGAGTAGAGAAGATAGAGAAAAGACCAATGGAGACGTTTCTTAATCTGTGGAGTAACAAAATGAAAACCAATTGTGGAAACTGCATAGAAATAGAAATGTATAAAATAATCAAAAAACAGGTACAAAATTGTTTTCAAAATGTAGCTGATGATATTGTTGGCTCAAAACAATAGGGCAATGGAAACAGCTTTAGGAATAACAATTTTAACCAGTATTTTTCCCCACTACACATTTCTAAGTTTTAAAGTAATTACTGATCAGTGCACTTATGATTTTTTTTACCTGAAAATTGTTAAACTTGTTAAACTGCAAATTCTTCTCAACCTCACAATTTTTGTAGGGCTCGTGTGGGTCAACCCCATATGCCTCTCCTGAGCTGCACGCGAGACCACATCTGCTATGGTCTGTTGCAACTTCTCTCATCTCTCCTCTAGGTATACCATCAAAATGTAAGTTGCTTAAGTGATTATATTTTCATTTACAGACTTTCATGGTCTCTGACAGCCAGCCATGGGCTTGCACATTCCCTCACTCAGTTTCAACTGTCCAAGGCTTTTTTCTTCTCTTAGACTCTCTCAGGTACATCCTCCTTATTGCTCTTAATATGCCTTATAGGGAAATACCTCATTGTTCATATTAACACATGTTTAAACAATGCATTTATGATTTTGCTGGGAATCACACTGGCAGAAATCTTCTCCCTGTGTGATTTAATTTGCGTCAACTATTACATATTTTTAGGCCATATTTTAATTATTTGCTCTTGTTTCTTGTATCCTTCATTTTATATAGTCACTCCACTGATCCTTCAGCCAGCAGGCTAACACTAGAACTAACCCTAACCCCAGATCTGTCCATCAACATGGCTCTCAACAGTTAGGGTCTTTGGTGAGTTAACTGGCAATAGGTATACAACTGGTTTGAAATACATACTACTTACTCAGATAGATTCCTGTTAGTCATAGCATGTTCAGAATAAAATCAATAAACTTATCAAGACCGATATGCTCGAACAGGTTGATGTTAAGGAGGAGGATGTGCTGGAAATTTGAAAGACATGAGGATAGATAAGTCCCCGGGGCCAGACGGGATATACCCAAGGTTATTACGGGAAGCGAGGGAAGAGATTGCCACGCCTTTGGCGATGATCTTTGCGTCCTCACTGTCCACATTGGAGGGTGGCAAATGTTATTCCCTTGTTCAAAAAAGGGAATAGGGATAACCCTGGGAATTACAGACCAGTCAGTCTTACGTGGGCAAATTATTGGAGAGGATTTTGAGAGACAGGATTTATGATTATTTGGAAAAGCATAGTTTGATTAGAGATAATCAGCATGGCTTTGTGAGGGGCAGGTCATGCCTCACAAGCCTTATTGAATTCTTTGAAGATGTGACAAAACACATTGATGAAGGAAGAGCAGTGGATGTGGTGTATATGGATTTTAGCAAGGCGTTTGATAAGGTTCCCCATGGTAGGCTCATTCGGAAAGTAAGGAGGCATGGGATACAGGGAAATCTGGCTGTCTGGATACAGAATTGGCTGGCCCATAGAAGACAGAGGGTGGTAGTAGATGGAAAGTATTCAGCCTGGAGCTCGGTGACCAGTGGTGTTCTGCAGGGATCTGTTCTGGGACCTCTGCTCTTTGTGATTTTTATAAATGACTTGGATGAGGAAGTGGAAGGCTGGGTTAGTAAGTTTGCCGATGACACGAAGGTTGCTGGAGTTGTGGATAGTGTGGAGGGCTGTTGTAGGTTGCAATGGAACATTGACAGGATGCAGAGCTGGGCTGAGAAGTGGCAGATGGAGTTCAACCTGGAAAAGTGTGAAGTGATTCATTTTGTAAGGTCGAATTTGAATGCAGAATACAGGGGTAAAGACAGGATTCCTGGCAGTGTGGAGGAACATAGGGATCTTGGGGTCCACGTCCATAGATCCCTCAAAGTTGCCACCCAAGTTGATAGGGTTGTTAAGAAGGCGTATGGGGTGTTGGCTTTCATTAACAGGGGGACTGAGTTTAAGAGCCGCGAGGTTATGCTGCAGCTCTATAAAGCCCTGGTTCGACCACACTTGGAATATTGTGTTCAGTTCTGATCGCCTCATTATAGGAAGGATGTGGAAGCTTTAGAGAGGGTGCAGAGGAGATTTACCAGGATGCTGCCTGGACTGGAGGGCATGTCTTATGAAGAAAGGTTGAGGGAGCTAGGGCATTTCTCATTGGAGCGAAGAAGGATGAGAGGTGACTTGATAGAGGTGTACAAGATGATGAGAGGCATAGATAGAGTGGATAGCCAGAGACTTTTTCCCAGGGCGGAAAGGGCTATCACCAGGGGGCATAATTTTAAGGTGATTGGAGGAAGGTTTAGGGGAGATGTCAGAGGTAGGTTCTTTACACAGAGAGTGGTGGGTGCGTGGAATGCACTGCCAGCGGTGGTAGTAGAAGCAGATACATTAGGGACATTTAAGCGACTCTTAGATAGGTACATGGATGATAGTAGAATGAAGGGTATGTAGGTAGTTTGATCTTAGAGTAGGTTAAAGGGTCGGCACAGCATCGTGGGCCAAAGGGCCTGTACTGTGCTGTACTGTTCTATGTTCTATGAATGTTAAATCACCATTTTAAAAGAAGTGAAAAAAAAATGTGCTCCATTTTAACAAGAACTCTAAACTTCGGCAGGCAGCTGAGCTGCCTTAGGTAAATGCAGCAGCATAACTGGCTAACAGAGGTCCTTTCTACTCAGTGAACTTGCTTGGTTTACTGGAAAGACACATTTTCCTAGGTTACCAGACAGTTAAAAACTGACAACTGTAGTCATGTGTACAATAGACTGCTAAAAAAATGCTACGTTCCAATAGGATGTAACATCAAAATAAAAGCAAAATACTGCGGATGCTGGAAATCTGAAATAACAACAAGAAATGCTGGAACCACTCAGCAGGTCCGACAGCATCTATGGAAAGAGAAGCAGATTTAACGTTTCGAGTCAGTGACCCTTCTTCGGAACTAGCAAATATTAGAAATGTCAAAGGTTATATGCAAGTGAGGCGGGGATGGGACAAGAGATAACAAAGGAGAAGGTGTAGATTGGACAAGGCCACACAGCTGACCAAAAGGTCATGGAGCAAAGGCAAACAATATGTTAATGGTGTGTTGAAAAACAAAGCATTAGTACAGATAGGGTGTTAACGGACTGAAGATTGAACAGCAGCAAGTACAAACGTGAAAAAAAATGTGGGTAAGCAAACTGAACAAACTAAGATGAAATGAAATAAACAAAAAAAAATTGTAAAAAATGTTAAAAAGAAAAAATAACTAAAAATAAAAGTAAAATGGGGGGCCTGTCATGCTCTGAAATTATTGAACTCAATGTTCAGTCCAGCAGGCTGTAGTGTGCCTAATCGGTAAATGAGATGCTGTTCCTCGAGCTTGCGTTGATGCTCACTGGAACACTGCAGCAAGCCCAGGATAGAGATGTGAGCATGAGAGAGGGGGGAGTGTTGAAATGGCAAGCAACCGGAAGCTCAGGGTCCTGCTTGTGGAGGTGTTCCGCAAAGCGGTCACCCAGTCTGCGTTTGGTCTCCCCAATGTCGAGGAGACCACATTGTGAGCAGCGAATACAGTATACTACATTGAAAGAAGTACAAGTAAATCGCTGCTTCACCTGAAAGGAGTGTTTGGGGCCTGAGATAGTGAGGAGAGAGGAGGTAAATGGGCAGGTATTACACCTCCTGCGATTGCATGGGAAGGTGCCATGGGACAGGGACGAGGTGGTGGGGGTAATGGAGGAGTGGACCAGGGTGTCGCGGAGGGAACGATCCCTTCGGAATGCTGACAGGGGAAGGGAGGGGAAGATGCGTTTGGTAGTGGCATCACGCTGGAGGTGGCGGAAATGGCGGAGGATGATCCTTTGGATTTGGAGGCTGATGGGGTGGAAGGTGAGGACAAGGGGAACCCTCTCACGGTTCTGGGAGTGAGGGGAAGGGGTGAGGATAGAGGTGCGGGAAATGGTTGAGGGCCCTGTCAACAACAGTGGGGGGGAATCCTCGGTTGAGGAAAAAGGTCATATCAGAAGCACCGTCATGGAAGGTAGCATCATCAGAGCAGATGCGTCGGAGACAGAGAAACTGGGAGAATGGAATGGAGTCCTTACAGGAGGTGGGGTGTGAAGAAGTGTAGTCCAGGTAGCTGTGGGAGACGGTGAGCTTATAATGGATATTAGTAGACAACCTATCCCCAGAGATGGAGACAGAGAAGTCGAGGAAGGGAAGGGAAGTGTCAGAGATGGACCATGTAAAGGTGAGAGAAGGGTGGAAATTGGAAGCAAAGTTGATAAAGTTTTCCAGTTCGGGGCTGGAGCAGGAAACGGCACCGATACAGTCATCAATGTACCGGAAAAAGAGTTGGGGGAGGGGGCCTGAGTAGGACTGGAACAAAGAATGCTTGACATATCCCACAAAAAGTCAGGCATAACTAGGACCCATGCGGGTACCCATAGCAACACCTTTTACTTGAAGGAAGTGAGTGGAGTTGAAGGAGAAGTTGTTCAATGTGAGAACAAGTTCAGCCAGGCGGAGGAGGGTGGTGGTGGATGGGGACTGGTTGGGCCTCTGTTCAAGGAAGAAGCGGAGAGCCCTTAAACCATCCCGGTGGGGGATGGAGGTGTAGAGCGATTGGACGTCCATAGTGTAACATCAGACATACGAGACAAGTATCCCGAAAACGTAATGACAGTTTGCTACAAGATTGGCAACTTAGTCCTAGAAATATTTTGTTTGCACCTGAATCTAACCCAACACAACTAAAAGATCACTTCAATTGAAATCACCTCAGGCATGCTTTTAGGAACATACACAAATTTTATAGAATCTGATTATGTATTGTGGTAAGTGCATATCAATTCAATTGATTTGGAAAGTGCAACTGAATTTCAAGTGGATCAATTTGAATTAGTTTATTCCTTAGAAACATACGGCCAAAACTAATTTGGATTGATTTTAGTTCATTTTTAAAATGCAAGTGTACACAAATCTGTGGAGACAACATGCTTTCTGGGAACTAAATAACCTACTTTTTTTTTTAACTACTGCAGAGGGATAATGTAATTTAAAAATTAAGCATGTGGTGCAGCATTCTCATTTCATCTTAAATTATGTTTATTTACAAGCAAATTAAAGAAACATATTTAGATACCAAGTGGGAGAATAGTCTGGAGCATTTTTGAGCTCTGGGCTGACAGTGATGCACTGTCGGCTTATTCAGTGAAGTAACAGTGGGAATACACACATTGAATTATACATTACAAGTTTGCACTGATTTATTGCAGTAATAACATCCACCTCATTAAAAAAATCCACTTTGCTGCAGTGAGAGTAATACATATTGTTTACTGCAATAAATTAATTGCAGTGCAAGAACAACCTTGTGGAAACCCTCTAACAATACATCTGTAATGACAGTGCTATAGATCACAGCTTCCACAGCAGGTTTATGACAAATGAAGACAGGGTACAGTATTCAGAGAATACATTTCTTAAAAATATGGCTATTATCTCTTACTACTGGTCAGACAGTGTCTTGATTCGCACATAGGCTACAGTTCTACATTACAACTGCAAGATATATTTGCAGCAGGCAGTAAGATATTGGACGGTTCGCCTTTATTCCTCGACACAAACACTTAAATAAGTGAATGCAATATTGTTACACAAAGACATTTTCACAAAAGGTAATTATACAATTTTATGCAATTTTTCGAAATTATATCAGAACTGAGCAGTAGCTCAATCACAAGGAAGTTATTACATGGTTATTCTCATCTACTAAATATTCTTGTAATGCAATTTGCTAAGAATGTGAGGTGATGTAATGATTTTACAATTTTTTAAACAAAATACTAAAAAGCTTAAACTGTGACAAAATTAACATCTGCTGCAGAATCAAACACATGACAACACAAAACATTTTGAGGTAGTAGCAACAATAACTTGCTTTTATATAGCACCTTTAGTATAATAAAATGTCCTAAGATGCTTCACAGGACTGTTATCAAACAAAATTTGACACTAAGCCACAGAGAAGATATTAGAACAAATGTCCAAAAGTTTGGTCAAAGCGGTAGCTTTTAAGGAGTGCCCTAAAGGAAGACAGAGCACTAGAGAGGTGGAGAGAATTCCAGAACTTAGGGCGTAAGCAGCTGAAGGCACGGCCACCAACAGTGGAGCGATTAAAATCGGGGACGCGCAAGAGGTCAGAATTGGAGCAGCGCAGAGATGTCAGAGGCTTGTAGAGCTAAAGGAGTTGACAGAGATAGGGAGGGATGAGGTCATGGAGGAATTTGAAAACAAGGTTGAGAATTTTAAAATCAAGACATTACTGAACTGGGAACCAATGTTGGTCAGCAAGCACAGGGGTGATGGGTGAGCTGAACTTGGTGCGCATTAGAATAAGGGGAGCAGAGTCTTGGAGAAACTAAAGTTTATGGAGGCTGGAAGATGGGAGGCTAGCCAGTAGAGCATTGGCATAGTCAAACCTAGAGATAACAAAGCCGTGGATGAGTGTGTCAGATGAACTGATCCCGAGGCAGAGTCAGGCTGTATTAAGGAGGTGAATGGTGATCTTACTGATGATACAGATATGTGGTCGGAAGCACACCTTGGTGTCAAAAACATCTTTTGCCTCCAAATTCCATCATAGCCAAACGTATTCCTGACTTCAGTCAACCTACGTGCATTTTCCAGCAGGAGTCACTGCACAGGATATGAGATATAGGAACACAAGAAAGTACAGGAGACGACTCTGGAAACCTTCTGACTAGTCCGAAATCTAAAACCTGTGAACACCTGCTCCTTTCAAATATCTATCTAATTTTGTATGGAGCATTAACAGCATAGACCTATTGGGCCTAATGGCCTATTTCAGTCCTGTCAAATTTTATGTAATGCTACATAATTGCCCCATAGGTTTTCACACTGTCTGCTTTTACTTCCTCACTGGGTGGTCCATTTCTCTCAGTCACCCCCTCTGCATAAAGTATTTAAATCTAAACTGTCTTAGCAACTCCCCTGGTTCCTCAAACATATTAATGGGGTTCAATTTAAGAATCTTGAATGGTACTTCTTTCTGAGCTTTCTTTTTGCCAGCGTATGTGTCCATGGTCTTCAGTTTCTCCTCATAGCTCAGATGCTTTAAACCATCAGTTTTTGTTGGTCCTTATCTGAACTGTCTTCAATGCCCAAATATCCTGGCTATAATATAGTGACCAAGCTCATCATTATCTCCTCTGATTTGTGCTCTATCCCTCTGGCTATAAAGTCCAAGATTCAGCTGGCTTTCCTTATTACTGTTGTATACTGATGGTTTCAGTGAGTTATTCAGCAATGTTCCCAGATCCCAATTCTGTGTCCTGTAGCCTTAAGCCACTTAGTTAATAAAACACCAGGACCAGATGAGATACATCCAAGGATACTGAGGGAAGTGAGGGTGGAAATCGCAGAGTCACTGACCATAATTTTTCAGTCTTCCTTAGACTTGGGGGTGGTGCCAGAGGACTGAAGAATTGCAACCGTGACACCCTTGTTCAAAAAAGGGTGTAAAGATAAGCCCAGTAACTACAGGCCAGTCAGTTTAATTTCGGTGGTGGGAAAACTTCTAGAAAAAATAATTCAGGACAAAATCAATAGTCACGTGCACAAACGCAAGTTAATTAAGGTAAGCCAGCATGGATTTCTTAAGGGAAAATCATGTTTAACTAACTTGCTGGAGTTTTTTGAGAAGGTAACAGAGAGGGTTGATGAGGGCAGTGCTGTTGATGTGGTGCACATGGACTTTCAAAAGGCATTTGATACAGTGCCACACAACAGACTTGTGAGCAAGTGGAATAAAAGGGACAGTAGCAAAATGGATATGAAATTGGCTGAGTGGCAGGAAACAAAGAGTAGTGGTTAATGGATGTTTTTTGGGCTGGGGGAAGGTTTAGAGTGGAGTTCCCCAGGGATCAGTGTTGGGAGTCTTGCTTTTCCTGATATATATTAATGACCAAGACCTTGGTGTACCAGGCACAATTTCAAAGTTTGCAGATGATACGAAACTTGGAAGCATTGTGAATTGTGGGGAGGATAGTGTGGAACTTCAAAAGGACATAGACAAGTTGGTGGAATGGGCAGACAGGTGAAGTTCAATGCAGAGAAATGTAAAGTGATTCATTTTGCTAAGAAGAACATGGAGAGACAATATAGAATAAAGGGTACAATTCTGAAGGGGGTGCAGGAGCAGACGAACCTAAGTGTATATGTTGTCAGGCAAACCCCCCCACCTACCAAGATTGAGGCACACAGTATTTCGCCACATGAACAAAAACTTGAAATTGCAAGCCCTAACTGGAAGGACATTTGCATAGTACCAATGTTGAAACAATGGGGACCCAGCAGTTGCTTCCCCAATACACAGAAGTGGTCAAACCAGTTTTAGTCACATGACTAACTGGCTGTTGCAGAGAACTTGAACTTCCAAAGGATTTTGAAGAGACTGTTCCATATAAGGAACTAGTCACATGACTAACCTGCTGGGTAACCTGGGAGTGTTCTTGAATTTGAACCCCCAACAAAGGTTATTTTGAACAGAACGCCACATGCTCATGAACTGAGAACATCACCTCTCCTGTCTGCCTGCTTCCATCTCTTCCCACGGAACTGAATCTTGTGAAAACAAGTGAAACTCAAAGAGAGCAAGGTTTCCTACGTGAACAAGGTTTTAAGACGATGACTGGGCCCCAACGAAACGCAAGACCATATCTTCAATCAAGGACTACAGCAAGCTTGAGAAACAGTAACAAGATATTGCCTCAAACTGTTCTACTTATCTTTTCCTCTGCTTCTATCCCTATCTGCATGTTTATATCGCCTGTGCATGCTAACGTGGGTGCGTCGTATATCCGTAGGCATGAACCGTATTAGAGTTTAAGTTTAAGGTTTAGTAAATTTCATCCATCTTCTTTAAAGCAAAGAAAGCCTGTTTGTGCTCATTTCTTTGCCTTATAATTGGAAAGTTGTGAACAAGGATTCACAAAAGAGGAGCTCAAAGCACAGTGCATTTAAAATTAAACCCTGTTATGATAAGACCAGGTGAAGACAGCGAAGGACCCCTAGACACATTGCTTACCTGGTCGTAACAACGTGCATAAGTCATTGAAGATGGCAGGACAGGTTGAGAGAGCAGTTAATAAAGCATACAGTATTATGGGCTTTATTAATAGGGACATAGAGTACAAGAGCAAGGAAGTTATGTTGAACTTGTATAAAGACACTAGTTTGGCCTCAGCTGGAGTAATGCGTCCAGTTCTGGGAGCTGCACTTTAGGAAAGATGTGAGGGCATTGGGGAGAGTACAGAAAAGATTCACGAGAATGATTCCAGGGATGAGGAATTTTAGTTATAATGACAGATTGGAGAAGTTAGGACTGTTTTCCTTGGAGAAGAGAAGGCTGAGAAGTGATTTGATAGAGGTATTCAAAATCATGAGGGGTCTGGACAGAGTAGATAAAGAGAAACTGTTCCCACTCGTGAAAGGATCAAGAACGAGAGGGCATAGATTAAAATATTTGGTAAGAGAAGCAAAAGTGACATGACGAAAAACTTTTTCACGCAGCGAGTGCTTAAGGTGTGGAATGCGCTACCTGAGAATATGATGGAGGCAGGTTCAATTGAAGCATTCAAAAGGGAATTAGATAGTATATGAAAAGGAAAAATGTGCAGGGTTACGGGGAGAAGGCAGGGGAATGGAAGGGAGGGAATTGTTCTTTCAGCGAGCCAGCGCGGACATGATGGGCCGAATGGCCTCCTTCTGCACTGTAGCAATTCTGTGATTCTGAGAGTTTATATTCCTATTTATGTTTCTTCAATAGCCTCATCACCTTGCATTTGCCTATGGTAAATGCCATTTTTTTTTTTTACTGATCAGGCCACCATCACAACTATTCATATCCTTTTGTATTTGCTTTGCTTCTTGTCTCTATTGAAGCCTCTCCATATCTGGTGTCATTTGCAATCTGAGATGATTTTCTTTCTGCCCCAAATCATTTATGCACACTGTAAACGGCAATGGCCCCAGCACTGACCCTCATGGAACCCAGTTGATGGCCCATTAACATGTCACTGCAGCTCCATTCACAACCACTCTTTTCTTTTGTCAACTGTCAATTCACCTCAAGAGCATGGCTGACTTTTTTTCCTGCTATCTAGCTGAGGGGCATTGTCGTCAATGGCAGCAAGCCCAATGTTACAGACAACGTAACAGCACAGACGAGGGACCAAGTACAGGACACTTCTGGTCTTTATGGCTTAGCATCTGAACCACAATATATTTATCAACTGAGTCAACCATTAGAGGAGCCTTTTTAAAAAATAAAACTGACAAATCTTGAGCAAGCCTCTGTTACGGAACGGGAAAACAAAATAGAACAGGACATTTACAAATGTTATATGCAATAATGTTTACAGTACCTAATTATATTTAAAAAGTAGGCCAAATTGAAATTTCATTTCACATTTATGTTTTCTTGCAATCTGAATGGCTTGCATTGCAAAACAAAATGTGCTACACGATTTTATCTACATTAGACCTTAAAAGGCCTCAACCCCAACACATACATCACAATGGGTAGCTTTTACTTCATTATGCATTCAATAAAAATTCAACTAAATTTAATGGTTCAAAATTGCAAGATTATTCTTGAAGGAAAACAGGGTTAATTGTATTTTAAATAAATGAAACTACTTTATGGTTCAGAGTAGCCTATTATTGATTTTTATCTTGTTATTAGTAAGATATATATTAAACACAGTCGATCAATACTGTTGCAATTGCTAAACTGCTTACTGGAGAAGGTAACATCAAGTATTCACATTTGTGGTATTTTTAATAAAAACTGAAGAAAAAAATGATTAGAAACTGCACCATTACTTAAATTCTGCAATTCCAGGACTGGAACGGATTTCTGGGAGGATAATGTCCAAATAAATACTTTTACGGACATGTTTTTGAAACTGGAGAAATGGATGAACTGAATGAGATCGGTTGAGAGAATTTTGTTTTTAACTAAGTTTGCACTTGCAACAAAATTAAATTAGATTTGCACTATAATTTAAATGTGGAAGTGTTACATTGTTGAGTGCAACACTATATAGCGGATAGACAAAGATGGCATTTAGATTTTTGTATTTGCACAAATAGGTTGCTTGAAACTAACAATACAACTTGCTTCGCATATGAAATAAAAACTGAAAGTGCTGGAAATACTCAGCAGGTCAGGCAGCATCTGTGGAGAGAGAGGCAGAGTTAACGTTGCAGGTCTGTGACTTTTCATCAGATATTCTGATGAAAGGTGACAGACCTGAAACGTTAACTCTGCTTCTCCCTCCACAGATGCTGCCTGATCTGCTGAGTATTTCCAGCACTTTCGGTTTTTATTTCAGATTTCCAGCATCTGCAGTATTTTGCTTTTATTTTATTTGCTTAGCATACGGATGAGTTTTACCTGATGCCATATGATCTATGGGAAGGGGAGAAATCAGTCTATGTGCAGCCATTATTTGTCCCATTGGGCAATGTGAGACTCAGTCTCAAGGCAGCACAGCACAATATGTACAGCCTTAGGGGAGCTCACAGTCCTAATGCTTAAGAATAGGTAAATGATGATCCACAACTGATTAGAAGTGATCTCCAATAGGATACCACAGGAGATGGTGTAGACTTGAATTTTTCTGAGCTTTTATTAATTTATGTAAATGATGTGATAAGTTAATATACAACAAAATCTAAATTAGCAGATTGAAGCCCTGATTACAGGCTATATAGCCACAAGGACACAGCCACTGTACTATAGCAAGGATATTCAGGAATTTCAATGTAGGAAAGAATAAGCATTTGACTTTTAATTTTCCTTCCTAGAGTTACAGTATACTTCAGTAACTTATATACTGCTCTATAGCCAACCAACAGGCTACTAAAATTTGCAGTTTTTCATGCTATGAAGATCAGCAATGGAAATGGAAGGATGTACCCATCAGAACAAATGTGCATCTAAAGGAAACTAATTTCTGTGGGTTAACTCTAGCTTTTTTTTTCAATTTCAAGAACAATCTTCCACTCTCAAATCAAAACTTAACTGACTTTGAGTATACTCAGCAATTTTAGTACTTTGGGACATTTTATTACGTTAAAGGCGCTATATAAATATAAATTATTGCTGTTGTCACAATAAATGAAGTTGTCTACATTATCTAATTCATTTTTTGCTTTATTAAACTAATAATTTTGAGGAATAAAATGTAATGAACTTAAATAGGTAATTTGAAGGCCATCTTAAAAAAAGGTTACAGTATAACAAAATTGGCCAGTATGAATCCTTTGCCTTTTTCCTATTTTAGTCCAGGAGAAATCGGACCCCCAGTTCCCACATTTCAAATCACATTCACGTGTCCTTGGATAAGATGCCCTTCAAAGCCAAACATGAAAAACTGCTGTTCACGCTTCAGTGATCAAACTCAGATATTATTAGTAACAGCAATCTGAATATTACAGCTCTTTGTACTGATAAACCCAATCAAGCTCCTTATAATTTACTATCATTGAACAAGATAGTGAGCCATCACCAGTACTATGAGCCACCTTACCTCTCTTGGGCATGAGAGCTTGACTGCACACAGGGCCAGGATTGCCAGAATGTAGAAAGGGAAAGTAGCCATTTGTGTTATGGAAAGTGGTACACAAAAGTTCAAAGAAAGCCCATTGCATAGCAGTCTGGGAATAAGACCGCCGAGTGTTCCGGTTTCCTCCCACAGCCAAAGACTTGCAGGTTGATAGGTAAATTGGCCATTGTAAATTGTCCCTAGTGTAGGTAGGTGGTAGGAGAATGGCAGGGATGTGGTAGAGAATATGGGATTAATGTAGGATTAGTATAAATGGGTTGTTGTTGGTCGGCACAGACTCGGTGGGCCGAAGGGCCTGTTTCAGTGCTGTATCTCTCTATGACTCTAAGATATAGAAGGCATAAGTGCTCCCGAATACCAAATGAGAGAAAAACATCAGACCTCTGAAATGGTTCTCCAAATTTGTAAGAACACCTCCCATGTAGGTGTGAAAAGTCTCTTCAAATCTCAAATCTGATGATTTGTAAACTAAATGTTTTCCAAATATTCTAATGGAAAGTAGTACACATGTACTTGTTCTTCTTCAAGTGTGTTGAATATACAGCAAGCAGCACGACCACATAAGAGCAGACATGTCTAATTGAGAGGCCACTGCAAACAGGGTGTGAAAATAGCCAGCTTCAGACGTATATTATTTTAAAAATTGTTGCAACTTTAACTTGTATATGGAAATTGCTCTGATAAGAGGATGCATTTTATTTTCCCGCACCCTCCCCCCCCACCCCCCCGAAACCACCGTGATCTTGAGCGCGGCGGCTCATTTAATATGCAGGGTGGCCACACCCCCCCCCGCCAATCACATGGTGGGGGTGGCTTTGGCAACGCCGTGAACGGCGTCAGCTGTCTCTGCGCAGGTGCTGGCACCATTTTTAAACAGCTGCCAGCCCTACTCAGAGAATACAGAGTTACCCCCGTCCACCCCCCACCCCCTCCACAACACTAAAAATGTTTGGCACGCACCCCCAGCACACTGAAAATGCAGAGTTGACTCCGCTTCCCACCACCACCCCCCCCCAACCAAATGCACAAAGAGCAGAGGTCACCCCTTCCACACTAAAAATGCAGAGTTGATCCCATTTCCATCCCCCACCCACTACAATAAAAATGCTTTGATCCCCCCTTCTCCACCTTGGTGGCGCCAGCTTTCCCTGGACGGGAAAGTAAAGGTGTGAGTGCCGCCAGTCGCACTGAAGATCTGGAATCAAAGGCAAGATTGTGGGGAATTGGATTTAAATGTATGCATAGAGTTTATTTAAAAATTTAAAGTCAGGTCCCATCACCGAGCGGCAAACAATCGCCGCCGCCGGGAAGATCAGGTCCGGCAATCCCAGCATCGGGCTCTGTGGCCGCTGCAATCTTCGGCTCCCCCCACCAAGGAACCCAACGTCGGGAGCTCAACAAAATTCAGCCCAAGGAGTCTGATTTGCAGCATCACAAATGAATTGTATACTTTTTCGGTACTCCAACATTTGCAAATGTTATCCTTACTATCCTCAAAGAAATACAATAAAGAAAAAATATTCATCTCAAACCCAATGTGTGTTATAGGGCAATGGTATATATGTATCTACTGTAAAACTTACAAGAGCCTTTCAGGTATGTACTGAACATGACTTTATTTACTTACAACAGTCTGTGGAAGCCGTTGTCAACTATTGTATTTTAAATTTGAGATTATTTCAACTAAATGAAAATGTTCAAATATGGCTTGCCACAGTGCCAGCAAGGGACTGCAGGGTATCTACAAGGTGGCACTACAACAAGTAGTAACATTGGAGCTGTAGAATTTTATTCCTGGGAAAGATAATTGACAAAGAAGTTGTTCATTATTCTCCTTTACTGCCAGCTTCATGCTTCTGATTCTTTTCCCTACTATGGTGCTGACTCTGGATTTTCCCTTCTTCTCCCAGTTTCTTCTGGTCTGTTCTTCCCTTTTCTGATAGTCTCACTCATACGTACCTGTGTTGTCCTTCCTATCAATTAAGTTTTCATGCCTCAGCCCTACTCATTGCTATTTGAAGTCCCTACCCTGATCACTCACGTACCTCCATATTAAAAAGCTTCAATGTCAGCAGATCTAACTGATAAATTGTTAGGAAATTCTACTGGGCATTTTGAAACTAATCTGTAGCAATAATAAACAGCGGATTGTTTTCAAACTATGGGAAGACGAGACTCAGTCATTTACAGCACAGGAGGAGGCCATTCAGCCCATCAGGTCCATACTGGCTCTTTATAGAGCAATCCAACCAGTCCCATTACCTCACTCTATCTCTACAGCCCTTTAAGTTTATTACCCTCAAGTGTCCATCCAATTTCCTTTTGAAATCGTTCATCGTCTCCACTTCCACCACCCTTGCGGGCAGCAGGTTCCAGGTCATTACCTTCAATCTGTGTCCCCCAGTCTGTGTCCATCAGCTAATAGGAACACTTTTTCTTTGTCTACCCTATCCAAACCTATCATAATCTTGTACACCTCTATCAAATCTCTCCTCTGCTCCAAGGAGAACAAGCCCAGCTTCTCCAACCTAACCTTGTAGTTAAAATCCCTCATCCCTGAAATCATTCTGGTAAATCTCCTCTGCACCCTCACAAGGACGATCACATCCTTCCTAAAGTGTGGTGACTAGAGCAGGATGCAATACCCTATTGTGGCCTAACTGGAGCTTTATAAAGATTCAGCATAACTTACCTGCTTTTGTACTCAATACCTCTATTTATGAAGCCCAAGATCCCATACACTTTGCTAACTATGCTCTCAAAGGGCTTAATTTTGTTGAGCCCCCGACATCAGGGCCAGAAGATCGCTGAGGCAGTGGCCCGCCATGGAGTCCGGCGCCGGTATTGCCAGGCCTGATCTTCTCAGCGGCGGCGAGTCTCCGTGGCGGCCCCCTTGCCGCTCAGCGATGGGACCCAACTTTAAATATCTAAATAAAGGATATGAATAAATTAACACATATTTCACTGCGATCTTGCATGAGGCAGCCGACACTCATGCGCCTTCACTTTCCCGACCAGGGAAAGCTGGTGCCACTGAGGTGGGGAAGGGGGAGAGCTTAGGATTTTTAGTGTAGTTGTGGGGGTGGGGGGGGGGGGGGGGGGGTGGAGAGAACGGGGTCACACCTGCATTGGGGGGGGAGGAGAGAAGCGGTGACCTCTGCATTTTGTGCAGTTTATGTGGGGGGGAAAAGGTGACATATTAAATACAAGTGGAATGGGGCAGCCAATTTTTGTATTGGGTGGGGTGGGTATGGACCAAAAATCAATTGAGTGTTTTTTGGGGGGCAGGCGGGGGCTGGGTGTGCGAGTATGGACTTCAACCGTGCAGGTCTGGCAGCCCTTTAAAAATGGTGCCAGCACCTGTGCAGAGGCAGCTGACACTGTTGCCGGCGTCACAGACCCCGCCTCTGCCACATGATTTTTTTTGGGGTGGGGGGGGGGGGGGGGGTGGTGGGGCAGCCAGACTGCCCAGTGTATCAGATGACGCTAGGTCACGGCAGCATGGCGGCGCGTGGCCCAATATGTCCTGCCACCTTTAAAGATCTATGCACTTGAACCCCCCCAGGTCCCTCTGTCCCTGTACACTCTTTAGAACTGTGCCATTTAGTCTATATTGCTTCTCCCTATCCCTTCTGACAAAATACATCACCTCTCAATTCTCTGTATTAAATTCCATCTGACATTTGTGTACCCATTCTGCTCGCTTATCTATGTCCTGTTGCAGTTGATGGGTGTCATCCTCACTGTCTGCTGCACCTCCAAATTTCGAATCATCAGCAAATTTTGAAATTTTACTCAGTACTCCAATATCCAAGTCATTTATGTATATCAAGAAAAACATACTTCTAGTACTGAACCTTGAGGAACATGGCTGTTTACCATCCTCCAGTCTGAAAACTAACCATTTACCACGACTTGCTATTTTTTGTCAAGCCAATTTTTTATCCAAGCTGAGACTAACTCTTCTATGCCATGACCCTCAAGTTGGTTAACCAGACTTTTATATGGTGCTCTGTCAGATGTTTTCTTAAAATCCATACAGACAACATCCATTGCTTTCCCTTCATCGACCATCTCTGTTACTTCATTAAAAAATTCAATTAGATTAGTCAAGCACGATCTGCCTTTTACAAATCCGTGCTGGCTGTCCCCAATTAACTCAAACCTCTCCAAGTGCCAGTTGATTTTTTTTCCCTGATAATCGTTTCTAAAACTTTACCCACCACCGATGTTAAACTGACCGGCCTGTATTATTAGGAATGTCCTTACACACTTTCTTGAATAAGAATGTCACATTTGCCACTCTCCAACCCTCTGGCACCTCCCCATATCTAGGGAAGGTAAGAAGATTATGGCAACTCCTTCCACTATCTCCATTTCCACTTCCTTTAGCAACCCAGGATGCAAGCCATCCGGAACAGTCGACTTATCCATTCTAAGCATAGCCAGCCTTTCCAATACATCTATCCTATCAATTTTCACCTAATCCATTACCTCTACCATCTCCACTTCTATCAATATTTTGTCAGCATCCTGCTTCTTAGCAAACACCTATACAAAGTACTCATTAAGTATTCTAGCCTTGCCCTGTGCGCTAAGCATATATCACTCTCTGTCTCCAAGAGGTCCCAACCCTACCTCTTACTACCTGCTTACTATGCCCCTGTTGGAATGTATCTAACCTGTACCTGAAACAACTCCACCTTTCAGATCATCAATGCCCTGTTACAGTTTTTCCGGTCAATCTTTGGTTCCATTTTACCCTGGCTAGATCTCCTGTCATCCCATTGAAGTTAGCTCCATTCCAATTTAGAAGTTTGACTTTGGATTATTGTTTGTGCTTCTCTATTGCTAATTTAAATTTTATGATAAATTGATCACTCTTACCCAAGTGTTCCCCCACAGACACTTGGTCCACCTCATGCCCCAACACCAGATCCAGCAATGCCTCCTTTCTAGTTGGATCAAGAACATACTGGTCAAGGAAGTTCTCCTGAAAACATTTCAGAAATTCCTCCCCCTCCTTTCCCTTAACTCTAACATTATCCCAATCAATATTTGGGCATTCAACGCCCCCCATTATCATAATTTTTGCACATCTCTGTGATTTCCTTGGAGATTTGCTCCTCTATCTCTCATTCATTATTTGCAGGCCTATAGAATCCTCCAGTAACGTGATCACCCCTTTTTTGCTTCTCAACTCTAATCAAATGGATTCTGCCTTTGCCCCCTCAAGGATATCCTCTCTTTCCAACACTACAATTTCTTCTCTAATTAGTACTGCCAACCCACCTGCCTTTTTTTCTTCCCTATCTTTTCTTTCCTCAGTACCTTGCTCTATGGCAGCGAGGCCTGGACAACGTATGTCAGCCAAGAGCGACGTCTCAATTCATTCCATCTTCACTGCCTCCGGAGAATACTTGGCATCAGGTGGCAGGACCGTATCTCCAACACAGAAGTCCTAGGGTGGCCAACACCCCCAGCTTGTACACACTACTGAGTCAGCGGCACTTGAGATGGCTTGGCCATGTGAGCTGCATGGAAGATGGCAGGATCCCCAAAGACACATTGTACAGCGAGCTCGCCACTGGTATCAGACCCACCGGCCGACCATGTCTCCGCTTTAAAGACGTCTGCAAACGCGACATGAAGTCCTGTGACATTGATCACAAGTCGTGGGAGTCAGTTGCCAGCATTCGCCAGAGCTGGCAGGCAGCCATAAAGGCGGGGCTAAAGTGTGGCGAGTCGAAGAGACTTAGCAGTTGGCAGGAAAAAAGACAGAAGCGCAAGGGGAGAGCCAACTGTGTAACAGCCCCGACAAACAAATTTTTCTGTAGCACCTGTGGAAGAGCCTGTCACTCTAGAATTGGCCTTTATAGCCACTCCAGGCGCTGCTCCACACACCAATGACCACCTCCAGGCGCTTACCCATTGTCTCTCGAGATAAGGAGGGCAAAGAAGATGATGATCTTTTCTGAACACTTTGTACCCTTGAATATTAAGGGCTCAGTCCTCACCACATTTAAGCCATGTTTCTGTTATTGCTACTACATCATATTCCCACAGAGCTATCTGTGCTTGTAGATCACCAATCCTATTCACCACACTTTGTGTGTTTACATACATGCATTGTAAACCTGCCTTTGTATCCCTCGTTGTCCTTTTTGGTCTGCTCCCATCTAATATGGTACTACTTTATTTCTAGTACTATCCAACACTCTCATTCCTTCAAGCACCTTACTCCCCTTCTCTACTTCTATCTGCTGGTGCCCATCTTCTTGCCAATTTAGTGTAAACTATCTTGGAAAGCATAAACGGGATTGGGCAAAGTCAGCATGGAAATCATGCTTAAAAAATCTAGTGGAGTTTTTTGAGGAAGTAACTAGTAAGATAGATAAGGGAGAACCAGTGGATGTGGCATATTTGGATTTTCAGAAGGCTTTTGATAAGGTCCCACTTAAGTGTGAAAAATTAAAGCACATGGGATTGGGGGTAATATACTGGCATGGATTGAGAATTGGTTGACAGACAAGAAACAGACAGTAGGAATAAACAGGTCTTTTTCCGGGTGGCAGGCAGTGACTAGTGGGGTACTGCAGGGATCAGTGCTTGGGCCCCAGCTATTCACAATATCTACTAATGACTTGGGTGAGGGAACTAAATCTAACATTTCCAAGCTTGCAGACAACACAAAGCTGGGGTGGGGGGGGGGGGGGGGGGGTGGGGAGACTGTGAGCTGTGAGGAGGATGCAAAGAGGCTCCAATGTGATTTGGACAAGTTAGGTGAGTGGACAAATGTATGGCAGATGCAGTATAACATAGATAAATGTGAGGTTATCCACTTTGGTTGTAAAAACAAAAAGGCAGATTATCTGAATGGTGATAGATGGGGAAAGGGGGAGGTGCAACGAGACCTGGGTGTCCTTGTACACCAGTCGCTGAAAGCAAGCATTCAGGTGCAGCAAGCAGTTAGGAAGGTGAATGGTATGTTGGCCTTCATTGCAAGAGGATTTGAGTACAGGAGCAGGGATGTCTTACTGCAGTTATACATGGCCTTGGTGAGACCACATCTGGAGTATTGTGTGCAGTTTTGGTCTCCTTATTTGAGGAAGGATGTTCATGCCAGAGAGGAAGTGCAAAGAAGATTTATTAGGCTGATTCCTGGGATGGCAGGATTGACGTATGAGAAGAGATTGGGTCGACAAGGCCTATATTCACTAGAGTTTAGAAGAATGAGAGGGGATCTCATAGAAACCTATAAAATTCTAACAGGACTAGACAGGCTAGATGCAGGGAGGATGTTTCCGATGGCTGGGGAGTCCAGAACCATGGGTCACAGCCTCAGGATACAGGATATGCCATTTAGAATGGAGATGAGGAGAAATGTCTTCACTCAGAGGGTGGTGAACCTGTGGAATTCTCTACCGCAGAAGGCAGTGGAGACCAAGTCATTAAATATATTCAAGGAGGAGATAGATATATTTCTTAATGCCAAAGGGATCAAGGGATATGGGGAGAAAGCAGGAACAGGGTACTGAATTAGACGATCAGCCATGATCTCTTCTGAATGGCGGAGCAAGCCTGAAAGGCCAAATGGCCTACTCCTGCTCCTATTTTCTATGTTTCTATCCCCAACTACAGGATAGGATAGCTCTAACATTCTGTGGAATTCCTTGCAAGAGTGAGAGGTAACAATATGAATTTCTAATTAATATGAAGCTGCAAGAGTGTGCACACAAGTAATAGACAGGTAAGTAAGTTGTTTGTAAAACCTACTATATCACATCACTTTGGCATGACATGTAAGCAGAAACATTTACATGTCCATTTTAAAAGACAGAACAATTAAATAAATTGTATCACTATTTCACTTTCTTCAAAATCTGTTAGATATCCAAGTAAACACTGCATTTTTTAAATTATCCTTACATCTTTGCAGACACATCCAATGTCCTCCTGCAGAGACCTTTGAACAATTTATAGTTCACTCTATCCCTGTGAATTTCTCCAGTCGCCAGCAATGCACTTTCACGATCAGCCAATAAGAGGTGCACTTTTTTCAAGCGTGGGAAGAGAATGAAGCTGAGAGATGAACTGTGGCTCTGGTTTAAATCACTCTACCTATCTCATTAAGAAAAGTTTACATTTTAGCAATGCGTGCAAATTAATTTAAAAAGCAGTGGAGAAAAGAATAAATTTAAACCAAGCTGCTGGGAGCTTCAGCCTCTATGAAAAGCGAAGCATCCAAAATTCTTCACTTTTGCTAACATCTGTGAGATTTGCCCTTTAAGTAATGAATGTTCATTAAACATGCTTATGTCTTTAATCACGCTATATTATCAAAAGAATATTCTGCAAATTTCCAACAACTTCAATGAAAAAAATTACAAAAATTGTCCTTTGAAAGAAAATAGTAATCCTGCAAAAATATATTGGAGAAATTATATAGAATTGCAAGATGTTGAAAAATAACCCTTGCTTTAGTCTTTCTTCCTTGTACGCTGGTAAATTTCCTATTACAAGTGCTTATACAATAGCAGCTGGGATTTATGATTGCAGGAGACGCAAAACTAAATGACAAATATATGGAACACCTGTTATATTCATAAAACATTGAACAGTGTGCAGAAAATTCTGAAAAAGTAGCTCTGCAGTACATAAATATGGTTGCAGAAAATTAGTTTACAATTTAAAATAAATACTTGTTCTTATGTTTTAGACTATTCGTACAGTTACAGAAATAGAGAACTAACTCAAGTATTTATATGTTGTATGAAAAAATGTAGATTTGGGATTACTAACACTTTTGAAAACACTAAAAATAAAAGGTAGAACAAAATTCTACTTTGGCAGGGTGAGCAGCAGAGCAAGACTATAAGTTCAACAATCATTACTGTCCATCGCTTCAACTCCCCTGCCTCAGTTGCATGGCTTTTGAAGCTTTCAATTTAGCTACAACATGTGACACCACCCAAAACACAGAGGAACAGAAAATTGGCATTGCTTGGCTTGCCCAGCTCTAATTACTCCCAGTCTCAAAACATATTACGCACTTCCATAGATTTTAGTTTATAACAATGTAATGGATATTTCTAATGTTATGTGACAGTCAGCACAGATTTAAAAATCTACAAAAGAATCTGTGTTCAAAAGATTTGTAAAGAAATGTCCCCAGCATAAAATCAGTCAGATTCTTTTTTTCATTTGTTCATGGGATGTGGACTGCTTAAATAATTAAGTTAATTGGTTATACTCTGCAATGGAAAAGGTGCAAGAATATTTGTGGTAAAAGGAAGGACAAGGACAATTTTAACAATTTAGTGCAGCTATAAATCTGCTATTGATAGAAATAACCAGTCTTGCTTTTTCCACCTCAACATAACTGAGGCAAACTCCAAGACTCTCTTTGGGGAAATGGCTTTCTTTGGTTGAGGTCTGGCACATTCTGTTACTGCTTTCCCATTTTTCAATATATATCTTATGCTGGACACCATCAAAACTGGTGAAGATTATCTTTCCTAAGCAGTAGAAATTGTACCACTTCCTTTTATACTATTGGGTGCAGAGAAAAAAAGCATTCAGTGCTACTAAAGGATATTTCTGAGGAAAAACTAAGCTTGGATTCCAGAAATACATTTAAAATTACAAAAAGCAGAGTAAAAGCGTACTCTAATACAACTAAAATTTGTAAGAGCAGATATCTTTATTAGACACAAGGGACCTGTGCAGATTCCTCATACAACAGCTTATTAAACACTCAGATCACAATGCTATGCTCTTTTTGGTGGGGTGTGGGTAAGAATTAAAATAAAATATATTTTACTTTTTTGTAAATTTTTATTTCTGTGGAGGGAGAATTGTTGAGGGTTGAGAGTCAAGGTCAATCAGGTTTATCAGGCTAATGTTGAGAGTAATCGTTAAGATGCAATGCTGACTGCATGAGCAATGGAACTACGGTGACTGGGACTTGCATTTGCACTTTCACTTTATGTGCTGTGAGTAGTCCTTTGGGGGCGGAGGGTAAAATTGTTATGCCACTGGTGTTACATCATGGCACTAAAGACCAGAACCATGGCATAATAACACTGTACAACATAAAACATGGCTGTATTTTAAGGCTGTAACACAAATGGCCAAGTCAAAAGATCCACACTATCTGACATTTCTCTCACACAGTGTAAGCTATTTTTTTTTATTCATTCATGGGAAGTGGGCGTCACTGGCTATGTCAGCATTTATTGCCCATCCCTAATTGCCCTCGACAAGGTGGTGGTGAGCTGCCTTCTTGAACTGCTGCAGTCGATGTGAGGTAGGTACACCCACAGTGCTGTTAGGAAGGGAGTTCCAGGAATTTGACCCAGCGACAGTGAAGGAACGGCGATATAGTTCCAAGTTAGGATGGTGTATGACTTGTACAGGAACTTGCAGGTGGTGATGTTCCCATGCATCTGCTGCTCTTGTCCTTCGAGGTGGTAGAGGTCGCGGGTTTGGAAGATGCTGTCTAAGGAGCCTTGGTGCGTTGCTGCAGTGCATCTTGTAGATGGTACACACTGCTGCCACTGTGCGTTGGTGGTGGAGGGAGTGAATGTTTGTGGATGGTGTGCCAATCAAGTGGGCTGCTTTGTCCTGGATGGTGTCGAGCTTCTTGAGTGTTGTTGGAGCTGCACCCATCCAGGCAAGTGGAGAGTATTCCATCACACTCCTGACTTGTGCCTTGTAGATGGTGGACAGGCTTTGGGGAGTCAGGAGGTGAGTTACTCGCCACAGGATTCCTAGCCTCTGACCTGCTCTTGTAGCCACAGTATTTATATGGCTACTCCAGTTCAGTTTCTGGTCAATGGTAGCCCCTAGGATGTTGATAGTGGGGGATTCAGCGATCGTAATGCCATTGAATGTCAAGGGGAGATGGTTAGATTCTCTCTTGTTGGAGATGGTCATTGTTTGTCACTTGTGTGGCGCAAATGTTACTTGCCACTTATCAGCCCAAGCCTGGATATTGTCCAGGTCTTGCTGCATTTCTACACGGACTGCTTCAGTGTTTGAGGAGTCGCAAATGGTGCTGAACATTGTGCAATCATCAGCGAACATCCCCACTTCTGACCTTATGATTGAAGGAAGGTCATTGATGAAGCAGCTGAAGATGGTTGGGCTGAGGACAGTACCCTGAGGAACTCCTGCAGTGATATCCTGGAGCTCAGATGATTGACTTGCAACAACCACAGCCATCTTCCTTTGCACTAGGTATGACTCTAACCAGCAGAGAGTTTTCCCCCTGATTCCCATTGACTTCAGTTTTGCTAGGGCTCCTTGATGCCATACTCGGTCAAATGCTGCCTTGATGTCAAGGGCAGTCACTCTCGCCTCACCTCTTTTGTCCATGTTTGAACCAAGGCTGTAATGAGGTCAGGTGCTGTGTGGCCCTGTCGGAACCCAAACTGAGCATGACTGAGCAGGTTATTGCTAAGCAAGTGCTGCTTGCTTGATGGCACTGTTGATGACACCTTCCATCACTTTGTTGATGATTGAGAGTAGACTGATGGGGTGGTAATTGGCCGGGTTGGACTAGTCCTGCTTTTTGTGTACAGGACATACCTGGGCAATTTTCCACATTGCCGGGTAGATGCCAGTGTTGCAGCTATACTGGAACAGCTTGGCTAGGGGTGCGGCAAGTTCTGGAGCGCAGGTCTTCAGTACTATTGCCGGAATATTCAACCAATTGCTTTATTTTGCCTGATAACACATGCTCCTAGGTAGCCAGATATGTTTTATTTTGTAGCTATTTTTATATATTGACATTTAATATTTCATAATACATTCTACTAATAATATACTTATACAACTGGCATTTAGATAGAACCAATTTAAGAGGTTAGAACACTTCAGTGCAATATGGCATTTATCACAACCTGATTAATTTGTGGAAAGGTCCAGATTAAAGGAATATCTAATCTAGAAACTGGCCAAATGTCTGGTACATACAGATATGGTTTTAAACCAACATACAAATTTTAAACGATTAGTAACTAATAAATTTTCAGGAGTTCATCAACATCAATCAAAATATTTCCTGTGCTGCTTCGTGCATCATTTAGCCTGCCACATGTGTCTGAGTTCCTTTTCCTCACACCTAATCTCTCTCCAAGTCTCTCTCCTCCTGATGCATCTCCATTTTAAGCCCTACTTTAACACCAGTAATAGAACTGTTAGGGTGTAAGGTAGGATGCAGTAGTCCTGCCTCCAGCACCGCTCTGCTGGCTATCTTGGTGCAAGACAGCAGCGCATAACATACACCAATGTGCTAAATACATAACCTGAATAAAAAACAGAAATACTGCAGCTCAAAAACTATAGTCTGCTACGATGGAAACACATTACATTCCACCAATTGTGCACTGCAGCTATATACCAACTTACCTCTCCCTTATGGTATACACCATATTCAAGTTCACTATGATGATATAATTACAATCCGCTGCAATAAAATATTACTGTCTAGGGTGGAGTTTATTTTCGGTATAGCAAATAATTGCATATTTATCAAAATATAAAAAAGTTAGCCTTGTATGGAGACATACAGTTACACAGTCAAACCTAGTCAGTGACTTAGTCTGAAATAAACTGGCATTTGAGTTGTGAATTTAATACTTGAAAGGGAGGAAGATCATGCCCAACATCTGTGGAACGACAGCTCAGAAGACATAATGGGACTACTAAAGCAACCTTGTGCTTGTAATAAGCTCCATTACAACTAGTTATCAATTAATAAGTAGATTAAGAATGAGTTTTGAATTAAGTTACATTCCGTATAACATGCATAAGCTCCCTTTTATCCAGGGGCTAGGGAACAATTCCTATGACCCACTTGCACTTTCTGCACAACATCTAAATGCAATGACTGGCAATCATTTCTGACTGCTATGGTCAATAACTTGAGGTCACTAACTGATCACAAGGAATTCCTTACTGGTACGCGTGGGATGGATTTTCAGGTATGAAAAGATTTTTTTTAATGTAAATATCTGCAATTCGTGTTTTGTACGAACCACTCAAGAGAATGGATATATTGTACACATTCACCATTTAATTTTATGGGGAAATCAGTGAGATTGTGTACTCCTGCAAACTTTACCCCATGTCCAATACATCTTTAAACAGAATCTTGAATCTTCATTTTGTGATGTACTGCACTGCTCAGCTATTGCATGTCCAAATTAAGAAAACCACAAAGCTCACCAGAGTGCTTGTTACTCAAACTTATTGGTACGTTAATTCCAGAAAGGATACAAATGCCCTGGGTCTACCTAACTGCAAATTTTATTCCAAAAGCAAAGTACTGACCATGTGTAATGTTAAACCTCCGACTGAATATTCTTCATTGATAAGCACCTTAGGAAATGTTACTAAAGGTGCTATATAACACAGTGGCGCAGTGGTTAGCACCGCAGCCTCACAGCTCCAGCGACCCGGGTTCGATTCTGGGTACTGCCTGTGTGGAGTTTGCAAGTTCTCCCTGTGTCTGTGTGGGTTTCCTCCGGGTGCTCCGGTTTCCTCCCACAGCCAAAAGACTTGCAAGTTGATAGGTAAATTGGCCATTATAAATTGCCCCTAGTATAGGTAGGTGGTAGGATAATTGAGGGAAGGTGGGGATGTGAGAGGGTAATGGGATTAATGTAGGATTAGTATAAATGGGTGGTTGATGATCGACACAGACTCGGTGGACCGAAGGGCCTGTTTCAGTGCTGTATCTCTAAATAAATAAATAAATGTAAGTTGTTCTCATTTGGAAGGATTTTGCAACATTTTGGAAATAACTGTGTCAGTAGATCCACTTTCAGATTTGAGGTTTTCAGTGGAAATTTTGCTTCGTCTGAAGGTTTGAAGGATTGCCTCTGAGACCTTGAAGTCAGTTCTCAGGGTGAACAATTTCCTGGTGCAGTCTCAAATCTGACTCCAGATGGAAGATTGTAGATGTACTCTTCTTTGTTCAAACATCACATTAAAGAGCAGTAAATTCACTGACCCGAAGCTCCCAGCCAGAAGCTGTGCTCAAAAGAAGTGTGGGTCAAAGAATCAGGTGCTGCAGTGTTGCAACTCTATCTTCAATCCACACTTCCTTTGAGCGTGGGATCAATAAATTTACTTACAACTCTTGTATATGATCTTAAATCGAGGTAGGTACATATATGCAATCCTTAACTTCTAGCTAAAACTAAAAAGTACTTTGCAAGGACCACTCGGTGTGAATTAAGATCAAAAAGCAATGCTTTATATTAGCAAATGCTTGAAATCAAAGAAAATCTGAGTGACACCATCTGACAATTTTATCAACGTAGCTAGTCTTCAAATTTGTTGCAAATAAGTTCCTTATAGATGTCACCTGCAATATATTGGGGTGGGTGACCATACTGAAATATTTTTCAAGGAATTGTCACAAAGTGGTCTTGTAGGGTAGGAGACCGAACTTCAGGATCTCCATGAAGCTCACAAAATTAAAATCTGTGTTAAAAATCAAACAAAATTTATGTTAATGTATTATCTTTCTATGTGGAAATTAAGAAAGAGCACTCCTCTTAAATGTGCCTTCCCCTCCACTCTACTTCTACAACACTGGCTTACAATCAAAGGATAGGTATATCTTAAAAGGTCTGTAATTTCCTAATCAATACGCAAGTGTCCACCTTTGTTAGTGAAGCAAACCAAATAGAACTCACATCAACGCACACCTATTATTGCAATCTAGCCCTGGATTATACTTTGCACATGCTTTGAATAGGAGGGATTCAATATGTGGAAGAATAAAAGATGCAACCATTCACATTTCATTAAATATATAGATTTAGATTCTAACTGGAATAGTTGATTATTAGATTTTTACTATATGTGTTTTCCCCAATCTTGGACTGAATCTGGTATGAGAAAAACCTTGAGACAGGTTCTTAATGAGCTATTTGGACTAGCTCCCACTGCACACAATACTGCTCATCAATGCATTATGAATAAATATTTGTTTTTCAACCACAAAAAGTTCTCATATTTGAGTTAAGAACATAAGAACTAGGAGCAGCAGTAGGCAATTCAGCCCCTCGTGCCTGCTCCACCATTCAATACGATCATGGCTGATCTCATCTCGGCCTCAACTCCACTTTCCTACACGTTCTCCATAACCCTTCAACCCATTACTAATTAAAAATCTGTCTATCTCCTCCTTAAAATGTACTCAATGTCCCGGCATCCACCGCACTCTGGGGCAGTGAATTCGACAGACTCGCGACCCTTTGAGAGAAGTGATTTCTCCTCATCTCTGTTTTAAATCTGCTACCCCTTATCCTAAAACTATGACCTCTTGTTCTAGATTACCCCACCAGAGGAAACATCCCCTCTACGTCTACTTTGTCAATCCCCTTAATCAACTTAATCATCTTATATACCTCAATTAGATCCCCTCTCATTCTTCTAAACTCTAGAGAGTAAAGACCTAAACTACTCAATCTCTCCTCATAAGACAAACCCTTCATCTCTGGAATCAATCTAATGAACCTCCTCTGATCTGCCTCCAATGCAACTACATCCCTCCCCAAGCAAGGGGACCAAAACTGTATGCAATACTCCAGGTGCAGTCGCACTAATGCCTTGTACAGTTGCAGCAACACTTCCTTACTATTATAGTTTATGCCTTTAGCAATAAATGCCAAAATTCCATTTGCCTTCCTTATTATCTGCTGCACCTGCATACTAGTTTTCTGCAATTCATGCACGAGGACACCCAGATCCCTCTGCACCAAAGCACTCTGAAGTTTCTCTCCATTTAGATAATAATTTGCCTTTCTATTCTTCCGACCAAAATGGATAATCTCACAATTATCTATGTTAAACTCCATCTGCCAAAGTTGATCCACTACAATTGGTATTAAGAGCAGGAGGGAAAGGTAAACTAAATGTTAAGCTTTTTAACTTAAAACAGTAAAATCCATTCAGTTCGGCCCCAAAAACCTCTTGATATATTATAGTTTTTCCTTGTTGATATAAACAGAAACATTAAACATATCTGTTGAATAAAGAAAGTACACAATGGAATACAAAATCAAAATACTGCAAATGCTGGAAATCTGAAATAAAAACAGAAAATGCTTGAAATACTCAGCAGAGCTGACATCATCTGTGGAGGGAGAAAGAGTTAACGTTCTGATGGAAGGTCACAGACCTGAAACTTTAACTCTGTTTCTCTCTCTGCAGATGCTGCCAGACCTGCTGAGTATTTCCAGCATTTTCTGTTGTTATTGCACAATAGAATATTCAGTTAAAACCAACCTATGAGAAAAATTTTCATAACTCCTTGTGATCTTGCCAGTCTTCACTTATTAGATGTTACTTGAGGAATAAAGTGGATATTTAACAGTTAAAAAAATTATATAGTCTTTTTCATCTAAATACACAACCAGTCCAAAGATGATTTTGTAAATAGGAGGAATCTCTAGGCTAGTATTGTTAGAGATTGATTATTTGAGGGTGTTTCAAGAAATTACTTGGATCTTTGCCAGTTGAAACAGATTATTTTGGGAGGACTAACAAGGCAAGGGAATATACAATGGATGGTAGGACTCTAGGAAGTACAGAGGGTCAGAGGGACCATGGTGTACTCGTCCATAGATCACTGAAGGCAGCAGCACAGGTGGATAAGGTGTTTAGGAAAGCATATGGGTACTTGCCTTTATTAGCCGAGGCATAGAATGTAAGAGCAGGGAGGTTATGATGGAGCTGTATAAAACACCAGTTAGGCCACAGCTGGAGTACTGTGTACAGTTCTGGGTATCACACTATAGGAAAGATGTGATTGCACTGGAGAGGGTGCAGAGGAGATTCACTAGGATGTTGCCTGGGCTAGAGCATTTCAGATATGAAGAGAGACTGAAATGGCTAGCGTTGTTTTCCTTAGAGCAGAGAAGGCTGAGGGGAGATATGATTGCGGTATACAAAATTATGAGGGGCATTGATAGGTTAGATAGCAAGAAACTTTTTCCCTTAGCGGAGGTGTCAATAACCAGGGGGCATAGATTTAAGGTAAGGGGCAGGAGGTTTAGAGGGGATTTGAGGAAAAAAAATTTCACCCAGAGGGTGGTTGGAATCTGGAACGCACTGCCTGAAGAGGTGGTAGAGGCAGGAACCCTCACAACATTTAAGAAGTATTTAGATGAGTACTTGAAACGCCATAGCATACAAGGCTATGGGCCAAGTGCTGGAAAATGGGATGAGAATAGTTAGGTGCTTGATGGCGGGCACAGACACGATGGGCCGAAGGGCCTTTTTCTGTGCTGTATAACTCTTTGACTCTATGACCATTAGGCTGATGTTCATTCAACTTCATTCAACTCACAATGAGAGAGGAAGTACTAGAGTGTCTGACATCCTTGAAAGTGGATAAATCGCCAGGGCCGGATGGATTGCATCCCAGGTTGTTGAAGCCAGGCAGGAAATAGTGGGTGCGCTGAGGATCATCTTCAAATCCTCTCTGGATATGGGCAAGGTGCCAGAGGATTGGAGGTCAGAATGTTATACCATTGTTTAAAAAGGGTGCGAGAGATAGGCCAAATAATTATAGGCCGGTCAATCTGACCTCGGTGGTGGGTAAATTATTAGAATCAATTCTGAGGGACAGGATAAACTGCCACTCAGAAAGGCATAGATTAATCAGGGATAGTCAGCTTGGATTTGTTAATGGAAGGTCATGTCTTTCAGCACACCATTAACATACCGTTTGCCTTTGCTCCATGATCTTCTGGTCAGTTATTCTCTGTCCTTGTCCTATCAACACCTACTCTTTTGTTATCTCTTTCCCCACCCCCGCTTTACTTGCTTAAAACCTTTTACATTTCTAATATTTGCCAGTTCTGATGAAGGGTCACTGACCTGAAACGTTAACTCTGCTTCTCACTCCAGAGATGCTGTCAGACCTGCTGAGTATTTCCATCATTTCTTGTTTTTATTTCATGTCTTACTAACTTGATTGAGTTTTTTGAGGAAATTTTTGATGAGGGTAGTGTAGTGGATATGGTCTACATGGATTTTAGTAAGGCATTTGACAAGGTCCTGCATGGCAGACTGGTGAGTAAAATGAAAGCCCATGGGATACAGGAGAATGTGGCAGGTCGGATCCAAAACTGGCTCAGTAACAGGAAACAAAGGGTAGTAGTTGACAGATGTTTTTGCGAATGGAAAGCGGTTTCCAGTATCGTTCCACAGGGCTCAGTGTTGGGTCCCTTTGTTTGTGGTATATATTAATGATTTGGACTTAAATGTGGGAGGCATAATTGAAAAATTTGCTGACGACACAAAAATTGGCCGTGTAATTGACAGTGAAGAGGACAGCTGTAGACTCCAGAATTATATCAATGGTTTGGTTGAGCGGGCGGAAAAGTGGCAAATGGAATTCAATCCAGATAAGTGTGAGGTAATGCATCTGGGGAGGGCAAACAAAGCAAGGGACTACACAATAAATGGGAGGATATTGAGAGGGGTAGAAGAAGTGAGAGAGCTTGGAGTGCATGTCCATAGGTCCCAGAAGGTGGCAGGACAGGTAGATAGAGTGGTGAAGGCGGCATATGGAATGCTTTCCTTTATAGGCAGAGGTATAGATTACAAAAGCAGGGATATAATGCTGGAACTGTATAAAACGCTGGTTAGGCCGCAGCTGAAGTACTGCGTACACTTCTAGTCACCACATTACAGGAAGGACATAATTGCTCTGGAGAGAGTACAGAGGAGACTTACAACAATGTTGCCAGGGCTTGAAAGTTGCAGTTATGAGGAAAGATTGGATAGGCGAGGGTTGTTTTCCTTAGAACAGAGGAGGCTGAGAGTTGACTTAATTGAGGTGTACAAAATTATGAGGGGCCTAGATAGAGTAGACAGGAAGGACCGGTTTCCCCTAGCGGAGAGGTCAATTACCAGGAGGCACAGATTTAAGGTGATTGGTAGAAGGATTAGAGGGGACATGAGGTAAATCTTTTTCACCCAGAGGGTGGTGGGTGTCTGGAATTCACTGCCAGGAACAGTGGTGGAGGCTGAAAACCTCAACTCATTTAAAAGGTAACTGGACATGTACCTGAAGTGCTGCAACTTGCGAGGCTACAGACCAGGTGCTGGAAGGTGAGATTAGATTGGGCATGGATAAGATGGGCTGAATGGCCTCCTTCTGTGCATTAATTTTTCTATGGTTCTACTTCCCAATCCACAATTGCATTCTTGCGTGAGTTAATTCCTTCATGGTAGAAGTATCTGCTGCTGGCCTGTCTTTGCCACAAGGTGTTTGATTGATCTATACCACCTTGAATTTAATCCTTTCACTTTCAGTTTTTCTTTATAGCTGTTTCTTTTGCTATGTAAACACTTTTATCAATGTTTCTCTTTGTAGATCTTCCTTTTGTTGTAGCAAGAACTTACAAACATAAATGACAGGAAAAAAGCTGGTCCATCAGTCTATTTCAAACAGTAATGTTGCACAGAGCACTATATTCCCCAACACTCCCTCCTACCAACAGCCAAGTACTGTTCTAGGAGTGTCAAAAAAACAAATAATAGAATCTAGACCAATTGAGAAGAAAATATTCTGGGAAACTGCTTTTCAACCCAAAAGGAAATCCAAGAGTTCCAGAAGACTACATCACCCAACAATCCGTCAATCTTCTATATGCAGCGGCATCAGCCATTGCCAGGATTTCATCCAACATTCACTGCAGGAGCTGACAACTTGTTGCAAAGTTTGATTACTCTCTGTGAAAAAAAAATCTAATATCTAACCTAATTCTTTACTTTAAGTCACTTATACGTACAGCTCCAGTTCTCCTTAACTGATCCAATTCAAATAGTCTATCCACTTGACCACAATCTGGTCTTTTGGGAGTACAGAACTTGAGTATTGCTGAAAATAGAGACATTCTCGGCTTGCACTCATCAGGACAATACGCAAGAATGCCAATGTAAGGGAAAGTAACAAATTTATACTGTATGAGAAGAGAGTGCTGATTGGTTGATGAGTGGACTCTGATTGATAGAGGCGTTGACATGGAGAATGCACCAGTTAGTGGTGACTGACAGATAACTGCCAAGCTTTGTCGGAAATTTAAATCAGGAAGTTTGAATCTGATTGGTCAAGGCATTGCCCTGAGGAATGAACCAGCGATTTTGTTTAGCTGAAACAGGTGCAATATGTGTACGTGTTCTTTCTGTCTGCAAAGAACAGGGCCCCGTGTATTAACATATGTAGCTTCCAGTATGCGCAAATGCCCCACTCTGCAAGCCCGACCGAATCTTAAATTGGTTGGCAGCATAATTCTTAGCACACTGAGGATTATTTAGCAAAAGTTGTCCTATCGCAGAATCACATCTAATGTTGGATTCTGTGTATTGAGTTTTGCAAGCACAGGCTGGTTGGTTACGGCCTGTATCTTGCCCGTTGCGAACAGCGGAAGGGACATGTTGTTTGATACGATCCACCAGTCTTTGGGACATACGGCTTATATACCTAGCATCACACTGGCATTGAAATTCATATATCACATTACTCATTTGTGTGACAGGTAGAATGTCTTTTTGGCTTGTTGGCAGCATCATGTTGGTGGCAAACACCACGTGTGTTGCTCCTACTTAGTAGAAGTGTAAAACAGCTAGCTTCACCTGTTGCTCAAATGTTTGGGTTACATTACCCTCCCAGGGTAATCGGAGGTAGAATGGGCACTTCTCAGGGATGAAAATGACAGCCTTAGGCCCGTTCATAAGTTTGCACGATATATCGCGAGAAATGATCTGATCAGGGTAGCCATTGTTACGCAGGATGCCTTTGATTCTCCCTATTTCAGCATCAAGCTTACATGGTGAGCAAATGACTTGGGCACTATTTACCAGGTTGGCACTATTTACGAGGTTGTCGATAAGGCCAATCTTATAGCAAGTGGAACTGTAAGAATCCCAACCCGTGTACTGACCAGTGAAGGTAGGCTTGTGGTAGACCATGGTAGAGAACTCCTTAGCAGATTTCTCAACTAGTACGTCAAGGAAAGGGAGCTCATTTGACTGCTCCATTTCAAAGGTGAATTTGAGCGCATGATGAAGCCCTCCCGAAATTTGAGGAAAAGGACGTAGAGGCATTTTTCATTTCTTTTGAAAAAAGCCAGACAGATAAAGTGGCCTAAGGAAAGCTGGACACTGCTTATGCAAAGCAGGCTGATGGGCAGAGCTCATGAAGTTTATGCCACGCTTTTTGAGGAGGCTTCTGCAGATTATGAGATGGCAAAAAAGGCTAATCTCGCTGCATATGAATTGGTCCCTGAAGCTTACAGGGAGATATTTCGGAACCTCCAGAGATAGCCTGGGCAGACTTACATAGAATTTGAGAGGGTAAAGCAAATTAATTTTGATCGTTGGATACACTAAAGCTAGAGGCCACATATGAGAATGTTAGGGAAATAATTCTCCTGAAAGAATTTAAAAGTTCACTCCCTCCATTAGTGATAACCCATTTAGAGAACCAGAAGGTTTCAACAGGCAGTTTACAAGCCCAAACCCTTTGTCCATCACCCCCACAAACCAGAGAATGACAGAAAGTGGGAGGATGAAAGGAAGGCAAGTAGCCGAGGACAAAAAGGGATAGCTGAGAATGCCCCGGGATCTCCTCAGGCCAGAAAAGAAGGTGCTGAGGGTGGAAGTGAGGTCCGAAAGCTTAAATGTTACCATTGCACAAGGTGGGACACCTTCGTGCATAATGCTGGAAGTTGTGGGGTAAACCCATGGGACTTATTGGGGTACACAAGGCCAATGCAGAGAAAGGGACCCTGACTCAGAGTACGACAAATCTGGCTGTAGCTCTGACTGCAGCTGTAAGGCCAAGTACAAAAACCGCTGTGAGTGAAGGGGACGTGAATAAGATACCTGAGAGTTATAGGGAATTCATGTCAAAAGGAAAAGTAACTCCTTATCCCTCAAGTGAGGCAGGTAAACCTATGGATATACTTAGGGATACAGGAGCCATCCAAACTCGAGGGAAGGCATAACTTTGCCACCAGAGAGCACATTGAATGCCAAGGTTTTAGTGAATGATATCGGCGGGGAGTATATACACGTACCTTTGTATTAGGTACACCTAGAGTGTGACCTAATGTCTGGAATGGTAACTGGAGGAGTTGTCCATAGTTTGCCTGTAGACGGAGTTGACCTACTCCTGGGGAATGATTTGGCTGGAGCGAAGGTAGTAGCTTCTCCAGTAGTCATGAGAAAACCAAGTGAAGTTAAAGAGACAGAACAGTTGCAAGAAAAGGTTCCATGAATTTTTCCTTCATGTGTAGCGACCCAAGCAATGGATAAACAAGTTCCATTGTCAGAGGTAAAAGTGGCACCACAGACCAATAGCCGAATATCTGAAACTTTCTTTGGGAATTTGGATAATCCAAAGGAAATTTTCAGTAAGTCTTCTCTGATCAAGGCTCAGCAAGCCAATCCAGAGTTAAATAAAGTGGCACGATCGGCGCTAACTGAAGCAAAGGGAGCTCCGGAAGGTTACTATATTAAAAATCGGATTCTGATGAGCAAGTGGAGACCTCCTCACAGACCTGTACGGTTGTTCACCAGATAGAGGTACTGCCCAAGCATCGCCGGGAAATATTAAGGATAGCCCATGAAATTCTTAAAGTACGGATCCAGAAGACCCAATTACTTATAGGTCGACATTTTTACTGGCCAGGTCTTTCCAAGGACGTGGTGCAGTTTTGTAAAATGTGCCATACGTGCCAGATTGTGGGAAAACCGCAACCTGCCATTAAATCGGCACCTCTAACGCCCATACCAGTTTTTTGGGGAACCATTTAGTAGGGTGTTGGTAGACTGTGTAGGACATTTGTCGAAAACAAAAGCTGGAGACCAATATATACTCACTATCATGGATATGGCTACTCGCTTCTCAGAGGCCATTCCCTCCAACAATTTCTGCTACGGTAGTGGTAGAGAAATTAACCCAGTTCTTCACTAAATATGGATTACTGATTGAGATTCAGTCAGATCAAGGTTCCAATTTTATGTCCTAAATATTTTAGGAAGTTATGAATAATTTGGGTATAACACAGTTAAAGTTTTCAGCCTGCCACCCACAGACACAAGGAGCTTTAGAAAGGAACCATCAGACCGGCACAGGGCGGCACAGTGGTTAGCACCGCAGCCTCACAGCTCCAGTGACCCGGGTTCAATTCCGGGTACTGCCTGTGCGGCGTTTGCAAGTTCTCCCTGTGTCTGTGTGGTTTCCTCCGGGTGCTCCGGTTTCCTCCCACATGCCAAAGACTTGCAGGTTGACAGGTAAATTGGCCATTATAAATTGCCCCTAGTATAGGTAGGTGGTAGGGAAATATAGGGACAGTTGGGGATGTGGTAGGAATATGGAATTAGTGTAGGATTAGTATAAATGGGTGGTTGATGGTCGGCACAGACTCGGTGGGCCGAAGGGCCTGTTTCAGTGCTGTATCTCTAAACTAAACTAAAATTAAACCCTCAAAATGATGATCAGGGCATACTGTGATGAATATCCCCATGATTGGGATAACGGGTTAGAATTTCTTTCGTTTGCCACTAGGGATTCACCTAATGAGTTCACCGGTTTTAGTTCTTTTGAATTAGTTTATGGACATATGAGGTCCTCTAAAACTAATTTTAAAAAAGTTTTTAGTACAGAGGGATGAATCTTCTGTGTTAGATTATGTATCCGTGCTCAGAGAGCGGCTCACAAGAGCCTGTAAAGTGCTTCAGGAACACCTGAAAGCTTCCCAAACAACCATGAAGAAACGGGCAGACAAGCATGCCAAGACCTGAACATTTCAACTGGGGGATGAGGTGTTAGTGTTACTCCCTTTAAAGAACGAACCACCTAAAGCACTGTTCAGTGGTCAATAGAAAGTGGTCAAAAGAATTGGTAAACTATTTGATTGACACCCCAGATCACTGGAAAAAGAATCAGCTGTGTCATATCAATATGTTGAAACAATATCATCGCCGGAGGGAGGATAAACAAGAACAGTCAGGTAGTAGTGGCAGTGAAGGATGAAAGGGATAGAGAGGATGAGGCATGAGGAGGCCTAGGCCATTCTCAAATTGAACCTCCTACTATCCAGTTAGTTAATATTGAACTGTTAAGGAGATTAGAGACAATGCTTTCAAATTTAGATGCAGAACGACGAGAAGATCTAACAAGGCTACTCGCAACATCCAAAAGAGTCTGTAGAGACAATCTAGGATATAAAATCTTAGCCACACATGACGTGGATGTTGGAGAATCCTTTCCTATAAAACAGCATCCTTATCACTCAAGTCCAGGGAAACAGGCCCAGGTGAAAACAGAAATCCAACACATGTTGGAAAACCACCTAACTGAACCCAGTCAAAGCAGCTGGAGCTCCCCAGTGGTGTGAATGCCTAAACCCGATGGTTCAACTAGATTCTGCATAGACTACAGAAAGGTTAATGCAGGAACAAAGACAGACTCCTGCCCAATTCCTCGCTTGGAAGGCTGTATTGACAGAATGGGCAGTGCCACATTTCTTACAAAAATAGATTTGTTAAAGGGACACTGGCAGGTTCCTTTAACATCCTAAGTTAAAGAAATATCGGCCTTTGTCAGACCAGACATTGTTTTTCCAATGCCGAGTGATGCCATTCAGGCTAGAAAATGCCCCGGCCACTTTTCAGAGACAAATGAACCAAGTGGTAGCCAGTGTTCCTAACTGTGTGTTTTACCTTGACGATGTGCTGGTATACAGTGACACTTGGAAGGACCACCTGGAACAATTAGAAGCTCTGTTTAGAAAATTGCAGTTGGCTGATTTGGTAATAAACTTTGCCAACAATTCAAAAACCAAAATGCCAGACCATTCCGATGGGGTTTACTGTTACAGCCTTATTACCTAAAGATTATCCATTTTTAGGAAAAAAATTATATATTTGCGGATGCTTTGTCTAGAATCTAACTTTGCTTTAAGTTATCTGAGTGCAAAGATGGTACAAAGCCGAACTGTATTAGTTACAGATAGTGAATGGAATGAGTGTGTAAATGTGTTTTAATATTTTTCATCTTCTGTTTTTCACTCTTTGTAATGAAACACATTTAAAAATGATGTTTCATTCCTCCAAGAATGGAGGTGTTACAAAAGTGCTTCCATTATTTTAAATCTTTTTTTGAGAGCTTGTGTTAAAACTGAAAAGATTCCATGGATGTGTTTTTTTTTTAATGCAGGCTCACCAACAGGACAAGATATTGTTTGAAAGCCACCTGTGTTGGAGGCCACCTGTGATTTGGGCTCGGAAAACAGCAGAACTCTTGGTGACCTGAAAAAAATATGGTTACAATGAAGCCACGTCAAGGTTTATGGAGGTCAGGAGGTCGACTCACTGTTTGGGGTTTGAACATTGTTTTTCAATTTTAGTTGTTGTGGTGAACTGTTTGAAGAGTTTTTTTTCTGCCAAGGAGAAAAGAAACTACCCAGTGTTCCTCCTTCTCTACCTTTTTGAAGAAATCCTGCCAAGATCCAGTGGAGAAAAAAAAAATCCCTGGTGCCGTAAAGCTCCTGAGGAGCTGAAAAAAAAATCCTGCATTCAAGTGTGTGCCGGCTGAAAAACCTTGATGCCACATTTCCCCTAGAAAGCCTAGAATAATTCTCGACATCTCTAAAATGGACTACTTCTGAAACGATCCCAGTGACCCATCTCCGTATATCCGAATGCCAGCCCAAAATAAAGGGACAACTGACTTCCTTCCAAATCTTTCTTTTTTCTCAAGAATTAGTAAGTATTTGGCCAAAATAGTATTATTTTTTGTCTTTTTTTGTAACAGACCTCTGCAGAGTGAATTTCTGTATTGTTTTTCAATGTGTGTGTGAGAGTAGTTGGGCAATTTTTAAAATGGAACTTGCATATTTTAACCGGTGTGGTAATGCTGCGCTTCATTACTGGTTAAGTCTTGTTTTATAATAAACTGATAGTTCTGTTGTTTATTAAGAAACCTGGTTGGTGTATTTTATTCTGGGATTAAAAAAAGAGCATATGATTGGCTGTATTGGTAACTGAGTAAACATTTAAATAGATGTTGTGACCTATGGAGAAGTGGAACTAGAAAAGACAGTGCACTCCTCCCGCCTCAGTTGTAACACTGTGATTAACTGTGCATGTGCAGATGCAGTATGTTTCTATCTGATTTACTGCTTAATAATGTTGAGTACTGAAAAGTCTCATTGCTATTCCTACCCCAATATCTGGGCCATAAGACTTTATTGATGACAGAGCCTCAGTGATACAATAATTCTCATAACATTTATCCATCAATTAAGATAGAAGCAACTGTTTATTCTTTCTCCCCTAAACCTCAGGTACGTACATTATAATTATAATCCAAACCCATGACCTCTACCACCTAGAAAGACAAGGGCAGCAGACGCATGGCAACACCACCACCTGCAAGTTCCCCTCCAAGCCACACACCATCCTGACTTGGAACTGGATCACCGTTCCTTCACTGTCGCTGGGTCAAAATCGCGGCACTCCCTTCCTAACAGCACTGTAAGTGTACCTACCAACATGGACTGCAGCGGTTCAAGAAGGCAGCTCACCGCCACCTTCTCAAGGGCAAATAAGGATGGGCAATAAATGCTGGCCCAGCCAGCAATGCCCACATCCCCGGAACAAATAACATTTTGTGCTCTACCTCTCATGTTGAATTTACAGTGTTTACTTAAAATGCATAACTTATTTTCCCTCCTACTCCCTGAAACACCTTTTTTTCAGTCATGATCATGGACACAAAAGTTTTTGTTTTTCATCCCTTTTGTCCAATGGGGCATTTGTAGTTCTTGCTAAAATGAGCAATGGCACCAAACGACACAAGGGACAGTTTTCCCACTGTTGAGTCTTCACAGACTGGCACTTTGAACGGGTGCTTATTCATGATGCTCTAGGCCAAGCAGATTGTTGAGATTAGGCACTTAAACTGGAGTCAAACTGCTTCATGCTAGTTTTAGTTCAACATTATATTTTGTCTTGTGCAACAGGAAAAACAATCCACTTCAAACATCTTCAACTCTGAATTTTAATTACTGAGTTTTTAATTAATGGCCTCAATTTATAAAATGTTTGAAATAAAGTAATCTTTTTGCTTTTGATGGGCTTTTCCCCCACTGTTGCTTGCACCTTGCAGTTATTTTTTCAATTTTCTGTCTGGTTGCTAATGGGAAAGCCTGTCATGTTGTACCTTGGGTATTCTAGTTCTACAAGAGCCAAGTGAAAACTACAAACCACCACACTGCAATGTGCACACAAACATTTTTGAACATAAGCTGCAAGTTTCCAGCACGCAAGGCCTTGCTGAAATTCCCAATTCTAGGCAGAAGCAGAGCTCAAGCCCAATCCTGAGAGAGAGAAACTAGCTATGTGGGGGTACTGTTCATAGACATTCTAGCATTAATGTACAAACTTCAGGTTGATTTAAATGATTTTACACCTCTGTTCAAAATGTGAGAAAGGGATAATCCAACTAACTATAGATCAATGATCAGTAGTGGATTAAGCTCCTTGATAACACGTAGAAAGATGTGCTAATGAAGGATGGCCAGCACAGATTTGTGGAAGGCAAGTCATGGCTAACAAATTTTGAACAGATTTTTGAGGAAATGACAGAGTGTATTGATATGCAAGTATAGTGCATGTCTTGTATGCAGAATTCAAAGTGCATTTGATAAGTTGATATATAGGAAGCTTTTTGATATAATTAAGGCACAATATATTAAAGGAAGTATGGCACTATGGATAGGAAGTTGGTTAAGGATAGAAACAGAGAGTAAGACTTCTTAAATGTTTTCTGGACTGGAGGCAGGTAACAGTGATGCCCCACTGGAGTCAGTGCTATAACCACAGCTCGTTCTGAATAATACATATTCAATTGGTCAGTCTCCCAGGGTGCTGCACATGAGGAGTCAATGTCAAATATAGTGTTCAGGTGAAGCAGGTTAAAAGAGTAGGAGGCAATTGGACAGGGAATAAACATATAATTCAATCACCACTTTAATGTTACTTATTTTATATAGTGCACATTGCTTAACTTTAGAGGACTGTCAACAACTTCAAGAGAACGTAGACAAGTTAATAGAGAAAATATATATCAGATAAAACTTTAATGTGGAGAAAAGTAAAATGATAGATTTTAGAAGGGAGAATAGGAGAGGAAATATACACTAAATGGTAAAACCTGAAAAGCGGTGGAGAAGCAGAGAGAATTAGGAGTCCTCTAGACAGCCCCATTACAGATACCAGTGTCCAGCCAATTTGGTTCACTCTATGCGCCATTAAGAAACAGCTAAGTGCAAGAGACACAGAAAAAGCCACAAGCCTTAACAAGATCCTGATTGTAGTGCTGAAGGCCAATGCACCAGAGGCCTACATGCCTAGCTATGCTATTCCAGTACACTGGCATCAACCTGATATTGTGGATTGCCCAAGTATGTCATAGCCACAAAAAATAAGATAAACTTAACCTTGCTGTTAGTGCCATCTCAGTCTCCTCCCAAACATCAGTAAAGGAATGGAAGAAGTCATCCAAAGTTCCATCAAGCGATACCAACTCACCAATAATATGGTCTCTGCCAGAATCTCTTGGCTCCAGACCTCATCACAACCTTGATTCAGCCATGGACACAAGAACTGAATGCCAGAGGAGAGGTGAAAGTAGCTGTCCTCAACATTCTACCAAGTATAGCACTGAGTTCTGAAGTCAACAGGGGAGCCAAGGAAAATCCAATGGCTGGAGTCAATATTGATGCAAATAAAGATGACTGATTGTCAGAAATCATCCATCACAGCCCCAGGACATCACTTCAGGGATTTGTCAATGAAGTATCCGTATCCCAATCATCTTCAACTGCTTCATTAATGACTTTCTCTCCATCATAAGGTCATGAATGGATTTTGTTCACTGATGATTTCACAGTGCTCAGCTCCATTTACAATTATTTCATAATGAGGCAGCTCAAGCCAGCCTGCAGCTGGAAATCAACAACATCCAGGCTTGAGCTGACAAGTGGCAGATAACAATTGCACGATGTAAGTGTCAGATAATGACTGTCTCCAACATGAAAAATCCCAGTTATCTTCCCTTCACCTTCAATGGCACCACGATTAGCAACCTCATTAACATCTTGGGGTAACCACTAAGCAGAAGTTCAAATGCTTGTGGCAGAGGTTGGGAACTCTGGCTTATGGCTCACTGCCCGATCCCTCAGAAGTCTCTTCACCATCTGCAAGGCTCAAGTCAGGAGTGTTCAACACAGAGTGGTTGTAGAAAAGAATACATTTCAAACAGAGTGCAAAAGTTAGCAATTTGGTGCAGAGGGGGAAAGAAGTGCTGCTCTTTTCCTCTAATACTTGTACTCAGTCATATAAGGCACAAAAGTGGCCATTCGGCCCATCAGGTCCATGCAGCTCTCCATGGAGCTATGCAGTCAATCCCACTCCCTGCCTCGATCCCCAAAGCCCTGCAAGTCTATATGTCTCAGATGGCCATCCAACTTTCTCTTGAAGTTACCGATCGTCTCCGCTTCCACTACCCTTGCGGGCAGCGAGTTCCAGGACATTACCACCCGCTGCATCTTTTGTACAAAATTTTCAATCTGTGTCCTCTAGTCCTTGTACCATTTGTTAATGGGAACAGTTTTTCCTTGTCTAACTTATCTAAGCCTGTCATAATCTTGTACACTTCTATTAAATCTCCCCTCAATCTCCTTTGTTCTAAGGAGAACAAACACAGCTTTTCCAACCTAAACTTGTAACTAAAATCCCCCATCCCTGGAACCATTCTGGTAAATCTCCTCTGTACCCTCTCAAGGGCCCTCACATCCTTCCTCAAGTGTGGTGACCAGAACTGAATGCAGTACTCCAGTTGAAGTCTAACCAGAGATATATAAAGGTTCAGATGTGTTACAGGTAAACATTTAATTTAATCTACCGAGAACTTAAACTAGGTAACAATTAGTTAAAAGATCAAAACCTATAAGCTAAACATTAATAGAGCGGCAGAGAAGGCCCAGGACAGATCGTGGGCCTGAGTGGAGGTCTTTTTTTTCCCTCTCTAAATTAAGACAATGGGTTAAACTAAGAAATTTAGTGAGTAGTCTAATAAGTAAAAGCATGGCAGGGCACCTCAGTCCTGTTGAATGCACATCCTGTGCCATGTGGGAACTCCAGGACTCTCTTCATATCCTGAACAAGCTCGTGGGCAGGAAGTGTCATCAGCTGCAGGAGCTGGAGCTCTGGGTTTTGTAGCTTTAATTGAAGCTAGCATCATTACAGTGCATCCATAAAGCTGAGCTACTTGGACAACGAGTTCCAGGAGATGATCACCCCGCAGCTTAAGAGTGTGCAAGCAGAGAGGAAATGGTTGACTACCAGACAGGCAACCAGGAAGGCAGTGCAAGAGTCCCCAGAATGGATCACATTCTTTAACTGGTATTTAGTTCTGAATACTGATGGAGGTAATGGTTCCTCTGGGGAGTACAGCCAGAGCCAAGGTTGGGTCATCTCCATAGGCAGGATGGAGTAAGGTCAGGACAGCCATAGTGATTGGGAATTCAATAGTTAGGGAAAAAAAGAGATGTTTTTGGAGCCGCAGATATGACTCTAAGATGGTGTGATGCCTCACTGGTGCCAGGGTCATGGATGCCCGAGGCGCTGCAGAACAAAGGGGGGGGGGGATGCGGGAGACAGCCAGAGGTCATGGTCCGTATCAGTACCAATGACAGAGGTAGAAAGAGGGATGAGGTTCTGCAGGCAGATATTAGGGAGATGGGAAAAAAATTAAAAATTAGGATCTCAAAGGTAGTAATCTCCTGATTACTCTTCGTGCCTCGCACTGGTGATTACAGAAATAGGAAGATAGTGCAGATCAATGCGTGACTGGAGAGATGGTGCAGGAGGGAGGGATTTAGATTCCAGGGGCATTGAAACTTGTTCTGGCAGATGTGGGACCTGTACAAGCTGGACGTGTTGTGCCTCAACAGGACCAGGACCTATATCATGGTGGGGAGATTTGCTGGTGCTGTTGGGAAGAGTTTAAACTAGCTTGGCAGAGGGATGGGAACCTGAACACAGATTCAGAAGGGGGAAAAGCAAAGCTGGAAATGGAAGGCAGAAAATTAGGTGTGTATGGAAGGCAAAGGAAGAATGAGAGGTGATCTCATTGAAACTTACAAAGTTCTTACAGGGCGTGACAGGGTAGATGTGTATAAGATGTTTCTTCTGACTAGTAAGTCTAGAACCAGGGGACACAGTCTCAGAACAGGGGGCAGGCCATCTAAGACTGAGATGAGGAGGAATTTCTTTACTCAAAGGGTGGTGAAGGTGTGGAATTCTCTACCCCAGAGGGCTGTGGAAGCTCAATCATTGAGCAGGTGCAAGACAGAAATCAATAGATTTCTGGATACTAATGACATCAAGGGATATGGGGATAGTGGGGAAAAATGGTATTGAGGTAGATGATCAGCCATAATCTGTTTGAATGGCGGAGAAGGCTCAATGGGCCCAATGGCTTACTCCTGCTCACTAATATCCTTTAGGGAAGGAAATCTGCTGTCCATACCTGGTCTGGCCTACATGTGACCCCAGACCCACAGCAATGTCGACTCTTAAATGCCCTCTGAAATGGCCTAGCAAGCCACTCTGTTATATCTAACCGCTACGAAGTCAATAAAACAGAATGAAACCAGACGGACCACCCGGCATCGACCTAGGCACTGGAAACGACAACTGCAAACCCAGCCCTGTGGACCCTGCAAAATCCTCCTTACTAACATCTGGGGGCTTTTGCCAAAGTTGGGAGAGCTGTCCCACAGACTAGTCAAGCAACAGCCTGACATAGTCATACTCACAGAATCATACCTTATAGACAATGTCCCAGACACTGCCATCACCATCCCCGGGAATGCCCTGTCCCACTGGCAGGACAAAGCAGAGGTGGCGGCACAGTGGTATACAATCAGGAGGGAATTGCCCTGGGAGTCCTCAATATCGACTCCGGACCCCATGAAGTCTCATGGCATCAGGTCAAACATGAGCAAGGAAACCTCCTGCTGATTACCACCAACTGCCCCCCCCCCCCCCCCTCCCCTCAGCTGATGAATCAGTACTTCTCCATGTTGATCACCACTTGGAGAAAGCACTGAGGGTGGCAAGGTGCAGAATGTACTCTAAAGACACCTGGTTTGGTTAGCCTCATTTGGGAGTTAATAGATGGTACAATTTGGCTGGGTCTTACTTTAATTTGGAAAGTTTAAAATTATATGTTAAGTGATCTGTGGAGGGACGGGATTGAATTAACAGTGTGTTTCTCCCGCCACAATCGGAAGCGTATATTTTGATTGGGGGGCTTTGACTGGAGCGGTCGGTCGTAACATATTAATTGGGGTCTCGTCTAGGATTTGAATCATATCTTAATTGGGGGCTCCCTCGCAGTTGAATCATTTAATTTGGTGGCTCACATCTGGAATCAGAATCAGACTAATTTGTAGGGCTCACATTTGAAATCATAGTAATTACTCGTCTCTGGGATAACATATTTAAATTGGGATCCTGTGATTGGCATCATATTAATTGCTCTCGAGACTGGGATCATATCAATTGGAAACTTGATTGTTGGGATCTAAATCTGACACCAATTACAAAGATATTAAAAGAACCAGGTCTCTTGTATAATAAGGAACAGTTTATACCATTGTTATGGCATTAGTGGTTGCAGCAGAGTTTTTGGGAAAGCAGAATGTTTCCCTGAGTGACTTGTTAACTTTAACTAAGAACAAATTAAAAGAATTGGCAGCAAAATTGGGGTTGGAATTGAAATCAGGTGCCAAAAAAGCCAAGATAATTGACATAATAGCCGAAAATCTGGAATTAGTAGAAGATGATGATGATGATATAGATGAAGGGCAATAGGAGGAACAAGAAAGGGAATGAATATGAGAGACATGAAGGCAGGAAGTCCGAGAGTGATGCAGTGGTATTGGCTAGGATTCAGTTAGAAATGAAAAACTTGAGGCAGAAAAAGAATTAAGAAAACGTGAATTGGAAAAAGAGGAAAGGGAAAAAGAAAAAGCAATAGCAATAAGAAAACTTGAACTTCAAAGAGAAAGTGGAAGAGGAGAGGGAACTTAAGTTAAAAGAGATGGAACTAAGACAAAACGGTAGTCTTGAATCCAGGGAAAATTCGGGTCAGGAAGAATCTGAGTTTAGATCAGGACTCAGTGAGAAGCTGTTTAAATTTATACAGACTCTTCCTAAGTTCGAGGAAAGGGACGTAGAGACATTTTTCATATCTTTCGGAAAAATAGCCAAACAGATGAAATGGACGAAAGAAAGCTGGACATTGCTCATGCAGGGCAGGCTGGTAGGCACAGCTCATGAAGCTTATGCCATGCTTTCTGAAGAAGCTTCTGCAGATTATGAGATGGCAAAAAGGCTATTCTTGCTGAGTATGAGTTTGTCCCTGAAGCTTACCGTCAGAAGTTTAGGAATTTACGGAGATTGGCTGGGCAGACATATTTAGAATTTGAAAGGGTGAAGCAAATTACTTTTGACCGTTGGATACGGGCAATAAAGATAGAAACCACATATGAGAACCTTCGAGAATTGATTCTCTTAGAAGAGTTTAACAACTCCATTCCTTCAGTAGTGAGAACTCATATAGATAACCTGAAAGTTTTGAAAGCTAGGCAAGCAGCAGAGATTGCTGATGATTTTGAGCTTGTGAATAAGCCAACCTATTTTGTCCGTCACCCCCATAAACCAGAGAAGGATAGAAAGTGGGAGAGTGAAAGGAAGGCAAGTAGCCAGGGACAAGAAGGAACAGCTGGGAATGCCCCAGGAACACCTCTTCAGGTCAGAAAGGAAGGTGCTGAGGGTGGAAGTGAGGTTCGCAAGCCAAAGTGTCATCATTGCAACAAAATGGGTCATCTTCGTTCAGAGTGCTGGAAATTGCGAGGTAAACCCATAGGACTTGTTGGGGTACGCAAAGTTAGTGCAGAGGAAAAGACTCTGACTGAGAGTATAGCAGACCAGGCTATAGCTTTAACGACAGCTGTGAATGTGAAGCCAGATACTAAAACTAAAAGGAGTGTAGAGGTTAAGAATAAAATACCTGAGAGTTATAATGAATTTCTGTCAAAGGGAAGAGTAACTCTGAATCCTGTAAGTGAGGCAGGAAAACCTATCATTACATTCAGGGACACAGGAGCAAACCAAACACTCTTGCTGGGGAAAGATACAAGGTTTCCACCAGAGAGCACCTTGAACGCTAAATTTTTCGTTAATGTAATTGGCGGGGAGTATATACTGCACCTTTGTATAAAGTACGCCTACAGAATGACTTAATATCTGGGATAGTAACTGTAGGTGTTGTCCACAGTTTACCAGTAAAGGGAACTGATCTACTCCTAGGAAATGATTTAGCTGAATCAAAAATATCAGTTTCTCCTATAATTACAGAGGAACCAAGTGAAATTAAGGAAACGGAGCAATTACAAGAACAAGTTACGGGAATATTTCCTGTGTGTGTAGTTACCCGAGCAATAGCTAAACAGAATCCATTGTCGGAGGTAAAAGGAGCACTACAAATACATAGCCAAGCATTTGAAACCTTATTTGGGGATTTAGATAATCCAAATGAGTTGTTTAACAGATTGTCTATCATTGCAGCACAGCAAGCTGATCCAGACATATACCGAATAGCACAGACAGCTCAGTCAGAAGCTGAGGCAAAAGGAGTTCTGGAAGGCAAACGGGGTTTTGAGGAGGAAATGGAGACCATCTCAGAGACCTGCCAACGAAGAGTGGACAGTTGTTAAATATCAACAAGGATTATTAAGGTTAGCACACGACATTCTTTTTGTAGGACACAGGAGAATTCGGAAGACCAAATCACACATAAACAAACACTATTACTGGCCAGGTCTTACAAAGGATGTAAGACAATTTTGTAGGACATGCCATACCTGTCAAATGCTGGGGAAAACCACAACCTATCCTAAAACCAGGGGATGAGGTATTAGTGTTGTTACCATTACAGGGAGAAGCATTAAAAGCACGGTTCAGTGGCCCATATAGAGTGATCAAAAGAGTGGGTAAGGTAGATTATTTGATTGACACCCCTGATCACCGGAAGAACAACCGGTTGTGTCACATTAATATGCTCAAACAATATTACCACAGGGAGGAGGATAAGCCAGTACAGGTATGTCAGGTAATCAGGACTGTTAGAAGGAAAAGGATAGTGAGGATGAGACAGAAGTAGGCCTAGGAAATTCTCAGATTGAACCTCCAACCATCCAATTAGCGAATGCAGAATGGCGAGGAAAATTAAACAAAAGGCTTTTATTTAGAGGCAAAACAGCGTGAAGTCCTAACCAGGGTTTTCACAATGTTTCAAAAAGTTTGTAGGGATAAGCCAGGATGTACAACCTTAGCCACACATGATGTGGTTATCGGGGGAGCCATTCCCTTAAAACGACATCCTTGTCGCTTAGGTCCAGACAGACAGGCCCAAGTGGAAGCAGAGGTACAATGCATGTTAAAGGGCAGCTTAGATGAACCTAGTCAGGACAGCTGAAATTCGCAGACGGTCTTGATGACTAAACCTGGTGAGACGGCTCAAACTTACATAGACTCTAGAAAAGTCACTGTGGTAAAGAAGGCAGACTCCTACCCAAATTCTTATTTAAAGGACTGTATGGACAGAGTGAGCAACACAATGTGTCTTAAAGAGACAAATGTGTTGGAGACAAATGACACCCCAAAATAAGAAAAATCAGCTTCTGTTACACCGGACAGGGTTTTCCAGTGTCAAGTGATGCCACACAGGTTAAGAGGTATTTGAGAAACTTCTCAGAGAATAATAAACCCAGTCGTGGGCAGTGCTCCTAACTGTGCAGTTCACCTGCCTGAGGTGATGGGCAATAGAGATGCTTGAAAGGAAAACACGAAACAATTGGAAGACTATGCCTGTAAATTTAAAAATGGGTTAATTGGGGACAACCTTTTGACAATTTAAAGCTGAAATGTTCTGGTGGAACTTGTTGCTGTAGTCTTAACATTTTTGAAAAGTGTATGCCTATTAATGTGGGAAAAAAAATGTGTTAGCGTTTTATCAATTGGTATTTTTTTTACCGATTGTAATGAAATGCATTTCAGGAATGGTGTTTCATTCTGCCAGGGGCAGAGGTGTCATGATCCTGTCTTTTTTTTTCTCTGGGGAAATATTGGTGTGTCTTTTAAGACAGCAAAGGAGCCGTACTGCTTTAAGAGCCAACAAGCCTAAGGAGTTAGAGAAAGTGCATTTTGGTTGCCGTTAAGATACAAGCATATGGAGAGGAACCAACCAGCTTCAAAGAATGCATCCTGGTTACATGGCAACAGCCATTCAGGAAGCAAGGGCTGGATATGCAATGTTGCCATTATCTTTTGAACTGGCTTTTTAGTTGAAAACAGGCTGTTCTAGCTGGAGGAAGAGAGACAGCTGTGTGTTAGCACCTGAAATGAGAAACAGACCATTTAAACTGAAGGAAGAGAATTCAGTCTGTTTATTTACTATCTCTCAAAATTCTAAAAAAAGTCAAGCCAAAACAGAGATCTCTGATAATTTAAACTGAAGGAAGGGAAGTTTGACTGTGACAACCTTGTATCCCTCAAAAATTCTAAAGCCAAATTGAATAATTTAAAAAGTGTTTGCAAGTCGTTATTTGTTGAAATTCATCACTGGAGAAGGAAAGCATCACTTACTGCTGGAATTAGACTACAGACTATTCTACTATTGAAGAATCTTTTTTCCCCATCGGACAGCTGTGAGGACTTCAAGCAACATTGGACTGTAAGTTTGCAAGGACTCTAAGTTTTTCTATTTTAAATGCTGTTTATGTCTTAGTAGTGTTTAATAATTTAGTTTTTCTAATTAAACAGTTAATTTGTTGATTTAAAGACACCTGGTTTGGTTAGCCTCATTTGGGGGTTAATAGATGGTACAATTTGGCTGGGTCTTTCTTTAATTTGGAAAGTTTAAAATGATATGTTAGGCGATCTGTGGAGGGATGGGATTGAATTAACAGTGCGTTTCTCCCACCACAATCAGAATTGTATATTTTGATTGGGAGGCTTTGACTGGAGGTATTACTGAAATGGCTTAAAGAACAGCAGGAACGGCAGCACAACAGTCCTGGTTACAGGGTTTTCAGGCAGGATACAGAAGGGGATTTTTAAAAAAAGAGTGGGGCACTGCAATATTGGTTACAGAAACAATCACATCTATGAAAGGATATGTTGGTCGGATCATCAAATGAGGCTTATGGGTTAAACTCAGGAACAAAAAGGGGCAATCACACTGCTGAGACCCCCAAACAGTCAGAGGGAAATAGAAGAGCATATATGTAGGCAAATTGCTGAGATGTGCAGAAACCACAGAACAGCAATAGTAGGGGACTTCAACTACCCGAGTATGAACTGGGATAGAATTAGTGTAAAAAATATATTCTTAAAGCGCATTCAGGAGAACTTTTTTAGCCAGTATGTAGCAAGTCCAAAAAGAGAAGGGACAGCTCTGGACTTAGTTTTAGGAAATGGAGCTGGGCAGGTGTAAGAGCCATCAGTGGGAGATTATTTGGTGCTAGTGATCATAATTCAGTTAGATTTATTGCAGGTGTGGAAAAGAAGATAGATGAACAGTAAAAGTTTCAAATTGGGGAGGCCAATTTTACTAAGCTGAGATGGGATTTGGCAAAAGTGGACTGGAAACAGCAACTGAAAGGTAAATCAGTGTCAGAGCAGTGGGAGGTAAAGGCCTGCTCGGGTCTGCAAAAGAAAAAACCCAACCCGAGCCCAACAGAACCACATCCGACCTGAGCCTGACCCAGCCCGAATCCTTCCATTTTTTCCTGCACCCGACTCGATCCAACCATCAGTTAACTTACCTTCTGTTTTTCACTTTGTTGCTGATCTGCACAAGCTTAAAATACCTGTAACAAAACCACCTTTCTAGTCCAAAAATTAAATTAACATTGGAGCCACATACCTGTGATAGTATGTGTCTGACCCGGCCCAACCCGAGCCTGCATGCCGCATCCGGAACTGCAACCCGATGTGACCCGAACCCAACATATGTCGTCGGGTCCTGTCGGGTAGCAGGCCTTTAGTGGGAGGCATTCAAGGAAGCGACAGAGGGGGTTCAAAACAAGTGTATTCCCACAAAGAAAAAGGGTGGAACTCCCAAATCTGGACACCCTTGGATGTCAAACAGCATACAGGGTAGGATAAGATAAAAAGGGAAGCTTATGTCAGATATCAAGAGCTCAATACTGCAGAAAGCCTAGAGGAGTATATAAAGTAAAATCAAGGAAAACTCAAAGATCTTTTATAAATACGCAAAGAGCAAGAGGATAACTAAGGAAAGAGTAGGAATCTGTATATGGAGGTGGAAGGCGTAGGCATGGTTCTTAATGAATACTTAGCATTTGTCCTCACAAGGGGGTGATGATACAGATGTCGATTGCAGTTAAGGAAGAGGATTGTGAAATATTGGATGGGATAAACATAGTGAGAGGAAAAACTAAGCAGTTTAGCATCTTTGAAAAGAGATGACTTGCCAGGCCTGGATGAAATATATCCCAGGCTGGTAAGAGAAGCAAGGGAGGAAATAGTGGAAGCTCTGACCATCATTTTTCCAGTGGTCTTTGCCTACAGGTGTAGTGCTAGATGACTGGGGGACTGCTAACATTGTACTGTTATTTAAAAAAAGGAAGGGACAGACTGATCAATTACAGGCCAGTCAGCCTAACCTTGATGCTGGGCATATTATTGGAAAAATTTCTGAAGGACAGTTTTAATGATAATTTAGAAAGACACGGATTAATCAAGGATAGTGAGCATGGATTTGTTAAGGGAAGATTGTGTCTGACCAACTTGATTGAATTTTTTTGAGAAGGCAACAAGAAGGGTCGATGAGGGTAGTTCACATTGATGTATAATACATGGATTTTAGCAAGACTTTTGACAAGGTCCCACATAGCAGACTGATCACAAAAGTAAAAGACTCCAAAGGCAAGTGGCAAATTGGATTCAAATTTGGCTCAGTGGCAGGAAGCAAAGGGCTAATGGTCAATGGGTGTTTTTGTGACTGGAAGCCTATTTCGTGTGGGGCTCCGCAGGGCTCTGTACTAGGTCCCTCGCTTTTCGTGGTATATAATTTAATGTCAATAATTTAGACTTAAAAGTAGGGGATATGATTAAGAAGTTTGCAGATGATATAAAAATGGGCTGTGTGGTTTTATTAAAGGGAAATTGTGCTTGACTAATTTATTAGAGTTTTTTGAGGATGTAACTAGTCAGGTAGATAAAGGGGAACCAGTAGATATAGCATACTTAGATTTCAAAATGGCATTTGATAAGGTGCCACATAAAAGGTTATTACACAAGATAAGGGCTCATGGAGTTGTGGGTAATATTAGCACGGATAGAGGATTGGTTAACAGACAGAAAGCAGAGAGCACAGATAAACGTAGCATTCTCAAGTTGCAGGCTGTAACTAGTGGGGTGCCACAAGTATCAGTGCTGAGGCCTCAGCTGTTCACAATCTATATTAATGACTTAGGTGAAGGGACCAAGAGTAATGAGTTTGCTGATGATACAAAGCTAGGTGGGACAGTAAGCTGGGAGGAGAACACAAGGAGTCTGCGAAGAGTTAAGTGAGTGGGCAAGAAGGTGGCAGATGGAGTACAATGTGGGGAAGTATAAGATTATTCACTCTGGCAGTAAGAATAAAAAATCAGAATTTTTTTTTTTTAAATGGTGAGAAACTTAACTATTGGTACGCAGAGATTTGGGTGCCCTTGTACAAAGAAACATAGAAAGTTAGCATCCAACTACAGCAAGCAATTAGGAAGACAAATGGCATTTTTGCCTTTATTGCACCGTAATTGGAGTACAAGAATAACAAAGTCTTGCTATAATTGTATAGGGCTTTGGTGAGACCACACCTGGAGTACTGTGTGCAGTTTTGGATTCTGTATCTAAGGATATACTTGCATTGGAGGTAGTGCAGCAAAAGTTCACGAGACTGATTCCTGGGATGACAGGGTTGACCTAGATGAGAGGTTGAGTAGAATGCGTCCATACTCGCTGAAGGTTTGGGGAGGTGATCTCATTGAAACATACAAAATTCTGAGGGGGCTTGAAAGGGTAGATGCTGAAAGGCTGTTTCCCTTGGGCTGGAGAGTCTTGAGCTAGGGCGCATAGTCTTAGGATAAGGGATCTATCATTTAAAGAAAGAAAAAGACTTGCATTTATATAGCGCCTTTCACGACCACCGGACGTCTCAAAGCGCTTTACAGCCAATGAAGTACTTATGAAGTGTAATCACTGTTGTCATGCAGGAAACACCGCAGCCAGTATGTGCACAGCAAACTCCCACAAACAGCAATGTAATAATGACCAGATAATCTGTTTTTGTGATGCTGATTGAGGGAGAAATATTGGCCAGGACACCAGGGATAACTCCCCTGCTCGTCTTCAAAATAGTGCCATGGGATCTTTTACATCCATCTGAGCAACACTCCCTAAGCACGGCACTGTAGCGTCAGTCTTGATTTTTGCATTCAAGCCCCAGAATTTCAGATGTGTGACCTTCCATCAGAACGTTTCTCTCTCTACAGATGCTGCCAGACCTGCTGAGTATTTCCAGCATTTTCTGTTTTGATTTCTGATTTCCAGCATCTGCAGTATTTTGCTTTTGTATTTTTTGTGCCTTTGTTCACGAAAAAAAAAAATTCTTCAGGCCTGTCTCAACAGCCTGGCTTTTGACTGGATCCTTTTATCTCAACAGTTTGAAAGTGCTTTCAACCATATCTATGCATTCTGACCAAGGTAATGTACATCATTCCGCAGAATGCAAACTGTACATCAACTAAAGGTCCCCTAATCCTGTAAGGTTTTAAGATTTTCTTTGTTCTTCCCCCAAAGGTGAAATGGAAGATTGAATTTTCATAGCTTTATTTCAGACAAGTGGTGATCATCACAATACTGCCAACTTTGACCACTGTAAAAATCACTCACCTCCACCCCTACTTCTGCTGCTGAAACTCTCATCAAGCCTTGGTCACCACCAAGCTCAATTATTCCCATATACTCCTTGCTGGCCTCCCACCCTCCATCCTATGTGAGCACCAGCTGATTGAAAACATTGCTTCTCATATCCGATTCTTGATCAAGTCTTGCTCACCCCCAGTCTTGCTGACATACACTGACTACAGTCCTTAATGTTTCAAATTTAAAATTCTCATCCTTGTATTAAATTCCTCGATGGCCTCACCCCTTCCTAATCTGTAATTTTGATTGTTATAATGTTCAAACCCTCTCCAATTTTCCATTCCTGATTCTAGCCCCTGGTGTATTCTTCCTGCCACCCACCTTTCCACCCTACCATTGGCAGCTGTGCTTTCAACAGTGTAGACCCCATTTCCCTGCCCCCCCTTCCCCACAAATCAGCTTTATCCTATACACTTAGTGTTCTCCCCCACAAAGCTGCTGGACCATCCTTTCCAGTCCTTCCAGAATCCAGGAGCTCCCCCCATTATAACCCCTCCAGTCCCAGAGCCCGTCAGTGCTCACAAATTTCTATCCCGCGTTCCCAGTGCATTGTGATCCCAGAACTATAGAGAGCTCTCCCAGACCGAGACTTCCTTCCCCAATACTCCCAAATCCCAAAACCTCTCTCATAATGATTCCAGATTCCATAACCTACACTAATACAATACTCACAATGCTCTCAGGCCTTGGGATCATCTCAAAATAGTTATACCTGACACCTACAACATGGATTCTGTCAGATTCCAAGACCCTGTCCTAGTATTCCCAGATCTAAGGGACACCCCCAATGTTACTAAATCAGTAATCAGTGTCCCTAATAATACTACTTGGCATAACATTCCCGTTCGTATAAAACCTCTGAGTCACCATAAAAACCACAGGAGATTTGCTCATTACCAAAATAAACACAAAGCAAAGGAATGTTATACATTAAAGTACCCAGAAAATATTAATTTAGAGTACTGGTTAAGAAATATATTGTAGAAAATGAGTTAATAGCAGAAATACCCGGACAATGAGAAACCTGCAATGTATGCAATTGAAGAATGCTGACTACTGAACCTAAAACTGCATATTTACTTTTTTCCCCTCACTGTTCTCCCTCCACATATAGTGATCAGATGGGGGAGGGAAGGCATCAGAAGTCAAATATGACTGCGAACTGAAATTTTGAATGCAGACAAAGCGCCACTTAGACCTTGTGCCTAAGCTGCAGTTATCCTTCAATTTCTCCTCCTTTCCAGTCTTTTCCTCCTTATATTCAGACTTTGCCATTTTGGCCTAAATTATGCTTAATTCTGGAGTTTGTCTTTCTTTGAGAAACGACAACATTTGGAAATAAAGTTGTGGTTAGCATGAGCGTTGGGTATGACTGACAGAGAAAATCTCCTGCAGCTAACATATGATTCAAAAACCACTGCCATTAAGAAAAAGGGAATGAGGTGGAAGGAAGTGAGGAGGAGGCGGGAGCAGGGAAAGCAATGGAAAGAAAGTTGTGCTCAGTAATTTGGTGGAAAAGAGAACACAATTGGAGAACGAAGAACTATGTGGACAATGACACACAAAGTAGTCTAGCAATTTTTAAACAAGTATTTAAAAAACAGACCTTAAAAAGTTACAAAATTTGAAGCTTCAACAGCCTTGCAAATTCTCACCCATGTGGAGCTAGGCAAAAAAAAATCGCCAGCCGAACTAACAAGAGCGTCCATAGAGTCACTAGATTGTGCAGTCGGCATGACAAGATTACAGAGGCATGTTACATTTATATGCATGGAGATGGGATATCACAAGGAAAAATTAGCATAAAAGTTGTGACATCCTGTTTTCACACATTTGTCAAGCGAAGCAGACAGGAAGTGTGGGCAGTCACAAGATTTTAATATATTAATAAATATAGACATAAGATTTAAGAGACAATACCTTGGACAAATCTCTGAAGTTGCTTGGCAGTGTCAGATCCAACTCTTCTGATTCATAGTTAGTTATAACCCACGGAAAAACAGAATACTGATTCAAGTCATTGTAAGTCCGACCTCAACAGAAAAAGAATTAACATTTAATTCACAACCTGGATACAAATCTGGATAGTATTTTTTCAAGGCAATCAAAATATAAATGGTTTGAAATTGCTAACTTTTGATACATGAAAACAAGTACCATGTAACTTGAACAATGCATGTTAAAATACATATCTATCCTGGTATTAATTGGTAGATGACAAATGGTGGCAAATAGATTCACTCCTATGCTTGTACACACAGGAAGAATTGCCAGTCGACTGAAGGAAGAAGAAATCTTTTACAATAACTTGCATCTATACAGCAGCTTTGATGTAATCAAATGCCCAAGGTACTTCACATAGGAGAAATCAAACAATGATCAAGATTAGAAGAGTTAGAAGAGATGACTGTACATTTGGACAAAAATGTTTAAGGCACGAAAAGTAGTAGTAAAGAGATTTAGGTAATGAGTTCCAGAGAGTCAAAACGAGACTGCTGAGGGCAGTACCAATGAACAAGTAGCAGGATAAGGTACCAGATTCAGGGCACTGACTGTGGAGTTTGGTTTTAGGAGGTTATGGAAGAAGGGAGGGGACTAAGCCATGTAGGAATTTGTGAAGGAGGATTTTTAAACTTAGTTTGTTAAGGGACAGAAAGCATGAGCAAATAGGACATAGCCTGTGACAGGAAGCAGGTGACTGAATTTTGAATTAATTGGAGTTTGCATGTAACCAACACTGCAGGAGAGAAGTTAGGTTTTGAGGTAACACAAGCATGGATAAGAGTTTCAGCAGTAGCGGGGTGAAAAAAGGCTGGAGGTACTATAAAGGTAAAAACAGTGAAAGGATATGGAGTTTGAATCTTACTTCAAGGTTCATCAGGATACAAGTGGCTGCATACTATCTGACTAAGCCGGATTGAGTCAGCAAGGATAGGGATGAGAAAGGGTATTGAATTTTTGGTGGGTGCGAAATAAGGAGGTTTCAATTTTCCCACAGCTCAGGCAGAAAAGAATTATGGCTCCTTATGACAATAGGGAGTCTGACAACACAGAGCTGGTCATTGAATTGAGGATTGTAGTGGAGAGGTAGAGCTAGGTGTTGTCAGCATGGAGATGGAAACTAGCTTATGACTAGCTTATGTCTGTGGATAGTATTCCCAAGGGCCAACATGGAAACGATAAAGCGGCATAGGAGGAAATTTTGGGGTGCTCCAGAGATGACCGTTTGGGAGTGATTGGAAAAGCCATTGCTGGAAAAGTGCTGGCTAGGTCGGGACAAGTAGGATCCCAGAACTGGAGAGATGGTAGAGGAAGACTGAGGGGTCGAGGAGGACAAGGAAGGGTGACACATCGAGATTGCAGTCGCAACTCTGGGGAATTTTGGGGGAGGCACGAAAGAAGTTGGATGGCAACAATGCATTCCAGAGCTTTGATGAGGAAAGGGAGGTTAAATATATAATGGTGGTTTGGAGAGGATGGGAGAAGTGTTAATTTGAAAGAAATGGGGAGCACCGTATACTATGTGTGCAGAAAGACCCATTGATGACATTAGTGATCATTGCCTAAGGAGAGCTAATGCCTGCAGAGATCAAGTGAGGTGAAGGTAGATCACATAGGAAAGCTCAGTCTACCAAGGGCTGAGAGTTGTTGGGAAATGGGAAAATGTTAAAGTCCATTTTTGCCTCATTACGCCTCTGTGGAGCAACTTGGGATGTCTTTCTACATTAAACGCACAGTAAATTCAATGATACATTGAATTTGATGATACAGGAGAAGGGGCAAGTGGTGAACACTAGCTGAGGCAGGTATGTGCATACTCAATCTTTGAAACAAATAAGTTCACAAACTTCTCACACATAACAGTTGTAGGCCATTCAGTCCACAAGCCTGTTCAATAAGATCATGGTTGATCTGTAACATAACTCCATCCACCTGCCTTGGCTAGAATCAGTCTATGGATCTCAGATTGGAAATTATTAATTGAGTTAGTATTTAATGCTTTTTCTGGGAAGTTGTTCCACACATCTGCTACCTTTTGCATGAAGAAGTGTTTCCTAACTTCTCTCCTGAATGTCCTGGCTCCGATTTAAGATTATATCCCCTTGTCTTAGATTTCCCCATCAACAGAAAAAGTTTCTTTCTATCTACCCTATCAATTCCTTTCAAAAGCCTAAAAACCTCAATCAAATCAGCCCCAAGCCATTTTATATTCCAGGGAACGCAAGCCCAATTTATGTAATCTCTCCTCATAACCTAACCCTTGGAGCCCTAGTAACATTCTGGTGAATCTATGCTGCAGGACTTCCGAGGCCAACATGGCATCAGGTACCGTGATCAGTACTGTACACAGTACTCCAGATATGGTCTCACCAGGCCTTTGTACAACTGAAGCAAAACATCCCTTCTTTATATTCTAGCCCTCTTGTTGTAAAGACAAACATTTCATTAGCCTTTTTGACTTTTTTGTATACCTGACTATTACATTTTATTGAACTGTGTACACGGACCCCTAAATCTTTCTGGATCTCCAGTGTTCCTAGATATTCACCATTTTAATAATACTCAGATCAAAACTTTATTTGGTCAAAAGTGGATGGCCTTACGCTTACCCGCATTGAAATCAATCTATCACAGGTTCATCCAACAACAACTTGCATTTAAATAGTGCCTTGAATGCCCAAGCGACTTCACAGGAAAATTACGAAACAAATTTGATATTGAGCCATTTAAAGAGATATTGGGGTAGATGACCAAAAGCTTGGTTGGAAAGTAAATTTTAAAAAATGTCTTAAACGAGAGAAGAGGAGGGGTTTAGGGAGGGAAGCCTAGGGCATTGGCAGTTGAAGGCACGGCCGTCAATAGTGAGGCGATTAAAATTGGGGATGTTCAATAAAGGATGCTTAATATGCCCAAATTTGAGAAGCGCAGATATCTCAGAGGATTGTGGGACTGGAGGAAATTACAGAGATAGGGAGGGGTGAAACCATGTAGGGATATGAAAACAAGGACAAGAATTTTAAAATGGAGGTGTTGCTTAAGCAGGAGCCACAGTAGGTCAACGAGCTCAGAGGTGATGGATGAACAGATGTAGTGCAAGCTAGGTCACAGGCACCAGAGTGTTTTTTTTTATTCATTCATGGGATGTGGGCGTCTCTGGCCAGGCCAGCATTTAGTGCCCATCTCTAATTGCCCTAGAGAAGGTGGTGGTGAGCTGCCTTCTTGAACCGCTGCAGTCCACGTGGGGTAGGTAAACCCACAGTGCTGTTAGGAAGGGAGTTCCAGGATTTTGACAGTGAAGGAATGGCGATACAGTTCCAAGTCAGGATGATGTGTGACTTGGATGGGAACTTGTAGGTGGCGATGTTCCCATGCATCTGCTGTTCTTGTCCTTCTAGTTAGTAGAGGTCACGGGTTTGGAAGGTACTGTCTAAGGAGCCTTGGTGCATTGCTGCAGTGCATCTTGTAGATGGTACACACTGCTGCCACTGTGGTGGAGGGAGTGAATGTTTGTAGATGGGGTGCCAGTCAAGTTTACTGCTTTGTCCCGGATGGTGTTGAGCTTCTTGAGTGTTGTTCGAGTGGCACCCATCCAGGCAAGTGGAGAGTATTCCATCACACTCCTGACTTGTGCCTTGTAGATGGTGGACAGGCTTTGGGGAGTCAGGAGGTGAGTTACTCGCTGCAGGATTCCTAGCCTCTGTCCTGCTCTTGTAGCCACGGTATTTATATGGCTACGCCAGTTCAGTTTCTGGTCAATGGTAACCCCTAGGATGTTGATAGTGGGGGGATTCAGCAATGGTAATGCAATTGAATGTCAAGGGGAGATGGTTAGATTCTCTCTTGTTGGAGATGGTCATTGTCTGGCACTTGTGTGGCGCAAATGTTACTTGCCACTTTGAATCTGAGCTGAGTCTGAGGATATTATAGAGATGGAAATAGGCGGTCTTGGAGATGGCGCGGATATGTGGTCAGAAGCACATCTTGGGGTCAGACATGACACCAAGGTTGTGAACAGTCTGGTTCAGTCTCAGACAGTTGCCAGGAAGAGGAATGGAGTCAGTGGCTAAGACACCGAGCTTGTGGAGGGACCAACGATACTGGCTTCAGTCTTCTCAGTATTTAGGAGCAAGAAATTTCTGCTTACCCAGTATTGGATGTTGGACAAGCAGTCTAACAATTTAGAGATTTAGCGGCACAGTGGCGCAGTGGTTAGCACCGCAGCCTCACAGCTCCAGCGACCCGGGTTCGATTCTGGGTACTGCCTGTGTGGAGTTTGCAAGTTCTCCCTGTGTCTGCGTGAGTTTCCTCCGGGTGCTCCGGTTTCCTCCCACATGCCAAAGACTTGCAGGTTGATAGGTAAATTGGCCGTTAGCAATTGCCCCTAGTACAGGTAGGTGGTAGGGAAATATAGGCACAGGTGGGGATGTGGTAGGAATATGGAATTAGAGTAGGATTAGTGTAAATGGGTGGTTGATGGTCGGCACAGACTCGGTGGGCCGAAGGGCCTGTTTCAGTGCTGTATCTCTAAAACTAAAACTAAAGATAGTGGAGGGATTCAGAGAGGTTGTGGTGAGGTAGAGCTGGGTGTTGTTAGCGTGCACGTGGAAACGGATGGCTGTGTTTTCGGATGATATCACTGAGGGGCAGCACGTAGATGAGAAATAGGAGGGGGCCAAGGATAATTCCTTGGGGGACACCAGAGATAATGCTGAGGGAGTGAGAAGAGAAGCCATTGCAGGTGATTCTCTGGCTACAACTGGATAGATAAGAATGGAACAAGATGAATGCAGTCCCAACCACCTGGACAACAGTTATAGGGTGTTGGAGGAGGATGGTATGGCCAACCATGTCAAAGGCTTCAGACAGGTCGAGAAGGATGAGAAGGAATAGTTTACCTCTGGCACAGCACATAGGATCTCATTTCTGACTTTGCTAAGCGCTGTTTTGGCACTGTGGCAGGGGCAGAAACCTGATCGGATCACTTAACCTATCAATGTTTCTTTGTAATTTTATGCTCCCATCTACATTACTTACTATATGACCAATATTTGTGTCATCAGCAAACTTGGATATATAGATCTCTATTGTGTATTCTAAGCTATTAATATAGTTGAGGCCCCAGTACAAATCCTTGTGTGACACCGCTAGTCACTTCCTTCCAATTTGAGCACATAGCTAGTATCCCTACTCTATGTCCTCTATTGCCTGACTAATCACCTAACAAGGTCAATAATTTAACTTCAATTCCATGAGTTTTAATTTTAGCTAGCAGTCTCTTATGTGGAACCTTATTGGATGCCTTTTGGAAGTCCATACACATTCCCCTGTCTACTATTTCATTTACTTCCACAAAAAATTCTATTAGGTTCATTAGATATGACTTACCCTTTACCAATCCATGTTGGCTGTTGCTCATCAAATCAAATTTATCCAAGTGTTTAGTCACTCTATCCTTAATTATAAATTCCATTAATTTCACAACAGATGCTAGATTAACAGGTTTTCAATTTCCTGGTTTCTCTCATTTTTCTTAAATAACGGAGTTGCAATTGAAATTTTCCAATCTAAGGGACAAATGTCAGTGGGTAAGAGAGGTAATTGAAATAAGGATTCTGGGATTGCCTTTGCTCTCCAGAATGATTGCGCATTGGAAGGAATGCTCAGCTGTGAAGAGTGCCATGGAATTGCTGGCAATGGTCATGGAGGTGAGAAGTACATTGGACGTATGACATGGGTGATAGACTATACGTAACTTTAACAATAATAAAAGCAGAATGAAGAGAAGTGCTGAGTGCTGGGGTGGCTGGAGAGCTTGAGGACAGGAAGTTGGGAATCTTTGAAATGTTTAGTTTAGTTTAAAATGTGCTGGAGAGGCAGCTGAGAGCAAGAGGGCGTTGTTTTTTTTCCTAGGGATAGAAAGTGATGGTTGTGGGTGAGAGAAGGGAAGGAGTCAGGCAGAGACATATGGACTGTGAGGGAGATGAAGTAGTCAGTAAAGATGGTCTCATCCATGATTAGAACACTGAAGGTGGCAATGATTTAGAATATGGGACCAGAATTGGTTGTGAGGCAGGAGACAGACAGTTAGGGATAAATGGAATGTACTCTGATTGGCTGAATATGCCAAGTGGTGCCCCCCAGAAAGTTGCACTTCCCCACCTACTCCCTTAACCGGTACAAAACGTAACCAAAAAGACTAATGCAATTCTGGTTTTTATCTCAAGAGGGCTGGAATACAAAGGGGAGGAGGTTTATGCTGTAGTAAGAGAGAGCACCAGCCACATTCCACCTGGAGTACTGCATTCAGTCCTGAACCCTGCATCTCATCAAGAATATTTGCCTATGGCGCAGAATTACCAAAATGATACCAGGACTTAAAAGGTTATACTTTGAGGATAGATTGCATAAACTTGGGTTTTATACCCATGCATTTAGAAGGTTGAGAAATGATCTAATTGAGGCGTTTAAAATGATAAAAGGGTTCGATAAAGAAGATACAGAGAAGCTATTTCCTCTGGTGGGAAAACCCAGAACAAGCAATCAGGCAGTCTGCCCCCTCCATGTAAATGAGCCGCCATGCGAAATATCGCAGCAGCTCCACGGCACACATCTCGCGCATGCGCTGCGCACTCTGAGGCTCGCCGCCATAAAAATTCAGCCCATAATCTTAAAATTACCGCTAGATCATTTTGGAATGGAATTAGGAAACATTTTTTCACAGAAAAGGGTATTGAAACCTGGAACTATCTTCCACAAAAGGCTATGGATGCTGGATCAATTGAAATTTTCAAGACTGAAATCAAAAGATTTTTATTAGATAAGGTTATTAACAGATATGGAACAAAGGCGGGAAAGCGGAATTGAGATACAGATCAACGATGATCAAATTAAATAACTTAAGGAGCTGAATGGTATACCCCTCTTCCTATGATTTTTCTCACCCTAGTCCAAACTCACTAAGACCCAGTATGTAGTTGCTTTTACATCAGCATACATTTTGTTTTTTTCTCCAATAAAATGATTAACAGTTTGAAACTAACATGGAAAACAGCTAAATTGCGTAAGAAGTTGCTTAAGGTAACATACGATGTTAATTTAGGATGAAACACAAGGTGGTTCATATACCTGATAATTTTGCAAAATAAAGCACACAAATAACATTTGCTGGTCTAATCACTTTCTAAATCACATCTATTAATACACTAAATTTTACAACACAGGAATTTATTTCAAAGGTTTGTTTTCCTCAAGTTTTGCTCAAAGCTTCCAATTTCTAAGCAAGACCCTCATGCAGAACAGCATATAAACAAGGTTCAAGTATATTTTAATATTTAATAAGATTTGAGTAGTAGTCAGGGCAATAGTGTTACATGAATCAGCTGAAAGGAGGTGCACTCTAATGGGATGAAACAGACAGAGTGTCAACTCTTATCCATTTATTTTTCTCCTGAAGGAGCATGGTTAAAAGCTGACAAAGCTTATCCTCTATACTGGTCATTATGTTGGAGCACTCGTTTCCAATGAAATGTCAGGCTGAACTTAGAGTTATGAACTGAAGGCTATAATTTGTACATTGATAAATTGCTGGCAAGCTTTTCTAAACTTAAAACAACTTAGAAGTGGACGTGTAAACTGGATTTTATATTTGAATCACTGAAACCACATTACAGTTTAAATATTTAATGCAAAATTTGTAACAAAAAAAAATTCTGAGGCAATAAGGAAAGCCAAACAGATCGTACAGTGGAGAAACAATGGTATATAACACAAATTCCAGTAAGTAGGAATGAGTATAAGGCACTGGTATGGCCACAACTGGACAACTGTGTACAATTCTGCATGCCGTACTACAGCAAGGATACCCAGGCATTGTAACAGTTCAATGAACCCATAACATCTGAGCTATGGGATTGTTTACAGAATATCTAAGATTCTTAAAGGAATAGATAAAATGAAGCCTATTAATATGTTCAAGATTGCCACAAACTCTAGAAGGATGGCAGATGCATAGACAGTTTTAATTATTACACAGAGAGTGGTTAATGTGAGGAATGGATTACCCAGGGAGGAAGTAGAAGCAGGTAGTGTGAAAACCTGTGGGACAAACTATGAGGAACAGACAATTGAGGTGTATTAGTCTTACGATCAGCGAAATGGATGTCACATAATAAGCTTGTCAGCAAAATTGAAGCCCGTGGAATAAAAGTTGCAGTGGTAGCATGGATACAAAGTTAGCTGAGTGGCAGGAAACAGAGTAGTGGTGAACAGTTGTTTTTTGATCTGGAGAACGGTAAATAGTGAGGTGCCCTGGGTTCGGTGTTAGGACCGCTGCTTTTTTTGATATATATTAAAGGCAGGGCACAACTTCAAAATTTGCTGATGACACAAACCTTGCAAGTATTGTGAACCGTGAAGAGAATAGTGATAGATTTCAAGAGGACACAAGACAGGCTGGTGGAATGGGCGAACATGCAGCTGATGAAATTTAATGCACAGCAGCGTGAAGTGACACATTTTGGTAGGAAGAACGAAAAGCAATACAAGGTAAAGGGTACAATTCTAAAAGGGGATCAGGAACAGAGCGAGCTGGGGGTATATGTACACAAATTGTTCAAGGTGGCAGGGTAGATTGAGAAAGTGGTTAAAAAACCAGAGGGGATCCTGGGCTTTATAAACAGAGGCATAAAGTACAGAAGCAAGGAAGTTATCATGAACCTTTGTAAAACACTGGTACGGCTTCAACTACAGTATTGTGTCCAATTTTGGTTTTAGAGAGGGTGCAGAAAAGATTTATGGGAATGGTTCCAGGGATGAGGGACTTCAGTTAGGTGAATCGATTGGAGAAGCTGGGGTTCTTCTCCTTAGAGAAGAGTGAGAGGAGATTTGATAGACATGAGGGGTCTAAACAGAGTAGATAGGGAGAAACTGTTCCCATTGGCAGAAGGGTCGAGAACCAGAGGACACCAACTTAAGGTGATTGACAAAAGAACCAATGGCGAAATGAGGGAAAAACATCTTTTCACAGCGAGTGGTTAAGATCTGGAATGACATAGACTTGGGTGTGTGTGGTGCAGGCAGATTCAATCGTGGCTTTCAAAAGGGAATTGGATAACCCCAAGAAAAAGATTTGCAGGGATTCAGGAAAAGGATGGGAGTGTGGGACTTGGTGGGTTGCTCTTGCAGAGAGTCAGCATGGACATGATGGGCCAAATATTCTATGCTGCAACCATTCTATGATTCTATGTGAGTGCTTTCTAATCCTGTACCTACCTTTGTTCCTCATTTTAATTTTGCTACACTGAAAGTTTGCATATAGTGAAATGGTGAAGGAGAATAAAGTACAATTAAATTCTCACTTCCATTTAACCGAAATTTGTGACGTCTTATGGTTTTAAGATAGGAGTTAAAAAGATAACAGGCTACTATTTCCCCTTAAAAGGACAGTGGAAACTCAGATCTTTTATATATTCTTTAAAGGTAAATTTTCTTCAGATTTACCCCAGATTCATGATGGATATTTTCCAGCACACATGCAGAGTCAGCTTTCAAAGCCAATTTGAACATCAGCCTCAAAACATTTCAGACTCAGACTCAAGTTCGCAGTAGCTTTCATATTATGATATTTTTGCCTCCTAGCTGCTAGTATGCACGTTTGCAGAACCCTTATATCAAATTCCATGTACTTGCAGTACATCATTTACAAAGAACATTATTTTGAATAAAAACTGCAGTATTTCTTTACCAGCTACTGTGTTGAGGAACATGAGGTACTCAAAGTTGGAAATTTCTCTCCGCTGCCAACGCTGCATCATATTGGACGCTTTGAAAAGTTGCCGGGGGCTTGCCAGGGTGATCCGTCTGCAGATCAGACAAAGTCAAAAACAACAAAAATATTTCAGCATTTATTATTCCTTGGATCACAGTAAATGTATAGATTACATTATTGATTTTAAAAATCCATGTTTTACACTTTCCTATATTTAAATAGCAAATTATAATTTAATTTTCCCAGTGGACTAATACAACCATTGCTGTCCTGTAGTGAGTGATTTGATTCCAATCTTAGTAGAACGTACAAAATGAATTGCAGTAGTTAAATTTATACATCACCTACATATTCAGTTTGGATAAGGATAATCCATATCAAGCAATATTCAGTCCCGATTAATTTCATGCAATGTTGAAATTACTGTTTCATACAGTACTTCACTGTACTGTCTTTTGCTGAAATTAAAACTGCACTTGTCTCAGGCAAAGATGATTTAAACCGAATTCACAATTTCTTTGAAATTAAAAAGGTGGTAGATTCTACTCTCAGCTCAGTCAGCAATCTGACCTGCTTTCTTGACACTTTACTCAGAACCAGTTGCAATTTCACAACTAATGTGATGTCATAGCCATAATGTAAATCAACTTAATGAAAGAATACCACTAAGAAATCACTAGAACTTTTCATAGTTCTAATCATTCTGCTTAACTTTCCCCAGCACAAATTTAATAGTCTCTCTCATGCCATCTGAAAACATTCAACACAAATAGAATGAAGCCTGACAAAAATTATAGTTGACAGCAACTGGATATTGTCATACAGCATGATTCGCATTCTTCTTTACTTTCGAAAGGCAGTTTGCTCAATTTCACAGCTGCGCTAGTTCAACAAGGCCAAGTTGACACAATGCAGTGCCATTTTAGCAATGATTTATGCATTTGGCATTAATACACTATGTGACAAAATAAATGCCTGGCACATTTTAATGAATGAAACTTATTTAAAGCAATAAATGACTCCAATTTAGGTTTCGAGTTCCTGGTTTATCTTTGGTCATATTAACACCTACAATATCCTGGGGATATGTACTTTTACAGGCCAAAAGTATTAACTCTAAGAGCCTAATTTCTTTCTGCAACAATAAAAACAACAATGATCCAGCACATTCCTCAAAACATATTTTTGATCATGAAGTACAAAAGGACAAGAAAAAGAAAAAACATACTTTTAAGAATACTCTGTGATGATAATATCATGAAAAGTAAAGGTACATTTTGAATAACGTGGTTGTATACCTGGTTTGGGGTAGCCCGAAACCTGTACCAACTCCAACACGGGGCAAACAGTGAATGACTTTCTTCACTGTAGCTTGGTCTGGGAAGTTGAACATGACAGCAGCTGCCAAAGAAACAAACAATAAAAGAACATTTTTTAACATGACATCACCTTCTGTGATTTATATTGTATTTTTTGTTTAATAGAACATCTCTTTGCAATTAGATATATAACAGGCGCAGAATTGCAAGCCCCTTTGTCTACACATAAATCACAGTTTTCAATGGGCAAAGGGTTATTTCCGCTTCTTTGCTGAAATCCATTCCCAAAAAAGATTTCCTGCTACAAACATGACCATGGATTTATACAAACTTTGCTGCATGGACATCATCACAAAGTTGGAATTGTCTACTTTGGTGATTTCGTGGAAAAAATGTCACAATTTTAACTTGTGGAAGGTCAACAGATCCATTAACCATTTCACAGAAGGAGCGTTTAGTTACAGCGTTAAACTTTTTTTGGAGATGTTCCAACACGTATGTTTATTATGAAATCTATACAGTCTAGAGGTTCACACTGAGCTTGAATTTTGGAAATCAAAACTACTTTTGAATTGTTTTGAAGAACATTTTGATTACCTGTCAAATGACAATCTTGATTTTAAAATAAGACAATTTAAGTATCAAAATTAATGGCAGCTTATCAGCATCAGTGATTTTTACTGACTAATACAGCTTATAATGAAGGCACACAAATGACAGGTTGTTCAACCTTGCCCTTCTTAGAGCGAAGACCAAAGTACGGAAAGTCCTCATCAGGGAACTCCTCTTTGCTGACGATGCTGCATTAACATCCCACACAGAAGAGTGTCTGCAGAGACTCATCAACAGGATTGTGCCTGTCTGCAACGAATTTGGCCTAACCATCAGCCTTAGGAAAACAAACATCATGGGACAGGACGTCAGAAATGCTCCATCCATCAATATCGGCAACCATGCTCTGGAAGTGGTTCAAGAGTTCACCTACCTAGACTCAACTATCACCAGTAACCTGTCTCTCGATGCAGAAATCAACAATTGCATGGGAAAGGAATCCGCTGCTATGTCCAGACTGACCAAGAAGGTGTGGGAAAATGGCGCACTGTCCGAGTGTTTCAAGCCTGTGTCCTCAGTACCTTTGCTCTACGGCAGCGAGGTCTGGACAATGTATGTCAGCCAAGAGCGATGTCTCAATTCATTCCATCTTCGCTGCCTCCAAAGAATCCTTGGCATCAGGTGGCAGGACCCTTTCTCCAACGCAGAAGTCCTCGAGGCGGCCAACATACCCAGCATATACACCCTACTGAGCCAGCGGCACTTGAAATGGCTTGGCCATGTGAGCCACATGGAAGATGGCAGGATCCCCAAGGATGCATTGTACAGCAAGTTCGTCACTGGTATCAGACCCACCAGCCGTCCATGGCTCTGCTTTAAAGATGTCTGCAAACTCGGCATGAAGTCCTGTGACATTGATCACAAGTCGTGGGAGTCAGTTGCCAGTGATCGCCAGAGCTGGCGGACAGCCACAAAGGCAGGGCTGAAGAGTGGTGAGTCGAAGAGACTTAGCAGTTGGCAGGAAAAAAGACAGAAGTGTAAGGCGAGAGCCAACTGTGTAATGGCCCCGATAACCAATTTTATCTGCAGCACCTGTGGAAGAGTCTGTCACTCTAGAATTGGCCTTTAGAGCCACTCCATGCGCTGCTCCAAAAACCACTGACCACCTCCAGGCGCTTACCCATTGTCTCTCGAGACAAGGAGGCCAAAGAAGAAGAACACAGTTTTCTGGAAAATGAATAAGTTTGACAATCTATATCTTATAATTCAATAGTTCTAAGTCATATGACATTCCCTTATAAATTATTGGTTCAGGATTGATAATTATAGAAACAATAATTTGATTTAGGTTATTGGGGATAAGTTCCAGAAACATTTAAATGGTCATCTCCAAGGTGAAGCCTTTTTCAGAAATCTCAACTTCTACAGCTCTAAATGTTGCTCCTTTAGCAGAACAACGTGAATCCTTCAGGTGAATTTTAAACAAAGTTTACTAAACATAACTATATTTTCATTCTTTACTCAGAAAGGACGGAAATTATTTCACTTAACGAATCTCTCCAGGAGTACTGCAAACTCAGTTTAAAAGAAACAAATGTAATAACGTCAGGTAATTTAAGTAGTTAAGCAGAAATATACAAACTAAGAGAACTAATGTTTATGGACCATTTTAAGAGTAGGACTTACTTCGATTGGCAATAAAAATTTCCAGTGCAGTATTTTGTAGCAGATAGCGCCTGGAGAAAACAGCACGGATTTCGCTGAACAGCCATTTTCCATGAAGTCCTTCAGTATATGCCAAAATCTAGGAAAAACAATGGATACAAATGGCTAGTTTTGTAGGGAGAATAGATATATGAACTGATTCATTAATAAAACAGAAGCATATTAGAAAGAATATGAATAGTTTAACTGAAAAGTTGAAACGGATTGTATAGTTTCTTTCAAATGTAAGTGAGGTCACAGAAACAAATTGCTAAAGGAATGCGATTTCCCTAATAGGGTTTTCGTGAAAGAGCATAAATGAAAAACATCTCAGGTGTTGCATTATTTATTTATTAAGCAGCTCAATATGTTGACATGCAAACCATGTACAGTTTTTTAAAAACCCTTATACAAATATACATACTATTGATGATACATCATTTGTAACATAGGTTGCATCTGAATGATGTAATACTAAATTTAAAAATATAGTGTGACGAAGCTGTTTAAATGCATGCACATACAGAAACCAATATATTCTGGTTAAAAATAGAAATACCTTCCGAGTTTTCAAGAATACAGCTACACTAAATTTACTAGTACATCCACTGTTTTTAAGGAATTAACACCTATAGTTTACAGATGCAACTAATGAAAAATAAAAATGACAAGGACAGCTATATTTCAGTTTCTGATAAGGCTGAATATTTCAAGCACAAACAAAACACAGTAAATTGAATGTATAAGAGGCAGACAGACTTAACATTTCCAGTTGAGCTATTAGCAGAATGACTCGCAATGATGTGCATAGATTACCCAAAAAAATTCTTAATTATTTATTTCTCAAGGAAAAGTTATTTTAAGACCTCATATTTTAATATGTTACTGTTTAGAAACAGCTCCCTCCTTTATCAAAAAGAAAAAGATGCAGTTTCTAAAATGCATTTTCATTAAATCACTCTTGGAGGAATGCATAGCAATAGGTCCTTATACTGATCGAAACCTTTTAATCCCATATACAGAAACGTTCAAAGCAATACGCTGCCTATGTAAAAGGTTAAGTATCATTTTGTCAGCTAAACCTAAACAAAAAACTGCAAATGAACTCGGCATAATCTCTCCATGGAATTAGTGGTTGTCAGAGTAACTCGTTACAATGCCTGTCATCTCAGCTGACACACACAGATGCTTAGTCTGCCTGCACAATTCAAACTAATCCTATCCTTAGCCTGAAACCACTTTGTGTCTTTGTTGCTCCAGTTTTGCCTTTTATTTTAAAGCCTAATTATGAAGGTGTTAAGGGACAACCGGATTGGGCCACTTTTCTGCCACTCTTTAGAAGTGAGCATTAATCAAAAATATTCAAATAGGACTAACAGACGAAGAAGGCTCTTGATAAGAGTTTCTTAAAGTACTCATTAAAACAAGGTGACAGTAGTGAGGAACAGCTGAGGCCTGGCTAAGCAAGTCTGATTCCTCTCTGGAATAGTATCTGCCTGATCTGCAGCTTCACATCAAAGTCTCTAGAGTTCAATTAAAACTGGATTAGGTGGAAACAGCCCATCTTTGGGACTTTTAGGTCTCTGGCACTCTCTCATTGACAGTACCCCAGATGACGGCCTCTGCCTCGACTGAACCAGTTGCCATAGAAACTGCATCACTGCCTTTGCTGTGCAATGGCATGCACAAGATAACCATATGAATCGTGCAGTAAAGGAAAAAAAAGTGCAACTTTTTTTAGCATTTGAGTGAGTGGTCCAATGCTTTTTATCTACAATTAGCTTGTTGCAATGACTGAGTGCTTGCATTCTGCTTTAGTTCAGTAAAATAATGCATTAAGATGCACTGTGCATTCTTCCAAAAATACAATCAATGTAGTAAATAAAGTTCAGTGGTATGCATACCATCTTCAAACCCAGTTTCATGAGATGTTTAATTCAATCTCCTTCCTGTTCCCCCCATTCCCCATGAACTCAAAAGAACAGTTTGTGATTTCAGAATGTGTTTCCTTCTTTTGTTAAAACAGCACAATGAACTTTTTTTTAAATATCTGAGACAGATGGCATGCAATCAGGTAAATGGCAACTATGGGTTTGGCCTGGTAGAGCAAAAGAAAAAAAAAGTCCAGCAGCCGAACTGTTGCTTTACTGGACCTTGCCAAGAGATTGCAAAATAAAAAACTCAAAGCAAAGGTCAGGTATAAAAGATACCTACTTGACAGTACTTTCAAAGTGATCAAATTTTTTTTAATGGTTTGCTGTAAATATTCATATAAGTAATGCAACAATGATATTGTCAAAGTTATGTGTTTTCTGACCTCTTTAGTTCAGTGTTCTAGCAACTACAACGGGGAGATGCCAGAAAGCAGGATCAACATTCTCTGAACATATTCAATCCTATTTGGTTTATTTATCTCCCACTTTCCTAAAAAAATTCTCTCGAACTACTCATGAACAATACCTATGATTCTTGAAATTAACATGCCATATCATTTAAATTAAATGCAAGGAGTTTTTAATGATATAAATGATCAATTACTGGATTCACAGCACATACTAAAAACAGCAATTCAAGTGGATCAATGTAGAGAAAATTAGTATCAGTAATATTTATGACATTTTCAAAGGTATCTTGCATTTCAGCTTTCATTTAAAGCATGGTAATAAAATATATTTGGCATTTTGAGTTATAAAACAGGATTGTGAAAAAAGTGTAAATTCCTCCCTGGGCACAACTTAAGGGCTAAATATTCACGGCAAATTTATAATTAGGCTACAAACTCAATTTATCAGAGTAATTATTTTAATTTACTCTCATTGTTCTAGACAGTTCAATGTCAGAAATTATTTTAAAAAATAAAAGCAATGTGACCCATTTCCTCATTAATCAATCACTTTTTTTAAATCTTGTGTTTTCTCTTTCAATTACTGGTGGAGATGATAAACCAGCAACAAATGATATATCAAGTCATTTTATCTTATCGCTTAGAGGCTCAGTGACAATGAAGTTCATATTTCACTGGTTTCATTGAAGATTGTGAAAATTACTTGCCCCTTTGACCTCAAATTTCACTCTAAGACAGAAATTTCTCTTCTGCAAAGTAATGCAATTTTTCAGGTGTCAACCTTTAGCCCAGCTTTAAAAATTAATTTCATTTATATTAACCACTATATTGATATTTTCATGGGTTCCCTTAAGAACACCCTTTGATACATGAAGCGCTGACTGGCAAATTGATGTCTCTAGGACAACCAAAACTATTTTATTCAATTCTGCCACATCAGACAGATTTATGACAGTCTGAAATTCTTATTTTGTAATGTAATATTTGTACTGGACGGATGCACCTCAGAGCTCCTTGCCTGTAAATAATTTAGAATGCCACTAGCTGGGACTTCCCCTTTTGCTCTCAGCTTCCATTTGAAATCATGCTTAGAGAAAAATAGCCTCAAGATGTGACTGCCACAAGAGGTACACTTTATTTGCATTTCTATGAGCAAATGAAGCTGATAAGGTTCGTCAGACAAGGTACTGTGGCCTACACAAATGAAGTTTAGGTAAGTATGTGGGTCCCTTCAGAGCTACCTCACAAGAATCTCTTAAATCTAAAATACTGTCAACTCATCTCCCTGTTGGATTTTGATTGATTGCACCTCTTCCTTATGTTCATTAATCTCATCACCTTATCTTTTATACCACTTCATTTTACCAGAAAGGTAATAATAAAACCCTCATCCATTATCCTTTTACTGATCTATTCATGTGGAAATGGTTAATAACATGTTACAAATTGAGCTTCAATCACCTAATTTTCTCTTTTGTCAAAGGCACATTAGCCCAAAACCAAAAAAAATATTTGTTTCATGAGGATGAAGCTCAATGGTGACATGTGAAGTGAGCATTTCCAAGGTTTCTTATTAAAATCACCCAAGTATTATTGTATCTGTCGATACCCAAACACAAGCTTCGATTCATCAGTTTGCCACAATACAACAATCCTGTCGTCTCACCAAAACATCAGTAACACTAAACAAGTAGTAGCGCAGAATGAACTGTGTGCCCATTGTGAATTTATGGCTTATGCAAAATGATTAACAAATAGGAGAAAATAGTATCCATTCACCAATATTTCATGCATTGGAAAACAGAAAATATTCATAAAGCATTAATAAAGTAGGTATAGATAGAGTTTATAGATTCATTTTAAAGCATTATTTCAGTACTTTCATTTGCAAATCAATTTATATTTAAACACCTCGCTCAATACTCCCTATTCAATCAGGACAAAGTAAACAACCCTCTCTTATTCTGTAAAATAATGAAAGTAGATCTGAATGTACAGTTATAATTTTATCCTGTAAACATTAATGGAAATTAGATCAAAATGTATAGTTATAACATCTGATTCAGAGTGGTCAAGAAATTGCAAAGAGACAAGAGTATCAGGGATTTAGTAAAGCCTCTGACTGTTGAATATTTGCATTTTGAACTGTTCAGTGCCCTCTTGAGCTGCTCCACAAAAAAGCATCAATATTTACTGTGAAGCCTCAAGAGGCTTTGCTAGTGCTAGAAATAAAATGCACGAGGCAAGATGTTTTTGCAATTCGCCATCCGCAGAGCACTGATCAGGTAATTGGTCAGAAGGTTAAACAGTATTGGTGCATGCTGCTTCATTACATGCAACAGCCTTTCACTCATTATGCCATATTTTTATAAAGCAAAGAGCTCCAGTGTTACAGATCATTGGTTTGGTGCTGAAATAACTGCATCTTTATCTAGCGCTGCTGACTGGCTTCTCTGTACTCCATATGCATTTCTTTACAATCAGACATGTCATTTCCCATCAACAAATGAGTTCATCAATTTAATGAGCATTCACACAAATCTGGCTTTTAATGAGAGCACGTACCACTGTGGCATGGGCTCTGCCCCAGTGCTGCCAAAATGCAGTTGATGAAACCATGACACAAATTCCAGAATACTCTGCACGTCTCCTTCCTCTGATTAATTCACTATAAAATGTTTTTACACCCATGTTGTTTCTGTAGAATGGTTTAGAAACAGGAATACAGAAGAAGTGTTCTCACTTAACAACATCAGTAGGTTGCGATGCCAAGCAAAATAATCTCAACCAAATAAATAGCAAAACTAAACTCAAAAGTCAACAAAAAATAGTTGTTGCCTTGCACTTTTATTTCTCTCAAAATATTTTGAACTACAAAAATCAAATATATCAAAAGATTGCATTTTGCAAAATTTCAGATTACAATTTTGTTTGGATACCCAGCTTTAGAAGAAAGGACTATAAAAATCTAAAACCCCTGAATGTCAAACAGCATGCAAAGTAAACATTTAAGAGGCATCTGGACAGGTACTTGAATGAGAAAGGCATAGAGGGATATGGAATTAATGCAGGTAGGTGGGATTAGAATAGACAGGCATTATGGTCGGCATGGGGGCCGAAGGGCCTGTTTCTATGCTGTACGACTCTATGACTCTATAATTGAGCAAAGCAACACAGCAATGCTCCAAACATGAAAGAAATTGTGTTCTGTAGCTTGGAATATTTTTCTGCACATCTGAATTAGCTTTTCAGCTAATTTATAGTTTAGTCACCTCTGTATCTAATTCTTACACAGTTCAGTAGTTACAGCACTGACGCTGATGTGTCCGAAAATGTCAGTTTCACTTTTGAAAATATTGTAGAACTGTGGTTGATTTTTCATGCCAAATCTTGCCAAAATAATAGCAAAGTTCCTCAGGAAACTTTGTCGTTGATCAGAAAGAAAAATATAACCATGAATTCAAAAAGACAGGTAAAACTGCAGAGCCAATTAAGACAGTGTATGGGTTATACTGACCAGATTACTGTTTACTTAGCAAATAAAAAATGGAATTAAGTCACAATGCATGTCAGGGTGTAAATGACTATCAAACTGTAAAACAGGTTCATAATATCCAAGTATGAGATATGTGACAGACCATTTTAGTGTGACAAAACAATCTTGAGATTCCATTTCAAATATCTGTGAAGATCAGCAATTGCTAAACTTGCCTATGTCTGTTAGCTCGTATATATTTAAAAAATCTTGTAGATATGCACACTTGCACAGAATGCAAAATGAAGAATGTACTACACCTAGGACAGTAGGTAAGTAGGTGCATAATAAAAGGCAATAATATAGAAAAGAACAAAAGCAAAATACTGCAGATGCTGGAAATTAGAAATAAAAACAGAAAATGCTGGAAATACTCAGTAGGTCTGGTAACATCTGTAGAGAAAGAAAGAGTTAACGTTTCAGGTTTCTGACCTTTCATCAGCCTATCCAATCTTTCCTCATAGTTAAAATTCTCCAATCCTGGCAACATCCTTCGTCAATCTCCTCTGTATCCTCTCGAGTGTGATCACAACATTCATGCAATGCAGTACTCTATCTGTGGCATAACTAGTGTTTTATACAGTTCAAACATTACCTTGCTACTCTCATATTCTATGCCTCGGCTAATAAAGGAAAGTATCCCATATGCTTTCTTAACCTCTTCATTTACCGGCCATTGTACTTTCAGGGATCTGTGGACATATACTCCAAGGTCCTTGTGTTCCTCCACACTTCTCAGTATCCTGCCCTTTATTGTGCATTCCCTTGCACTGATTGTCCGCCCAAGCGCTTTACCTCACACTTCTCCGGATTGAATTCAATTTGCTACTTTTTTGCCCACCTGACTACTCCATTGATATCTTCCTGCAGTCTACAGCTTTTTTTTTTAAACTGGGTCATGGGATGTGAGCGTAACTGGAGAGATCAGCATTTATTGCCCATCCCTAAAAGCCCTCGAGAAGGTGGTGGTGAGCTGCCTACTTGAACCGCTGAAGTCTATGTAGTCCAGATACACCCACAATGCTGTTAGGGCATGAATCATCTCTGATACTATATTGCTCACCGCACTTTTAAGTTTCAAGTGCAAACTCCACAGCCTGATGACTCAGTGTATTTTTTTAATGTTGTTCCAAGCTTAAGATCTTGAGTGATGTTCTGATCTTATTGAGGCCAACAACATTAGGGCGGCACAGTGGTTAGCACTACAGCCTCACAGCTCCAGCGACCCAGGTTAGATTCTGGGTACTACCTGTGCGGAGTTTGCAAGTTCTCCCTGTGATTGCGTGGGTTTTCGCCGGGTGCTCCGGTTTCCTCCCACAGCCAAAGACTTGCAGGTTGATAGGTAAATTGACCATTGTAAATTGCTCCTAGTGTAGGTAGATGGTAGGAGAATAGTGGGGATGTGGTTGGGAATATGGGATTAATGTAGAATTAGTATAAAGGGGTGGTTGTTGGTCGGCACAGACTCGGTGGGCCGAAGGGCATGTTTCAGTGCTGCATCTCTAAATTAAAATTAAATTATAGCTCCAAGTCAGGATGGTGTGTGACTTGGAGGAGAACTTGTAGGTGGTGGTGTTCCCACGCATCTGCTGCCCTTGTTCTTCTAGGTGGTCGAGGTTGCAGGTTTGGAAGATGCTGTCAAAGGAGGCTTGGCGAGTTGCTACAGTGCATCTTGTAGATGGTACACGCTGCTGCCACTGTGCGCCAGTGGTGGAGGGAGTGAATGTTTAAGGTTGTGGATGGGGTGTCAATCAAGCGGGCTGCTTTGTCCTGGATGGTGTCAAGTTTCTTGTGTGTTGTTGGAACTGCACTCATCCAGGCAAGTGGAAAGCATTCCATCACACTCCTGACTTGTGCCTTGTAGATGGTGGACAGGCACTGGGGAGACAGGATTGATTTACTTGCTGCAGATTTCCCAGCTTCTGATCCGCTCTTGTAGCCACCGTATTTATGTGGCTGGTCCAGTTAAGTTTCTGGTCAATGGTCACTCCCAGGATGTTGATGGTAGGGGATTCAGCGATGGTAATGCCATTGAATGTCAAGGGGAGATGGTTCAATTCTCTCTTGTTGCAAATGGTCATTGTTGGACACTAATGTGGCATGAATGTTCCTTGCCACTTATCAGCCGAAGTCTGAATGTTGTGCAGAACCTGCTACATGCAGGCAGACTACTTAAGTATCTGAGGAGTGGGAATTTTACTGAACACTGTGCAATCATCAGTGAACATCCCCAATTTCAACTTTAAGATGGAGGAAAGTTTATTGATGAAGCAACTAAAGATGGGTTTTTAGGACACTACCCTGTCGAACTTTTGCAGCGATGTCCTAGGGCTGAGATGATTGGTCTCCAACAACCACAACCAACTTCCTTTGTGCTGGGTATGACTCCAACCAGTGAAGAGTTTTTTCCCGATTCACACTGACTTCAGTTTTGCTAGGGGTCCTTGATGCCACACTTGGTCAAATGCTGCCTTGATGTCAAAGGCATTCCCGCTCACCTCACCCCTGGAAATCAACTCTACTGTCTATGTTTGGACCAAGGCTGTAATGAGGTCTGGAGCCAAACGGTCCCGGCAAAACCCAACCTGAGTATCGGTGACAGGTTATTGCTCAGTAAGTGCTGCTTGATAACACAACAACATCTTCCATCACTTTTCTGATGATTTGAAATAGACTGATGGGGCGGTAATTGGCCAGATTGGATTTGTTCTGCCTTTTGTGGGCAGGACACATCTGGGCAATTTTCCACATTGCCGGGTAGATGCCAGTGTTGTGGCTGTACAGGAACAGCTTGGCTAGGGGTGCAGCTAGTTCTGGAGCACGTCTTCAGTACTACAGTCAAGATGTTGTCAGGGCCTTTGCTGTACCCAGTGGCTTCAGCCATTCCTTGATATCAAGTGGAGTGAATCGAATTAGCTGACGACTGGCATCTGTGATGCTGGGGACCTTAGGAGGAGGCCAAGATAGATTATCCACTCAGCACTTCTGGCTGAAGATGGCTGCAAATGCTTCAACCACGTCTTTTACACTCACATACTGCGATGAGTTATCATTCAGGATTGGGAAGTTTGTGGAGCCTCTTCCTCCAGTTAGTTGTTTAATTGTTTAATTTAACATACAAATTAGGAGCAGAAGTAGGCCCCTCGAGCCTGTGCTGACATTCAACAAAATCATGACTGATCTGATTGTAACGTCAATTCCACATTCCCGCCATCCCCCAACAACCTTTCACCTCCTCGCTTATCAAGAATCTATCTACCTCTGCCTTAATAATATTTAATGACTCTGCTTCTACCGCCTTTTGAGGAAGAAAGACTCATGACCCTCAGAGAAAGAATTTCTCCTCATTTCTGTCTTAAATGGACTACCCCTTATTTTTAAACAGTGACCCCTAGTTCTAGATTTTCCCACAAGAGGAAACAACCCATTCCACATCCACCGCGTCAAGACCCTTCAGGATCTTATGTTTCAATCAAGTTGCCTCTTACTCTTCTAAACTCTAGCAGATACAAGCCTAGCCTGTCCAATCTTTCCTCATAAGACAACCTGCCCATTTCAGGTACTAGTCTAGTAAATCTTCTCTGAACTGCTTCTAACGCATTTATATCCTTCCTTTAATAAGGAGACCAATAGTGTATACAGTACTTTAGATGTGGTCTCACCAATGTCCCGAATATCTGAAGAAAAACCTCCCTACTTTTGTATTCAATTCCCCTCGCGATAAATGATAACACTCTATTAGCTTTCCTAATTACTTGCTGTACCTTTTGCAATTCATGCGCTCGGTCATCCAGATCCCTCTGCATCTCAAAGCTCTGCAATCTCTCACCAATTAGATAATATACTTTTTTATTCTTCCTGACAAAGTGGACAATTTCACATTTTCTCCACATTATTCTCCATTTGCCAGATATTTGCCCACTCACTTAACCCACCTATATCCCTTGGTAGCCTCCTTATGTGCTCTTCACAACTTACTTTCCTACCTATCTTTGTGTAATCAGCAAATTTAGCAACCATACCTTCAGTCCCTTCATCTAATTCATTTATATAAATTGTAAAAAGTTGAGGCCCCAGCACAGATCCCTGTGGCACACCACTCGTTACATCTAGGCAACCAGAAAATTGACCCATTTATGCCTACTCTCTGTTTGCTGTTAGCTAGCCAATCTTCTATCCATGCCAATATGTTACCCACTACACCATGAGCTTTTATTTTCCGCAATAATCATTGATGTGGCACCTTATCAAATGCCTTCTGGAAATCTAAATCCACAGCACACGTTACTTCTTCAAAGAACTCCAATAAATTGGTTAAACATGATTTCCCTTTCACAAAACCATGCTGACTGCTTGATTACCTTGAATTTTTCTAAGTGCCCTGCTATAGCATCTTTAATTATAGCTTCTAACATTTTCCCTATGACAGATGTTAAGCTAACTGGCCTGTGGTTTCCTGCTTTCTGTCTCCCTCCCTTTTTGAATAAAGGAGTTACACTGGCTATTTTCCAATCTAATGGAAACTTGCCCGAATCTAGGGTACTTTGGAAAATTAAAACCAACGCATCAACTATCTCACTAGCCACTTCTGTTTTTAAAAAGACCCTCCCTGCAACAGTCTGTGAGCCATTGGAGCTAGAGACTTCATGTCCCAAAGAGGGACCCACAGACAGGAAAAGCAGCCCAAACTGGTTATCCGGAAAGGTTTCCCCTCCGATCCAAGGGGCATGCCTGCTTGGCCCCTCTGAATTTTTATTTTAAACTTACCCCTCTGAGGACACCCTCAAGTTGAGACGCCGTCTACCTGTCTCAGCAGCACCCATCTCTCCCAGTGGGGCTGCCGAGGCTTCAGAGCTCCCAGCCCTCTGATTGAACCAGACTGCCAACCTTAATTGGTCCCGAGATTGGGGTCCCGAAGCCTGCAGCAAAATGTAGCCCGCGAGACTACCCAAGAAATGAATGATTGCTTCACAGCTTTAGGAAAGGTAGATTGGCTCACAAAAGGCTGCGTTGTATTATGAGGTTGCAGTGACAAGACCAATATTAACTGACAAGGAGCTCCAGCCAACAGGGGAAGCCAACTTTTTTTTCAGGGCACGAGACAAAATCATTTATTTTGAGGAAAATAAAGTGCTGTTTAATATTACCTGGAATGTAGCCAGGTAATGAGGTAACAGCCGGCTTTGGTGCTTAAGAAACCTGTGGCTGGGCTGAAAACCAATGAAAGTGATGACTGTAGGTTTTGCAACAATGGGCTAAAGCCCTCCACCATTGTTAAAGTAGTACTTTGTTACAATTAGACATTTACTTTTTACAGACCTTTTTTGTGTGGAGCGGGGGTCAAAAAGAGAACATTTAAGACCCTTCACAAAAGCAAAATACTGCAGATGCTGGAAATCTGAAACAAAAACAGAAAATGCTGTCAATATTCAGCAGGTCAGGCGGCATCTCTGGAGAGAGAAGCAAAAGCTAGCGTTTCAGGTTCATGATCTTTCACCGACCTGAAATGTTAACTGTTTTTCTCTCCACAGATGCTGCCAGACCTACTGTATACCAATAGCATTTTCTGTTTTTATTAAGACCTTTGTCTTCTCCTGAGTATAAGGATCAAGTTGGAGCCAGAGCTGGATGGGAAACATCAGATATTTGGCTCAAGCCATCTAAAATGTGTTAGTACAGCATGACAAGTTTATTTAAACAAAACACGCATGAAATGAGGACACTGAAAATAATAAAAGAAAAATGTCACAGTGTGGTTAAAGTATGACAACAGAAAGTCAAGTGGTGCACAAAGGAAGTGTATGCAGACATAAGTCTTATTCTAGGTAAATAATTATCGCACCAAAAATAGTCCTAGAGTGTTCAATTTGCCATCATGTTGGAGGATTTACTTCTTTTACAATAAACCTCTCAGTGCAGTACTAGTGGCACGTGTGTTGCATCTTGACTAGACGGTCACAGTTATACCGCCTGCTTGCAAAGACAGGCAGCATGGACTTATCAAGGATAATTTATGCCTGACTAATCTAGTTGAATTTTTAGCATGGTAGATAAGAGTGCCTATGGATGTTGTCTATATGTACTTCCAGAAGGCATTTGATAAGGTTCCGCACAAGAGATTGTTGTCAAAAATGAAAGCGCATGGAATTGGAGGTAACCTTATGACACTGTAATTGGTTGGGAGGTAGGAGACAGAGTAGGGATAAAGGGAAGGTTCCCTGATTGGCAGGATTTGACAAGTGCTAGGATCATTACTGGAGTCTCAGCTATTCGCCAGATATTTAAATGGCTTGGATGAAGGAATAGAGAGTTGTATATCCAAGTTTCTAGATAATTATAAGTTGTGTAGATGGAAACAGGAAGTTACAAAGGAACATAGACAGACTAAGTGAATGGGCAAAAGTATGGCAGACGGAGTTCAGTCTGTGGAAGTGTGAAGTCTTGTACTTTGGATCGGAGAAAAAAGATCAAATAGTTTCTTGATGGCAAGAGACTAGAGATTGTGGCAAAGCAAAAGATATTTTGGTGTCCATGTGCCCAGAACAGTTAAAAGCTAGTACACAGTACAAAAAGCAATCAAGGTTATTGGATGTTGGCCTTTATCCCCCCACCCACTACTTCTATTGCTCTCCTCATCTAATTCTGTTTCTACCTCCTGCTGATTTTTCTTCTCCAGCCAACCCTTTGCTTTTGATTTTCTTTCTGCAGTTCCTGTTTCTTTGGCCTCTCTTCCCCTATTCCTCCTTTTGCCTCTTGTTCTTTTATACCCATCACTTTTCTCCCAATCCCAATGAATGAGCTACTAAAAAATGAACAAAGAGAGCAAAGAGGAGTGCTGCAGCATGACTTCTGGGAACTGTAGTCACAATTTTGCACAATTTGGTGTTATCAGGGTTTTTACAGTAGGATTTTGAACATGGGAATCAGCTGCTGGGCAAGGATTATTAAATATGATAATGGGGAGACAAAAGGGTGCACTTGGAGTTTAAGATGTTCAGAGGCCTGGCAGGATATGTTGTGCTATTTGTGAAAGAGAAGGGGAAATTGTAGCAGTCAAGATGATGGACAAGGTTGCAAATTACTTGTGATTTTAAAAAAAAAACATTTTGAGGGCATTGAGCAGGATAACTGAGAAACTGTCACAAAGGTTATGGCCAGGATTTTACGTTGGACGGACAGGAGATGGCCAACTGAAAGGTCGGTGGCGAACCTGCTTCTGCCTCGCCTAGGGATCTGTTCCATATTTTACGGGTCCCCAGGGTTTAATTGTTCTGAGGCGGGACATCCACCCGCTTGAGGGATGAAGTCCCACCACACTGAGCTGTCGGTCAATCAGCGGGCCAGCAGCTCTTAGTCCCAGCAGCATCACCGGGAGCGGCGGCCACTGCTAGAACTGCAGTCCAGCCGATCGCAGAAGAAGACATGGAGCTGGGAGTTAAGATAAGTTTCGGTTGCCTCGCCGGGGGTAATCCATCGGGCCCCGGCGAGACAAAGGTGGTCAGATGGGGGGGGGGGGGGAGAAGGGGGGCATGTTGGGGGTAGTTGGGGTAGCGGGGGGGCCCTCCATCGGGCATCCTATGCCCGATGAGCAGGTCCCCCCCTCCGGGACGATCAGCAGCTGCCTGGTTTTCCCAGGCAGCTTTTCCTGGCTCCAGGACGCCCACTTGCCATGTGTAAAATCTGCGTGGAGGCGGGCAAAGACCCTTAAGTGGCCACTTAAGGGCCTCGATTGGCCTAGGCGGGCCATTTGTCGCCCCTCCCCCCACCCTACTTAAAGGGCGGCGGAGGCAAGAGCGGGTTGGGAAAGTCCCCCGGAGCCTCCTGCTCCATTTTTCGCCACCCCTCTGCTTGTTGGGGTGGTGAAAAATTCCAGCCTACATCTCAGAAGGTAGTTAATATAATTTATTTCTTGATGTAATGTGATTGGAAAGAAAATCTGAAATGAGAAAGGTTTTGTAAAATAATTAGCAAAAAATTAAAGTAAAAACAACCAAAATAGCTAATAGCACAAAAATATAGACTTAATGAGAAAACAAATTATTAGATTTGAAAGTCAGAAGAAACAGAAGAAATGTTATCAAGATAAATAAATGCAACTTGCACAGAGGCATCTCAAATATGTACATTTAAAAGATAAACCCCCAGTCTCCTGTTATGTTCCTAGATGTTAGTCACTTTAACATCTTACACTGCTTGTATGTAATCTGGTCCAAAGGTTTCACAAAATACTTGTGTTTTTTTTAAATGCCTCAGTGAGTTTGGGGTTAATTGGAAGAGAAGCCAAGCCTTTAATGCACTGACTCATTGAAAATTAAGCCCAGTATGCTATTTTGTTATAAAAAGACAAAAGGTTCTTGAGAACTAAGCAACAATAAGGTAGCAACCTGCTGAAAATAATGACTAAGAATTGTCTTACAAACTGGACTGGGCTTCATTTATATGTTTGATTAAATTTTTCATCAGCGATCACAAAGTAGTCAAATCTGTCAGGTTACTGCAGCTATGCATACCTTTTTAATTGGACAAAGTTGATTTAAAAAAAAGATTTCCCACATATACTGATCTCGTTTTATTAGAGGGTTTTCCCTGAGGTCAATGTATGCATTCTTAACTTTACATTCAAACAGTTTTAACCTTCTGAGCTGTGGGGCAACATTGGTCAATTATGGATAAATCAGAATAAAAGAGGGATAAAGGTAACATAAGTGAAGAGATGACGACCGTGAAATTTGTGAGACATACGCAAATTGGGTTATCTTTCCTGGCCTTAACCTTGTGGTCTGTGCAATAATCACCACTTTGTAGGCCGAAGAAATTCACTAATATTAAGCATCGCTACTTCTTAAATAATTGCTGCAGAAATGAATTTGTAAATTGTTCCATTATTAGGAAGATTATCAATCGTTACCACCTTAATTTTCTCTGCTTTCTTTCACATTCACCCTTGCTGTCGATACACATTCGCCTCGCAATCTCCTCGAGTTCCACAATCGCTAATAAGTAAACGTGTTCTAATCCTCGTATTATTAAGGCTTTAATTGGATTGGAGTCGGGGTGGGGAATAAAACAGACTCTATTCATTCAATAGGACTGTAGCCTTAGAGACAAAAATAAGAAAGGTATTCTTGAAAGACAATCCACAGGGATTCAAAGATTAAAAGACTCAGCTAAACCCACCAGATCCCCAACTTGTAACAAATTGTTTCCTTAAACAGGTAACTTCTAGAAAAATGACCTTTGCAGTCAACATTAACCTGAGCTACTGAATTCTAAGCAACCAGAAAGTAAAAGTGGCTTATTAAGAGAAAGCCTCAAAAAAGGCAGTAAACAAAAGCTGTAGCACTTACTATGCTCCAGTTAGTATAATCTATGCTATTCCGTTAAAAGACCACTACAATGAAATTGTTCCTTAATGAATTAGGAATCTCAGCTAATGCAGAAAAGTAGTTCAAATGGCTCTCAAATTGAAGAAAGGAAAAGACAAATAAATAGAAGCGTGCACACTGAATTAACTGCATTATACGCAAAGCTCAAAGTATAATCATGGTGCAAGACACAAATCTATTATGCAAGTTCAAATTTCATAAAGAGCTTAAGAGGAGGCAACATTTAGCAACTGCTCTCAAGATTTGCAACAGACACCACGAATGGCTCTCGTATTGGTCCCTACAGATAGTGGTCAGAAGTCTGCAGCATATATGCTTTTAGTACTTTTAAGGCCCAATCAAAAGGCATGACCAACAATGCAAATGCTGCCACATCAGCAGGCTGTTGTCCCCTTGTTATTTCAAGCTCACTATTTTCTGTTATTTGGAGACAACAGTGAAGATCAAAGACAGTTTCATACCATGGCCCCATTTATATTATGGAAATAGAAACATACCACTATGTAATCAAAAGGGGGCCAAATTGTACTGGAATGTTACTGCTGTCAGAGGCTTAGACTACAGAGTTCTGTCTGCAGCAGGATCCCTACTAAATTCATTTCAAAAGGAACGTTACGCTGTAAATGAGACGGCAAAGCTAATTTAGATACTGACGGCTGCTAAATGTTGACGAAAGAAATTCTAAGACTGGGTGATTTTTACTGAAAATCAGTTTTTGGTCTGTTCTCCTATTCATTGAAATTATTTAAAATCCTATTTTAATTAAAACATGAACTTGTGCACAATAAATACAAATTTAGTACAACCGTCAGCAAATCTTCACACAGATAGTTTACTAATATTATCAGTACCTAATATCTTACAGTGGAAGATTAAAGCAAGTGCTTGGTTCAATTTATCCTGTAATTTCATTGAAATGTTAATTCTTGGACAATTGGCAACTTTAAGTAGACAAAAGTAATTTCCAATTTTTATTTTCTCTCTACAAAATCTGCAAACTTAACAGCCAGAAAACACAACTGACTTTGATCTTGATCTCATTAAGGATGAAAGTCACAATTTCACTAAGCATCTATATTGTGGTAGGACCGCATGTTGGAGCTCGATTGTACTACACCGTTAAATGCTGGGATCCAAGTTCATCTTGACAGCTTCTCACAAGACTGTTCAGGTTGTTCCCTGCTAGGTGATCCTGAGCCACTTTTAGACATCGCTGAGTGACCAGTTATATAGCAACAAAGGCTCAAGAACAATATCATGTCCATCTGCAGTATGTTACATTGGAAGAGGGCCTTAAAGCAGGGAAAGAGGAAAAATACCTTCATACTATCATTCCTACATAACTTCATTAATGGACAATAATTTTATCTGTATTCTCCCAGCTATTAAAAATGTTTAATGGTTGTAAGTAACAAACACAAATCATACAATCACTAAAACTTAAGTCCTTCAGCAAAATCTTACTTTGCTAATTAATTTTAGAGTTTCTAGACAATGTAATACTTCACTTCTCTTCAGTTATTGAAATGCAAGTGATCAAGGATTAAGGAATTTTGTTGACAGATTAAATTGTATAAAAAAGGAATGCTACACATATTTGATTTGATTTTTGCAAAACCAAGAAGTCTAATCTGCTCCAACTATTAAATCAACTTTTGTAACAGTAAACTGTATTTGTTTCATTTGTGAATTTTTTTTTGCAATAAGAAAAATCAGGTAATGCAGAGACATTAAGGTCTGTTAAAGTGAAATGCTCGTTCAACAGTGTTGGAGTGTGATCCGTTACAGAGTAATTTGTTCTCTTGCCCCTTCCAATCACAGAGAATTCACAATCTAAAAGAGAATAATTATGACTGAGTACAAAAACTCCAATTGTATAGTAGTGCATACATCACAGTGTTAACAATAGCCAGACTGTGAGTTTTCAAAGATTAGAACAATGGCCTCGGTTTGTTGGTTAAAAGATTTGTGTTGCTCATTTTAAGCAATTTCAATGTTTAAGTATTTAAGCAAAATGGGGAACGGTTTGGGATGGAGCTGGGTTGGGGTGTGGGGAAGAGGTGAAAAGGACATTGTCATTTTACATTTTCATATGTGCAGTCCAATGATCATCTCTATTCCCAGCTGATTCCAGATTTTGCCTGACCTGCTGAATTTTTCCAGTATTTTCTTTATTTAGCACTGGGTCAAATTTTATCGGGAAGACGGACCAGAAACGGGTGCAAGGCATGTCGGGGGCAGGAGTGGACAACCACACACGATCCTGCAGCAGCCCACCAATTAAGCTCAATGAGGCGTGACACCTGACCAATTGCATGGTCAGAGTCAGGCCCAGATGTAGGAAGGGAGATGTCAGCAGATGCCTTGGCAGGTGCTGGCGCCATTTTTAAAGGGCTACAAGCCCTGCAATGAACTCTGCATCTTGTAGGCTTGGGAGAGGAGGAGGTGATAAAGTAAACATAGAGATGGCTGAAAGTACACCCAAGACTGCCCCACGCTTCCCTTTTGCCTCCCTCCAGGGGCTTCCGCAGGATGCAAGGGACAGGATGCACATTCTGTTCCCGAGGGATGGGAAGAGATCTGGTAGCCTAACCGAACAGGCCTGGCTCCAGATAGCAGAGGAAGTCAGCAGTCACGGGTTGACATCACAGACATGGATCCAGTGCCACAAGGGACTCAAAGACTACATCCGAGCTGCGAAAGTGAGTATCTCTTAATGCCTTCATCCCCTTGAGCCTTGCATCTGATGAAGTAATGGGGTGCGTTGGGAGGAGAGAGAGTAACCCCCCCAGACGTGGGAAAAGGGTCAGGGAATGCATACTAACTGACTGCAGCATGGTGAAGTGGTCATGAAAGGAGGTCCCTTGTCATATAAGAACCTCTCAATGTCCCTGGAAAGGGACCACATGCAGGAGACATCTGTGTGTCCACATCAGTAGCAGCTGTACTATCACCAGCTTCCATCCTTTTGTTTGCAGGAGAAGATAGCACACAATCGGAGAGCGCGGGCCAAGACCGGCAGTGGACTGCCCATTCTCCATGTATTATCCCCAATAGTACCAACGTCATGGAGCTGGCTAGATTCCAGGATGGCCGTAACATCACAGATGAAGAGGCAGGAGCACCTTCCCAGGACAGTAAGGTCGCTATAGGACACAAGGAGCATTTGCAGCGATGGAGCCATGCTGATCAGACATCTGGTGCCCAAAGGGGTCTGCAATGTAGGGGTGTTTGTTATGATGGGAGGGGAAGCCCTTGACACTTACATGTCTCTGTTCTCTCATGCAGGTCAAGCAGTGCCTACTGGAAGAGCTTCCGAGACTGTAGGAGAGCCTGCCACCTCTGAGGGGAAGAACAGAGCCTCAGAGGGTCCATCGGCACCTCATATACCTGCACCTCCACCAGTGCAGATACATGCACATCGGTGGGTTTGCGCTAGAGTTTAGATCTGGGCACACAACCTAGTGAGCACAGCACTGACGGAGACTGTGACAGCCCAGGCCATTGGCAGTTGGAGGACTGTGGAAGGCCACGCCCATGCTGAGCCCCAGGTGCATGACATGCCTCTGGTGTTGGCAGCATCATGGGAAATGCTGAGGCTGCAGCAAGAGGTTTGGCAACATCTGGCAGAGATGCCAGAGGCCATGCGTGTCCAAAAGTGGACTATGGAGAAGTCTATCCAGGCCTTGAGCTTGACATTGTCTCTGACTGGTGCACGAATGGCATCCTCCATTGAGAGATTAACAGCTTTGATAGAGAGCCACATCCAGCAGAACATTCAGTGTCTGCAGGGCATTCATGCAGACCTGAATACCCTCATCTTGACCATGGGCACATGGCAGCAGTGGCATGGTGAGAGGGGGACAAGGGGCCTGGAATCACCACCAGGTTCCCTGCACTTTCAGGTCAGCAGGGAGGCAGAAGTCTGCCTTGCTAGGGTGGAGGAGCGGCTGCCTCCTACAGCTGGGGGCTCTTCTCAGGGTGCTCCTGGTGTGGGCAGCTGCCCTTCTGCCAGTGTCGCCAGATCCTCCTTGATCCCTGCCGACAGAGGGTGATACTGCTTCTGTGCAGGAGGCCCTGAGCATGCTGGGGTCCTCCAGGCTGAAGGCATCCAGAGAACAACTGCCCAGGTCATTCTTATCCAAGGGGCAGCAAGGTCTGCAGCCTGCCTCCAATTCAGCTGACCGCACAGGGGGAGCACCACTTAGGAGTTCATGCAAAAGAATAAAAAAGTGCACATAGAATCACAGGGTTCTCACTGGTGATTTTGTCTTTTACACGTAGGGGTACATGGCTACAGGTCTGCTGTAAATGTGAATAAATCGTTTCTACTAAGCATAGACAACCTCCCTCCTCTTCCCTCCTTTGGCCCTTTGCTGCAACTTAGCCTCCATGAAGAGGTTGGAGGCGAAACATGCTACAAAACTCTGGAGCCTGCTCAGCTCAGCACTGCACGAATGTTCAATGAGCGAGTGCATCCTAAAGGAAGGAAGGAGACAGTATGGCTGCAAAATGTAATTCTTTATTGGTCAAGCTACAACTGGCAGTAAGAATCAAAGTAAATGATAATTGTACAATGGCATCTCCCTTGAACGAACGTATCTCATGACCACTCTCCTGTTGTCCCCGGGGTCCTAAATCTGGCGTGGCTTGCCCATCTTCCCCCTCCACGTCCTCATCGTCTGAAGGTTGAGAGTTGGGATCTGTGCAAAAGCGCACATAGTTGCCGGCCCTCCTGAAAAGGGCATTGTTGACCTCCTTGATTCACCAATGGGTCGCTGACTGTGAGATGCCATACATTTCCCCAGTGCATCGCTGAAATGATCCAGAGGTGTAGAAGTTCAGTGCCACTGGCATTGGATTTCCACCTTGCTTTCCTCTTTGCTCATCTGCTCCCACCTCTGCAGCGCCAGTTTGTGCAGTGCACAGGAGACCACAACGATACACAAGACCCTTGCTGCAGCATACTGAAGGGCTCCATTGGGCTGATCTAGGCACCTGAATCTCATCTTCAGCAGACCAATGGCCTGCTCTATGGTCGCTCGTGTTGTCCTGTGTCAGGCATTGTACCTCTCCTCTGTAACTGTGTGTAGGTTCCTCAGAGGCATCAGTGGCCATGTCCTCAGTGGTTAGCCATGGTCTCCAAGGATCCATCCCTGAAGGCGGGAGGGGGGCTGGAAAAGTTCTAGTATCTAGGACTGCTTCAAAATGTAGGCATCATGGCAACTTCCCAGGAAGCAGGCACAGATCTGCAGGATCCATTTATGGTGGTCGCAGACCAGTTGTACACTGAGGGAGTGGAAGCCCTCTCTGTTGATGAAGGCCGCTGGCTGGCATTCAGAAGCCTCAATGGCCACATGCATGCAGTCGATGACACCCTGCACCTGAGTGAATCCAGCGATGGCCCTCTAAGCTTGAGTTGGGATCCATGCAGAAGCAGACATAGTTGCTAGCCCTCCTGAAATGGGCATTGTTGACCTCCTTGATGCACCAATAGGCTACTGACTATGAGATGCCATACATTTTCCCAGTGGATCCCTGGAATGATTCAGAGGTGTAGAAGTTCAGTGCCATGGTGACAATCAGCGCCACTGGCATTGGATTTCCACCAAGTCCCCTGGGGAACAGCTTGTTCTGCATCATAGTCACAGGTCAGTGATGGCCTCCCTGGAGAGGCGGAGCATTCATTGGCACTACCTCTCAGACACCTGTAGGTAGATGAGCCTTGACATGTAGACCCTCTCTGCAGGGTACCTCCTTCTGCGTGGAAGCAGCCCCCTCTCTTTCTCCACTGCACCCTTCTCCACCGTCTGGAGGTCGATGCTGATCCTCCTGTCGGCTCACAGGTCATTGCGGTGCCACTATAGGTGCCTGGCCCTTCCTCCTGCTCTGCTGCAGGTCCTCTTCAACAGGTTCCCTAAAGCCTGGATGAACGAGGTCCATGATAGGTGGTCCCTCCCTGAATGATAGGCCTTAACTGCCAGCGGCCTCGACCCCCCCCCCCACTTATCGCCCCCACTTGTCAGCTTTGCTGAGGTGGCACTTGCCTGTTGCCCACCAGCCCCCCCACACCTCCGCAATGGCCCCCAGCAGCTCAGGCACCCTTCACCTCACTCCTCATGCAATGCACGATGCCCTTCCTTCCTCATCTTGCCAGACAGGTGATAGTTGTCCTCCTGGTGGCCTCCTCTAGCAGCCAGCCATGTTCTCCTGCCATCACGTCGGAGACGAGCCTCTTGAGTCCCTTGAAACTCGTGCGCTGTTATAAAATTCAATCCTGACCATAAAAATTGCTTTCAATTGGCCTCTTAACTACCTGCCTGCCATGTCACCGTCGGAACGCCACCCTCCATGTTTGCCGCCATCGATAAAATCAGGATGGGACGTCAGGATGGGACGTCACAAAGTCGGACTTCATGTCTATGTCCCATCCTGATTTTTTGTCCACCCACACCTCCATTCCCATTCCCAACGTTCCCAAAAAATTCAGCCCACTATATTCACAACATGTAACAAGATCTAAAATAATTAAAATAAAGGAACAGGAATGGATAGAACATAAAAGGGTACTTAAAAATTGAAGTGCAGTAACTATTTTATGTAAAAATACAGTAAGTCACAACTCCTAGTCAGAGGTACAGGAGAACTATGGGGGTCAAAAACTGAAGATTGATCGTTCAAAAATATCGGAAAACTCTATCAAAGGGGAAAAGGAAAGTAATCTACAATTCTTGCTTATCTATTTAATCTTGACATATAATTAGTAAATATGCTGCAGTCGTACAAAATAGTGAAGATTTATTTCTAATAACCTACACCTTCGTGCCTGCTGCATAGAGTACCATAGCTGAATCACTTGTCCTCCTGAAAAGAAAGACCAGGGAAATCATGCTTTTAAGACATGCACGTCATTCCAATTAACTGCTTTAGGTAGCCTCTAGTGACATCAAAATAATATCCACCCACTCTCCTTCCTATGCAAGTGCAGGAGATGCAACACCTGCCATTTTAGATCCTCCCTTCCCACTGTCCAGGGACCCAAACACTCCTTCCAGATGATACAGCAATTTACTTGTATTTCTTTTAATTTAGTATGCTGCATTCACTGCTCACGACATGGTCTCCTGTACTTTGGGGAGCTCAAACATAGAATGGGTGATCACTTTGCTAAACATCTCCTTTCAGTCTGCAAGTATGACCCTGAGCTAGCAGTCACTTGCCACTTTAGTTCTCTATCCCACTCCTCTGTCCTCAGTTTGTGAAGCTCAAGGAAAAATTTTTTTAAATTTTATTTAGAGATACAGCACTAAAACAGGCCCTTCGGCCCACCGAGTCTGTGCCGACCAACAACCACCCATTTATACCAACCCTACAGTAATCCCATATTCCCTACCACCTACCTACACTAGGGGCAATTTACAATGGCCAATTTACCTATCACCTGCAAGTCTTTTGGAGGTGGGAGGAAACCGGAGCACCCGGCGAAAACCCACGCGGTCACAGGGAGTACTTGCAAACTCCGCACAATCAGTACCCAGAATTGAACCCGGATCCCTGGAGCTGTGAGGCTGCGGTGCTAACCACTGCGCCGCCCCTCATCTTTTGATTTACAGCCTTCTGGATGCATCACTGAGTTCAACAATTTCAAATCATAACAGGAGAGCCATTACCAGCAGCTGCTGTCACCCCCCAAAAAATCTTTTGTTTCTTTACATGTCCCATTATCCCCCTTGCACAATTATCCCTTTTGCATTTAATCACCCCTGCCTTCCACCTTAACACAGACCTTCCCTTTTTTCTTTCCTCCCCTCTCATAATCCCTGTACTTGCTTAAAAAACTGTTTTTCACTGACATTTTCCAGTTCTGATAAAAGGTTGCTAATTTGAAACATTAAACTCTGTTGTTCTCTCCACAGATGCTGTCTGACCTGCTGGATGTGTCCAGCATTTTTTGATTTTATTTCAGATTTCCAGCATGAGATATTTTGTTTATGTGATAGAATAATGAAAGGAATGGACTTGTAATTACGTAGTAACTTACCTGATCCCAGGATATCTCAAAGCACTTCACAGCCAATGAAATACTTCTGTGGTGCAGTCACTGCTATAACATGGGAAAATAGCAGTCAATTTGTGCACAGAAAGGTCCCACAGATAGCAGTTAAATAAATGACCAGATAATCTGTTTTCTGGACATGTTGGTTGAGCTATATTTCCCAGGACACCGGGAAAACTCTCTGCTCTTTTTCGAATAGTGTCATAGGATCTTTTATGTCCACCTGAGAGGGTGTTTGACTGGCAGCTTTAATTGAGTTTGCATATTTTAAGAAATTCCTTTGTCTAGTTCAAACTTTGAAAGTGTATGTTAGCTTGCCTTGTTCCAATTAAGTAGGCTATCTGGGGAAAAAAAAATTGATTGAGGCCAGGATTTTACCGTTTGTGCAGAGGTCCCAATGTCGGGCTGGAAAGCACAGGCAGGCAACGGGACTTTTCCTTGGTTTTACAATTAGTAGCCAATTAAGGGGCTGCTGGCGAGGGAGCCATCCAAATAAAGTTGGCAGGCAGATCCTAGTGCCGGCAGCTTGCATGTGGCTGGGATTTTTAAAGACACCAGTGCAGCAGTCAGCCAGCTTGAACCCAGAAGCAAGAAGGAGGGGGTGGACAACTGAGAAGGAACTACAGAGATGGCAGCAGGAAGAGGAAGGGTTGCTGTACGCTTCAGCGATGCCTCCCTTGAGGCACTTTTGGAAGCAGTCCGCGAAAGGAGGCAGGTCCTGTTTCCAGAAGACAGGCGGAGGAGGCCAGCAAGTGTCACCAGGCAGGCATGCCTGGAAGTGACAGACGTTGTGAGCAGCCAAGGTGTCATTGCCAGAAGCTGGTTCCAGCGCAGGAAAAGATTTAATGACCTGCTGCGGTCTGGAAAGGCGAGTGGCAATAGGAAGCCTAATATTAATTGAAAGGCACCCGTGAAATCTGAGGCCAAGTATTAGACCCAAGCATGGGGCAACACCAGGCACTAATGTTAACATTGAATTGTCCAGTTATCATGTACGTGAGGCCCATACTCAGGCATGGGTGAATGCTGCATTGGGATAGTTGAATGGCCGCCTCACCATGCCAGCCCAGCGGTGTGGTGCTGCATGTTTACACTGCCCCAGAGTGACCAATACAAAGGCACTATGAGACAGTTATGACATTGCTTATGTCCGTGCTTGCAGGAGAAGCGCGCTCAGAATGCCAGAGAGTACCAACGGACCGGCGGTAGAGTTGCTGTTATCACTGTGGTGACACCGATGAAGAAGGCCGCCGTGACGATTGGATGGGTCACTGCATGGGCAGGCTGTCGCTGAGGATGAGGCAGGTATAGAAGGTATGGAGAGTGAGTAAAGATCTAGTTGCATCCAACATTCCCTGCAACATGTCTGGCATGTGGCACCTGTGTGGGCCTTTACCATCATTGGAAGATCTTGATCAAGGAGAGGCAAGAGGCCTTGGTTGAAGGACTACATGTTTCACTTTAATATTTTCTCTCCACCAAGTCCAGCAGCACGAGGGACAGACCAGGGATGTAGCCAAACTTGAAAGATCACAGGATGCAACACCATTTAAAGACACTGCATCACTTCATTCCTGCACAACCTCCACCAGCACAGAATCACTCACCTCAATGGACTCCGTTGCATATGTAGACCGGGTGGCACTATCTGGTGAGCACTTCACAGTCATGCAGGAGGAGGGAGCAGAGACAGTGATAGCTGCGGCCACTACCTCTCAGAGGAGTGAGGAGAGGTCCAAAGATGCACAGCTCTATGCAGATGGTGAGCCTCGGCGTTAACAGCAAAGCCCCAGAGGCTCCAGCTGATGCATCAAGTGACTGAAGATCTGTCGGAGTTTCCAGAGAGGGAAGTCTCATGCTTAAATGATGGAGGAGTCCATCCATTACTCGAATGGCTTAATTTCCCTGGCATGTGAACGGGTGGCATCCTCCACTGAGAGAGTGGCAACCCTCATGGAGAGACACATGGAGTGTAGCACCGAGTGGATGCAGGGGTTGCAAACAGCCATCCAGAGTATGGCCTCATCCGTGAGGTCAATAGAGAAATGCATGGGCGAGATGAGCCAGCCATGCATCTCCCCATCGCCTGCAGCTCAACCACTCCAGGTGACCACTGGAGCTAATATGAGGCCTCAAAGCCCAAAGCAGGGGCAGGCTTCAGACAATGAGAGCTCCTTTCAGGGTGTTTCCACAGCTGAAGACACATCCTCAGCCCTGTCGACGGTGATGCACTCACTGGATCTTGCTCTCATTACTGAGGCGGCCCCAGCACAGATGCAGGTGGACTCAAATGTGCCAGACCCTAGTAGGGTTAAGGTACCATGAGGACGCAGGCCACAGTCATTTAATGAACCAGAGCAAGAAAGGCAGCAGCCTGCCTCCACATCAACTCACAGCTGAGGGGAGCACCCCGTAGAAGTTACTGGAGGCACGTGTCTAAATACATGGACTAACACCTAGTGTGCACTGGGTGATTTTTTTTGCTATCTGCAAAGCTGTGTAATGCATAATAAAGTTAAAGTTGGTGAAATACAATCTCTAAAAATTGTATTTCTATTTCAATGCTACAGTTGACATTAGTTAGATGTTCAATCCAATGACTGAATGGTCTGTAAAGGTGAGGGACTCGTGAGCGCCTATTTGACAAAGGCCTTTGTACATAGTGGTTACGGCAAACAGAAATGCTGAAGGTCTCTGATGGCAGGTCAGCAAGGACACATCTGGGAGAGAAATTCTTGGCACAACATGCCCCTCTATTGGTCCTCAAGTTAAAGGTCTGCAGATCAGAGTCATGAATCTCCCTACTGTGTGTCAGTGTCCTGTGCCCTGGGCCACCCGGCATCAGCTTCGTTGGCTGGCACCTGTTGAGGTGTCTCATGATCAAACTCCTCATCTGAGGATGTAGCTCGCTCAGTGTCTTCATCAGGCTCCAGTGCTACACCACTCTGGAGCACCAGGTTGTGCAATGTGTAGCACATTGCATCAAAACCTCATCTTCAGCAGTGCTCGGTAGTGGCCCTTATTGTCATATGGCAGTGGTTGCATGCATCCTCTGCCTGTGTGTTGAGGTTGTGAACAGGGATCAGGAAGCCATGACTTCAGAGGATACCCCTGGTCTCCCAGGACCCAGCCATGAAGGCGGTCAAGTGGCCTGAAGAGCCGAGGCAATTGGGACTGCCTAAGGATGTCGGAGTTGTGGCAGCTTCCTGGAAACCTCGTATACACATGCATGAACTGCTTACGGTGCTCACACACTACCTGAACAATAAGCGAGTGGAAGGGCTTTCTGTTCACAAAGGCACTTGGCAACTGTGAGGGAGCCTTGATGGCCACAAGTACACTCAATGACTGCACCTGGGGAAATCCATCCATGGCCCCGAAGCCGACTGCACTCTCGGCCTGACTGGTCTGATCGGTCGTGAACTTAAAATATTTGCCAGCCCGATAGCACACGGCATCCATAACCTCCTTTATGCAGCAACGGCACTGACTACGAGATGCCATAGAGATCTCCAGACGATCCCTGGAATGATCCGCTGGCGAACAATAGAGTGCCAAAGTCACCTTTACGGCGACAGGCATTGGGCGGCCGCCACTTCCCAGTGACCTCAACTCCCGTTCCAGCTTTCTGCAAAGCTCTGCCACCACCTCCTTGGAGCGATGCAGTCTGCATAGGCATTGGTGCTTGGACATCTCAATGAAGCTGAGCCTCTGCAGGTACGCTCGTTGGGCTCTGCAATCAGGCAGACCTCGTTGCCCCATCCACCCTCTTCGCCCACCTCCAATGGCTTCCTCAGGCCACTGGAGCTTCCCAGGCTGCTGAATGATGTGGCTGCATGTCCATCTCTGGCCCACTCTGCTCCTCACCAGAGCAGTCAGAATCTGAAAACACTAACCTCATCGCCAGATTAAGCCTTCCACTGCCCTGAGCCTCCTCGAAACCTTTGTCCCGCCTCAAATAGCTGCTTAGTACCTGGGAGAGACCTTTCCAGTAGCAGGATCTCATTTTGGCCCCACCCTCTGCAGAGCCTCCAAACGCGATAGCTTGGCTTGGTTGAGGACACACGCTGCAGATTCACAGATCTTCCATTTAATCTTCACAACTCTACTGGCACTGATAACTTGCTTTGTTGCAGTAGGTGAGCCTCCAGGCTTCCCACCTGCCGCTGGTAAGATTAAAATTACATGGGAAAATTCTGCTCCATTGGCTCCATAAGAGTCTTAGGCTTCTCCAGCCTCCAATCAATCTGCCACACCGGCCATGATTGGAAAAAAACGGCCAATGGTGGGACGACAACATGAAGCCTGTCCAACGCGGGACAACACTATAAGAACACAGGAGCAGGAGTAGGCCATTCAGCCCAACGAGCCTGCTCTGCCATTCAACTCGATCATAGCTGATCATCTACCTCAACGCTACTTTCCCCCACTATCCCCATACCCCTTGATGTGATTAGTATCCAGATATCTATCGATTTCTGTCTTGAACATGCTCAATGATTGAGCTTCCACAGCCATACCGGCCCCCGCCCCCATCGTATCTATGGGGCCGGTAAAATTCTGGCCTGATAGTCTGAAAAACTCATGGAAGATTAACAGCAAACTGCCAGCAATAGTTATTTATTATTTTCTGTGGAAAAAGTAGTTAAGCCTGTAACGGTCGTAAATCTACTGTTTGTCATTGCTAATGTTAATTTATCCACTTAATAAAGCTGTTTGTGCAAATAAGTGGAGCGATTATTCTGCTGGCCTTAATGATGAGGAAGAACACATAAGGACATGTGATATAATCATTGAGCCGAAATGCAGTTAAGGGTTTTCTGTTCAACTGCTCAATTGCTACCATTTACCTAGATACTCTAGTTTGTAGAAAGTAAAGCTTAACAGTGGGAACCCAAGAAATCTGGAAGAAAACCCAAAAACAGTAGGTGCTGCAGTGTAAAGTTCAGAATTGCTTCTCTGTCAAGGACATTCAATCCAGCTAGCCATCCAGGAGTCCTTCCTTCTTCAGCAAGGCTGCAACAACCAAAAGCCTAGAAAGTGACAGATCCAAACAGCAGCACATTTACTCAATGTCGAGCTAAAGTTCTTCATGAAACACTGCAGATCATCCTGAAAGAGAAATTATACAGTCCAATTTGCCTCCTCAACCTTCATCTTCTTTATAGAATTGAGAAACATGCAATATTTGTGTTGGGGAATTAATATTTCCAGTGCTTTGTAATTTTTTAAAATGTATTTGATATTTTTTTTTTGAGAATATTATAGCGCAGTACAGGTCCTTTGGCCCTCGATGTTGCGCCGACCTGTGAAACCATCTGACCTACACTATTCCATTTTCATCCATATGTCTATCCAATGACCACTTAAATGCCCTTAAAGTTGGCGAGTCTACTACTGTTGCAGGCAGGGCGTTCCACGCCCCTACTACTCTGAGTAAAGAAACTACCTCTGACATCTGTCCTATATCTATCACCCCTCAACTTAAAGCTATGTCCCCTCGTGTTTGCCATCACCATCCGAGGAAAAAGACTCTCACTATCCACCCTATCTAACTCTCTGATTATCTTATATGTCTCTATTAAGTCACCTCTCCTCCTCCTTCTCTCCAACGAAAACAACCTCAAGTCCCTCAGCCTTTCCTCGTAAGACCTTCCCTCCATACCAGGCAACATCCTAGTAAATCTCCTCTGCACCCTTTCCAAAGCTTCCACATCCTTCCTATAATGCGGTGACCAGAACTGCACGCAATACTCCAGGTGCGGCCTCACCAGGGTTTTGTACAGCTGCAGCATGACCTCGTGGCTCCGAAACTCGATCCCCCTACTAATAAAAGCTAACACACCATATGCCTTCTTAAAAGCCCTATTAACCTGGGTAGCAACCTTCAGGGATTTATGCACCTGGACACCAAGATCTCTCTGCTCATCTACACTACCAAGAATCTTCCCATTAGCCCAGTACTCTGCATCCTGTTACTCCTTCCAAAGTGAATCACCTCGCACTTTTCCGCATTAAACTCCATTTGCCATCTCTCAGCCCAGCTCTGCAGCCTATCTATGTCCCTCTGTACCCTACAACATCCTTCGGCACTATCCACAACTCCACCGACCTTAGTGTCATCCGCAAATTTACTAACCCACCCTTCTACACCCTCTTCCAGGTCATTTATAAAAATGACAAACAGCAGTGGCCCCACTAGTAACTAAACTCCAAGATGAACATTTGCCACCAACCACCGCCCTCTGTCTTCTTTCAGCTAGCCAATTTCTGATCCAAAGCTCTAAATCACCTTCAACCCCATACTTCCGTATTTTCTGCAATAGCCTACCATGGGGAACCTTATCAAACGCCTTACTGAAATCCATATACACCACATCCACTGCTTTACCCTCATCCACCTGCTTGGTCACCTTCTCGAAAAACTCAATAAGGTTTGTGAGGCACGACCTACCCGTCACAAAACCATGCTGACTATCGCTAATGAACTTATTCTTTTCAAGATGATTATAAATCCTGTCTCTTATAACCTTTTCCAACATTTTACCCACAACCGAAGTAAGGCTCACAGGTCGATAATTACCAGGGCTGTCTCTACTCCCCTTCTTGAACAAGGGGACAACATTTGCTATCCTCCAGTCTTCCGGCACTATTCCTGTCGACAATGACGACATAAAGATCAAGGACAAAGGCTCTGCAATCTCCTCCCTAGCTTCCCAGAGAATCCTAGGATAAATCCCATCTGGCCCAGGGGACCTATCTATTTTCACACTTTCCAAAATTGATAACACCTCCTCCTTGTGAATCTCAATCCCATCTAGCTTAGTAGACTGAATCTCAGTATTCTCCTCGACAACATTTTCTTTCTCTACTGTAAATACTGACGCAAAATATTCATTTAACACTTCCCCTACCTCCTCTGATTCCACACACAACTTCCCACTACTATCCTTGATTGGCCCTAACCTAACTCTAGTCATTCTTTTATTCCTGATATACCTATAGAAGGCCTTAGGGTTTTCCCTGATCCTATCCGCCAATGGCTTCTCGTGTCCTCTCCTTGCTTGTCTTAGCTCTCCCTTTAGATCCTTCCTGGCTAGCTTGTAACTCTCAAGCGCCCTAACTGAGCCTTCACGTCTCATCCTAACATAAGCCTTCTTCTTCCTCTTGACAAGCGCTTCAACTTCTTTAGTAAACCACGGCTCCCTCGCTCGACAACTTCCTCCCTGCCTCACAGGTACATACTTATCAAGGACACGCAGTAGCTGCTCCTTGAATAAGCTCCACATTTCGATTGTTCCCATCCCCTGCAATTTCCTTCCCCATCCTACGCATCCTAAATCTTGCCTAATCGCATCATAATTTCCTTTCCCCCAGCTATAATTCTTGCCCTGCGGTATATACCTGTCCCTGCCCATCGCTAAGGTAAACCTAACCGAATTATGATCACTATCACCAAAGTGCTCACCTACATCTAAATCTAACACCTGGCCGGGTTCATTACCCAGTACCAAATCCAATGTGGCATCGCCCCTGGTTGGCCTGTCTACATACTGTGTCAGAAAACCCTCCTGCACACACTGGACAAAAACTGACCCATCTAAGGTACTCGAACTATAGTATTTCCAGTCGATATTTGGAAAGTTAAAGTCCCCCATAACAACTACCCTGTTACTCTCGCCCCTGTCGAGAATCATCTTCGCTATCCTTTCCTCTACATCTCTGGAACTATTTGGAGGTCTATAAAAGACTCCCAACAGGGTGACCTCACCTCTCCTGTTTCTAACCTCGGCCCATACTACCTCCGTAGACGTGTCCTCAAACGTCCTTTCTGTCGCTGTAATACTCTCCTTGATTAACAATGCCACACCCCCCCCCCCCTTTTACCATCTTCTCTGTTCTTACTGAAACATCTAAATCCCGGAACCTGCAACATCCATTCCTGCCCCTGCTCTACCCATGTCTCCGAAATGGCCACTACATCGAGATCCCAGGTACCAACCCATGCTGCAAGCTCACCCACCTTATTCCGGATGCTCCTGGTGTTGAAGTAGACACACTTTAAACCAGGTTCTTGCTTGCCAGTGCCCTCTTGCGTCCTTGTAACCTTATCCCTGACCTCACTACTCTCAACATCCTGTACACTGGCACTACATTTTAGGTTCCCATTCCCCTGCTGAATTAGTTTAAACCCCCCTGAAGAGCACTAGCAAATCTCCCCCCCAGGATATTGGTACCCCTCTGGTTCAGGTGAAGACCATCCTGTTTGTAGAGGTCCCACCTACCCCAGAAAGAGCCCCAATTATCCAGGAAACCAAAACCCTCCCTCCTGCACCATCCCTGCAGCCACGTGTTCAACTCCTCTCTCTCCCTATTCCTCGCTTCGCTATCATGTGGCACGGGCAACAACCCAGAGATAACAACTCTGTTTGTTCTCGCTCTAAGCTTCCACCCTAGCTCCCTGAATTTCTGTCTTAAATCCCCATCTCTCTTCCTACCTATGTCGTTGGTGCCTATGTGGACCACGACTTGGGGCTGCTCCCCCGCCCCCTTAAGGATCCCAAAAACACGATCCGAGACATCACGAACCCTGGCACCTGGGAGGCAACATACCAACTGTGAGTCTCTCTCGTTTCCACAGAACCTCCTATCTGTTCCCCTAACTATGGAGTCCCCAATGACTAATGCTCTGCTCCTCTTCCCCCTTCCCTTCTGAGCAACAGGGACAGACTCTGTGCCAGAGACCTGTACCCCATTGCTTACCCCTGGTTGTTGAGGGAAACGGCCACAGGGGATCCCTGCACTGCCTGCTGGTTCCCTCTCCTTCCCCTGACGGTAACCCATCTACCTACTTCTTTTACCTGAGGTGTGACTACCTCCCCATAACTCCTCTCAATAACCCCCTCCGCCTCCCGAATGATCCAAAGTTCATCCAGCTCCCGTTCCCTAGAGTATGCTGCAAATACTCCCGTAAAACACATTTGTCCAAAATTTGCTGAAGCAGGGCATCTCATGGCATGCTCTGTTAGTTAGCTTTGTTCTTGCACCCTTTAGCTCAAAATATTTTTGCCCAAAGTTGCAGGAAGTGTGAGCAGATAACTGTGCAGCGAGGGTAACAGGGTATCTGGGAGTATATGAACAATGGGACAAAGTGCATTTCTGTAACAAAACGACATTGAGGGATTGAGAAATAAACAGAGGAAGGACTGAGAAGGGAGGTGAATTAAGAGTGGGTGAATTCAATGCCAAACCAGGTAGAGAAAAAGAAATAGCAAGGGAAAAAAATTTTAGATTACAAGAAAACAAAAAAAGAGACAGTAAAGTAAGCATTTAAAATATTGACTTTTTAAAATGGCCAACAATAATTCACAACCTGAAGGAATGAGACTCCACACTGATAATTGTTCACTACCTGGGCCAGGGAGATTGATTGGCAGTCATTAATAATTATGTCGTCAAAAGGGTGCTTACGTGGTTAAGTACTAGACTTAACTTTGAGACTAGTTTAATGGGCAATTAAAATGCAAATTCATGAAAATCACAGGGAGGTTATGGGCAAGATGCCATTTTCGCAAAGTGAACAGCAGAGTGGCACAAATCATCTAGCAGCTTATGGCAATTTGCAATTCACAAGTTTCTGGCTGATTTGTCCGTTAATAATGGCATGTGTCATATTTACTTTGCCCAGAAAATTTTGGGCTGTTGTTTTATTTTATTTAAAACCTCATTATGAATCTGAAGATCTTTAGTTTTGTTAAAGTTATAGGTAAAATATGAACTGTGAAGGTTACAAGAGCTGATGCTGAAGGCATTTATTACAACAAAGCTAACTTTAGGAATTATTTAAATGTCACTGAAATTTCAATTAACACTAATTCAAAATGTATTCCCTATTTTTTCAATTACTTTCTTACTTCTTTAAGCTTGGATCTTTATCTTTAAAAAGTGCATCCTTACTTTTTTTTGTACCAGATCTATGAAGTGAGAGTGACAGATCTAGGAGCAAGCAGCAGGCTAGAGCCTGAAATCAATGTCGAATGGGAGGATGCAGGAAGCCAGAGCTTGGAGCAGAGCAGACAGCATACCAGGCTGCAATATAGGATGGCAGTTAACAATTACTCATTTTTGCATCTAATTGCTCCTTTAGCATGTTTAGTCGTCATGTGGTTCCCTTTGACCAATGAAATCTTTCAAACATGACATAACAGAGATGGACATCTTTGCTACAGCAATAGAGCTATAGCGGGTCAGAAATAGATTTTCTGGTCAAAAAGCACTTGAACGCTCTATCAGGTGTGGAGGGAGAATTAATAGTTTCATCCTGTTGCTATTATTCCATTTTGTGCAATGTTTAAATCCCAGTTGCAATTAATATTTTAACTTCTAGAAAATATCAATACACTTTAAATCAGAAAAAAAAAAGGTTTCTTAGAAAAGATTGGGAGAGGGAGAAATCACCAAAACAATAAATTAAAGGTTTAGGTTCAGTTTCCCCACCATTTGTTTTCATGGTACAAGACAATAAAATTATCTAAGCATTGTGTATCCCTTAGCTTAGAGATTGTCATTGTCCACTAAACAAGGATAGTATTCTGTGCGGGTTTATAGACTTGTTTCAGACAGCCGCCTTAACTACATTTTGCTAAGCAGATTTACAATCTAAAATTGGACACAAATATTTGCTTTCCCTAAAGATAAATCATGCTCCAATTTTCAACAAAACATCCATATAAAATGCTAAACTAGGGAGAGGAGACATGCACTTTTAAAGAAGTACAATAATGATAGGACAGACAAATCCAAACTGATTCAGTGGCTTAACGAGTCACTGTTCGGTAACCCCTACCCCTGCGGGTGTGTCACTTCAATCAAAGTAGATGGCTCATTAGACGTAATTACTCCAGACTACGCTATAGAGACTGCTGCGTTTTGTCTGATCACTTTTTCAGTTCTTAAAAGCACAGCATCTGAAGGATGACTGCTCTACTTATGCATCCTTATTTTATAAGGACATAGCTCAAAGCTTTCTTTGATTTCTGGCACAGCATGTACAACATAAGAACAAAAATGTATTCACACAATTGGCAGTTCCCGCTACTCCTTAAATTATGGGTTATGTAATTATATGCTATTATTCTTAGTGAGTAAATCTGCAAGTGGATCCGTGCGATCCAATATAAATAACAGCAGGAAATTTAGATTGAAATCTATTATCATCCACATAATTGACTGTTACCCCTTAGGATACAAAACAGATGCCTATATATGCTGACATCTGATAATGAAAGTGGTATCCATTCTTGTTAATTTAGCCAGTCTGATTTCACTATCATGTCAACAAACAAACCCCATTTACACCCAAAATGTGAGATGTTTATAATAGCTGTATCAGAGCCTCACCAAATTTTATTTGAGTTATGGAAGCATAATATTTTGAGTGAGGAAATTGCTAACCTATAACTCAGCTACCACAGTTGATGTTTTACAGAATGGTGTATCAAACATTAATTTGGATGCAGTAACTTTAATATAACATGTTATATAATTACAGTGAAGCAAATAGCTCATGAGAAACCACAATAATGACACAACGATTGGTTGAAAAACTGTCAGGTGTGATAAAATAGTTTCTACTACTGGTCACTAATTGACACAAGAACAGATCGTCAACTGTTGACATCCCAAACCACAGGCACACAATCCGTGCAAAATAGCTGAAAGAATTACTTCTTTGTAATTCAAAGATATAGCAATAACAAAGTATGAAATGAGAAAACAGATCATATTGTTCATCATGGTTTTCTTTACACAGTGTATGTGCAATATTCTCCATCATATTCCACATCTAACCCATTTAATTTCCTGATGAAATATCAAAGTTTTGCAATAACACCACCCCCCCCGCCCAAACACCCTCACCAAAGAATAAATTAAACAAAACTACAGGATAGCTAATTAATCCCACATCCTGGACCATACCTTCTCTCGCATGACATGTCCATGTTCCAAACACCACAGGAACCACAGATCATTCAATTAACTGTTTGTATTGACCCATATAACCTTCAATCTTGTAAGCTGGATAAGTATTCAAGTTCTTTTTAAATTGCTGATTGGCAAATCATTAACTGAATTGAATTTTAGGAGCAATCACAATGTGTATTATCAAGGCGAATGCAATGGATGTTGTATATGTGGATTTTCAGAAAGTGTTTGATATAGTGCCACAGAAGAGGTTTATTGTAAAAAATTACAGGATGCAACAAAGTACTTTGGATGTGGTATTGGTGTGCTCCTTGGATATGTGCTGTGATCTCTGGTTTTTCTTAAATTATGGGTTATATAATTAAATGCTATTATTCTAAGTGAGTAAATTGAAAAGTGGATCTGTGCAATCCAATATAAACAACTGCAGGATTTGGACATGATATTGGACATGGAAAACTGAGAGTCAGAATGCAGCACATTGCAGAGTCTAGGGATAGATTTGTTGAGTGGGCAGATAGATGCCAGGTGCACAGAAATGTTAACCAATATATTTTGTGAAAAAAAGCAGTGAAAAGTACACCCTCAATGTTAATATTCTTAGAGCTGAGGAACAGAGACACCTAGGAATGCAGATATACAGATCTTTAAAGGTAGTGTTGCAGACAGAAATAAGACCAGAAAATAAAGCAAATAGGGTTCAGACTTTTATATAGAGTGGCACATACGAACTAGGAGCAGGAGTAGGACACTTGGTCCCTCGAGCCTGCTCCGCCATTACAGAAGATCATGGCTGATCTGTTTGTGCAATCAACTCCACTTTTCTGCCTACCCTCAATACCCTTTGACTCCCTTGTTTATCAAGAATCTGTTTAGCTCTGCCTTAAAAACATGCATTGACCCTGCCTCCACCGCTCTCTGGGGAAGAGAGTTCCACAGACTCAAGACCCTCAGAGAAAAAATTTCTCCTCATCTCTGTCCTAAATGGGAGAGGCCTTATTTTTAAACTGTGCCCCCCTAGCTTTAGTCTCTCCCACAATGGGAAACATCCTTTCCACATTCACCCTGTCAATCACCTCAGGATCTTAAGTTTCAGTCAGATCACCTCTCATCCTTCTAAACTCCAATGAGTACAGACCCAACCTGTCCAACCTTTCCTCATATGTTAACCCTCTCAACCTGGGAATCAGTCGAGTGAACCTTCGCTGAACTGCTTCCAATGCAATTATAATCCTTTCTTAAGTAAGGAGATCAAAACTGTACACAATACTCTAGATGTGGTCTCACCAATGTCCTGTGCAACTGTAGCAAAACATCTCTACTTTGATATTCCATTCCCCTTGCAATAAACAACAACATTGCATTTGCCTTCTTAATCACTTGCTGTACCTGCATACTAACTTTTTTGCGTTTCATCTACTCGGACACCCAGATCCCTGTGCATCTCAGAGTTTTGCAATCTCTCTCCATTAAAACAATATGTTGTTTTTCTATTCTTCTGGCTAAAGTGGACAAGTTGACACTTTACACATTATATTCCATCTGCCAAGTCTTTTCCCACTCATTTAACCTATCTATATCCCTTTGCAGACTCCTTAGGTCCTCTTCACAACTTACTCTCCTACCTATCTTTGTCTCATCAGCAAATTTAGCAACCATACATTCTGTCCCTTCATCCAAGATATCGATATAGATTGTAAATAGTTGAGGCCTCAGCACAGATGCCTCCAATAGTTACAGTTTTCCAACCCGAAAATGGCCCATTTATGCCTACTCTGTTTCCTGTTAGCTAACCAATCCTCTATCCATGCTAATATGTTACCCCCTATGCCATGGACTCTCATTTTGTTTAGTAATCTTTAATGCGGCACCTTGTCAAACGCCTTCTGGAAATCCAAGTACACCACATCCGTAGGTTCCCCATTATCCATGTTGCTTGTTATTTCCTCAAAGAACTCTAATGAATTAGTTAAATACGATTTCCCTTTCAGTAATTTGAGTACAAAAGTCAGGAATGTTGAGTTGGTTAGGCCACAGCTACAATATTACCTGCAGCTCCAAGCATCCCATTATTCAAAGGATATTAGAGCTATGGAAAACAAGCATGTGCCATAATTATAACCAAGAATGAGATCATATTATAGAAGGTTTGTAGAATTGGGTGTTTTTCCACTGGAGCAGAAAAGGTTTAGGAAGATATAATTAAGTTTTCAAAATTATCAAAGATTGCGATGGCACGTAGTGAAAGGTTGTTTTCAATGATTGGTAAGAAGAAATATAATCTCAAGATTATCACTAAAACAATAAATGAGAAAGTTGGAAGGTATTTTCCACAATAACCTGCACTTATATAGTGCTTTTAATGCAGTAAAAAGTTCCAAGGTGCTTCACAGGAGCGTTATCAAACAAAATTTGACACCAAGCCAGAGATATTAGGGCAGGTGCCCAAAAGCCTGGTCAAAGAGTTAGGTTTTGAGAAGTGTCTAAAATGGGGAGAGACATACACAGGTTTAGGGTGGGAATTCAAGAACTTAGGGCCTAGGCAGCTGAAGGCACAGCCGCCAATGGTGGAGCGATGGAAATCAGGGATGTGCAAGTGGTCAGAAAGAGAGATACGCAGATTTCTGGGAAGGTTGTAGGACTGGAGGAGGTTACAGAGATAGGGAGGGGCAAGGCCATGGACTTTTAAATTCAAGGAGTTGCCAGACTGGTAGCCAGCGAGCACAGGAGTGATGTGTGAATGGGCCTTGGTGAGTTAGGATACTGGCAGCAGAACTTTGGATGAGCTGAAGTTTACAGAGGGTGGAAGACAGGAGGACAGCCAAGAGAGCACTGGAGCAGTTGAGTCTGGCTTTAACAAAGGCTGATGAGGGTTTCAGCAGCTGATGGGCTGAGATGGTGGGGAGACGGGCAATATTGCGTACATGGAAGTAGGGATTCTTGGAGATAGAGGGGATATGGGATCGGAAGTTCAGCTCAGGATCAAGTAGGATGGCTACAAGAGATCTGGTTCAGCCTCATATAGTGCCCATGGAGGGAGATCGAATTGGTGACTAAGTATCAGAGTTTCTGATGGAGTGAAGACAATGGCTTTGGTCTTCCCAACACTTAAATTGTTTATATTTGTTTATCCCAAGCATCATTAAAACATAGAATGCTTTCCCACATATGGCTAGTGAGGCAGAGACTTAATTATTTAAAGTCAAAATTTTTGATAAGTATTTAGAAAAAATATAAAATGGTACCATGAAAGGCAGCAAAACAGGGTGACAGTAAATAGCTCCAGTTGAAGAGCTAGCACCGACACAGGTGTGATGGGCTGAGGTAGTCTACTGTGATGTGGTCTTTATGAAACTAGACCACAATCAAAAAAATTGTTAATAGTAACAAACTTAATAACACATAATCATGTTCAACATAAATAAAAAGTGATAGAAGGCAGTAATCTTGGTTTAGATAACCAGAGATTTGATTACAATTCCTCTGTGTTAAACATTTTTTTTCTTCTCCTAGTGCACACAATACACAGTGGAATCTAGTTATATGGGTTTGGCAGATAAAATGCGATATAACCACAGCTGCAAATAACAGGACAGTGACATTGTTACTGATAATGGTACATGCAAAACTGGGGCTGAATTAACAAATTGCACATCACGACGTTGCTATAAATTTGCTTACATCAAGACTGCATAGATGACAACATAAACACGAACAATGTAAGCTATGTCATATTTTCAAAATCTATCATTGTGGCTCTACTTTGTTCAATGACATGACTGAAATATTCTCATTACACTTACTAGTCTTGATTCACATTCCCAAACTTCAAATAAGGTTTACATAAATCCAGTTTTCCCCAAACTATATAAATAAAAGGTCCTAATCATATGTGAGAATACATGCATTAAGAATGCCTTAATTTTAAATACATCACTTCCTGTCCCCAGTTACATCACCATGCACCAATAAGAAATTACAGTAATCATTCCAAAAGTCTTTGGTGTATGCACCAGCAACATGACTTGGTTGAACAAAACTGAAAGTTAAATGACCTTTCAGCCCATTCATAACACTAATTTAAACAGTGTCAAGTAACAAGGAAGAACATAGTTTCACTGACATAGCACCTCATTACATCTCAACTGTCCAACAGCCACTCATAAGTAATTTTTAAAGCTTAATCACTGCTATGTAGGCAAATACAGCAGATACTTTGCACACTGCAAGATCCTACAATGACAAAGATTAATGGCTAGTTAATCTGATTACTACACTATCATTTTAAAATCCTTGGTCTTATATTTTAATATCTTGCACTGAATTGCAAGTAATGTTAATGACAACCCTAAGAAAGGAAAAATGTTCTAGAGAGCTTATTACTTTCATGAAATAGAACTGGACCTAACAAGAGATTTCACTAATATTGAAAGAGTTATAAACTTAGAGTCTTCAGAGATCTCAACAGTCTTCATAGGATCAGCCATCTTGCAGTATTACACTTAGTAACCTTCCAACCTGTGCCTGTAATTGTGCCAGCAAAACACTACATCAACTTTGTTTCAAACTAAGGGGAAAAGCTCACTGAATTCTATTTTAAAAGAGGTGAAATACAATGTATATCGATTTTAAAACAAATGACACAAATTATGTGCTCAGCAGCCAAGAAAGGAGAAATAGTGACATTCTACCTGGAAGATTAGCAAGTAAATTTAAAGTCAAGTTAAAGATCTCAACAGGTCACATATGGCTCTCAATTTGTGCAATCCATTAAAAAAAAAAGCTAGAATACAAATCAAATGCAAGATACCTTCCTTGCTACACTTATATTAACTCTTTTTGCTTCCTAAAATTCAAAATCTTTGCACATCTTGAACAAAATCACATTAAAACAACATAGTTCTCATTTGGATACTACAGCAGTCTCAAAAGACAGTTTCAGCCAGCCCAAGTGCTGCAAATGTCCCACATCAATAAATGATTCCTGTATGTGACAACATTCATGTTTGCATGAACTGTCAAATCAGTGAGATGGTCTGCACAACAGAATGACGGCATCATAGCCCATAACTGCTCGCTTGGCTGACCTTCATCTCGGAAGGTCATAAACCGCAGGGGCAGTTAAAAACCTAGATAAGATTTAATTTATGAATTTTAACAGGTAATGGTTGAAACTCATGGGCTACAAATAGATTCTTATTGATATTTGGAAAGTATAGCTTTGTTCACAAAATTAAGTTGTCCTTGAACATCAGTTTTTTTTAAATTTTGGATCAAGGAAGGCTTTTTTGTGAAGTGAAACAATGATGGGAATCTGTTGCTACAGGAACGTGTTCCTGGAGGAATTTATGCATTGGTTTTAAATGTTAGAATGCAAAAACACGGGATTTTCACAATTAGAAGTCGGTCATCTCCACTACTAGCCATGGTTATGCACCACTTCTAGTTCATGAAAGCAATTAAATCAGCAGGGTGTCAATTTCACAATGACCACCAAATTAAAATATATAAATTGCAAGCTAGGTCAGGGCAAATAAATACCCAGACATATACACACAAACAAGATTCAAAGAAAGTTAATTTTCAGATGTCTGTTTCAAGGCAAGCAGTGAGTGACGCAAAACTCTCCCGCGCATCATCATCACTGAAGAAAAAGGATGAGACAGCCTAGAGGTGCTGAGCACTTGTGTTTAGACATAAAGTGGTAATCAGGTGCTTCACTACAGAAAGGAATGGAAAACTGGAGGCTCAATCAGCATGCCTTGTAGCATGGAGTTACAGCATAGCATTCGTAGAGGGCTAAAAACTGGTTGCCACTCAAATAACTGATCAGGTAATAGTGCCATAGTGCATGCAAGGGGGAGGGTGAAGAGCCTAGAAACAAGGACAAAAGAAAAAAACGATATGTAAAAATCCGACTGCCTGCACATTTATGTACCAGCAGCTTATTTTACCTGGATACAATCCAAAAAAATTAAATTCCACAGGAATTGATTTGGTTCTATTAATTACAGGTGTATTAAAATTATCAGGCACTAAAGTCCCATTTCATTAGTTTCTACCCGTGCTTCTCTTTTGATGCACATATTTGAACATTCCAAGAAACAATGCTTTTTGCACCACAAAGCTGCTGGAAACATCTATTCCAACAAAGACATGAAATTTAAAATCATAAAACACAAAGCATCATTGCTGTATCAGTGATAACCATGTCAACAAAAATAATCTCATCTCCACATACCTAGTATTCCAAAAAGGCAGCCGTATTACCTACATATTTGGAATTACGCTTACATTATTAGTTGCTACTCTTAATAATGAAATTGCAATGTTTGACATTAAATAGCATTTAATGTGTTTTTATGTTTATTTACTAAAGTGCAATCAAGCTATTCCACTTATCAAAGTAATATAACTTCAAATTTAGATATTTCAGAAAATTTAGATTAGTGAACTTCCTGTGGTATTGCTCGTGAAAATTTTTTCTATAAAAATGACATTTTTTTTCTGTCTCATTCTATGTTTATAACAAAACGTGTTATTTTTGCAAAATTTAAATACATAGGGAAAGAAACATATAGAAAACTAGCTAATCTCATGTGATGTTGCACAAAGGGAGTCAAAGCCAAGTGGAATCTTCAGATGAAGAGAGGTAAGGTGAGGTAAAAATAATTTTTTTTTTTTCAGTTCCATTATAAGTTAGTGTCCCCATTTATTATGGAAAATGCTGCAATGACACCATCTCACTAATGATGACAATATAGTGCCTACGCTGCAGAGAGTGTATTTAAAGCATAACTGGTTTACATCAGCTGTTTCCATTATAAATATGGAAATTGAAATTTATAATGGAATAAGTTGAGAGGAAGTCTGTGTAGGTTACCTTTTAAATATACTAAATAATAAAGGTTAGTCATTTACATTATCACATAATGATTAAGAGTTGTAACATTCAGTCCCCAAAGTAACAATAATACCCTAGAATAACACTTAATAGAATTTAATTTATTCAATCACAGCGAATTAGTGGCCCTGATACATCCCCTAAATGGCATAAACATCCCTGTTGTTACAACTTAGTGAATTTTCTAACTCACCATGAGGAACATCATGGGAGATCTACAAGTATATTTCTAATATTTTTACTTCTTTGATTTGATTTAGAGATACAGCACTGAAACAGGCCCTTCGGCCCCCTCGAGTCTGTGCAAACCATTAACCACCCATTTATACTAATCCTACACTAATCCCATATTCCTACCACATTCTCACCTGTCCCTATATTCCCCTACCACCTACCTATACTAGGGGCAATTTATAATGGCCAATTAACCTATCAACCTGCAAGTCTTTTGGCTGTGGGAAGAAACCGGAGCACCCGGAGGAAACCCACGCAGACACAGGGAGAACTTGCAAACTCCACACAGGCAGTACCCAGAATTGAACCCGGGTCGCTGGAGCCGTGAGGCTGCGGTGCTAACCACTGCGCCACTGTGCACATTTTCTCAACTTTTTCATTATGAATTCATGCATTACATTTATAATCTGTCCATTTAACTATAGAGTGTTTTCCTATGATTAAGGAAATATATAAATTCAGACTGTTGTTGAAAGGCCACAAATCAATATTGACCAATTCAACCTTCCTAATTTCTGCTCCTTTGGTTCAGTGTCCTTCTTCCGCATGCCTCTGCCAAATGTACTGGAATGCTTTTCCAATGTTAAAAGGTGCTATACAAATATAACTACAGATGAAAGTCCACAATTCACAATGACCAATGAGATTACTTCAACATGCTTTCATATACTGCCTTTAATGTAGAGAAACATCCCAAAGTGCTTCACAGAGGTGTAATCAAAAATAGATGCGGAGCAAAAGGTGCTGTTAAGAAGGATGATCAAAACTTGGATTTTAAGGAGGGTCTTAATGAAGGAAATTAAAGTGGACAGCTCAAGGGATTTAGGAGTGGAATTCTCAGGAGAGAGAATCCTGCTCACAACTTTGATTAGGGCCAATCTCATGCTGGGGGAAGGGTGGAAACCTGATTGGCAATGGAAAGATTCAAACAAGAGAGACATGAATTTGGCGAGTAATAATATGTTGACAAATTTTCAAGAGGAAAGGGAGTTTGGAGATGGGTTAATAGTTTGCAACATATGAAATTGATGGGCTGAAAAAGGCTTACTGGTCCATCAAGCCCGCCCGAAGGGGGGGATGATGGTGGGTCAGTACCTGAGAAGGAACCATTTAGAATGTCAGCAAGCATAGATGCCAATAAGAGAGGTTCAGCAATCAGCAGTTCTGGGGGAATGGGATGAAGGGAGCCTGAGTTTAATCTCGTGGACCAAAAAGAGGGGTGAAATTAGATTAAAGATAGAAGTTCAGAGCTAGGGGAGATGAAGAAATGAGGGAAGGTTTGGCCTGGTGGGAAAGTGGAATGGGAAGCAAACGCCCTAGCAAAATAGATGGTATATTTTTGGTGTCAAAGAAATCCATGAAGTTCTCATACTTGCTGAAGCTAAGCGTGGAAGGATGAGAGAGTTTTAAAAATACAGCTGGCAATAGCCAACATCCCCTCTGATTTTTTTTGTTGTGTACAGTCTAGTAATTGAAGTGCATGGTGCCTTTAAATTCTTTTGCACAGCCCTGCACGTATGCTATCTTAAAGGGTACAACTTGTGCGCGGCCAGCACAGTCACTTGTGGGTTTCTGTGCAGCCGTGCAGCTTTGAGAGAACATTGGTAATGGTGAAAAGCTGCTGCTGATTAGTTGTCATCTCCAGGGTGATACTGGAAAGGTGGGTGATTTTAGCAGAGGAGACTGAGGTGCGGTATAGAGTGTCATTAACAATTTAAAAATTACATTTTGGTCAATGAGGAAAGATTTGAGGACGGTGCATTGTGGTATGCTATTGATAATATACGAGAGAGGGGAAAAATGGAGACAATTTAAATATGTGCTAATGGACAAAGAAGCATTGGATATCCCTATAATAATAAGAAAGTGATCAACGTGGCAGATGATGATAGTTCTGTTGATGACACATACTTCAATTTCCAAATATGTTTTGAATAAAGTACTCCATGGGCAGCTATTAGAAATAGTGTGATGGATAGGTAAATGATACATATTTCATTGAAGGTTGTCATGAATGGGAATATTCTGAATGGCGCCTGATCACGAGTAGGTGGCTATATGGGTAGAAAATAGGGTTTTAGGTTGTATTGGTAGTATCAGCTAATATATAACCAAGAAAACTATACTAAAGTTAGGTAAGGCTTCACAACACCCACAGTTATGACTAGATCTGATGAAGAATATTGAGGCTCTTGAGAAAGTTTAGAAGGCTGTTAATTATGGAGATAGGCTCCAAGCGTAAGGGCTATGCACTTTGGATAAATTTAGGCTCAGCAGTGATATGACTGACATTTTTAAAACAAAGAATTGCCTTCTAATGAGTAGCAATAGTAGGACTAGAGGGCATGCATGCAAAATCTGTAGGTAAAGAATTAGGTAAGATGTCACAGAATATCAGACACTGGGAAAGACTCTCAATGTGAGGGGCATGAATTTGCTACAATCCTTTAAAACAGAACTGTACAAGTTTTGCTATAAGGGATACATTTCTAGTATGCTGTGATTATGAGCGGTTACGGGCTTTTTTAAAGAATTTGTTCATTGGATGTAGGCATCGTTGGTAAGGCCAGTATTTGTTGCCCATCCCTAAATGCCCTTGAGCAGGAGGTGGTGAGCCACATTCTAGCACCGCTGCAGTCCATGCGTAGGTACACCCACAGTGTTGTTTGGGAGGGAGTTCCAGGATTTTGACCCAGCAACAAATGAAAAAACAGTGATAGATTTCCAAATCAAGATGGTGTGTGACTTGGACGGGAACTTGTAGGTCATGGTGTTCCCATGCACCTGCTGCCCTTGTTCTTCTAGATGGGCGAGGTCATGGGTTTGGAAGGTGCTGCCAAAGGAGCCTTAGCAAGTTGCTGCAGTGCATCTTGTAGATTGTACATACTGCTGGCACGGTGGAGGGAGTGAATGTTGAAGGTGGTGCACGGAGGGCCAATCAAGCGGGTTGCTTTTTGCTGGCTGGTGTCAAGCTTCGAGTGTTGTTGGAGCTGCGTTAATCCAGGTGTTACAACCAGGTCAGAAAGTGGTCTAGGGTTCCCTTTCAGCCTTCACCTGGTCTTACTGTATCAGGGTTTTATTTTAAACACACTGTGTTTTAGCTACCCCCCTTGTTCACCACTTTCCAATTATCAGGCAAAGAAACCAGCTCAAATAGGTCATAAGTTTAAAGAAGATGGATGGAAAGTTATTGAATTTAAACTCTAATTCGGTTGACGACTATGGATACACAACGTGCCCATGCTAGCATGCATATGCGATACACATACGCAGATAGAGACAGAAAGATAACAGAAGAAATAAAGTGGACATGTTTGAGGCAATATCTGTGGAGGTCTTTTGTGTTATGGGTCTTCGAGCTCACTGTAGTGTCCTTGATTGTTGGTAGATCTTGCTTTTCGTTGGGGCTCAGTATTCTTGTTAAACCTTGTTCATTGTAGGAGACTTTTCTCTCTTGGGGTTCATGTGTCTTCAGTGGGTTTTGGAGTTCCATGAGAAAGAGATGGGAGCAGACAGGAGAGGCTGTGGCAAGCCAGCCAGGAGAGGTTTTTTCAATCCAAGAGCAAACAGCTTTCCCAGTTCAAACACTGCAACAGCCAGTTAGTCATGTGACTAACTGGTCTGACCACGTCTGTTTGTGGATTGAATTGGAGCAGGGAATAGCTCTTTGTCTACAAGCACTGTCTGTTAATATGCAAAAATGTATTTTCAGCCAGGGGCCTGGCAACCCCATGTCACAGGCCTTCTCTTCTTCCCAGCAACAATTTGAAATTTAATGCCATGTAGCAAAATTAATGTGCCTCATTCTTGGCAGGTGGGGGCCTGCATGACACTGGCATGTGGGGACTATTCCATCACACTCCTGACTTGTGCCTTTAGATGGCAGAGAAGCTTTGGGGAGTCAGGAGTTGAGTTACTCACTGTAGAATTCCCAGTCTCTGACTTGCTCTTGTACCCACAGTATTTATGTGGCTGACGGAGTTAAGTTTCTGGGTAATAGCAACTCCCAGGATGTTGATGGTGAGGAATTCAGAGATGGTAATGCTGTTAAATGTCAACGGAAAGTCTCCTGTCGCTTTGGTTGATTGCCTTAGGGTCACATCCAGAGTTTTCTTTCCTGAATGAGCTGAAGCTTCTTTGCATTTTCCAGAAGATTACATGGTTAAGGGCTATAATGATAGTATGGATGAATTGATGTTCTTTTCTTACCCTTTTTGTATGTTTGTTTTTCAACAAATGCTATAGTTTCAAGCAGAAATGAGAGAGTTAAGCATCTATTTATCTTAATAAAATGTTGTAAAATTCCTGTGAAATGCAATGCAAAGTTTCCAGTATAAAATAAGTGTAAAATGACATACAAAGTAAAGCTCACAGTTGGTAGGAGTAAATGACGAGCTTCTTTTCTTATTTTCATGCTTTATAGCAAAATTATCATTGTTACCTACTACTATTTTATGCAACGTAAGACGAAAGACATCTTTATCAGTCAGCAAATCTTTTTAAAACTATTATTGGAAACAACATTCCCTAGCTACTGACTCCATCCCTCTCTCTGACAACAGTCTGATATTAAGCCAGTTAGTTTGAAACCTTGGTGTCACATTTGACCCCGAGATGAGCTTCCGACTTCATATTCGTGCCACCACTAAGACTGCCTACTATCCCTCATTCATGCCTTCATTACCACTAGACTTTACTATTCCAATGCACTCCTGGCTGATCGCCCACATTCTACTCTCCGTAAACTTGAGGTCATCCAAAACCCTGCTGCTCGTGTTTCAACTTGCACCAAGTCCCGTTCCCATTTGTCTTGATTTTAAAATTCGCATCCTTGTTTTCAAATCCCTTGATGGCCTCACCCCTCCCTATCTTTGTAATCTCCTCCACCCCCACAATCCTTCAAGATATCTGCTCTCTTCTAATTCTGGCCTCTTGTGCATCCCTGATTTTAATTGGTGGCCACGCCTTCAGTTGCCAAGGCCCCAAGCTCTGGAATACCCTCCCAGCATCTTTCCACCTCGCTTTCCTCCTTTAAGACACTCCTTTTAAAACCTACCTCATTGACCAAACTTTTGGTCATCTAACCTAAAATCTCCTGGCTCGGTGTCATACTTTGTTTTATAATGCTCCTGTGAAGGACTTTGGGATGTATTATTACATTAAAGGCGCTATATAAATGTAAGTAGTTGTTGTTCTTGTTGAAAAGGGAATCATATTACAAGGCATCAAATTCAGCACAGATTCAAAAATAATTAGGTTCCACTGCATAAATGTAATCAAAAACATTCAAACAGAGATGCCTGCTTTCATAAGCCATGACCATTCATTGTCTCATGCTTCAATATCAAATTGTTTGTTCTTACTCCACTGCAGCAAGCATGTGCTCAATCCAAAAAAAAATTAGTCTTTATTAGTAGAAGCACTGACATCATGTCTAAGTGCTTTTCCACCATGAACAAGTGCCAACCATCTTTCCCGATCCTGTCACTGCTGATGATGCCTTTCTTTCTTGAAAATTTAATTTGCCTTTTATCCAGGCAAACCTTTTTGGCCTGTTTCACAAATCTGTGATACAAATGAGCCAAGATTTCCCAATCACTTTTAAAAAAAACAAGGTTTCAGGGATTTTGAGATCAAAATCCAGAACAGTACAAACTAGACCAGTACAACTGGTCAACAAAATCCCCCCAAACTAAACCTAAATTCAGCATGGAAGACTTCAGGGAAATTCAAATCTAAGGTTGGGTGCAATTTGTGTGCATGCCATCAGCTAACTTATTCCACATTTTCTCATCACCAAAACATTATTAGCAGGACAGTACCTAGATGTTACAATACCTTTAAAAGTAGTATATGTGTGGTATTGAAAACAAAACCAACTTTCTAAATAAAAACGCAAAAATATGCATACGAGAGCATACTTGCTGGCAACAACATTCTTGGTGTTATTTAAAATTCTACAGCAGAGGTGCTAGTTATCGACAAAAACAATTTGAATTTATATAGTGCCTTAAATTAAGTAAAATATCTAAAGATGTTTTACAGGAGCATTACCAAACAAAATTTGACACTGAGCCACAGAAGGAAACACTAGACATGTGACCAGACATTTGGTCAAAGAGATAGGTTTTAAGGAGCATCTTAAAGGAGTAAAGAGAGGTAGAGAGGTTTAGGGAGGGAATCACAGAGCTCGAGGCCAAGGCAGCTGAAGGCACAGCCACCAATGATGGACTGATGAAAATCTGGGATTCGCAAGAGGCTAGAATTGGAGGAGCGCAGAAATCTCAGAGGGGTGTAGGATTAGAGGAAGTTACAATGATAGGGAGGGGAGAGGTCATGGAGGGATTTGAACACAAAGTTGAAAATTTTAAAATTAAGGATACTCTGAATACGCGTCAAAAATGGCATCAAAAATGAAATCTAAAAGTAAATTATAAAAGTCGGCATGTTTTGCATATGAAAATAAGGCTGCCTAAGCGCATAAACATATTCTTCTTTCTTGTTGTTGAGGGTTACACTTCTTCTTAGAAGATAATTTTTCCCCGTCCTCAGGCCTTCCACACGTGCTCCAGATCTCTGCCAATGCCACTAAAATTAGTTATGAGGAAGCGATGTACAGGATGGGAACATTCTCTCTCCAGATAAAGAAACACTTACTTCAGTTTGACACTTTCTAACAGCACATGAAAGACCAGTAATTCACTAAGTGGGAAATCATAGCATCCTACAGCATCAAGACTGTCCCCTCAAAAAAACAAATTAATTGCTTCAAAACTTAATGTTTGTGCTTCACAACATAGCTTGACACCAATTGCTCCAGCTGAAACATTCATCCACATGGTGAGAAAAATTCTAAAGTACACATTGACAAAAGAATTCAGTGTTAACAGTAATTCTTCCTGCTTCAGCAGGTTTATAGTAAAAGATTTAACTTTGGCGCACTCTATTCAATTCCGTATGTAAACATTTTTCTGTTTGCGATTACGTTACCTTGGAAAATGTACTTTTAAAAACACTTTTCTTATCACATTTGAGCAAAGGCTTTTTGTAAATTTCTTAACTGCAAGACTGGTAGAGATGCGAGATATTTATCCATATTGTCACATTCAATTGCTCCTCCTCTAAAAACACAAAAAACTAACATGCAAGTGATAATAAGATGGTTTCACTCCACTATAGTGTTCTGTGAGAAAAACTCAAGATAATTCATTATACACATTTCAATAAATCCACTTCAAAATAAGCTGCTTTTTGAAGTTATCATTGCTGCCATTTTCTAGATAACTGATTACATTACTCATTAAGAAGGCATTGTAATACTTAAATATGGACTTGTGGAATCTGATGCCAATGAAATGCAAAAAGTATAAAAATCAATATTAACGAATAAACAGTGATATACAGAAGAGTGACAGTAGGTAGAAAGTGAGAACGCCAGACTTTAGGCGCAACCCATATTAAAGTACTTCAATTTAAACAAGGCAACTTCTAAATATCCTCTAGTTTTCAGTCTTATTCTCCTTATGCTGCATTTTTTTAACACAAAAATCAATATGGTTAAACATACAAATGCATGTTGAAAACAACTGTTTTAAAGAGAGTGGCAACTAAACTTAAAATAAACTCGTAGCAGCAAAGTGTAGTGACAAAGAAACATTCCCAATGAGTGGACTAGAGAAGATAGTTGATCTATTTAGAGGGATGAGACTATTTTGAATAAGTCCCTTGACAGCATTTAATAATTTTTGAAAGCAATAGCGAGTTAAATCTGCCAGTTACTCAGCTGATCCCTAATAGCCAACTTAAGAATTTCATTTTTGTTTTAAAGTGGTTTTGTTTAGATTTGTAGTGAATGCATTCAGAAATGTGTGTCTCGAACAGCTTGTGACATAAAACTTCTCTAATAATAAGAAAATTGCAAATTTAATTATGTAGAATTGACACTCGATGAGGGGGGTTGGGGGGGGGGGGTCAATAGTGTTAGATGTACCACCACTTATATTTGATGCATGATCTTTAAGAATCTAACATAGTGGTGAATTATGAATCCAGAACTTCTTCCCAATTGATGCAGCTATATCACCCACTCATGGATAAGTTTTTGGTTTCAGCTCCATGTAAGAAGAAAGTTTACATAATGGCTTTCAACTTAAATGAAACATAAGCTTTGAATGTCACTCCAGATCTTGAGCACAGTACCTATGAACTATAAACAGCAGACACAGATACCAGGGTTAGAAAGGAGGCAAGGTCCCCACCTTTTTATAATAATTTAAAGAGACAATGTTTTAACAAGTCAGTTAGTAGGAGTAAATAACACCACTAATGTTTACAAATCACATTCTATAGAACTGGGTGATGCAGTAAACTAGAACACTGTCCTTTCAGCTCTTGTTTGAAATCCCGCTGACTGGTGGAGTAACAGTCCTCTGCTGGTTTTAAGAGTCCTACATGAAATGAGCTTGGGCTCAACTCAGTTCCAAATGGGAAAGACCATTTAGCACAAAGGTGACAGTATTTGATTGCAAATTCTAAAGATGGCTAATGTGTAAAAGGAAACATCGCATCAGTGCAACAGCAAATGTTCTACTGAGGTGGAATTTAAAGCACATTACTGGGACAAAGTACAGCAAGCTTCACTTTGCATCGAACCTGTCCCATGCCTAACTGAAGAATGGTCAATGCAAAAGCACTAGGTGCAAAAAAGCAAATAAAAGCTCTACTGCTCTGCAAAACAAGGCATGTTTCAATCGGAGAAACAAAAATCTTTCTTTGGCCTCCTTATCTCGAGAGACAATGGGTAAGCGCCTGGAGGTGGTCAGTGATGTATGGAGCAGCGCCTGGAGTGGCTATAAAGGCCAATTCTAGAGTGACAGGCTCTTCCACAGGTGCTGCAGAAAAATTTGATTGTCGGGCCTGTTACACAGTTGGCATGTTTCAATCGGAGAAACAAAAATATATCCCTAAAAATAATTAAACCAATTGTTACAAGAAACTATTGACCCACAAATTAAATTTATAGAGACAACTTCATCAAGTGATTGCTACTGCTGCAGTATAATGGAATACTCAATTATGCCAATGTTTTACATTGCTAAAATAACACAATTCTATTATTTTCAACTGAATATATTCAAGATTACTGCAACAATGCAAGAGGAAAACACAATGCATACTGTTCAACTCATTGTGGTGCCATCTCCCCTTGCTTAAATAATATTGTTTCGGAGTGTAAAATACATCAACACTGACAGCATGGCCACCAATGGTGGAGCAATTAAAATTGAGGTTGTGGAAGAGGGCAGAACCTTGGAAGGTTGTAGGGCTGGAGGAGTTTACAGTGATAGGGAGGTGAGAGTCCATTTTAATGGCCTTGAGGGATTTGAAAACAAGGATGAGAATTTTAAAATTGAGGTGTTGCCATATCAGGAGTCAATGTAGGTCAGCGAGCACAGGAGTGAATGGGACTTGGTGAGAGTTAGGATACAGGAGTTTTGAATAAGCTCAAGTTTATGGAGGGTGGAAAATGGGAGGCCAGCCAGGGGAGTGTTGGAATAGTCAAGTCTTTTAGTAACAAGAGGCATGGATAAGGGTTTCAGCAGCTGATGAGCTTCTGCTTCTGATAACCAGAAATTGTTCATAATTTTAAGTCACCAGAATTTTTCACTTGTTACATCTTTATAATCACACTTGCAGCTAAATGTTACTGTTCTTTATACTTGTATATAGCGGTAGTGCCAGAGTATTGGAGGATTGTAAATGTTACATCCCTGTTTAAAAATGGGGAGACGGCAAACTAAGCAACTACAGGCCAGTCAGCCTAACATCAGTGATGGGGAAACTTTTAGGCAATAATCTGGGACAAAATTAATTGCCATGTTGAAAAGTATGGGCTTAAAGTCAGCATGGATTTGCTGAAGGCAAATTATGTTTAATTAACTTGATTGAGTTCTTTGATGAAATAAGGGAGCAGGTTGATAAGGGTGTTGCAGTTGATGGGTGTATATGGGCTTTCAAAGGCATCTGATAAAGTAGCACATAATAGAGTTGTGAGTAAAATTAAAGGGCATGGGATTAAAGGGACTGTGTCAGTGTGGATACAAAATTGGCTAAAGGACAAAAAACTGAAAGTAGTGGTGAGCAGTTGTTTTTCAGACTGGAGTGAAATACATAGTGGTGTTCCCCAGGGGTCAGTATTAGGATCACTGTGCTTTTTGATACATATTAATGACTTGGGCTTGGGTATGCAGGGCATAATTTCAAAGTTTGCAGATGAAATGAGGCAGACAGTAACAGACTTCAGGAGGACATAGACATATAGATGAAATTTAACGCACAGAAATGTGAAGGGATACATTTTGATAGGAAGAATGAGGAGAGGCAATATGAACTAAACAAGACAATTTTAAAGGAGGTGTAAGACATAGACACCTGGAGGTTATATGAAAGGATAAAAGCATGGAAATTATGCTAAATGTTTATAAGACACTTGTTAGGTCTCAGCTGGAGTATAGTGGACAATTCTGGGCACCACTTTAGGAAGGATGCCAATGCTTTGGAGAAGATGAAGAGATTATGAGAAAGGTACCAGGGATGAGGGACTCAGTTATGCGGAGAAAATGAAGAAGCTGGGTTGCTCTCCTTAGAGCAGAGAAAGAGAAGAGGCAGTGGCAGAAGGCAGGAGACACAGATTTAAGGTGACTGGCAACAGAACCAGAAGCAACATGAGGAAGCCTTTTTCATCTATACAGCGAGTTGGTGTGATCTGGAATGCAGTGTCCAAAAGGGTGATAGAAACAGATTCAGTGGTAATATTAAAAAGCGAATTGGATATAAATACTTGAAGGGGAAAAGATACAGGGCTATGTGGAAAGAGTAGGGGAGTGTAATTAATAGGATAGCTCTTTCAAAGAGCTGGCACAGGCACGATGGGTTGGATGGCTTCCTTCTGTGCCGTATCATTCTTTGATCGTAGTCAAAATTTCTGCAAGTGGCTGCATACGAAGCGGGTTCCCTGTTGCAGAAAAACCCATTTGAAATCAGTTACAGGTCTTACACCAATTTTGTTTGTATTACGATTGTTACAAGGCTAATTGTGCATTATTCACTATTTATAAGTCCACTAGGCTGAAAAATAACAAAGCAAAAGGAAGCGGGTTAATTTTCACTTCATCAGCTATTAGTACAAAGGGCATGTGAAAATGTGTTTTAATACTAATTCGAGAAAATTTAGTGCAATAGACTTTATCCTCAAGACTGGGAAACAGAAAGCCTAGCAAATGAAGCCCAAACCTTCCAATCCTTTGGAAATCTGCTTGGGTACCTTGGATCACTTCAACATCCAAAAGGATACTGACCCTTTAAGTTAGACTGCTAGAGAACATTATCTTTATCCTTTATTTTAAATCTGTCAACGATTCTCCTCCACCCTCCCACCCAACCTAGTATGCTGACAAATCTAAGATAATTTCCTGTGTTAGTGGAAGTGAAATATGCAGCTGTAAATGCATGAACCAATCCAAAGACCAATGAAATATGGTGTGCATTATTGGCCGGAATTTTACATTGTAGTGGTGGCCCCATCTACCAGCTAAAAAGTCAGGGGAGAGCCTGCCTCTGCCAGGCCTGGAGGCCACGCTCCAATTTTGCATGGCCCAGGCCCTTAATTGGCCTGGGTCAGGACTTCCACCCCTCTGAGGCAGGAGGTCCCGCCCCCAAGTGCTGATGGGCAATCACTGGGAGCAGTGGCCACTGCTGGGACTGCACCCAGCAAGAAGAGGACGATGGACATCGCACTTCAAAAAGTTGTGCGGTTTGTGCCTCGCCAGCGTTAATTAGCTGGGCCCCACCAAGAGGGGTGGGAGTTGGAGAACAAGGGGGGGGGGGGGGGTCTAGTTTTACCAGGGTGCCAGATCAGGTGGGCTCCCTCCCCACCTGCAAGGAGGCCGCCAGGTATTACTGGGCAGCCTCCTCAAGCGTCCACCACTGGTAAGATACAGCAGCAGAGGGAGGAGGCCCTTAAGTGACAAATAATTGGCCACTTAAGGGCCTCAATTGGCCTGGGACTGGCAGACCTTTGCCACCTCCCCACCGCTGGTAAAATATCAGCAGGACCGGATATGCGACGGGCACACCTCCTACTCAATTTTACACCCCCCCCTCCTCACCTCCCAGCCATCTCCTGGGGGGCAGAGGTTGGTGGGAGGGGTGGGTGATGTAAAATTCCAGCCTTTGAGTGACCCATCACAACTGTCCTTTAAATACACAGAATTACATACATTGAATTTACAGCACATGACCAGGACATTTGACCCAATATGTCTATGCTAGTGTTTATGCTCTGCACAAGCCTCCTCCCACCTTATTTCATATTATCCTATCCACATATTCTTATATTCCTTTTTCCCTCAAGTATTTATGATATTTGCCCCAAACACTTTGTGGTAACGAGTTCTACATTCTCAACACTCTCGCAGTAATGAAGTTTCTCTTGAATTCCTTATTGGATTGATTAATGACTATCTTATCTTTGTGGCCTCTAGTTTTGGACTCACCCACAAGTGAAAATATCTACTCTATATCTACCCTTTCGAACTCCTTCATAATCTTAGCGACCTCTATCAGGTCACCTCTCAGAGTTCTCTTTTTTAGAGATAGACTCAGCCTCATCAATTCTGCAATCATCCAGTGTGCAGAACCTTTGAGGAGACTAGCCTGATGATTCAACTCATCTTGCTTACTTGATTCTCAAAAGACACAAATACCACAGGCAACTTGCCTGAATCAATCATTAGGAGACGCATAAGAATAATTTTAGACAATGCAAGATCCAGCCTTCCAATTTATTCAAGGTAAGAGCCTCATCTCCATGTGCTGTTTTTCCCTTGGCTTTGAAGAAGAATGAAAGGACAATCACAAAACTCATGTCCCACCATTCCATGCCACAATATCTTGCTACAGTAAGATAGTGAGGTGCATCCATTCCTTGATTGCAGCTGAGATCTAGATGTTGCAGGCACCAAGGAAACTACTTGCACAATGGTACAATTACAATTAATAAAGGGATCTGAACAGCAGATATCTGGCATATGAAGAATTTTTTTTTAGATGGATTCTCTGTTCTTTTGAGTTTCTAACACTGTTTTTCACTAATAACTAGTTATTAGGATAATTACATTCAATTGGAACCAAGGTAGAAAAAGAATTAAAATGGGCCTAGGTAGCAAGGAGAAAGAAAAGAAAAACTTGCATTTTTTCATGACCACCGGATGTCTCAAAGTGCTTTATAGCCAATGAAGTACTTTTGAAGTGTAGTCACTGTTGTGATGTAGGAAACATAGCAGCCAATTTGCACACAGCAAGCTCCTACAGCAGCAATCTGATAATAAACAACTAATCTGTTGTTGTGTCATGTTGATTGAGGAATATATATTGGCCAGGACAGAGGCGATAGCTTCCTGCTCTTCCTCAAAATATTGCTATGGGATCTTTTACATTCACCTGAGCAGGCAGATGGGGCCTCTTTAACGTCTTATCCGAAAGACAGCACCTCCAACAGTGCAGCACACCATCAGCACTGCACTGGAGTCTCAGCCTTGATTTTGAAATAAAAACACTGACATAGACATAGACATGTATGCACAGCATGGGAAAGGAAAACACGTGTCAGGAGAAGGAACTTGCGCCACTTTGCATTGATGTTATGTAATCTAGCTAAGAATCCAATCAAGAAATGTGGAAATAGCCAAAAACTGGAGAGTTGAGCTATATAACAGTACTTCTGGTGAAATCACAGTGTGTTCATAAACCATGAAAAATATTGGCAGTTGTTGAGAAACAAATTTCTTCATGCTATATTACATGATATACAGAAAATATGCATTTGACAAATGTGGTCTGAATATCATATCATCACTGTATATCATTGTTATTTCTGTACTGAGACTTAAGATACACAAGAAAGTAGCAGCATTTATCATAAATTTATTTAAGTTGCATTGTCTTTGCTTCCTCGCAGTAAAGTCGTGACCCAACATCAGACTTCTGTTCTGTGTCACATCAAAAAAAAAAGTTAAACAAGAAACTGTAGCAATTGGTTATTTCAGGAAGTTTTTCAAAACATTTACTCTTCTGTTTCATTTCAGTCTGTTTAAGTTCAAAAATTGTCAGCCTGTTTCTAAAACCACAGACTAAGCACACAATCCGGCAGTTGGTGTAATGTTCGATATTTAAATCCTACACTTTCTTGCCCAACATGCTCTAAAAAGCAGTGATTCTAAAACCGTAGACAATCATTAGGTTCAGCTAGAGTTTTAACTTCATTTTCTTAACACTTTCAACAACGTTATCCTATATTCTTGCCTCCCCGAAACAATAGTGTTCCATCAGCAGGAGCCAAATTTGCAAATTCCTCCCCAGGTGCCATTAAGACCATTCTTCGTTTTACCCACACAAAGACTATACCTTCCCAAATTGATAAGAAAAGTATTATGCAGTCCAGTAAGCGCAAACTGTTTCAGAAAAGACTATACAGGTATACCGAGATGCTTGGCTCACTGACACAAATTAAATAGATGGCTGCCTGCATTTCAGGCCACAAAACCACATCTTTACGTGGGTCCCACAGACAGCGGCTCTACCACCGAGTTGGTGGTGGTGGTGGTGGGGGCAGTGGAGGGAGGTGCTGTCATTAATTAAACCATTATAAAGCAATGCAGTATTGCAATAGAACTGATAACTCACTGTGCCTGAAGAAAGAGTAAATACCATTTATCTATCTTTCAGCAGTAAAGCAGATTGTGTCATTTTGAAGTTATGACAACGTAAGATACAATGCATAGAATGGATATAAAACTGACATCCTTCCAAATATAATCATTTTGCCATTTTTGAAATTTTTTTATCAATTTTGCCAAACTGTCAAATAATGAAATCCACCCCACTATGTGCAATACCCCGTCAGACTTTCAAATAAGCTGCGTGCTCAGAAATCTTTTATGTGCTTGTCACAAAGAGGTCGAGCAATTTATTGACCATCGCTGGATGCTCTCTGTCAATGCTGAAGGAAATATGAGGGAAGGTTGTGGGCTACTGTTGTAGAGCTCATTGATAATGACATACCTGCCTTCACCACCCATTATCCATAGTGCAAACTACTTAGGGATAACTGAAAAATCAATATCCTCCTAGTGCTGGCTCCTGCCTTTACCCTGTTTGATTGTCAGCTCCTGTCTAGGGCCCAATCTGACAAGAAAGGGGCTGTGACTACATGATGCCTTCAGAACACCTAACAATACCAAACAACTCAACAGAACAGTAAATTTTCCTTCCATACCCTCCTCATCAATTAGCCTTGGGTGAGATCTGCCTGTATGGTGCAGCCTCTCCATTTTAGAATGAATGGAACCCAAACACACCACTACCTTCAGCAGAGATCCAGGAAATCCACTGACAGTTTAAACAAAACAGAAAGCTGTAACTGTCATAATCTGCATCACACTTTCACGCCAACAAGGGTGTTATCAGTTGGGGCAAGCCCTGGAACACACAGCTCAAGCATTCCCAAGTCACCCAGTCATAAATTTTCAAGTGAAGTGTGATAAAACACACATGAAATGGTCATGAATTTCCAGGTCCCTTGCATAACACACTGCACTCGGAAATATACACAGAGGGCAAAGAGCCACAAAACAGCTCACTGTTCTCTTAAGAAGCTGAAAAGATACAGGTTGTGACATCTCCCAGCAACTTGTGAAAGTTATCTTGTTGAAATGAGTCAAAGAAATGAAGTTTATAGGGGGCTATCTATATTAGAAATGGCAATATAGCAGACTGTTTGCTAAACACTATAACTCAAACAATAATGCAAATTGCACTAATGCTTTGCAAAATTACAATGAAAATGATGGCAGACTGATTTTTCCCTGTGGAATAAGGACGCTGGCACCAAAATCATAAGTAGGCCTTCAGACGGTGGTGGAAGGAAGGTGATTTTGTGATTCCACCCCAAATTGCACCCTGTGAGACAGTCTGATTGTAAAATTGCAGCAAAGGGGCTTTTTAATCACCAGTAAGGCTACTAAATTTTTTTTACTTCCTACAAACAATCCAAAAATTAACAGCAGCTGGATTTAGGAATCAAATCATTAAATAGGAGAGTTTTGCTAAATGTAAGCCAGAGGAGCTATCAGATTTAACAAAACTGCATTTCTTAGTTTCAGAAAGAAACTAAGACACCAAAAGCAAAAACTGGAAGTAGCCCACGAAGTAATGATCTATTATGTTCAAAAGGCAGATTTTTCTGATGTTGTAACACTGCAGTCTGTAAATAAAGTAAACTTAGAGAAAGGAAGAGAGGAAAGAAGAATGCTTACCCTCCCCCCCCCCCCCCCCCAATATAAGCATGGTAAAACAATTGTATTTTTCTTTAAAGAGGTGCCCAGTATCTCAGATGCCAGTCTTCAACTAATTCGACACACCCCATCTGATATCAAGAAACTGCAGAAGGCACTGCATATTGCAAAGGATATGGATCCTGGCAGTATTGGTAGTACTGAAGACTTGTGCTTCAGATTTAGCCATGCCCCTCGCCAAGCTGTTCCAGTACAGCTGCAACACAATGTGGAAAATTGCCCAGGTATGTCCTGTCCACAAAAGTCAGGACAAATCCAATCCAGCCAATCACCGCCCCATCAGTCTACTCTCGATCATCAGCAAAATGATGGAGGGTGTTGTCGATAGTGCTATTAAGCACCATTTAAACAGCAAAACAACCACCTGCTCACTGGTGCTCAGTTTGGATTCAGCTAGGGTCACTCAGCTCCTGACCTCATTCCAGCCTTGGTCCAAACATGGACAAAAGAGCTGAACTCAAGAAGTGAGGTGAGAGTGATTGCCCTCAATATCAAGGCAGCATTTGGCCAACTGTGGCATCAAGGAGCCCTAGCCAAAGTGAAGTCAATGGGAATCAGGGGGAAAACTCTCCACTGGTTGGAGTCATACAGAGTACAAAGGAAGATAGTTGTGGTTGTTGGAGGCCAATCATCTCAGCCCCAGGATATCGCTGCAGGAGCTCCTCAGTATAGTTTCTTAGGCCTAACCATCTTCAGCTGCTTCATCAATGACCTTCCCTCTAGCATAAGGTCAAAAGTGGGGATGTTCGCTGATGATTGTACGATGTTCAATACCATTTGCAACTCCTCAAGATACCAAAGGAGCTTGTGTCTACATGCAGCACAACATCCAGGCTTCGGCTGATAAGTGGCAAGTAACATTTGTGCCACACAAGTGCCAGCATTGACGATTTCCAACGAGAGAATCTTCAATGGCATTACGATTGCCGAATCCCCCACTATCAACATCCTGGGGGGTTACCATCGACCGTACACTGATCTGAACCAGTCAAATAAATACTGTGGTTACAAGAGAAAGTCAGAAGCTGTGAATTCTGCAGAGAGTAATCCACCTCCTGACTCCCCAAAGCCTGTCCACCATCTTCAAGGCACAAGTCAGGGGTGTGATGGAATACTCTTCACTTGCTTGGATGAGTGCAGCTCCAAATACTTTCAGGAAGCTTGACACCATCTAGGACAAAGCAGTTCACTTGATCGGCACCCAGCCACCACCTTAAACATTCACTCCCTCCTCCACCACCGACGCACAGTGGCAGCAGTGTATACCACCTACAAGATACACTGCAATGCACCACGCCTCCTTCGACAGCACCTTCCAAACCAATGACCTCTTTCACCTAGAAGGACAAGGACAGCAGATGCACGGGAACACTACCAACTGCAAGTACCCCTCCAAGCCACCCACCATCCTGACTTGGAACAATATCGCCGGATCAAAATTTTGGAACTCCCTTCCTAACAGCACTGTGGGTGTACCTGCACCAGATGGACTGCAGCAGTTCAAGAAGGCAGCTCACCACCACCTTCTCAAGGGCAATTAGGGTTGGACAACAAATGCTGGCCTTACCAGTGATGCCCACATCCCATAAAACAGATTTTTTAAAAACTGGAACAATTAATTTACTGCTGGTTTCCAGGGCAGAGCAGCAATAAATTAATTGTTCCAATACATTGTATGAAACGAGAATTTTAAAGAAAAACACAATTGTTTTACCTTTCTTATGATGTGGAAAGTACTCCTCTTTCCCAAGATTTACCTTATTTAGTGGAAATGCTGATCAGTGTCTTACCATTCTGAATGCTGATTGGCAACCAAGCTCAAAGTTCAGTACCAGTAGTGCTTAGCTTGAACTGTAGTTTCCCTCATCTTGTATACCCAGCAATCATTATTCAGGATAGGAAACGATGCAGATTAATGTTATTTCTTATGAAGCTGATCACCGGTGGATTCTGTAGCTGTCATCTGCTGAGTGCATTTCTCCCAGGTTAGGAGATGCAAAATTAGGACTCCCTAGAGTTTGGGAATAACTGTAAATTTTAAATATTTTGGTTTCTTGAAATCCTAGCCTTCAAGGTACTTCCCTATATTCCTTAACTAACTTGACAACACAGTCTCTAGCTGTGAATGGAATGTTAGCTATAGTTGTTGTAATAATTCATTAAACTATGCAATTTGTACCATCGTTTACTACAATATAACCACTTCATGAAAGTTGTGGAAATAAATACAAACTTTATTAGAGAGACTTAAAACGTTCTGAGGTGACGTGTGACGGTCTCAACTTAATAATAAACTATGCTTCTGTTAAAATGTCATGTCCCTTTGTGTGCACATCTGATAGTGAAATGAAAGGCCATGGACAGTGCCCAGCCCAGCAGCCAGATCACTGTGTAACAGTCACAGCCATAGGTCAAAGTTTTTGACAATCATCAGAATTTAGCTTAAAATCCACCTACCCAGCCCCTCACTGAGCTAACAATGTCAGTATAAAATGAAGGTTTCTGAGAAGTTGTAAATAAGGAAAGCAGAAAGGGAAAGATCTAGAAAAACATCAGCACTAGGCAAGTCTACAACCCTGCACACCAAAGAGACTGCCTTACTGAAAGTTTTATATTTAAATTAAGTTGATTAAAAATTAAATCCAAAGACAATGCAAAGTAACCCACTTGAAAACATATACTGCAAACATCACCATACACATCTTCCTTCACCAATTTCTGTTACCAAGATTCAATTCTTTCAGAAAGCTGAGTATTAACAATTTTCAAAAACTATAAACTAGCTTTGATCCAGTAAAAATGCACAATTCATGGCTACAGATTCAAGTCTTAGTAATACACGATTATAGAAACATGTTAATATGTTTAATAAGGCACATCTAATTAATAGACTTTTTTGCAAAAATATGAAAAGACAATATATTTGTGCATTTCAGTAATAGCAGTCAATTGCTGCATAAAATAAGTTTCAAACGTATTCTACGGTCTTTCCAGAACACAGGTAAAGATTTTGTATCAAGTTACAAAATAGCACTAACCTTCTACAGACTCAGTGATTCAGAGAAGAATGCATTTTGAACAGTTACATAAAGGTTTTGATCCAAAGCATAAATCCATCCTGTATCAATAAACTAAGCTTCACTGCTATCTTCACATGCCGAGTTTTATTTGTGACATCTCTTTTGCAAACTTCAAACACAAGAAGGCCTCGAACTTGATGTAATAACAAGCATGATGATATACCACTACTGCTGCAAGTTAGCTGTGCTCAATTTCAGAGGTCCCATCAGACACGCTGTTATGTTGTTAATGATTATATAGTTAAAGTATGATTTAAAAAAAATCCATTAATAAACTGCTCCAGTTCAACACAATTACTTGTTTAGGTCTGCAGAAAAAATAACTAATTTTATCTAACTTACACATGGCACTGAAGTGGTGAATCAGACTATTAGCAGCAAACAAAACCACCAGACATACAAAAGGTTGGCAACCTGACTCAGGTTTGCATTAGAAGAATACTAGTAAATTTAACAGCTGACCTATGCATCTGATTGATGATATTTTACACTTTCTGTTTCGAACTTAAAAACTACAAATTCTTTTATTCGTGAAACTGGCCAAAGACACTGTAAATGTTTATAAATGAGGTCATGTAGATGCCCATCTTTGCTTCTGACAAGTTCAATAATTCTTATGGCTCATATTAAGTTAGCAAAGTCTGCACTTACCAATGTTCCAATTAAAGATAGCTCAATGCCTGAACATGGACCCATTTACTCATTATCCCAGATCGACATGAAATAAGAAAAGGTAATGCAAGATCCCATTTTTATTTTCCTGGTTAAAGCCAAGCTCATAGTTAAATTTTCTGTCAAAAGGCATACCAGTGTATCTGAGCTATTGAGGTGGTAAAGATTCTATATCTGGCTACATGAATAAAACATCAAAGGAGAACTGCGGCTGTGGAAATATTGGGAAGATTGAAGCCATTGTCTTCAGTCCCCACTACAACGCTGTTCCCTAGCCACCGACTCCATCCCTCTCTCTGGCAACTGCCTGAGGCTGAATCAGACCATTTGCAATCTTGGTGTCTACTTGACCCCAAGATGAGTTTCCAACCACGTATGGGCTCCATCACCAAGACCACCTACTTCTGCCTACATAATCTCACACGACTCTGCCCCTAGCTCAGCTCATCTGCTATTGAAACCTTCACCTATGCCTTTATTACCTCAAGACTTGACTATTCCAACGGGCTCGTGACTGGCCTCCCATCATCCACCCTAGATAAACTTGAACTCATCCAAAACTCTGCTCCTTGTAACCTAACTCACACAAAATCCCATTCACCAATCACTGACCTACATTGGCTCCCTTTTAAAATTCTCACCCTTGTTTTCAAATCCCTCCCTATCTCTGTAACCTCCTCCAACCCTGCAACCTCGGATATCTCTGCGCTCCTCCAATTTGGCCTCTTTAGCGTCCCCGATTTTAATCGCTCCACCATTGGCAGCATGCCTTCAGCTGCCTAGGCCCCAAGTTCTGGAATCCTTCCCCTAAATCTCTCCACCTCTTTGTCCTCCTTGAAGATGCTCCTTAAAGCCGAGCCTTTTGACCAAGCTTTTGGTCATCTGTCCTAATATCTCCTTACATTGCTCAATGTCAAATTTTCTTTGATAACTTTCCCGTGATGCACTTTGGGACCTTTTACTATGTTAAAGGTGCAATATAAATGCAGTTGCTGAAAATAGAGACATGTTGTCGAAGCTTTTTGTCTTGCACTGATCAGGACAATATGCAAGAATAACCAATGTAAGGGAAAACAACAACTTACACTGCATGAGAGGAGAGTGATGATTGATTGGCAAGTGAACTCTGATTGGTAGAGGCGTTTCTCAAGCAATTCTCAAGTTCTGTACTACCAAACGACTATAAATGCAATTGTTAATGTTGTTGCCTGTGGACACCTGAAATGATCCTGTACCATAGACATTGTTGGGAAGCTGTACCTGAGTAAAGGAATTAACACCTTCAGGAGGGGAAAGGAAAAAAAATGGAGAAAGAAAAACCCCATATCCTTTGGAATTACCTGCACAAACATTACGTCTCTTTACCTCACCCCAAAACATCTTTAAAGAGACAACAGTATCTTGTTAAAAACTAGGAGTTAATACTTAAGTACATTGACAGAAAACCTAGCAAACTGGTTACTTTTAGCATTCATTACCACTCAAACATTTCATTCCAACCAAAAGGACACGTCACCCAAAGAGTAATCAATCAGAAAAGTGAATGAGTTTAAATTATTTGCAAATCCCTCTAAATAGTACCTTGCATTATAATTTAGGTGTTTGTAAAGCACTTTGATGCTCTGATGAGCTGAATGGTCCTGACTCATCCCTGACTTTACTTATGATATAATTAGTTATAATGCCAATTCTCATAACTAAAATATTTCAACAGCTTTTATATCAGTCAGATAAAATAACTGGCCTGGAATTATATTTCTTTAATCAGGATCATTTGCGACAAATATTGGACAAAATCACATGACATTTTCAATTGAACGTTTTACCGAATACCGGTCAGAAATTCACCTTTTTAAAAAAAAATTTCATTAATATTGTAACTATCAGTTTAATACTGATAGGTACAGAAATCGAATTGAAGATGGTAATACGAGACACACGTTCCTTGGCAGTGCATCAATCTCTGCATGTGCGCACTTAGGGCGGCACAGTGGCGCAGTGGTTAGCACCGCAGCCTCACAGCTCCAGGGACCCGGGTTCGATTCCGGGTACTGCCAGTGTGGAGTTTGCAAGTTCTCCCTGTGTCTGCGTGGGTTTTCTCCGGGTGCTCCGGTTTCCTCCCACAAGCCAAAAGACTTGCAGGTTGACAGGTAAATTGGCCATTATAAATTGTCACCAGTATAGGTAGGTGGTAGGGAAATATAGGGACAGGTGGGGATGTTTGTTGGGAATATGGGATTAGTGTAGGATTAGTATAAATGGGTGGTTGATGTTCGGCACAGACTCGGTGGGCCGAAGGGCCTGTTTCAGTGCTGTATCTCTAATCTAATCTAAAATATATGCCCAAAGCTTCATTTCCACCTCTTAAATTGCTCAAACTTTGAGGGTGCCTGCTTTTTTTAAAACTCGATAAATTGATAAAGTGCCCAGCATGTCCAACTGATCCCCCCCACCCTCATCGTCCTCCACTATTTTTTAAATCTGGCCTCACACAGCGCTGCCCAAGCAGCCTCCACTCAAGGGGCATTATACTCCTGAGCTCCAACGTTAGATTGGGACCCGACTCCTGTGTTACACTCATTTTTGTATCCCTCTGAAACAGAGTTCACTTGACAGGGGCAGAAAAATGATACGATGAATGCAGTACAAGAGTCAAATTATCAGTGAAGTGCCCAAAGTATATTATAAAGTGATGTGCAGATGAAGATAATAATACATCTAAATTTTCTATTTTTTTTAATTAAAATATTTATCAGATAAGGTGCTGCCTCTTATTTTACCATATCTAATTTTTAACAGTAGTTCTACTGCAGTGAATGTGCTATGCTTATCACTCACACAAAGGGAAAAGTAATGTTCTAATGCCAATACTAATTATTCCACATATCAGTGCTGTATTAATTTCTATTATAAACAAATCTATTAAAGACGTGTATTACAACCCATCATATAGATCAATATTCCACTGTATAACCTATGTAATTTTAAATTCCTAGTCTTAAAGACAAAATGCAAAAGTTCAACATCTTGTTACAGTAAGATTTACGATACAATGCAGTAAATTAATGCACAATAGTAGAAAGACTGTAAGACAGACATGCCAGATAGTTACATATACCCAGGAAAAAATGTTTTCTCTTGTAAAAGTAAACAGGATTACAACTGTCAGACAGAGGCACCTACCAAAACCATTAACCAGCCCTAGCACAGAAATAAATACTGTATGCATCACTGAATAATTGTTTTTTGAACCTATACTTTCCCTTCAGCAATTTGAGCTTCATCACTAGTGCAGGAATTTATTAATGTGACTGGTCAAGACATTAGTCTCTCCCCATACTATTTTTCTATAAATGGCAATGCAGTGCAAGCTTGCAGAGCATGTGGTCCAAGGACATTAGATCAGACTCAAGCAACAAGTAAAAGTAATACTGAAAACGCAGTTAATTAAATAACCAAAATACAGGATGTAATGATGTCATCACAAGAAAGGCAATTGGATGCCATCACAATTGACAACAGATAGCATATTAAAAAAAAGATTTTACCCTGATGTCACTGGAACCACACTGCAATGTGAGCATCGAATATAATTTATACATTTAGAATTGATATTCCATCTAGCTTTCACATTTGAATTACCAAGGTATGATATAAGTGAAATATGTAATGAAAAGCTGAGCGATACTATGTGTGATCTTTTGGACCAGTTCCTGCCTGGAATACAAGTGGTATCCAATAGCTCCTTGTCACATATCCTCTATATACTGAGAAAACAGTTTACACTGACTTTATTTGTAACACTCACAAATGGAATTTAAAAGCTTAGCTATGCACCATTGTAAATTCAAATTTGCGAATCCAGATTTTGGTGATTTTTATGACTATAAATTGCAATCTTTCAATTACTTTGTGATTTGGGAACATACTTTGTATTGTTCAAGTTTGTCAAATTTTATGATAGAAAACAATATGAAAGTTCTAAATTTAAACTGTAGAACTTAAGTACAATTTCACCAACTGGAAACACTGCTGTTGGTGCACAGATTCTTTTACAGTCCTTGACTGGTTAGAAGTGAAGTTTTACTTGGAACGAATAGGAACTTTATCAACTTCTGAAATTGCTAGGCTTGACAGAATCTCAACATTTTTATAATGTATATATATATATATATATATATATATAAAAAAGCCTTCATATTTACTGTAAATTAATCATACTTTTGCCTCACAAAGTTTCAGTGACAAACACAAAAATATATAAATCATTTAAATGATTTCACTATTTTTAACGTTTATTGTTTTGTTGTATCATAATGTTCCAAAGTTGCCTGGTTTGCCCAATTACAAAAATGAAATGTGCTAGTCATCCCAGTATATAGATTGTTTCACATGATGATGACAATCATCAGTTACATCAATGTGCTTGTCTGTTGGCATTGTAAAACTCAAAGTGTTTCATACTAATGGCTTTCTTTGTGCCACCTGATCACCATATTGGAGAAAAAAAGTACTGAAATGGCTGATCTGAGTATACATTTAAGCTGTGTTATAATGGCTCAGAGATTGTTACATTGCATTCAAGAATTTCCAATCTTCAATGAGATGTGGCATAAATCAGGACACTTTGTTCTAGAACAGAGTCTGTGTCAGAACCAAAATACCCTGTAATTTAGAAAAGACACATCATAGAAAGCTGAAAAATAAAAACATATCAAGAATTTATAAGACATACTGCACTTAACTAATCCAAACTGCATTATGCAAGTCCAGAACAAGAGGAGAATATTTATGAAAACATGATTTGATGCAAGTAAAATTAATTTTTCACCTTTTTTTTTTACATTTACTCAATTGTTTTAATGAGCTTAAATCTCACTGCTGCTAATATAGATAGGTACATGAATCATGAAGTAGCACAAATGTACCACACTTGTGTCAACACTAATGAAGGTCAAAATGATGAATGACCACAACATAATGCATGCATATTAGTAAACCACACATTGCTAAAAATGAAAGCTGTCGGAATGCTAGAGTACTTATAAACAATTAGATCAGAATTGCATTTTTTTTCAGATTACTCATAAGATACTTTTTCAAAAATTATAGTCATATAGAACACCACAGATTTGATCAAACTAAATCACATAGGATTCAAAAACTATAAAAGCATAAAAGAAAAAATCTCAAATTACAACAGAAAAATTACAAGATGCTTATTTTTTATTAAATAAATTGACCCTTCATAAAAAAGCTAATTAATGTCAGTTAAATGTTACAGATTAGCTTCATCCAAAGAAACTATGTTTACAATTAACAAAATAGTCCTATAAAGCATGCTTCTGCTTTAATAATACTCTGTACTGATATTTGTCCTGGTTATTCAAACATACATCAAAGTAGGCAATATGAATTAGACAGTTAAACTGGCAAAACTACTAGAAGTTTTAGCTATCAAAAGCTAGCACCGTGGTATTAATTAAGGTTAGATTTTAACAGCCACTTGGTTACCTCACTTTCCTTTCCCAAGTTCTTCCTATTTAATAATAAAACATATACAAACCAAAGAGTTTTAGTGTGGTAATATAACCCAAATCAATATATACTTCTAGGAATCATTTTACCGCATTAAAGTTGTTTTTATACATGATCTTTTCATCTGCCAGAAGGCCAAAGTAATTTCAATAAAGACAATTTCAACCAAGATAGGATAAAAATATTATGCCATATTTAAAATAATTGCTAACCTTATGATAATGGCAGTGTTCAAATTTCCGTTCATTATTGGTCACAAAAGCCCACTGCTATTTGGCACCATGGATTAATTACTGAGACAGATCTTGCCAATAAAAAGGTACCAAGACTAACCACTATGACATTAAAATATTTCAGCAATGTCATCACCTGTCCAGTTTGAATAAAGTGTGTGTGTGTATATGGGCTCTCTTATATTTTAGCTCAATCTCACCACCCACCTCACCCCCACCCCGCCCAGGAATTATGTGCTTTTTCTAAGACCTTGCAGATAAAGGTGCGGCTCCTCCCTGCTCTAGTACACACCATAAACACAAAGCTAAACAAACATGTTGTGGAGCCACCGAAGAGAAAGTTCAGCCTCTGATAATGTATTTATTGTCAGGGAGCAGACCTCCTCCTCCCCAGGCTCATTAGTTGAAGTATGATGAGAGGTGGTAAAGAGTGAATGCAGTTCAATTCATTGAGGGCTTTCAAGTGGCTCTCAAGATGGAGAGCTCTTTCTGTTTCTGTCTCCCTCACTTATTCTCCCTATACAGAATCCTGTTCCAGCAGGCTGCCAATTTCTATTTAATGCACCCTCAAGGAAGTGCTGATGGACTCAAAAAACCAACATCATGCTAAAGGGTGGCAAGCCTCTTCAATTACAGGTTCTGATACGGTCGTCTTTCATTATTCATGCTAAGAAGACTGCTTTTACAGGATTTGTTCCGATAACGTTTTTATAGCAATATGGTAAAGGTTCCAGGGCCAACACAACTTTAATTCATATGGGGTGCACACGGTCAATGCATTTAAGTAAATAATTTATTATTCCTTTACAAATCTATATATCACGAATTCGGGGCTGTTAAATGCAGCGCATTGAGTGGAGCCATTATACACCGTGAAAATCCGTAATGAAAAGTACGATTGAGGACAGATACTTTGTTTGAAGGGCTCTTGAATTAATTGACGCCTCCCTGAAAACAGCGGGACTGCTTGTTTGGATGTTGGTTACGTTACCAACTCCATCAGTAGCTCCTAAACATAGCTATAAAAAAAAACAAATTATCGGAATTGGAACAAATCGGCCGTTCAAGTAATTCTCAGCAAGTCTTTCGCAGCTTAAATTAAATATGTAGGTTTTCACGGTTGTACTTTCTCTTTTGTGAAGTGCAACTTTATCAAAAGTCCGCCTTTAAAATCGAAGCGAACTCACTGAACTGGATTTGCCCCGCACCAGTCGCACTGTCTGTGCCTTTTCGGCATAGGTTTGAGGCTCCTTTGGCTGTCGTCAGCTGGAATCATTCAGCCTCGCATCCTGCAGCAATAACGTGGCTTGAAGAGGGTTTTTTTTACAATATAGTTTGAGTAAAATATTAAATGGAACAAGTTGGTGAAAACGAGACGAGACAAATCTATGGCCGACTCCGCAATGTTTCGAAGAAGGACAAGGCGGCTGGAAAGTGAAGCCCGCCGGCCTGTCCCAGGCCACGGACAATCCCACGGAAAGAGCGGTGTCGTGGCCATGGTCTGAACACATCAGCCCGTTCTGGAAGGAAACAGGAAAATGTTCCGCTCGAAGATTAATGAAGATTAAAACTACACCTCTCGTCAACCAGTTCTGTGATTGTATAAAATCTTTCAATGTACCGTGTTCAAACCTCCAACATAAGTTCTGTCTAAAACTATATTTTGAAGTACCATTCTTACATACCCACCGGTTCAGTATCAGAGCTCGACGTATAGAAAACGAATCTCAATGTTAATGTCATATGTGCAGGCATGTACTTCGAAAGAAAATACTCATTCCAATTTAGCGGAAGGCACGGGATTTTCACGGAAACAAAGTAGATGGATTTATCTATTTTATTTTTTAAGTCTATCTACAGAAATATAAAAAATGGGCATTTCCAAAAGTATACAATCACAGTTTGAAAATTCAGTTCGTTTAGTTTTTATTTGGAGCACACACAATATTTATATACATTGTTTTAGAAAATAGCATCGCTGTCAATATCGCTTTGAATATATCGATCATATATTCTTTTAAAATTACCAAATTGCTATATGTGCAAAATAAACATTGATATAAAGCAGTGCGCTGCAGCCTCATTCCCTTAGCTGTGCAGGATGTGGCAGACACGGAGTGCTGCTGCCTTTTTTTTAACCCACCCGATCCAATCTCCGTCCCCACCGCGCCCATTGGTCCGACTCTTGACAGCTCGCCACAGATTGGTCAATAGCAGCAGCACGTGCGCCTGGGGTTCGGCCTCCCAGCTTTCAGAGCGCATGTTCTGCTCGGCGGGGACCATTCATAAACTAAACTCTTACACACTTCCTGAGCGTGGGCAAAAGTGGCCACAGGAATAAAGTCAAAATCAGGAATCGGGGCAGAGAGAGAGAAATGAAAGATAACAGCCAAATTTCGTCACTCACAATTAACGCTTCAATTCAGCGACAATCGCCACTGGTTGAAACATTTCCTTTTGAAGAAACAAGTTGTTGATTTTGGAGGACTTGGTTGACATTTGTATTTTGTCTCGCTGACTTCTCTCTACCCTCTATCCCATTATATTTAATACACTTGTTTCAGGTTTGCACCAGTTAAAAAGTGGGTGCCCACGGAACATTGGTAAGCATTGGATTCCTCAACCTATTGCGAGACTCCGGTGTACAGCCCGGACCTGAGTCCCAACATGATCGCGGCTCAAGCCAAGCTGGTCTACCAGCTGAACAAATACTACAACGAGCGATGCCAGGCTAGGAAAGCAGCAATCGCTAAGACCATTCGAGAGGTGTGCAAGGTGGTCTCTGATGTCCTTAAAGAAGTAGAAGTCCAAGAGCCTCGCTTCATCAGTTCTCTTAGCGAGATCGAAACGCGCTTCGAAGGGTTGGAAGTGATCGCTCCAACAGAATTTGAGGTGGTCCTCTACCTGAACCAAATGGGGGTCTTCAATTTCGTGGACGATGGCTCACTGCCTGGCTGCGCTGTGCTAAAACTAAGCGACGGGCGCAAGAGGAGCATGTCCCTCTGGGTCGAGTTCATTACAGCTTCTGGCTACCTGTCAGCCCGGAAGATCCGTTCCCGATTTCAGACCCTGGTGGCACAGGCAGTGGACAAATGCAGTTATCGAGATGTGGTGAAGATGGTGGCGGACACAAGCGAGGTAAAGCTAAGAATCAGGGAGCGTTACGTGGTACAGATCACACCAGCTTTCAAATGCACAGGCATCTGGCCCAGGAGTGCGGCTCAGTGGCCTATGCCACACATTCCCTGGCCCGGGCCGAACCGGGTGGCCGAAGTGAAGGCTGAAGGCTTCAACCTCCTGTCCAAAGAATGCTACTCCCTGACAGGCAAGCAGAGCTCGGCAGAGAGCGACGCTTGGGTTTTACAGTTCGGCGAGGCTGAGAACAGGCTACTGATGGGGGGCTGCAGGAAAAAGTGCCTATCCGTTTTAAAGACTTTGCGCGATCGGCACCTCGAGTTGCCAGGGCAGCCCCTCAATAACTACCATATGAAGACACTACTACTCTACGAATGCGAGAAACACCCGAGAGAAACCGACTGGGATGAGTCCTGCCTTGGCGACCGCCTCAACGGCATTCTCCTCCAGCTCATCTCCTGTCTCCAGTGCCGGAGGTGTCCTCATTACTTTCTTCCAAACCTAGATCTTTTCCAAGGAAAGCCTCATTCCGCTCTGGAAAGTGCGGCTAAACAGACATGGCGATTGGCGAGAGAAATTCTTACCAACGCTAAAAGCCTCGATAAGCTATAGTAGAACTTACATTTCCAGCAAACTTATTCAACAATTATTACAAGGCACACAATTTGAACTTAGTAAATGATTAAAACAAAAAGACTTTAAAAGAAGCAAACGGACTTGACGTGAAACAGACCCAAGGTACATTTTAAACTAAATGTGACAGTTTCGTTTAGACGTTGTCAGCCTGTGAGGAATCTTTATTTAAGTATGCAGTCTTTTAAAGGCCAAGAAAACTTATGTTGTAAAATGTATTTTGCGTGCCAACTTCAGACTCTGTGCTCCTAAAAGAAACGTGTAATGGTAATAAAATGATTTACCTTACCTGCACTTTTTGTCCGTTTACATCTGAATAATTCATTTCGTTATGCTTTTGATATATTTATTGCGCTTTTGAAATGCAGAGTTACATTTTCCCACAATAGTAAATAATTTTCAAGTAAAACTTTAAATAAATACGTAGGAAAAAATTACAATACAAAATGGCCTCGATCAATCTGAATTTTTTTACTGCAAGAATTTAGCGATTTCATTCATCACTCCCAATATTGTATATTAATTGTATATTAAATTCAATATGTTGCATACTATAATTAGAACTATAAAAATAAACTTTTATTTTTCTCCTTTGAATATTTTTATATGTTGCATCAACTCGTTTAGGAATTATTCCAGACCCCTAACGCAATTGAGAAAAAATAAACTTCGCAAAACATTAAGCCACCGAGAAATAATTACTCAGGATGTTACTGCAGAATTATTTTCAAAGCAGAATAGGTCACGATTGCAAATATCTTAGCACAAATGCATGACTACATTCTTCGTTGTATGGCAAATTCTGATGGTGAAAGTCATGTTTTTATTTTTTAAAGCCGGGGGTGGGGGGCTGAATTAGAACGGGAAGTAGTCGGCCAGGCTACAAATGTACAGTATACAACGAAATTCAGGATAAATATAGCACCTCTATCGAGAGAGGAAAAACGCCCAAAGGCGCAACAGCCATTCGAAGCCAATGGAAAGATTGCATCGCCATAGTTTTGAAGTGCCTGAGAAACTTCCAATCTCGAGAAAAAAAACAAAAGTTTCTCTAACAAATGGCGCCAGTGAACAACTAGAGTTTACAAGGCCGAATGTGTACATTTAGGCCGCATTCTCACAAAGTCTCACCTTGCAGTCAATTACTTGGAATATACATTGTGACTTAGTTTTCATTTGGAATTACTCTAATACAAAGAATAAGATCCACGAATGTTGCAGCGTGGTGAGTTATTTGATATTAGTGAAACTTTAAGGGCGGTGAAATCATTTCAACGTTACAGCTCCGCGGTATTGTCCACAGGTGTATTATTTTACAAGATTAACACTGAACTGAACTTTTGTTTCAAACCACTTGAATTGTGAAAATGTTGGTACAATATATTACTCGGTTGAAATTACTAATAACTATCTTACAAAACCATAAATGCCAGTCCAATTATAGCAACTTATGATGAAAATGCTGAGCACTATTTTGTAACCAGTGATTATGGAGCATTTTCATTTTAAACAAACGAACTGGATGGATGTTTTAATACTTGAAAGTCCTAGTGACGCTAACTATATTTAAAGTGACGGTTTGGATTGCCGTTTTAATATTGCGGTATGGCCTTAAATTTGTGAAATTTTCTTGTTCAGTAACATCCTGCTAAACGGATTTCACAAGACTGACATTCTTACATCTAAATAATGTAACTTCCCAAAAATAAAAAAAATGTTAACACGGGGACGCATGATAAATGAGTAGATAGTTCTTCGAATTTTACTGAATTATAACAAAATCTTCACTTGCATCGGAAGATCGAGTAGTGGGTAAACCGTCCAAATCAGAAATGCCCTCGTTTCCTCTAATTTGCTGTACGGGTTGTTAAAAATGACGTCGTGATTTTTTTTAGCCTTTCAAATAACCGAACAATTATTTACTTATAACAAATCGGGCATTCAACAGGCTTCAGAACTCGTCTCGTTTCACTTCTCCAGCTTCTGTCGGTAATTAAAACACCAAACTGGCGTAAGTGTGAAGCCTGAGGTTATCAACAAATCTTATCAGAGACTCAGATCTGGTAAGAGCTTGTCAGTCTGTTTTGGTTTCGGGTGTTCAGGACAAACAACAGCCTTTTAAAAAAAATGCCCCAAACTAAATCGTACGTCACGATTCGGAAGAGAAAGAAAGGGAAACCATGCTTTAAAAATAAGCTTTAAGTCGTCAGAATTGAATATCACAATTGCATTGCTGATACATGCATTTATTTTAAGTATGCTACAGACATGCTATGAAATTAAGCCATTTTGATGACTGTAAAGCAGAGGTACTATTTTATTAGTATTCTAACGGAGTGGGAAGGGCACTGTGGTCTTAATTTTAGAAATTGGTTATATGCATGATTGAAGCGTGGCCCTCGTTGTTATGTAAATTTCAACTGAAATCCAATTTAGGTATCGGCCCAGAAGAGCTTTAAAAAATCGCACATTACAACTAATTTTTTTTGGAGCCGAGGTGCTTTTTCATTTGACGATGTGACATGAAATTCTAGAAGCAAGTTATCCAAAAGTGTTAAAAATATATGTATAACAATACTTTGAATATATTTTCCCAAGATGATTGGAAGTGTTAACTATCTTTCTGGCTCTTCGGATGTTTGTTTCATCTTAGCACGGTTTTACAGTGCAAGTTATACAAGTCTAAATTCCCACTCGTACCCTGAAACCAGACAAATGTTAATCATCAGTAGTACTGGTTTACGGTAAAGTATGAATTAGATCCTGAAAACACATTTGCTTTTATATTCAATAATTTATAAAAACTGATAAGGAAAACCTGGCAGTAAGTCTGCAGAATAGTTTACAGTTTATCTCAACGTTCTTTAAGTATAGAAATGGGGGGGGGGGGGGGGGGGAGACCCTGCAACATCCAGTCCAAACACACCAAAACACTGCAGCTTGCTTTAACTTCAATTTAGCTGCGTCCACGTTTCAGACTGGTGCTATACGTAATCCATATTACTAATGATATTTAAAAGTAAAGGTTATTTTAACTCATTTAAAACATTTTAGTATTAGTTTGTGCATTAACAAAAGCTTTTTCGACTTTTTTGTATTTTGACAGCGCCCCAGGCTTAGAATAGGAATTCCTTCAGCTTGCGCAATAAATTTGAACGTTGTGATAAAAAGGTATTTTTATAACTAAAAGATACAAGGTATCACACCTTTCAAAACTAAATACATCAGAAAGTCATACTTTTACCCGCATCCCAAAAATAACATTAAAATATCAGACTGAGCACCATCACAAAATCCAAGATGTTTCCATTGATATTTCTGAAAGCAAAACGCAGGCCCAAACGCTACCCAATACGGTCAGACTACACAACCTTGGTGGATACCGCGGAAATGTCAGCTAGATGACCCAGCTATGGCACTATGGGGAAAAACATTCCAACTTGTTGGGCGATTTTAGATACAAAGCAATATTTTGCAACTTCAGAAACCATTATTAGTTCTCTTGACGTGTCTTACAATGAGGCATTGATACTCAAGTGAGGTCGATACAATGAAATTAAGTTTAAAATCAATGTCGACTTATTCAAACGTAATTAATAATGGGTTTCATTCCAGCTGTTGTCAGTTTTTAAAATGCAACTGTAAACCAAATAATAGGGACAACCATAAGTTAGGAAGATTATAGTAATAGTTGCTGAGCATAAAAAAGCGTCTTAATCGTAAAACACGCTGGATCTTTGTGCTTGACGAGCGAATACTAGCTGTGAGGAACCTCTGTCATTATGATAACTGAAAGAGGTAGAATCTTCTAATTATGGATGTGATTAGAAAGGTATTAGCATTTCAAATTTATTTGCATCTGGGAATAGGAAATGCATATTAAATTCATAATGAATACCTTTGCTCTTAAGTCCAGACACGCATAAGACTTAGGGCCGATCAAAAGGCAACATTTTCAAAATAAAATGTAATAATTTAACATATTGCATTGTAGCAGACAGATGAAAACAGTTTTATGGTCTAAAACATTCAATAACAGGCAAAAGTGATTATTTCAACTTTAAAAGCCGTACATTTAACAGATGGAACTGAATTCTATTATAAAATATCTACTGCGATAATAGTAGAGCTGGTTCTAACAGTAGTATGGTGGCTAAATCATTGCTATTTTGCTACTTGCTTATGAATGCAAGAGTTCCTGCCTGCTGATGCACATGAGGCAACGTTGTGTGCATCAGCAGCTGCTCTGGGGTTAAAATTTCGTGTATTTAAGAGCTGTCATTTAAACTAAGTCCCAAATGTGTCAGCGCCGTCTTACCTTGGGGTCTAGTTTTTTATAACCGGGATCATCGTCGTCTACCTCGAAGTAGAGCTCGGAAGACGTGATTGACAGCGTTCCCTTAGCAACTACAGCCGGAGCGACGAGCTGGACAACAGTGGTGAAATTCACAGGTCCTGGAAAGAAGTGAACAGGATGGCTTACTAACAACTGTTAGCTTTATTCAGACCAAGTAAGAAAAAGCTTCATCAAAAATATGATTTTGCAAGCAAATAGAAAGGCACTAAGAAAAACATACACAAACAAATTTGAAAATTAAACAAATCACAATACACCCTGTATAAACATTACACTGGTGATGTATTAAGAATCGAAAACGTTTGGTTTTAGCGCAGCTGGGCCTGTACAGCGAGATCTTTGCAAAGGAATTTTCTGTAATTACAATCAGTTCGTTTACACATTTTGATTTAACAATTTCTAGGATGACCCGTTAAAATGTAGCTAATTTGTTTACCATTACCTAAAATTCATATAAACTTACATTACAGTTAAAATATACATTTTACTTAATACGTTTTGAAATGGTCAATACACTAGAATTGGAGTAATGATTGTCGAAGTCGCATTTTATTTAACCCCCTCTCTATTTGCGTGCAGCTTTTATGGGAATTGCCGTTGTTTTGAGATGCTAGAAATCCATATTTCACAGCTGCCCAGTTGGTATACAGCTGAATGCACTTCACTGTAATAATCACTAAGTACAAAGCGATTTATAGGAGGATTATTTTGAAACAGCATTGAAGCATTCGATATAAACATGCAAAACCGATGTGCTTTATCTGTTGTGCTCCAAAAGACAAAACTATAAAAGCTATGTGAAGGAAAAAGGTGACTTTTTATATACTAAAAAAAAACAGCGTGTTTAACCCATTTACGTCATAAAATATTGCACAATGCAACAACCTACAGGCTGAAATAGTAGCAACCACTATTTTGTTCTACATTTATTTTTAATATTTGATTCAGGAAATATATAAACTAACGCTGACCATCCATGGTAACTGAGTTCGAGAAATTTAATGGACAATAGAGCTTTCGCAACACATTTTTATGAATTTAATAAAAAAAAAGCGCCCCTGGGCCATATCTCAACTGCGGCCTGTGCAGATTTCAGAGGCACTAAATTTCGCTACTACACTGATAGCTTTATGTTAAAAATATATACGAGATCAAATCAGGTTCACGCAGCGAACTGGTGGAGGTAATCATTCTGTGAGTAATTGCCAAAAAATTTCCAAATTAATTGCCATTTTCATTGATTGCTTAGACCCGAGTAGTCTTTAATCTCTCATCAATCTTAATGTATGCCACCTCGACAATAGCGGGCGATTCTCATGTGAGATTAGAGCAGGATTTGCCCTCTATTCCCAGTCTACAATATACTGTTTGCAGATGGTCAGCAGATAGATACAAAACCGCCTTGATTTCCCCAAGCTCTTTCAAAAATGGATGGAATCACCATCTCGTGTTCTCTGCCGTCTCGCCGTGCCCTTAATGCATTAACATGTAATACAGGAGAGAAATAACATTTTTCAATCACGGTGAGACATTCAATTACAACGAGAACACAGCAGCCATCTGCAATGATCTGGCATTGCACGCAGCCCAGGAGCTCCTCTAGGAGACTCCTGATAACTTGCAGTTAATTTACACTACAGACTTTATTAGAAAGGATTACTGCTTAATCCTATTCCCAATGTCAAGATTTTATAATTAAACCCTGCTCTAACCCCTTTACATTGTCGACTGCGAATATCTGCGCTATACTGGGAAAGTGGCTACATCGCAAAAGAATTTCACACTTGTTACTTTACTTGAGAGCCAAGTTGAAAAACAAATTTAAGCACCAAATGAAGTTAGTTACCTACCCATATGCAGATTAAATAATTTAAAAAGAGTTCCAAAATGAAGCGCTTATACAATGCGTTTTAAATTAACGTGGCTGTCTCTAAGTCGTGTTGTAATGCAAAAGATCCCAATCATATCGGCATAACACGTCGTTGGGCTTTATTTCCTTGAATTGTACTCACTAAATTCGGTTTCGAACACTATCGTGATGAGTTATCAAAATACAACACGATTGTTAATCTCTATTACCGCTTTAGGAATATTCCTCCCAGTACGACAAGCTATTTCTCTCCCTTTGCCTTCAGACTAGCAGCCCACTACGCGCCACCCCCCCCAGAAAAAACATGGCCACAGTTTTGTTTTTCTGCCCGCTCTCAGCGGCGACAGCAATCCGCTCCCAACACCACCCTATCGAAAAGTGCAATCCTCCTTTCTTGCACCCAGCCGTGGCAGTTCTCCCATTCCCTCTCCAGCGCTAGCATTTAACCTTTCCAATTCCCATCGTGGTATCAAAGCTCCGTCCCCATCCCCACAGCCATAAGTTGCAGTAATGTCACCTGCCCCGAAATTCAGTCAGAGAGAAATACTTCGGTAGCTTTGTATAGGGCATCCTAAAGAATTGATATCACTACACACAACGACCTGACCATTTTCTTCTTTTATATTCTTGAGAAATCTTCGACCAAACTCCCATCTGTCCAGAGCTATCCCTGGAGCTATCTACCGAAAAGCGACGACATTTTAACGCTTTCTCATGCGATTTGAAGCAATTTTATTTATTAGGGGTATTATTTCTAACCCCCCCCCCCCCCCCGTTTCAGTGGTATCACGTAATTAAGACATTACTCCCCAGATAACTGATGAAGATGAGGAATGAGGAAATACAATAGAAATCAGATACAAAGAGAAATCCCGAAATTGAAGCCATTTGTTTTGATGTTAAACAATAAGCGCACACGCCATGCGGACATTTACGTGTGTCACATCTGAATGTTGTGGAGGATAACCTGTAAATGCATTTTGTGCAACAGCTAAATAATGATAAAGAAGTGGAGCTTGTTTATATTTACAATTATCGACTGGATGGCTTTTCGCCATATTTCTATAATCAGATTTGACCAAAACTAACTACATTTCACGACGATTGAGCATTTGTATGAACCGAATCAGGCAAACCACTGTATGGTTGAGTATGTAATGGGTAACGCTGGGACTCGGTCGCTTCCGCTTGCATTTTTCTTTCGAAGACCTGCTTTTTTTTTTAGAGGGTTAGGAGTTGGGTCTGAACATAAAGTTATTGGCGACAAGAAATGCCATGTCATTGTCGTTCTGAACATTTAAAAAACTCTGGACAACCATGTCATTACAATGCAAACTTTTCAAGGTGAGTAGAAATAAAGTGCAAGGAGACAAATCAAGCACACAGGGAAATATGGAATGTCAAATGCTAATGTAATGTTAGAGCTCCTGATACAATTGCGAAGGAAAATGATCTTTTTATTAGCTTCATTAGGATAAGGCCAATTCATCACTGTCCCAGCAACAGTCTCCGGCCTCAGCCTTGTGAAATTACACAAGGAGCTTTAGTTGTAACGTTAAGCTGGTGTAAAGAAAGACAAATTATTTTACCGGCCATGTTATCAATCTCCTTCTCTTCCAGTGAAGTGAGCGCATCGTCGTCTCCCTCCAGCAGAATCTCGCTCTCCGAGTTCTGGTTGCCCACAGCTTGGGTTCGAATGGACTGTCTGCCTTTAACCAGCACATCATCTTCAGAACCTGCCAACACAAAACCCAGGCCCGTGAGAAATTAGGGAAGTCGTGTCCAAACAGGATCGCAGTCAAAGATCTAATAACCAAAAAAATATCGTTTACAAGGGATTTGTTCAACATTTCATTAAAAACGATATATTTCCATCTCTGTGCAACGTTTATATTTTCTACTTCAAAAATAGTATTTCTATGAGAAGTTACACTGCTGGTACGAGAAGCTGCAATTTTATTTTAAGCAGAGCGAGAAGAGCGTTGCTCATGCTTGAATTTCATCATTTCGTCTTCATTTAATAACTGGCATTTTTTCTATGGATTTATAACGCGACCGATATTCAAATCGAATCGTGTTCACCAGATCACAAGTTGTGCATTTCTACCGTTTACACAGAACCAGATCACTACAGGTTATAGCTTCAAGGAGAGCCGCTGTGCCTTTCTTCAATCTGTTTTATATCACAACAGATCTGCATTTCATACAAACAGGGCAAGCTATGGAGCGGCGTTATAAAATTCATACGTCAGTCGCATTGAACAAAATAAAACTAAAAACACCGAGTAGAAAAGCAGCTTTGTAAAAATACCACGACAAAACAAAGCAAGTAACTATTATTCGTGCGTTCCATGCGACGGAGAAGTAAAATTATTTCCCCTTTTTAAAAAGGAATCCCGTTACAACACTTCATCTCTTTATTCCGTGTAATATTAAATACGTAAGAGTAAAGTTAACACACTGTAAACCTTAGTCTTAGAGCCCTTAACCGTCCTTCGTCACAGGTTTCACGTGAGAACAAATTATCAACCCATGAAGTACCCTTTTCAGCAGCTATATAACGGTTGTACATTTTCACCGTCCCCAATAGTTAAATTTTGCTCTGTGGTCTTCCAATTGTAATTACTCAAATAACACATGTATAAGTACTCCAAAACAATTTAACGCCACAGAGATTAAGGGAAGAAAGTCAACTCTCAAGATTTACCGTGCAGAGATGCTTCAAATTCTTGCTCTATTTGGCAAAAATGATTAAGATCTGAAAGACAACCTACTAAACCCAATTCACACTGATTTTAGATACAAGGGCACAAGTCAGAATGACATCAAACAATATATGGCAGCTCGCTTTTTTGCTTTTCTTTATTAATAGGCGATAACATTTATGAAATGCAAAGAAAACGTCAATGAAACCCTCGCTGGGATAAATAATTTAATTTAGTACAATAGTCCGTAACAGAACGTATAAAAAAAGTTGTTTAAAGCGTTTAAAATGCCAAACCGTTTTTGTCTGTTGTACAGGAATGAACCATTAAATGTTACATTAAAGGCTAAAATGATTAGATTTTATATCAAATAGGGAGATGAAACACTTTTGTAAAAAAAAAGTTCACCTGGTGATTCTAACAGGCAATGTTTAAATGCAGACCTGGTAAATTTCAGTTTTCTAAAATTTTGTTTTAAACTTTTTCGCTTTCAATAAAGCATTTGATTGGATCACAAGCTGTATATAAAAACTGTATATAAAATATGCACCTAAAACATAACATTTCTATTAATCTTAGAATAAAAAAAATTAAGTACATTTAAAAAAGATTCCACAAAACAGTTTGGCCGAAGTAGCTCAGAAATTGCTCCAGTCCCTAATTCCCAATAGTTAGGGTTGTTCTGAATACTTAGTTGCAATATTTTAAAAACATAGTTCGAGCCATTTAAATGTCTGATATTTTCAATAAATTGGGAGGTTAAACACTCTGTAAAAAAAAATTTCACATTTTCACAAATACAGTTGTTACCAGGAAGATCTTAATTTAATTACTTAGCAAAACTGCACTTTCAGAATGTTTTGCTGCATCAAAATATTTCTTGTAATTGTACCCAATGAAGTATTCAGCAGGGTGGGTACGGAGGCTTATGAAACAGGATCACATTTTTCGAATCAACTTTCTCCTTTACCTCCTGTCATTATCACTCATTAGAACACTACTTCACAATGCTAAATTCCTAAGAGACTACTTCTCAGGAAAGAAAGAGGAGAAATATCAAAACAATTACAACCCTTAGATTTTTGACAGTTCACAAACTAACACAACCTAAAGTTTCCTAACCATTGTTACTTCCAATTTTTTCTATATTTACCATGTGGATCTTATTTACTAAAAGGATTTCCTACTATTTCACCTTTTAATATGTTTCTACTTGGCAATGCATTGGCAGATATTCAAACATCTCTTCATATAATAAAAGCAAAATACTGCGGATGCTGGAAATCTGAAATAAAAACAGAAAGTGCTGGAAATACTCAGCAGGTCTGGCAGCATCTGTGGAGAGAGAAGCAGAGTTAATGTTTCAGTTCTGTGACCTTTCATCAGAACCGGCAAAGGTTAGAAAGGTAATGGGTTTTAAGCAAGTGAAGTGGAGGTTAGGGGGGGTGAGGGAAGAGAACAAAAGGGAAGGTGTCTGATAGGATAGAAGGCCGGACAGATTAACTGACAACGAGGTCATGGGACAAGGGCAAAGAGAGTGTGACCTCTGTCCTATCAGACACCTTCCCTTTTGTTCTCCTTCCCCCACCAACCCCCACTTCACTTGCTTAAAACCAATTACATTTCTAACCTTTGCCAGTTCTGATGAAACGTCACAGACCTGAAACGTTAACTCTGCTTCTCTCTCCACAGATGCTGCCAGACCTGCTGAGTATTTCCAGTACTTTCTGTTTTTATCTCTTCATATAATGTTAGCCTTCATGTTAGTTGTATCTTAAAATATCGCCACTCTTCAGCAAATTAACAAAATACAGCCACAGTAATTCCCAATTTTCTTCTCCATTATGTACTCTTGGTAGTGCAAATACGTTCTTTAGAGGAATGCAAAATATCAGTACTGAGCATTACGCCTATCTTTCACTGTTCTATACTAGGGCAATGAAGTACTCCACATCAGTACATCATTACTTAATGCACAAGTAGAGCTTATATACACCACATGCTCATCAACATCAGGCTGCCAGAAAACTTCTTTTAAAATTAGAAAACAGTAAGCAAGGTCATGTCGATGTTTTACATCAAAATTTAAGTGCTGGGCATGTAATCTTTACATTCAAAAATATTTCTTCACCCCAATTTCAATTACGCTGCAGCTGATGTACAGCCCAAAATGTGAGACTTAACTTCTTCAGATGATGTCAAACCATTCGTTGAAACACTAATTGCCTCTAAAGTAAGTCATACCACATCAACGCCAAACAGTTCTTCAGAATATGTGATATGACTTCATGATGATCCAAATTTAACTATATATATATATATAAAATATACACACACACACCAAATGATACAAACCTATAACATTTCAATTATCCACATTTGCTACATTATTTAATTGGTCTACATTGTTGTGTTTTCTTTCTCTTCCTTTACCCTAGCTTTAATATCTGGAAAAAGCATAACATTTCTTATAATTATACAGCTAGAGCCTCAACAATTTCTGAAATGCAACAAATACAGAAACATTACATCTCATTTTGGTTCATTCCAGTCTAGCAAAGCTGTGTTTACTTTATCAAAGTCATGCTTGCCACAAAAAATATGCAATTTGACTGTGATTATCTCAAGAAAACAAAGCAATTCAATCAATTAGCATACCACAGTAATACAGTCCCTCGTGGCATGGTAAATCAGTCACGTCTCAAATTTGTCTTCTAAATACAATGCTGTTCTTTTTCCAGATTGCTTTACAGCATATATGTAAATATTACAATATAATTTGGTTAATTAACAGCTCAAATGGTCTCCTAAATTCCGCTCAATTGCAATAAGATCATTTAAAATAATCTATATAAAATAGCAAATTATCAAAGGTCTGAAAAAAACAACTAGTAGAACAAGACCTAAATTGTATTCTGCAGTCTTAAACTAAGCAGCTCAGTTTGTGTAAAGACAACAAATCATAAAGTATTTTTGTAAATTGTTAATTCAAAAGTGAAAAAATTGCTTGCTGTGGGGGGAAAAAAAATCCCGTACAAATATTTAACATGGCCTTCCTGCAATTAACTCTCCTTCGAGGTTCTTTAGTTAGCAGCAGCATTACAGTATTCCAATATGTACCACATGCAAGGCTAGTTACAGCTCAAAGCCCAGCAGCGGGTTACAACACTTTTAGAACTTTCAATGTGGTTATTAAAAAACCCTGATCTGTCAGTGTAAAAGCAAATAAAATCCAACATTTTAATGAAAAGTATTTTCAGCTTCACATAGACAGAAAATGAGTCAAATCATCACAATCAAACTCTGGCAAGTGCTGTAAAGCTGTATTATAGAGATTGTCTCACATGCTCCCGCTTTGCACCAGCTGCTTAAAAGCTTAAAAAAGGTCAAAAAATGAAGTTTATAAAAAGCCAGCTCTTTATCAACATTAAAAAAACACTATTCAGATACCAGTGGGTAGAGCTCCAAACATACAAGCTCCACTTGTTTAACCAGAAAAATGCTAAGTTGGCAACATAACTCAGTTTGCTATTGTTCAGAGATGGTGCCTGTATCTACATTATAACCACCATAGAACAAAGCCCAAAATAACAAATCCAGCATTATATACTAAAATCTAATGCATATAACACATTTAGGAAAATAAAAAAAAACAGATTAATGTAACGATTTATGTTGTGCTACAAAGGACAAAGTAATCAATCCATGTAGCACACAGATAGCACCAATAGCTACAACACAAAAGGATCCAGGCATTTTCTTTTACCAGAATCCTTTAAATGCTCTTAAAATCAGCCCTGGGAAATGCAATTAAATTGTCAGAATTAACAAATTTGTTTTTAACAAGAGAGTGGCCTGAAGTACAATGGTGGGTCTGGTATTGATCGGCAGCACAGGGAACATTATTCTTCAGGTATTTACTCTGCCACCTCTACACCAGAGACCTTACTTCAGTCCAAATCAATCCCCAAAAAAGATGTCTCTTTTCAGCAATAAATACATAACTAGCCTCAGCAGAACTACATTGCTCTGGGATATTTTTATAGTGAACTGTTCTAAAGTTCTAGCCTGGTTTTAAACAATTGCATATATATCCAGGTCCACAGAGTAAAAGCAGATCTCTCTAAAAAGCTATTGTTAAAATGAGAAATATCATCATAAAGAAAATGAAAGTTTTGGAGAAATTCTTTCCATTATTAAACAAGGTAAACATGATCTTGTTTTAAATGCCATAATTTATAAACATTTATGGATGGCAAGACATTGCAACCTAAATAAAACAATTTGACAGGCAAAGCTTTCTAAATCATTTCATTCATTCAATTATGTCTCCCTGTAAATGTAATTCAATTTCTAAATTAATCCATGTAAATATTGGTTCATATTCACAAAATCAAACTCCAACTCAATATGCTGTGTAGTTGATGTTATAAAATAGCAAGGCCACCACAAAGAAAGGAAGGCTGGAAATTTGAATAACGTAAAATAAAACTGTGCAAAAATTCTGGTTTACATATTTCTAATTCAAAATATTCAAAACCTACAGATCTAATTTTATGTGGCCGTACTAACTTTTAACACCAAATACACAGTGTACTGAGTTGGAATTTGAAATTAGGTGTATAATGACAGTTCCCATTTCACACTGTTATTTTGAGAATGATGTGGAGAAGCTGCACTGTACTCAAAAACAGGAAAATCGCTGTTCTGTGTATGTGCTTGTAAATGCATCCACAGAGTTCTGCTTGCCAGTGTCAGAATGCTGGGTAATTTTCAGCTTGTTGGTGCTAGAATATTCATGAAATACTTGATAGCTGAAAAGAACTAGTCAACTCTTTGGTAACATGAAAAATGTTATTTAATGCTGGGCTAAAGCTCTAATTTTCAGATTAGTCAAACTACTATATTTCAGGTGAAAGGACAACCTACCTTACTAAAGAACAACCTGCGATATGTCTTTAGTGTGCAATAGAAGGCCAGAGAAAGACAGAGACATGGAAGTGACACCACAAAACACTCAATGCACAAGAATAGATCTTTTTTCTTTTTTCCTTCCAACTCATTTTATAGACCTGGATTCTACTATAGGGTCTAGACACTAGGATACTGGACTAGTTTTTTTGCGAACAACATAGAAAAGCTTATGCAGTAATTGGTTGGCTTAAAAGTAGAAGCTAAAACCTATTACAATTGTGGGGAGGATACAAAAAGTCTGCAAAGGGATATAGATAGGTTGTGAGTTGGCAAAAAATCAGCAGATAGATTATAATGTGGAAAAATGTGAGGTTGTCCACTTTGGTAGGAAGAATAGAAAAGCAGAATATTTAAATGGAGAGAGACTGCAGAATGCTGCAGCACAGAGGCACCTGGGTGTCCTTGTAGAAGAATCTCAAAAAAATGTCAGGCTGCAGGTACAGCAAGTAATTAGGAAGGCAAATGGAATGTTGGCCTTTATCGCAAGGGAGATGAAGTCTAAATGCAGGGAAGTCTTGGAACAACTGTACAGGACATTGATGAGACCACACCTAGAGTACTGTGTACAGTTTTGGTCACCTTACTTAAGGAGGGATATATTTGCACTGGAAGCAGTTCAAAGAAGATTCACTAGGCTGATTCCTGGGATGAGGAGTTTGTCTTATGAGGAAAGGTTGAGCAGGTTGGGCCTATACTCGGAGTTCAGAAGAATGAGGGGTGATCTTATTGAAACATAAGATTCTGAGGGGGCTTGACAGGGTAAATGATGAGAGGATGTTTCCCCTCGTGGGGAAATCTAGAACTGGGGTCACAGTTTAAAAATTAGGGGTCTCCCATTTAAGACAGAGATGAGGATGGATTTCTTCTCTAAGAAGGTCATTTGCATTTCAAATTCTCTTCCCTAGCGAGCAGTGGAGGCTGGGTCACTGAATGTATTCAAGGCTGAGTTAGAGAGATTTTTGATTGACAAGGGAGTGAAGGGTTATGGAGGGGCAGGCAGGAAAGTGGAGTTAAGGCCACAATAAGATCAGCCATGATCTTACTGAATGGTGGAGCAGGCTCGAGGGACTGAATGGCCTACTCCTGCTCCTATTTATGTTCATGTTTCAATTATTCTGGTTATATTTAAACCAGGGATATGGCGGCAAAGTGGGCTAATATATTGTTCTTTCACTTAAGAGACATGGTTTGAACTCAGCCCGAACAGATGGGAGAAAAATCTCCCTTTGATGATGGATCTCTAGGGTCATAAGTGAAATAAATATAAGTTGCCTCAAATCTAACTCTCAGAAGATGAGCCCAAGGTACAAAACTGCCCATAATTTGCCACTAATTGTGTAACTTCACTCAAGGAGGCTACAGGGATAGATGGTGTGAGAAACAGAAATGAATGCTTTAGTTAAAGGGCAAAGGATGCTAAACCATTAAGGACAATCACCATCTCGGCTGGTATCTGTTTCATAAATCATAGTGAATATGATACTGTTTGAGGTACAATTTAGAAAACAAACACATCTCAACTTTTAGTAGGAACATGATTTCTTATGTCAATAATAAACTATAAGGAAGTAAAGGTGTAATAGGCCATTTTAACTTCCGAATAATATACTGATGGATCCTTAATAACTTACACTGGAAAAATAGTAACATTTAAAAGGGATTTGGATAGTTTTTTTTTTATTATTTAGGAGATACAGCACTGAAGCAGGCCCTTCGGCCCACCTAGTCTGTGCCGACCATCAACCACCTATTTATACTAATCCTACATTAATCCCATATTCCTACCACATCCCCACCTTCCCTCAATTCCCCTACCACCAACCTATACTAGGGGCAATTTATAATGGCCAATTTATCTATCAACCTGCAAGTCTTTGGCAGTGGGAGGAAACCGGAGCACCCGGCGAAATCCCACGCGGTCACAGGGAGAACTTGCAAACTCCGTACAGGCAGTACCCAGAATCGAACCCGGGTAGCTGGAGCAGTGAGGCTGCGGTGCTAACCACTGCACCACCCTATACTTTAAGGGAAAAGATTAACAGGGCTATAGGGAAAGAGCAAGGGAGAGAGATTAATTGGAGAGTTCTACCAAAGAGCCGGCACAGAAATGGTGGGCAGAATGGGCTTCTCCTATGTTGGATTATTCTATGATTCTGATTCTGTGGAGCAACCCGAAAAATCTGGATAAACAACGAAAAGAATACACAGTACTAAGGATCTAATTCAAAGGAAAATGAGAAAATGAGTATGAGAAAAGCAAAGAAAGGCTGAAGCAGAGCATAAAAATGCGAGAGTGGAAGGTAAGAGATTAAGACTGCTAAAGGAAAATTTATAGAATATATAGCTGGTACAGAAAAATCAACATAAAATACATGAAAATTTAAGAGTAGCGGAGAAAATGAAAAGCCATGTTTAAAAAACCCAGACAATGCCGAATGTAGTTTTAGTTTTTAGTTTTAGTTTTAGAGATACAGCACTGAAACAGGCCCTTCGGCCCACCGAGTCTGTGCCGACCATCAACCACCCATTTATACTAATCCTACACTAATTCCATATTCCTACCACATCCCCACCTGTCCCTATATTTCCCTACCACCTACCTATACTAGGGGCAATTTCTAATGGCCAATTAACCTATCAACCTGCAAGTCTTTGGCATGTGGGAGGAAACCGGAGCACCCGGAGGAAACCCACGCAGACACAGGGAGAACTTGCAAACTCCACACAGGCAGTACCCGGAATTGAACCCGGGTCGCTGGAGCTGTGAGGCTGCGGTGCTAACCACTGCGCTGCCCCTTAAGTGCTTGTGACAAAAGAAGCAAATTTAAACAAAAAGATCTAAAATATAAAGAAGTTCAATGAAAAATTCACTTTCATCTTGTGGGGTAGCCTATAACTAAATATGGCAAGAATATAGAGCTATAGCATTGTATTCAAGTTAGCACAATTTTTATCTGCCTATTTTACTTTTGAACAGTGAATGTGTTTCAAATGAAAATCAATGGCTGCCACAGAAAGAAGAATTGACAAGGCAAAAATGCAGAAATCAACAATCGATTAAAAATGGCGACCACATGACACAGGTGAATTAGGGATTTCTACTGAAGTGAAGTTGGTGCTCGTGCAGGAAAGTTCTATACTAAGAAGACTAGCATTTATATAGCGCCTTTCATGGCCACCGGTCGTCTCAAAGCGCTTGGGGCATGGGTTCAAAATCCCACCATGGCAGCTGGAGGAATTTAAAATACAATTAATTAATAAGCAGTTGGAATTGAAAATAAAAATTGAAATCTAGTCTCAGTAATGGTGCCATGAAACTATTGATTGTCGTAAAAACCTTACTTTAGGGAAGGAAATCTGCCCTCTGAAGTGGCCTAGCAAGCCACTCAGTTCAAGGGCAATTAGGGATGGGCAATGCTGGTCTGCCAATGATGCCCATTTCCCACGAAAGAAAAAAAATATATAAAGTTGAAATCTCATGATGATTTGGAGCTTTAATAGGAACAGGGTTATCAGGCCAAATAGTATGATTGGGTACAGTGATTTATCAACATTTTCGAGTGGGGGGGGGCTAGAGTCTGCCTGCAATGGATGAAGTTTTGGGGTCCAGCAGTGCTTTGAGTGGGGCTCTGCAGCGTGGGAGCATGTGGCAGGTCATGGGATCTGAGACCATTGTGAAGGGGGAACTGGGAGCATGAGGAGTGATCCTAAGGTCCCAGAGATAGAGATATAGATACACACATGCATATATGGATTTCCCCCCGCTCTTCTGAAGACGCTAAGCTGTGCTATGACACACTTCCACTCACAGCCGCTCTTTGGCCCTTGTCCAAGTGGGCATTCTTCATTGTGAGCCAAGAAAACAAGCATTCGAAGCACTATTTGATTGTGGGAAGCATCACAGCCAGATCCAATCTGTCCCCCAATTGACATTCACACATGCACACTCAGCAGCTGGAGTTACTGGACAGCAATCAGTTGTGTTGACTAATTTTTCCCTTTCTCAGTTCCTGGCTATAGAGCATTTATAGAGCTTTGGCTACAAGCCTGGTTGAGATCATCTAACTCAACACACGACCAGGCACAGCCCTGGTCTATACACAGTGTAGATCCATATTCGGCAGCGCACTTACCAACTAAGCCATTCTGGGAGTAAACAACTAGACTTTAAACAGTAAAATGTTCACAGCGGTAGGAGTTACTGAAAATCAGTACTTGTGATAGATTGATTACTCACCAGTCAAGCCTCATACGTTACTTTAGTGTGTACCAACAGAGGCCTTATGCTAGATCCATCAAAGGCTATTGTAAGACCGGAAAATAGCAGACAAGTTAGAACAAGTTAGATGAGCGTGACAATGACCTAAACATGAATTTATGTGTGCTTGTAAGTACTGCATTACAATACAGTTCAAAAACCAAGCATAAGACTATATCTATACCAACTAAACAGCAATTAGCACCTGATTTTTTAATCAGCAATGTTGACAAGTACAAGCTGCGGTCTACTATGTGCACAGATGCCAAAACTGCTAACATCTCAGAATCAAATGATTTTGTCACCAACCAAAGGTGAGCCCAAGACAAAATAGAAAAGATATCTTTCTGGTTTACACACAGATTTTTGACTAGGATTCTGCAAGTGTTTCTTATGATTATTATACCGCATCAACCTTTCACATCCTTTTGCTGTTTTCCTCATCTACCTAGTGTACTTATTGTCTCTTTTCTATTCTCTCCAACACAAAAAGTTTCCATGATACACACAATTTATGGGAAAACATTTATCTGTAAATAGCAGAATTTTATTTCATCTTAAGCTCTGTTTTTTGAAAGGTAAAGGTGTAAATGCACTTCCCTTCAACTTTGCTGAACTCCCTGTGCAGGGATCGTTAAATACTCAAACTAAAGGCTGGCATGTTTTGGAATTCAGTCAACTGCTTATAAGACTGCCCCATTATAATCTGGTCAGTTTTGCTAAAAGGTGGGAAACCTCCTCACCCAAGATTTACACAGACACTTTGAAAGCATCTTTGTATTACAAAATGGGTACATTTTATATGAGAAACAACCAAGGTGAAGGGTAGAAGGCACATGATGCAGGATGCCAACATGGGTGAAAATTGGAACAGAAAAATGGTAAATCATGAAATAATGGTTGAGTAGGTGGCACTAAACATGGGCTTTGAAAGCCTGATTAATTGGAGGTGTACAGAAAAGCTGAAGAGGTAAAGAACCCCATAATTTTGACAGAATAGGAGGCTTTGCAGTGAGCTGAATTCAATACAATAAAGTTGCAAAGAGAATGAAAAACATGTAGCTCAGCACATTTGGAGCTTAAAGGAAGCAAGAGCAAAGTTCAGAGATGCACAGGCTGTAGTAATATTGGTAAGATGACAAGAAATGTTGAGAAAGTAAAGAGGTGGAGGGAGGGAAAGGGGCTGGAGTCAGGAGGTGAGAGAGGGTATGTTCCTCAAACGAGCTTTTTTCTTGTACTTTGCCCAGGTTTATTTGAGGTGCTAGAAGAACTAGATATGGAAGAAGTAATAACATCTTAAACAAAAACCTTTCTAGAGAATTATAAGTAACTGAGGGGGAAATTGAGTACACAGTATTACAATAAATCTTGTATATCACTTCATCATGCCAAAACGTCTCATCATTAACACATTGGAGGAGATTTTAGACTTCCATCTGAAATGGCACAACAGCAGGCAGAGTGGCTGTGCAACTCACCCAAAGCCAGCCCAATTTTGGGGTTTGGCCTTACTTAAATCCTGCCAGTTTGCTATGGATGCCTTGCAGCAGCTTGCCAGATGTGGGAGGATAGAAACTTGGATGGATTCCATGATGAACTGAGTCTGGGGCCAAGGTTCCCTCTAAGCTGTGCAGGTGTGCAGCAATCAGGAATGTGCTGTGCAGGGAACAAACAGGCTGTGCACAGCAACGTTCCCTTTAAGATAAGCACATGCACAGCCATACATCAATCTTAAAGGGACCACACAGTGCAACAAGCTGTCGTGCGCAGCAAACAGAAGCTAGAGGTAACATTGTCTGGGGTATGCTGAGGGGTGGGGAGGCAGGGTAGGTTGCCTAGGGATTTTTACAGGCTCAGTGGGAGCCAAATACAACAGTTAACTTGAGTAAAAGAATTCTGACACATGAAGGAAGACTGAGGGTGAAGCCCAAGATAACATGGAATAACTACTGGTTAAATTTGCAAGATACATGAAGAAACTGTGAAGAGGAGATTTTCATTGAAGGGCACAGAGATTACAATATAACGATTCAGTTATTGCAATGCTAAAGGATTGGATGGCATCAGTGATATTTATAAATTAACAAAAATATTCAAGTTTATCAATATTATGATGGCTCATAGCTTTCATAAGTGTGGAAAGTGTAGGTGCTAGAGCTAAAAGAGAATCATCTTTCATAGGATATGGAAACTTCCATATAAACAAAGTTCCGGGGCAAGAAAAAATGTACAAAAATAACGTTTCAAACCTTAAACAGTACATTGTAACTACAATATGCTATGCTATTAAGTGGCGGATAGGATCAAGGAAAACCCTAAGGCTTTCTATAGGTATATCAGGAATAAAAGAATGACTAGAGTTAGATTAGGGCCAATCAAGGATAGTAGTGGGAAGTTGTGTGTGGGATCAGAGGAGATAGGGGAAGTGTTAAATGAATATTTTTCGTCAGTATTTATAGTAGAGAAAGAAAATGTTGTCGAGGAGAATACTGAGATTCAGACTACTAGGCTAGATGGGATTGAGGTTCACAAGGAGGTGGTGTTAGCAATTTTGGAAAGTGTGAAAATAGATAAGTCCCCTGGGCCAGATGGGATTTATCCTAGGATTCTCTGGGAAGCCAGGGAGGAGATTGCAGAGCCTTTGTCCTTGATCTTTATGTCGTCATTGTCGACAGGAATAGTGCCGAAAGACTGGAGGATAGCAAATGTTGTCCCCTTGTTCAAGAAGGGGAGTAGAGACAGCCCTGGTAATTATAGACCTGTGAGCCTTACTTCGGTTGTGGGTAAAATGTTGGAAAAGGTTATAAGAGACAGGATTTATAATCATCTTGAAAAGAATAAGTTCATTAGCGATAGTCAGCACAGTTTTGTGAAGGGTAGGTCGTGCCTCACAAACCTTATTGAGTTTTTCGAGAAGGTGACCAAACAGGTGGATGAGGGTAAAGCAGTGGATGTGGTGTATATGGATTTCAGTAAGGCGTTTGATAAGGTTCCCCATGGTAGGCTATTGCAGAAAATACGGAAGTATGGGGTTGAAGGTGATTTAGAGCTTTGGATCAGAAATTGGCTAGCTGAAAGACAGAGGGTGGTGGTTGATGGCAAATGTTCATCCTGGGGTTTAGTTACTAGTGGTGTACCGCAAGGATCTGTTTTGGGGCCACTGCTGTTTGTCATTTTTATAAATGACCTGGAAGAGGGTGTAGAGGGTGGGTTAGTAAATTTGCGGATGACACTAAGGTCGGTGGAGTTGTGGATAGTGCCAAAGGATGTTGTAGGGTACAGAGGGACATAGGCTGCAGAGCTGGGCTGAGAGATGGCAAATGGAGTTTAATGCGGAAAAGTGTGAGGTGATTCACTTTGGAAGGAGTAACAGGAATGCAGAGTACTGGGCTAATGGGAAGATTCTTGGTAGTGTAGATGTCCAGGTACATAAATCCCTGAAAGTTGCTACCCAAGTTAATAGGGCTGTTAAGAAGGCATATGGTGTGTTAGCTTTTATTAGTAGGGGGATCGAGTTTCGGAGCCACGAGGTCATGCTGCAGCTGTACAAAACTCTGGTGAGGCCGCACCTGGAGTATTGCGTGCAGTTCTGGTCACCGCATTATAGGAAGGATGTGGAAGCTTTGGAAAGGGTGCAGAGGAGATTTACTAGGATGTTGCCTGGTATGGAGGGAAGGCTGAGGGACTTGAGGTTGTTTTCGTTGGAGAGAAGGAGGAGGAGAGGTGACTTAATAGAGACATATAAGATAATCAGACGGTTAGATAGGGTGGATAGTGAGAGTCTTTTTCCTCGGATGGTGATGGTAAACACGAGGGGACACAGCTTTAAGTTGAGGGGTGATAGATATAGGACAGATGTCAGAGGTAGTTTCTTTACTCAGAGAGTAGTAGGGGCGTGGAACGCCCTGCCTGCAACAGTAGTAGACTCGCCAACTTTAAGGGCATTTAAGTGGTCATTGGATAGACATATGGATGAAAATGGAATAGTGTAGGTCAGATGGTTTTACAGGTCGGTGCAACATCGAGGGCTGAAGGGCCTGTACTGCGCTGTAATGTTCTAATTCTAATTCTAAACATGGAATCATACTTACTCTTGACAAATTAGTTGTCTGGTTGGAGTGACAGGAAGTCATCCAGGATTTTTAAAGAATATGAAAACAGGCCATTTGACCCAATATGAGCTGGTGCTTTAATGAAAACGGACACAATTTATCTAGTTTTTAAAAAATATCTGTATTTCCTCATACCAAGCAGCATCCTGGTGAATCTGTGCAGCATTCTCTCTAAAGCCTTAATATTCTTCCTATAGTGTGGAGCCCCATACTGCACATTGTACTCTCGCTGAGGTCTTAAGGCTTTACATAGGTTTTTATATCCTATACCACATAACTAAACTCTGGATTTTATTATGTTTTTTTTCTACAGCCTCATCAACTGAGGTGCTATCATTAATGTCCAGTGAATCTGTACCCCCAAATCCCTCTGCTCTTCCATATCAAGGCTACTTCCATGAAGAGTATAATGTGTTTTTTTCCAAATCAAAATGCATTACTTCACATTTACTAACACTAATTTCCATTTGTCACTTTTTAGCCTCCTCCTCCATCTTACATCTATTTGCAGCTTCCTTTAGTTCCTTTTACATTCCACGCTCCACAAAGAGTTAATCTAACACTGTTGCCCAGATCCCACCTGCACTAAGTTCCACTCACTATCCCTGCGCTCACTGATGTACATTGGCTCTAGTTTTAAAATTCGCATTCCCATGTTAAAACCTTGTTGGTCTCACCCTTCCCTCTCTCTGTAACCTCCTCCAGCCATGAGACCTCTGAAGTCTTTCAATTCTGGCCCTTTGCACATCCTTGATTTCAATCGTTCCTCCATTGGTGACATATTTCCTATGTCAATTGCTATTTCTATCGCATGCAACATAATACATATTGCAAAATGCTTCACAGAACAGAAACAAATAAGCAGTAATAGAAGAATAGATGCACTGGAGACTCCAGTAGGAATACCAAAGGTTACAGATTGAGAAGCAAGGCTGAATCAGATTGCAGAAGTAGGTTGGGGGTAATGTCATTGATGGATTTATAAATGAAGACAAGGTTTTTGAATTCAATGCATTTGGAGTTAGGGAGCCAACAGAGGTTCTTTTTTTGGGCCTCCTTATCTCGAGAGACAATGGATACGCGCCTGGAGGTGGTCAGTGGTTTGTGAAGCAGCGCATGGAGTGGCTAAAAAGGCCAATTCTAGAATGACAGGCTCTTCCACAGGTGCTGCAGAGAAATTTGTTTGTCGGGGCTGTTGCACTATGTATAGATGTGATGGTGAGTGGGAATTAGGATGTGGGTAGCCAAATTTTTGATGAGTTGGGAATTTCCTTCGGGTCAGGAGGTTGATGAGGAAGACATTGAACAAATAAAGCCTGGAAGTAACAAAAGTATGGATAAGTCTTCCCAGTGGCAGTGGGGTGATGCAAGGACAGATGCAGCTGAAGTTGTGGAGGTTTCCTTTATGTGCAATGTTTGCAAATAGTTCCCTATGACTAGGAGCAACAAGATGGCAAAGATAAGCAACAATATCAAGTCTCTTCCAAAACAAATTGGAAAGAACTTTTTAATACCAATAATTAGAGATAAGAAAAATGGAATCATGTAGCATTTGTGTTAAGACTGTTAACAAAATGTTATTCACAGTCACACTGGAAGAACTTCCTTGCAGATCCCCATTATTCTACTTTTTCCAGTATGACATGCAGACTCAAATGATGTTAGCCAAGTTTGACCTAATTATTGCCAACTGCTGACCTTGTGAGGCTCTCTTGTATTCCTCAAACAGCTGACAGTCCTGCCAGTCCCAAGTCATAACCAGTCTCCTTTCCATTTATTCCACGTTTCCAATCTTGCACCAGATTCTAATATGGCCACCATCCTTTCGTGACCTAATTGCTCTACTGGCCAAAGTGAGTAAAGTAGTCCTTTTTTCTCTAAGTTCATTAAGTAAAATAACTGAAGAGATCAGCACATGAATCACACTGATAATATGTGGGCTGTAGTCAGAAAGAGTGGATAGACTATATGAAGAATACATTATGGGAAAAGAAATAGGAAAACTAAGTATGAAATTTATACAATGCATTTTTGCATTGGATAATGTATGTTTTCTTCCCTATTTTTCCTCCTCTCCTCTCCCTGTACTGCAAGCTCCTTCAATCAAAAGGACAGACGAGCACCGACTTCCAGATAACTACATCTCACTTATAGGCTCCAAATGGCTTCATAGGATCCATGTTAATAGATTAAAATAAAAGCAAAATACTGCGGATGCTGGAAATCTAAAATAAAAACAAGAAATGCTGGAACCACTCAGCAGGTCTGGCAGCATCTGTGAAAAGAGAAGCCTTCCGAAGAAGGGTCACTGACCCGAAACGTTAACTCTGCTTCTCTTTTCACAGATGCTGCCCGACCTGCTGAGTGGTTCCAGCATTTCTTGTTTTTATTCCATGTTAATAGACTTGCTTTTGAACTTGGATCCCAATCAGCAGATGCCCAAAACTAGAAAATTCACAGCAAACTGTTTATGACTGTCTAATCACAGATGTTCCTGGTTGAGCTTTAAGATTGAAGATGATGCACATCAGATGAAAATTTAAGAAGTTTATTGCTGCTGAGAGACTATAGCCAAAGTACAGTTCTGCGGAGGTAAGTGTCCGGTTCCTCCTGTTAGGATCTGGATAGAGAACATAAGTGGTAGGTAATATACTACTATCTTGTCAATGTGCTGTAAGTATTGAATGAGGAACGTAGACTTTGGGTCAAAGTAGCAGGAGTTTATTTACAGGGGTCTTCTTACTAGGATATCTACATGAACACTCTGAGTGGCATGAGGTACAGACTCGTGACATCACATCCTGTGATGATGCTTAAGGTCTATATACATAATCTACTCTGCAACAGCTTATGTACATTACACTACAGGTAGGACTTTAAACTTAAGATTTTCAAATTGGCAATATTTAAATGATGATTTTAACCCATTTATTTCAAATGGGTTGCCTTTGACGTTAAAATAACAGCAACTAAGTCCAGGTTGTAGTATTTGATCTACAACCAGAGCTTATGGAAACAAATACTAATCTGAGTCAGAAATTTGGATGGACATTGCCAGTGCACTGTATCCAATTCTAAATAAAAATTCAATATATAATCTCAAGATGTCACCAAAATAAGCATATGGATTTGCCTTAAGCTGGGAGAACAGTCTGACCAAATGTTAGTGAGTTTCCTGGAATTTGAGGAGATCCACTTCGCAGAATATATGTGCATGCATTGAGGTTATAAGTTTAAAAAATGTTTGAAAAAAAACTAGCGATGATCCCAATTGGCATGAGGAACTGCCATTTTGTTGGCATAGCATCGTAGGGAAAAAAAATCAAAGTAAGCATATATTGTAGGATGCCAAATCTATTCTGCAGCTAAAGATCTAAGTAGTGCCTTACTCAGAGTAAAGTGCAGAGTAGGAAGAAAGAGAGGGGTGGGGTGGGGTCAGGTTAGTGGAACGTTGATGGAACTGATTTTAGAAGGCTTTGTTACAGTAGGATCTCAACGATCCCAGAGACATCAGGCTGCAAATTTCTTCCATTTATTATTATAGATCTACTGAGTAGTGAGACATCCAGGAAGTCATAATGGTGCAAATAACCTAGTAGTTACCCTTGACACTCAACTGGTCCCTTTCCATAAATCAACTTGTCAGTTGAAGGCTGGATGAGACACAGTACTTGCTGTTTTTATTTTTTGGATGTCAGAATCCTCTGCATAGTGGTCATCCTCTGATACAGCTATACACCTAACAGAGCTAGGTATCTCAAGAACAAGAAAAAAAGACTTTTGTGGGTGACATGAATTGAATATGATGAACTTGGAATCCTCGTTCCTCATCTTTTAAGTTACCCTATTAATTAGGGGGAACATTTATAGGAATCTACCTAGTCGGAATATTGCCACTTAATTGTCAGCAAGATTTTTGCATCTGGATTGAAACATACTCAGAAGTAATGGCATTATTAAAAACATAGTTAAAGAGATGGGTCACCTACATCCACACAAGGGACTGAATCATCATCTTATTAAGGCAAGCCTATTGTCACTGTGTTCTGTTATTGATGAGTATTGAACTCTAATTTGTGCCTCTGGCATATGTCCAATATTTACAGCATCCGTGCAGAAAGGGTCAGTGATGTTATCACACCCTGTTAGTTTGCACATTTCATTCTTAGGGCGTGTTCCCACAGTAGGATGGACTGACCTCAGCCCAAATGTTAGAATAACCACAAATCTATAATATTTTTCAACAATCTAACTGTGCTAATCTGTCTCAATTTATATTCGATAGTTTCTGCCCTCTGAGGCTCTCTTTGCTTTTCGGACTAAAAGACTAGCAGAATGTGGGCTGATATCACTGGAACACTGCACTGTAGAGCGACACTATCTTAATCTTTTTACAGCTTATTTGTAGAATTATGCACAAGGTCCTCAAACTATGATGGTGTATTTTTGGCTATGAAAAAGTATTCCATTATTTTAAAGTTTTGAGTACTCTTTGCTTCTCTGTGAAGCACAGCTCCTGAAAATAGCCCTGAGCCTATTATGATGGACTGTGCATGGACATACTTGGAAATTTTCCAACAGACAGCAGGAGCCAAGTGCCTATACTGTGCATTACAGATTGCTTACCAGCAGAGGGCTGTCTGACATATTTGCATAATCCTTTCTACTGCTCAGCATAGTGGGGAAAGTCTTCGCTCGTGTCGCCATAAACAGGCTCCAGAAGCTGGCTGAGCATGTCTATCCTGAGGCACAGTGTGGCTTTCGAGCAAAGAGATCCACCATTGACATGCTGATCTCCCTTCGCCAGCTACAGGAGAAATGCCGTGAACAACAGATGCCCCTCTACGTTGCTTTCATTGATCTCACCAAAGCCTTTGACCTCGTCAACAGACGTGGTCTCTTCAGACTACTAGAAAAGATTGGATGCCCACCAAAGTTACTAACTATCATCACCTCATTCCATGACAATATGAAAGGCACAAATCAGCATAGCAGCGCCTCATCAGACCCCTTTCCAATCCTGAGTGGCATGAAACAGGGCTGTGTTCTCGCATCTACACTGTTTGGGATCTTCTTCTCCCTGCTGCTCTCACATGCGTTCAAGTCTTCAGAAGAAGGAATTTTCCTCCACACAAGATCAGATGGCAGGTTGTTCAACTAAGACGCACGTCTAAAAGCGAAGACCAAAGTACGGAAAGTCCTCATCAGGGAACTCCTCTTTGCTGACGATGCTGCACTAACATCTCACACTGAAGAGTGTCTGCAGAGACTCATCGACAGGATTGCGGCTGCCTGCAACGAATTTGGCCTAACCATCCGCCTCAAGAAAACGAACATCATGGGACAGGACGTCAGAAATGCTCCATCCATAAATATCGGTGACCACGCTCTGGAAGTGGTTCAAGAGTTCACCTACCTAGGCTCAACTATCACCAGTAACCTGTCTCTCGATGCAGAAATCAACAAGCGCATGGGAAAGGTTTCCACTGCTATGTCCAGACTGGCCAAGAGAGTGTGGGAAAATGGCACACTGACATGGAACGCAAAAGTCCAAGTGTATCAAGCCTGTGTCCTCAGTACCTTGCTCTACGGCAGCGAGGCCTGGACAATGTATGTTAGCCAAGAGCGAAGTCTCAATTCATTCCATCTTCGCTGCCTCCAGAGAATCTTTGGCATCAGGTGGCAGGACCGTATCTCCAACACAGAAGTCCTCGAGACGGCCAACTTCCCCAGCATATACACCCTACTGAGCCAGAGGCACTTGAGATGGCTTGGCCATGTGAGCCGCATGGAAGATGGTAGGATCCCCAAGGACACATTGTACAGCGAGCTCGTCACTGGTATCAGACCCACCGGCCGTCCATGTCTCCGGTCTGCAAACGCGACATAAAGTCCTGTGACATTGATCACAAGTCATGGGAGTCAGTTGCCAGCGATCGCCAGAGCTGGCGGGCAGCCATAAAGGCAGGGCTAAAGTGTGGCGAGTCGAAGAGACTTAGCAGTTGGCAGGAAAAAAGACAGAAGCGCAAGGGGAGAGCCGACTGTGCAATAGCCCTGACAATCAATTTTATCTGTAGCACCTGTGGAAGAGTCTGTCACTCTAGAATTGGCCTTTATAGCCACTCCAGGCGCTGCTTCACAATCCACTGACCATCTCCAAGCGCTTACCCATTGTCTCTCGAGACAAGGAGGCCAAAGAATCCTTTCTACTTGCATAACATCTAACTGGGAATGTATGTTACTGAGCAGCACTTGAAGAATCCAAAATAGAAGAGCATACAATTTAGTTACTTTGAGTTTTTTGTCTTTCACTGAAATTGTAATGCATAATGTAATCAAACAATCACAGTATAATTGTACATAGCATAGATAGTTATAGCATATTCCTCACTGAGCAGTTAGGATTTCTGCCAATCCTCGAGACCAATTCCAGGAAATGGCATTACCATTAGTTTTTACTGCTGTGCTAGTGCCTGATGGATTTTGGTTGTGACACTTCAGTTTACTCCGGATGCTTGGTGTATGATAATTGAAGGGCTGTTGATATGTCGGTCAGGTGCTGACAATGGTCCAAAAAGGAAAAATAGATTTCAAACAATTTCTTTAATTTCAGCCTCAGAGAAAGCAATAATTTCTCAAACTTGGCTAATTTATGAAGTTCTTCTTTGGCCTCCTTGTCTCGGCAGACAATGGGTAAGCGCTTGGAGGTGGTCAGTGGTTTGTGGAGCAGCGCCTGGAGTGGCTATAAAGGCCAATACTAGAGTGACAGACTCTTCCACAGGTGCTGCAGAAAAAATTGGTAGTCGGGGCTGTAACACAGTTGGCTCTCCCCTTGCGCTTGTCTTTTTTCCTGCCAACTGCTAAGTCTCTTCGACTCGCCACACTTTAGCCCTGCCTTTATGGCTGCCCGCCTGCTCTGGCGATCACCGGCAACTGACTCCCACGACTTGTGATCAATGTCACAGGACTTCATGTCGCGTTTGCAGACATCTTTAAAGCGGAGACATGGATGGCCGGTAGGTCTGATACCAGTGGCGAGCTCGCTGTACAATGTGTCCTTGGGATCCTGCCATCTTCCATGCAGCTCACATGGCCAAGCCATCTCAAGTGCCGCTGACTCAGTAGTGTGTATAAGCTGGGGATGTTGGCCGCCTCGAGGACTACTGTGTTGGAGATGCGGTCCTGCCACCTGATGCCAAGGATTCTCTGGAGGCAGCGAAGATGGAATGAATTGAGACTTCGCTCTTGGCTGACATACGTTGTCCAGGCCTCGCTGCCGTAGAGCAAGGTCCTGAGGACACAGGCTTGATACACTTTGACTTTTGTGTTCCGTGTCAGTGCGCCATTTTCCCACACTCTCTTGGCCAGTCTGGACATAGCAGTGGAAGCCTTTCCCATGCGCTTGTTGATTTCTGCATCGAGAGACAGGTTACTGGTGATAGTTGAGCCTAGGTAGGTGAACTCTTGAACCACTTCCAAAGCGTGGTCGCCGATATTGATGGATGGAGCATTTCTGACGTCCTGTCCCATGATGTTCGTTTTCTTGAGGCTGATGGTTAGGCCAAATTCGTTGCAGGCAGCCACAAACCTGTCGATGAGACTCTGCAGACACTCTTCAGTGTGAAATGTTAATGCAGCATCGTCAGCAAAGAGGAGTTCCCTGATGAGGACTTTCCGTACTTTGGTCTTCGCTCTTAGTCGGGCAAGGTTGAACAACCTGCCACCTTATCTTGTGTGGAGGAAAATTCCTTCTTCTGAAGACTTGAACGCGTGAGAGAGCAGCAGGGAGAAGGAAATCCCAAACAGTGTAGGTGCGAGAACACAGCCCTGTTTCATGCCACTCAGGATAGTTAGGGGTCTGATGAGGCGCTGCTATGCTGAATTGTGCCTTTCATATTGTCATGGAATGAGGTGATGATACTTAGTAGCTTTGGTGGGCATCCAATCTTTTCTAGTAGTCTGTAGAGATCACGTCTGCTGACGAGGTCAAAGGCTTTGGTGAGATCAATGAAAGCAACGTAGAGAGGCATCTGTTGTTCACGGCATTTCTCCTGTAGCTGGCGAAGGGAGAACAGCATGTTAATGGTCGATCTCTCTGCTCGAAAGCCATACTGTGCCTCAGGGTAGACACACTCGGCCAGCTTCTGGAGCCTGTTTAAAGCGACTCGAGCGAAGACTTTCCCCATTATGCTGAGCAGGGAGATTCCACAGTAGTTGTTGCAGTCACCGCGGTCACCTTTGTTTTTATAGAGGGTGATGATATTGGCATCGCGCATGTCCTGTGGTACTGCTCCCTCGTCCCAGCATAGGCAAAGCAGTTTGTAGAGTGCTGAGAGTATGGCAGGCTTCGCACTCTTGATTATTTCAGGGGTAATGCCGTCCTTCCCAGGGGCTTTTCCGCTGGCTAGAGAATCAATGGCATCACTGAGTTCCAATTTTGTTGGCTGTGCGTCCAGCTCATCCATGACTGTGACCTTAATAGTGGGAATATAGAAGTGCATCAATGCATATTGACCAGGTGGGGAGGTTCTCCTGCCACAACCTTAGTGGGATGCACAAAGTAGCTATGGTGAGGAGGAAACCCAAGATCTTACTGGGATGGGGCAGAGTTGGGATGAGCCGAGAGATGCGCAAAACTGATGAAGTGTTCCACACACAATTGAAGGGGATGCTTAGTGTTTTTTTGGATGTAATAAAAAAATACATCTTTGACAATAGGTCTGTACTTTTGGGGATAATCAAAAGACATGGAGGACCATATCCTTCCCACCAAAGTGTCCCAAACATTTAGCAATGCTTTCTACTGTGCAGACAGCAGGGATGTCATATGTTCTTAGGTGAATTTTAATTTGCCCTTCTATTATGGGACAATATGTGCTGCTTTCGAAATGGAATACCAACAGATGGTTAAAGTTCATTCTGGTTCTTCTCCCAGGCTAATTTTCTGCTGCTGCTTTTCTCGCAATGTGGAAATAAAGATCCCATATATCCTCAAAATTAGTTTCACTGTCTTTGTTGGTTGTGAAAAGGGCTTCAAGGGATGAGTACTGCAAGACTCTGGCTCAATTGATTTGATCAATTAGAATTTTTTCCATTTGTAGATGTTGTGATAAAACTAGAATTTCACTCGAAGGATTTGATGGCTCCATCATCATCAATGAGCTTCGACAGCATAGGAATACCCCAATACTCCCTTTCCAGGATCGCAGGCAAGATTCAGAGTTGTGGCATACAAGTGATGCTGCACACAGCCTTACATAGACATGGGCTGATTGCTGTTTTTATTCCATACCTGCAGGATAGCAAAGAGCAGTGGGAACAAGTATAGAGCATTTTGGTCACAAAGATATATCGGCTTGTGATGGGGAGTGTTAAGTCGCATTCCTGTGTAATTGCTACAGATGAGTAATCTAGCCACACAATGCTCCATCGCATTACACTCTAGACTTGTATTGCCTTAATAGTGGGAATCTGGAAGAGCGAGTCCTTTATATTTAGGTTGTTGCAGTTTTCTGATCTTGATTTTAGGTTTTTTCTCTTCCAGATCATTAGTGATTGCTCCTCTCACTTTGGAAAGATAGCTTAGAGAATTAGGGTGCGAGTCTCGAGAAGGTTCTTTTGAGGGCTATGAGGGTTTGGAGAGGCATCTATTGGCGCACAAGTATTCCTGGGAAATCAATTTGGTAAAGCTACCAGCGATGTGGGTTTATATAAACTCCTTGAGCACTGAAGTCTGCATTTTTAGGAGATTTTGTCTACAATAGTGGATGGGGGTTTGGGTGGTGTGGCATGGTACTGCATTTTTTACTGACATGGCCTCCATTTTCATGTAGTCTGAATTCTAACCCAAAAGGATTCTAAGTCTTTGAAAGAAATGATTGATACAGAGGACCAGTAATATTTGCATAGAATGAAATTCTGTGTTCAGCTCTGCCACAATGATCCTGCGAATACTTGGATGATTCATATTTCTATTACAAGCAATTTTTATGGCCAGATAAAAATAGTAAGGTAGCAGAGACAACCCTGCCAGGTGGTCTTGGTGAGTTGAAGATGTGGAGGTTAGGCAGTTTATAATGGGATATTGGGTGGACAATGTCTGTGGAACTTAAGAGGAAAAGGGTGATCCATTTGACAAAGCTTTTCCCAAAGCTCACTCTCTTTAGTACTACTCTGAAGTAGGCCTACTGCGCTTACTTCAGCCTTTTTCTGCATCTTAGGGTAGTTTCTGAAGTGAGGAGTACAGAAGAAAGCGGAGTGTCATTTTCACTTAATTGATAGCACTCCTCTGAGAAGGTGATGGATTCAAGCATAACTCCAGGATTAAGCATACAACCAAGATTGACACTTCAGTGCAGTACCTATAACTGAGAAAGTCCGGTGTTGTTCAAGACTCTGTTCTCTAGGTGAAATGTTAAACCAAAGTTCAGTTTTCCTTTTCAACGGTTCAAGTTGATACTTCAGTACAGTGGACACTGTTATGCCAATTGCTTTACTGAATGATAATTTTCTTTAATCCACTGACTGGAGCTCTGAATTTATATATATATATATTTTAAGATATTTAAAAAAGAAAAGCTACAATGACGACTTTGCTGGCAGCTTAAGATGGCCACCTAATTTGTGACACTGTATCCGACACTGCAATGCTTGTGAGGAGGGAGACAAAATGTCAGCTCATGCCCCAGCAAGAACCAACACCCAGGAAATTTAAAAGGAACTACCTGTTCTTTTTAGAAAAAGAGAAATACTGCTAACTGCTAAGTCTGAAAGACTGGGTGACTGTTATGTGACAAGCCCCTCCCCATCTGTGGTTTTAAGCTCGTGTCTTTCAGCAGCAGAGAGAGGAGAAGTAACTGGACACTGACAAGTGCAGACCCGCATGGGGGTTTCTCACTCCGTTCCAGCTTGAAAGCTTTTGAATCCTGCCTGTCGACTGACCACCTCTGCATACTCCAGCTACAATCAGAAACCCTATTGGAGGAAATCATCCGCATCGCTGTCTCCAAGCAACCCACCAAACCAGTCATCTACCTCTTCAAACTAAAAGCCTCAGGACCACTGAATTCAGCTGAAAGCTAGCCAAATCACCAAATGCCACAGACTGTATACCCTTTTTTTTCTATGGACAACAACACAACCAATCTATCTTTCCCAGTCTGTAACCTAGTCGTGTGTGTGTAAACCTCTAGTGTGTGCATGAGAGAGAGAGAGTGTGTGAAAGTTGGCATGTTGTTTATTATTTTTATTAGTTCAGTTTAGGTGCAATAAAGTTAACCTCTATCTTTGTTAAACTCAAGAAAACATGTCCGATTGGTTCTAGTTATGATCATAGTAAGTAAGTAATCAAACACCTACTGAATGACCAGTACATCCATTTAAAGAAAGAATTAAACCTGTTGTGGTCAATCAAGGAGGGGGAAAAGAGGGAAGCCCTTTGACTCCTCCTCACTTGACTGTAACAACACAAAAATTAAATATTATTCAAACAGTAGGGAATTCTCCCAATAATCCTTCCTCAACCAATAAACTACAAACAAATAAATTGGTCCTTAATCTTTTTGCAGTTAATGGATCCTTCTACATAATGGCAATTGTGTTTCAAAATAATAATAATGTGAAGTGCTTTGGGATGGTTATGAAAAATGACAAGGCATATTATAAATACAAACCTTTCTTTGAGTTGATGAGGAACATTGCTGATGCAGACAAAACTCTGGTATTTCTATATCTGGTTAGGAATGTACATGATTTCAGAGAATCATCAGGATTTGGCACTACATTCTAGTATGAATATTTGTCTGCTGGAAGCAAATAGTTGGATATTCTCATGTGGATAAGTGAAATTTTTGCCTCTCCTAAATGCTTAGACATTCATCGGTATCAGCATTAACTACAGGTTGGAGTATTCATGCAAGAGGAATCTCACTCTTGGAGCAGGTTTTGTAAATGCTGCAGGTAACCAATCAGGTGTCAGGGCTTTGCAAGTTTGCATATATTGCTTAATTCATGCTCTGTAGTGTTATCCAGAGACCTGGAGCCCGGCATGGTCGCGCCGCCCTTCACGCTCGACACAGAGTTTCCCGCCGGCTCGGGAGCAGCGATCTCGCTCCTTCATCTTAAATCCGATTTCATCACAACCTACATACATCCGCCCAGGCATGCGCCATGGAGAGTACACTCCATAGTTGCTTCACAGCGACCTAAACAACACGGAAGGCAGCAGTTACGGGTTATAAGTCCAGCTCAATTGGCGTAGAGATTGGGTGCCACGGGTTGCCTTTGTCGGTGGGAGAGGTCATCGTATCTCACTGGACAGCTACCGCCCGCCTCAAACTGGGCAGCCCCCTGTCAGTAAGGTCCTGTCCCGCCACAATCCACCTGCTTCAATGGGTGCTTGGAGCTCAGGGTCATTGCCTGACAAGTGGACTGTAACACCGCACCAAACAGCACGACAAAAAAAGGAAAGGTACTAGCCCTTCGTTTTGCAAGCTGGAACATCAGAACTGTGTGTCCTGGCCTGTCGGAAGACCTTACACAAATCAATGATTCTCGGAAGACTGCCATCATTAACAACGAGCTCAGTAGACGCAATGTGGACATTGCAACACTTCAGGAGACACGCCTCCCTGCGAACGGATCGCCAAGAGAGCAAGACTACACCTTCCTCTGGCAGGGTAGGGCTCCTGAAGGACCAAGACAGCATGCAGTGGGCTTCACCATCAGAAATTCTTTGCTCAGCATGATACAGCCACCTTCAAATGGCTTGGAACGCATACTGTCCATCCGACTGTTCACCGCCTCTGGTCCAGTACACCTACTCAGCATCTATGCTCCAACACTCTGCTCCTCACCTGAAGCTAAAGACCAGTTCTACGAGGAACTCCATAATACCATTAGTAGTATCCCCAATACCAAACACCTGTTCCTGCTGGGGGACTTTAATGCCAGGGTTGGGGCCGACCACGACTCATGGCCCTCCTGCCTTGGGCACTATGGCATTGGAAGGATGAATGAGAATGGACAGAGACTGCTTGGGTTGTGTACCTATCATAACCTCTGCATCACCAACTCGTTCTTTCATACTAAACCCTGTCACCAGGTTTCTTGGAGGCACCCAAGATCACGTCGTTGGCACCAGCTGGACCTCATCGTCACAAGGCAAGCCTCTTTAAACCGTGTTCAAATCACATGCAGCTTCCACAGTGCGGACTGTGACACTGACCACTCCCTGGTGTGCAGCAAGGTTAGACTCAAACCAAAGAAGCTGCATCACTCCAAGCAGAAGGGCCACCCGCGCATCAACACGAGCAGAATTTCTCATCCACAACTGTTACATAAGTTTCTAAATTCACTTTAAAAAGCCCTTCAAAACACTCCCACAGGGGATGCAGAGACCAAGTGGGCCCACAACAGAGACGCCATCTATGACTCAGCAATGACCACCTATGGCAAACGTGTGAAGCGGAATGCAGACTGGTTTCAATCTCACTTGGAAGAGCTGGAACCTGTCATAGCCGCTAAGCGCACTGCACTGCTGAACTACAAGAAAGCCCCCAGCGAGTTAACATCCATAGCACTTAAAGCAGCCAGAAGCACTGCACAAAGAACAGCCAGGCGCTACGCAAATGACTACTGGCAACACCTATGCAGTCATATTCAGCTGGCCTCCGACACCGGAAACATCAGAGGAGTGTATGATGGCATTAAGCGAGCTTTTGGGCCAACCATCAAGAAGATCGCCCCCCTCAAATCTAAATCAGGGGACACAATCACTGACCAACGCAAGCAAATGGACCTCTGGGTGGAGCAATATCTAGAACTGAACTCCAGGGAAAATGTTGTCACTGAGACCGCCCTCAATGCAGCCCAGTGTCTGCCAGTCATGGATGAGCTGGACGTACAGCCATCAAAATCGGAACTCAGTGATGCTATTGATTCTCTAGCCAGCGGAAAAGCCCCTGGGAAGGACGGCATTACCCCTGAAATAATCAAGAGTGCCAAATCTGCTATACTTTCAGCACTCTACAAACTGCTTTGCCTATGCTGGGACGAGGGAGCAGTACCACAGGACATGCACAATGCCAATATCATCACCCTCTATAAAAACAAAGGTGACCGCGGTGACTGCAACAACTACCGTGGAATCTCCCTGCTCAGCATAGTGGGGAAAGTCTTCGCTCGAGTCACTTTAAACAGGCTCCAGAAGCTGGCTGAGCGTGTCTACCCTGAGGCACAGTGTGGCTTTCAAGCACAGAGATCCACCATTGACATGCTGTTCTCCCTTCGCCAGCTACAGGAGAAATGCCGTGAACAACAGATGCCTCTCTACGTTGCTTTCATTGATCTCACCAAAGCCTTTGACCTCGTCAGCAGACGTGATCTCTACAGACTACTAGAAAAGATTGGATGCCCACCAAAGCTACTAAGTATCATCACCTCATTCCATGACAATATGAAAGGCACAATTCAGCATAGCGGTGCCTCATCAGACCTACCTGAGTGGCGTGAAACAGGGCTGTGTTCTCGCACCTACACTGTTTGGGATCTTCTTCTCCCTGCTGCTCTCACATGCGTTCAAGTCTTCAGAAGAAGGAATTTTCCTCCACACAAGATCAGATGGCAGGTTGTTCAACCTTGCCCGTCTAAAAGCAAAGACCAAAGTACGGAAAGTCCTCATCAGGGAACTCCTCTTTGCTGACGATGCTGCATTAACATCTCACACTGAAGAGTGTCTGCAGAGACTCATCGACAGGATTGCGCTGCCTGCAACGAATTTGGCCTAACCATCAGCCTCAAGAAAACGAACATCATGGGACAGGATGTCAGAAATGCTCCATCCATAAATATCGGCGACCACGCTCTGGAAGTGGTTCAAGAGTTCACCTACCTAGGCTCAACTATCACCAGTAACCTGTCTCTAGATGCAGAAATCAACAAGCGCATGGGAAAGGTTTCCACTGCTATGTCCAGACTGGCCAAGAGAGTGTGGGAAAATGGCGCACTGACACGGAACACAAAAGTCCAAGTGTATCAAGCCTGTGTCCTCAGTACCTTGCTCTACGGCAGCGAGGCCTGGACAATGTATGTTAGCCAAGAGCGAAGTCTCAATTCATTCCATCTTCGCTGCCTCCGGAGAATCCTTGGCATCAGGTGGCAGGACCGTATCTCCAACACAGAGGTCCTCGAGACGGCCAACATACCCAGCATATACACCCTACTGAGCCAGAGGCACTTGAGATGGCTTGGCCATGTGAGCTGCATGGAAGATGGTAGGATCCCCAAGGACACATTGTACAGCGAGCTCGTCACTGGTATCAGACCGTCCATGTCTCCGCTTTAAAGACGTCTGCAAATGCGACAAAGTCCTGTGACATTGATCACAAGTCATGGGAGTCAGTTGCCAGCGATCGCCAGAGCTGGCGGGCAGCCATAAAGGCAGGGCTAAAGTGCGGCGAGTCGAAGAGACTTAGCAGTTGGCAGGAAAAAAGACAGAAGCGCAAGGGGAGAGCCAACTGTGTAACAGCCCTGACAACCAATTTTATCTGTAGCACCTGTGGAAGAGTCTGTCACTCTAGAATTGGCCTTTATCGCCATTCCAGGCGCTGCTTCACAATCCACTAACCATCTCCAAGCGCTTACCCATTGTCTCTCGAGACAAGGAGGCCAAAGAAGAAAGAAGTGTTATCCAATAGAAATTGCTGACTGTGTAGGTGTGGCTATGGCAACATCCTTTTAGCCATATACACTAATCTTTATAGAAAACACCTTACAATACAGGTAAAATGTGCAAAAATTTGCAGTATTTGTCTTTCACCTAAGCTTAGAATTTTGGCATGCATTTATCAGACACAAAACATCTTAATGCAGTTTCTAGGTTTTTATCCAGTAGTTGCAAGCGATACTTTGACTTCATCAAAGTGATTGCTGAGAATGCTGATTTGTACAAGGAGACATGTCCGACCTCCCTCTGCTCTCCATCCAGAATTTGATTGGATGCGGATTTCCTTTTGCTGTGGAGTGCCCAGTTGGAGCTGCTCGTTATGGGTTGGGCTTTCATTCTTGTGCTGGCATGGAACAGTTATTCTGATTGGTCAAGTTGACCAAGATCACAGCTACCCACCTCCATACATTGTTACTGGTGCTTCCAGGATATTAAAGTCCACCATTTTCACCAGTGTTACATTCCATTTTAGTAGTTAATGAATGAGCAATTAAGGAATAAAGTACACACAACGATCAAAAAACACACTCATACTTTGCTTTTCATCTTACCATTTTACTAACAAATGCAGAAAAAGGGTGAAGTACACATGCATATGCCATGCAAACATAATAGAGATCACATGCCCAACTGACAGTGATTTATTACTCAATTTTTATTTGCAAATCAAAAATGTAATTAGCCACATCAGAGTTCCAATTTGCTATGTGGCTGGTGGCTAACCTATTGGACAACACTGAACTAGGGTAATGGGAAAGTCTAGCCTTTCACGCACCATCTCATTCATTTGGGAGCACAGCAGGGTGGCCAAGTATTCATGATGCTCTTTGTTTAACCTGTGGATTCGGTGTCGGCCTTGGCTCAATGGTAGCACTCACACCCAAGTTCGAAGTTTGGGGGTTCAAGCTCCACTAAAGAGACTTGAGCAGGTAATCTAGGCTGACATTTTCATGTAGTACTGAGGGAATACTGCAGTATCTGAGGTGCAGTCTCAGGCGAGATGTTAATCTGAGACACCATCTGTCCTCTAGGTGGATGTAAAAGATCGTATAGCATTATTAAAGGTTCTCCGATGTCCCAGACAAACTTTTATTCCTCAGACAAAGACTATCTGGTCACTTATCTCAATGCTGTTTGTAGGATTCTGCTGTATTTCCCTACATGACAGCAGTGACAACACTTCAAAAAGTAATCCTATGGGGTGTCCTGATATTGCAAAAACTGCTATATAATGCACATTCTTACACAGATTCTAAAGACATTTTCAATTCTCAATGGATCACCTTGGTGGGGGGCCGAGTGGCAAGGTAATGGGATATGGTACTGTTGTGAGTGCATATTGTTCTACTCTGGCTGCAGAGTTCATCAACTTTTGCAAAAAGACAGGGTCTCAAGAATCACCATACAAATTGCATGTGCATCCTACTTAACAGTCATTAATAGAGATTATGCCCCAGATCATCATCTGACTAGAATAGCACATGCACTGCAAAACAAAAGCATGCAGAAATTGCTATTCTTGTCTGATGCGGGAATCATGAATTGCAGCGATGTGCATCTCTGCTGTTGCTTTGTGGTTCCCTATCTACATTGAATATCCATCCTTGCTTTTCACATCAGTCTCATCGTTCAGATCAGTTCTGTTGTCCTCTGAGCTTGGCAAACATTGCAGCTGGCTTAAGTGGTTCTTTTCCAGTGAGTGCTGTATACGGTGCCATGCCCTGTGCCTATGCTTTCTGTAAACCTTGGTCATGAGAGGTGTTGCTGAGCCTCTACAAGGGCTGTGCTGCTTTTTTTTGAAGCTGAAGAATGTGGCTCTTTGTAATGTTGTTGAAATTTCTGGGGTTTTGTATAGCAGCTCTGGCTTGGGTTGCTGAGGGAGTGGGGAAAGTGCTGTACCCTTATCTTGCTAGCAACCATGGCTGCAGGTTTCGCCTTAAAAGGCAGAGTCCTTCCTCCATTTCCTGCCAGCGTTCTAGATTTTACAACAGTATGGTTGTGTAGCTCTCTATCCTAGTCTCACTTTACTGGGGATTTTCATTTTATTATAATCAATTGCCTGAGCAGCATTCTGCAAATCAGATTGGGAACAGATTGAGAGTTAGTGGCCCTCCAGTGGTGCTGTATTGTCACAAATTTGTCAGTACTAGATTCATGGTGAGGAGAGGTGCGTATCTTCTGTAATGGACAATGAAGCTTTCATTCACAAAAAAATGAAATTTCTGATAAAATGGCAAACTCATTATCTACCTCAAGGTTATCCAACTTTTCGCATAGGTGGTCACATTACAATTTTGTCTTACATAGAGGGTCAGTGATACAATTTTGGAATGATAAAAGCATTCAAAATTTATCTTACTATTAATCAAAACAACAAATGTGCATTTTTGTGAAGAAGCTTTCAATGAAAAGACTAATTTATTGACTTACCTGCTCGTCACTACGTTGAACACTGATTTAGTGAGATACCAGGCAATTTTCTGCTTTCACAAATAGTCAATGTTCGCACGCGCACTTGTAGCGATGCAGAGTATTCAGGATAGAAGTCCATCAGTCAGGAACGATCTTGATCACTCTCGGCCCCCCTCTCTCTCTCTCGGCCCCCCTCCCTCCCTCTCTCTCTCGGCCCCCCCCCCTCCCTCTCTCTCACTGTCCCCCACCTCTCTCCCTCTTGGCCCCTCCCTCTGCCCCCCTCGCTCCCTCTTCCTGCAAACCCCCCCCCCTCGCTGCCCCCCCTCTCTCTCTCTCGCTGCCCCACTCCCTCCCTCTCTCTCTGCCCCCCCTCTCTCTCCCTCTCAGCGCCACCCCCCTCTCTCTCTCTCTCCCCCCCCTCTCCCTCTCGGCCCCTCCCTCTGCCCCCCTCGCTCCCTCTTCCTGCACCACCCCCCCTCGCTGCCCTCTCTCTCTCTGACCCCCCCCTCTCTCTCTCTCTGCCCCCCCACTCTCCCTCTCTCTCGCTCCCCCCCACTCTCCCTCTCTCTCCCTCTCTCTCGCTCCCCCCCTCTCTCCCTCTCTCTCGCTCCCCCCCTCTCCCGCTCCCCACCTCTCTCTCTGCTCCCCACCTCCCTCTCTCTCTGCTCCCCCTCCCCCTCTCTCTCTGCTCCCCCTCCCCCTCTCTCTCTGCCCCCCCTCCCCCTCTGCCCCCCCTCTCTCCCCCCCCTCCCTCTCTCTCTTCCCCCCCCTCCCTCTCTGCCCCCCCCTCCCTCTCGCCCTCTCTGTACCCCCCTCCCTCTCGCCCTCTCTGTACCCCCCCCTCCCTCTCGCCCTCTCTGTACCCCCCCCTCCCTCTCGCCCTCTCTGTACCCCCCCCCCTCCCTCTCGCCCTCTCTGTACCCCCCCCCCTCCCTCTCGCCCTCTCTGTACCCCCCCCCCTCCCTCTCGCCCTCTCTGTACCCCCCCCCCTCTCGCCCTCTCTGTACCCCCCCCTCTCTGTACCCCCCCTCTCCCTCCCTCTCTGTACCCCCCCCTCCCTCCCTCTCTGTACCCCCCCTCTCTGTCCCCCCTCGCCCTCTCTCTCTGTCCCCCCCCTCGCCCTCTCTCTCTGTCCCCCCCCTCGCCCTCTCTCTCTGTCCCCCCGCTCGCCCTCTCTCTCTGTCCCCCCCCTCGCCCTCTCTCTCTGTCCCCCCCCTCGCCCTCTCTCTCTGTCTCCCCCCCCGCCCTCTCTCTCTGTCCCCCCACCCCCCGCCCTCTCTCTCTGTCCCCCCACCCCCCGCCCTCTCTCTCTGTCCCCCCCCTCTCTCTCTCTCCCTGTCTCTCTCTGCCCCCCTCTCCCTCCTGCTCTCTCCCTGCCTGCCCTCCCTCCCGCTCTGTGCCCCGATCTCTCTCTGCCCTCCACTCCCTCCCCCCTTTCTTTTTATCCCCCGATCTACCTTGACAAAGCAAATTTAAAATAAATTTGAATGTTGAAAAAAAACTGACATTTACCAATGAAATTAAGACTAATTTTCTTCCTCTACCATCCCACAAGGAGAACAAATGTTGCCACTCCTCTGAACATCAGCAGCTCAGTGTGCATCTAACTCCCCTTAACTTCACCATTTGCTAGTTTATTCCTCATCTTCTGAGACCTGATGTAACAATTCCAATATAAAGATTTCAAACTGTACATACAAAGAACTTTTCGTCTGAGTTACTGCACATCCACAAAGGATGCTGCTTTTCAACTCACTGGAACATTATAGACATGCTGGAGACTCAAAGTGTACAACTGTTAAACATGGTTTCTTTACATAAATATTAACTTAATCCTCTTTTATTAGTGAAACTTTACAGGAATGTTAGTTTTTACCACCAAAAATGAGTCTCTTTTACTATTTGCTGTTGTAAAATGACTTGATTTGTGAATAAACTGATTGGTAATTTTGTCTCAAACAAAAGTATGTGGCATGACCAACAAGATCTATCTTCTGAAGTGTCGTGGGACCTCAGTGAAAATCCTACATGCAATCCAAGGACATAAATAGCACATTATTTTGTAAACTTCTCTCCCTTCCACTGCCTTTGTGTTGTCAGAATGCTTGTCCCTGAATGAGCTGCAATTAAACATTGGAAGTGATAAGCCATCTTCTTTGGCCTTCGTCACAAACTTCCAATGCTCACCATTGATTTCCTCATGCTCCTAGCCACCGTCTCATGGTTAACCCAAGTTGTTTGTAACTGTCATCCTATTTGACCCTGAGCCAAGTTTCTAACCCCATTTCTTTTCCGTCACAAAGACTGCCTTCATCTACCTTCATAACATTATCCATCTCCACTTTTGTCTCCGTCCACCTGCTGCTGAAACTCTCATCTATGCCTTCTGACACTTCCAGACTCGAATATTCCAATGGTCTCCTGACTGGCCCCCCATTCCCACCCCCCCCCCCCCCCACCCCGTTGCTTAAACATGAACTCATGCAAAACTCTGCTGCCTGTTTTGTGACCTGCACCAACTCCCACTTACCATCACCTATGTTCAGTGACCTACATTGGCTTCCCGTCCACCCACACCTCAGATTTAAATTCCTCATGCTTTTGTTTAAATATTGTCATAGCCTCACTCCTCCTGATTTCATCGCCAACCCAACAACCCTCCAAGAACTCTTTGTTCATCTAACCTTAGCCTCTTTCTTGTGCAACAGCCACTGCCCCCCTCCCCCACCCCACTACTTTCACTCCCCTAGTTATGGATGTGCTTTTAATGGTCTATGTTTTCAGCTTGGGAATTCATCCCTAAACCTCTCCAACACCTTCTCCTTTAAGATCCTCCTTACAGCCCACATCTTTGACCAAGCTTTTAGTCACCCATTCTAATACCCCCTTTCTTTTGCTTGGCATACATTTTTGTCTGATTACACCTCTGTGAAACATTTGACATTTTTCTATGTTAAAAGCACCTCATAAATGTTGTTCATTCCAATGAAAGCTTCTGAGAACTGAAATTTCCAAATTGGCATGTGAAAAATTATTTGCAGATCCCTAAATTGTAATAATTACATATTTGCTCCTTGGTAGAATTTTATAGAAATTAGACCATTATAAGTACCGCCAACTCACCAGGTGCAACACCAAAGGATAGCCACTATTTTTAAAAAAAATTTCATGTGTAGCAAGTGCTCATCATATTTTGGGATTAGTGCACTTTGACCTTTTCCATGGTTCAGTGTCACTCATCATTCGCATAAGTGGACCCTGTGTTCCCGACAATCGGAATGCATCATTTTCCTGCCCAATATCCAAGTAACTGATAGCACAATCCAGGGATTATGCAAGAAATTCCTTTATCCTATAAACCAGCTACTGCATTGGATTATGTGCCACATGAATTCTCCATTTTTGAACTGTGGCCTGGATAAATACTCTCAAGTAAATTGAGATGTAAGCTATACAGTTTCATTTAAAACAGATAAATAAAAAAACTGAAATTTAACAAAATGACCCATACATTTCCTTAGATTACCTGATATATAAAATAACAAATACGTAACTTGTTTTATCTCTAAACATTGACCTTTCATTTAAGAAAAAAATCTAAGTGTAAGCCCACACTAGTCTACCTGTGCCAGCACTGATCTATGAAATTTGAGAAAGTTCCCTTCCGCAATCACAACCTGAAATCAAGCAGGTAAACTGGCCTACTGCTATCTCACTGTTCTGATAGGCAATTCTTCCCCCTGTTCCCAACAGGACCAACACTGATGTTCCTTCCCTGTCTGTGGCATGCAAGCGATAGTGGGTCCACAGCAGATTTCTCCCCTTCGTGCTCCAGTTACCATTACCTCCTTGGGTTGCCACTTGGACTGCAATAGCAGATTCCACCAAACAGGCAGTAAAGGCCCAGAGATCCCCAATAAAGAAAAAATGCATCAAATGGCACTTCCACATCTACTCCTTAAAACCTACCACTTTGAGTAACCTTTTGACCATCTGTCCTAATATTGCCTCATGTGACTCAGTCAACATTTGCTTTTTAAAGCTCCTGTGAAGCACCTTGGGATATTTTGCTTACATTGAAGGTGTTATATAAATGCAAGTTGTTATTGTAAAACTGCATTCAGAAAGCTTGATTTCCTGTTTCATGCCAAACACTTCCATCCCTCTCCACAATTTTTAATTCTCCATGAAGCTTGCCTATTCAAGAATCAAATACTGCTCTCATGCTTGGGTCTTCCAGTACTTATCTCAAACTCCCAAATTATGTAGAAGAACAAAAACCTGTTTTGACACCCAATCCCTCATTAGCTTCAAAGCTCTCTAATGACTTTTCTTGTCTTTATTTTACCGATACTAATATGGTCAGTGTTCCTCCGAAAATTCATTTTTATTCCTTCAAAGCTCCAAATATACTTTCCTATGTTCTTCTCTCTACATTCCTGCCATGTTGAAATCCCGACTCCGCACAGCTCCAATACTAATGTATCAAAATGTCTCAAAACTATCAACTCTTTACTGTCCCAGTCTCTGTTTTATTTTCAATCTTGAAGCTTTACTCTCAGCAACATTTAATCGCTGCTTCCTGATTTACCTTGTTTTCTCTCTCCAACTTTTGTGGTGTTCTTGCACTATCAACCATTGGCCTTTAACTTGTTTTCTCAAGTGAACCTGTACGGGACATTCTTATTGTGATCATCCCAATTCATAGAGACTACAACCATCACTGTGACAGAAATGATGAGGTTATGAAGAAGGCAAACATAACAGTCTAAGGTCCATCATTTCAACTGGCCGGTTTCACGTCAACACCATGGATAACAAAATGTAATTAGAAGCAGAGACTCCCACTTAGTTAGGTCATGTCACAATGTAAATAGTTGGCTGTGGAAACTCACCCGCTGCTGAAAACCTCGTCCATGCCTTTGTTATCTCTAGACTTGACTATTCTAATGGATTCTTGGCCAGCCTCCCTAGTTCTACCCTGTACAAATTTGAGATCATTCAGAATCTGCTGCCTGTATCCTAACTTACATCAAGTCCCACTCACCCAGCTCCTCTGTGGTCACTGACCTACACTGGCTCCTGGTTAAGATATGCGTCGATTTTAAAATTCTCACCCTTGTTTGTAACCCCTCCATGGCTCACCCCTCCCAATCTCGATGATCTCCCCCAGTCTTGCAATCACCTCCCCCTTCCATCCCCCCACCGGCCCCGAGATCTCTGTGCTCCAGCAATTCTGACCTTTCGAGCATTCTTGATTTTAAGCGCTCCACTATTGGCAGCTGTTCCTTCCGCTTTCAAGGCCCTAAGCTCTGGAATTCCATCCCTAAACCTCCCGAACCAAGCTTTTGATCTTCTAGTCTAATATCTCCTTAAGTGGTTCAGTGTCAAATGTTTGATAATGCTTGTAAAGCATCTTGGGATGTTTTGTTACATTAAAGGCACTATATAACTGCAAATTGTTGTTGTATTCATAAAGACAACCACCAACAATTAAGGGAATTTCAAGGATAAGTGTGTAATCAATGCAAGTCTTGGATCTCCTAACCAGCTCCACCCAATCACTGGCAGCTACCATCAATAGGCTCTTCTGTCCATTCTATTGTTAAAAACAACTTATTGAAGCCTGTCTCATCCAATCAACATGTTGTGCTTCCCTTTGTTGCAACAAATAAATCAGTTAGTATTACATTTTTCATTTCTGCAGCTTTATTTACATGTCGTATCTAAGTATTAAATAGATAGGATACCAAGGTGGACACATGGATCTCAACTAATCATGGTATATTCACCGCTCTCTGGGCCATGACAGTCATGACTGCTGTATGATGTTGCAACAGGTACAAGGCTTCCATTTAAGTTTTTAAATTAAATAGATACTAGTAACAGAAAAAGCTAAAGGTAATTATTCTTTGTGGACTAAAAATAAAATCTGCATTAGCATTTTAACTGGCAAGATATAAGCCTCTGTGTAGTCTCTATATAACAACAATTTTCACTTATATAGTACCTTTAACATAGGATAACGTCCCATGACACTTCACAGAGACATTATCCAAATGGATCCCAAGTCAATGAAGGAGATATTAATTTCAAATAACATTATGTGCTTCATTATATCATAGTTCTTAACTTACATTTAAGCAGTACATCTCAGCACTAATACACCAAGGAGAAGTGAAGGAATTAGAGTGGTGGGGACAAAACAAAGGCACAGTTGAAGTACTGAGCATTTAAGATACATTTGAAGGCAGGGAGAAAAGTATCAAGTTGAAGTGGTTTTGGAAGAGACCATCAGAGGCAAGGGCCCAGTAGCTTATATCAACATTATGTAAATATTTCTGCTGTCCACACCTCTAAGAACAATTATGTGAAACAATAGGAAAAATATATATTTTATCTATTTAAATATATGCTGCTAATAAGGGCAGTGGATTATATCAAAAGCCTTTTGGCAGAAGCAGCCCAGCTGTGCACTTCACCTATTTGGTCCTGTTCTAGTCTCTAAGGATCTCCGGATTTTGTACAGTTATTGCTTTTAGATCACATTCTTATTGACTGGTGTCAGCCTGGCCATTCATCTTGAATACCGATGTCACGACTGCAGTGCTATCGTGTGACATACTGTGAACATTTTCTTCCAGAAATACCTCTTTAAGGCAGGGTGCAATAGGTTAAACTACTAGACAGAAACCAAAATAGAACTGATTGTGCCATTCTATTTCCTTTGGAAGAAATAATTCTAAAATTTGAAATTGGAAACCAATCCAATAATCAATTTCCTCAGAATATACTAGCAGAACAAAAAAAAAGCTTAATTCCTAAACAATGAGGACAGATTTATTAAATTAAATCTGATTTTAGAATGCTTCAAAATCAGTGGTACACCATACAACATATTGGTCTGACACCTGAACTTCAAAATAATTTCCTTTTGCAATTGTTGATCAATAATAATTAAAGTTATTCCCAGAGACGATGCCTTCAAGAAAAAGGGGCACAGCTTTACTATCAAAACATACCAATAAGGTAAGTATTCTGCACTAGTATTTTGCAGCTTTCATTCAGAGTTACCTTTTACAAGGTAATCAATGCTTGTTAATTAGTTTTCACTGCAGTTAAAAATGACCAAGTGCACGATCAGGTTAAATAAATCTGTTTCTATAGGGGGAGCAATCAATGTTATAACTCATTAAATTATAACTCCAGTCCAATGATCACTAGAATACAGACTGTGATTTAGGAAAGGCCTTTTGGGGGCAGACAGTAGGGGAAAGAGCGCAAACCAAAGAAAATAAATTTTCACTCGTTTCCCAAAAAACTGCAACAATAGCATTCGCAAACTTAAAAACCAGAAATACATTCTGTACTTGTGTGCCTTTTTCACAATATGTATTTGATTTTCTTTTCTAATACATTAGAATAATTTTTTCACTAAAAAAGACAAAATCTTTGGCCACATTCTGTTTCATGATAGTTTACTACTTTGTTCTATCAAGTTATTGTATTTGTTTCCTTGTTCAAATATTGTTTTAATTTTCCCAAAATGAAGCATTATGCATTTTAAGTATGTCTCACATTAAACTGTACCTGGAGTTTTGTTTTTAAAATAGAGACAAGTCTACATTGTAAGGGGCACAAACTTAAAAAACAAAACTGCTTCTAAACATGTAAAAACATGGATTAATAAAATACCTCTTGTAAATCACACCTTTTCTATTTTACCTACTTTGTTGTGCAATATGAAGAATGATGACAGAACAAACCAAAAGTAAGTTCAGACACCTTTGTCTTGTGAGATGATGTGGAACTCTTCAGCAAGTGTTTGTACTTCAAAATAGGTTACAAGCATGTGTTGTGGCACAGCTTTTTATTATTGTGTACCTATAGCCAATAAGGAGAAACCAATTTTCTATGAAACTAACCGTGTTCAATTGCTGCTTTAAGTGCTGCTTCAGGATGTGTTGATCCAAATGAGTTGCGAACGAACCGTCGGCGGCGCCGCAAGTCATCTTCCCAGTAGTCAAGGCGCCAGAACTCACGAGGACGACTGCAATGAAACAGAGGCAGCACATATGTTAGCAATTATCAAACAGCATGGTAGCACACAAGTGCTGAATAAAGATCTCCTTGTTTGGTTGGTCATTTTTGCAGTCTGCAATCTTCAAGTTAGGTTTGTCCTTGAAAATAACAATATCACCTTCCAGACTAAGAAACTCCTTTCCCTTTTCTTCTCAGAAGGTGAAACGAGCACTAAATACATCATTTTGAAATGAATTGCTGACAGTGTGATCAGTTTCCCCACACTCTAGTGGCATGTGCTCTGATTTCAGCCTCATTTCAGCCTCAGCAGGACACCTTTAGCTGTGACTGCGTTTATAAACCAGAATAGGGAAAAGGCCATTATAAATATGGTATAGCATTACCTATATTAATCAAAGTCTACCCCTTCATCATTTTTCTTCCCAATTTGTGTGTTTTCACACAAGGTCAGTAAATCATACCCTGCATTCTCAGTCCAGAAAGTGTTAACTTTAATGAACAGTACTGTTATGCGTGTACATGAGATAATAAAATATTACTCTATTTAGACGTGCAGAAATTTAATTAAAATAATCTCTTAAAATATTCATTACATTTAGCCCGAGGCATAGAGTAACACAAGAAAATGCATTTCCTTTCTTTTACTGATATTTTTAAGACCCATTCCTGCAGAAAGACAAAGTAATATATTTAAAACAGATGACATTTGATACTCTCTCTCCCCCCCCACACCCCCCCCACATCTTTTAGGAGGCAAAATGTCAAGCACACCTAATTTTATTCAGAAAAATACAATAAAAAGGTAACACTAATCTTTTTATCTGTTCATGTCAAATTGAAAGAATGCTCTACTACACAGCCTAAATAACTCCCTCTTCCATTTACAGCTTATTTTTAAGGTTTTGAAAAGCAACACGGAAAGATTTGCTACACATCCGATAAATCTTTTTACTCAATGGAAGGCAACATTTCTCAGTCTCAGTACAACATAGTTTCCTCTTTCATTCTAACTCACTGGAATGTTATAAGCAACACACCATTTCTATGCAGAAAAAGTAGATATGTTACATTACGGATGAAAGAACAGCAGTATTAAAACAGTATTTCAACCACCAAGCTTTGGATGTTATTTGTAGCAGGATAGCCAAATATATTACAGAAGAAGAATTATGTCTAATACTGCAAGGGATGCCTCAGGTGTAAAACAATTCACCTAGGAAATACAATTTAAACAAGCACAAATATTCAGTAAGAAGTGGATAATTCTCTGTGTAACAGTACTCTGCAATTCACAGCAGTAAGTGAATTTATGTCTATAGCTTCATCAATGTAATTAAGCCATTAAATCACTTGTGTTGCTAATTCACTAATATGAGCTTAATCCCACAGTAAAATCTCCTACACATTGCACATTTGCTTGTAGTTAATGATTAAGTTATCAAATTTGTGTATTCGAAGCTCTTTCTACTAATGCAATGTAGACAATGTTGAAGTTCAGAAAAAGAAATGGTGCACCGAAAATCAATTTTAATCTGAAATCCCTCCATTTCTTTTTTTTATTTGAAACTGCACCCCCCAAAAAATGTGAACGCAAGGCTATCACTCGATTTTAGTCACATACGACAGACTGTTATGTGTTTGACTGCGATAGCTGCGGTGCTCGAACAGGCACTTCATCATCCTGGCTTCCAACATTCATCTATTAAAATTATTATCAAATATCTACTGAGATCCAGGCGTGAATCATAGACTGCACCCAGTCTTCTGGGGAAAGATACAATGAAGGTCTATTCATCAGTATGGCAATCGGCAGAAGTAATTAGTTCCCAAGACCTAGGTTTCTTACAAAGCTTATTTCACACACTGCCACAAACAACATATGATTGTGAAAAGCTAATGAAAGCCTGTAAAATGTGTTAACCTCTCTAACCATCAATCGTTCTGTTACTTTGTGTGCTAAATATTTTTCTAAGCCAATAAATTATTAATTTCTCATCCATCCTTGACAGTTTTTGACAGAATTATGTGATGCCATTCTTCAAGATAACAACAATTAAAATTACAAAAGGAATCTGCAGTGTTCATTTATACACTATTTGTGTAATTAGTTCTCCCACAACAAGATGCCCCACTCAAGAGTAATCTTGACAGAAAGCTCATGTTGTCCATTTGCTTCTTCATAATATGATCCTTATAACTGCTGAATAACTGCAAATTTCATGGTGCTCCACCAAAACAGACCTCAAATTGCAAGTTTTTATTTCATCACAAAAAATAACATTGTCATAAATACCAGCCTCTGCTTGGAAGTCAATGATGAAAAGAGGTATATTATGTTCAGTGTCTGAGGCTTTTGTGCAGGACTCGGCTTTATAAATGTATGTAATTTACCTCTGATTGATAGCAGTCATTAACTAGATATTAACTCCTGATTCAATATGCTGTACAGCAGTATCGTCCAGAAACAAGTATTGGTTTGGACGTACTGGAATTTTAAAATCTTACAGGAATACTGCCCTGAAAACAAAACCATTAAGTGATTATACAAAGAACTTAAAACCATGTATTTTTTCCCATCTTTTTAATATATTTACAATGACTTTATTACAGGCCACCTGCTTATGAACATGAGTGTATGTTTTAATTTACATCACCAGTAAACATATGTATATGTAGGAAGTCTTCGAATTTGAGCAATTCAAAGAAATTCAAAATAAGACAAGTTGTCAACCAAATATTTACACAAATAAATTATTTACACTACTCATTAATTTTTACACAAAGTATTCTATAAAATGTTGAAATTTCATTACTCCCTTATTTTGAATCATATATTTTAATATAAGCTACAGCAGAATTCAATTAAAATCCATTTGACAAAATGAAGCATTTTCTGAAATGAACTTAAAACAATTATCTATTAAAGTCTCAGTTTGGCTGAGTTTGATATACTCATGCCTCTACGCCAAAAGGTTGTGTGTTCAAACCCCACTCTAAGACTTGAGCCTTCTTCTGGACAAGGCATTGAACTGTCCACCTTTTCTGATGCACATAAAAGATCCTGTGATGTCTCTCGGGACTGGACTGAGGTTTAGCTGAGTTTACTGTAAGATATGCAAGACAGAGACAGAAGCAGCAGGCTGTTGAACACAATGGAGTCTTCTTTATTCTGTTTTACTTTCACTTTCCCTTTGCTAGCATATGTATTCCACAGCAACCCCAAGTGTACACAATACACAATGCAATTGCAATTTCAAAACGATCTCAAAACACTGCAGTTCCCATGGCCTAGAAGAGCAGACAAGTTCCTCCTTCATCCAACATTAAAATGATTGAGAAAACTGGTCATTTACATAATTTGTACTATCTTACTGCAGACAAGATGGCACCATCATTTACCGACATAACAATTGCTGCCTTCTAAAGTACATAAAGCACTTTGAGACATTTCTGACACACAACATATAGATGGAAGTATCATATTGAGAATACTGCTTTCACACATCAGTCTGCCAGTTACATGATTACATGACCTTCAAAAACTGTAAACAGAGGTGAAAGAAAAAAAGTAATAAAAACATGCATTTACATGCACCTTTCACATCCTTAGGGCACCCCACAACACTTTAATCAATTTTGCACTTTTGATGTGCAGTCACTGTTGTTATATACATCAACATATCAGCATATTTCTACGCAAATATCCTTAAACAGAACATGGCCAAGAGAGAAGAAAAGCTCCCCTGCTCGTCTTCAGGTAGTGCCAAGGGATCCTTTACATCCACCTGATCAGCCTCATCCGAAAGACAACACCTACAATAATGCAGCACTTAGGACTGTACTAAAATGTGAGCCTAGATTATGTGCTCAAGATTTAGAGTGGGCTTGAACTAACAATCTTCTAATTCAGAGGCAAGAGTGCTATGACTGACCAGAAGCACACTTTGCTATAAGAAATAAAACAACAAGCTTAGTAAATGCCGTTTCTTTAAAATTATTCATGTCAAGTGTCCAAATCACAGCAGTATAGGCACAAACTATTTTTAGCCGTCCTTTCTCAGGAGGGACAGAAGAAAGCAACTAAAAGTTGATGAATACCGAGTATGCATTTTAAAGACAAGTTAGCATGCATGAATTAAGGAAAACAAATGATCAGAACTACAAAATACATTACCTTCTGTTCTCCAATAACATGAAATCATTAAAAATGGAATCGTTATGCTAATTTTACTGAGATTTTCAAGTCCCTAGCAAAGTTAACTACACAGCAAGAATCCTTAAGTGTGAACAATAAGCATATCTAATACGCAACAGCTATCATAAAGACTGTTGATACCAAGGTGGTCTCAATCACTGATTTAAAAATGTGCATCTACTTCATGGCTTGTAAACATAACCATGATCAAAAATATACATAGAGGGAAAATTCCTGATGGTTGAGTACTTGAAAACTGAAGTGGGCAAAGTTAGACAAAAAGAACCACTTAAGGAATATATTGCCAAAATTTAAAGCACCATCAAGAATAGCATATTAATAATATAGGGTTGGCATTCTCAGAAATAATTTAATACAAAATTATGTACACAAAGCTATACTTGCAACTGTTTACTTAAGCTAAATATATAACAGGTTAAAATTTGCTGAAATGGAAACCAATTGTTATGACCGAAGTGAGAGGAGTGCACTGTTTATTCTATTTCCACTTCTTCACAGGTCGCAACATATATTTAAATTTTCCCACTTACTGATATGGTCAATCACATACTCTATTTTTCCCAGAATAAAACACGCTCACGGGTTTCTTCAATGAACAACAAAATTTTCAGTTTATTATAAAACAAGTAATGAAGTAAAGCATAAACACAGATTGAAATTTTAAAGTTCCCCTTTTACCTTAAACCCCCCCCCCCCACCGCCACCCCACACACACAAAGACAAAGATAACCGGAAAAATATAAGGGATTTTTGTTTAGAGCTCTGTTACAAACAAAAAAACACTTGGGCTAAATATTTGCTCATTCTTGAAGACGACAATAGATAGATATGTTGTCTTCCAAAACTGGCATACAGTCTAGCCTCCGAGTACACGTAGATGGGTCACTGGGATCTTTTAGAACAGAATTCATTTAGCAGGCTTTTCTTCAAAGACAGGAGACGAGATGAGTTGACACAGTGGACTTCTCAGGGTCTTTTAGAGAGGTGCTGGAAAGCTGAGCTGGGTTGTGGTATTCTCTCCTCTCCTTGGAAGTACTCTTCCTTATTCTGCAGCCTTTTTAAAGAGATGTATCAGGCTGGACTGAGCTGGGGTTCTGTCCTTCAGTTTTATTTTTTTTTAAACTCCAACCCCTTTGAAACCGTTCATTCCCAACTCCAAACTATTCAAAAGTGAAGCCTGAAACAGAAAGTCCACCTTCTGACCTGTCACTTCTCTGCATACATCTTCCCCAGTTACCGGGGTTTCTGTTCTATTTTTAACTTGAATCATGTGACTAATGTTGTCAAACATGTCCTTTCAGTATTCTCTTGATGACCCTCTTGAAGACGAAAACTGATCCAACATTTCTTCAGTTTGACTATGAATTCTCAAAAAATATTTTTAACGAAAACAGATGCACTTTCGTAACACTATGTTCTCAAGCATATCATTCCCAGTTTTAACTGTAGCACACATACAGAGATTATACTCCTATTCTATAACTTATGCATCTTTAGTGAGACATACTTGTTATATTTGCTTTTAAAATAAAAACTGAAAATAATGGAACTACTCAGCAGGTCAGCCAGTATCTGGGGAGAGAACAAAGAAGTTAACATTTCAGGTGTAAATCCTTCACATGATTTTTTTAAACTTGTTTTTAATCACTTATTGCCTCAGAGGATGAAAGGTGTTTCAAAATAGAAGAAAGCATTTCAATTTGAGTTGGAGAAGTTTGGAAGGAACATCAACAGAAATTATTCTGCAAATAGACGTAATACAACAGATGCAGCCAACAACAATTAAAACTATAACTTTTATATGTGAGAAAGCCAGAGCAGAACCACCGACTGTGACTAGACATCACCATTGAATTAAACTCTCACAACATATGAGGAATTTATAATTATATGACCACAAAGTATGGACAACAGAACATATTTCAAAAGACAAACAGGAACTATTATTCACTTTCAGTGATTCAGCAGTACCTCTCCTCAATTGACAATATTTTCTAAGGCTAAGACTCCCTAGGCATAAACTGCTATGAATTCACTTCTTTACAGATAATTTTATTTGGCAAAATCTGCAGTAAATCCAAATTAATCAAATTAGCATAATATGCTCTTAATAATTTTGAATTTCACTATGGCACTATTCTGAACTATGACTGTTGTATTAATACTGAAAAAGACAACACATATAAAATGTTAAATATAATCAAGGAATTTTTAATAATTTAGACAGTTTTAGAAAGAATTTTTATTCAAAAGAATGCTATTCAACTCAATATTTCAAGCAGTATTGTATTTATTAGTTACACATATACCTTTAGACTGAATGCATTAATAGCTTTTGGCAGATTTTTTTTGCTGCATTTAGGCTTTACTTGCTTTCAGTGCATGTTGAAACAGATCCACATGAACATCTAGTGCTTTGAATAACAAAATAGCCAAGCAAGCATCATCACCTGCAAACATAGCACATATCTCTTACTATTGAGCAACACACTGCTTGCACATAAATTAGCTCCGCCTCAATGGAGTACAAGTTCTGTATAAATCCCATCAGTGGCAACAAGTCCTTTAACAGCATATGAAGAAAGGTTTTTAGTAGGTATCTGCAGTAAAATTTCAGCACTTAACGGTTTGCATCAAGAGACCCATTGAGTTCTTAATATTTGACAGTGTTTGCTGCGTTCCACTATTAAGATGTAACTACCTAAATAGTCTAGAAAAGTTAATGGTCCAGATCCAGCGTTCATAATAATGGTGAGGCTAACAGCGCTCACTGTTATTAGGCAGTAAATTGGACAGCAAACTCTGGCACCTGTACATGTGCATTTAAACATGCAAATCCAAAGTTTCACTGTTAACAGCCCTCACCGATAGATTCAACACTGAAATATATGCAATGATGTAAACTTGGGGGTCTTTTCCCACTAGTCACCTAAGTAAAAAAAAAAATCATAAAAAGTTAGGGTTGGTGCCTTCAGAAGGAAGTGATTTTCAACAAAATAATAAGTGATAATTACTGCCAAACAACCTCACTGGCCCTGAAAATTTAACTTTACAAATGTGGAGCCTCATTCCTTCAGAAATTAATCAGTGTTGGAGATTTTTTTTAAAAGTTTGTCTGTCTCTTTTAATCCAATCTAAGTTTCCCAACCTTTATTCCACTTCTGTTACAAGATTTAAATCTAATTTATACTCCCTACTTCATACTTCTTGGTTTAGACTTACCTGACCCACTGGGCGCAGGTAGAGCACGGGGAACCGGAAGTTGGGGTGGCCCCCACATGCTGTGGAGTTTTGACTCCACAGTGTGCATGTGATATCACTGACAGGCACCCCACCCAGAAGTCAGCCTGATTGACAGGCAGGGCTTCCAGTCAGGTATGGAATCTGGAGGAGGCCAGAGGACCAGATAGGTCCCAGCCCCAAACCTGAGGTGGGGAGGGGAAGAGGGGGGGGGGGGGGTGCAGGCTTTGGGGATTTGATCCCAGAGGACCCTGGAGGTCTGGGAGTGGTTGGAGGCCGCATGAGGGTTTGGGGTTTGGAGACATGGGGGAGGAAGTGAGAGTCTCATAGAGATGAGGGGGGTGGAATTGCAGAATGTGTAATTATCGGGGCGGGGGGGGGGGGGGGGGGGCGGCGACGGTATGGGCTATGTAGCTATGCTGGAACCAGCAGGTTGGTAGAATGGCATTCATCCAGCAGTCCATCGCCTCAGTTTAGTTGCTTTAGTTTAGAGTCTTGCAAAACTCAGCCAGCCAGAGTTAAATTTTAAATGGTCAATACAACCTCAAGTGCCAAGCATCTCCTCGGGGTGGATTGGTCACCTGCCCCCCTCCCCGCCCCACCTCCGCTAAAACAGGAAGTGGGTGAGTTGCAAGCAGGTTGGGGTTCGTATTCAGACTTTAACAACTTCACCCCCCCACCCCCCCTGATCCAAACCCATCCTTTTTGGGGAATTAAACATTCCCTCTGCATGGCTCATCAAAGATTCTTCAATTTGATTGATTGAAGAGTTTCGCTGTTTCTTAAATAAATCAGTAAGTGCTGGAAATACTTGGCAGGTCTGGCAGCATCTATGGTGAGTGTTACGACCAGGTGAGAAAGGTGTCTAGTGGTCCCTTGCAGCCTTCATCTGGTCTTACTGTAACAGGGTTTTATGTTAAACACACCGTGTTTTAGTTCCCCCTTGGTGAATCCTTGTTCACCGCTTTCCAATTATAGGGCAAAGAAATTAGCACAAACAGGCTTTCTTAGGTTTATAGAAGATTGAAATTTATTAAAACTTAAACTCTAATTTGGTTGATGCCTATGGATACATGGCACGTCCATGCTAGAATGCATACGCGATGCACACATGCAAATAGAGACAGAAAAGAGAAGAAAAATAAAGTGGAAAGGTTTGAGGCAATCTCTGAAGGTTTTTTTTTGTTACTGTGCTTCGAGATTGCTGTAGTCCTGGCTTGTAAGTAGATCTTGCTTTTCGTTGGAGTCCAGTATTATTCTTAAACCTTGTTAACTGTAGGAGACTTTTCTCTCTTGGGGTTCATGTGCCTTTAATGAATTCCGAAGCTGGTCAGTAACAGATGGGAGCAGACAGGAGAGAGATGTTCTCAGTCCAGGAGCAAAACTGTCTTCTGAGTCCAAATTCTCTGTGGCGAGTTCAAAAAAACCTGCAAGAGCCAGTTAGTCATGTGACCAGCTGACCTAATCAGTCCTGGCCCTTGTGGATTGTCTTGTCCCAGCAGACCTTGGAATGTCTCCTCTACACACAATACCTGGTGATCAAAGGTCCATTGTGGGTTAAATTGGAGCAGGGAATAGCCCCTTTGTCCTTTCAAGTACCATCTGTCAAAATGCAAAAATGTCTTACCAGCCAGTCTGGCAGCCCTTGTAATAGGCCTTCTCTTTTTCCCAGCAACAATTTGAAATTTAACGTCCATGTGGTGAAATTAATGTGCCTCATTCTTGGCAGGTGGGGGCCTGCATGACAAGAGAGAAGCAAACCTTGCTCACAAATGCCACAGATCCCCTGTAGAGGACGCTGCACTGGATCAGACTCCAGATTCACACAAGCCTCCACTCTAAAACCTGAAAAAACTACATGGGCAGCTGTTAGCGAGGCAAATAGCAAGTGTCATTACTTTGTTGCTGATCACAAAATTCAGGCCAAGTGCACAATTACATGAAGTAACAGCTGAGTTGTGAAAAAGATTTGCAAAGTGGTTGATAGCTTAGTCTCTGAAACATAGTTAACTTTACAAAGCAGCATCAATTGCTCCCATTACCCTCAAGAAATTTGTGCTTATTTTCTCATCACTTATGTAAATTGCCAGGGAAGCTTACGTGTTGATAAGGCAGCTGACAAAACAAAGCCCACAGCCCCTCAGTTCAAAATGGCACGTTACTGAGCAAACACCATTGATTTTGAAGGTTTACAAGCTGCACACCTGGAACAAAAGCCAAATTGAGGAAGCCATGTTGTATCCCGTCCTGAAAATTTTTGATTTTTCCTCCCTTTCCCTTTCTAACTAAATCAAAGCAGATGTAAAACATGACATTTTCTGATCTGAAGTAGCGATTGAAAACACTAAGATGTCTAATTTTGATTCCAGTAACTGAAAATATTAATATTTACACAAATCTGTCTGATTTACACATTTGTCTGATTTATGCCATTTTCTTTAAAGCCAAAGCTCCATAATTTAGATTTTAGATTTAGATATAGAGCACTGAAACAAGCCCTTTGGCCCACCGAGTCTGTGCCGACCATTAACCACCCATTTATACTAATCCTACACTAATCCCATATTCCTACCACATCCTCACCTGTCCCTATATTCCCCTGCCACCTACCTATACTAGGGGCAATTTATAATGGTCAATTTACCTATCAACCTGCAAGTCTTTTTTTTGGCTGTGGGAGGAAACCGGAGCACCCGGCGGAAACCCACGCAGACACAGGGAGAACTTGCAAACTCCACACAGGCAGTACCCAGAATTGAACCCGGGTCGCTGGAGCTGTGAGGCTGCGGTACTAACCACTGCGCCGCCCAATAATAATAGGAAAAATTCTATTGTTTTAAAAAGTCAAACAAAATTAAATATCAATCTTGAGAATTGTGGGGAGCTTGACTCAGGCTTCCTTCCTTACTAGACCAATTTTTGAAGCCACCTTTTATTTTTATTAATTCTGTCAATGTGGTCATCACTGGCAAAGCCAGCATTTGTTGCCCAGACCGACTGCAATACACAGACTGGCTTGCTAGTCCACTTCAGAGAGTGGTTGAGAGTCAACCACATTGGCGTGGAACTGGAATCAGATATAGGCCAGACCAGATCAGGATGGCACGTTGCCTTCCCTAAAGGACATTAGTGAACCAGCTGAGTTTATATGACAATCCAATAGTTTCATGTTCACTTTTTGATTCTATAAACTGAATTTCCAATGTCTTTTTTTTATAAACTGAACTTAAATTCTTCAACTGCCAATGATGGGATTTTAAATCAAACTCTCTGGATTAGAAGAACACAAGAATACAAGAATTAGGAGCAGTAGGAGGCCTTTTGGCCCCTCAAGCCTGCTCCGCCATTTGATAAGATCATGGCTGATCTGATTGTGGCCTCAACTCCATCTTCCCGTCTGCATCCCCCTCCACCCCCACCCCCCATCCCCCCATAATCCTCGATTCCCTTGTAGATCAAAAATCTATGTAACTCAGCCTTGAATATATTCAATGACCCAGCCTTCAACTGTTCTCTGGGGAAGAGAATTCCACAGACCAACCACCCTCAGAGAAAAAAAAGTCTCCTCATCTCAGTCTTAAATGGGAGATCCCTAATTTTTAAACTGTGTTCCCTACTTCTAGATTCCCCCATGAGGGTAGACATCCTCTCAGCATCTATCCTATCAAGTCCCGTCAGGATCTTAAATGTTTCAGTAAGATCACTTCCCTTTCTTCTAAACTCCAATCGGTATAGGCCCAAACTTTCCTCATAAGATAACCCCTTCATCCCAGGAATCAGTCGGGTAAACCTTCTCTGAACTGCTTCTCATGAAATTATACCCCTTAAGTAAGACCAACATTGTACACAGTACTTCAGATGCTGTCTAACTAAGGCCCTGTACAACTGTAGCAACACTTCCCTACTTTTATACTCCATTCCTCTCGCAAAAACCGCCAATATTCCACTTGCCTTCCTAATCACTTGCTGTACCTGCATACTAACATTTTGAGATTCATGTACCAGGACACCCAGATCCTGTGTACCACCAAAATCTGTAATCTCTATATTTAAATAGTATACTGCTTTTCTATTCTTCCTGCCAAAGTGGACAAGTTCACGTTTTCCCACATTATACTCCATCTGCCAAATTTTTTCCCAGTTACTTAACCTATCTAAATCAATTTGTAGACTTTATGTCCTGTGGACAACTTGCTTTCCTACCTCTGTCTCATCAGCAAATTTAGCAACCATACATGTGATCCCTTGATCCAAGTCATTGATATTGATTGTAAATAGTTGAGGCCCAAGCACTGATCCCAGACACACTTCACTATTAACAGCATGCCAACTTGAAAATGACCCATTTATCCCTACTCTCTGCTTCCTGTTAGCTAACCAATCCTCTATCCATGCCAATATGTTATCCCCTACACCAGGAGCTCTTATTTTGTATAGTAAGCTTTGATGTGATGCCTTACGAATGCCTTTTGGAAATCCAAGTACACCGTATCTACAGGTTCCCCTTTATCCACCTTGTTTGTTACTTCCTCAAAGAACTGTAATAAATTAGTTAAATATGATTTCCCTTTCACAAAACCATGTTGGCTCTAACTGATTGTATTATGATTTTCTAAATGTCCTGCTATTACCTCCTTGATAATGGATTCTCGCATTTTCCCTATGACAGATGTTAGACTAACTGGCCTACAGATTCCTGCTTTCTGTCTCCCTCCTTTATTGAACAGAGGTGTTATATTTGTGATTTTCCAATCCACTGGGATCTTTCCAGAATCTAGAGAACTTTGGAAGTTCACAACCAATGCATTTACTATCTCTGCAGCCACTTCTTTTAAGACCCTAGGAGCAGGCCATCAGGTCCAGGTGAACTTGTCAGCCTTAAATTCGAATAGATTTCCCAGGACCTTTTCCCCCAGTGATTGTAATTGTTTTAAGTTCCTCCCTCCCATTTACCTTTTGATTTTCAAGTATTCTTGGGATTTTCTTTGTGTCTTCTATAGTGAGAATCGACACAAAATACCTGTTCAACACTTCTGCCATTTCCTTCTTTCCCATTATTAATTCTCCAGTCTCACCCTCTAAGGGACCAACGCTCACTTTAGTTACTCTTTTCCTTTTTAAATAATCGTAGAAACTCATATCTGTTTTTATATTTCTAGCTAGCTGTCTCTCATACTCTATTTTCTCTTTCCTTTCTTTTTAAAGTCATTCTTTGTTGGTTTCTAAAATCTGTCCAACCTTCTGACCTAAAACTAATCTTCACAGTATTGTACGCATTTTCTTTCAATTTGATACCATCCTTAACTTCCTTAGTTAGCTACAGATAGCACATCCTTCTCATAGTCTTTCTTTCTTAGCACAGACTTCTGCATTACTGGTTCATTAACAGAACCACTACATTATTTACCTGGTATGAGGTGAACATAGTGAAGCTTCACAGGAAACATGAGTGGTAACTTTAAAATAATCGGAGAGTCAGTAAGGTTGTTTTCTGGGATTCTGCATTTTTGGATTGACTCTCAAGCTAATTGAAGTCACAGCACCAGTTGTTCTCAATAAGCCAGTTAGAAGTGCAAAAAAAAAAATTTAGCTGGTGATGTCAGGGAAAGCAAAGAAAAAAACTCAAGCTGGAATTGGCATTTGTAAATATTTGTAAACATCACATCTTTCCACATAAAAGTGTGGGGGAGGGGAATAAAAGCCCCTCGGCTTACATGTTCAAGTATAATGTACATTGTTTGCCAACCTGTCACTATTCCTGCATAAACTGGCTTTGTCTTTTCTATGTCCGTACTACATCTGAACCTTGCTTGCTAGACCACTTCAGAGGACATTAAGTGTCAACCACATAGCTTGAACAAAAGTCACATGAAGACCAGACTAGGTTGGAGTGGCAGGTTCCTTTTGAAGGTCATTTGTGAATCTTTTGAGTATTTAAGACTGTTTTTTGGGCATTCTTCGAGTTTTAGCTCACATATTACTCTAATTTTTGAATTCAACTGCACAACACGTCATAGTGAGATTAGAGCCCACAGCATCCAGGTTTGCTAGTACCTCAACACTTCTTTTCTCTGCTAAGAGGAGGTCAGGCTTTGCCCTTGAGTGGTGCTTCAAATTTATAGACACATGGTTAGAATTAAGTTATAAGTCACCTGCACAAGAGATACATTGGGTCCTGGTTAAGCAATGCCTCGATTTTACAATTCTCATCCTTGTTTTCAAAACCCTCCATGGCCTACTCCCTTCCCATCTCTTTAATCTCCTGCAGCCTCACAACCCTCCAAAACATCGGTGCTCCTCTAATTCTGGCCTCTATCATCCCCAATTTTAACATTCTTGTCTTCAACATTGTTGGTTGAATTCCAATGGAATAAATGCAATACAAGGCAATGAGGTATAGACTACATATTAGTACAGTATCTATAAACTGTCCTGGTTCAGATAATCAAACCAGATATCTCCCATTCTAGTGTAATCAATTGTTTGCCAATAACGGAGTACTGGTCCACATATGTTAAGAACCATATACAAGACATACTACAGACAATAACAGATTACAGACATAAGAATTACAGATTTTTCATCAAATATTGCACTTCACAGCTCCATCACATATCAAAATTAGCCACTTGTCACTTGACTGGGAACCTTTGTATATTTTGTGTTATGGTATTTACATGATCGTGAACATCAAATTGATCAACAGCAGAATAAATACCAAATCAATAACTTAATATTTTGCACATCTTAAAAATGATTTGCAAAACAATATTAAGTCGATTACATAGGAACAATACTGTTATCATACAGTACAAGTCAGCATTACATATATGCTTTTCAATTAAAATAAACTCATTCCTTTCCCTCAAATCATCTCTAGTCAAGAGAATCCAGAAAATGTTTGCCTTAAACGTGCTTTGATCATTTTGGGAAGTTTGATGACATTGTGATTTCATTGTCTGAATTTTTTTCTCTTTTTGACAAAGATAAATGATTGCCATCAATCATGATCCAATCGGTAGTACAGTGTCTCAGGGAAATGCATCACTCTTTACTAGTTTTCCTGCTCTTCATGGAACCTTAGCTCCATTTTTTTATGCAATGAACAAAAATATTCCAGCCAAGAAATATGTCATTCACACCCACTACAAAATTAAGTATTATAACTAATGATAGCATTTTAGCTTTAATAATGTGTATCATTACACTAGGGACAGGCTGCTTTCCATTTCAGCTGAAGGTTAAGCAAATGTTAGAATTTAGAACTTCAATGTGAGAACTTTCCCCATATGAACAGCTTATTCTGAAACAGTTGGCTTGTTTTAGTTAAAACTAATTATCTAGAAGTATTTAAACTCAATAACGTGCTTTGAAAGAAATATAATGGATTTTGAAGTACTCTTCAGCTGACTGTGCAAATTCATGGTTAGAATGTGTAAAACTGCTGTTCAAAAACAGTGTACTTAGAAAAACTTAGCTAGTCAAAAAACATTTAAGAAAGGAAAAAGCTTTCAAATGTAGGAAAGCCTGCAAGTTGAAACCTGTACATTTTAATAGAAAATGAAGTCCTATAAAAAATATAAACAAGCACCTCCTTCTACCTTTAAGTAAGCAATTCCTGATGTTATTCATTTAAAAAAACTTTTAATACTGCATTTTCAAAACTTGAAATGACTACAAAGCTTCTAATCAAACACTGAATAAAGTGCAAGTTTTAGTACACAAACTAAAGATAGTTTGTCCAAGTTAACCTCATGGCAAGCTAGCATTTTATATGGCGCACATCTACAATACTTGCATATATTTCCTATTGCATATGTCATTGATGCAGGGTTGAGTCAGTTGAACCTTAATAAAAGCACAATATTACAATTAGTATACAAAAACTGCATAAAGGACAATTTTTTAAGCATACAACATTGCCAACTGAATTGTTCTAGAACAGTAACTCATAAGCCATGTAATTAAGAAAACAGTTTATTGTTCTGATAAATGACTGAGATCCCAATCAGAGGACCAAATTTAAATCCCAGTGAATAATCATACAGGATACCAATAATTCAAATTTTAGGTTTTTAGGCTATACTGATTTATACCTGGAAATTAAATTTACCAAATCATGTCATTTTTCAAAGTATTAGTATCAGATTCAATCCTATGTGTCACTTGCAGTCAAACAAAAATATAACTGATGTAGTATTTGTTTCTCCTCCAACAGCACTCCCCACCCCCCCACCCAACCATTGGTAGTACAATAATTATAAACATAATTGTATAATGGAATAAAACTCAAATAAAAGTATATAATCAGTAAATATGCAAGTGTTGCTGTTAATTTATTTTGTAAATTTCAATACCTGCCAATTTTCACTTCAGAATATGTAAAATAAAAAATCTCCAGAAAACAAATAAAATGAAAGTCTCCATTTTTTAAATACATGAAATGAGACCAAGTAGTCTCAAGCCAAAAGCCAGCTGGTAAACGAAGGTTTTCAAAAGAAAACTGTTCTATTCTGGCAGAATTGGTTATATTAGTGCCAAAAATGGGAAGTGATAAACGGCACACTGATGCAGTCCCTTTGTTAGGTTGCAGACTAAGGTACAATACTGGAGCACAGCAGAGCAAGTTTTGCTTTTGTATCCAACCAGGCTATACCTGATTTGGGACTGCTCGACTCCGACAGTGGATGCCCAAAAAGGAAAATAATCCACTTCTCAATACAAAAGCCCCGTACCATGATGTATGAAAAAAAAAGCAATTCACCTCTCATTCACTGCTCGGAGAATAAATGCAGATCACAAGTCTATTTCTCTCAACTTTACCCATACTCCTGGATTGATGGGAGGATACACAGTGCTGAAAATAAGAGTAATTTCCATCACTACTAATGAGGGGAAAAAGGGAGAAATATATTTCATTCTCCCTCAATCACCATCTCATTTATACTGCAATGCCGACTAGGGCTCCTGAATTGTACCTTGGGCAAGATAGTGGAGGGCTGCCAGCATCCATGAAACCACAATCCAAACAAGAGTCAATACCTTTAGAAGACGAGGATTTCTTTCTCAATAAAGTCATGCACTGAATACTCGGGTGCCTCTTCCCCCTTTATTATTTTTTCTGTATTAACATAGTTAGGTCAGAATGTTTTTTACTGGTCACAACTGAAAATGAGTTATTGGAATAAACATATCCATGTTAGCCAAGGGCAGGAAAAATAATTTCACTGACTGAAGTCAAATTGCATTTTTATTACACGGTATTCTGGAATTTTTCTTTTTATTTTGGGAATCTAAATTCTATCCATTTACAATTGCAATAGTATCATTTGGTTCCAGCAACTAAGTAAGTCAGAATTTTTTTAAAGGATTGTTTTGAAAGCTGATTGTACTATTCTGTCCATTTTCCTAAGAAAACATAAGCTAGAGAGCGACCTTGACATGATTGCTGATCACTCAGACTCAAATTCTGAAGATTCTTTGTAAACTAAAGATACATATATATGTACATACCACTAAAAATTTCATTTCTTGTGGTCTTCCTTCGAGCTCATTTTAAATATTCCAGCCACTGCATTAAGCAGTGTTTGCTGCTCCCATGCCAATCAGGAAAGCAAACACAACTTCTTCCTCTATACCTCACTCCTGACCAAGCTGTTAAGGTGCGCAAGAACAGCCTAGGTGGCTCAGTAGATGATTTGCTCTCCCATTATGTGGAGCAGCAGAAAGCCATTACTTGACACTACCCGACAAAAAAAGTGAGACATTGGGCTGGATTTTAAGAAGCCCTTGACGTTGCGATCTGTGGCGGCGGGGATGACAGGTGGGATGGGGGGAGTGGGGGTGGGGCCTGAAGATGGCTCTGCATGAGGCCCGCCACAGACCTTGATGCCGGCAGGGCCCAGCCCGAACCTCCAGGCGGCAGCGAGGCTTCATGGCAGCCCCCCTGCCGCTGAGCGATGGGACCACAATTAACATATTCAAATGGATAAAATTAATACATTTAAATACACTTACCTGAGATCTTGAGGGCCCGCCGCATTCATCGGCGCAGCAGCCGGCACTGCCATGTCTTCAGATCCCTGTCTGGGCAAACGAGGAAAGACACTGGTGGGGAGGGGGGAGGAGATACGTTTATCAGTGCGGGGAGGGGTTCAAATACACATAACGGGTGCAGGGGATGGTGGGAATGGTCGAACCTTAAACTTTATGCAGTTTGGGGAGGGGTGAAAGGGGGAAGAGCAATACTTATTGTAATTGTTTTTGGAGGGGTGGGAAAGGGGCATAAGAAATTTATTTATTTACTTTTGGGGGCAGGGGGAAATTTTGTTAAAAATTTAAATATGACGGCAGGGTTGGCTGCCCTTCAAAAATGGTGCCAGCGCCTGCGCACAGGCAGCTGACACCATTTCTGGCAACGGACAGCCCGTCCCTCCACGTGATTGGGGGGGGGGGGGGGGAGTGCAGGCTGCTCTGGCTATTTAAATGAGCCAACGTGCTTAAGACTGTGGCGGCTCTTTGACGTGCAGCCCATGCGGGTGGGTCACCATTTTTTGAGCTCGCCACCAAGCTCATAAAATCTGTGTGAAAAATAGATATGATCTTGTACCCTGTGGCCGGAATTTTACACCTCACCCCGCCAGGGAGCAGGCTGGAGGTGGGGTACTTAAAACCAAGTGGAAGGCGAGGGTGTCGTTCCCGTCACCTACCTGCCCCTGTGGCTATTTTACTAGCAGCAAGGGAGGTTAAAAACGACCTGCCTGCCCAGGCCAATTGAGGCCCTTGTGGCCAATTACTTGCCACTTAAGGGCCTTCCGCCTGCTGTCACTGATATTTTACCAGCAGCAGCTGGGAACTTCAGCATCTGAGGAGGCCGCCTGCATTAATACCAGGGGCCGGGGGAAGGGGTGCCTCCTGATAGAGCACCCTGTGCCCCACAGAGGTCACCCCCCTCCCCCCCGATCCCCCGCAGCAGCAAAAGTCACTCTGATGGAACACCTCCCCCCATCCTCCTGAACAAACCCACCCTGCCGGGGCCCAGCCAACTGTCCCCAGCGTGGCCGAAACCCCACTTACCTTTCTCAGGGCCAGCATCCATGATGCTGCTCTGAGCTGGATGCAGTCCTAACAGTGGCCACTGCTCCCAATGGCACTGCTGGACTGAAGAGCGGCCAGCCCACAGCTCTTGGAGGCAGGACTTCCTGCCTCAGAGGAGTGGAAATCCTGCTCAAGGCCAATTAAAGGTCTAGGCTACGCAAAATCGTTGTGTGGCATCCAGGCTCAACGGAGGCGGGCTCACCCCGGCTTTAAAGCCGGTGGGCAGGGCCTCCGCCACCACATAAAATTCCCGCCAGAGTGTTTACAAAAAAGGCAACAATGCTGCCATACAAAAAGATCAACATTAATTAACCAATCCGAATATTGTGACACAATTTAGATTTAGATGAGCACTTGAGACGCCATAGCATACAAGGCTACGGGCCAAGTGCTGGAAAATGGGATTAGAATAGTTAGGTGCTTGATGGCTGGCACAGACACGATGGGCTGAAGGGCCTGTTTCTGTGCTGTATAACCCTATGACTCTAAATTCTCACAGGATAGCTTGCCTGATTTTCCTTTTCAGTTACTGGTCAGCCAGCTGTGCAATTTCAACAGTTTGTTTCTCCTCTTTCTGTTAAAGACATAAACTCCATCCCAAAAACCTCTTTACCTCCCTCTCCTCCGTTACCTTCCTAAAACACATCAAGGGTTGAGGCAACCCTCCTAATCACAATATTTATTTTTCTCTGATTACGCCCCTGTGAAAAGCCTTGGGACAAGTTGTTGTTGTCTCTGCAGCCCAAGGGCAATGAAACCAACTGAACTGCTCCACCACCTGACACCAGCTGAAATCAGATAATTCAGCACTGTTAATCAAAACTGAGCAATTCAAATCTATCACTTGGTATCACAGTAAGAGGTGCACTTACCCACTAAACTATCAGGAATGCAGGTGCTTTCAGGTATTGCACCACTTTCTTCTTCAGTGCAATGATCTTGAATTGACATTCCAATTTGTAGCACAAGAGAATTTACATTTCTCTATGTATGAATTAGATCGTTTTAATATTAGGGGCTCAATAACAATTCAAAAGTATCTTCATACTTCCTGAAGATATTAATGATGAAAAATAAAGCTTTTGATAGTTTCACTCAAACAGATCATCTGATCATTATTATGTTGCTGTTTGTGGGAGCTGGCATGCGCAAATCGGCTACTGCATTTCCTACATTACAACAATGACAACACTTCAAAAGCATGTCATTGGCTGTGAAGCGTTTTGGAACATCCTAAGGTGCTATATAAATACAAGGCTTTCTTTACATTCACTTGAAAATTTCTTTTTACAGAACTGTGAATTTTAGATATTCACCTCAAATTTCTGGAATCAAGTAAACGTACAGGAGCTAAACTGTGTCTTAGCAAATCAAGTAAAAAAAACCTAATAGAGTGAGCTAACTGTTCTTAGATATTAGGTTAAAAGACAGAGAATAAAATATAAATCATAAAACAAAATTATATAAGTATAGTCTTAACAGAACCATCAGCAATAATCAGAATTATGAATGCCAAACTGCACACAGCTTCGATAATCTTTCTGTACAAGGAATTCCAATTACACAAATTAAAAATAATTATTTTTAAATGTCTTACAGCAAAATTAGAGATTATACAAAGCACCACCATAATGTCAAATTAAAATGGTTAGAAAGGTCGTGCAACTTTTGGTGGAAATACTGATCAAGTACTTTGCATCAGTCCTCATTCTTGAAAGTGTTGCCCAACTGACAGAATTAGATGATGGTGTGATCAATAAACTTGTTCAGAACATAGGAACAGGAGTAGGTCATTCAGCCCTCAAGCCTGTTCAATTAGATAATGGCAAATCTGTATCCCAACTCCATTCACCTGACTTTGCGCCACATCCCTTAATATCTTAAGCAAAAAATATATCAATCGCAAATTTAATATAATGAACTGATTCCAGGGAATACAAGTCTAGTTTGTGTAATCTCTCCTCAATTTAATCTTTGGAGCCTTGGTAACATCCCGGTGAATCTGTGCTATACTCCTTCCAAGTGGGCCTATGGATCAGGTTGCCAGTTCATGTGGTGAAAGCTGAATCATTGAAATCCTTCAAGTGAGAGGAGGACCTGTTTCTGGCTGGGGCAAAGATCCCCTCATACAAGAGGTAGGTACCTGGTAATGCTAATCAGGAAAGTCTCCTGCACTAGTTTTGATAGCCTAAGGAGCCTGCAGAGGAATTTTTCAGATATCACCACCCCACCCCCTACCAACTGGCTTGATTTTTAACTAGTTTTTTGTATCTCCTAGGAGATTACTAGGCTTCCAGTTGGGATGGGAAGTGTATAAATTGTGATGCACAAGGCACCACAACTGTTATGGCACAGGCTGAATGCACCAGCATGTATTTCCCTGTTCATCAAACAATAATCTATCAAAAAAGCATATTACTGCTCATGAGGTCGAGGATTCACCAAACAAAGCTACTGAAATATCCATGCAATTAGTTTTCCTTTGTCCAATATGGAGCACACTTTCACCTCATAGCAACATATCCCACTTAAATCCAGAAAGCTTAGGTGCAGGTTGGTAGAACCAAGGTTCAAGGACCAGAGTATTAGCACATCACTTCATAAAGCCCTGTTTTCTTGTGCCATGATGTAAACAACCCCATGTTAAAACAGGCTAAGTGAATAAAACAGGAACACTGCCCCAAAAATGTTTCGATGAACTCAAACATTGCATAATCTCACTCTTTTTACATCGTTTATAATCTGAACTGAGACACTCCCCCTACCTTTCCAACCTGGAAGTTCAATTATAACAAATTAGTGAATATTGTTAAACAACTGACCCTAAATGACTGTTGCTCAATTTTTAAATTGGTTATAACTGAATGCTGTGCCAATGGATAGATTTTTAAAAAATAATGCCGAGAATTCATTTTTTTGAGAGATTGCATGTGAAACTTTGCATTATATCTTTTTCAACTAAAACTTATCCATGATAAGAAAGGAGACAGCAACAGGAAACCTTCTCTTTCTGGCTCTCTGGCAAACATTTTGCTTTCCAGTCAAACCTCTACAGGATTAAAGGGCATCTGTTCTCAGCCCTGTGTGCCTGTGCTGAATATTGGCCATCATTCCAGGTTTGGTACCAACTGTTCAATGGTGCTTTCCACAGAGGCCTCAATCTGCTCCCTGAACAGATAGGGATAAGCTTGATAAAGTAATGCCAACAGCAGATATTGGAGAAACCCAGAAAACCTCAGATACCCAAAGCAGCAGACCACCACCCTTAAGCAGCTATCTAAGTTCCTGCCTTCAAAATATCCATAATTTTGTATAAGCATAAGCAAGATCATCTGCTAAACAATATCTGCATTTGCTTGAATCTAGCTACTCATCCTTTTAAGTTCTTATGTTTTTGGACATATTTATTTGAGTGGATTGCTTGGGCACAAATTTGACCCCAAGAACCTAAGAGACAATTGACATGTGGATCATGCCTTCCACATCCAGGGTCTGTCAAATGGTTGTCTACACTTCACTTAAACGATGTAGTGGCCTCTGCCTGAGCTAAAACATTCTATGCTCAACTTACGAACTAGGAGAAGTAGGCATTTGGCCCCTCGAGCTTGCTCCACCATTCAATAAGATCATGGCTGATCTGTCTTGAACTCCACACTCCCATCTATCACTGATAACCCTCAATTCCCCTGCCGAACAAGAATCTATCTACCCCGCCTTAAAAATATTCAATGACCCCGCCTCCACCACCTTGTGAGGCAGAGTTTCCAAAGTCGCATAACCCTCAGAGAAAAAAATTCTCCTCATCTCTGTCCTAAAAGGGCGACCCCCAATTTTAAAACAGTGCCCCCTAGCTCTGGACTCACCCACAAGAAGAAACATCCTCTCCACATCCACCTTGTCTAGGCCATTCGGGATCTTGTATACTTCAATCAAGTCTCCCTTCACTCTTGTAAACTCCAGTGAAAACAAGCCCAGTCTGTCCACCTTTCCTCATAAGACAACCTGCTCATTCCAGGTATCAATCTACTTAACCTCCTCTGAACCGCCTCCAACGCATTTACATTCTTCCTTAATTAAAGAGACCAAAACACAGTATTCGAGGTGTGGTCTCACCAATGCCCTGTATAACTGAAGCATAACATCCTTACTTTTATTTTCAATTCCTCTCGTAATAAAGGATAGTATTCCATTAGCCTTCTTCATGACTCGCTGTACCTGCATACTAACTTTTTGTGACTCATGCACTAGAACACCTAGATCCCTCTGCACCTCGGAATTATGCAGTGGTTCTCCATTTAAGTAATACTCTGCTTTTTTATTCTTCCTGCCAAAGTGAACAACTTCACATTTTCCCACATTATACTCCATCTGGCAGATTTTTGCCCACTCATTTAACCTATATCGGTCTGCAACCTCCTTATGTCCTCTTCACAACATATTTTCCTACCTGTCTTTGTGTCATCTGCAAATTTAGCTACCATGCCATTGCTCCCCTCATCGAAGTCATTGATATAAATTGTAAAAAGTAAAGCCCCCAGCACAGACCCCTGCGGGACTCCACTCATCACATCCTGCCGATCAGAAAATGTTTTCTGCCAGCCAGCCAATCTTCTATCCATGCTAATATGTTACCCCCTACATCATGAGTTCCTACTTTCCGCAATAAACTTTTACGTGGCAGCTTGTCAAATGCCTTCTGGAAACCCAAGTATAGTACATTAACGGTCTCCCCTTTATCCACAGCACGTTGCTCCTTCAAGGAACTCCAACAAATTGGTTAAACATGATTTCCCTTTCACAAAACCATGCTGATTATTCCTGATTACCTTGAGTTTTTCTAAGTGCCCAGCTGCAACCTCCTTAATGATTGATTCTAACACCTTCCCCATGACAGACGTCAAACTAACTGGTCTACAGTTATCTGTTTTCTGCCTCCCCCCCACCTTCTTGAATAGAGGGGTTATATTTGCTACTTTCTAGTCTGAAGGAACCTTACCAGAATCTCGCGAATTTTGAAAATTTAACACCAACATATCAACTACCTCATTAGCCACTTCTTTTAAGACCCTAGGATGAAGTCCATCAGGACCCAGGGACTCATCAGTCCGCAGTTCCATCAGTTTGGTCAGTACCGCTTCCCTGGTAATTGTAATTTCACCAAGTTCCTCTCTTCCTTCCACCTCCTGATTCACAGCTGTTGCCGGAATGTTTTTTGTATCCTCTATAGTGAAGACAGAACCAAAATATTTGTTCATTGCATCCGCCATTTACTTATTATCTACTATAGCTCCTCATTCTCACTCTCTGGAGGACCAACACTCACTTTACTTACTCTTTTCCTTTTTAAATACTTGTAGAAACTCTTGCTATCCTTTTTTACATTACTAGCTAGCTTCCTCTCATACTCGAATTTCTTTCTCCAGATTAACCTTAGTCATTCTCTGCTGTTCTTTATATTCTGACTGATCATCTAAACTGCCACTCATCTTTCTGCAATTATACGTCTTTACCTTAAGTTTGATGCTTTCCTTAACTTCTTTAGTTAACCATGGATGGTGCGCCCTCCCCTTAGAATTTTTCTTTATAGCAGGAATATATTTACTCGGAGTATTCTGAAATATCCCCTTAAATATCTGCCACTGCTTCTCAATTGATCTATCTGCAAGCCTAGTAATCCCCCCAGTTCACTTCAGCTAGCTCAGCTTTCTTGCCCACATAGTTGCCCTTATTCAAGTTTAAAATAATTGTCTTAGACCCACTCTTCTCTCTTTCAAACTGGATGTAAAATTCAATCATATTGTGGTCGCCGCTACCTAGAGGTGCCTTTACTCTGAGGTCATTAATTAATCCTGTCACATTACACAATACTAAGTCTAATATAACCTGCTCTCTGGTTGGTTCCAGAATATGCTGCTCCAAGAAACTCTCAAAAGTATTCTATGAACTTCTCATCCAGGCTCCTATTGCCTACCTGATTTTTCCAGTTTATGTAGATTAAAATCACCCATGATTATTGCCATCCCTTTAACACATGCACCCAATATTTTTCCTTGTATACTTCATCCTACATTGTGATTACTGTTCGAGTGCCTGTAGACCACTCCCACTAGTGACCTCTTTCCCCTACTATTCTTCATCTCCACCCAAACCGATTCTATATCCTGATTTTCTGAACCAAGGTAATCTCTAACTATTGCACCAATACCATCCTTGATTAAACAGTGCTACCCCTCCACTTTTACCAAGCTTCCTATTCTTCTTGAATGTCACATACCCCTCAATATTCAGGACCCAATCCTTGCCATTCTGCAGCCACATCTCCGGAATGGCTATCCGATCATATTTATTTACTTCAATATGCGCGATCAGTTTGTCTACTTTCTTATGAATGCTACGTGCATTCAGATACAGAGCCTTTAGTTTTGTCTTTTTGTTATCTTTGTAACATCTAGTCTCGACTGTTGGTGTGTTCTTCGGTTTTATCTCTCTGCCGCTTCCTGCCATTCTCTGACCTTCATTTCACATATTAAGATTCTGCTCTCCTGCCTTGACTCCACCCCTTGATTTGCTACATCTACCCAAGCTTGATCCCTCACCCCCCCCACCCTTTTTAGTTTAAAGCCCTCACTATTTCCCTAGTTATATGGTTTGCTAGAACACTGGTCCCAGTATGGTTCAGGCACAGACCGTCCCAACAGTACAATCCCCACTTTCCCAATACTGGTGCCAGTGTCCCACGAACTGAAATCCACTTCTCCCACACTGGCCGTTGAGCCACGTATTCATTTTACTAATCTTATGTGTCCTCTGCCAATTGACATGTGGATCAGGTAATAATCCAGAGATTATTACCCATGAGGTTCTGCTCTTCAATTTGGTGCCCAGCTCCTCATACTGTCGAAGCAGAACCTCTTTCCTAGTCCTACCTAGGTCGTTGGTACCTACATAGACCACAACAACTGGATCCTCCCCCTCCCACTCCAGGTTTCTGTCCAGCCCTGAGCAGATGTCCCGAACCCTGGCACTGGGTAGGCAACACAGCCTTCTAGACACATGCTCTCGGTTGCACAGAACAGTGTCAATCCCCCTTACTATACTATCCCCTACCACTAGTACATTTCTTTTTGCTCCTGCCATTTGAATGGCTTCCTGTACCACAGTGCCATGGCCAGTCTGCTCATCCACCTTGCAGACCTCACTTTCGTCTACACAGGTTGAGAGTACCTCAAATCTGTTTGACAGTTGCAAAGTCTGAGGCCCCTCCACTACTGTCTGACTGGTCCCGTTACCTGCCTCACTCAGTCACATCCTCCTGTCCCTCTCTGCTGACCAAAACGGATGACCCAGTTCTAAGAGGTGTGACCGTCTTCCGGAACAAAGTGTCCAGGTATTTCTCCCCCTCCCTTATGTTGCGCAGTGTTTGCAATTCAGCTTCCAGATTAATAATCCTGATCCAGAATTCCTCCAGCTGTTTACACTTTCTGCTGACGTGTTTGTGCTGGATTGCCTTGGCATCCAAAAGTTCCCAAATACCACAGCTGCAACATAACACCTGTCCAGCCATTGTTACTTATGCTATTAGTTAATTTACTTAGAATAATTCCGATATATAGTAGAATTTACTGGGCTTATTAAATGCTAGTGCCACCTACAACTAAACTTATACTTTTATTTATTACACAGATGTCTGTTTTAGGTACTTAATTTAATAATTTTATCTTATACTTTATAGTTTATTTTATTTTCAGGTGTTAGTTCATTTTACAGATCTACCCTAAGTCTGGTGTCCTAAGCTAGCTATTCACACACTGTCCCTTACACAAAACACTTACCGGCCAATCAACTTACAAGTTTTCTGTGATGTCACAGTTGTTTTTTCACTCAGTTCTCCAGCAGCTGAAATGGATCCGGGAGACTGCCTCTGCTCTGCTCCAGGTATACAAGGCCGCGCTCAGATCCCTGGGTTGTATTTATGGCGCTCCCGGCTCCTAACTGCCTCTGCTCCGTTCCAGGTAGGTAAGGCTACACTCCGATCCCCAGGCTGTATTTATGGCGCTCCCATCTCCCGACTGCCTCTGCTCCGCTGCAGGTAGGTAAGGCCGCGCTCCAATCCCTGAGCTGTATTTATGGCGCTCCCAGCTCCCTCTGCTCCGCTCCAGGTAGGTAAGGCCGCACTCCGAACCCTGGGCTGTATTTATGGCGCTCCCGTTTCCTGACTGCCTCTGCTCCGCTCCAGGTAGGTAGGCAATTTTAAATTGATGACCCCTCTTCACTGATTCCCCAACCAGGGGAATTAGTCTTTCCTTATTCATCTATCAGCCCTTCATGATTTTAAAAACCTTGATTAAATTTCCTCTTAATCTTCTCAATTTCATTGGAAACAGTCCCTGTATCTCAAATCTCTCAGAACCATAGTTTCTCATCCCTAGTAATATCCTGATGAACTCTCAATGGCTCATTCCTCTTTCTATAATGGATGCACAATGCTGTTTGCAGTACTCAGAGACACCTCACCATTGCCACATACAAATTTATCATAACCTCGTCATTATGCTCCATTTATAAAACCCAAAGCAACTGGCCATTTTTATGAATAGGTCTATCTGCACTTTCAAGGAATCATATATTTACACTCCCTACATCAACTATGTTGAGTGTCAACTGTAGCTCAGTTGATAGTACTCTCACCTCTGAGTCACAAGGTTCCAGATTCAAGTTCTACTCCAGGGCTTGAGCACAAAAATCAAGGCTGACACCAGTGCAGTACTGAGGGAGTGCTGCACTGTCGGATGTGCTGTCTTTTGGATGAAATGTTAAACCGAGGCCCCATCTACCTGCTTGGGTGAATGTAAAAGATCCGATGGCACTATTTTGAAGAGCAGGGGAGTTATCCCTGGTGGCCTGTCAAATATTTACCCCTTAATCAACATCACAAAAACAGGTTATCTGATCATTATCTCATTGCTGTTTGTGAGAGTTTGCTCTTTGCAAATTGGCTGCCAACTTTCCTATGCTGTAATCATTTAATGATTCTATGGTACTTCATTGGCTGTAAAGTGCTTTGAAATGCCTGGCGGTAATCAAAAGCGGTATATAAATGCAAGTCTTTCTATATATCTCTGTCCTACCACAACTTTGCAGAGAAGTGTGAAGTGATTCATGTTGTGATGAAGAACACAGAGAGACAATATAAAGTAAAGGGTGCAGGAGCAAAGGGACTGGGTGTATATGTGCATAAATTATTGAAGGTGGCAGGACAAGTTGAGAGAGCGGTTAGTAAAGCATACCGCATTCTAGGCTTTATCAATAGGGATATATAGAGTACAAAAGCAAGGAGGTTATGCCAAACTTGTATAGAACACTGGTTTGGCCTCAACTGGAGTATTACGTCCAGTTTTGGGCATCACACTTTAGAAAAGATGTGAAGGCATTAATGAGAGTGCAGCGAAGATTCACAAAAGTGGATCCAGGGATGTGGGCGTTGCTGGCTAGGCCAGCATTTATTGCCCATCTCTAATTGCCCTGGAGGTGGTGATGGCGAGCTGCCTTCTTGAACCGCTGCAGTCCTTGGTGTGTAGGTACACTAACAGTGCTGTTTGGAAGGGATTTCCAGGATTTTGGCCCAGTGACAGTGAAGGAACAGCAATACAGTTCCAAGTCAGGATGGTGTGTGACTTGGAGGGGAACTTGCAGGTGGTGGTGTTCCCATGCATTTGCTGCCCTTGTTCTTCTAGTTGGTAGAGGTCGTGGGTTTGGAAGGTGCTGTCAAAGGAGTCTTGGTGAGTTGCTGCAATGCATCTTGTATGATACATACTGCTGCCACTGTGTGTCGGTAGTGAAGGGAGCAGATGTTGAAGGTGGTGGATGGGGTGCCAATCAAGCGAGCTGCTTTATCCTGGATGGTATCGAGCTTCTTGAATGTTGTTGGAGCTGCACTCATCCAGGCAAGTGGAAAGTATGCCATCACACTCCTGACTTGCCTTGTAGATGGTGGACAGTCTTTGGGGAGTCAGGAAGCGAGTTACTCACCGCAGAATTCCCAGCCTCTGACCTGCTCTTGTAGCCACAGTACTTATATGGCTACTCCAGTTCAGTTTCTGGTCATTGGTAACCCCCTGGGATGTTAATAGTGGGTGATTCAATTCTCTCTTGTTTAAGATGGTCATTGCCTGGCACTTGAGTGGTGCGAATGTTACTTGCCACTTATCAGCCCAAACCTGGATGTTGTCCAGTTCTTGCTGCATCTGGAAACGGGCTGCTTCAGTATCATAGTATCAGTATCAGCTACATAGATAAATTGGAGAAGTTGGGAATGTTTTCTTTGAAGAGAAGGTTGAAAGGATATTTGATACATATTCAAAACCATGAAGGGTGTGGAAAGAGTAGACAGGGAAAAGCTGTTCCCATTGGCGGAAGGATCAAGAACCAGAGGACACAGATTTAGGGTAATTGGCAAAACAAGCAATGGCGACATGAGGCAAAACTTTTTCACGCAGTGAGTGGTTAGGATTTGGAATGCACTGCCTAAGACTGTGGTGGAGGCCAGATTCAATCCAGGCATTCAAGAGGAAATTGGATTTTTATCTGAAAAGGAAGAATGTGCAGGGCTACAGGGAGAAGGCGGGGGAGTGGCACTGGATAAATTGCTCCTTTGGAGAGCCAGCGTAGACACAATGGGCCGAATGGCCTCCTTCTGCTCTGTAACTATTCTGTGATTGTGACATTTGTGTTATCAGCAAATTTCAGTATCAAAATGAAATTCTGGCATTTTAAGTGTGCAATTAAATGACTTGCTGTGTTGAACTTAAATCGGTTTCCAGAAGTACAGGATAAATCACATTTTACAATAGCATGTTCTAAACCATATGGGAGGTTGGAATTATCATCCTCGTTGTGTTCTGAATTAGTTGATGCCATATAGAGCAGTAGTAGAAATACTGAATTTGACTGAGTTAGAGAAGGGGAAAATCTTCCTAAATCCACACTCCTGATTGTTACGTGGTGACTTTTGCTAGAGGTGTTTGGAGTAAACATTGGATAAAGACAAGATATAAGCCAACTTAGCTTTCTTAGCAGTGGAGAAGTTGCAAGACATTGTCAGGGCTCACTCAAAAACAATGGTTGCTGAGGCGGATGATTACCACCTTTGGAACTATATGCCAGTGAGCGCTGGTGCTTTCAGGATAGGAGGGGAAAAGACTGGAGAGAGAAAAAAAAAATCATAAATTAACTTCGCCTCCCATTAATAAATAACTGCACAGAAAACACATTTAAGTGGCCTGCTTTAAATTACCATAAAATTGTATAATAGAAGTAAACTACCAATAGTCCAAACATGTTGGTGTATTAGATGTCATATCCACAGTGGCCTGAAGTGTCCTTTACTCAGTTCTGGTCAATTCCTAAACGAATAAAGCTAAAATAAGCTGAACTTTAACTCAAAGTTACATAATTTGTTTAATAATACAAAAACATGATAATGACATTTTACTTTGCAAATGTTCAAAGTGCAGTATTTCTGACCATTATAACAGCTAATTCAGGATGTGATCCTATTTCCAGAAAAAGCGCCATAAAATTGTTAAATAAAATTATTCACTGAAATGCTTTGTCAGCATTATATATATGACTAAGATTTTAAATTTAAGGGATCATAGAAGAACGTCTGTATTCTGAGCAACAAAACAGGCCTGAGAAAAATGTGTTAACACCTCAAAGGACATCCAAAGCAGCCAAAATAATGTTTTAATATTATACATTTTAATATTTACCAGTATGACCATCCTTTGACACTTAAATCGTGCAGTCAATGGCACTTCCGAATGTAACCTATCCAACCTATCTTATTCTGGTGGCAGTGAAAATCCACGTATTCAAGTCTCTTTATTTGCTTTAGGGACTAAAGCTTCTCCACAATCAATCAGGCTCCAACAGACCGGTAATAAGTCTACAGCAGATTTCAAAGATAAGAATATTAAAGCAAGGGAGGGTGTTTTTGTATCACTCTCCCAGGGATTTGGGATTGCACCAAGAATATAAACAAACCTCTATATTCCCAAATCTAAGAATGCAGCTGAAGTCCCAGTCTTAACTGAAATTGGGCTATTCAGGTAATATCTTTTGGAGGAAGGTGGGGGAGGGTCCCTTCCTATATTACTAAAAAGCACATGGCATATCAAGCAAGTTATGCTGACATCTACGAAGATGTCCGATAATCCTAGCCTTCCAAGGAAAATTGAGTAAAGATAAAATTTAAATATTTAACAAAGCTGCCCCAATACAAATTTAAAAAGATGTTTGAAATACAACATGCTAGTAATAATTAGGAACCAGAGGTTATGTTTCCAACTCAAAACAAAGAGCACTTAGCACCAACAAACTAGCTAATCAGAGATAATCCTGTTATATAAGAAAGGAAAGTGTGAAATAAAATGAATAAAATCACATCTCCATAATATCAGTGACTAAGTGGGATTAGCAAAATCCCCTGAGAGAGAACATGAATAACAGCCTTTCTGAATACCAAGCAAATCGGTAAGAAAAATGCAAATGGTTTCCTAATTATCTACAGGCTATTAACATGCAGTTCCAATTACCAGCAATTAAAATCTGCTTAAACATTATGACAAAAGTTTATTGAAATGGTGGGGGGGGGGGGGGGGGGGGGCGGTGGGGTGGAGGGAGGAGAGTTGTGATGGTGGGGGGAGAATGATATGCTAATTACTGCACTATAAAAGAAATGCGAAGTGTCTATTTTGACTGGAGACATAATAAATAGTAAATTTTGTGCATCCTGAATTGGTAACAGCCCATTCAGCGCTGAATGCGATTTGAAAACAATCCTCAAGGTCATGTCTGACGTACTTACAAAGACAGAAGGTTTGTGAACATTGATTCATTCTTTTAAATTTTAAACTTCACACCGTTAGCATCAATATCATTTACATTTTCTTTTTAAATGTTATGTGATTAAATTTGGTTTCTGCCATTGCTGATTCTGCGAACTGCTTACAGTTCGAACACAAGAGCAATTTGGGACTTGCACATAAATCAATGGACTACAATGGACAAAATTTCCCTACAGGATTTTAGATATGCCAATTCTTTGTGTTTTAATACTCTGCAAAGCATGCTTTGATTTTGAAGGTTTGGCAATTTTGATTCAAAAGAATTTTCTAGTGTCAGCCAATCCACAGCAGATGAGCACGAACAGATTCCAGTTGTGGTTTTCAACCGGTTTCTTTTTGTACTCATTTTATACAACTTAAGATCTAGCAAATGTGAACTTAAAGTTATTACATCCAGAGGAGGAGGACTGCCCAACATACACAGTGTCACTGCCATGGAGGAGGGAGTAATGGAGATTGCCAGGGTAGCTTGACCATTAGCAAGTCGGGGAAGGTGAGCCTAGTAGAAAGGGCGAATAGATACTTCATAGATGAAGGGGGTGTAGTCTGACAGCATGTCAACGTCTCAGCTGCAGTGGGGAGCCTCAGCACTGCAGAGGCTTCTATGCTCCAACACATGATCTCTTCTAGTGTCTCCCACAGTTTCAGATGTCGAGGGGGAAGAAAAGATTCCTGTGCCTGCACCGGGGCAAGCGACAGAAGCAGAGACATCAGAGCAAGCATCACATCTTGCACACCCATCACCAGCTCAGATAGTCACCTCGGTGAGTCCTCATGCACACTTAGATATGGTGGCGTGGGGTGATGAGCACGTCACGTGTCAGCAGGAAGAGAGAGGCGCAGAGGCAGCTCTGGGTAGTCTCCCTTAAGAAAATGAAGGACTGACACAGCCATGCTCAGCTGGGCACAGATGCAGGACCTCAGAAGTTACAGGAAATGAGGCTCTACATAGATCAGCAGCAACAGATGTTCTCCCACATGTTAAGAGTTCCCTGAGGCAGTAAGGGGTCATCGGCTGAGAATGGAGGAGTCCATTCAGCTCATGTGCGCTAACCTAGCTCAGGTTAGAATGCATGAGCTCCGCCATTGACAGAGTGGCCAACCTCAGAGCGAGCCAGATTGCATGCTGTTGACTGGTAATTAGCGCTATTGGCAGAGATGTTTGGAGAGGATGCCAGTTGCGCCCCAGCTGGTGCTCTCCTCCAGTCATCTGGAGCACCAGCCAAAGGCTGAGACAATCACCAAAGAGGATGAGGGTGCCACCCAGCAGGGGGCACCATTATCTGATGGACCATCTATGCAGCAGGGCCCAGTAAGAGAGGCTGCCCCTGCATGGACACTGGCGCAGCAGCCTCTGGAAGTGCCCTCACTGGCAACTCCACGAAGATGATGACTGCTACGTGCATCTTAGCTGCAAGCAGAGACAAGTGAGCAGGCTGCCTCCACCTCATCAGAGGCCACAAAGACAGCACCGGGTAGAAGTGGCCGAGAGCGGAACCACCACTGCACTGAGTGGGTCAATGGGGCTTGCTCACCTCTAAGTGTGCACTTCTCTTTTTCAACACTCTGTAAATACTAGCACATAACAGACGTATGAGCTTCCATTCTTTAACGGTGAGACAGAAAAAGAGGGAAGGGGTGGTGAAGGGAAGCTAGGGTCCTTGAAGGGGGTGTGGGGGGGGGGGGGGGGACAATTAAACCTGGCCAGATGTTCAATATACATTGGCGGGAGGGGTGGAACTATTCCAGGCTGTGTCTTCAACGGAACTGTTCTCACAGGGAGCTCAAAGTGAGTTCCAGACCTTGAGTCCTCCTGGGTCAGAAGGGCTCAGCTGAAACATACCTGGATCAGATGTCATCCTGATTAGACCACTGAGTGATGCTCCAGCCTGGGCCACCTTCCTGTGCAGCTGGGGCACCCTCTATGTTCTGCAACCTCCTCTACCATGTCCTGCTCCTCCTCTTCCTCTGATGAGCTGTCATTCCAGGGCATTATCCACTTCAAGGTCCACGTCTCTCTGGAGGGCTATGTTATGGAGAGCACAGATCATCACAATATGCTAGACCCTTGCAGAAGCACACTGCAGGGCACCATCCAACCAGTCCAGGCACCAGAACTCCATCTTCAGAAGCCCGATGGCCTGCTTGATGGCAGTCCTTATGAGCAAATGACTGCGGTTGTAGTTTTGGGGTTTCGTAAAGGGGTTAGTCGCCAACTCTTCAAGGATAATCCTTGTCCTCCAGAAACCATCTATGGAGTTTGGGGCGAGGAATGAAGCTGCAGCACCCTGGATTGCTGGAGGATCATGGAGTCATAGCAGCTACCAGGAAAGTGAGCACACACATGGAGGAAGCTTTTGAGGGAATAGAAGTCCTGTTGATGAATCTCACTTGCTGGTCACTGTGCCCTCATGGCCACATGGGTGCAGTTGATGATACCCTGCATCTGGGATAATCCAGCAATGGATGCTGCAAGGCCCCATCTGTCTGGAATTAAATGCCAAAGACTTGCAGGTTAATAGGTAAATTGGCCATTAGCAATTGCCCCTAGTATAGGTAGGTGGTAGGGAAATATAGGGACAGGTGGGTATGTGGTAGGAATATGGAATTAGTGTAGAATTAGTATAAATGGGTGGTTGATGGTCGGCACAGACTCAGTGGGCCGAAGGGCCTGTTTCAGTGCTGTATCTCTAAACTAAATTAAACTACTGTCCAGCTCTCAGAAAAAGGGCATCAATGACCAGCAAGATGTAGTAGCGTGCAGCCATTTGCAAGACGCCACCAAGGTCCACAGCTGACCCTCGGAAGGAACCAGTGGAGAGGAGGTTCAAGGCCACATTAACTTTGACAACTTCTGGTAGGGCATGGCGGGCAGTGCTGCAAAGTGTAAGATCTTCTGCCACGAGGACACAAATCTCTGTGACCATCTGCCTATTAAATCACAGTGTCCTGCGCACTGTTTCTCGGTCATCACAAGGTAACTCCTCTTAGCTGGTAAATTCAATGCTGACAGTACAGCCTCTGTGGCCTTCCTGCCTCTCGTTGCTCTCCACTACCCTCCTCATGCCCGAGACACTGCCCTCCCTGCAGATGACGTCGTTCCTCTTCGCAAACAGACCTGACATCTGAGAGTTGTGCTTCCACTGTAACTTGCTGCTGTTTTCCTTGTACTCTGGTGGACTCCCAATTGTGTCTGGAAGCCTTGCCCCCTCCTCTTAAGCCCCAGTGGTGACAACCCCCCTGCACTGCCCGAGTGTGTAGCCAACACTCTCCCTGCAACCTGTGCACACCCAATGGCACCTGTGCACCAATGGCTGAGTGCCCCTCTCAACTGTTCTCCCTTTCATGGGGCCCACTTAATTTCTTGGCACGGATATGACTGGCTCCCCGCTGTGTTGCTGCCTCGATGTACTTGGTCTGACCCTGACCCTGGGTGCAGCATATGCACACTCCCACCAAAATCTCAAGCTGGCCCTCTACAAAATCTCAATTAACTCTTTAACCAGCTTAATTGGACTTATTTGCGAATCGGGCGGGTTCTCGGAGCTGGCCTTCCTCTGTCCTGATGAATCTTGCCGGTGGCAGAACAGCGAAAGGAAACCGGCCTGTTGGCCGGCACCGCTATTTTCAGCGTTGATTCTACCTCCGTTCCCATCCCCCAGTGGGACCTAAAAATCAGGCCCTATGTTTCTAAATACAGGCAGGTAAGGCAGACTTCAATGCGGCGAGACACAGACTGTCCACAGAAAACTGGGCAATTCTGTTAATGGATAAAACTACAGAAGATCAATGGGAGGTATTCAAGAAAGAAGTTGTGATACAGAACCAGTTTATACCCCTAAGGGGCAAGAGCCAAAAAACATCCACGGATGACTAAAGAGGTAAGCGACAACATAAAACCAATGGGGGTGATACCAATCACAACAAAAACAAATAGCAAGAGCTTCAAAAAGGGAGTATGAAAAGAAAACTTGCAAGGGCTATCAAAACCACCACAATTTCTTTTACCATTATATTAGGAAAAGAGGGTGGTCAGGAGCAATGTGGGCCCCTTGAAAACTGATAATGGTGGTATTGTCAATGAAAATAAGGAAATGTTGAATATTTACATTGCACCATTATTTACAGCAGAGGAAGAGATGCTGGACATCCCAAGGAAACGAATACTGAATCAGGGACAGGGACACACCAAAATTAACATAAGCAAAACAACAGTTATGAAGGAACTATAGATGCCTAACATAGTCTTCCAAAGTTTTCCCAATTTGGGAACTGTTTCATTAGATCAGAAAACTGCACTTGCACTCCACTATTTAAGAAAGGTGAGAGGGGGAAACCAAGGAATTATAGATCAGATAGCCTTCCATCTGTTGTTGGGAAATTTCTGGTCTATAATTAATAGAGTGACTGAACACCTTGAAAATTTTCAGCTAATCAGAGAAAGCCAGTGTGGATTTGTAAAGGATAGGTCACTCTTGACAAGCCTGATAAATTTTTTTGAAGAGGAGACAAAAGTAGTGGACTAGGGAAGTGTCTATTTGTCCAAAAAGCCCTCATAAGAAACTGTTAGCTAATGATAAAGCTTATGGAATTGAAGGCAAATTACTGACCTGGTTAGGAAATTGGCTGAACGGAAGGAGACAAAGTAGGGATAATGGGCAAGTACTCTATTTGGCAGGATGGGATTAATGGTACCCATTAGGATATGTTGGGGCTTCAACTATTCACCCTATTTATTAATGACTTAGATGATAGGATAGAAAACCACATATCCAAATTTGCCAGTGACAAAAAGATAGGTGGCAGTGTAAGCAGTTTACGCTGTAATTACACAATGTAAGGAGTGTAGATGGAAGAATAAAATTACAGAGATATTCATAAATTAAATGAATGGAGAAAACTGGAGCAAATTGGTTTCAATGTGGGCAAATGTGATATTTTTCACTTTGGAACTATAAAGGATAGAAGAGACTACCTTCTAAATGGTGAAAAGCTAGAAACAATGGAGGTCCAAAGAGATTTGGGGGTCCAGATACATAGATCATTAAAATGTCATGAACAGATACAGAAAATAATCAAGGCAGCTGATGGAATATTGGTCCTTATATCTATAGGAATAGGGTAGAAGTAGGTAGAAGTGTTGTTTCAGCTGTATCAAGGCCTGATTAGACCACAGCTGGAGTACTGTGAGCAGTTCTGGGCACCACAACTCAGGAAAGATATATTGACCTTGAAGCGAGTATAGCATATCTTTAGTAGAATGATACCTGGACTCCAAGGGTTAAGTTGTGAGCAGCAATTACACAAACTAGAGCTGTATTCCCTGAAATGTAGAAGGTTAAAGGTGATTTGATCAGATATGAAGGAGAATAGAAAAGAATTTTTTTTTTTAAAGGCATGGAACTTTTACATGTTGATGTTCAGAGAGACTGAGGTTTATTCGTACAAGGAACACAAAGTTAGCATGCAGGTACAGCAAACAGTTAGGAAGGCAAATGGCATATTGACCTTTATTGAAAGGGAACTGGAGTACAAGAACAAGTAAATCTTGCTATAATTGTATAATACCTTGGTGAGACCACACCTGGAGTATCGTGTGCAGCTTTGGTCTCCATATCTAAGGAAGGATATAGCTGCCTTGGAGGCAGTACAGCGAAGGTTCACTAGATTGGCTCCTAGGATGACAGGGTGAGTAAATTGAGCCTATATTCTCTGGAGTTGAGAAAAATGACAGGTGATCTCACTGAAACATATAAGATGCTAAAGGGGCTTGACAAGGTACAGACAGAGGTTGTTTCCTCCGGCGGGGGAATCTAGAACATGGGGGCAGTCTCAAGATAAGGAGTCAATCATTTAGGACTGACATGAGAAGAAATTTCTTCACTCAGAGGTTCGTGAATCTTTGGAATTCTCTACTCCAGTGAATTGTGGATTCTCCATTGTTAAATATACTCAGGAAATCAAGGGATATGGGGAGCGGACGCGAAAGTGAAGTTGAAGCAGATCAGCCATGATCGTATTGAATGGTGGAGCATACTGGTGGAGCATATGATCAACTTCTGCTCCTATTTCTTGTTATGTTTAACAGATAGGATAGATCACTGGTAGGGGAGTCTTGAACTAAGGGGCATAATCTAAAAATTAGAGCCAGACCTTTCAGGATTGAAATTAGGAAACACTTATGCACACAAAGGGTGGCAAACATTTGTAACACTCTTCCACAAATGGCACCTGATGTTAGATTAATTATTCATTTAAAATCTGAAATGGATAGCTTTTTGTTAACAAAATGTATTAAGGGATATCGGGCCAAGGCGGTTGTGCGGGGTGGTGTGGTAGTGAAGTTAGATTGCATATCAGACATGATCTCATTGAATGGCAGAACAGTCTCAAGGGAATGAATGGCCTACTCCTGTTCCTATGTTCCTACAGTCTATTCCTGATAATTCAAAGTATTGTTACATTAAAATAAATTGACGTATCCAACAATCTGAATTAAGCAATGTGAACAATACAGTAAAGTGGAGATTTGATCCTAAAATGAATTATCAGATGATTTGAATCAAGTCTACAGCCATCTCAATTTGTTTTGAATTAAATGTTGAAATAGATGAAGGAAATCAATTTTTGAAAGATACCAAATATTCAGCATCAGAGGACGGCAGAGACAGTACTCAAGCACTAGGAGTAGTTGAAGCAAATAGCATAGATGCTATAAAGGGGTAGATAAGCACATGCGAGAGAAGGGAATATGGGGATATGTTGATGGGGTTAGATGAAGAAGGGTGGAAGGTGGCTCATGTTCAACACAAAACACCGCCATGGGCCTGTTGGGATGAATGATCTGTTTCTGAGTAAATACTTTGTATGCATTTTCTCTTAAAAAGACACCCCCCCAAAACAATGTAAAACCTCCAGTTAGGTAGTATAACTTTTGGAACTTCAATGTGCTTTGTCACAGAGTTGAATCAAATTTCATACCTCCAATTCTCAGAAAACAAACTGCTCTCAAACCACTTCACCCTGGAGACATCTGTAGAGGCAGCACTGTCGCCTAATTTACTTTACAGGCTGCCACAAGTGACAATGTTGCAAATTAACTGAGATAACATTAGTTAGAATAATTAAGCTGCTCTAACCAACTGTTTTTTCATGCAATTATCAGTACCAGATGCCATCCCTCTCCCCAGCAACTGGTTGAAGCTGAACCAGACTGCTCCCAACCTTGGTGTCATATTTAGCTGTGAGATGAGCTCTGACCACATATCTGCACCATCACTAAGACCATCTATTTCCACCTCTAATATCGTCAAACTCCATCCCTGCTTCAGCTCATCTGCTGCTGAAGCCCACACCCATACCGTTGTTACCTCTAGACATGACTATTCCAATACAGTCTTGGCCAGCCTCGGAGCAGGTGATGTAGCGGTAATGTCATTGGACTTGTAATCCAGAAACATACGAACAAGGAGCAGAGGTAGGCCTTTCGGCCCCTCGAGTCTGCTCCGCCATTCAATAAGATCATGGCTGATCTGTTTGTGTTTCGAATTCCACACTCCCATCTACCCCCGATAACCCTTGATTCCCTTGCCTAACAAGAATCTACCTACCAGGTTAATGCTCTTGGAACATGGGTTCGAATGCCATCACGGCACATGGTGAACTTTGAATTCAATTAATAAATCTGGAATTAAAAGCTAGTCTAATGGTGACCATGAAACCATTGTCGATTGTTGTAAAAACCCATCTGGCTCACTAATGTCCTCTAGGGAAGGAAAACTGCCCTCCTTACCTGGTCTGGTCTACATGTAACTCCAGACCCACAGCAGTGTGTTTGACTCTTATATGCCCACTGAAATGGCCTAACAAGCCACTCAGTTCAAGGGCAATTAGGGATGGGCAATAATTGCTGGCCTTGCCAGCGAGGCCCACATCCCACAAACAAATAATTTTAAAAATACATCTACAGCCTTTTCAAGCCTCATGCTGGCTTTCCTTAATTAATCTACCTTGCCCAAGTGACTTTTTAATTAATTTAAAATTAAAAAGTTAATTTTTTCCCCAATTATCTTTTCTGAAAGCTTTCCCACCACGAAGTTTAAACTGACTGGCCTGTAGTTATTGGGCTTATCGTTGCACCTTTTTTGCGTAAGAGTGTAACATTTGCAATTCTCCAGTCGTCTGGCATCACCCCTGTATCTAAGGAGGATTGGAAGATTATGGCCAGTGTCTCCACAATTTCTACCCTTACTTCCTTAAGTATCCTTGGATGCACCTAATCCGGTCCTGGCGACTTCACAACTTTAGGTACAGCCAACACATCTAATACCTCTTCTATCAATTTTCAGCCTATCTGGTGTCTCAAATACCTCCTCTTTTGCTATGACTTGGGCAGCATCTTCTTCTTTGGTAAAGACAGATATGAAGTACTCATTTAGTACCTCAAGCATGCTCCTTACCTCTATGAATAAATCCCCTTTCAGGTCCATATTCGGCCCCACTCCTCCTTTTACCACACTTTTATTATTTACATTCCTATAGAAGACTTTTAGATTCTGTTTTATGTTAGCTAGTCTCTTCGCTTCGCATTTGTTCTTTCACTTCCTCTCTAAACCTTCTATATTCAATCGTATTATTCACCTACACCTCTATTTCTTTCATCATCCAGGGAGCTCTGGATCTGTTTACCCTACCTTTCCCCCTCATGGGAATGTACCTTGACTGCGCTTGAGCCATCTCCTCTTTAAAGCCAGCCCAGTGCTCAGTTATAGTTTTGCCTGCCAATGTTTGATTCCAATTTACTTGGGTCATATCTATTCCCACTTCATTGAAGCTGGCCCCCTTCCAATTAATTATCTTTACTCTGGATTGTTCCTTGTCCTTTTCCTTAGATAACCTAAACCTTCTGATGCTGTGGTCACTGTACCCTAAATATTCCCCTACTGACACTTGATTCACCTCATTCCCCAGAACTAAATCCAGTATTGCCTCCTTCCTCATTGGACTGGAAACATAGCGATGTAGAAAATTCTCCTGAACACACTGTAGAAACTCTTGCTCCTCTCTGCCCTTTACACTATTACAATCGCAGTCTATATTAGGATAATTCAAGTCCCCCATTATAACTACTCTATAATTCTTGCACCTCTCTGTAATTTCCTTGCTAATTTGTTCCTCTATATCCTTCCCACTAGTTGGTGGCCTATAGAATACTGCCAGCAATGTAATGGTACCTCTATTGTTTCTTAGCTCTAACCAAATAGATTTTGTCCTGGAACCATTTAGGACATCCTCTCTCTCCAGCACTGTAATGTTCTCCTTGATCAATATAGCTACCCCTCCTCCTCTCCTTCCTTCCCTACCTTTCCTGAACACCTTGCACCCAGGAATATTTAGTACCCGATTCTGTCCTTTTTAGAGCCAGGTCTCCGTTATCGCCACGTTCTATTTCCATTTGGTTATCTGTGCATGAAGCTCACCAAGCCTATTTACCACACTCTGCGCATTCATGTACATGCACAGTAAACCTAATTTAGACCTGATCACATTTCCTCTTATACTGACCCCACCAATGCCTTACTATTTCCTACTCTAGTGCTGTCTCTCCCAATTCTTTGTGCACCTTTGCTTTTCTCTCCTGGTTCTCTCGCCCTGCCAAATAAGTTTAAGCTCTCCCCAATAGCACTAGCAAATCGCCCCGCAAGGACATTGATCCTGGCTCTGTTCAGATGAAACCTATCCGGCTTGTTCAAGTCCCATCTCCTCCAGCACCAATCCCAATGTCCCAGGAATCTAAAGCCCTCCCTCCTGTACTATCTCTCCAGCCATGCATTCATCTGCTCTACCCTATTTCTATACTCACTTGTGCGTGGTGCTGGGAGTAATCTGGAGATTACTATCTTTGAAGTCTTGCTTGCTGCTTTCCTTCCTAGCTCCCTACACTTTACCTGCAGGACCTCATCTCTCTTCGTACCTATGTCACTGGTACCAATATGGACCACAACTGCAAAACGATCACCCTCCCCCCTCAGAGTGCTCTGCAGCCGCTCCATGACACCAGATAGGCAACATACCATCCTGGATTCATGTCTGCGGCTGCACAAACACTTATCTGTTCCCCTAACTATAGAATCTCCTATCACTATTGCTTTTCCAATCTTCCTCCTGCCCCCTTTGTAAAGCTAAGCCTGCCGTGGTGTCATGGACTAGACTTTGGCTGCACTCCCCAGAGGAACGATCACTCTCACCTGTATTCAGAATGGAATACTGGTTGGCGAGTGAGATGCACTCACGGGACTCCTATACTATCTGCCTGGTCTTTCTTGACTGCCTGGCAGTCACCCATTCCCTTTCTGCCTGCATAACCTCAAGCTGCTGGTGACCACATCTATAAACATGCCATCCGCGAAATACTCAGCCTTGCAGATGTGCCGCAGTAACGCCAGTTGCTGAGCAAGCTCCGAAACCCGGAGCTCGAGTTGCTGCAACTGACTACACTTCCGGCATATGTGATTGTCCAGGAGACAAGAAGCATTCTGGAGTTTCACATGGAGCAGGATGTGCACTCCACAGGTCCGAGCTGCCCTGCCACGCGTCTATTTATTAAACTATTAAATTTACTAAAAATAGGTTCACCAATCAGCTGCTTTTCCTTTGCTAACATAACTTTATTTTATAGGGAGATTAACAAAAATGTTTTTACTTAACTATTATCTCAAAACCTTAAATTTTAATTTGCTGAAAAATTCAGACTTCTTTAGTTTTACTGTCCCGTTATATAATTTTTAAACTTTATCCCCCAGATCTGATTGAGTAATTGAGCACTGATTTTAATTATATGATAAATTATAAAATCAACTTTAGCCCATTTTTATACAAATGAATCGATCAAGTTTTATTTAATAGTTGATTAATTTAGATTAAATTAAAAGGTATATTCACCCTGACCTGCTTTGTTTCCCTGCTTTCTGCTGTCACTTCGATTTTTTTTCCCCCATATTTGATTTGGCTCTGAATCTCCTCTCTGCTCCCGCTCTTTTACCTCCGGTCTCTTGGCACGCTTTTTGAATCTCCTCTCTGCTCCTGCCCCTTTATCTGCGGTCTCCAATCTCCTGGCGTGCTTGAAGAGATGACGACTTGGCTAAGGTACAGCAGAGCGGCCAGTGTCTTTAGAACTGCTTCCCAGCATGAGTTAGCATCATTTGGAGAATAGGGGGGAAAAAATTATAGGAAACTTCTTTTTGTTTTCTAAATGACTAAGAATGTAGTTATTTCAGATGCAGCTGCATTACCCTACAAGGTATTGAAAATTCTGGTTGTTTTATTCTTGTCTTAATAAATATTCAGATAAAATAATGTTCTGTGCAGTGAACTGTGTTGTAAATAACATAAAACAACAAATACTAGGGCTGATTCTTTCATCAGACACAGTGCCTGATTTTCTATTCATTCCATTCTCCGCAGTATGGACAGAAAATCAGGAACTGCAGGCCTGTCATTTCCAAGCCAGTACTCACTGCAAGCACAAGAATCACCCAATTGCAGTCAGCCCTGTTGGAAGTGAGTAAAAACGGGAAGATGTCAAGTACAATCTGGTTTACAAACTTTTCGGTAAAGTAATTCTATGAAGGCAAGATCATTCTGATGAGTTTCCTCCCCCTTCAATCTCTTAATGTGTAGCCTGTCTTAAATGTCATGTGAATTCAATTGTTCTTTTATAGTAATATCAGTTGAGTATCGATCTTTGTGGTCCAGTAGTTAGTCAAAGGCTATCTCCTTTGACTAGCCCTTTCCTTAGTGTCATCCTTCTCCTGGTGATGAATTGTTACAATCTCAGCTAGTGTAATTACATACAAGTAGAGTAGGTCATTCATTTCTTCGGTGTCGCCATTTACCAAAAAACTCCTTTTATCTGGATCCCCAAATCTTCTATTTGCAGTGAAAGACGCAACAATAGATAACAAAATAATGTCCTGAGAGCTGTCAGAACGCATGTAACTGCAGAAGGACAACCAAATCCTTCGTTGTGAAAATGCTGATTTTAACTTTAACCTCTTGTTTTGAAAATAGATTATTTAAAAGGGCAGTGGCCCTTAAACTGTTTTTCTAATATTTCAATAAACAATTGTTGTTCTGATGTATATTGTGATGTAAAATCAGGACCTTTCTTTTAGTATAGTTAAGATACACTATGTGTTCACTTGAGCTTTCTGCTCTTTCCTGACTCCCATCAGTCATGCAGGAAACTTTCATATGTATGATATTTATTCATTTAAAAATATAATATATGCACTCTTACACACACCCATCTCTGCAGCCAAAATCAGTTCTGCAATTCATTCATCCTCAACTCTAACTGGCTGCACTCAGAGTAACTGGGCTGATGAAGTTCTGGGTTACACAGTTGAGCCCAGAGATCGGCAGGGTTTCTTGAAGGAAACTTGCCATGGAAGATTAGAGGTACAAAATTATCTCAGCAATGCTGCTATAGCTATTGTGATGGAATATTCGTGTACAGAATGAGTTCTATACAGTTGTGTTTTTTTTCTTGAAATGAAACTGAAAGTTATAAAGAGTTCTAGGAAAACAAGGGTGGTCCTAATCAATTTTGAAAAAAAAAGTCTTATGATCAGAGACATGTGACTAGAGCTCAGGTTTCATGTTTTAGAAGAACCCTGCAGTGGATGCAAGCAGAAACAGCCAGCTGTGGTTTTAAAAGAGACAAGCTGGGAGCTGCAGGTTTTTGTGCTTCCGGAGAAGCTGCTTAAAATTGAAACCAACTACAAAGTAGTAGGTTGGAGTAGTTGTTTTGGCTGCAGGCAGAGGAGCCTGGATTGAGGGCTGACCATTGGTGAATGACATATGGCAATTGTCTTCGGGATGGAAAGAGTTATCAGTAGAACCACCCCAACAGGACAGTTGTGGGCGAGGTTGTCTAAGTAGTGACAAGACCGAACCATTAAAAGGCAGATTGCATCGCTTATTATCAGCAGGATATCATTATTTCTGTATCTGCATCCAGGAGGGCAGGACTTGGAAAACTACATTAGGAAGTTGCTTATTTTGTTGTACTGTGAGACTGTTTGGCACCATCATGCTGATAAGACTGGTCAGAGGATTCGTAAGGACAAAATTTGTTGCATCTGCTAATTAACGTGTAAGCTTTAAGATATACATACATTGATTGTGATTTAACCGTTAGTTCATGTTTAATTTATGTTGGTTTTGGATTGAGTGTTAAAGTAAAATTTATAAAAGTCAAATCTTGTCCATTTGGTATTTGTTTCCTAAACTTAGGTCAGTCGATGGATTCGATTCTTTTAGTTTGTTGGTGGTCTCCATGGGGATCATGAAACAGGATGGCATGTACAGAAGAATTAGGCTTTTGCAGCAGGACCTGGGAACCAACTTAGAATGTCTGCGTGCTTGTATCACAACACAGAACAGCCAAAATGCAAACACACAGAACCAGGTCTACACATTTAGCAAGCCAAAACAGAGTGTACAGTAATTACTGCAACAGCTAGCAAGATTCAGGAAAATCCAGTCTGCAATGTCATCTGAACTCCAGTGGTCATCTTCTTGATATGCGTACCATTAACAGCAGACAAACTCTCAAGGTAAAAAAAGTACCCGACAACTACCATTAGTGATCAACTAATAGCTCAAACTTTTGCTGGGGACAGTGGAGGTGGATGGGATCGAAATGCAAATTACATCTCCCCCTGCCACCTCTCCGAAAAATCAGTCTAATAATACACTTGCTCTAAAAGGTAATGAAATAAGACCATTAAGAGTTTAAGGAAACGCAAAGATCAGCATTTAACTACAAGAATTAGCTGAATATTATTGAAGTTATATATTACTTAAATTTTCTTTTGCACTGAATCACAGAATCGTTACAGTGCAGAAGGAGGCCATTCAACCCATCATGTACACACTGGCTCTCTGAAAGAGCAAATCCCTCAGTTTCATTTCCCTGCCTTCTCCCCGTAACCATGCACATTCTTCCTTTTCATATAACTGTCTAATTCCCTTTTGAATGCTTCAATTGAACCTGCCTCTACCATGTTCTCAAGCAGTGCATTCCAGCAGTTGTTCGCCTTTCTCAGGAAATTAAATCAAGGAGAATCAAGTTTAAGCACAATACAAAATGTAAAACAACATGTAAGCGATATGTCAGAGGAAGCAGTCTTAATGCACTAAATGGTTTTTTTTCATTACATTATGTACTTAAATGAAATTGAAGAATATGGTATTTACATGAGAAAGACTCTAGTAAATAGATACGAGCCTAAATTCTATTGGCCATGATCAAGCCCACCAGAGTATGTGGAGTCAGGTGAAGGTCAAGTAATTGGCTTGATGCCAGCAGGCACCCCACCAATATAGACAAAACTTGGATGTCTGCCTGCCCTGGGAGACCCATAGATGTAGCTTTGCAGGTGGAGTGGGGGAGTGGCGGGTGTGTGTGGGAGGCTGCTCCCCCTCCAGAAACCCAGATGGTGTGCCTGGAACCCCTCTTGACAAGGTCGCGACATTAAAAACCCAGTTCTGAAATGCAAATGCGAACCCAATTCCACTATCAATGATGTCAGTATGCCTCTTCACTCTGGGTATAGCGAACAATGATCTACGAGATAACACACCCCAAGCCAGTCCCTCAGGAACTCCTGGGAAGCTTTTGGCAGTTTTGGGGGGGTCCCCACTCTCTTCGTGTCTCTGGACTTGTAAAGCTCAGACAGAGACTCTATCCATTACAAGGTCTCATGAAAATTCCCATTCAAGGCTAGAATCCTGGCAGTTTGTGGATTTTCAAATGGGCTCCCGCCATGGACGTGGACTGTGAAACCGTACACTTAAAAGCGAAAAATCAGATATGAAAAACTATTTCCGATAATCTGCTTGATTTGACTGTGTATCATTAGCCCTAGATTTATTATGCATTTTTAAAAAATTCTTGTTTGAATTTTAATTTCAAATTCTCTACTCTTCCAAGAAATTCCAACTTTTGTTGCCCTGCCTTTACTTCTCGAGGACATATTTCTGGTTTGAACTCTAATCATTTCCTGTTTGAAATTTTCCCATTGTCTTTTAAACAGATTTTCCCCTCAGTAGTATGCATTTAATACTAAGTGGGAAAAAGCTGCATGATGACATGCATTTTCGAATGCTAAGAAAAATCAAAAATGAAAAAGCAGAAGCCATTAACACACTGTGCCAATGCAATGAAAGGTTGTCAACATAATAATTTTGTTCAGGGGACAAAAAGAATGGATGAATACTGAATTTTTTTCTAAAAATTTAGATTTGCTAATTAGGATATGAGATTCAGCAGATTGTAGACCAGGAATTTATATACAGTCCCACCGCCAATTAAAACAGCTAGAAGGTAAGTCTGCCTCCATCTATTTCATAATAAAAGCCCCAATAATTCATTACTACATTGTTTCCTCTCTTTCCCCACACCCACCCACTCCCACCCCACCGAAACAGCACCCTACAAGTGGTGGCCAAAAAGAGCCAAGTATTTATTGAAGTGAGTATTGATTTTAACTTTAATTTACAATTTTACTATAACAGCTTCAGTACATAACAGGACTTTCAAAATATAAGTTAAAATAGCAAATTGGAGTGAGTAAACAGAAATAATTCAACTAAAAACTAACCTTAAAAGAATATCTATTAGCTTAAATATATAAATAGGTATGGCAATATCAGTCTAAAGTGACGTGTACAACATAGATCGTGTGGACCTGCATGGACTCATGTATCATGCAGAATAAACACATATGAATAGTGTATGAAGATTACACTCCACCTGCACAAAGTTGCGCAGCTCAAAAGTCAATTGGACATAGCCACTACATTCAGGAAGTGTGTGTTTTCTGGAATGGACTTTTGAGGTGGTAACCTCAAGGTTGCTAGAAGTAGTGAGGAAGATTGGGTGATCAATGGGAGTTAGGAAGAAAGAGGTACAGGTAGATGGGATCATCTGTGAAGCTGGATTTGTCAAATTGGTATATATGTTTAGGCACCAGTTGTGTGAACAAAACAGGTGACACAGAGGGAAGTAACTATAAGTGATCACAAGACACTGAGAAGCAAAAGGGTTAGTCATGGGGAAAATAGCACAGGTATTTGTTGGGGATTCTAAAGTCAAGAAGTAGATAGTTCCATTTGTAGACATGATCAGAGTCCGAAATTGTATGTTGGTTCCCAGGTGCCAGGTTTTGGGACATCATTGAGTGATTACAAAAGCTCCTGCACTTACGGTGGATTCAGACTAAATTTAACAATAGCAATGCTATTATCGGGAGGCGGTGACATAGTAGTTAAGAGGCCCAGACAAGTGCTCTGGGGACATGGGTTCGAATCCCACCACGACAATTTAATTAATAAATCTGGAATTAAAAAGCTAGCCTAATGGTGACCATGAAACCATCATCAATCGTTGTAAAACCCATCTGGTTCACTAATGTCCTTTAGGGAAGGAAATCTGCTGTCTTTACCTGGTCTGGCCTACATGCGACTCCAGATCCACAGTAATGTGGTTGGCTCTGAGATGGCGCGGCAAGCCACTCAGTTCAAGGACAATTAGGGATGGCAATAAATGCTAGCCTAGCCAGCGGCACCCACATCCCCTGAACGAATGAAAAAAAAAATGCAAGAACAATACTTGATGTTACCGTAGTATAATAAGCAACTGAGAGGATTCTGAAATGAGTATGGAAGAAGGAACCTGACAAGCTAAATGAATTCAAAAATATAGAATCTCTTTGGGCTAGATGACACATATTTCGGGCAAATGAAGCAAACAAAGGAGTAAATTTGCAATATAGTGTCCTTCATCAAAAACTCGCTTCAGTACTCGAAAGTTTCCACAGGATGTGAACAAATAATAGCACCATATTTGAAACAGGTGACAAATTTGACCCTGGAAATTAACGGCCTAACATTCATACCTGGGAAAATAATAGAACACAAACTGAGGAGGAGGGTGGAGGAGTATCTCTGTCGCAGTAGCTTAATAAATAACCAATATGAATTTACAAAAAGGTTCTGCATGACAAAAACAATTAAGGTAGATGGTGGAACTCCCTACGATAGTTTACAATAGTGAATTTGACAAAGACCCATGAGAGATTAATAGACTTAAAGCTACATTAATTGAGGGTATTACAATGAACTGGATAAAAATTAAATAGAATATGAATTAGGCAGATCAACAGCAAACAACAGATGTAAGTTATTGTATACATCAAGAGAAAAACTGAATGCAATAAAATTAGTACAAGGAGACTTTCAAAGGAACCTGGGTAACAGTAACTAATTTTCAGATAATACTGATATAGAAATGTTGAAACAATGAGAAGTATTATAATACAAATAGAACATTGGGATACATAATAGGCGTGGTAGCACAGCAGTTTTGTTAATGGCTAGTCATCCAGAGATCTGAACTAATGGCCCATGAGTAGCTGGAAAATTTAAATACCATTAATTAAATAAATCGGAAATTAAAATCTGGTCTCAGTAATGGTGACCATGAAACTACCAGCTTGTTGTAAAAACGCATCAGGTTAGGGAAGGAAATCTGCCGTCCTTACCCGCTCTGGCCTACATGTGACTCCAGAGCTACAGCAATGTGGCTAACTCTTAATTGCCCTTTGAAATGGCCCAGCAAGCCACTCAGTTGCATACAACCGCAACAAAAATGTCGAAGAAGAATAAAACCATTTGGAGCACCCTAAGGCACAAAGGAACAACCAGCTCAGTTAACTCTGTAAAATGCCCACTAACATCTGGGTACTGGTGCCACAATTGGGACAGCTGTCCCACAGATGAGTCAAGCAACAGCCTGACAGAGTCTTACTCACAGAAAACACCCCAGACTCCTCCATTACCATCCCTAGGTATGTCCTGCCCCAGCAGAGGGGCAGATCCACCAGAGGTATATAGTTCGGAGTGAATAGCCTGGGATGTTCTCAACATTAACTCCAGATCCCACGAGGTTTCAGGCATCAGGTCAAACATGAGCAAGGAAACATACTGCTGATTACCACCTACTGCCCTCTTTCAGCTGATGAATCAATATTCTTCCATGTTGAATGCCACTTGGAAGAAGCACTGAGGGTAGCAAGGACACAGAATGTACCCTGGGAAGGGACTTCAATGACCATCCCCAAGAGTAGCTCGGTAGCACCACTACTGACCAAGCTTGCAGAATCCTGAAGGACATATTTACGACAGGTGGAGACAGAACCAACAAGAGGAAAAACAGACTTGAACTCGTCCTCACCAATCTACTTGTCGCAGACGCAGATGCATCTATCCATGACAGTAATGGTAGGAGCAACCACCTCACAGTCCTTGTGGAGACAAACTTCCATCTTCACGTTGAGGACATGCTGTGTGCCGCTACCACCATGCGAAATGGGATAGATTCAGAACAGCTCTCGCAGCTCAGAATCGGGTATCTACGAGGCGTTGTGGGCCAGCAGTATAATTGTATTCCACCACAATCTGTAGCCTCATAGCCCGCCATATCCCTCACTCTATCACTACCATCAAGCCAGGGGACTAACACTGACTCAATGAGGCGTGTAGAAGACCATGCTAGGAAGCAGCATCTGGCGTACCTAAAAATGAGATGCCAACCTGGTGAAGCTACAACACAGGACTACATGTATGCTAAACAGCGGAAGCAGCATGCTATAAACAGGGCAAGGGATGGGCAATGAGGTGTTGCACCATAGACATTTGACAAAATTGACAGCCATGAACATGGGGGAAATTATCCTGTATATAAAGTGTATAGCCAACCTAATGCAATAAAAACACAAAAATAAAAGCAAAATGCTGCAGATGCTGGAAATCTGAAATAAAAACAAAGAGCTGGAAATACTCAACAAGTCTGGCAGCATCTGTGGAGAGAGAAGCAGAGTTAACGATTCAGGTCAGTGACCGATCAGAACAGTTCTCCCCTCTCTCTCCCTCTGACAGTTGCAGAGAGCGGGAACTCTCAGTAGAGCAGCTTTGTGGTTGGTCTTTCTTTTAGAAAAGCACAGCCGTCAGTTTCACAGCTGGCAGGTGCTTAGAGCAGAGACTGCACTTCTTAACTTGTCCCACATTCGGAACTGCTGTCTCTGCTCTAAGCACCTGGCAGCTGTGAAACTAATGGCTGTGATTTTATTTTTCAAGTCCAGTCTAGGCTGGAAGAAGCAGCCAATGGGAGGTTTCTCATCCCTGAAATTGCCAGTCTGTCCTCAAAATGTTTTACCAAGGACAATGGTGTCCATGTATGGACACATTGCCAACAGTTGGACAGAGCTAACTGATCCCACAACCAACAGATCAGATCAAAGCTCTGCAGTCCTGCCACATCGAGTCGTGAATGGCGGTGGACAATGAAACAACTAACGGGAGAAGGCTCCACGAATTAAAGGCCCACTACCCGACCCAAACCCGACATGATCCGACGACATGTGTCGGGTTCGGGTCAGTCAGGCCCCTCTTCCGGGTCCAGCTTTTGGGCTCGGGTCAGGTCAGGCCAGGTCTGAGTCGGGCCGGACACACACGGTAAGTGCTCTGCTGGTAAGTATTGAAATTAAAAAAACTTACCGAGCTCAAAGTCCAGGACGAAACTGAGTCTGCGATGTGAGCGAGTGACGTCACTATGACGTCATCGTGCATGTGCTGCAGCTTCCTGCAGGTTTTGTGTCAAGAAGGTAAGTAAAGGGATGGTCGGGTCGGGTCGAGTCTGGGTTGGGCTCGGGTTGGGATCAGGGAAAAATCGGAGGGACTCGGGCTGGGTCCGGCTCGGGTCCGTTGTGGTTCAGTCGGGTTCTTTTTCTTGACTTGAGCAGGCCTCTACCACGAATATCCTCAACACATCAATGATTATTTGTTTTAAAAATTATTTAGAAATACAGCACTGAAACAGGCCCTTTGGCCCACCGAGTCTGTGCCGACCAACAACCACCCATTTATACTAACGCTACAGTAATCCCATATTCCCTATAACCTACCTACACTAGGGGCAATTTACAATTGCCAATTAACCCATCAACCTGCAAGTCTTTGGCTGTGGGAGGAAACTGGAGCACCCGGCAAAAACCCACGAAGTCACAGGGAGAACTTGCAAACTTCGCACAGGCAGTACCCAGAATCAAACCCGGGTGCCTGGAGCTGTGAGGCTGCGGTGCTAACCACTGCGCCGCCCTAAATGTCGGAGTCCATCGTACATGCCAGTCTTCAGTCAATTTGATTTGCTCCATGTGCTATGAAGAAAAGGCCGAGCACATGGGAGACAGCAAGGGCTATGGACTCAAACAAATTCATGACTGTCGTACTGAAGACCTGTGCTCCAGAATGAGCCGCATCCCTGGCTAAGCTATTCCAATACAGCTGCAACACTGGCATCTGCCTGACAAAGTGGAAAACTGCCCAAGTATGTCCTGTTCACAAAAAGCAGGACAAATCCAATCTGGCCAACTACCACCCCATCAGTCTACTCTCAATCAGCAACAATGTAATAGAAGGTATTACCAGTGCTATCAAGTGGCATTCACTCACTAATAAACGTTTCTCTAATGCCCACTTTGGATTCCGCCAGAACCAGTCGGCTCTAGACCTCATTCCTGCTTTGGCCCAAACATGGACCAAAGAGCTGAATTCCAGAGGTGAGGTGAAAGTAACTGCCTTGACATCAAGACAGCATTTGAATAAGTATGGCATCAAAAAGCCCTAGTAAAATTAAGTCAATCGGAATTAATGGTGGGGGGGGGGGGGGGGGGGGTGGCGGTGGGGCAGGGGACCTCTCCACCATTTGGAGTCATACCTAGCACAAAAGAAGTTGGATGTGGTTGGTGCAGGCCAATCATCTCAGCTCTCGGACATACTGCAGGAATTTCTCAGAGCAGTGTCCGAGGCCCAACCATCTTCAGCTGCTTCATCAATGACCTTTCCTCCATCATAAGATCAGCAGTGGGAGTGTTTGCTGATGATTGCACAGATAATGAAGCAGTCTGTGTCCACATGCAGCAAGACCTGGACAACACTCATGTAATTAACATTTGTGCCATACAAGTACTGAACAATGACTATCTTCACCTCCCGTTGGTGTTCAACAGTATTATCATTGCTTACCATCAACATGAATGAAGGAATGAAACCGGACGGACCACCCGGCATCAACCTAGGGATCGGAAACGACAACGGCAAACCCAGCCCTGTCGACCCTGCAAAGTCCTCCCAACATCTGGGGGCTTGTGCCAAAGTTGGGAGAGCTGTCCGACAGGCTAGTCAAGCAACAGCCTGACATAGTCATACTCACGGAATCATACCTTACAGAAAATGTCCCAGACACTGCCATCATCATCCCCGGGTATGTCCTGTCCCACCGGCAGGACAGACCCAGCAGAAGTGGTGGCACAGTGGTATACAGGAGGGAGGGAGTTGCCCTGGGAGTCCTCAACATCAGCTCCAGACCCCATGAAGTCTCATGGCATCAGGTCAAACATGGGCAAGGTAACCTCCTACTGATTACCATCTACCGCCCTCCCTCAGCCGATGACTCAGTACTCCTCCATGTTGAACACCACTTGGAGGAAGCACTGAGGGTGGCAAGGGCACAAAACATACTCTGGGTGGGGGACTTCAATGTCCATCACCAAGAGTGGCTCACTACTGACCGAGCTGGCCGAGTCCTAAAGGACATAGCTGCTAGACTGGGTCTGCGGCAGGTGGTGGGGTAACCAACACGAGGGAAAAACATACTTGACCTCGTCCTCACCAATCTGCCTGCCGCAGATGCTTCTATTCATTACTGTATTGGTAGAAGTGACCACCGCACAGTCCTTGTGGAGACGAAGTCTCGCCTTCACATTGAGGATACCGTCCATCGTGTTGTGTGGCACCATCACCGTGCTAAATGGGATAGATTTCGAACAGATCTAGCAATGCAAAACTGGGCATCCATGAGGCGCTGTGGGCCATCAGCAGCAACAGAATTGTACTCAACCACAATCTGTAACCTCATGGCCTGGCATATCCCCCACTCTACCATTAGCATCAAGCCAGGAGACCAACCCTGGTTCAATGAAGAGTGCAGGAGGGCAGGCCAGGAGCAACACCAGGCATACCTCAAAATGAGGTGTCAACCTGGTGAAGCTACAACACAGGATTATCTGCGTGCTAAACTGCGTAAGCAGCACGCGATAGACAGAGCTGAGCGATTCCATAACTAACGGATCAGATCTAAGCTCTGCAGTCCTGCCACATCCAGCCGTGAATGGTGGTGGACAATTAAACAACTAACTGGAGGAGGTGGCTCCACATATATCCCCATCCTCAATGATGGGGGAGCCCAGCACAACAGTGCGAAAGATACGGCTGAAGCATTTGCAACAATCTTCAGCCAGAAGTGCCGAGTTGATGATCCATCTCAGCCTCCTCCTGAAGTCTCCAGCATCACAGATGCCAGACTTCAACCAATTCGATTCACTCCGCGCGATATCAAGAAACGACTGAAGGCACTGGATACTGCAAAAGCTATCGGCCCTAACAATATTCCGGCAATAGTACTGAAGACCTGTGCTCCAGAACTTGCCGCGCCCCTAGCCAAGCTAGTCCAGTACAGCTACAACACTGACATCTACCCTGCAACGTGGAAAATTGCCCAGGTATGTCCTGTACACAAAAAGCAGGACAAGTCCAACCCGGCCAATTACCGCCCCATCAGTCTACTCTCAATCATCGGTAAAGTGATGGAAGGTGTCATCAACAGTGCCATCAAGCAGCACTTGCTTAGCAATAACCTGCTCAGTGACGCTCAGTTTGGGTTCCGCCAGGGCCACTCAGCTCCTGACCTCATTACAGCCTTGGTTCAAACATGGACAAAAGAACTGAACTCAAGAGGGGAGGTGAGAGTGACTGCCCTTGACATCAAGGCAGCATTTGACAGAGTATGGCGTCATGGAGCCCTAGCAAAACTGAGGTCAATGGGAATCAGGGGGAAAACCCTCCGCTGGCTGGAGTCATACCTAGCGCAACGGAAGATAGTTGTGGTTGTTGGAGGTCAATCATCTGAGCTCCAGGACATCACTGCAGGAGTTCCTCAGGGTAGTGTCCTAGGCCCAACCATCTTCAGCTGCTTCCTTCAATGACCTTCCTTCAATCATAAGGTCAGAAGTGGGGACATTCGCTGATGATTGCACAATGTTCAGCACCATTTGTGACTCCTCACATACTGAAACAGTCCGTGTCGAAATGCAGCAAGACCTGGACAATATCCAGGCTTGGGCTGATAAGTGGCAAGTAACATTCATGCCACACAAGTGCCAGGCAATGACCATCTCCAACAAGAGAGAATCTAACCATCTCCCCTTGACATTCAACGGCATTACCATTGCTGAATCCCCCACTATCAACATCCTAGGGCTACCATTGCCCAGAAACTGAACTGGAGTAGCCATATAAATACCGTGGCTACAAGAGCCGGTCAGAGGCTAGGAATTCTGAGGTGAGTAACTCACCTCCTGACTCCCCAAAGCCTGTCCACCATCTACAATGCACAAGTCAGGAGTGTGATGGAATACTCTCCACTTGCCTGGATGGGTGCAGCTCCAACAACACTCAAGAAGCTCAACACCATCCAGGACAAAGCAGCCCGCTTGATTGGCACCCCATCTACAAACATTCACTCCCTCCACCACCGACGCACAGTGGCAGCAGTGTGTACCATCTACAAGATGCACTGCAGCAATGCACCAAGGCTCCTTAGACAGCACCTTCCAAACCCTCAACCTCTACCAACTAGAAGGACAAGGGCAGCGAATACATGGGAACACCACCACCTGCAAGTTCCCCTCCAAGTCACACACCATCCTGACTTGGAACTATATCGCCGTTCCTTCACTGTCGCTGGGTCAAATTCCTGGAACTCCCTTCCTAACAGCACTGTGGGTATACCTACCCCAAATGGACTGCAGCGGTTCAAAAAAGCAGCTCACCACCACCTTCTCGAGGCCCATTAGGGATGGGCACCAAGCGCTGGCCTAGCCAGTGACGCCCACATCCCATGAATGAACAAAAAAAAAACAACATTCTGGGGGGTCAGCATTGACCAGAAATTTAGCTGGAACAACCACATAAATGCTATGGCTACAAGAGCAGGTCGGAGAATGGGAATTCTGCAACCAGTAACTCCTTTCCTAACTCTCCAAAGCCTTTCCATCATTTACATGGCACAAGTCAGGAGCGTGATGGAATACTCTCCATTTGCTTGGATGACTGCAGCTCCAACACTCAAGAAGCTTGACACCATCTAGCCTGCTTGTCTGACAGCCCATCCACTATGTAAAACATTCACTCACTCCACCACTGGTTGATGCAGTGTGGACCCATCTGCAAGATGCACAGCAGCAAAAGCTTTTCTGACAGCACGTTTCAAACCGGCAACTTCCACCGCCTAGAAGAACAAGGCGCGTGGGAACACCACACCTGCAAGTTCCCTTCCAAGTCTCTCTCACGTCTGACGCACCGTACCTTCATGGTCACTGGGTCAAAATCCTGGAACTCCCTACCTAACAGCACCTAGATGACAGGACTGTAGCAATTCAAGAAGGCAGCTCACCATTACTTTCTCAAGGGCAATTACGAATGGACAAAAAATGCTGGCCTTGCCAGTAACGCCCACACCCCATGAATGAATTTTAAAAATCTAGACAATGGAGCATAACTGTACAAAAGCTATACAGAGATTGTATAATGTACTGATAAGATAATAGGTATCAAAGAGGGCATAAGGGGTGGGGGTGAAAGAAATTAATCAGAATAATCCCAAGTAAAGGGGATAACCTACTAGGGGGAATCTGAGAAATCCCACTAGTTTCACCTCATCTGCCTTCAATGCAGTGATCAGTTGTGGTTTGCAAAACTGAAACTCCAAAGTAAATATTTTCGTTTTAAGCGCTTGGATATTCTTTGTCTGGAATTTGCCCATCTGGCAGAGCAGCAAAATGCTATTCCAAATTCCTAGCTTCCAGCAGGGTGGATGCCAAAGGAATGCAATAAATGGCTAAAATATCTGCATTCTATATGCAAATGAACCCACCTCGGGATGAGGGACAGGTCAAGACCAAGGCAGACTGGCAGTTAGAAGCACAGCCCTACCAAACTTCTGAAAGCAGTGCTGGCCTGCACGAGTCTCAAGTCCAAAGCATTCTGTTGCAGGGCATTTGGATACCTCAAAGATACTATTTGCAAGTTTCTCACAATTGTCCATGCTAAAAGAGAAAAAAACCCTCAAAAGCACTCTACGAAGAATTGTATTCAACAGGTTGAGAGACCTGGCACAACAGTGCTTGCCTTTATCATCTCCCTGACCACTTTGAAGTCACAGCTGCTTCATATTGATATTGTAAAACAACTTAACTAGGTTCAACCTTTAACTTTCAACACACTATAAAATAACTTCATTAACAACTGACTTGCATGACTAAGTTTTATTGTTGTGGTATGAACAGAGGAAGACCAAGTTTATTGATGTAATGACTAATATTTTAACATCCATATGATTTTGCCTCATTAATGTCACAATTTGTCTTTACTCATGAAGTAAAAATCATTGCGAGTAAAAGTTTCCATGTTAGACACAATCAGCGATGTGCGCAGCAAGTGCACCCAAAATTGAGCTAGTTTTGAGAATGCTGTTTCCCCTAAATTTTCCGTGCAAACTCATTTGCATATTGCCAAATGCAAAATACGCCATGGACCAATGCAATCAGATAGCACTTTAGAATGGGATTTCAAAAAAACCTTTGAAAAATATTCCTTCATATTTAAGAGTGGTAAATTGGTGCAGTTTGATGAATACATCTGAAAATGGGTTTATTCAAGTATCTAATCCACCATCTGTGAACAAACTTATTTTAAGTAACTGAAAATGACTTTAAAAAACTATACATAAACAATTGCTAGTTATATTAGGGTAGTCAGTTCCTTAATAAATTTTTTAAAATTAGAAATATTTTAAAACATGCTTATTAGTGCCTTGTATGCTGTGGAAAGGCTTTAAGGAGTCAGGAGGCGAGCCACTCGGCACAGAATACCCGACCTCTGACCTGCTCTTGTAGACACAGTATTTATGTGGCTGGTCCAATGAAGCTTTTGATCAATGATGACCCCCCAGGATGTTGATGGGAAATTCAGCTATGGTAATCTCTTTGAATGTCAAGGGGAGATGATTAGACAGTCTCTTGTTGGAGATGGTTATTCTGTGGCACAAGTGTTACTTCCCACTTATTGGCCCAAGCCTGAATGTTGTTCAGGTCTTGCTGCATGGGGGCATGGACTACTTCAGTATCTAAGGAGTTGCAAATGGAACTGAATGCTGTGCAATCATCAGCATACATCCCCACTTCTGATCTCAAGATGGAGGGAAAATCATTTATGAAGCAGCTGAAGATGGTTGGGCCTAGAACACTGCCCTAACTCCTGCAGGGATTAATTTGATACTAGGGCATCGTCAGTTTTGTGGCTATGGCCTGATTCAAGTGTGATTTTTTTTTAACTAGCACAAATGATGGTGGAAACTATTTGTCCTAAAAGTAATTTGTGCTTAAAATTTCATGATGTTTCGCACTAATTTTGCCAATGTCGGGTGAATTGCACCATGAAAAACACAAAACGAGCTGAAACTCTGCCCCCATATTCCACAATTCTCCAGAGTATTCATTACCTATAATTAAATTCAATCTGTATGTAACAAATTTTCTGTGTACAGCATTTATCAGCAGGAGTTTATAAAATGCAAGCTGAATTAACTTTGTTTCCCAACTGACATTCAAACAGCAAAATTGCAGGACCTAGATACCAATTAGCATATTTTGAACTCTAATATACTGGAATGTCCCTTTTGACTACACATTGATTTAAAAAAAAACTTTATTGTTGCAAGTAACAGTTCAGGGAGAAATGTGCTGCCTTCAAACAAGTTTAATCACACTATTACATATTCAATGTAAAAATATTTGAATGAGGTAGGTTTCTGACAAGAATGAAGTATTTTTGTCAATTGTGTTATTGACTTTTTCATTCTGTCATGGCATATAAAGGGTTAAGAATGAGGCATATAAAGGGTTAAGAATGAGGCTCATTTACAAAAAATGGCCCAGCTTGTTTTGATACATAATAGCCCAGATCAAATGTTAGGCGAATTAATGTCCTTTAAGAATAAATCGCAGGGTGGGACCATTGCCCACACTTACCAAAAACGTACCCACAGGCGCGATTTTCTGGGAGGTGGCCTCCACAAGGCTGCTTCCACATCTGCCATTCAATTAATGATGATAGGAGGATTCTGGAGGCTGCAGGCCCAATCAAACGGTGTCACCATCTTGAGGTGCATGCTGAAGAGGTATTTACTTCTTTAAATTAAGTGTGGCGATACCTGAGCTGCGGGGCCACCCAGTTTGGGGTGGAGGTGAGGGGGGGGGGGGGGGGGGAGTGACTGAAAGAGCCCTTGTAGGCCCCCAGCCAGCCACCTCCAAGCACCTGCCAGACTTGGGCCTTATTGGGGGTGCCTGTCCGCTGCCGGAAAATCCTGGCAACGTTCCAATCTGCCCATAATTGGGTTAATAATTATGCAAATTGGCAACACTCTGCTGTCGAGTAGCTAGCCGCCTTCGGAAAGATCACCCGGAGGCGGGAATGTGTCAGACCCGAGCCAACACCCTAAATTTCCTCCTGGTCCCTCTCGCGTGACCAGGAAGATTCCGCCCATTATGTCTGAATCAGGTACCCAAGAGAAGGAATCAAGGCATTCAGTTCAAATACAAACATCTCCTACATTTTGTTGGAGTGGTTATTTCATTTGCAGCTTCATTTGATTTTAAAAGAAATATTTAAACTTACTATGCCCAAGTCAAATTTTGAAAGTATATTTATCTTAGACTTGGTGAACGGTGTAGAAAATGGTTTTCACGCAACTGAAAAATTTTGCTGTTGAACAAGCCTTATTCCCCAGGCTCCAAGGGACTGTTGAGAAACAAAAGCTATTAAATGCCACAAATAAAACTGGTAAATGATAAGGACTACCTTGGGAGTGACATGCCTGTATGAATCTACAATATATCAGAATTGGGGGGTGGGGGTGGTGGTGAGTGAAAAAAAAAAAAAAATCACCTGACCACCAGAGCACAATTTCTTATACAAAAACAAGAACTGTGCCCCTCGTGACATTCCTAATTGCATGTGGAGGTTAAACAGATAATGATATAACTATTTCTAAATACATTAAATATATTTTTAAAAATTCTTTAATAGGATGTGAGCGTCACTGTTGCCCATCCCTAATTGCCTGCCCTTGAACTGACTGGCTTCCTAGGCCATTCAGACAGCATTAAGAGTCAACCACATTGCTGTGGGTTTGGAGTCCTACGTAGGCCAGACCAAGTAAGGACGGCAGATTTCCTTCCCTAAAGGATAGTAGTGAACCTGATGCATTTTTACGACAATCGATGATAGTTTCATGGCACCATTACTAAGATTAGCGTTCAATTCCAGATTTATATTAAGTGAATTTAAATTCCACCAACTACTGTGATGGGATTTGAACCTGTGTCCCCAGGGCATTAGCCTTGGCCTCTGGATTACTAATCCAGTGACATTACCCCAACGCCACCGCCTCCCCTAATGTTGACTTTTGGAATTAACATTTAATATAAGATACTAGAAATGTGAAAATATTGGCTCTATGACATTACGCATGGTCATTATAGTTATTAGTCAGGATTTATCTTTCAAAGTGCCAAAATAACATATTCTTTGCTAAGATCTGTATTTTATTGAAGATACAGGCTACTTATCATGCATCTATTAGAGTGGATGGAACTGATTTGTCCTTATACTGTAAGCAAAGGACAAAGGCAACTGTACAATATTGGACAAGTGGTTGTAAAACTGAAAAAGCAACTAGGTAATACCTCAAATAAAAACAAAGTGCTGGAAATACTCAGCAGTTCTGGCAGCATCTGAATCGTTCTGATGAAAAGTCAGACCTGAATCATCTCTCTCCACAGATGCTACCAGACCTGAGTATTTCTAGCACTTTCTGTTTTTATTTCAGATTTCCAGCTTCCACAGTATTTTGCTTGTTCTTTTTTAAGGTAATACCTCATTTCAGCTTAAAAAAAAGACTCACAAGGTATGCAAAGAGGGCTTTCTCACAACATTTGCATATCCTAAAATGATTCACAGTGCAGTCATTGTTAGGCCAGTAAACATTGCAACCAACTTGTGAACAACATTCTTCAAACAACAGATGGGATTAATGACCAAATATTTTGTTTTTTGGTAGAGTTGGTCAAAGAAAGATTTTTTTAAAATTCATTCTCGAAACGATAGCTTCACTGGCAAAGCCAGCATTTATCGACCATCTCTAGTTGCCCTAAGGAGGTAGTAGCGAGCTGCCTTCTTGCAAGACTCTAAAGGACCAATAAGGTTTTAACACTAATCATCACAGTCCCCTTTACTGATAGCAGCTTTTTAATTGCAGATTTAAAAAAAATTCTCAAACTGCCATAGTGGGATTTGACTTCATCTTCTCTGGATTATTAGTCCAGGCCTCAGGATTACTACTCAAGTAACACAAGCACGATGACAACTTGTACTTATATCGTGCCTTTAACATAATAAAATGCCCCAGGCGTTCTCAGGAGTGTTATAAAATAAAATCTGACATCAAACTATTTACGGCGATATTAATGCAGATGACCAAAAGCTTGGTCAAAAAGGTAGGGGTTTTTAAGGCCCGTCTTAAAGGAGGGAGAGAAGCAGAGGGGTTTAGGGAGTGAATTCCAGAGCTTAGGGCCTTGGCAGCTGAAGGCATGGCCACCAATAGTGGGTTCAAATCAAGGATGCACGAAAGGTCAGAATTGGAGGAGCACAGGTATCTTGGAGGGCTGTGGCGCTGGGGCAGAGCACAGAAAGAAGCATGCCATAGAGGAATTTGAAAACAAGGATGAGGAATTTGAAAACAAGGATGAGAATTTTAAACTTGAGGCATTGCTTAACTGGAAGGCACGATAGGCCAGGAAGGACAGGAGTGATTTGTGAATGGGACCTGCTTTGAGTTAGGACACTGGCAGCAGAGTTTTGGATGACCTCAAGTTTACAGAGGGAAGAATGTGGGAGGCTGGCCAGCAGTGTATTAGAACAGTCAAGACTAGAGGCAAAAAAGCCACGGATGAGGGTTTCAGCAGTGGATGAACTGAGGCTGGGCTGGTGTTGGACAATGTTAGAGGTGGAAATAAGCAGTCTTACCAACGGCATGGATACATGGTTAGAAGTGCATCTCCGGGTCAAACATAACACCAAAGTCATGAACAGTGTGGTTCAGCCTCAGACAATTGTCAGAGAGAGGGAGGGAGTCGATGGCTAGGGAATGGTAGCAGGGACAGAATACTGAATTGGAGGATATTTCTGCTCATCCAGTACTAAAGGTTGGACAAGCAGTCTGACAATTAAGAGACTATGTTATCGTATCCCTCAAATATTCACCAAACACCAGGAAACTTCTCTGTTTTTCTTCTGAGTGTCAAAGGATCTTGCATGTTCAGCTGAACAGGCAGAAAGAGCATCAGTTTGATGTATTATCTGAAAGAGAGCACTTCCAAAAATATAATACTCTTTCAGCCAGCCTTAGCAAAGCTAACATAAGCAATGATTCCCATCTAAAACATAAGCATTAAAAATGAAAACCTGTAATGATTTTGCATCACAGACGTAATGATCCTATGATTCGATTGAAATAAAAAAAGTCATACTGATTTCAAGTGCTCTTTAAAATAATGATGAGAACCTTTCCTGTTTGGTCATATTTAATTACTAAAAACAGGATGCAACTTTACTGCTACTGCTCTATAGGTATATAAACAGTAAAAAGGTAGTAAAAGGAGAGGTGGGACCAAAAGGGAGGCATAGGACATGGCTGAGGTACAAAATAAGAACTTTGCATCAGTCTTTATCCAGGAAGATGCTACCAAAGTCATAGTGAAAGAGGTGGTAGTTGAGATACTGGATGGGATGAAAATTGATAGAGGAGGTACTAGAAAGGCTGGCTGTACTTAAAGCTGGTAAGTCACCAGGACCAGTTGGGATGCATCCGACAATGCTGAGGCAAGTAAGGGTGCAAATTACGGAGGTACTGGCCATAATCTTCCAATCCTCCTTAGATACAAGGTTTGTGCCAGATGACTGGAGAATTGCAAATGTTACACCCTTGTTCAAAAAAGGGTGCTAGGATTAACCCAGCAATTACAGGCCAGTTAGAGCAACCTCCATGGTGGGAATGCTTTTAGAAACGATAATCCAGGACAAAATTAACAGCTACTTGGGCGTGTGAATTAACTAAGGATAGCCAGCACAGGTTTGTTAAAGGCAAATTGTGTTTAACTAAATTGAGGTTTTTTTGATGAGGTAACAGAAAATATTAATGAAGTCATGTGGTGGTGTGGTGCACATGGAATTCCAAAAGGCGCTGGATAAGGTGCCACATAATAGGCTTGCCAGCAAAGTTAAAGCTCATGGAATAAAAGGGACATGGATACAAAATTGGCTAAATGACAGGAAACAGACAATTGTAGTGCACAGTTCTTTTTCAGGCTGGAGTATACAGTGGTGTTCCTCAGCTGTCAGAACTAGGACCACAGCTTTTCCTGATATATATTAATGACTTGGACAGGAGAGTGCAGGGCACAATTTCAAAATTTTTCCTTTATATTCATTCATGGTAAAGTATTAGTAGGGTTTATCAGTATTAGTAAGATTTGATAGTAAGGTTTATTAGTATCGGTAAAGTTTTTATTGGGATTGCGAAGGTATATTAGCAGTAACTAGGTTTTTAATTACTAAATATCAAAATGACAGGGCTGCTCCGACCTCTACAGTGTGCAATGTGGGAGCTCCAGGACACTTCCTGTGTCCTGGATAACCATCTCTACAGGAGGTGCCGTCAGTTGCAGCAGCTTGAGCTCTGGGTTTCAAAACTTGAGCAGCAGCTGGCATCACTGTGGTGCATCTGTGAAGCTGAGAGCTACGTGGATGGCACATTTATAGATGTGGTCACCCCACAGCTTAAGGGTACACAGGGAAAGAGGGAATGGCTGACCACCAAACAGTCAAAAAGAAAGAGTCAGGTAGTGCAGGAGTCCCATGAGTGCAACCCACTCTCCAACCAGTTCTAAATACTGGAGGGTGATGGTTCATTTGGGGAGTGCAACCAGAGCCAAGGCCATGGCACCATGGGTGGCTCAGCTGTACAGTGGGGTACAAGGAAACTGATAGAGCAAAAATGATCGGGGATTCTATAGTGATGGGAGCAGACAGGCGTTTTTGTGGCCACAGACATGAATCCAGGATATTGCCTCCCTAGTACCAGAGTCATGGATGTCACTGAGTGGCTGCAGAACATTCTGGAGAGGAAGGGGGAACAGCCAGAGGGGTCATGGTCCACATCAGTACCAACAACATAGGTAGAAAAAGGGATGAGGTTCTGCGGGCAGAGCTCGAGTTAGGAAAGAGTTTAAAAAGCAGGACCTTAAAGGTTATTCCCAGTGCCACGTGTTAGCATAGAAATAGGAGGTTACGGCAGATGAATGTGTGGCTGGTGAGATGATGCAGGAGCGAAGGCTTTAGATTCCTGGGGCATTGGGACCAGTTCTGGGGGAGGTGGGACTCGTACAAGTCCTCAACAGGGCCAGTACAAATAGTCTTGCAGGGAGGTTTGCTAGTGCTGTTGGGCAGGGTTTAAAATAATTTGGCAGGGGGATGAGAACCTGAGGGTAAATTCAGATGGGACAAAATTAAAAATGGAAACGGAAGGCAGAAAATTAGTAAATGAGTGTGGAAGGCAGAGAAAACAAAAGTTAGAAAATAATAAGAGTTTGGCAGTGCTCAAGGGTATATACTTCAATGCAAGGAGTTTAGCAAATAAAGCAGATGAGCTGAGGACACAATTAGACACGTGGCAGAATGATAGCATAGCTATGATAGAAACATGGCTTAAAGAGGGACAGGAATGGCAGCTCAACATTCCTGGTTACAGGATTTTCAGACGAGATAGAGGGGGAAGTTAAAAAAAAAGAGGGGGGGGGCAATTTTGGTCAAAGAAACAATTACAGCTGAGAAGGGGATGATATGTTAGAAGGATCAAATGAGGCCATATGGATTGAGCTAAGGAACAAAAATGGGGTAATCATACTGCTGGGAGCGTACTATAGACCCCCAAACAGTCAGAGGGAGATAGAAGACCAAATATGTAGGCAAATCACTGAGAAGTGCAAAAACAATAGGGTAGTAATAGTTGGGATTTTAACTACCCTAATATAAGCTGGGATAGTTTTAGTGTGAAAGGAATTGGGGGAGCAGAATTCTTGAGGCGCATTGAAGAGAATTTGTTTTGGCCAGTAAGTAGCAAGTCCAAGACAGGGTGCATTTCTGGACTTGGCTTTAGGAAATGAAGTTGGGCAGGTGAAAGGCGAGGCAGTGGGACAGCATTTTGGTGGTAGTGATCATAATTCAGTTAGTTTTAACAATTATGGAAAAGGACAAAGATAGAACAGGAGTTAGAGTTCTCAATTTGTGCAAGGCCAATTTTACTCAACTGAGGAGTGTTTTTGCAAAATGGACTGGAAACAGTTACTTGAAAGTAAATCAGTGTCAAAGCAGTGGGGAGATTCAAGGGGTTCACAGTAAACATGCTCCCACAAAGAAAAAGGTGATCCCCCTAGATGTTTAGGAGCCTACCGGGTAAAATAAGGCAAAAAAGGAAAGCTTATGTCTGACACCGAGAACTCAATACTAAAGAAAGCTGAGAAGAATATCGAAAAAGTGGAGGGGTGCTGAAGTGCTGTAACCTGCGAGGCTATGGATCAGGTGTTGAAAGATGGGATTAGATCGGGCGGCTAGTTTTTTTGGCCGGCATGGACACAATAGGCTGAATGGCCTCCTTCTGTGCCATAAATTTTCTATAGTTCTATGGGTGAAATCAAAAAGGAAATTAGGAAAGCAAAGAAAGAGCATGAAAGAATATTGCTAAGCAAACTCAAGGTGAACCCAAAGATGTTTTATCAATACATTAAGAGTAAGAAGATAACTAAGGAGAGAGTAGGGCCCATTAAAGAGCAGAAAGGTAATCTGTGTAGAGGCAGAAGATTTATTTATTTAATTTTATTTAGAGATACAGCACTGAAACAGGCCCTTCGGCCCACCGAGTCTGTGCCGACCAACAACCACCCATTTATACTAATCCTACATTAATCCCATATTCCCTACCACATCCCAACCATTCTCCCTACCTACACTAGGGGCAATTTACAATGGCCAATTTACCTATCAACCTGTAAGTCTTTGGCTGTGGGAGGAAACCGGAGCACCTGGCGGAAACCCACGCAGTCACAGGGAGAACTTGCAAACTCTGCACAGGCAGTACCCAGAACTGAACCGGGTCGCTGGAGCTGTGAGGCTGCGGTGATAACCACTGCGCCAGTGTGCCACGTATGTTTGTATATTTCTTAATGAATACTTTGCATCTGTCATAACAAAAGAGGGTGTAGATATTGAAGTTAAGGAGGAGTGTGAAACATTGGATGTGATAAACATAGGGAGAGAGGAAGTATTCATGGGATTAGCATCCTTGATAGTGGATAAATCACCAGGGCCGGATGAAATGTACCCCAGGCTGTTAAAAAAAAAAAGCCAGGCAGTAAATAGTGGAAGGTCTGACCATCATTTTCCAAACCACACTGGATACAGGAGGACTGCTAATGTTGTACCTTTGTTTAAAAAGGGAGCAAGGAATAACTACAAGCCAGTCAGTCTAACCTCGGCAGTGGGCAAATTATTGGAATCAATTCTGAGACACAGGATAAACTGTCACTTAGTAGAAAGGCATGGATTTATCAAGGATAATCAGCATGGATTTGTTAAAGGAAGATCGTGCCTGATTAACTTGAATGAATTTTTTGAGTAAGTAACAAGAAGGATTGAAGAGGATCGCGCAGTTGCCCATGGGATCTAGGGGAATATAGCAAGCTGGATACAAAATTGGCTCAGTGGCAGAAAACGAAGGGTAATTGTTGACTGGTGTCATTGCGACGGGAAGGCTGTTTCCAGTGGGGTTCCGCAGGGCTCAGTACTAGGTCCCCTGCTTTTTGTGGGTTATATTAACGATTTGGAAGTAAATGCAGGGGGCATCATCAAGAAGTTTGCAGACAACAGAAAAATTGGCCCAGTGGTTGAAAGCCAAGAGGATAGCTGTAGACTGCAGGAAGGTATCAATGGACTGGTCAGGTGGACAGAAAAGTGGCAAATGGAAATCAACCTGGAGAAGTGTGAGGTGATGCACTTGGGGAGGTCAAACAAGGCAAAGAAATACACGATTAATGGGAAAATACTGAGAGGTGTAGAGGAAGGGAGGGGCCTTGGAATGAATGTCCACAGGTCCCTGAAGGTAGGAGGACAGGTCAATAAGGTGGTTAAGAAGGCATATGGAATCCTTTCCTTTATTAGCCGAGGTATAGAATACAAGAGCAGGGAGGTTATGATGGAACTGCATAAATCATTAATTAGACCACAACTTGAGTACTGTGTGTAGTTCTGGTTACCTCATTACAGAAAGGTTGTAATTGCACTAGAGAGGGTACAGAGGAGATTTACGAGGACGTTGCCAGGATTGGAAAATTGCAGCTATGAGGAAAGATTGGATAGGCTGGGTTGCTCTCCTTGGAACAGAGGAGGCTGAGGGGAGATTTGACTGAGATGTACAAAATTGTGAGAGACCTGGATAGAGTGGATGGGAGGGGCCTATTTACCTTAGCAGAGAGGTCAGTGACTAGGGTGCATAGATTTAAAGTGATTGGTAGAAGGATTAGAGGAGAGATGAGGCAACATTTTTTCAGCCATTGGGCAGTGGGGGTCTGGAACTCATTGCTTGAAAGGATAGTAGAGACAGAAACCCTCAACTCATTTAAAAGGCACCTAAATGTTCACGTGAAGTGCCGTAACTTGCAGGGCCACGGACCAAATGCTAGCAAGTGGGATTCGGCTGGGTGGCTCGTTTTTCAGCTGGCACGGACCCGATGGACCACCTGGCCTCCTTCTGTGCTGTAAACTTTCTATATTTCTAATGGGAGGTGGCATCGCAGTCAACACCAGCATCTGTTACCCCTCCCCAATTGCCCTTGAGAAGGTGGTGGTGTGCCACCTTCTTGAACCGCTGCAGTCCATCTGCGGATACACCCCCACATGGCACAAAACCTGGAAGTAATATGAACTCTGAGTAGGATAGTCATAGACTTTGATAGGACATAGACAGGCTGGTGGAATGGGTGAAGTGATACATTTTGGTAGGAAGAACAAGGAGAGGCAATATAAAGGGCACAATACTAAAGCGGGTGCTGAAACAGAGGGACCTAGGGGTATAAGTGCACAAATCATTGAAGGGAGCAGGAAGGTTGAGAAAGTGGTGAAAAAGTCATATGGGATTCTGGCCTTTATAAATAGAGGCATAGAGAACAAAAGAAAGGAAATTATGATGAACCTTTATAAAATAATGGTTCAACCTCAACTGGAGTATTGGCACTGCACTTGAAGAAGGGTGTGAAGGCTTTCGAGAGGGTGCAGAAAAGATTTACAAGAATGGTTCCAGGGATAAGGGACTTCAGTTAAATCTATAGATTGGAGAAGCTAGGATTGTCCTCCTTTGAGACGTTTGAGAGGAGATTTGATGGAAGTGTTCAAAATCAAAAAAGGGTCTGAACAGACAGAGAGAAACTGCTCCTGCTGGAAGAAGAGTCAAGAGTTGGAGGACACAGATTTAAGGTGATTGGCAAAAGAACCAAAGGCAACATGAGGAAAAATCTTTTTATGCAGTGAGTGGATACAATCTGGAATGCACCGTCTGAAAGGGTGGTGGAGGCAGATTTAATCATGCCTTTCAAATAGGAATTGAATAAGCACTTAAAAGGGAAAGAAAATGCAGGGCTACGGGGGAAGAGGGTAGGAGTAGGACTCGCAGAGAGCTGGTACAGGCTCAATAGGCCGAATGGGCTCCTTCTGTGCTGTAACCATTCTATTCTATGATTCCTTTTAACTGCTACCTATCTCTGTCAACCTTAACTATTTCCTCTCAGTACCACACTACATACTGGACTACCCTTCAAGTATAAGGGAAGGTCCTTTAGGAAATACCAATTGAATTTTTAAAGCTGACATTCAAAAGCAATGGAAAGCATTGATGGCAGATCACGTTGTGGTTTGCCTGAACTCCAAAAGATTTATTTTTTTACTCATATCCAACATTGCCCAAAGTGGCCAAAGTATTCATTGAAGGCATTTTTTAAATAAGGCAAAATTTGATGAAAAAAACCCTAACAAGAGTGATAGCATTTTAGCCTATTCCAGAAGAATATAATAGGTTACAATAAACACAATTCTGCCAACTGAATCCTAATAAATGTTCAAATAGTTTCCCAAGAAAATGCACATTATACTTGAAATCAGAATTTCTGCAATTATATATGATAAAGCTAACTGGCTCGTCTTTGTAGAGCAGATCATTTAATCATTCATTTAGCAATTCAAACTAATCAGAAACAAAAGGAATTTACCTCCTAAATTCACTGTCATTCCAATTTAGCAGTGAATTCATTATACTTAGTGATCTGAGTATTATAATAATTGCACATTTATGCTCAGGTAAGAATTTGCATTTAAGTACTTCGTACAATTGCAATATTTAACTTGCACAAAAATACAGAACACTGAAACAGAAAAAGCTGGAGAACTGTTATATAAATATTCTTGTTAGTCTTGTTAAATGCAGAACTGAGTTGCTGTTAAAGTGAATCATGTTAAATTATAATACAGCATTGTTTTAATTGAGAAGTCCATTCTTGCCTGAATTAAATCAGCATTTCCTGCAAAAAAAATCCTCAAATTAGATTAAGTACAAATAGCAGGTGTTCTTTTAAGCTACTGATTTTTGTTTGCACACCAACTGTACTAATTTCAATGTAATACGTATGTAAACAGAATGAAAGAAACCAGTGTGCATTTTACACATTATATTTAAATTTCAATCCAGGCATTCATATCCAAGCTGTTTGGTTCTAAAATGACATACAAGAAGATAAAATAGTAATGCTAATATTGATAGTTTGTCCATTACAGGTCAGCTAACTGTCCACTGGAACAGTTACAAAGCTGTTAGTTTCGATTTCACAAGGCCAATCAATACGAAGGCATACTGTTTCAATTTTGCCTGCATTGATTTTTTTTTTTGTAACACCCCAACCTCGAAACATTCATCTTTCTGAAGGAAGGAAGATTTGATTTACTGAAGAAAAATTGGAGAGAGCATCACAAAGATTTTGCCAGCAAGTTTGTGACACAGAAAAAGATGAATGTCCCTAAGGCAGAGACGCCTCTTGCTTAAGGGCATCCATTAGAACATATCCGTGTATGCTGCTAGAGCCAAAGACTGCATTTAAAATCTAGCTAGTCTGCTAGTCTAATTAGATTAAAGAAAATGTGTAAATGCTGCTCTGCATGCACATTTTCAGAGCATTTTGCATTTCAGAGGCACTCAGGAAATATATTACATGCCTAATAGTCATGAGGTAGATGCTGCCTTTTCTGGAGAGCAAAATGCCAGTTTTCTCAATACCTAGAGTGAATTTCCATGGTACATTAGTCAGCCTATTAGAATGCAATGAAGGACGATATGAGAAAAGGGGAGTACGTCCTTAGAGACTTCAATCCAGCATTCTCCATCATCTCTCTTCATCCTTCGTACATTCAGCCACTTTACCAAGTGTCATCTACATGAAAGATGATTTGTCTCCTGACCCAAATAAACACAATGCCTGCTCTGTGCACAGCAAAAAATTACTTCTGCCACTCTGCTTATTTGCAACCTCCTTTTGCTTATTCCACTTTTTTTTTAATACATCAGGCATTCTGGTTTCACCTGGGTCTCACCACAGGTGACTGTAACGTATGAACAGGTATTTATTTACTTGTCTCCTTACTCCTGGAAATTTCTAAGCATTTGTGAAAGCAATGATAGAGAAAAGTATACAGCAATGTTTGCAGAATTACCTTTACCTTGGCTAGAGCAAGAGTCTTGGTGTTGGAAAGCCACAAAACCTTGTTCTTTCTTTTTGCAGTGGAAACTGTCTTAAGCTGGATATGAAGACACAAATTGCATTGAGGCAGGTCACTGGGTGTCAAAAAATATTAGGAGCCTGCTGTGAAGAAATAATTTCCATCTGTTTCACAGAAAATATTTTTATTTTCTGTTTTTATTGAAACAAAACTTTTGGGAATATGTATAAGGGCTGTCAGCGACAGTAAATACAGCAAGTTCTGAAGGTTATAATCAGGAAAGCAATTCCACAAACAAGCAGAATTTATTCAGCTAGTTTAAATGATAAAAATTGGATTCTTCTTTCCCTGCCTATAGTATGATGCAGTACCAGATGTTTCTCGAATGCCACATGCTGGGGCTCCTACACTGAATGCAGCACCTGACCTTCTACATAATTGACAAAAAATATTGATGTAATGACACAAGTCTGATTGTGATTTATTAAAACCACTGGCAATCCCAGGCAAACTGCCAGCATGGCAGCCTAGAGATCACATGGCATTAGGAAAGTCATCAATATCAAAGCAAAAATAAATAACGTTAATGGGCAAGTATTAGAGATTCAAAACCGAGTCTAGCAGAAGATTGGTTTTGTGTGCATGAGGGGCCACCTGTACAACATACTGTATGAGACAATTATTAAAAATCTACTGTTAAAAAAAGTGGCAGGTTTTTAAAATTAAACCTCCAGTATAAAAATTTTGTTTTGAACACATTCCTATCATCTGCTAAAAATATATAAAACGGCAATGCAGACATAGGCTACAGACCACTTAGAATACACTAACCTCTCTTTAATCATTACACTCAAACATTTATTTCTTCAATTCAGTAGTAATCATAATACAGTCAAGGACTATTTGCAACTCATCACTCTCTCACTTGTAGACCTTAGCAAACACACTGTCTTTCCACATGTATACAAACATACCAATTAGGAGCAGGAGTAGGCTACTCGACCCCTCGAGCCTGCTCCGCCATTCAATAAGTTCATGGCTGAACTTATTACTCCACATTTCCACCTACCCCCGATAACCTTTCACTTATCAAGAATCTATCTAACTCTGCCTTAAAAATATTCAAAGACTCTGCTTCCACCGCTTTGAGGAAGAGAATTCTAAAGACTCACGACCCTCAGAGAAAAAATTTCTCATCTGCTCATCCCAGGATTGAAGAAATAATGAACAGTGTTTAAGAAAGGAAAAACACTTTTTTTTTTAAAACACCCACAAGGGTTCCTTCATTATCAATGTGAGTGATCCTCATGCAAGGCACCATGGCATTCCATAAATTTTTAGAGAATGGCTCGGTATATAATCAATTTTCCTTCATCACCAGAGTTCTTATCTTCTCTTTCTCTGCTCCAGCCAAAAGGGCATTTCGAGCAGCTCCTTCTGAGCTGTTAACAGTGTTACGTGACTAAGATAGTACAGCTTGTTCTGCTTATATTTGATGGACCAGTAATATAGCTTGGCTAGTTTATTACTGTACACATTTAAAATATATGTATATGAAATACTCTTAAATTGAAAAGCAACAAATTGCTAAACAGAAGGTAGCTGTAACCATAATTACATTTGAAGAAATTGCTGTGATTATAAGCCCCCAAATTTTCTAAAACCCTTATAAGGGCGGCACAGTGGCGCAGTGGTTAGCACCGCAGCCTCACAGCTCCAGGGGCCCGGGTTCGATTCCGGGTACTGCCTGTGTGGAGTTTGCAAGTTCTCCCTGTGTCTGCGTGGGTTTTCTCCGGGTGCTCCGGTTTCCTCCCACAAGCCAAAAGACTTGCAGGTTGATAGGTAAATTGGCCATTATAAATTGTCACTAGTATAGGTAGGTGGTAGGGAAATATAGGGACAGGTGGGGATGTTTGGTAGGAATATGGGATTAGTGTAGGATTAGTATAAATGGGTGGTTGATGTTCGGCACAGACTCGGTGGGCCGAAGGGCCTGTTTCAGTGCTGTATCTCTAATCTAAATTTTCAAAATCTGTTTCTTGAACAAAGCCTGCTTCATGTATAACTGCCCAAAGTTAACTCAAGTTAATCTTTTGTTAAGAGTGAAGTATTAATGCAGGATACCCTAAGCAACATTTGGTGTTCAAATTAGCTGTTACTGGTCTAGTAATTCAGAGGTCTGGGCTAACAATCCAGAAAATGTGAGTTCAAATCTCAGTGGCAGTTTGAGAATTTGAATTCATAGAAAATAATCTGGTTCTTCAGGGAAGGAAACCTTACCCCATCTGACTTCAGTGGCACACCAACGTGGTTGGCTCAACTGCCCTTTGAAATCAATCTGCTACAAATACCATTATAAGGACTACTGTAGTTCAAGAAGGTGGCAACTATGGATGGCCAATATACATTAGCCTTGCTGATGGCCAGATCCCAAGAATCCCAGAATACAGGGCAGGCCATTTAGGATTGAGATGAGGAGGAATTTCTTTACTCAAAGGGCGGTGAATCTTTGGAATTCTCTACTTCAGACGGCTGTGGAAGCTCAATTATTGAGCATGTTCAAGACAGAAATCAATAGATTTCTGGATACTAACAACATCAAGGGATATGGGGATAGTGGGGAAAAATAGTATAGAGGTAAATGATCAGCCATTATCTGTTTGGTGGAGCAGGCTCGACGGGCCAATGGCCTACTCCTGCTCCTATTTCCTATGTTCCTAATGAATAAAAAAAAAACCTTTTAACAAGAATAACTATAAACTGACCTCTGAGCAGTGGATAGTTTCAACTTGCATGATAGAACAACAGTAATGCATCATGCAAGGGATCAGTAGCTAAAGCAGTGAGTTCCTAATGGGGACCAAGCAGGATTACTTCTGTCTAGCTGAAACTGAAATGCAAAAAATTCTGGTTCATCCACAATTTCATATCAGACAGGCAGTCTGACAGCATAACATCATTTTGGAACAAAGAAAAGTGATGAAGAGGTAAATATGGGTATTGTCAACATACGTATGATACACCATGACAACATTATCCAGAGCCAGCATGCAGGAGGGGGCCAAGGGTAGACCATAGGGCACACTGAAAGTGATACTATTTCAAGAGAAGTGCTGAGAAATGTTGGGACTTGTAGGATCGAACCTCAAAGGGCACAATCACAATGGTGGAAATAGCTGAAGAGGATATTATAGTTGACCCCATCAAAGGTTGCAGAAAAATTGTCATATGGCAGTGGCAGAATTTAACCAAGAACAAAGCTGTGCATTGGAAAAAGTCTGACTGAATGGATTTTAAAAAAAAGAGTGCTGGACAGGAACTGTTGGATAAAAACAACATACTTCATAATTTGAGGGGAAAGGGAGGTTAGAGATGGTGCAGCCATTTAAAAGGACAGAAAGATCAAGACATGGTAGTTTAAAGGAGTGCAATGCTGGTGGAAGTTGGCAAAGCAGAAGGAAAAGTTGAGGACGTTAGCAACCAATGGCTGAGTATTGCAATTGGGTATGGTTAAGACCAGAGTTTGAGATGTCAAGGAAGCAGGATATCAGCCTCATGGAAAAGATGAGTTTCGTGCAGGCTGGGATGGAAATGGTCAGGCATGGGGTAGAGGTACAGTTGGGAGTGTGATCAAGCAGTACAGAGGGGCTATAAGTTTGGAGACAAAAAAATCCATGAGCTCCTTAGAAAGGCAACTGAAACCCAAATCCTTGCTTTTATTACTACCAGACTTGATTATTCAATAATAAAAACAGGAAGTGCTGGAAACATTCAGCAGGTCTGGCAGCATCTGTGGAGATACAGACCTGAACTGTTAACTCTGCTTGACTCTCCACAGATGCTGCTAGTCTTGAATATTTCCAGCACTTTGTTTTTATTTCAGATTTCCAGCATCCACAGTATTCTGCTTTTATTTTGATTATTCAGTATTCTCTTGGCCATTCTCCCAGCCTGCACCTGTTATAAATACCTAATTCAAAACTGACCATATGCTATTCTGCACCAAGTCGGACATCCTGTGCTCCCTGCCCTACATTAGTTCCCAGTCCAATAATTCAAATTTAAAATTCTCATCCTCATGTTTAAATCCTTTCATGGTCTCATCCCTCCCTAACTATGCAAACTCCACCAGCCCCACAACCCTCAGCTGAACCTCACCATTCTTCTCACTCCAGCCTCTTGTGCATCGCCCTTCCCTTCACCCAATCACTAGGCAGCCATGCCTTCAGCTAACAGGGCCCATTTTATGAAATTTTCTCCCTAACACTACTGCCCCTCCACCTCCTTGTTCAAGACTTTCTTTAAAACCCATCTCTGAGTAAACTTTTGGTCACTTTTAATATTTCTGTCTTTAGTTTGGCATGCAATTTTGGGTTAAACTGTGAAGTATTTTAGGATGTTTTTCTATGTTACAGGCATTATATACATGACGTGAGGATGGTGGAACTTCAGGAGATGGCTTGCAGTGGAGAAAAGGAGTTTGGAATTTTCCCTGCATGCCAGAATAATCCTCGAGTAACAGAATCATTAGACTGTAAAAACAGTGAGGTGAGCTTTATTTCAGTGGGCAAGGTCTTTCTGATAGGGATGGCCAGGCTGATTATATGGCGTAAACATTCGAGCCTTTGGTGGTTGATGTACTAGGGCAAGAGAAAAACCATGAATTCTTGTGAGGATAAGCAGCCAACGGAGTAAGGAGCTGTTAAGTAGGTAGACAGAGGCAGCAGCCTTGAGGACATGGGCCTGGGTGTATTTTTTTTCCAGGAGGTGCAGGTGATGATAGATGATTTGGAGTTGGACAAGGAAATATAATTAATTAAGGAAATGAGGAAATGATTAGAAGTAGCCTAGTCAGTGATAAAGACCTGAAAGTTGGCTGGGTCACAAATCTAATACCTGCAATGGGTGGGCTGTCTTACGAGGAAAGATTGGACAGGCTAGGCTTGTATCTGCTGCAATTTAGAAGAGTAAGAGGCGACTTGATTGAAACATATAATATCCTGAGGGGTCTTGACAGGGTGGATGTGGAAAGGATGTTTCCCGTTGTGTGAGAATCTTGAACCAGGGGGTCACTATTTAAGACAGGGATAAGGAGAGATTTTTTCTCTGAGGGTCGTGAGTCTTTGGAATTCTCTTCCTCAAAACACAGTGGAAGCAGAGACTTTGAATAATTTTAAGGCAGAGGTAGATAGATTCTTGATAAGCAAGGGGGTGGAAGGTTATCAGGGGTAGGTGGAAATGTGGAGTAATCATTTCAGCCATGAACTTATTGAATGGCGGAGCAGGCTCGAGGGGTCGAGTGGACTACTCCTGCTCCTAATTGGTATGTCCGTATGTTCATGGCAAGGTTAAGATGGTGGACATGATTAAGAATGAAACAGCTGATGTCTAGTTGAAATTGAGTGATGACAAGCTGATAGAAAAATCAGAGAAACAGCAGGGGAATTTATGTAGGCCGAAATTGCTGAGATGAGGAGTGTTAACTCCAAATTTCTGATGCCTGTACCCTAACTTGCATCAAGTCCCGTTTACCCATCAACCCTCTGCTTGCTGACCTATGTTGGCTCCCAGTCGGGCAAAGTTTCAATTTTAAAAGTTTCATTCTTCTTTTCAAATCCCTTCATGGCCTCGCGACTCATCTTTATAACCTTCTCCACCCCTAACAATCCTCCGAGATCGCCACGTTCCTCCAATTCCAGCCTCTTGCTTCCCCATTGGTGGCCATGCCTTCTGCACCTCTGGCCCGAAGCTCTGGAATTCCCTCCCTAAACCTCTCCACTTCTCTGCATGTATGTATGTCTTTAAGGCACTGCTTAACACCTATCTTTTTGGTCACCTCTCCTAATATCACCTTATGCGGCACGCTGTCAAATTTTGTCTGATAACATTCCTGGAAAGCGGCTTGAGATTCTTTACTGCATTAAAGGCACTAAATAAATGCAAGATGTTGTTGTTTCAGTGAGGAAACTAGATCTCCACGTGAAGCTTACCAGGTGGTTTTGGAGGGCACTACTCAACGAACACCTTGAAAGAAAGCACAGAATGTACTCTGGGTGGGGGATTTCATTGACCATGGCCAAGAGTAGCGCATCAGCACCACTAGTGACGGTACAGGCCAAGTTCTGAAGGACATAACTCCCAGACTGGGCCTGCAGCAGGTGATGAGAATACCAAAACCAGGGAAAAACCTACTTGACCTCGTCTTCACCAATCTACCTGGTGTAGTGCATCTAACAGTGAACATTGCACAGCCCTTTGGGAGATGAAGTCCCATCTTCACACTGAGGACGCTCACCATTGTGTTGTGTGGCATTATTACCGTGCTAAATGGGATAGATTCAGAACAGATCTAGCAGCTCAAAATTGGGTATCCATGAGATGCTGTGAGCCATCAGCAGCAACAGAATTGTATTCCACCACAATCTGTAATCATAAGGCCTTGCATATTCTTCACACTACCATTACCAACCTGGTTTAATGAAAACTGTAAGAAAGCATTCCAAGAGCAGAACCAGACATACTTAAAAATGAGATGTCAACCTGGTGGCATTGCAACACAGGACTACAAACATGTTAAAACAGCAGAAGCAGCATGCTACAGACAGAGCTAAGCAATTCCATGAGCAATGGATCAGATCAAAGCTCTGAAGTCTCGCCATATCCAGTCGCGAATGGTGATGGACAACTAATCAACTAATAGGGAAGAGGAAGCTCCATGAACATCTCCATCCTCAGTGATGGTGCAACCCAGGACATCAGTGCCAAAGACAAGGATGAAGCATTTGCAACCATCTTCAGCCAGAATGCTGGGTGGATGATCCATCTTGGCCTCCTCCTGAAGTCCCCAACATCACAGATGCCAGCCTTCAGCCAACTCGCTTCATTTCATGTGATATCAAGATGCAGCTGATCACACTATATACAACAAAGGCTATGAGCTCTGACAACATCCCAGCAGTAGTGCTCCAAAACTAGCTGAGCCTCTAGCCTAGCTATTACAATATCGCAACACCGGCATTTACCTGACAAAGTGGAAAATTGCCCAGGTATGTCTTGTCCACAAAAAGCAGGACAAATCCTATCCAGCCAATTACTGGCTCATCAGGCTACCTTCAATCATCAGCAAAGTGATGAAAGATGTTGTTGACAGTGCTATCAAATGGCACTTGTACAGCTCACTGACACTCAGTTTGGGATCCACCAGGACCACTCAGCTCCTGACCTCATTACAGCCTTGGTCCAAGCATGAATAAGAGAGCTGAATTCCAGCATGAGGTGAGTGTGACTGCCCTTGACAGCAAGGCAGCATTTAACTGAGTGTGGCATCAAGGAGTCTTAGTAAAACTGAAACAATGGGAATTGAGAGAAAGCTATCCACTGGCTGGAAGCATTCTTATCACAAAGAAAGATGGTTGTGGTGTTTGGAACCGATTCTGTGGCAAGGAATTCACTTCTCGACTTCCCAAAGCCTTTCCACCATCTACAGGACATAAGTCAGGAGTATGATGGAATACTCTCCGCTTACTTGGATGAGTGCAGCTCCAACATCACTCAAGAAGCTCAACACCATCCAGTACAAAGCAATACACTTGATTGTCCATCTTAAACACTCAGGCCATCCACCAATGGCACACCATATTGCAGTGTGTACCATCTACAAGATGAACTGCAGCAATTCGCCAAGATAGCACCTTCCAAACCAGAGACCTCTACTGCCTAGAAGGACAAGGGCAGCTGGTGCATTGGAACACCATCATCTGCAAGTTCCCTTCCAAACCACACACCATCCTGACTTGGAAATATATTGCCATTCCTTCATCATCGTTGGGTCAAAATCCTGGAACTCCTTACCGAACAGCACTGTGGGAGTACCTTCTTCACATGGACTGCAGCAGTTCGAGGCATGGCTCACCACCACCACCTTCTCAAGGGCAATCAGGGATGGGAAATAAATGCTGGCCTTGCCAATGATGCCTACTTTCCATGAATGAATAACACAAATTAAAAGAAACATGAATTTTCAGAGATGTTTTAAGTCGCTTTTTGAATATACAATTCTATAAAACTGTTTACTGTGCAAGATGAGACACAAGGAACTGTTTGTGAAACAGGATCAAAGGGCTAAATGGCCTACTTCTGTTCCTATGTTACTGAATGGAAATCGTGGTACCAAGTGCGCTGCGGCTCAGTTGATAAATTACCAGTTTGTCGGGACTGAACTGATCTCAACCAGGCACCACTTAGTGCCCCTGTTACATAAAGAAAAAAATAAAAACCATCACCACTCAATACTGTGCAAGTTATCTCTTCTGCTTAAGTAATGAAACATCACACATGCACAGAAGAGACATCCGAAATGCTTGATTCAGAGACTGCAAACAGGAGTTGGCAGTTATGTGCTTAAGATAGTTCTGCTACATTATATCATCATCTCTCATTGTCTCTGATAAGCAATGAACTTATGAAAAAAGAGAAAGCAAGTCTTTACTAGCAAGAAAGAAATGGTTTTTTTTTTTTAAAGTGCTAGAGTTGCAATATGCAACCATATTATATCATCAGTTACAATAAAGATAAGGTAACTAAAGTACCTCAACACCATCAAGAGACACTATGCTCAAGAATACATATTCTATATTGTCTGGGGAAGAAAGTTACTTGCTCGCGTTCTGATTTTGTATACACATGAACTAGTCGTTCCTACTAAGATAGTTTTCCCGACATTAAGGCCACTTCTATGCTGACATTACTTTCTCCCAAGATTTTCTTAAAATCAAAAACAAGATGCATTTAGAGCACATATTGCTTTGACATGTTCGCCAATTTATTCAGAAATATGATGTAATGCAGAACAAAACCATGAGACAAAGGTGAAATCAGGAATGGAAAATACAATGCAGCACAAATACTCAACAGTAAAAATGGAACTGTGGTGACAAAAAGGGTATTTGCACCATTGTTAAAATGTCATCTACGAGAGGCTGGCCCAATAGCAACAAATGTTCTTGACTAGGTAGTCAGTTGGAAATGTCAAATACTGGTGGAAGCATTTTCTCAATGTAAGAAATAGGAGCAGGAGTAGGCCATTCGGCACTTTGAGCCTGCTCTGCCATTCAATCAGATCATGGCTGATCATCTACCTCAACTCCAGCTTCCTGCACTATCCCAATATCTCTTAATTCCCTTCTTATTCAAAAATTTATCGACCTCTGCCTTGAACATACTGGACAACTGAGTGTCCACAGTTCTCTTAAGATTTACAACCCTTTGAGTGAAGAAATGTCTCCTCATCTCAAGTCCTAAATGGTCTACCCCTTAATCTAAGACTGTGACCTCCTAATTCTGCACAGCCAGAGAAAACATCCTCTTATCATCTACCTTGTCAAGTCCCTTTGCAGTTTATATGTTTCAATGAGATCACATCATTCTTCTAAATTCCAGAGAATTTTGGCTAAGTCCATTCAATCTCTCCTCATAGGACAATCCCCTCAACCCAGGAATCAGTCCAGTGAAAATCCAAATATACTACATTCACCAGTTCCCCTTATCTACCCTGCTAGTTAGAACCTCAAAAACTAAAAGATTTGTCAAACAGGATTTCCCTTTCATAATTCCGTGTTGACCCTGCCTAATCAAATGATGTTCTAGGTGCCCTGCTGCCTCATCCCTAATAATAGATTCTAATATTTTCCCTACTACCAATGTCAGGCTCATTGGCCTACACTTCCCTGTTTTCTCTCTCTTTCTTTCTTGAATACTGGAGTTACGTTTGTCACCTTCCAATCCATGGGGATCGTTCTATAATCTACAGAATTCTAGAAGTTCAAAACCAATGCATCCACTAACTCTGTAGCCATCACTTTTAAAAGCCTAGGATGCAGGCCATTAGGTCCAGGGAATTTGTTGAATTTTAGCCCCATTGATTTCTCCAATACTATTTCTTGACCAATACTAAACTCTTAAGTTCCTCATTCTCGCTAGACCCTTGGTTCCCCACTATTTCCATTATGGTTTTTGTGTCTTCTTCCATGAAGACAGCTGTAAAGTATCTTTAATGTTTCTGCCATTTCTTTATTCCTCATTATAATTTCTCCTGTCTCTGTCTCTGGACCCATGTCATTGCTTATCTACTATCATATCTTGCAGTCAAATTTTCCAACTTGCCCCTCATACCTACATAGTGTGCTTTGTTCACATCCTGGGGGATTACCATTGACCAAAATCTGAATTGGACCAGCCACATAAATACTGTGGCTACAAGAGGTCAGAGACTGGCAATTCTGTAGCAAGTGACCCACTTTCTGACTCCCCAAAGCCTGCCCACTGTATACAAGGCGAATGTCAGGAGTGTGATGGAATACTCTCCACTTGTCTGGATGAGCATGGCTCCAACAGCACTCAGGAAGCTCAACACCATCCAGGACAAAGCAGCTCGCTTGATCGGCCCCCCCATCCACCGCCTTAAACATTCACTTCCTCCATCACCATCGCAGTGGCAGTAGTGTGTACCATCGCAAGATGCATTGTAGCAACTCACCACACCTCCTTTGACAGCACCTTCCAAACGCACGACCTCTTTCACCTAGAAGAACAAGGACAGCAGATGCGTGGGAACAGATCCAAATAGAAAGTTCCCCTCCAAACCACACACCATCCTGACTTGGAAATAGATCGCCTTTCCTTCATTGTCACAAGATCAAAACCCTGGAACTCCCTCCCCAACAGAACTGTGGGTGTACCCACACTAGATAGACTGCAGCAGTTCAAGAAGGCAGCTCACCACGACCTTCTCAAGGTCAATTTGGGATGGGCAACAAATGCTGGCCTTGCCCGCGATGCACACATTGTATGAAAAAACTGTCTGTGCCAATTTGCATGTGGCTCAGGTAGCAATCCTGAGATTACCTCTGAGGTTCTGCGTTTTAAGTTCGACCCTAGCTTCTCAAACTATCCCAGCAGAACCCCATTCTTAGTTTTACCTGTATCATTGGTTCCTACGTGGGCCACAACAACTGGGTCCTACCCCCTTTCAATTCAACACTCAAACTTCATCTCTAGCCGTGAGATGATATCCTTAACACTGGCACTGGGCAGTGAACACAACCTTAGGAATTCCTGGTATTGGCTGTAGGGAACAGTATCTATCCCACCCAACTATAATGTCCCTCATCACTACCACATTCCTTTTCATTTCAGTCACTTGAATGGCCTCCTGTACCATGGTGCATGGTCAGTTTGCTTATTCATCTTGCAGATTTTGCCCTCATCCACACAGGCTGCAAGAACCTCGTACTTGTTGGATAAGGGCAAAGACCGAGGCTCCTCCAGCACTGCACCTCAGGCCCCCTTGCCTGCCTGATTCACAATCATATCTTCCTGTCCCTGAATATTAACCAAACCTGTACCAATATCTAACCTAAGGGGTGTGACTGCCTCCTGGATCAAGGTGTCCAGGGAACTCTCTTCCTCCCTGATGCCACACAATGCCTACACCTTGGACCCCAGCTCAACAACTCTGAGTTGAAGCTTCTCAAGATGCAGACACTTACTGTAGATGTAATTATCCGGGATCACGATGCTCTCCACAAAACCCCACATGCTGCAGTTGTGGCACATGCCTACCTGCATCGCCATCACTATATAATCTCATTTTATTTATATAATTCATATAACATTAAAATTGGGGACTCCTTTTTAAACTTTCTTACCACAAGGAAACATCAGCAGAGGGCTTGCGTGTCTTTTCTGAAGTAATTTTTTAATGGTTGCCAATCCTGATGAGTAAATTATAATTTTAGGAATTGTCTATAAAGATAATGCAAGTCAGTAATACTTCCTTCAGGTATGACACTTGCATAAGTGGGCTTCTGTGCTCTGCGCCTTCTGCTCCTGACAAAATCTGGAGTCAATATTAATGCATATCTTTTTAGTTTAATTTGCTGAAGCACAAGATACGTAAATATGCTGGAAACTGCAGCAAAAATGTCAAAAAATGTACAGAGGGGTGGTTGGGGGAATAGCCCCTGACCACCTTGAGAAATAATTTTTTCACTGTTAGTGCTCACTTCATCTTCTGAGAATGTCTAAACAGGCCAATGAAAAGATGATCCTTTTGTATGCTTATGTCTTTGTTCGTGGTATTATAGAACTAATGGAATATTAGGTAAAGCTTCATCTTGATTCGGACAGGTTCCTATACCAATACACTCCTATTGTAAATATATCTTATGTGCAATGAGAGGTCACTGGTGATGAGTTTTCATTGTAAAAAATCAAATTGCAAAAGGTGTTTCTAGAACAAAAAACCTGAAATCCAATGTAATAAAAAATGTAACATTTGTTTCTTTGCAGAAATGGCGTTGGTCATAGGGTTTGATATTTTTGGTGTTTCAGCTTTTCGGAGTTTTATAGGTTGACATGCGTGAGACTATTAAATTTACTTGTAACATGTTATATAGACAATGCTTTGTTGTATTCTAATGACCTACTATTTTCACATGGCACATTCACGCGACTGGTTAATACTTCTGGATTGTGCTTAGAGATATCAAACCTACAGGTTTTAGTAAAACTACACACCTCAAAGAGGGAGATAAGGAAGCTACTTCTCTAACTTATTAAACTTACAACCCTCAGTTGGGGAGAAATTGGGCTCTGTAGCACACATTTCTTTGGTATTACGCAGCCTTCTAAGGCTTGAAAATGGCATCCGAGATGTGTGTGCACTTCCAACGGATGCCATCTTGGTAAAGAGGATTGCACGCACCTAACAACCGCAAGCAATACCCAGATAAAGCAGATTTAGATGTCAATCAGCGTGCAACACTGATTTGACAACAGAAATGCCATTCTCGAATGCCACACTCCACCCTATGCCCCATCTTAACCTTGCACAATTGAACAGGCATTCAACTGCATGAAGGATTCCGCAACAGCGTGAATTAAAAGGGATCATGAACTGCTCGTAGGTTAGTTGGTGAATTACTTCATCTGGCAACCTTGCACATATTTGGAGCTTTCCTATACTGGCCTAATTTTGCAATAGTGTACAAGAAGTGATCTTGCTGGTGAAGTACATTTTGTTCATTTAAAAACTTGTGCTGAAACAAGTGGCTTTCTGACATGGGTGGCCGGGTAGGCCTTCCTCTTGGAATTAAGCATACCTGGGAGAATGAAGGGAGGCCATGCAGAGCAGGACGAGCTACTTGAAGAGGGGAAGGAGGACTTTCAGCCATAGTCGCAGAACGACTTTAGGGAGCAATTGTTTGAGATCAACTTTAGCGGTGAGCAATGCTCAAGACATCTTCGCTTCACTAATGAGGTCGTGACTGAAATTTGCCAACTGCTGGAGCCACCACTGCAACTTCATAGCAGCACAAGATTCGCATTTGTTTGTGACTGTCGAGGTGAACATGGCTCTGGACTTTTTATGCATCTGGCGCCGTCCAGCCTGCTGCTGGAGATATAAGCAACATCTTGCAGTTTGCAGGACAAAGCTACATAAGGGAGGTCTGAATTTAACGTGCTGCCTACAAAGCAATGAATGGGTGCAGGTTAATCGTGTACCACGATTCCCATGCCCATTTAAGGGTTAGCCAATTACTTCACAGATTTGTCCAAATGGACATCATTCTCCATCTGCTTCCGATTAGCCCTAGTATAGAGACCGTTCTATTTTTCCCAGAAGAATGAGTGGCAAAATTCGATAGCCCCCAAACATGGTCATGGGGATAGCTATGCACTATTTACCTGTGCCTGTTCCTTCCAGTGCAGGTGGCATGCAAACTTCGTGCTGCCTCTTCATTTACATGAATGTAGCGTACAGACAGCGTTAGCGTTCTGTTGAGTGGCTGCATGCCTGAGCAAGGAATGCAATAATATGAGAGGTGAGCACGAGTTCAGGCTAGCTACTGCTGCCTAAAGCCAGTATGCATTTCTTAAAGGGGAGGTGCATTTTGACTGGGGCAGGAGATGGAAGTCATTCCAAAAGTGAGTTTGACTGGGTAAAGACATAAGAATGGCACAACATGGTAGAGAGTGGGCTCCAAGGTTCTCCGATGCAGCACTGGAGGCCTTGGTACAGGAAGTGGACAGGAGGAGAGAGTTCCTCTGTCCATAGGGTACCTAGAAGCCCTCTAGACAAACACTATGAAGGCAGTGGGAGCAGATAACTGTTGCAGTCAATGCCAGCAGTATAGCCCTGAGGACATGGATGCAGTGCTGCAGAAAGTTCAATGATATCACACGAGTGATCAAGGTCAGTGAATACATCTTCAAATGCCACAACCCACTAGCCTCACACACTGCTCAATTCATCAACCATCCTCCCCAACCCACCCTCAAAAACCATTGTGGCCAAGAGAACACAGTGCCGGTCAGTATCAGAAAGAAGGCAAGGTGTAGGACTACTGGTGAATGGGGAATTAGGGTCGTGTTCACTGATACCGCAGTCGGATGAGCCGATCATAGCCAGTCCGGCCAGAAAGGGAATGTGTTGGTTATCTCCAACTTTCCTCTTCCGCTTGCCATAAACCTGGTGGCAAGGGCTGTGTCCTTATGATGGTGAGTTTCTACAGGATGCAGCAGACCATGACAAATTGTACCACGTGCTCTAGCAAGTACGACAGGGCTCCTCCAGAGTGGTTGAAGCACTGTAGTGCTTCTTAAGCACCCTAATGGTCTGTTCAATGACATTTTGTGCGACAGCATGGCTCTCGTTACATGCATGGTAGCAGCATGTGGTTGTGTTGTGCACTGGAGTCATGAACTATGTCATCAGCGGATTGCCCTGATCACCCAGTAGCCACCCTCTGGTCTCCTATGGTGGTTCAAATGCTGATGGCACAGCAGACTGCCATGGAATAAAGGCATCATGACTGCTTCCAGGATACCAGGCATTGACCTGCATGATAGAACATGGAACAGTACAGGCCCTTCGGCCCTCGATGTTGTACCGAACCTTTAACCTACTCGAAGATCAAACTAACTACCTACCCTTCATTCTACTATCATCCATGTACCTATCTAAGAGTCGCTTAAATGTCCCTAAGTATCTGCTTCTACTACCACCGCTGGCAGCGCATTCCACGCACCCACCACTCTCTGTGTAAAGAACCTACCTCTGACATCTCCCCGAAACCTTCCTCCAATCACCTTAAAATTATGCCCCTGGTGATAGCCCTTTCCACCCTGGGAAAAAGTCTCTGGCTATCCACTCTATCTATGCCTCTCATCATCTTGTACCCCTCTATCAAGTCACCTCTCATCCTTCTTCGCTCCAATGAGAAAAGCCTAGCTCCCTCAATCTATCTTCGTAAGACATGCCCTCCAGTCCAGGCAGCATCCTGGTAAATCTCCTCTGCACCCTCTCTAAAGCTTCCACATCCTTCCTATAATGAGGCGACCAGAACTGAACACACTATTCCAAGTGTGGTCGAACCAGGGCCTTATAGAGCTGCAGCATAACCTCGCGGCTCTTAAACTCAATCCCCCTGTTAATGAAAGCCAACACACCATACGCCTTCTTAACAACTCTATCAACTTGGGTGGCAACTTTGAGCGATCTATGGACATGGACCCCAAGATCCCTCTGTTCCACCACACTACCAAGAATCCTGTCTTTAAGCCTGTATTCTGCATTCAAATTCGACCTTCCAAAATGAATCACTTCACACTTTTCCAGGTTGAACTCCATCTGCCACTTCTCAGCCCAGCTCTGCATCCTGTCAATGTCCCGTTGCAACCTACAACAGCCTTCCACACTATCCACAACTCCAGCAACCTTCGTGTCATCGGCAAACTTGATAACCCAGCCTTCCACTTCCTCATCCAAGTCATTTATAAAAATCACAAAGAGCAGAGGTCCCAGAACAGATCCCTGCGGAACACCACTGGTCACCGAGCTCCAAGCTGAATACTTTCCATCTACTACCACCCTCTGTCTTCTATGGGCCTGCCAATTTTGTATCCAGACAGCCAACTTTCCCTGTATCCCATGCCTCCTTACTTTCTGAATGAGCATACCATGGGGAACCTTATCAAACACCTTGCTAAAATCCATATACACCACATCCACTGCTCTTCCTTCATCAATGTGTTTTGTCACATCTTCAAAGAATTCAATAAGGCTTGTGAGGCATGACCTGCCCCTCACAAAGCCATGCTGACTGTCTCTAATCAAACCATGCTTTTCCAAATAATCATAAATCCTGTCTCTCAGAATCCTCTCCAATAATTTGCCCACTACCGACATAAGACTGACTGGTCTATAATTCCCAGGGTTATCCCTATTCCCTTTCTTGAACAAGGGAACAACATTTGCCACCCTCCAATCATCCGGTACTACTCCAGTGGACAGTGAGGACGCAAAGATCATCGCCAAAGGCGCAGCAATCTCTTCCCTCGCTTCCCGTAATATCCTTGGGTATATCCCGTCTGGCCCCGGGGACTTATCTATCCTCATATCATTCAAAATTTCCAGCACATCCTCCCTCTTATCCTCAACCTGTTCGAGCATATCAGCCTGTTCCACGCTGTCCTCACAAACAACCAGGTCCCTCTCACTAGTGAAATCTGAAGCAAAGTATTCATTTAGGACCTCCCCTACCTCCTCCGACTCCAGGCACAAGTTCCCTCCACTATCCCTGATCGACCCTACCCTCACTCTGGCCATCCTCTTGTTCCTCACATAAGTGTAGAACGCCTTGGGATTTTCCTTAATCCTACCCGCCAAGACTTTTTCATGTCCCCTTCTAGCTCTCCTAAGTCCATTCTTCAGTTCCTTCCTGGCTACCTTGTAACCCTCTAGAGCCCTGTCTGATCCTTGCTTCCTCAACCTTAAGTAAGCTTCCTTCTTCCTCTTGACTAGCTGTTCCACATCTCTTGTCATCCAAGGTTCCTTCACCCTACCATCCCTTCCTTGCCTCATCGGGACAAACCTATCCAGCAGTCGCAGCAAGTGCTCCCTAAACAACCTCCACATTTCTGTCGTGCATTTCCCTTAGAACATCTGTTCCCAGTTTATGCTCCCCAGTTCCTGCCTAATAGCATTGTAATTCCCCCTCCCCCAATTAAATATTTTCCCATCCCCTCTGCTCCTGTCCCTCTCCATGACTATAGTAAAGGTCAGGGAGTTGTGATCACTATCACCGAAATGCTCTCCCACCTGGCCTGGTTCGTTGCCAAGCACCAAGTCCAACATAGCCTCCCCTCTTGTCGGCCTATCTACATACTGAGTCAGGAAACCTTCCTGGGCACACCTGACAAAAACTGCTCCATCCAAACTATTTGCACTAAGGAGGTTCCAATCAATATTAGGGAAGTTGAAGTCATCCATGACAACAATCCATGATGCGCTGAGTATGGTCAGACACCAGCTGGACATCAAAGAACAGTACAGCACAGGAACAGGCCATTCGGCCCTCCAAGCCTGCGCCGATCTTGATGCCTGCCGAAACTAACACCTTCTGCACTTCCGGAGCCCATATCCCTCTATTCCCTTCCGATTCATATATTTGTCAAGATGTCTCTTAAACGTCGCTATCGTATCTGCTTCCACCACCTCCCCTGGCAGCAAGTTCCAGGCACTCACCACCTTCTGTGTAAAAAACTTGCCTCGCACATCCGCTCTAAACTTTGCCCCTCGCACCTTAAACTTACGTCCTCTAGTAACTGACTCTTCCACCCTGGGAAAAAGCTTCTGACTATCCACTCTGTCCATGCCGCTCATAACTTTGTAAACCTCTATCATGTCGCCCCTCCACTTCCGTCGTTCCAGTGAAAACAATCCGAGTTTTTCCAACCTCTCCTCATAGCTAATGCCCTCCAGACCAGGCAACATCCTGGTAAACCTCCTCTGTACCCTCTCCAAAGCCTCCACGTCCTTCTGGTAGTGTGGCGACCAGAATTCCATGCAATATTCTAAGTGTGGCCTAACTAAGGTTCTGTACAGCTGCAACATGACTTGCCAATTTTTATACTCTATGCCCCGACCGATGAAGGCAAGCATGCCGTATGCCTTCTTGACTACATTATCCACCTGCGTTGCCACTGTCAGTGACCTGTGGACCTGTACGCCCAGACCTCTCTGCCTGTCAATACTCCTAAGGGTTCTGCCATTTACTGAATACCTCCCACCTTCATTATGCCTTCCAAAATGCATTACCTCACATTTGTCTGCATTAAACTCCATCTGTCATTTCTCCGCCCAAGTCTCCAACCGATCTATATCCTGCTGTATCCTCTGACAATCTTCATCATTATCCGCAACTCCACCAACCTTTGTGTCGTCCGCAAACTTACTAATCAGACCAGCTACATTTTCCTCCAAATCATTTATATATACTACAAACAGCAAAGGTCCCAGCACTGATCCCTGCGGAACACCACTAGTCACATCCCTCCATTCAGAAAAACACCCATCCACTGTTACCCTCTGTCTTCTGTGACCATCTTGCCAGCTCACCTCTGATCCCGTGTGACATCACCTTTTGCACCAGTCTGCCATGCGGGACCTTACTAAAGTCCATATGGACAACATCCACCGCCCTTCCCTCATCAATCATCTTCGTCACTTCCTCAAAAAACTCAATCAAATTAGTAAGACACGACCTCCCCTTCACAAAACCATGCTGTCTCTCGCTAATAAGTTCGTTTGTTTCCAAATGGGAGAAAATCCTGTCCTGAAGAATCCTCTCTAATAGTTTCCCTACCACTGACGTAAGGCTCACCGGCCTATAATTTCCTGGATTATCCTTGCTACCCTTCTTAAACAAAGGAACATTGGCTATTCTCCAGTCCTCTGGGACCTCACCTGTAGCCAATGAGGATGCAAAGATTTCTGTCAAGACCCCAGCAATTTCTTCCCTTGCCTCCCTCAGTATTCTAGGGTAGATCCCATCAGACCCTGGGGACTTATCTACCTTAATGCTTTGCAAGACACCCAACACCTCCTCCTTTTTGATAATGAGATGACTGAGACTATCTGCACTCCCTTCCCTAGGCTCATCATCCACCAAGTCCTTCTCCTTGGTGAATACTGATGCAAAGTACTCATTTAGCACCTCTCCATTTCCTCTGGCTCCACGCATAGATTCCGTTATTTGTCCTTGAGTGGGCCAACCCTTTCCCTGGTTACCCTCTTGCTCTTTATATTCGTATAAAAAGCCTTGGGATTTTCCTTAATCCTGTTTGCCAATGACTTTTCATGACCTCTTTTAGCCCTCCTAACTCCTTGCTTAAGTTCCTTCCTACTGTCTTTATATTCCTCAAGTGCTTCATCTGTTCCTAGCCTTCCAGCCCTTACGAATGCTTCCTTTTTCTTTTTGACTAGGCTCACAATATCCCGTGTTATCCAAGCTTCCCGAAACTTGCCAAACTTGTCTTTCTTCCTCACAGGAACATGCTAGTCCTGGATTTTAATCAGCTGACGTTTGAAAGACTCCTACATGTCAGATGTTGATTTACCCTCAAACAGCCGCCCCCAATCTAAATTCTTCAGTTCCTGCCTAATATTGTGATAATTAGCCTTCCCCCAATTTAGCACCTTCACCCGAGGACTACTCTTATCCTTATCCACAAGTACCTTAAAACTTAAGGAACTTATGGAATTTATGGAATTATGGTCACATCGAGGGAGTGGACCCCTTTATGGTTGTGGTACATCTCCGAAATTATATGTGATGCCTGCAAAGCGATCAACAGCACTCTGCACCATGGTGAAGCCTGCTATCCTGGTGAAGCTGTATGCTCACTCTGCATGCTTCTCTCAAGAAAGACAGAATTCAATGAATCCCCCTCTCTTTGCATAGTGTCAGTGAACTCCCTTGTACAACAATGGATGGCAAAGAGAGATGCTGGAGATGGCGCTTGCTCCAGGCTGAAAGGAGCCTGAAGAAAAGAAGTCATGACCATGATCACCTTTAACAGCCACTAGCAATGCCATCCTCACCCTTCTCTGAGGCTACAGTTCTGCTGCGAACAGGTGGCAGATTTCAGTGAAACAAAGATATTGCACACACTGTTCATCACAGAGACTGTGATAAGAAAATTGCTCCCTGAAGACACTAGGCCGATATTGCTGAAAGTCCTTCTCCCCCTCATCCTCCTCCATCTTCGAGTGGCTTGTTCGCCTCTGCACCACTTCTATGCATTCTACCTGTCATGCTGCAGGCCAAGCAGGACAGAAACTACAGCATTCAAGACTGGAAGCAAGTGGTCTGAGCAGAAGTCTTGAATCAAGGCATCCACCACATGCAACACTGATCCCTATAGAGGTCTGCAACTCTACACAGCAGTACAAAGATCCAAACACTTCTACTAACTCAGCAACAGCCAGCAACTAACCTGAAAATGGTCAGTGATCCCTTTAAATAGCACCAGTATGGGGTCCTTCCTGCTGAGCATATGTTGAGCTGTGCAGGGTTAAGAGAGGGCATCAGCAGGCGGGTTCAGATCGAAAATGGCACTGATGTTATGATATGTCAACTCTGTGCACTTCCAGCACACACACTAACAACCTACCCAAAATGTTGTCCAGCATGACCCAAACCAGAATTTTGCAGGCGAAGCGTGGATACTATTTTGGACTTGAAATGCACCTGGAGTGCTGAAAGTACAAGCGCTACGGAACTGAAATGTCAAGCATTAGTATTTACTTAGTACCTTTAATGTCAAAAAATATATCCCAAGGTGCACCAGAGAGGCATCTTCAGACAAAAATGAGCACTGAGCCAAAGGAAGAGACATTAGAGGAGTGGTGATCAAAACTGTGATCAAATAGGGGTTGAAAGAACAGCCATAAGGATGAAAGAGAGGTCTAATACAGGTAAATGAACTCCGGCACACTACCAAAACCTTAGAATCATACTACCAAAAAAGTCAGGAATTCAGCAGGGCACCTGAGCAAGATTTATGGAAAATTGCACAGTTGTTTGAAAAAAATCAAATCCTGATTTAAAAAAAAACTGACAACAAAATATTTTTTTTAATGTTTATTCCCTATTGTCTTTGCAAGGCAAATGGCTTTCCCTCTTTTCCTTAGGGACTTCATCATAAGGACACATTCAACTATTCTAACCACATTCATTTTCTTCCCAAAGGTCCAGCATGGCTCAGGAGAGCAAGGGTGAGATTGGCGCTGATGGAGGACAAGGACAAGGAGGAAGGACAATGCAGAAGCACAAGAGGTGCAGCAGCAAGAGGGGGAACTGTTTCTGGAGGAGGCTCTTGAGATTCAGTCAACAGAAACTCCATGCCAGGATCCAGCTGCTGTAAACAGAAACCCATTTGTCCCATGACCCTTCAGCCCAGCATCTGGAGTCCATGACCCTCATCTTTCTTGTCCTGAGGAAACTTTTCTATGGTGCAGGAAAGCAGCTGGCAGCAAGGCTCACATACATGTCAGGGGAATGCACAGTCTCAAAGGAATAGGCTGACCGTTTACTGAAACCACTCCTCCTTACTCCAAAGGGTTTGCTGAAAAATGCTGTTGCTCTTGCAATTACTGTATAAAGTTGGATATTGCACTATTCTGTTTATAGTCATAATGCAGATCTGTCTGTCTTGAACTTTTATTTAATGAAGCTTAATGTAAATTTGAAAAGTACAACAGAAAATATTACAGGAGTTATAAATAGTTCAAGCTCAGCTCAGCAAAAAATCTTTTCAATCTAATGAGAATCATTAGCAATTCTACAGCGAGTTCTAAAAAGAAATGTATCCAATATAACAACTGTACAATGTTCGATTCAGCACTTTTTTCCCTCTGATTTTTATAAAAGTCTGTTTGTCCTAGGCCATCTGTGTTAACAGGTTATTTAATTAACTTTTTTTTAGCATCTTGCCAGTTTTTAAAAGCTTGTTGCTGTCGCATTAATCGTTGCAATTATGTTGTATTTCAACCTTAAATCTTTGGTCAGCGATTCTTAAAGGTTAGCATTCCAACTGTGGATAGCCCAAACTAAAAGTTCAGACTTTGTGGAGGCAGTCTTTGAACACTCCACCTGTTGTCCTATGACAGCCCTGGCTTCCCGAAGTAGCAGCTTGTCCAAGTGCTCGTGACCCGTGAATCTGGCACCTACAGCTCAGGATCTTCTGGTTCCATGGGTCCCTCCCTAGATATGTTCAGGCTTAACTCTTCCTCCAAAAGTTGTGAAGAGCACAACAGGTGACAACTACCTTTGCCACCCTTTCCAGCGTGTATAACAGCATATCTTCTGAAATATCAAGGCACCCGAAGTGGCCTTTTAGTATTCCAGAGGGTCCTTTCCTCTACCAACCTGATGGCTGCATGGGATAGCTGTTACACTATTTTGCTTTGTTATGCATCATCTGGAGCGGTATCAATCATGGCATCAAGGAGTTGTTTTATCCCCCAATACCCAACTGCCAACTTACCTCCTTTCCAAATAAGCGGATGATGATCAAAAGATGGAGGATGAATACATTGCTGCAGCTCTCAACATGCTGGGCATTCATATGCAGTATCTACTGCTGGGCATCATTAAAGGACGAGAAGCTCTTCCTATTATGTAAGTCACACAGTTCTCAGTTGGAGTTTTCATTTTGTCATGCACGGAAGGAGCCGTGATGAAATAAACAATTAAATGGAAGAACTATGAATTTAAAAAGTCAACTGCTAAACAAAATCACAAGAACATGGACACTTATACACAGTTAAAATGGAGTAGCGGCCATGTGACCCCTCCTGTACTGGAAATGCACAAATTCGTCTGCAAAGATGAGGTTCGTTAACCTCGTCTAAAATAGCTCTGGGAGAACCTCTTTGAAATTGAAAGGAGCTCTAGCATATTAATGACTTTGATCGACATGAATGGATTAACAGAGGGCGCTGGACAGTCTGGATCATAGACAAACCAAGATAAACAAGATGTGAAGCAACATCATTACAGAATGATTCCCATTCAAAAATCTAATGATGGCCATGGTTATCAAATCATGGCCCATTGTGTGCTCACAACAGGGGAGAGGGCCATGTGTCTCTCAGAAAATAATGAGATTTTTTTTTACGTTGCTCTCTAGAGAGAGGGGAAGAGATCAAGCCAATGTCACAGATAGCCTGTGAGAAGGATCCAGCAGTCAAAAAGAACCACCCTGCTGACAAACAGCCACCACAGCAGAGACATGACAAAGTGACTTTGAGACAACCATCTGTGAAGGTAACAAAGTACACACCACCAGCTTTTGGGCTGTATTACAATCACTAGAGCTTGACAATACCTCCACAAGTTCAAGACAGTGAATAACTAGGCCTGCAACTTAAAAGAAACTTTTCCTCTTGAGAAGACTCAATAATCTCTGTAAACCATGAACACTTACCTCACTTGGGATTTTAAACTACCTCTTACCCTTTTCTCTCTATCTTTCTTAAGTATGTATATGTGGGTGTATGTGTGTGCAAGTGAGGTTCCGATCATGGATCAGGATTTGCTTAAAAATAAATAGTTTTTTTTAAACCTACATGAAAACCTGTCATTTCTCTCTTTATTTGACCCTAAAGACACTCGGGCTAAAGCATCATTTTAACAAACACGATTGTGGTCAGTTGGGAGGTGAACAGTGGAACCATGCCCCTATACCTTGGGGAAGCTCGCAAGCAGAGAGAACTAAATGGCCCTTTCTATTTATTCTGTCAAGGACATGCCATACATGATGAACTCCAGTACTTTGTGGTAGAGTAAGTCGGTCACCTGCTGAATGCAGAACCTCACAGCTCTCCAACATATGCTGTGTAGGCCTCCTGTTGATGATTGGATGGAACCAGAGAAGAAAAAGTTCCTTACTTTCATGTCAATGGTTAATGTCTTGCAAGGATACAGAACACATCAGGCCAACACGGAGAATATCAGAGACAGCTTTCCTGGTGAACCACAATCTCTGTGCCTACAGTTCCTATAACATCCTCAAACACACACTGCCTGTAAACTCTTAAGGGGTGTGGAAGGAGTGGGTTTGGGGCGAAATAGACAACAATTTAATGGGTCGGTGTCTCCATGCATGGTGGCTCACTCTCAGGACTTTCTGCCTCTGTTGCTCCTCATCCATGATTATGGTGAAGAGTGGTACCCCAATGGAAAGGCCACTGGAGGTGGAGTAGGTAGGGTTCCTAAAATTTGAAGCAGTTTAGTGAATTTTAGAAAGAGGGAGTCAAAACAAAATCACAAAACTGCTGTTAGGCTGCATGTTCAATGGTCTTGCGCATGAGGGCAGAGCTATAACGGGCTTAGTAGCATTTCTGCCAACATAATTTGGGAGTGCAGTAAATGGTTGAGAAAATTCGTGTTTGGTGACATTCTGGCATAAAACTGATGTAAGTCACTTAAACATGTATTTCCTCAGAACAAAATGGCACAACTTGTCATTTATACTGTCTTTTGCGCCGAGAAATACAAGGGCCTTTGTGAAAATTGCCAATACTGATCAAATCAGTTCTACTCCCATGTGAGCTGACATTCTCTTTGCAAGACTGGGCCAGATGCTATTATCATCCAACATCTTTCCCTAACCCACAGACCTTGTGGCCTACTGCAAGTCTCCACAATAGTTTTTAAATATTCACCCGAAGGTTACAGGGACAGTCCCAAGCATTACTCCTGTTATATCTGGAATTTGGAGTAATATTTCTGTAAAGTTGAATAGAAAAATATTGTTTCTAGAACACATGACAAATACAAAAAATGTTTTTGTTTTTTTGAATTGTTTGTTGAGCATTATTAGCATCCAATTTTTAAAAGTCATTTTTTATGAATAACTGCATCTTTTCTAATCAGTTGGAGTAAATAGCAACTATTTGAAAGCTTTTAAATAATAAAATATTGTGGGATCCTAAAAGCTCAAGATTCTGAAAGAGCATTTTTGCTCACTGTACAACCATATTTTTTGTTCAAACAACTCAGTCTTTCCTTCTTTCCATTTAATCAAACACAAATACATGTTACTAACTGCTCAAGCCTGCATTGTTTATTTTCTTTCAAAAACAATTTCAGATTTAAATGTAATTTAACCAAAAGCTACCAAATAAATGCAACAAAATGCACATCAATAAGTGTTTTGAAATTTTAGGCTTAATTATTAAAATTTAAGATCAAAAAACAGTTGCCAGGTACATTAGATGGGGTATTCACTATCAACTCTGCGACTTTCAGACATGATCTGTATGAAGACATACGCCACAGTCAATCACTATGGATACTTAGCCAAATAATAAATCAATGCTAATGGTGCACTTCCATTGTGCAGCACTCTCTTCTAAAGGCGTGCATTTAATATAAATGCGGTGTAATATTTTCTTTACATACAGGTAGTTGATCAAAGTCATTAGAATAGGGCAAATAGTGATAGCAGTTTCATTATAAATGCTTAAGCAGTTGTCCTTCCCTCAGAGTTTCAGTACAATTGCATCTTGTGTATTGTGTGTAATCTTGAGGCAATATTTTAGCAAGACCAACTGAACAGTTGCATCAAGAGTGCAGCAATGCACCAAACATATTCATAATCTCCATGTTTAAGGTTTTTGAGTGACGGCTGCTAATATTACATTTCATGTTGTATTAAGGTACACTCACTAAAGCCCAAGCTCATGCAAAAGCACAGAGTGTCTCCATTCTGAACCAAACTAGAAGTTAAAACCAGGGGACTTACCTTAGTGAAGAGCTTCCCCAAGCACCATGTTTGTCTGTCAAAATGTTGATAATCTTCTGTATTAGCTGTGTGGATGTCACATGATCTCGGTACTTTGCTGCTCTTATTAGGTGATCACACATCTTTTCTTCTTCACGTCTTTCTGCTGAATACTGGGCACACAGAGACTATCAAGAAAAAAGGAATAATAGTTTTTTTTTTTTACTTATAACTTTATCACTCTTACAATCAGGCACTTCAAGCCAAAAGGGCTGTAGGGAATAGCATCACATTGTTACAATCTGTTTTCTTGAAAGCCTGTATCATTTTTCACACTGACTACAACATGAACATAACTCATATTAGCTGATGATAATCAGAAGAATTCTTATCACTTTTTTTCCTGACAAAATGTACATCTCCATCCTTTGGGACATGTCCAATGCTGTTCTGTGTCAATACAACCAACAGATCACCAGCTATTACTCCACAGATGATCTTACGAGGAAAAAGCAATCCTTACATATTTCTCCTAAGGATAACAAATTACATTTTTAATCACTTAGTAAGTTATTAATTGGTTACTGCTAAAAGTTCAGGGGGGCTAATTTGGATAGTTCCCAAAAAGGGGCGCAAGAATTGCAATTCACGATGAACCCACGCCCAATGATTGGAATGCAGGCAGCATGCCAACTTCGTGCTACCTACCTATTAGAATGATTGCTGCCTGCGCTAAGTGTGCTGTTCGTTGGCTGCACGAATCAGCAGAGGCCCAAAATCGTAACTTCCTGGCACTTATTAAAGCCAGCCTGCAATGCTTAAAGCTAGTTTGGACCTCTTAAAAGGGTGGAGCATTGTGGCTGGAGCAGGTATTGGCAGGAACTGAATCTGACTCGGGAAACAGTGAAGAATAGCACATGGAAGAGAGATGGCTTCAGGTTTTCCAATACTGCACTGGAGGTCTTGGTGGTGGTGGAAAGTAGGAGAGAAATCCTGTATTAGAGGGGGGTGGGGGGGGGAAAGAACGGGGACAGGTGGGCAGGTACACACTCAAAAGGTAGTGGGAATAGATAGCCATGGAATTCATGCCACGAGTCAAGCCCCGAGGACCTGATTGCAGTGCCATTAAGACATTCAGTGACCTCACACGAGTGAATGCATCTGCAAGTACCAGAGCCCATCAAATGCATCAAAAGCCTCAGACACTTTTCAATTCACTACAATCCTGTGACTCACCTACCAACAATATCAATCAAGACTCATAGCTAACATTCATATACTCCACCGCAGCCTTACGCACTTAGCACTACACCAAGCCTCATACCCACATATCACAGCTTGCACACACTGCCAACTGTTCAAACATGACAGTCTTACTAGCCAAAAGACTGCATGAACATCACGGACACACTTTCCTCTCTCTAGCAGAAGAAGGTGGTGCACAACCAAGAGACAGCAGGAGCTAACTGGCAGGGGACTGGCATGCCTGCTTATCCTAATGCCCATAGAGGAGATGTTGCTATAATTATTGGAATGACAACTGCTAAGCCCATGGCCAGTGGCAGAGCTGAATCAATTGAAGATGACAGCATCATCAAACATAATCTTCCTTCTCACATCCCACCTCAGTCTCATTCCACAATGCACCTCTTATTTTTCTACTCCTCCATGCTTCCCACACCCCCCACCTCACCACAACCTTACCCTTGTGCCTCTCTCATTTCAGGTACCCAAGAAGTGCAGCCTGACCAGGCAGTGGAGGAACAAGAAGATGATGATAGACCATCATTCAATTTCAGACTCAGCCACCAGATCAGAGATTGCCACTGTATTTTAGAGGATAGCATGGAGATGAGATCTGCACAGGGTGAGACATTGGACACAAGTTGCCTGCAGCCAGGGCAGAAGGCAAGGACAGCGCAAGTGCCAGCTCACCAGAAGATGAGGACTTCGATGGGGCAAGCAGCAGAATGAGGCTGACTGACATGCACAATGATATGCATGTTTGGTGCATTGGGAAGCCTGTCAGAAGGCCTGTGATCAATGTCAAAGACCATGAAGGAGTCCAGCAGCACAGCTTGGAGCCCATCCTTTCCAGGATGGAAGCAGTGGACAAATCCATTAGCACACTTGTGGACCTAACCATGATGCAGCCTCTGATAGTTGATGTCTCAGCTTCCATTACAGCACTAGCAGCTTCCACCAGAAGTCGGAGTGCTGCAGTGCAAGCTCAGATGGACATCATACAGGGTCAGCTTGCTGCCATCATGGCTGTGGGGCTTGCAGGGTGTCTCAACAGTTCATCAATCTGTCCTCCAACACATTAATAGAACTACTGAGGCAATGCCATCCCGCAGGAGTGGCAGCAGCTCCTTGGAGCACGAATCTGCTCTCCTTTCTCAGAATGATAGCATTCGGCCTCCGATCAGTGCCCTTGCTGTTGCCCATCAACCAACTAGCCCAGACTGCTGCTGCCTATGCCAAGATGGTGTAGTCTGAAGCCAGACCTTCTAGGCGAACAGCTGCTCAAGGTTGCCGTCCAAGGCCATCTGCAGTCTCGTCCACTAAAAGTCAGCAGCCTACCATCAGCCATGCTGCAGCCATTGGTGTAAAACTGCATAGGAGCACTCGGACAAAGGCACACAGAAAGACAGGCACTAAGGGAATGCACAAGGATAATTAGTTTACATTTGTATGCAAAAATGGCATGATTTCATTTATAAATTTGTTTTGGAATGTTTATTTTGTGGTGGCTTTTAATTTTTGCATTGTGGCCAAGATGATATGATAGAAAGAGAGGAGGTGGTTAAGAATGTTGGGCTGTTGATGAATGGGGAATTGGAATTGCAGTTACTATTATCTCACTTGAAGTAGTTCTTCACGTGCAACCAGGGCAGAAAGAGGCTGTGTAGGTTGCCACCTCCTCGTCCTCCTCCCTCTTCGAGCAGTTTGGCTTACTCTATACAGCCTCTGTTCATTCTCCCAGTCACGCTTTATTGCACCCATGTCTAGCAGCAACTAGTTTGTACAGAAGCCTTGAAGTCAGGAAAAAGTCCTTCAGCACTTGCCACACCACTCGCTGTACACATTTGCAACTTGTAACAACTATAGAAAGCACCAAACACTTGTAGAATCGTATAAACAGCCAGAAGAAATCAACCAGTAAGTTGTTTTTGATTCCTATAAATAGCACTGGTGGAAGTGGAGGTCTTTCTGCTGCTTAAAGCATGTTCATCCATGCGAGGTTATGAGGCAGCGCTAGCTGAAGTTTTGAGTTCTAAAATGGCAGCACCGGCAACAAATCAGCATTGCACACTAATTGACCTGCATGCTGTGTGTACTTATGACGGACCTTCACTAATACAGCATCTGCTGCGATTTGTGACAGAAGTATGTGCATCCGCATCAGATGGTATTTTGTCCCCAAACAGCACCTGCAGTGCCCAAACCGCTATCGAGCACTATTTTGCACCCAAGGTGTTTTAAAATCTAAATTTAAGTTCATGATTACAATTAAATTACTCACTTTTATGAAACAATTCCATAACGATTTGCAAATAGAAAAAAACATACCCAATCAATGCACCCAGAATTAAACATGAATATTAAAGAATCACTTTTCATAAGTAACATTTTTTGAGGGTATGAGAGGCAAGATATTGTGCCAACCACACAGAGCATCAATCAGACGAGCAATACATAATGAAACAAACACAGTTCATTGAGCTTTGAAAACTTGTTTCTTGGACAGGTTTTTTTGTATTGAGTCTGACTTTAAACTTTAAGTGCTTGGAATAAATCTATTCATGCAAGAATTACCCCATCCATCCCTTGCACAAAGGGATTTGTAACTTTGAACGAAAAATCACATCACACAAAAATGTGCATACTTTAAAATTTTAAGCATCAAAGCGAAACAAGATTGCATTTCAAAGAAATGTTGTATGGCTTTTTACATTTTTCAGATATTTAATATTTTACATTACATACACATTTTTACATTAAATATGTATTTGGACATATGTCATGTATTAGAAATATACTTTTATTTTGAATCTCTTGCACTACATTCACTCAGATGAAATTCTGTGAAATCATTCTTGCTGCTGTAATATTGGAAGTCAGATCAAAATTGCAGATTATATGTTGTATAAATATATGGTGGCATTAGGTTCACATTACCACATCAGTTTTACAAGTTTGGGAAATCTGGAAACTAAATTTATTTAATTACATGTTACCTTTTCTGAAGAATATACATGTTTCTAGAGCTGATCAACGTTTTTCAAGTTGTCAAGGACTTGTATTTATTTCCTCCCCGTATTAAAAACAGTGCACCTTTAAGGGAGAGAAAGTTCTGGAATTTCTAAAGGCACAGTGTGCCAGCAGCTGCACTTGTTACCCTAGGTGACAGCAGGAGAGAGGTCACATGTTATAATGTTTCCACTTAACGACGTGTAAAACTGGCAAAAACCAGTATGAACTAGTTAGTTTTTGAAAGACTTTCCAACGAGGCGTGCCACTAAAGAGAAGAAAGCTGTCATTTCTCTCAGCAAAAAGTTCTACAGGGAGCCACGGGCTGAGTTAATTGCCTAAAGAAGAAAAGCCTTTTTTCAAGAAACTGTTTGTATTGAAGGAACTATTGATGCCTACTGCAGCCGAAGAGTTTGAATGCCTATTAAGAACAGACGACGCATCAAATCCAACGTGAAGATTTCGAGTGGCCTTTGACTATTTCCACATTAGAATACCACATCGATCAGGAACTTAACCTACAAAGATTTATTTATTTATTCTTAAGCAGCCAGTTTAAAAAAACACTTTTAAAACTGGTGCACCACTGTTATTTTTGAGTGTGTGTGTGTGTGTGAATGGGGCAGTTAGATTAAAATAAGTTATAAGGTCTTTAAACATAGGTTTATGTTAATAGTGTTTAAGATTTAGTTTTTAATAAATAGTTAATTTGTTGTATCTAAAGATGCCTGGTTTGATCTGTTTTATTCCGGGGGTTACTAGAGCGTTTAATTTGACTGTTTTCCAGACGGGTGAGAAAACTTTAATAATATGCTGTGACCTGTGTAACAATGGGACTGAATTGACAGTGCGTTGCTCCCACCACGGTCGTAACAAAGTACCTGCGCAGGCAGAAGAAAATTCAGGAAATATGGTGGGGGTGCAAAGTACAGAGAGAAAACAAGATGAAATAAAGCGTACAGTAAATGTCTGAGAAAGTGCCCTATAATTTACAGTTGGAACCTCCTCCACAATTTAACCATCAACTTTTCAAGTCTGACATATAATCCATAGATATAAATCATGTTAGCAGGTTACTCTTTCGCTTTTATCAATCTCTGTCTCTTTAAAGAACATTAAAGAGAAGTTTGACCTAAAACAAGTGATAAAAAGGAAATCAAACAGCACTTTATAACTGGAAGGATGGACTTGCATTTTATTAAATGGTATTTGTAATGAAGAATCATGTAACTGTACTAGCATAGCATTACAAACTTGCTGCTATGTTAGTTAACTCATTTTAGACCCCTTTGACAGCTTCTACTGAACCTTGATCTGATGAAACAGTCCTGACAAAAAGCTTTGAAGTATGCCAACTGCATCCTTCAATTTGATCTAATTTTCTCAAGTTTCAATGGTCCCAAAGGGTGTTGTTTGAGAAAGAATAGTCACGCACACAATGGGCAGTCTTGCGACTGAAGCAGATGCACATCAAACAAGCTGAAGCCAAGTAAAAAGTGATTCATTCCTCCAGTTTAAAAGACTTTTGGACTTGACCTACCACCAACCCCCACCCCCCCACCCCAACCCAACCCCATCCAATCAAATTTAAAGTTAGTACTATTTAACAAAAAAGAAATGCCATAAGGAAACTCTTAAAACACCCAGAAGATGGCATAGAAAAAAAATCAAAGCTTATGAGTACAACAGTGAACAGAAGTTACTCGATGATAATGTGTGACAGCCACATTCAAATGATGCCTCTATCATCTCTTGCTTCAAAGTATTGATTTGCCTCAGCACGGAAAGACGACTAATCTGATCGAACTGATAGAGCAGTAAAGCCATGATAATAGCCATCAAAGTTATTGGTAGGCAGAATACGAATCAAAATTTTTTTTCAATTTTCCTGGTTTTAATAGGCTGCCTTTAATGTGAAAACATAAGACTTTAAAAATAATAGTTTGCATTAAATCTGAAACTAAAAATTCATCTCATCTTCAGATAAACAGATTTAAAAGGAGAAACTACAGTGACCTTGATGTACTCCAGAGGGAGAAAAATGAGCAACTAAGGAGCAAATTGGATCCAAAATTGGTTTAGTGGCAGGAGGCAGAAGGTGATGGCCGAGGGTTGTTTTTGCGAGTGGAAGCCTGTGACCAGTGGTGAACCGCAGGGATCGGTGCTGGGACCCTTGTTGTTTGTAGTGTATGTTAATGATTTAGACGTGAATATAGGAGGTATGATCAGTAAGTTCGTGTCATTTGTGAAAATTGGTGGTGTCGTAAATAGTGAGGAGGAAAGCCTTAGATTACAGGACGATATAGATGGGCTGGTAAGATGGGCACAGCAATGGCAAATGGAATTTAATCCTGAGAAGTGTGAGGTGATGCATTTTGGGAGGACTAACAAGGCAAGGGAATATACAATGGATGGTAGGACCCTAGGAAGTACAGGTCAGAGGGACCTTGGTGTACTTGTCCATAGTCACTGAACGCAGCAGCACAGGTAGATAAGGTGGTTAGGAAGGCATATGGGATACTTGCATAGAATACAACAGCAGGAAGGTTATGATGGAGCTTTATAAAACGCTAGTTAGACCACAGCTCGAGTACTGTGTACAGTTCTGGTCACCACACGATAGGAATGATGTGATTGCACTGGAAGGGGTGCAGAGGAGATTCACCATCAAGGCAGGAGACCAACCCTGGTTCAATGAAGAGTGCAGGAGGGTATGCCAAGAGCAGCACCAGGCATACTTCAAAATGAGGTGTCAACCTGGTAAAGCTACAACACAGGACTATCTGCATGCCAAACTGCGTAAGCAGCATGCGATAGACAGAGCTAAGTGATCCCATAACCAAAGGATCAGATCGAAGCTCTGCAGTCCTGCCACATCCAGCCGTGAATGGTGGTGGACAATTAAACAACTAACTGGAGGAGGTGGCTCCACAAATATCCCCATCCTCAATGATGGGGGAGCCCAGCACAACAGTGCGAAAGATAAGGCTGAAGCATTTGCAACAATCTTCAGATAGAAGTGCCGAGTTGATGATCCATCTCGGCCTCCTCCTGAAGTCCCCAGCATCACAGATGCCAGACTTCAGACAATTCGATTCACTCCATGTGATATCAACAAACGACTGAAGGCACTGGATACTGCAAAAGCTATGGGCCCTGACAATATTCCAGCAATAGTACTGAAAACCTGTGTTCCAGAACTTGCCGCACCCCTAGCCAAGCTGTTCCAGTACAGCTACAACACTAGCATCTACCCTGCAATGTGGAAAATTGCCCAGGTATGTCCTGCTTTTTGTGTACAGGATAAGTCCAACCCGGCCAATTACCGCCCCATCAGCCTACTCTCAATCATCAGTAAAGTGATGGAAGGTGTCATCAACAGTGCCATCAAACGACACTTGCTTAGCAATAACCTGCACAGTGACGCTCAGTTTGGGTACCGCCAAGGCCACTCAGCTCCTGACCTCATTACAGCCTTGGTTCAAACATGGACAAAAGAGCTGAACTCAAGAGGTGAGGTGAGAGTGACTGCCCTTGACATCAAGGCAGCATTTGACAGAGTATGGCGTCAAGGAGCCCTAGCAAAACTGAGGTCAATGGGAATCAGGGAGAAAACCTTCCGCTGGCTGCAGTCATGCCTAGCGCAAAGGAAGATGGTTGTGGTTGATGGAGGTCAATCAGCTGAGCTCCAGGACATCACTGCAGGAGTTCCTCAGGATAGTGTCTCAGGCCCAACCATCTTCAGCTGCTTCATCAATGACCTTCCTTCAATCATAAGGTCAGAAGTGGGGACGTTCGCTGATGATTGCACAATGTTCAGCACCATTTGTGACTCCTCACATACTGAAACAGTCCGTGTAGAAATGCAGCAAGACCTAGACAATATCCAGGCATGGGCTGATAAGTGGCAAGTAACATTTGCGCCACACAAGTGCCGGGCAATGACCATCTCCAACAAGAGAGAATCTAACCATTTCCCCTTGACATTCAACGGCATTACCATTGCTGAATCCCCCACTATCAACATCCTAGGGGCTACCATTGACCAGAAACTGAACTGGAGTAGACATATAAATACCGTGGCTACAAGAGCAGGTCAGAGGCTAGGAATCCTGCAGCAAGTAACTCACCTCCTGACTCCCCAAAGCCTGTCCACCATCTACAAGGCACAAGTCAGGACTGTGACGGAATACTCTCCACTTGCCTGGATAGGTGCAGCTCCAACAACACTCAAGAAGCTCGACACCATCCAGGACAAAGCAGCCCGCTTGATTGGCACCCCATCTACAAACATTCACTCCCTCCACCAACGACGCATAGTGGCAGCAGTGTGTACCATCTACCAGATGCACTGCAGCAGTGCACCAAGGCTCCTTAGGCAGCACCTTCCAAACCCGCGACCTCTACCAACTGGAAGGACAAGGGCAGCAAATGCATGGGAACATCACCACCTGCAAGTTCCCCTCCAAGTCACACACCATCCTGACTTGGAACTATATCGCCGTTCCTTCACTGTTGCTGGGTCAAAATCCTGGAACTCCCTTCCTAACAGCACAGTGGGTATACCAACCCAAATGGACTGCAGCAGTTCAAGAAGGCAGCTCACCACCATCTTCTCAAGGGCAATTAGGGATGGGCAATAAATGCTGGCCTGGCCAGCGACGCCCACATCCCAGGAATGAGTTAAAAAAAAGTTGCCTGGGCTGGACCATTTCAGCTATGAAGAGAGACTGGATAGGCTAGGGTTATTTCCCTTAGAGCAGAGAAGGCTGAGGAGGGACCTGATTGAGGTATACAAAATTATGAGGGGCATTGATAGGATAGATAGGAAGAAACTTTTTCCCTTAGTGGAGAGATCAATAACCAGGGGGCATAGATTTAAGTTAAGGGACAGGAATCTTAGAGGGGATTTGAGGAAAAAATTTTCACCCAGACAGTGGTTGGAATCTGGAACACACTACCCGAAGGGTAGAGGCAGGAACCCTCACAACATTTAAGTAGTATTTAGATGAGCACTTGAAACACCATAGCATACAAGACTACAGGCCAAGTGCAGGAAAATGGGATTAGAATAGATAGGTGCTTGATGGCCGGCACAGACACGATGGGCCAAAGGACCTGTTTATGTGCTGTATAACTCTATGACTGTATACAACTGAATTTCATCTTTGTGATGCACTAAAGAAAATAAACTTGAGGTAATATTGGAAGAACACTGGAAGAAATAAACTGGAAAGACAAAAACACATCTTCATGCTCTACTGTTAGCTTTATCTCATGCAGTCCCAATTTCAACCATCCTTTGTTTCCGACTTCAGGCAAGATGGATTGAGCAGTTTGAGCTGTAAAAGAATCACCCTGGATCCAGCACCGGTATCATCAATGCAACTCCATTATCAGTTTGATGGGAAGTGTTTCTCTACAGGGTAGAAACGTTTCTCCCTGCAGAATCATTCTGCAAATTGTTGAATTTAGTAAATTTTCCATCGGGGGTATCAAAATTCAGTGCAAGTTTTCCTCACTTTTGACCTCTGGTCCTAAAATTGGAAACCCCATCATTTCCCCAATACTAACAATTACTAAACTGCTATTTATTTTTCTCCATCCTGCTCACAAAAATAAGAGCCAAATTATGAAGCAGAAATATGTACCTTGAGAACTTAAGCACCTTTCCCACACCTTGAGTGCCATTTCCAGTCACTGTAAATCTGTCATGCAAAGAAATATGGATTCTGGGACTAATATAACACTTCATTTCCAAATTTATCCAAATACAAGATATACAACCAGCAGCCTGACCTGATGTAGTACAAAAGTTTAAAAATAATGTTGAAAATGTTAAATGCAGTTTTATGTTAATTAGAAAAAATTGCTCAACAGTATCAGGCCCAGTGTCTCCCACAATTCATTTAATATGACTTCAATAATTCTAACCTAATCATTTGCCAGCTTGGCTTGGTTAGAAGCATCCTCGCCTCCAAGTCAGAAGATTGTAGGATCAAGCACCAACCTAAGCTGACACACTTGTGCAGTGCAGAATGGTACCTTCTAGATGAGACACTAAACAGCTTGTCCCGATAGATTTTGTGCCTCTGCATTGTCACACTATATGTTCAACGTGCAGTCTTCAGTGAGCTGCAATATCCTCCAATGAAATGCTGTGAAACTGAATGCATCATCTTTGGCCCAGCCACAAACTCACTACCCTTGCCACTAATTTCAGCCACAACCACCGTCGCCGTCTCAGGTTGAATGTGACAGTTCACAACCTCGGCGCCTTAATCAACCACGAGCTGAGCTTTCAACCCCTCTTCCTCTCCATTACAAAGACCGTCTACTTTAGTCTCATTAACATTGTCCACCTTTGTTCCTACTTCAGCCCATCTGCTGCCAGTACTAGTATTTTTATTCTTACTGATACCTTTGCCACCTCCAAGCTCAACTATGCCAAGATTTTCCTGGCGAGCTTCCCTTCTTCCATCCTCAACCAGCTCATCCAAAGCTCTGTTCCCGATTTCCCACCCTAACCCAAATCTCTATCCTTGGTGATCTACATTGGAGATGGTGGCAGACTGCGAGCCAATTTAAAATTCTAATTCATGTTTAAAGTCTTTTATGGGCTCACCACTCTATCTGTGCAACCATCTCAAGCCCTACCCCCCTCTCCCAGAACCTGGCCTCTTGTACAGCCCCAACTTGCTTTGTCCCACTATTGATGGCCGTGCCTTCAACTGCCCAGGCCTGAGCTCTGCAGCCTGTATCCCAAATCTCTCCACTTCCTTAAAAACCATATCTTTGACAAAGGTTTTGATCATTCCCACCTAGTATTTCCTTATTTGGCTTGGCATCCATCTTTGTCAGATTACAACTCTGAAGTGCCTTTGGGCACCTTTTCATGTTGTTGTTCAGGTAGCTATTAAAGCTTCCATGGTACTATTTGAAATGAGCTCTCACAATTAAACTCGTAACCCATCCTTCCTTAACCAAAAGCCTGAAAAAAGTAATTCACCTCAATGTAATTTAGAAATTCTTATGTGCAAAATGGCTGTCAAGTCTGCTGAACATAGCGGTCGCTGACAGTAAAACCTAGTCTGATCATAGAGTCATAGAGAGATACAGCACTGAAACAGGCCCTTCGGCCCACCGAGTCGATGCCGACCAACAACCACCCATTTATACCACCCCTACATTAATCCCATATTCCCTACTACATTCCCACCATTGTCCTACCACCTACCTACACTCGGGGCAATTTACAATGGCCAATTTACCTATCAACCTGCAAGTCTTTGGCTGTGGGAGGAAACCGGAACACCCGGCGGAAACCCACATGGTCACAGGGAGAACTTGCAAACTCCACACAGGCAGTACCCAGAACTGAACCCGGGTTGCTGGAGTGGTGAGGCTGCGGTGCTAACCACTGCATGTATGTGAAGTGCTCAGATCTTTCTGATAAATGTCATCACACTATATAAACACAAGGAATTCTTTTCACTAATCTTAAGCTAATAAAATCTGTAATCAGCTCTTCTTTCCACCAGCAGTCTCCATTCTTAACGATGGCCCTAACTTCCTGAAAAATTGCACCATAAGTGCATCCAAGGCATACACCAACATTTGGTGCAAGCAATTTACACCATTACTTATGCCACGCCAAAACTTCCTGGGACAATTGCACGCTTCGCTATTTCCCTCATAGGGATAGATAAGCAGTTAAATATCATAACCACCGCCCCCCCCACTTGAAATCAATGCCCATCGCCAATTTGCTGAGTAATCGCCAGGTCACCGACGCCTTTATTTTGAAATCTAAATGCAGCATAACGATTTGTTGTGCATGGATTATTTTTAAAAATTGCAAACTGATCTGCAGTTGGAGAAAAGCTCAACAAACCAGTAAATCTCCATAGTCGAATTCATAACGCTTAAACAATGTCGTCTAGATAGCAGTCCAACAGATTCCAGATTAAGGGGTGATCTAACTGAAGTGTTTAACATGATAAATGGATTTGATAGGGATAGCGATTAAAGAACTTGTTCCTCTGGTGGGGGAGATCATCTACCATCTGCAAGAAAGTATTGGAAACTTTAATTAAAAATGTAATTACTAAATATCTAGAAGAAGAAAAAATAATCAGAAGCAGCCAATGTGGATTTCTGAAAGAAAGACTGTTAAAAAGTTATTTCTAAGAATTTCCAGTAAAAGTCTCAGGCAAGGTTCCTACCGATTAAGTTAATATTTCCCAGTTGGCATGTAGGATTTTCATGACACTGGTAAGAGGAAATACAAAAAACTTGAAAAGCTGGGCTGTTTTCTCTAAAACACAGGAGATGATGGGGTGATTTGATAGAGATGTTTAAAATCACATGGGGATGGGAACAAGGTAGATATGAAGAGTCAGGGTGGGGAAATTCATTAAGGCCCGAAAACTGATGCAGAAATTGTGATGGGCGATTAACCTGTGTCCATTGCTTCCGATGCAGGCAGCATGCAAACATTGAGATGCATGCTCATTTAAATGATTGCAGTGTGCAGCCAGCACTAAATGCACGGCTGAATTGCTGCACATCTGAGCCAGGGGGTGCAAAGTCATGAGGCTAGCACGAGTTCAAGCTCACCTGTTCGACTGAAAGACAGCCTGCATCTGCGAAAGGGGAGGTGCATTTTGGCTGAAGCAAGTGCTGTAAGTCGCTCTAGAAGTCACTCTGACCTGGGAAAGACACAGGAATGGCACAAGATGGCAGAGAGCGGACTCCATGGTACTCCGCCGCAGAACTGGAGACCTAGAACAATAGAAAAATTACGGCACAGAAGGAGGCCATTCAGCCCATTGTGTCCGTACCGGCCAAAATAAATATAGCTACCCCATCTAATCCCACCTTCCAGCACCTGGTCCATAGCCTCGCAGGTTACAGCACATCTGATGCATGTCCAGGTACCTTTTCAAAGAGTTGAGGATTTCTGCCTCCACCACCATTCCTGGCAGTGAATTCCTGACACCCACCACCGTCTGGGTGAGAAAGATTTTCCTCATGTCCCCTCTAATCCTTCTATCAATCACCTTAAATATGTGCCCCCTGGTAATTGACCTCTCCGCTAAAGGAAACAGGTCCTTCCTGTCTAACGCCCCTCATAATTTTGTACGCCTCAATTAAGACACCCCTCAGCCTCCTCTGTTCTAAGGAAAACAACCCTAACCTATCCAATGTTTCCTCATAGCTGCAACTTTCAAGCCCTGGCAACATTCTTGTAAATCTCCTCTGTACTCTCTATAGAGCAATGATGCCCTTCCTCTAATATGGTGAACAGAACTGTACACTATGCTCCAGCTGTGGCCTAACCAGTGTTTTATACAGTTCCAGCATTACATCCCTGCTTTTGTATTCTACACCTCAGCCAATAAAGGAAAACATTCCATATGCCTTCTTCACCACTCTATCTACCTGTCCTGCTGCTTTCAGGGACCTGTGGACATGCACTCCAAGGTCTCTCACTTCTTCTACCCCTTTCAATATCCTCCCATTTATTGTGTAATCCCTTGCTTTGTTTGCCCTCCCGAAATGCATTACCTCACACTTCTCTGGATTGAATTCCATTTGCCACTTTTCCGCCCACTCAACCAAACCATTGATATCATTCTGGAGTCTACAGCTATCCTCTTCACTATCAACTACTCGGCCAATTTTTGTGTCATCAGCAAATTTTCCAATCATGCCTCCCACATTTAAGTCCAAATCATTAATATACACCACAAACAGCAAGGGACCCAACACTGAGCCCCATGGAACACCAATGGAAACCACTTTCCATTCGCAAAAACATCCATCGACTATTACCCTTTGTTTCCTGTCACTGAGCCAATTTTGGAGCCAACCTGCCACATTCCCCTGTATCCCTTAATGAATTACCGACCAGTCTGCCATGCAGGACCTTGTCAAATGCCTTATTAAAATCTATGTAGACCACATCCACTGCACTACCCTCATCAATCCTCCTTGCTACTTCCTCAAAAAACCCAATCAAGTTAGTAAGACATGACATCCCTTAACAAATCCATGCTGATCATCCCTGATTAATCCATGCCTTTCTCAGTGACAGTTTATCCTGTCCCTCAGAATTGATTCTAATAATTTACCCACCACCGAGGTCTTACTGACTGGCCTATAATTATTTGGCCTATCCCTCACACGCTTTTTAAACAATGATATAACATTCGCAGACCTCTGGCACTTCGTCCATATCCAGTGAGGATTTGAAGATGATCCTTCGCCCATCCGCTATTTCCGCCCAGGCTTCCTTGAACAACCTGGGATGCAATTGATCTAGCCCTGGCGATTTATACACTTTCAAGGATGTCAGACCCTCTAGTACTTCCTCTCTCATTATGCTTATCGTATCTAATATTTCACACTCCTCCTATTTAATTACAAGATCTGCATCAACCCTCTCCTTTGTGAAGACAGGGACAAAAAATTCATTAAAAACCCTGCCCACATCTTCTGCATCTATAAGTCCCCTTATGCAACTCTGATGGGAAAGGGTAGGGCCTTAGTTATCCTTTTGCTCTTAATGTACTGATAAAACATCTTTGGGTTTTCCTTGATTTTACCTGCCAATAATTTTTCATGTCCTCTCTTTGCTTTTATAATTTCCTTTTTTATTTCACCCCTGCACTTTTTATACTCCTCTAGGCTTTCTAAAATATTAGGTTTTTTGTGATCGTCATAAGCTTTCTTTTTATACTTTAACTTAGCCTGAGAGCTTCTAGATAACTGGGGGCTCTAGATTTGGCAGTACCACTCTTTATCTTGTGGGGACATACCTATACTGTGCCAGTAGTATCTCACTTTTGAATGCCTCCACTGGTTTGCCACTGATTTTCCTTCAAGTAGCTGTATCCAGTCCACTTTCGCCAAGTCACCTCACAGCTTCGTAAAATTTGCCTTCCCCCAATTTAGAACTTTTACTCCTGTTTTATCTTTGCCCTTTTCCATGATCATGCCAAAACTGACAGTATTATGCTCACTATCTCCAAAATGGTCACCCACTGTTACTTCATCCACTTGCCCAGCTTCAACACCACAGACTAAATCTAGAATTGCGCTCCCTCTCGTTGGGCTTGTTACATGCTGGCTAAAAAGTTTTCTTGAATGCAGTTCAAGAATTTTGTGCCCTCTGTGCCCTTCACACTGCTTGTTTCCCAGTTGATATGAGGGTAGTTGAAATCCACAACTATTATCACACTATAGTTTTTACACTCAGAAATTTGCCTACATATTTGTTCTTCTATCTCCCTCTCACTATTTGGGGGTCTATAGTATACTCCTAGCAGTGTGGCTGCCCCTTTTTTATTTTTGAGCTCCACCCACATGGCCTCATTTGATGATTCATTTAGCATATCATCCCTCCTCAAAGCTGTTATTGATTCCTTAACTAATAATGCTACACCCTCTACTTTTTTTATCCCCCGTCTATCTCGCCTGAAACTCGATATCACAGGACATTGAGCTGCCATTCTTGTCTCTCTTTAAGCCAAGTTTCCGTTATCGCAATGACATTGTGGTACCATCTATCTATCTGTGCCCTCAGCTCACCGTTTTTTTTTACTATACTCTTTGCATTTAAATAAATACCCTTTAACACTGCCAAATTCCTGTGCTGCATACTTTTTAATCTTTGCTTCTTCTATCTTTCAGAGTCACTCGTAAATTTTCTGCCTCCCATTCCCTGCCCTGAAATTGTCCTATCTGAGACTGCACTTAAGTTCCCATCCCCCTGCCAAACTAGTTTAAATCATCCCCAACAACACTAGCAAACTGCCCTGCAAGGATATTTGACCCAGCCCTGTTCAGGTGTCGACCTTCCGGCTTGAAAAGGTCCCACCTTCCCCAGAGGCCCTCCCTTCTGCACCATCTCTCCAGCCACGCATTCATCTGGTGTATTCTCCTATTTCTATACTCACTGGCACATGGCCTTGGGAGTAATCCGGAGATTACTACCTTTGAGGTCCAGCTTGCTAAACTTGCTATTCATAGGAGGCCCTCAAGATAAAATCTGAGAAGGCAGTGGGAGTTGATAGCCGTGGAAGTCATTGCCAGCAGCGGAACCCTGTGGACCTGGATGTAGTGCCAAAAGACGTTCAATGACCTCATGAGTGATCTAAGTCAGTGAATGCAACTTCAAATGCCATATCTCATGGCTGTACCACTCCTGTCACTGTCGAGGAGCATGGAGGATTCCAGCACCTACCTTGCACAGATTAACACAAAATTGCTGGGGCGCACAACGACCCATGTTCTGGCCAAAAGGGAATAACAAATTGCATTTATACAGAACCCTTTATATAGAAAAATATCCCAAGACGATTCACAAAGGCATAAACACACAAATTGGAAACTGTACCAAAAAGGAAGACATTAGGAGTAACCAAAATGTCAAAGAGGTGGATTTTAAAAAGTGTCTTAGAGGAGAAGATGTGAAAAGATTGAAGGATGAACTCACAAAGCATATGTCTCAAAGGCTGAAGGCACGGCTGTCAATGGTGGAACAAAAGAACAGGGAATGCAGAAGAGGCCGAATCAAAGGGAGGGAGAGATTTGGAGCGGTATGGTGGTTGGGCTGGTGGAGCTGAGAGAGATAGGGAGGAGCAAGTCTATTACAAAATAAAAACAGAAGGAGGAGAATTTTAAATCTAAGGCATTAAGAGACTATGATCCAATGTAGGTCAGCAAGAACATAAGTGATGGGTAAATGGGACATGGTCTGAATTAGGATATGAGTAGCAAGAGTACTGAATGAGTTGAAGTTTTCAAAGGTGGAAGATGGCAGGCTGGCCTGGAAAGCGCTGGAATAATTGAATCTGAGGTGACAAAGACATCAGGTGGGCTGAGATAGGCACAGAGGTGGGGTGCTGTTATGGAGATGGAAGTAGACAGTTTTTGTGACAGAGAGGCTATAGGGCCAGAAGCTTATTTTAAGACAAATAGGAATCTTAGATTCCAAAACAGTCTGGCTCAACCCAAGACAGGAGCTGGGAGGGGGCTGGAATCAGTGGCAAGGGTACAAGGTTTGGGGCAGGGACAGAAGATGGCAGTTTTACTTAATGGTAGGAACTTCCTGCTCATCTAAGACTGGATGTTGGATAAGCAGTCTGACAACACAGAAGCAGTGGACTGGTCAAGACAATGTGACAGAGGGGTAAAACTGGTTGCCTTCAGCATACATGTGAAAGCTGAACACATGTTTTGGAATGACATAACCAAGGGAAGTGCATATGGATGAAGAAAAGGTGGCCAGGTATGGATTCCTGCAGGTGGCAGAGTGGCGCAGTGATTAGCACCGCAGCCTCACAGCTCCAGCAACCCGGGTTCAATTCTGGGTACTGCCTGTGTGGAGTTTGCAAGTTCTCCCTGCGTCTGCGTGGGTTTCCTCCGGGTGCTCTGGTTTCCTCCCACAGCCAAAAGACTTGCAGGTTGATAGATAAATTGGCCATTATAAATTGCCCCTAGTCTAGGTAGGTGGTAGGGGAATATAAGGACAGGTGAGGATGTGGTAGGAATATGGGATTAGTGTAGGATTAGTATAAAATGGGTGGTTAATGGTCGGCACAGACTCGGTGGGCCGAAGAGCCTGTTTCAGTGCTGTATCTCTAAATCTAAATCTAACAGCGCAGAGCATGGGAAGAGAAGCCATTGCTTCAGATGCTATTGCTATGATTGGATCGAGTAAGGGTGTAACCAACAAAAGGCAATTCCACTGAGCTTTCGAGAACGATGGCGATTAGCCACATCAAAGTTTGCAGAGCGGTTCAGGAGGATGAGGAAATATAGCACCCCATGGTCATGATTACAAATCTATGCTGATTATCTCTAATTAACCCATGCCTTTCTATGCATTAACTAATTTAGTCTTATATTATGAACTGTAGATTTTTACCCATAACAAAGCAAGACGCTACAATTTCGTGGCATGTTCCTTTCCCCTTTCCTTAAAGTAGCATCACATGCATCATCCCAGGCTTTTGGTATGATCGACAATTACAAAGATTTTAGAAAATTATTGTCTCCCCAATATCATTTTGTATTCCAGGATGCACACCATTCAGGCCTGGCAACTTTTCTACTTTTATCTCCATTATATTTCTCTACCCAGACCCTGCCACAGTTTCCTCTGGAATATTTATTTCCAAAAGTGGTTCCTCCAAAGTCGCATTTTTAACTTCCTCTGTAAAAGTAAAATGAAATGGTAAGCATTTCAGTTATTTCCTCATTCTCAAATCAAGACGATCCCCTTTTCAAAGTCATAGAGTCATACGAGGCTGCCATTTGGCCCGAGTCCATGCTGGCTGTCCACGGAGCACTTCAGTCAGTTCCACTCCTCCACTTGATCCCCGTAGCCCTGCAAGTTCAGTCCCTTCAGGCGCCCATCCAATTTCCTCTTGAAATCATTGATCATCTCCGCTTCCATCACCCTCATGGGCAGCAAGTTCCAAATCATTACTACTCACTCATAAAAAAGTACTTCCTCACGTTCCCCCTGTATCTCTTGCCCAAAAGTTTCAATGCGTCCTCTCGTACTTGTACCATGAGAACAGATTTTCCTTGTCTAAATCATATAAGCCTGTCATAATCTTGTATACATCTATCAGATCTCCCTGCAATCACCTTTGCTCCAGGGAGAACATCCCCAGCTTTTCCAACCTAACCTTGTAACTCAAATCCCCCACATGGATAGGTTGAATAATTGGGTAAAAATCTGGCAGATGGAGTATAATGTGGGAAATGTGAAGTTTGGCAGGAAGAATAAAAAAGCAGAGTATTACTTAAACAGAGAACGACTGCAGAATTCCAAGGTGCAGAGGGATCTAGGTGTTCTATTGCATGAGTCACAAAAAGTTAGTATTCAGGTACAGCAAGTAATAAAGAAAGATAATGGAATGCTATTCTTTATCATGAGAGGAATTGAAAGGATGTTATGCGTCAGTTATACAGGGCATTGGTGAGACCACATCTCGAATACTGTGTGCTGTTTTGGTCTCCTTATTTAAGGAAGGATGTGAATGCGTTGGAAACGGTTCAGAGGAGATCGACTAGATTCATACCTGGAATGAGCGGGTTGTCTTATGAGGGAAGATTGGACAGACTGGGCTTGCTTTCACTAGAGTTTAGAAGAGTGAGGGGAGACTTGATTGAAGTTTATAAGACCATGAACAGTCTTGACAAGGCGGATGTGGAGAGGGTGTTTCCTCTTGTGGGTGAATCCAGAACTTGGGGGCACTGTTTTAAAATTAGGGGACAGAGGTCAGAGATGAGGAGAATTTTTTTCCTCTGAGGAATGTGCGACTTTGGAACTCTGCCTCAGAAGGTGGAGGAGGCAGGGTCATCGATTATTTTTAAGGCGGTGGGAGATAGATTCTTGTTAGGTAAGGGAATCAAAGGTAGATGGGAGTGTGGAACTCGAGACACAGACAGATCAGCCATGATCTTATTGAATGGCACAGCAGGCTAGAGGGGTCAAATGGCCTACTTCTGCTCCTAATTCCTATGTTCATATCCCTGGAACCATTCTGGTAAATCTCCTCTGCACCCTCTCAAGGACCCTCACATCCTTCCTAAAATGTGGTGACCAGAACTGGACACAATACTCTAGTTGGGGCCAAACCAGAGCTTTATAAAGATTCAGCAATACTCCCCTGCTTTTGGACCCTCTGCATCTATTTACGAAGCCCAAGATACCATAAGCCTTGCTAACCACTCTCTCAATGCGTCCTGCCACCTTCAAAGGTCAATGCACATGCACCTCCAGGTTCTTTTGCTCCTGCACACTCTTTAGAACTGCACAATTAAGTCTATATTGCCTCACCCTATTCCTTCTGCCAAAATGCATCACCTCACACTTGTCTTAACTTCCATCTGCCACTTGCCTGCCAATTCTGCTAGCCTATCTATGTCCTGTTGTAGGCAGTTCGTATCATCCTCACTGTTTGCCACATCTCCAAGCTTGGTATCATCGGCAAATTTTGTAATTCTCCTCTGTATTGCAAGATCCAAGTCATTCACATGTAGCAAAAAAAGCAGTGGTCCTAGCACTGACCCTTGAGGAACACCACTGTCTAGTCTGAAAAACAACCATTTATCACAACTTGCTGCTTTCTGTCCTTAAGCCAAATTTTTATCCACTTGGACAGTGACCCTCCTACTCCATGAGCCTCAATTTGTTAAGCAGCCTTTTATGTGGTATTTTGTCAAATGCTTACTTAAAATCCACATAGACAGCTTCCATCGCATTCCCTTCATTAACCGTCTGTTACTTTATCAAAAAATTCAATTAGTCAAATGGTCTCAATCTTTTCACCTCAGAGTCCCACTCCAGAGACTTTAACACATAATATCTAGGCAGAAACTTCAGTGCAATATTGAAGGAGGGCTGCGCATCTGGAAGTGTCATCTTTCAGATGAAACATTAAAAGCGAGGCCCCGTTTTCTCTCAATTTGGGAACTGCTCCTTCAGATCAGAAAATTGCGCATGTCACTCCGCTATTTAAGAAAGGTGAGTGAGGGAAACCAGGGAATACAGACCAGTTAGCCAAACATGCCTTTTTGGGAAATTATTAGATCTTTAAATTAAAGATAGAGTAACTGAACATCTTGAAAATATTCAGCTGCTCATGGATTTGTAAAGGGCAGGTCATGTTTGATGAATCTGATTAAATTTTTTGAAGAGGTGACTAAAGTAGTGGACAGGAGAATGTCTATGGATGTTATTTATATGTACTTCCAGAAGGCATTTGATAAAGTCCCTCATAAGAGACAGTTAACTAAAATTAAAGATCATGGAATTGAGGGCAAATTATTAATCTGGTTAGGAAATTGGCTGAGTGGAAGGAGAACGGGAGTAGAGATAACGGACAGATAGTCTTAACTGACAGAATGTAACTAACGGTGCCCGCACGGATCTGTGTTGGGACCTCAATTATTCACCATATTTATTAACAATTAGTTGATCAAATAGAAAGCCACCTATCCAAATTTGCCAATGACACAAAGATAGGCAGCATTGTAAGCAACGTAGATGGAAGCGTAAAATTCAAGATTTTGATAGTGAATGGTGCAAAGCTGTAGCAAATGCATTTCAATGCAGGCAAACGGGAGCCACTTTGGACCTAAAAAGAATAAAAGAGGTTACTTTCTAAATAGTGAAAAAGTAGCAACAGTGGAGGTCCAAAGAGATTTGGGGATCCAGGTACATAGATCATTAAAATGTCAGGTAAGATACAGAAAATAATCAAGATAACCAATGGAATGCTGGACTTTATAGAAACATAGAAAATAGGAGGAGTAGGCCATTTGACCCTTCGAGCCTGCTCCGTCATTCATTATCATCCAGCTCAGTAGCTTGTTCCCACTTTTGCCCCATACCCTTTGATTCCTTTAGACCCAAGAGGTATATCTAACTCCTTCTTGAAAACATACAATGTTTTGGCCTCAACTGCTTTCTGTGGTAGCGAATTCCACAGGCTCACCACTCTCTGGGTGAAGAAATTTCTCCTCATCTCAGTCCTGAAAGGTTTACCCCGTATCCTTAGACTATGACCCCTGGTTCTGGACTCCCCCGCCATCGGGAACATCCTTCCTGCATCTACCCTATCAAGTCCTGTTAGAATTTTATAGGTTTCTGTGAGATCCCCCTTCACTCTTCTGAACTCCAGCGAATATAATCCTAACCGACTCAATCTCTCCTCATACGTCAGTCCTGCCATCCCAGGAATCAGTCTGGTGAACCTTCACTGCACTCCCTCTGTAGAAGAGCATCCTTCCTTAGATAAGGAGACCAAAACTGCACACAATATTCCAGGTGTGGCTTCACCAAGGCCCTGCATAATTGCAGCAAGACATCCCTGCTCCTGTACTCGAATCCCCTCACTATGAAGGCCAACATACCATTTGCCTTTTCTACCACCTGTTGCACCTGCATGCTTACCTTCAGCAACTGGTGTACGGGAACACCCAGGTCTCGCTGCATATTCCCCTCTCAGTTTATAGCCGTTCAGATAATAACCTGCCTACCTGTTTTTGCTATCAAAGTGGATAACCTCACATTTATCCACATTATACTGCATCTGCCATTGTACTGCATCTGCCAAGTCACTCAATTTGTCCAAATCACCCTGAAGCCTCTCTGCATCCTCCTCACAACTTACCCTCCCACCCAGTTTTGTCTCATCTGCAAATTTAGAGATATAACATTTAGTTTCCGCATCTAAATCATTAATGTATATTGTGAATAGCTGGGGTCCTAGCACCGATCCCTGCAGTACCCCCACTAGTCACTGCCTGCCATTCGGAAAAAGACCCATTTATCCTTACTCTTTGTTTCCTGCTGCCAACCAATTTTCTATCCATCGCAATACACTACCCCCAATCCCATGCGCTTTAACTTTGCATGCCAATCTCTTATGTGGGACTTTGTCGAAAGTCTTCTGAAAGTCCAAATAAACTACTCTACTGGCTCCCCCTCATCGACTCTACTAGCTACATCCTCAAAGAATTCTAGAAGATGTGTCAAGCATGATTTCCCTTTCGTAAATCCATGCTGACTGCCCAATTCTACCACTGTTCTCTAAGTGCTCAGCTATAAAATCTTTGGTAATGGACTCTAGAATTTTCCCACTACCGACATCAGGCTACATATCTAAGGGAATAGAAGGGGGTAGATGTTTCAGCTGTATAAAGCCTGGTTAGGTGAACAGTTCTGGGCACACTTTAGAAACATTATATTGGCCTTGGAGGGAGTGCAGTATTGATTTACCAGAATGATAGCTGGACTTGAAGGGTTAAATTACAAGAGGAGATTACACAAACTAGCATTGTATTCCTTGGAATTTAAAGGGTTAAGGGGTGATTTGATCAAAGTTTTCAAAATATTAAGGGGAATTGATAAGATAGATACAGAAAAACTATTTCTGCTGGTTGGGGCGTCTAGGACTTGGCTGGGGCTTACTCTAAAAATTAGAGCTAGACCTATCAGGAGTGAAATTAGAAAGTACTTCTACTCAAAGGGTGGTAGAAGTTTGGAACATTCTTCCATAAAAGGCAATTGATTCCAGATCAATTGCTAATTTTAAATCTGAGATGGATAGGTTTTTGGCAATCAAATGTATTAAGGGATATGAGGCAAAGGCATGCATATATGGAGTTAGGTTGCATAGAGTCACAGTTATACAGCACAGAAACAGGCCCTTCGGCCCATCGTGTCCATGCCGACCATCAAGCACCTAACCATTCTAATCCCATTTTCCAACATTTGGCCCGTAGCCTTGCAGATCAACCATGTTCTCACTGAATGGCAGAACAGGCTAGAGGGACTAAATGCCCTGCTCTTGTTCTTACGTTCCCTCTCAGGTGGACGTAAAAGATCCCAGAGCACTATTTCACAGCAAACCAACGTGTACTCCCCGGTGTCTTGGCCAATATTTATTCCTCTACCAATATTACTGAAACAGATGATCTGATCATCACATTGCTTTTTGTGGGACATGTGTGCAAATTGGCTGCCACGTTTCCTACATTAGAGCAGTGAATACACTTCAAAAAAAAGTACTTTATTGGCTATAAAGAGCTTTGGGACATTGTGGTTGCAAAAGGTGCGATATAAACACAAGGTCAAATTCAAAATCTTGCACTTGCCAAGGTTTTTCTGATCATGTACTCTTAGTACTCCAGAAGCTAGAATGATAGCACAGTAGCTGCTTTTTATTTATTTGAAGCTTTAACATTGCTTTTCCAGAATAACACTAAGTTGTGCAATGAACATTAACAGATTAGTTCAATTGCTGGGACTTAATCTTAATCTTGTACCAAATTATAGTTTAATTTTAAACCCATAAACAAAAACAGTTTAAACCCAACAATTGAATTCCTACATGTGTGCAATGCCATCCACCTTAAAATTATGAACTAATGTTTCAATCTAGGTGAAACTTAAAATATATTTAATTAAAAGGTTTACTGCAGGCAGACAAATTAAGAATTTAAGAAAGGTGAGGTAAAATGGACCATCTATATCTAGGAAATGTGTCTGGAATGGACTGATATGGTGTCACTTCAGGATTTTCTAATCAACCACACCACTTAATAAGAACAAACATATTTCATTGTTAATGAAGCACTATAAAGGAGGGTTCGATTCTTTCCATCAAAGCAAAGTATCAAGGAAAATCACAGAGCAACAGAGGGGCATCATTGGAGGATCTTTTTCACATTAAGAATCCCATTAGAAAGAAAACACTAAAAGGTAATTGAATTTCCTTCAGTTATCTTCATCTCTGTCAGCTACTGCAACGATAACTTACTCTCCAGAGCAGAGATAACTCAATTCTTTCCAGCAAGCATATGTTATGAATCTTTTAAGCAAACTTGTCTAAATCATTCTGGTCCTCTATCAGGTTCCATGTGTATATGAACCCTGACAGAGTGCAAACATAAATATATTTTTATCTATTTGATAATTCACTCTCTTTCATGTTTTATTTGAAGGTTCACCAGACATCCTTATCATGGCTAATGACTGCATTTTTATAAATATTTTTGAACTAATTCAATGCATTGTTTTAGTTTAAACAAAAATAAATGTTATATGGTAACAACTAATTACAGCTTTAATAAAAAATGTATAGCTAGTTTTGATGCTAAATCAATTATACTGTCACGATTTGAGGTACAATTTTAAAGTACGTAATTATATTAGTTTATTCGGGGCCAAAAATTGATTACAATACCAATCAATTGCGATGCATATACCAAGATTTGTGTAAGCAATCTATAATGTGTGAAAAGCATGTGTGTCCATCTTTTCTGATAATATTTGAAGTGCAAAGAAGTCAAAACTTACCCAATACGAAACAATTCATGAACCTCTACTATTGTGTTTATACAATGTCTTTTCACATTGTTGAAGCACAGTAAATTGCTTTTTAGTGCGCAATGACTTACTTAAGCAAATACATCACATCATTTTATGATTCCAGATCCCAAAGAGATTAACTGAGCAGCTTTTTGAAAATTGGTTTGAAGGAGCAACATTGGTCTGGAGAACTCTGCTTTTCTTTGACTAGCTTTGATTTTCTTAGACTAGTATTGGACTGTAGCGTACAGTTAATGTGCTCAAGATCTGATGTGGGACTTTAACCCACAACCATCTGATCCCAGAGATACAAATCCTACCAACTAGGCCATGCTTATATTGTAAGTGATATATACTGTAAGATAGTTTGGTACAACAGTAACATGATGAAAATTTAAAACCTATGATCTGATGAACATCCAAGTCCTGTTCTACCGAGGTCAGTTTTAGACTGCATACACTTTCCACCACAGACCCCTAACTCTGTTCAATCCCCAACAAAACCCTCACACATATCATCACTTCCAGACTCAACTAGTCCGACAATGTCCTTGCTGGCCTTCCGTTCCTCCACCTTCCAGAAACTCCACCTTGTGCAAAGCTTTGTTGCCCAACCTGTTCTGCACCAAGTTCTGCTATTTCCATCATTCTGTACTCATTGATCTACTTGCTTTTCCTGTTTCCCCATCATATTGAATTTTAAATCCTCATTTTCTGCCTTTAAATCTATTCATAACAGTCGCCCATGCTATCTGCAATCTCCTCCAGCTCTATATTCTCCCCCCTCCAAACATATAGTTCTTTTCACCATCAGAACCCCATCCTCACACACCCAAATCCCAATCCATGATTAGCAACACAGCCTTCAGTCAGCTAAGTCATACTTTCTACTAGTTGATCCCTAAACCTCTCTGCCATCCCCATCTCCTTTAAAAACCTTCTCAAACCTCAGTCACCACTCTTCACCTCCATTTTCCACACACCTATCTGTACAGTGCTTTGGGACATTTTTTGCAATAAAGAGGCCATATCAATGCAAGTTGTTGTAGTGTGCACAGCAGTACAGTACACACACACACGCTCCTTGCTAGAACCACCCAAAACTAATCCCAATATACTGCTCTTTCTCTATAGCTCTGTATCTCACTTGGCTTCAAACGTTGAACCATCTTTCTCTTAAAAATACAATGGCCTTTGACCCAACAAGCCACCTGTAACAAAGCATTCCATACTTCAACAACTTTCCACCTGAAGTTTGTCTTAACCTTGATCATTCTGTAATCATTCTCTTAATTTTAAAGTTGATGACTCCACATGTGATTCCTCAAGGAGAAGAAATAGTCTTCCCTCATTCACTTTGGCAGTACCCCTAGTAATTGAAAAAAAGACAATTAAATCTGCTCAGCCATCTTTGCTGGAAACAGTCCCAGAGTCCCACCTCTCCAAATAACTGTACATTGCCATTCCTAGGATCATGCTGGGGAATGTAAACTATACACTCTAAGACTTAATGTCCATTCTATAACAGGGTGCCCAAAACAGCACAGTACTTAAATTATGGCCTAACTGACATTTTGTGCAAATTTTCATTACTTGTTCACTCTAATACTTACTGTCTTATTTATAAAACCTAAAATGCTGTTGACCTTTTTCATAGCTTGACCTACATTGACTGCATAGCCTCATTCTTTCATTTCCTCCCAAAATGTATTACCTCTCACTTATATACATTAAACTTAATATTCCAATTCCATCAATCCATGTCCTATTTGTTCTTTGTCAAACCTCCTACTGTTGTGTTGTCAGCAAAATTTGAAATTGTATTTCCTCAGCCCAAGTCCAAATCACCTATGTATACACAGAGAACAAAAGTAGAGTCCGCACTGACCCCTGCAGTTAATCACTTCCAGCCCTTCTGGACAAAATGGATAGCACAGAGTGGTTGCGGAAAGAGTGCAGTGTTAACAGAGCACTGAAGTCAGGAAATGGGGGAAAGGAGGTGCTACTTTTTAAAAAAAAAACTCCAATACCTGCAGTGGAAGCTTGAGGCAGAAAGTATTTTTTAAAAATCCATTGCTTAGTGCAGGTTAGTGTGCAAGTAGGTCCGGCTAGGGTAAGCAGACCAAAACTGTACACAGTACTCCAGGTGTGATTTCACCAAGGGCCTATATAATTGCAGTTAGACTTCTTTACTCTTATACTCCAAACCCTTTGTAATAAAGGCTAAAATACCATTTGTTTTCCTAATTGCTTGCTGCACTTGCATGTCAACTTTCTGTAATTTGTGTAAAACGACACCCAGGTCTGTTTGAATACAAACATTACCCAGTGTTACGTCTTCCAGCTGTTTTCTGGCTCCCAGATGCTGGAAATAATCACACTTTAAACTTGGAAAGGCTGGAATCCTTGTTTATTCATTCAGTCACCATCATGGTGTCTGGTGGAGGACTGCCTGAGACTGGTTTCTGTTACACATCACATAACTCTCCAGTGCAGCCCTGAATGTGGCCCCACTGGAATGCTTACACTTAACAATTAGTTCCTAGCACTTTACAGACTGTATAACAATATATAACATCCCTCTTTCTTTGAAACATAATGCTCCTATATCAATATAACTGTTCCAGTTATTAACTTTTCTTTAAAACATAGGAACAGGAGTAGGCCATTCAGCCCATTGAACCTGCTCCACCATTCATACGATCATGGCTGATGGTCCACTTCAATGCCTTTTTTCCCCACAGCATCCCCAAATCCCCTTACGTCATTGGTATTTAGAAATCTGTCAATCTCTACTTTAAACATACTCAATGACTGAGCTTCCACAACCCTCTGGGGTAAAGAATGCCAAAGATTCATAACCCTCTGAGTAAAGAAATTTCTCCTCATCTCTGTCCTAAGTGGTTTACCCCTTATTCTGAAATTGTTTCCCCGGTTCTAGACTCCCCACCCAGGGGAAAAATCTTACTTGCATCTACCCTGTCTATCCCTTTAAGTATTTTGTAGGTTTCAACGAGATCACCTCTCATTCTTTGAAAATCTAGAGAATACAGGCCCAGTTTCCCCAATCTCTTTTCATAGGACAATCCTGCCATCCCAGGAACAAGTCTGGTGAACCTTCGTTGCACTCCCTCAATGGCAATAATATCCTTCCTGAGGTAAGGGGACCAAAACTGCACACAGTACTCCAGGTGCGGTCTAACTAAGGTTCTATACAACTGAAGCAAGACGTCACTACTCCTGTACTCAAATCCTCTTGTGATAAAGGATAACATACCATTAGCCTTCCTAACTGCTTGCTGCACCTGCATGTTAGCTTTCAGTGATGTATTGACAAGGACACCCAAGTCCCTTTGTACATCTACACTTTCTAATCTCTTACCATTTAAGAAATACTCTGCACATCTGTTCCTCCTACCAAAGTGGAAAACCTCACATTTTTCCACACTATATTCCATCTGCCACGTTCTTGCCCACTCACTAAGTCTTTCCAAATCCCCTTGAAGCCGCTTTGCATCTTCATCACAACACACATTCCCACCCAGTTTTGTATCATCTGCGAGCTTGGAAAAATTACACTTGGTCCCCACATCCAAATCATTGATATATATTGTGAATAGCTGGGGCCCCAAGTACTGACCCTTGCAGTACCCAACTAGTCTCAGTCTGCTATCTAGTCTCATTAATAAGACTCAAAACTACCAGATTGTTGTAAAAACCCATCTGGCTCACTTATGTCCTTCAGGGGGGGAAATCTGCCATCTTTACCTGGTCTAGCATACACGTGACTCCAAATTCACAGCAATGTGGTTGATTCTCAATTTCCTTCTGAAATGGCGTAGCGGGCCACTAAGTTTTATCAAACCGCTACAGAAAAAAAAAGTGTAGCTACATCATATGGACTGCAGCGTTTCAAGGTGGCGGCTCACCACCACTTCCTCAAGGACAATTAGACATGCACAAATCTGCTTAGATAAATGTCAACTATTTCACACATCTAAAGATTATTGGGCAAATAAACTGTACAGACTTGCATTTCATCCCATGAATCTCTGTAGCTGAATCTTCAATGTAATAAGTACAGTAAGTCTACAAAACAAGGCTACAGGTAATTGACATCACTACTATTTCCGGCAGACAGAAACTGGCTCCAAATAGGGTGGCGTTGTTTTTAAATGTATAGACACAGCAACAGATTTAACTGCAACTGTGTCTACTTTGCAGCTGTAAAGTGGTATTTCAATCTACACCTTAAACATAATTGAACAAAATAATCTTTGCAAAACAAATGCTGATAAAAGTTGCTTTCTTTCTCTGTGGATAATCATTTTCGTTATTTGTATACAAAAGAGACCCAAATACCTTATTTTCAATGATCATCTGAGCAGTAGGTCAGCTACGAAGGCAAGAACAAGAGCGGGTGCGCTTTGAAAACAGCACTCCTAAATGGTGTCAGTGTCCCAATGTCCCCGGGACACACTGGTAATTTAAAAAGGAGAGTTTGGGGTTGGGGGGAGGAGGAAAGAGAGAGAGAACGAGTGCGGGGGAGAGCCGGGAATCCACTCGCCTCCAATTAACGGCCCATTAAGCTCCTTAAGGAACTTGCTAACGAGCTGGGGAGGGCCAGAAGGTGATTTCCAAATCGCGGATCACCAAACCCGAACACTCTGATGCACATTATTGCACAGCTGTCGAGTGCAATGCGGGGAGCCATCAAACAATGTTTCCTCTGATGAAAAAGTTTTGATACAAAGGGTTTTCTCTCAGATCGGGTTCAGTACCTTTTAATTGCCATTTGGCCACTTCTCTGCGCCATGAGGCTTCTGGCCCTTTGATATCTTGCCTCCTATATTCTGCAAGGCTGCGGCAAGCCCCATCATGGCTGCTATGTCAAAGGATGAGTTTTTTAATCCACCAGCTGGAAACCTAAATATTAAATTCATCTCAGGAAGTTCTTCACTCAGAGGATTGTGAATTATCTGCCCCAGAGGACTGTGGAGATTCAAGTCATTGAGTATGTTCAAGATTGAGATCGATAGATTTCTAAATATTAAAAATATCAACGGATGTGGGGATAGTGCAGGAAAATGGAATCAAAGTAGATCAGCCACAATCTTATTGAATGGCAGAGCAAGCTTGAAGGGCTGAATGGCCTACTCCGGCTCCTATTTCTTATGTTCTAATAATGAAGATTAAACTACTATAATGAATGAGAGTGACCACACCTACAATAGATAATTTAACATTGTTCCTCATTTGTCCAACTGGCGTATATGGTTACGACTGAGACAGGAGGAATGCACTGTTTTTCTAGTTCCACTTCTCGACAGGTCACAACATATTTTTAAATTTTTTTCCCCAGTTACTGATATGGTCAATCATACACTCATTTTTATCCCAGAATAAAATACACCAACCAAGTTTCTTTAATAAACAATCAAATTATCAGTTTGTTATAAAACAAGTCTTAACCAGTAATGATGCAAAGCATTAACACACAGATGGAAATATAAAAGTTCCCTTTTTACTTTAGCCCTGACACACACACACACATGCACACAACACACACAGAGGTTAACTGAAAAAATAGAGATTTACTCGTTAAAGCTCTGTTACCAAAAAAAAAAGATAAAAATACTTTGTCCAAATACTTGCTAATTCTTGAAAAAAAAATATGGAAAGATGTCAGATGTTCTTTGTTTTGGTTTGGCGTCCCAAGTACACGTAGATGGCTGTCACTGGGATCTTTTTAAAACAGTCTTTTGTAACAATATCCATATCATCAACTAACTCCAGAATTAAACCAAAAATATCTCAGGAGTCAAGCCTCCGGACCCCTATAAAACATGACCTGTCACTTCTTTGTAAACATCTGGAAGGGGTCGTTGGCAGCGCTATCAAGCAGCACTTGCTTGGCAATAACCTGCTCGCAGGCGCTCAGTTTGGGTTCTGCCAGGGTCACTCAGCTCCAGACCTCATTACAGCCTTGGCCCAAATATGGGCAGAAGAGCTGAACTCCAGAGGTGAAGTCAGACTGGTTGCCCTTAACATCAAGGCAGCGTTTGGCTAAGTAGGACATCAAGGCAGCATGAAGGAGCCCTAGCAAAACTGGAGTCAAGGGAATCAGGGGAAAACTCTCCGCTGCTTGGAATCATACCTAACGCAAAGAAAGATGGTTGTGGTTGTTGGAGGTCAATCATTTCAGTCCCAGAATCACAGAATCGTTACAGTGCAGAAGGATGCCATTCAGCCCATCATGCCCACACTGGCTCTCTAAAAGAGAAATTCCCTCAGTTCCATTCCCCTGCCTTCTCCTCGTAACCCTGAACATTCTTCCTTTTCACATAACTATCCAATTCCCTTTTGAGTGCTTCAATTGAACCTGCCTCTACCACATTCGCAGAGATCACATTCAAAACCTTAACCACTTGCTGCGTGAAAAAGTATTTCCTCGTGTCACTGCAGGAGTTCCTCAGGGTAGTGTCCTCAGCCCAATCATCTTCAGTTGCTTCATCAATGACCTTCCCTCCATCATAAGGTCAGAAGTGGGGATGTTCGCTGATGATTGCACGATGTTCAGCACCATTCACGACTCCTCAGATACTGAAGCAGCCCATGTTCAAATGCAGCAAGACCTGGACAATATCCAGGCTTGGGCTGATGAGTGGCAAGTAAAATTCGCACCACACAAGTGCCAGGCAATGACTATCTCAAACAAGAGAGAATCTAACCATCTCCCCTTGACATTCAAGTGCATTACCATCACTGAATCCCCCACCATCAACACCCTGGGGGTCAGCACTGACAAGAAACTGAACAGGACTAGCCACATAAATACTGTGGCTACAAGAGGTCAGAGGTTGGGCATTCTGCAGCGAGTAACTCACCTCCCGTCTCCCCAGTGCCTGTCCACCATCTACAAAGCACAAGTCAGGAGTGTGATGGAATCGTCTCCACTTACCTGGATGAGTGCAATTCCAACAACAGTCAAGAAGCTCGTCACCATCCAGGACAAAGCAGCCCGCTTGATTGGCACCTCATCCACCACCTTCAACATTCACTCCCTCCACCACCAACGCACAATACCATCTACAAGATGCACTGCAGCAACTCACCAAGGCTCCTTCAGCAGCACCTTCCAAACCCGTGACCTCTATCACCTAAAAGGACAAGAGCAGCAGATGCATGGGAACACCACCACGCGCAAGTTCACCTCCAAGTCACACACCACCCTGACTTGGAACTATATCGTCGTCCCTGCACTGTCGCTGGGTCAAAATCCTGGAACTCCCTTCCTAACAGCATTGTTGGTGGACCTACACCCTCCAAGGACTGCAGCGGTTCAAGAAGGCAGCTCGCCACTACCTTCTCAAGAGCAATTAGGGATGGGCAATAAATGATAGCCTAGCCAGCGACACCCACATCCCATGACTGAATAAAAAGAAATCTTTCCCCAAGTCAAAAAAAAACCCTGCTGGGTAATTGTTTGAAAACAGGTGCCTTCCACTAACTTTTGGTTACAAGCTCAGTCCAAAAGACCTTCTGATGACCTCTTTTTTAAAAAAAATCCTGAAGTTCCAGCATCTATGGAATCTTTTTTCAATTTTAAACACAAATCCTCACAATTTAAGAAAAAAGGAAGCACTCTTGGAGGAATGAAACGTCATTTTTAAATTTGTTTCATCACAAAGAGTGGGAAAAAAAGATGACATTTTTTTTTTAATTTCACACTCATACACATTCGCTCTTTACCTGTTGCTAATATAGTTTTGCTTTGTACCATCTTTGCATTCAGATAACTCAAAGCAAAGTTCGATTCTCGATAAAGCATCCGCAAATACATTATTTTTCCCCACAATGTGGTTAATCTTTAAGGTGATAAGGTTGCAATAGTAAACTCCATCGGAATAATCTGGCATTCTGGTTTTTGAATTTTTCCACAAAGGCTGGGGGGTTGGGGGGGGGCGGGGTATGAACAGTATATACCAGTGTGTCGCCGTAGTCGTGGCAAACAAAGACTTCAAAATGCTTAAGAACCAATAATAAACCTAGGGTTTCTTTTTCCACTGTGGAACATCTTTTTTGGTGTCGATTTAGCTTTTTGGAAAAGTATCCGACTTGCCCTTCTATACCTGATTCATCATCTTGGAACAGGACTGTACCGACCCCCAGGTATTGCTACCTTGAAGGGCTGAGTGAAATTTGGAGCAGCCAACACTGGTTCATTAATGAAAATGGCTTTCAGCCTCTCAAATGAGGCTTGGCTCTCCCCTGACCACACTACCTTGGTTTTCTTTTTCTGTAGCAAATCTGTCAGTGGAGCAGCTATAGTATTAAAACTTAGTACAAACTTGCGGTAGAAACCACACATCCCCAAAAATCTCATGATTTCTCGCTTATTCCAAGGGGTGAGGAACTCCACCAATGCTGGTCCTTTAGCTGTTCTTGGCAACACATGGCCTTGCCCTACTATGTGCTCGAGGTAGATTACTCTTGCCTTTGCAAATTCACTTTTGGCAAGGTTTATTATTAAATCAGCTGATTGTAATTTTCTAAACAGAGCTTCTAGTTGTTTCAAGTGGTCCTTCCAAGTGTCACTGTATACCAGCAGATCATGAAGGTAAACCACACAGTTAGAAACACTGGCTACAACTTGGTTCATTAGTCTCTGAAAAGTTGCTGGGGCATTTTTGTTTTAGCTTAAATGGCATCACTTGGCATTAGGCAAGAACGTCTGGTGTGACAAAGGCTGACTTTTCTTCAGCTCGGAGTGTTAAAGGAACCTGACAGTATCTCTATTTTTGTAATAAACATGCACTGCCCGCTCTGTCAATACAGTCTCACAAGCGAAGAATTAGGTAGCAGTCTGTCTTTGTTACTGCATTAACCTTTCTGTAGTCTATGCAGAATCTAGTTGAATCGTCAGGTTTAGGCACTAACACTACTGGGAACTTCAGCTGCTTTGACTGGGTTCATTTAGGTGGTTTTCCAACATGTACTGGATTTCTGCTTTTACCTGGGCCTGTTTCTCTGGACTTAAGTGATCAGTTTGCTATTTTATAGGAAAGGATTCCCCTATATCCACATCATGTGTGGCTAAGGTTGTACATCCTGGCTTGTCCCTACAGACTCTTTTAAATGCTGTGAGTAGCCTTATTAGGTCTTCTTGTTGTTCTCTATCTAAAGATGAAAGCATATTGTCTAATCTCCCTAACAATTCAGTATTAGCTAGCAGATAGTAGGAAGTTCAATTTGAGAATTGTCTAGGCCTCTTTCTGCCTCATCCTCATTAGCCCTTACATCTTTCACTGACCCTACTACCTGACATACGCGTCTGCTTATCCTCCACCCGGCAGTGATACTGTTTCAACATATTGATATGACACAGCCGATTCTTTTTCCGGGAATCTGGGGTGTCAAACAATTTACTTTACCAATTCTTTTGACCACTTTATATGGACCACTGAACCACGCTTTCAGCGGTTCTCCCTATAAAGGCAGTAATACGAACACCTCATCCTCTGGTTGAAATGTTTGGGTCTTGACATGCTTGTCTGCCCATTTCTTCATGGTTGTTTGGGAAGCTTTCAGGTGCTCCTAAGCCACTTTGCAAACTCTTGTGAGCCGCTCCCAGAACATGGATACATAATCTAGCATGGAACATTCGTCCCCCTGTACTAAAAACCTTTGTTTAATTAGTTTTAGAGGACCTCTTATCTCATGTCTTTCAACTAATTCAAAAGGATTCATTAGGTGAATACCTAGTGGCAAACAATAGACATCATGGGGATTTTTTTTTATTCGTTTGTGGGATATGGGCAGCATTGACTAGGCCAGCATCTATTGCCCATCACCAATTGCTCTTGAACTAATTGAGTGGCTTGCTAGGCCATTTCAGATGGCACTTAAGACATTTCAGAGGGCATTTAAGAGTCAACCACAATGTGGGTCTGGAGTCACATATAGACCAGACCAGGTAAGGACGGCAGATTTCCTTCCCTAAAGGATATTAGTGAACCAGATGTTTTTTTATAACAATCGACAATGGTTTCATGGTCACCATTAAACTAGCTTTTAATTCCAGATTTATTGATTCAAATTTCACCATCTGCCATGGTGGGTTTCAAACCCATGCCCCTAAAGCATTAGCCTGGGGTCTGGATTAATAGTCCAGTGACATTACTACTACGCCACCGCCTCCCCCTATGACAGTATGCCCTGATCATCGTTTTGAGGGTCTGATGGTACCTTTCTAAAGCTCCTTGAGTCTGTGGATGGTATGTTAAAGACTTTAACTGTGTTACCCAAGTTATCCATAACATCCTGAAAAAATTTAGACGTAAAGCTGGTACCTTGATCCAACTGAATCTCAATCGGTAATCAAGAACAAAGAACAAAGAAAATTACAGCACAGGAACAGGCCCTTCGGCCCTCCAAGCCGGCGCCGATCCAGATCCTCTATCTAAACATGTCGCCTATTTTCTAAGAGGCTGTATCTCTTTGCTTCCTGCCCATTCATGTATCCGTCTAGATACATCTTAAAAGACGCTATCGTGCCCGCATCTACCACCTCCGCTGGCAACGCGTTCCAGGCACCCACCACCCTCTGCGTAAAGAACTTTCCACGCATATCCTCCCTAAACTTTTCCCCTCTCACTTTGAACTCGTGACCCCTAGTAATTGAATCCCCCACTCTGGGAAAAAGCTTCTTGCTATCCACCCTGTCTATACCTCTCATGATTTTGTACACTTCAATCAGGTCCCCCCTCAACCTCCGTCTTTCTAATGAAAATAATCCTAATCTGCTCAACCTCTCTTCATAGCTAGCGCCCTCCATACCAGGCAACATCCTGGTGAACCTCTTCTGCACCCTCTCCAAAGCATCTACATCCTTTTGGTAATGTGGCGACCAGAACTGCACGCAGTATTCCAAATGTGGCCGAACCAAAGTCTTATACAACTGTAACATGACCTGCCAACTTTTGTACTCAATACCCCGTCCGATGAAGGAAAGCATGCCGTATGCCTTCTTGACCACTCTATTGACCTGCGTTGCCACCTTCAGGGAACAATGCACCTGAACACCCAAATCTCTCTGTACATCAATTTTCCCCAGGACTTTTCCATTTACTGTATAATTCACTCTTGAATTGGATCTTCCAAAATGCATCACCTCGCATTTGCCCTGATTGAACTCCATCTGCCATTTCTCTGCCCAACTCTCCAATCTATTTAAATTCTGCTGTATTCTCTGACAGTCCCCTTCACTATCTGCTACTCCACCAATCTTAGTGTCGTCTGCAAACTTGCTAATCAGACCACCTATACTTTCCTCCAAATCATTTATGTATATCACAAACAACAGTGGTCCCAGCACGGATCCCTGTGGAACACCACTGGTCACACGTCTCCATTTTGAGAAACTCCCTTCCACTGCTACTCTCTGTCTCCTGTTGCCCAGCCAGTTCTTTATCCATCTAGCTAGTACACCCTGGACCCCATGCGACTTCACTTTCTCCATCAGCCTACCATGGGGAACCTTATCAAACGCCTTACTGAAGTAGAACCTTATCAAACGCCTTACTGACAAACGCCATATCTAATGAAGCAATGAGTTAACTTCTCTCCCACTACTTTAGCAGAAATTGTTCTCAAGGGAATGGCTGTGATGAAACATAGGTATAATCAGCTTAATTAGGTAGAAATTAGAATACATTATACCTTTTAGGATTAAAGATTGAATAAATGGTCAGTTTTCATGACTTACTGAAATTCTCTTTAAAGAGCAGATTTAAAAATCTATAAACATCCCTGTTACAATAGAATGTGAACCAGAAACACCTTCTAACTTAAAAAAAAATCCATTCCAAAAGTTTTCCAAGGTCTCTGCTACAATGGAATTAGAAGATGAAACACACTGGAATATCATATGTGAGGTCAGTACTGATAACTATAGACTTAATTAGTTGATAGTGTTAGTGATATAGACAGACTGACTCAAGAAGATGGTACAAGGTACCATAAAAAGACAATAACAGATGGTAAATTACAAAATGAAATGGTACTGACAAAAACAGATGCTAAGTAAAACCAATTACAGACATTTTGACCAGATAAAAGCTCAACTTCTAGAGAAGGGAAATTCCAGCAAATACATTCAGTGCGAATGGTAGCTAATAATATTACCATATATGGATCTCAAAAGCAGGAAAAACACACAAAGGTAACATCTACATTCTAAAAGATGAGATGATGGATTAGAAACAATATAAAAATGAGAGTTTTGAATCAAAAAATCAGAAGTATTGAATTCCTCATTAATTCTTCTCAACCGATGGTACTCGGGGAATTTAAGGTAAACTTTTACTTTAAATTTTGATGGATATTCTAAGATATTTTGCTGAAACATTGTCAAGGTTAAACTTTTGGATTCTATTTTAGAAATAAGATTATGTTTTACATCTCTTGGTAATCTTTGATATTGTAGTATACTTAGCCACAAAGTACATTGCATGTTCAGCTCCTTAAATATATAAAAGTTAATAAATCATCTCATGTAGCATTCTGTATACAACTACAAGAACCCCTTCTCTGTGTTTCCTTAAGTGGGGAGATACTTATTGAAGAGAGTTTCCCAGACCCTAATAATATATGGGATGAGGGTAGGCGGTGGCGTCACTGGACTAGTAACCCAAGGTATTTCTCTGGGGACATGGGTTCGAGTCCCACCACAGCAGAAGGTGGAATTTGAATTTAATTAATAAATCTGGAATTAAAAGCTAGTCTAATGATAGCCATGAAACCACTGTCGATTGTTGTAAAAATCCATCTGGTTCACTAATGTCCTTTAGGGAAGGAAATCTGCTGTCCATACCTGGTCTGGCCTACATGTGACGCCAGACCCACAGCAATGTGGTTAATTCTTACATGCCCTTTGAAATGGCCTAGCAAGCCACTCAGTTGTACCTAACTGTTACGAAGTCAATAAAAAGGAATGAAACCGGACGGACCACCCGACATCGACCTAGGCACCGGAAACAACAATGGGAAACCCAGCCCTGTCGACCCTGCAAAGTCCTCCTTACTAACATCTGGGGGCTTGTGCCAAGGTTGGGAGAGCTGTCCCACAGACTAGTCAAGCATCAGCCTGACATAGTCATACTCACGGAATCATACCTTACAATGTCCCAGACACTGCCATCACCATCCCCGGGTATGTCTTGTCCCACTGGCAGGACAGACACACCAGAGGTGGTGGCACAGTGGTATATAGTAGGGAGGGAGTTGCACTGGGAGTCCTCAACATCGGCTCCGGACCCCATTAAGTCTCATGGCATCAGGTCAAACATGGGCATGGTAACCTCCTACTAATTACACCTACTGCCCTCCCTCAGCTGATGACTCAGTACTCCTCCATGTTGAACACCACTTGGAGGAAGCACTGAGGGTGGCAAGGGCACAAAACATACTCTGGGTGGGGGACTTCAATGTCCATCACCAAGAGTGGCTCGGTAGCACCACTACTGATCGAGCTGGCTGAGTCCTAAAGGAAATAGCTGCTAGACTGGGTCTGCAGCAGGTGGTGGGGGAACCAACACGAGGGAAAACATACTTAACCTCGTCCTCACCAATCTGCCTGCCGCAGATGCTTCTGTCCATGACCACCGCACAGTCCTTGTGGGGACAATGTCCCACCTTCACATTGAAGATACCGTCCATCGTGTTGTGTGGTACTATCACCGTGCTAAATGGGATAGATTTCGAACAGATCTAGCAATGCAAAACTGGGCATCCATGAGGCGCTGTGGGCCATCAGCAGCAGCAGAATTGTACTCAACCACAATCTGTAACCTCATGGCCCGGAATATCCCCCACTCTACCATTACATCAAGCCAGGAGACCAACCCTGGTTCAATGAAGAGTGCAGGAGGGCATGACAGGAGCAGCACCTCAAAATGAGGTGTCAACCTGGTGAAGCTACAACACAGGACTATCTGCATGCCAAAATGCGTAAGCATCATGCAATAGCCAGAGCTAAGCGATCCCATAACCAACGGATCAGATCGAAGCTCTGCAGTCCTGCCACATCCAGCTGTCAATGGTGGTGGACAATTAAACAACTAACTGGAGGAGGTAGTTCCACAAATATCCCCATCCTCAATGATGGGGGAGCCCAGCACATCAGTGCGAAAGATAAGGCTGAAGCATTTGCAACAATCTTCAGCCAGAAATGCCGAGTTGATGATCCATCTCGGCCTCCTCCTGAGGTCCCCAGCATCACAGATGCCAGACTTCAGCCAATTCGATTCACTTCGCGTGATATCAAGAAATTAGGGCGGCACAGTGGTTAGCACTGCAGCCTCACAGCTCCAGGGACCCGGGTTCGATTCTGGGTACTGCCTGTGTGGAGTTTGCAAGTTCTCCCTCTGTCTGCGTGGGTTTTCTCCGGGTGCTCCGGTTTCCTCCCACAAGCCAAAAGACTTGCAGGTTGGTAGGTAAATTGGCCATTATAAATTGCCCCTAGTATAGGTAGGTGGTAGGGAAATATAGGGACAGGTGGGGATGTGGTAGGAATATGGGATTAGTGTAGGATTAGTATAAATGGGTGGTTGATGGTCGGCACAGACTCGGTGGGCCGAAGGGCCTGTTTCAGTGCTGTATCTCTAATCTAATCAACTGAAGGCACTGGATACTGCAGAAGCTATGGGCCCTGACAATACTCCGGCAATAGTACTGAAGACCTGTGCTCCAGAACTTGCCGCGCCCCTAGCCAAGCTGTTCCAGTACAGCTACAACACTGGCATCTACCCTGCAATGTGTAAAATTGCCCAGGTATGTCCTGTACATAAAAAGGAGAAGTCCAATCCGGCCACTTATCGCCCCATCGGTCTACTCTCAATCATCAGTAAAGTGATGGAAGGTGTCATCAACAGTGCCCTCAAGCGGCACTTGCTTAGCAATAACCTGCTCAGTGATGCTCAGTTTGGGTTCCGCCAGGGCCACTCAGCTCCTGACCTCATTACAGCCTTGGTTCAGACATGGACAAAAGAGCAGAACTCAAGAGGTGAGGTGAGAGTGACTGCCCTTGACATCAAGGCAGCATTTGACCGAGTATGGCATCAAGAAGCCCTAGCAAAACTGAGGTCAACGGGAATCGGGGGAAAACCCTCCACTGGCTGGAGTCATACCTAGTGCAAAGGAAGATGGTTGTGGTTGTTGGAGGTCAATCATCTGAGCTCCAGGACATCACTGCAGGAGTTCCTCAGGGTAGTGTCCTAGGCCCAACCATCTTCAGCTGCTTCATCAACGACCTTCCTTCAATCATAGGGTCAGAAGTGGGGATGTTTGCTGATGATGCGAAATATTCAGCACCATTCGTGACTCCTCAGATACCGAAGCAGTCCATGTAGAAATGCAGCAAGACCTGGACAATATCCAGGCTTGGGCTGAGAAATGGCAAGTAACATTCGCGCCACACAAGTGCCAGACAATGACCATCTCTAACAAGAGAAAATCTAACCATCTCCCCTTGACTTTCAATGGCATTACCATCGCTGAAACCCCCACTATCAACATCCGAGGAGCTACCATTGACCAAAAACTGAACTGAAGTAGACATATAAATACCATGGCTACAAGAGCAGGTCAGAGGCTAGGAATCCTGCGGCGAGTAACTCACCTCCTGACTCCTCAAAGCCTGTCCACCATCTGTGACGGAATACTCTCCACTTGCCTGTCTGGGTGCAGCTCCAACAACACTCAAGAAGCTCGACACCATCCAGGACAAAGCAGCTCGCGTGATTGGCACCCCATCTACAAACATTCACTCCCTCCACCACCGACGCACAGTGGCAGCAGTGTGTACCATCTACAAGATGCACTGCAACAATGCACCAAGGCTCCTTAGACAGCACCTTCCAAACCCACGACCTCTACCAACAAGGAGGACAAAGGCACCAAATACATAGGAACACCACCACCTGCAAGTTCCCCTCCAAGTCACACACCATCCTGATTTGGAACGATATCGCCGTTCCTTCACTGTCACTGGGTCAAAATCCTGGAACTCCCTTCCTAACAGCACTGTGGGTATACCTACCCCAAATGGACTGCAGCGGTTCAAGAAGGCAGCTCACCACCACCTTGTCGAGGGCAATTAGGGATGGGCAATAAATGCTGGCCTGGCCAGTGACGCCCACATCCCATGAATGAATTAAAAAAAAATATTTATGACTTAGCTAGAATTATTTCAACATAGGCTATCCGAAAGATAGTAATACTCTCTGTTAGTTTTCTTTCTTTGATGGAAGACTAGTTCAGTTCTTCATTGTGTCACTTTATTTAACTCTGAATTGGCTTGCTGAGCCATGATCAGAGAAGACTTATCAAATATTTCCTTTGGATTATCCAAATCCCCAAAGAAAGTTTCAGATATTTGACTATCTGACTGTGATGCCAATTTTACCTGACAATGGAACTTGTTTAGCCATTGCTCAGGTCAATGCACATGATGGAAAAATTCCTGGAACCTTTTCCTCCAACTGTTCTGTCTCTTTAACTTCACTTGGTTTTTCCATGATTACTGGAGAAGCTATTACCTTCGTTCGGGCCAAATAATTCCCCAGGAGTAGGTCAACTCCGTCTACTGGCAAATTATGGACAACTACATTTACCGTTCCAGACATTAGGTCACACTTTAGGTGCACCTGACACAAAGGTGCAGGTATATACTCCCCATCAATACCATTCATTAAAACCTTGACATTCAGTGTACTCTCTGGTGGAAAATTATGCCTTTCCCCAGCAGAAGAGTTTGGGTGGCTCCTGTATCCCCAAGTATAACTGTAGGTTTATCTGCCTAACTTGAGGGATCTGGAGTTACTTTTCCTTTTGACAAGAATTCCCTATAACTCTGTTATTTTATTCACATCCCTGCACTCAGTGATTTTTATATTTGGCCTTACGGCTGCAATCAGAGCTACAGCCTGATGTGCCTGGTGTATCAGTGTGTGCAAGCCCCACCTCTATGCTATCCTCTAAGTTAGACAAGATCATGTTCTTCTTGATCTTCCTGCACTACCTGGTTAGGTTGCACTTCTTACTTATCTGAAAGGAAAAAGACATAAGGGGAAGTTTGTGATTAAGAGAGGAGGGGGGAACAAAGTAGTACATGCCTACACCATCTGTAGCTTGCAAGTCAGCAGAGATTGTGGGATGAGGGGGAATTGGGATGTGAGGAGGATGATTAAGTATGAGGATACCATCATCTTCAATGGATTCAGCCCCGCTGCCGACCACGGTTTCAGCAATGGCCCTTCTGATTATAGCCAGCACTGTCTTCTCCAAGAGGGTTATAGCATGCAGGAGCACCTCTTCTCCTCCAGTTAGTTCCTGGTGGCTCTAGTTGTGCACCACCTCTGCCAGCAAGAGAGAGGGAAGTGTGTGATGAGTGTCATGTAATATGTTTGGGTGATATGGCTGCCACGGTTGAATAGTTAGCAGTGTGTGCAAGCTGCGAGATATGGGTGTGAGGCTTGCAGAAGTGCTAAGTGTGTGATGCTAAGGTGAAGCATATGAACATTAGGTCTGAGTCCTGATTAACAGATAGTTGGCAGGTGAGTGAATGGGCGGTGTGGTGAACTGAGCAGCGGGACGGGCTAGTGGTGCAGTTGGTAGTATATTGCATCCACTGACCTTGACCACTTGTGTGAGGTCAACGAACTTCTTGCGGCACTGCATCCAGGTTCTTGAGGCTGCACTCCAGGCATTTGCTTCTGCAGATATCTGCTCCCACTGCCTATTCTCCATGTGTCTGGAGGGCCTCCTGGCCCCTACAGATACTGGACGTCGCTCCTCCTTTCCACCTCCTCCAAGAGCTCCAGTGTAGCGTCGGAAAATCTGGGTTCTCAAGCTCTCACATGTTCAGCCATTCTTGTCTCTTCCCCAGGTCAGATTCAGCTCACAAAGGACTCCCAACACCTGCTCCAGCCACAAAGCACCCCCCCCCTCCCCCTTTAAGAGGTGCAGGCTAGCTTTAAGCAGTGATTGCAAGTGACAACTTGGGGCCCCCTACTGATGCTTGCAGCAAATCAATAGTGCATTAGGGCTGGCTGCATGCAGAAATCACAATAGTGAGCAGGCAGCATGAAGATGCCATGCTACTTGCATTACATCGAATAGGTGCGGGCTAACTGCACATCGTGATCCCTGTGTCAGTTTTCAGGGTCTATCCAATTTAGCTCCTACTGAGTACAAAAGCAAGGAAGTTATGCTAAACCTTCATAACTCACTTGTTAGGCCTCAGCTAGATTTGTGTGGCCAATTCTGGGCACTACACTTTAGGATGGATGTCAAGGCCTTGGAAAGGGTGCAGAAATTTAGCAGAATGATACAAGTGATACATGGCAAAATTTGGCTGTCCAGAAAAATTCATCATTATGGAACAGCAATTCCACAACGGCATGCTGCTCATGTACTGGACAGTGTAGGGCGTTCTGACATCTTCCCAGTCACAAATGGAGTGAAGCAGGGCTGTGTTGGCTCCTACCCTGTACGGCATGGTTCTCTCTGCCATGCTTTTTGAAGTATTAGCGAAGGTGACATCCACATTAAGTATTGCACAAACGACAAAGTCTTCAACTTGGTGACTACAAGCCAAAACCAAAGTGCATAAAGCTGTGGCTTGTGACTTCATTTTCACTGATGACTGTGCCCCAAATGCCTGGTCAGAACAAGAAATGCAACATAGCATGGACTGCTTCTCATCTGCATGTGATAACTTTGGTCTCACCATCAGCACCAGAAAGACTGAAGTCGTGTACCAACCTGCCCCACAAAAACAGTATGTGAAGCCAACAATTGCAGTCAATGGTCAAAGGCTTTAAGTAGTCGACAAAATTTACCTGCCTCAGCAGCACCTTCTCCAGAGGGGTTTACGTTGACATTGAAGTCAACACCAAAATAGCTAGGGCCAGCGTTGCCTTTGGCAAGCTACAATAAACTGTCTGGGAGTGAAAAGGAATTAGTATCTCAAGAAAAATGAAGGCATACAGAGAGATTGTCTTTCCCACTCTCTTGCATGCTTGCAAGACATGGACAATTTACTCCAGGCACGCAAACCACTTTAACACAAACTGCTTGTGGAGATTACTCAAAAGATCAGATGGCAAGACAAGGTTCCTAATTCTGAGAATCTCTCCCTGCCTGACATACCTAGCATCCATGCTCTACTGAAGAGAATTCAGAAGATGGGCAGGACATGTTGCCAGAATGCCTAATGAGCACTTGCCAAAAAAGCACTTCTACGGCGAGCTAATTGAAGGGCAACAATCACACGGAGGCCAGAAAAAAAAAACACCAAGTACACTCTGGAGGTTTCACTGAAGAGGTTCAACATCGCCCCTGAGACATGGGAGAACCTCACACAGGATCGCTCCATATAGCAGTTTCATCAGCAAAGGCACCATCTCCTATAAACAGAACAGAGTCGCACTGGCCAACAGGAAACGTAAGCTTTGCAACTTCACAGCCGCAAGCACCTCTTCCGCATCAACAATATATGCGTGTCCAACATGCAACAAATCCTTTCATGCTCAAATTGGACTGATCAGTCATCTTTGAACACATAGCATCTGAAACTTAACTCAATGAATTCTAGTTGATGCTATAGTCATCTTTGACTACGAAGGATAAGCACATAAGGAACTTCAGTTAAGAAACTGGTTGGTTTCTCCTCCAGCAAAGCAGGTTAAGGAAAGATTTAATAGAGATGTTCAAAATTCTGAGGGGGTTTGATAAGAGTAATTGAGAAGTCGTTTCCTCTGGTGGGTTAGTCAGTAACCAGAGAAAACAAAGTTAAGATAATTGATAGAAGAACCAGAAAGGAAAGTTTTTTTGTTCGTAGTTAGTTGTTACAATCTGGAATGTACTGCTTAAAGGGTGAAGGAAGCAGATTCAATAGTAATAGATTATGGAATCCTATGGATTGACTGGCCCAGCTCTCATAGCAGATCTTTCAATAACATCTTATGATGATAGTTACATCCTGAGCAATCCAATTTACAAAGATTAACTTGACTATTTGCAGGTGAATAATCAACTCTTAGGAACAGGAGTAGGCCATTCAGTCTATCAAGCCTGCTCCACCAATTAGATCATGCTGATCATCTACCTCAACAGCACTTTCCCACGCTATCTCCATATCCCTTGATGTCATCAGTCTCCAGAAATCTATCGATTTCTGTCTTGAACATGCTCAATGATTGAGCTTCCACAGCCCTCTGGGGTAGAGAATTCCAAAGGTTCACCACCCTCTGAGTGAAGAAATTCCTCCTCATCTCAGTCTTAAATGGCCTAACCCTTATTCTGAGATTATGTCCCCTGGTTCTAGATTCACCAGCCAGGGGAAACATCCTATTTACATCCACCCTGTCACGTCCTGTAAGAATTTTGTAAGTTTCAACGAGATCACCTCTCATTCTTCAAAACTCTAGAGAATACAGGCCCAGTTTCCTCAATCTCTCCTCATAAGACAATCCTGCCATCCCAGGGATTAGCCTGGTGAACCTCCATTGCATTCCCTCTATGGCAAGTATATCCTTCCTTGGATAAGGAGACCAAAACTGTACATAATACTCCAGGTGCAGTCTCACCAAGGCTCTATACAATTGCAGCAAGACATCTTTACGTCTGTCTTCAAATCCCCTTGTGATGAACGACAACATACATTTTACCTTCATAATTGCTTGCTGCACCTGCATGCTAGCTTTCAGTGACTCGTGAACAAGCACACCCAGGTCTCTTTGAACATCAACACTTTCCAACCTCTCACCATTTAAGAAATATTCTGTTTTTCCTACTAAAGTGGATAACTTCACAGTTATTCACATTATATTCCATCTGCCATGTCCTTTCCCATTCGCTTAGCCTGTGCAAGTCCACTTGAAGCCTCCTCGCATCTTCCTCACAACTTACATTCCTACCTACACAAAAACAAGAAATGCTGGATTCACTCAGCAGGTCTGGCAGCATCTGTGGAAAGAGAAGCAGAGTTAACGTTTCGGGTCAGTGACCCTTCTTCGGAACTGACAAATATTAATATTTGTCAGTTCCGAAGAAGGGTCACTGACCCGAAACGTTAACTCTGCTTCTCTTTCCACAGATGCTGCCAGACCTGCTGAGTGAATCCAGCATTTCTTGTTTTTGTTTCAGATTTCCAGCATCCGCAGTATTTTGCTTTTATTACATTCCTACCTAGTTTTGTGTCATCAGCAAACTTGGAAATATTATAATTGGTCCCCATATCCAAATCATTTATATAGGTTGTGAACAGCTGTGGCCCGAGAACTGATCCTTGCGGTACCCAACTAGTAACAGCCAGCCATCCTGAGAACGACCTGTTTATTCCTACTCTCTGCTTTGTCTGTTAATCAATTCTCAATCCATAGTAGTATATTATCTCCAATCCCATACGCTCTAATTTTGTTTACTAACCTCCTGTGTGGGACCTTATCAAACGCGTTCTGAAAATCCAAATACATCACACCCACTGGTTCTCCTTTATCTACGCTACAAATAATGATTTGTCAAACATGATTTCCCTTTCATAAATCCATGTTGACTCTGCCCAATTTTACCATTTGTTTTTTAAAAAAGTGTCCAGTGCAGTTGGCATCTATCAGAAGTATGCTCTCTTCAATCATGCACATCTGTTAACATTCCAAAAAGCTTCCAAAATTAATCTTTAGATTAAGTGGAAAGTAATCCATTGGTGTAAAAATCACTATAACTGGGTGGAGTATGATTGCCCAACTATACTCATTACTCATTTACAATCACGATGATTTTTCAATTACAATCCAGTACAAAGGATGGTTTGAGTCCATTCACATCGATACTATAATTGCACTGATTTAACACAGGATTTGGGAATGAGTATTTCCAAGTTTCTTTAAATACATACGACAGTCTGATTCTCCCTCGAGGGAATAATGCTGTAAAATTATAAATCTGTCAATTTCACTTGAAGTTCAAGACCACATAACTAGCTTTAAAATCCCTAACGATGGCCAGCCTCTTCTGAGAGAATCACATTCTGCACGAGACCAATCTTTGTACAGTACTCTAAATCAGATGTCTAAGAAAGCCCAAGCTAATTATTGGCAACTGATGTTTAGCTTGGAAATGTGCAGTGTTATGCCTGTGGGCAGGGTGAATACTGAACAAAAGGAAAAGCAATGAAGCAGTTTGAGAGTGGGTATTCTAGTGCAAAGATCTCTAAAAATGTGTGAATAGTACCATTAAATGATAGCTAGAGCTAGGGTGAGTTTATAGGACAATTGACCCAAGACGAAGCATACTATTTTGTCCTTGAACAAGACATTGGTCAGGCCTTAGTTAGGATGCTGTGTCCAGTTTTGGTTTCCTCAATGGTGGGCGAGTTTGAGGTTTTGAAAAGGATGCAGAGGGAGGCCACTAGACTAATACACAGTTTAAAGCATCTAAGTTATCAAGATAGGCTATAAGAGCTGAGACTCTACACTTTCGAGAAGGATGATCTGATCGAGGTTCATAAGAATGATTAAGTTAATAGATTGTGTTCGAGTTGGCAGTTTGTTCCAATTAAATATGGTAGGAAGGATCAAGGGTCACAATTTTAAGGCCAGATCTAGGTTAGATGGCAGGAGGTGATTCTTTTTCCAGAGATTGATGGATCTCTCATTGAACATTCAGAGAAGGATTTCCCAGATTATTTTTCCCCAAATTAGGTTTTTAATCTGTTTTTTGCTTCTCCAAGGAGATCACATGGCTTGGGTGATGTGGAGAGTGTATATATTGTGATACACAAGATATCACAATTGTGTGGGACAGGCTGAAAGGACCACAGAGTCCTTTCCTGTCCATCATTGTTCATAAGGCTTCAGGAACTTTTTGCTGATTTCTCTTCATAACCTTTATTTGGTTCACTTTTACCTCTGACTACCTGAAATCACAAGATTGAAGAACTCCCCTCCATCAAGATTTATCCCTAACATATCTGTTAGATCTTCTATTCTTTGGATCCAGTAAGTATTTTGGTGTTGAAGATGTCCCTCTTATTGTCCTCAAGATGCAGGTCTCCAAACATCTCTATTCTAAGAATATTCATTCTAACGGTGCTGCCCTCCAACCTTATGCCCCTGCTCATACTCTGTACTCTTCTACATGTGGTTTCTGATATGACTCCCGCTCTCCCCCATCCACCTATTTACAGTTGCTCAAGTACAATCTCCACCTTGTGAAATACCTTCACACATTTTATTACTTCAAAGCCAATAAATAAGTGCAAGCTGCTTTTATTTCTTTGTTCTTGGAAATTTGCTTGTATTCACTTTAAGAAAAGGATATCTCCTAGCAATGAAAAAAAAAGAAACTAAGTATCACCAAAACTGATTGACTGGTTATACAGCACATTTGCTATATTGGTGGGAGCTTGATTTGTGCATATCAGCGTCTGTAACAACTGAAACTACACTTCAAAAGTTAGTATGGGTATAAACACGAATTGTCAAGGAAAGGAAAGTTAATTATAGGTTTGTTATACACCACTAGGTCATAACAAACAAGAGGTTATTTTATGACAAGATAAGGAAATTATATGCAAACAGAAATATAATGTTAATGGGAATTTTACCCAACCTAATATAGGTACAAAATACCCAGTCTAGATTCTGAGCTTGTAGTTAAAATATGTGACCGTTTTCTCATCCAGTTCATTTGAGATGGGTGCCTCTCATCTGAACTTGACAATGGCAAATAAAAAGATAACATTCTGACAATGGAAGTAGTGGTACACCTGAGGCAACAGCAACTTTAATATAAGCTGAAGACAGCAATCACAACATAACCCAATTTGACATGATCTGGGATCAACTGCAAGGCAATCCTCAGAAAAACATCACTTGAGCACAAATGAAATACCTTTTAGGATATAATACTGACTAGGCAGTATAAATACACAGCAAGGAGCAAACACAGATTGAAAAAACATTATCCTAAATGGATCAGTAAAACAATATAGACATGTCAAGCTATAAAACCAGAAAAGCTGACAAACAGCTTAAAAAAATTGACAACTTAAAAAAATGTAAAACTGAAGGACAGCCCTGAATAAATTCTATGATTAAGGCCACAAATTCAGAAAAAAGGAATAAGTTAAATCCTGTTTATTACATTAGATTTCATATCTTTTATTGGTATTTTGAGCTCAAATTCACAATTCAATTTGTTTCTGTGAAAGCTTACATTCAATGGCCTCACGTATGACATGTGAAAAGAATGAATTACAATGGGAGTGAAGTGGGGCATGAACTTATCTTTGTTTAAAATGTATTGATGGTCAATATTTCATCAGTTGTGTTAAAAGGAGGAAAACTGAAGTGCACCAAAGTGTAATTTTTACAGTGGGCAAATTCCTGGAACTCCCTACTTAAAAGCACTATGGGAGTACCTTCATCACACAGACTGCAGCATTTCAAGGCGGCAGCTCACCACTACCTTTTCAAGGGCAATAAGGGATGGGGCAATACATGCTGGCCTTACTATCAATGCTCACATCCCATTAATGAATTAAAAAAATACCACTCTTTGGCACTTTTCAGTTCCATTTTCCATCATTTTGAAGTGTAGAGATTCTGCCAAAAAGTTTTTGGACTCGGCAATGCTAATTACTTCTCTTCCCCAAACAAAAATTGTTACATTTAAAAGTTATGCATTCAACAAATTTGTGTTTCGAGCTGGTTTTGATTTTATCTAGATTCCTAGTTCCTAATAATATACTAAAAAATTATACCTAGCATCCTTCATCACCAACCCATCCATTCCCTCTTCATTCCAGCTCCTGTCTTCCATAACAATATTTCCCCATACAGAATGGCTGATGACAATCTGTTGTTGTGGTTTCTTGTGTCACCAAGGAGCCACCTCCAGATGTTTGGTGCCCATTACAGCAAACTAATTTCACCATCACTATTTGCTGATAGGAGCAGAGACAATTCCCCATTGTGTAACTCAAGGCTTTTAGTACTGAACGATACATATGGGCTGACGCATTTAATTCTGTTGCAACAAAATGTTGAAGCTCTTGAGAAACCACATTCTCACGGGCAGCCCCACACACAATTTCTTCTGTGGCAGTCAATAAACAAACCAAATCACTGCGCTTGTTGTTCTCTTTCCATACATGTATATCCCATTTTGCATTTGCAGCTCTCTTCTCTCAAACCCTATGTGCATGTTTTTTCTATGCTTCTCTTTGTGTCTATCTGTAGTTCCATGACTACCATAATCAGTGAAAGTCACTGCACATTTCTTTGTCATCTGCTCTCCCTCAACCAGTATATATGTTTGCCTTTCTCCTGATGTGCCTATGCTTTTCCCTTATCCTATCTCCCTATTTGCTTGAAATTATTTTCTTTCCTCCTGTCTGATTCTTTCCTCTCTCTCCTTGTGTCTACATCTTTCTATCTCCAGGTCCCTGTTCAACTCTTCCTCCCTCTTTTAGGCTGAACATAGCTTTCTATCTCTCCATTCCTCTCTCGGTCATGAGGAGAGACAAGATACTGGCATTATTTCCATTGGAGCAGGTGTATTTAACTTTTTTTCAAATTAAGAAGAGCTTTAATAGGGTGAATATGGAAAAACTTTGCTCTGTTAGGGAGTCAACTTATAATTGCTAGAAGTACCTTTACACAGTTGAAGCAGGAATGCATTGATTTGGGGAGTTGAGGCAGAGAGCATTGCATCTTTTAAGGGAAAATGGATACATTTGAAAAATAATTTGATGCAGGACTATGGTGAGGGAGCAGGGCAGCAAGTCTGTTGGACTGCTTTAGCAAAGAGCAGGCACAGACCAAATGGGCATGTCGGTGAAATGCTCCCTCCCCCTCCCACCTCCACTCTCCCCATTTGCCTGAACTCCTGTTTCTTCCTGCACTTCCTTCTCACCTTGTGCGCCTGAATTTCTCTCTTTGTATACGGACTTTACTCTGCAACTTCTCCCGAAGTTCTGAACAAACTTCTCCCCTCCCTTCCAATGTCTGAACTCATTTCCCTTTTTCCTTCCATGAACTTGTTTCTATCTCCATATCCACATCTGAACTTCCTTATCTCTTTTCTGATACCCATCTGAACTTCTCTCTATATCTAACAAAGTTTAATGAAGTTCCCCTTCATCTTCCTTAAAATTCAGTACAATTCACAAACCATAAAATTCATTAACACTGTCAATCTATCCTGGCATTGCTAAGTCATTGGATAAGTTGTCTTGCCTGTCTATGCCATTTTGGTGCTGTTGGGTGTCTCTCACTTTCCTGTTCACATTCACATTTCCTTCTCCCATGTGTTCCCATCTCTGCTCTGCACAGCGCATCAATGTTGTCACAGCTTATCCTCTCATCAGTCACATCCCTAACTTGTCACCTGTCACTGTCCCATGCTGCTTGTTGTGTCTTGTGTTCATTCTCTGATGTGCATCTTACCATCTTGCCTCCCCATGACTTGCCACCTTCTGCATTCTCAAAATGTTTTGCTCCATGCAGTCCTTCTCATCTGTACCCCATTCCCTTCTTCCTCTCTACCTCTATGACCTTTTAATATACCTTTGTCCCTTTACCGTTGCTCATCATCCTCACCATTTCTCTCTACCTGACCTCGTTGTTGCTGCTGGCCTTCCTTTTCCTCTCTTCACTATTGCTCCTCACTTCCCTCAACGCTTCCCCCTTTCCTCTCCCCTCAGTTTAACTTCTCCATCCCCCACTTCTCAGTCTATCCCCTCCATGATCCATTTCCCCGCGCCTCTTTATCTCCAGTCACCTTTTGCTACTTCTTGGTCCTTTCCCTCAGCTTACTGCCCCCACCCATGAACCATAACCCATCGAGCTTTTTGCCCTAGAACCTTCAGGTTCGCTATCTGCTCTTTACTCATAACACCAATAATACTTCAACTGAATAATTTTTAAAGTAGATATATTCTATGTGCTATGAGCACTATAAAAAGTGACCAGCAGATTTCCAGGCTGAAAAGTGCAGCCATCGAGCATGGGGAGAGGCATGTGGCATTTGCACTACAGGCGCTTTGAAATCACATGATTCCCTCATGATGACAGCCAGCACTTTGCAGATTTCACTTAAGATATAACTTGACTTATCATCAAGACAGGTGAGGAACTTGTGCAATTGCAGACCACAATAATGGAATTATTGGTGGTTGCAGTAGATTTGAAGACACAGCTAAGGAGTTACAGAATGTTCTAGACAATATTTGCAAGTGGGTGGCAGTTGAAGTTATATGAATAAATGCAAAGTCTTATGCAATGAAAGAAAGAGGGCAAAGTTACTTCCTAGGTTACTTACTTAATGAATGGCATTGAACGAGCTTGGATAAGACTAAGTGATCTGGAAGTGATAGACTCAATGACTATTTTCACTCACCTAGTGCAGCAATCAATGAAGAAAATAGTATGTTGAACGACATTGCCAAAATAGTAGAGAATGAGTTTGAGGCCACCATGTTGAATCTTGGTAGTACTTTGGTCAGGCCACACCCTGACTACTTTGTTCAGAGCAGATCTTTGAAACACAAAGGAAAAATCTAAGCCTTGGAACCAGCCCATGTGGTCCCTATTGTCAGAGAACTGAATTCGAGGGAATGATTAGATCTCAATTTCAGGAGGAGGAAAATGATAGTCTGTTGCATGTTCTAAGGTGTCCTAGGTGAAATGGAAACGATTAACGTTGAACACTATTACCGATTTAACTATTGTCACAGGACAAGGATAGACAAGAATAATTAGTTAAAGGAAAGTTGAGGACTGATGTCAAGACCAACTTCTCTAAACAAAAAAGTGATGAACACGCGGAATGGTCTTCTGGGTAAGGTGGTTAAGGCAAAATCTTTGGAGTTATTCAAGAACCAGTTAGATCTCGTAATGGAGTTGCTGTACGTTTCTATGACAGGATAACAGCACTGGCCAAATGACCTCCTTCATCTATATTTATGTCTGTCACCATTATGAAAACATCTCTTTCACCCTTCCAACCACCATGGATTTAACCTTACAGCTGTAATTTTCGAAGTTATGGCAGAGGCTATTAATTATCAGATTCTCCAACACTTTGAAAGTTCAAACTTAGGATCTTGGGAAGATCTTCCTCCACATTACTGGACAGATTCTAAGAACATCTGATTGGTGGCATTTCTCTAGTCTGTAACCTTTTTTCTGACTTGCAATCACAGCCTTTCTCGTCTGATTCTCTCTTCAATTCATCACCGCTACTATCTCACCGTTCTTACACATTTTGTTCTTGTTCCTTACAAGTTCCAAATTTGCAATTTTACATGGTCTTATTTCTTGCATCTGATTCTCACCATATTCAAATCAAGACTTATCGCACCATCACTTAATCAAACTTATTCTTTCCAAGGGCTTCAATATTGTGGAATGCCTGTGCTCTTCAGTCTTCCCTTCCTCATACAACCCAGAGGCCTTTAAAACTCAAACTTCGTTCACCCAATCTATGGGGATAGTGGGAAAAAGGCATCCAAGTGGATGATCAGCCATGATCACACTGAATGGCAGAGCAGGCTCAATGGGCTGAATATCCTACTCCTGCTCCTATGTTCCTATCTCCTAACCATTTCTTAATTTACGTCATCTTGCTTCCTACTCTCATCAATTTTGGTATTACCCTACACTACTGACTAGAAATCTTTACCTTGACTTCTCCATACCAGAGCATCTTGTATTTATATAGCACACCTTTAGATAATAAAACATCCCAAGGCATTTCACTGAAACATTATAAAGCAACACTGGACACCAAACCACACAAGGCGATATTAGGGTAGATGGCCAAAAGCTTCGTCAAAGAGGTAGATTTTAAAGAGTGTCTTAAAGGAGAGGTAGAGGGGCAGAGAGGTGTAGGGAGAGAATTCCAGAGATAAGGGCCCATGCAGCTGAAAGCATGGCCATGAATAGCAGAGCAATTAAAATAAGGGATACTCAAGAGGCCAGAATTAGATGAGCACAGATATCTTGGAGAGCTGTAGAGCTGGAGGAGAGTAGAAAGATGTGAAGGGAAAAGGCCATGGCGGGATTTTAAAACAAGGATGGAAATTTTAAAACCGAGGCATGGCTTAATCAGGAGCCAGTATAGGTCAGCAAGTACAGGGGAGATGGGTGAATGGGAATTGGTGCAATTAAGGATGGGGCAACAGAGTTTTGGATGACCTCAAGTTTAGAGGGTGGAATAACTGTGTTGGAATAATCAAGTCTAGAGCTAACAAAGGCATCACTGGGCGATATTATGGAGGTGGAAATAGGCAGTCTTGGTGATGGTGCTGTCAAGAAAACATGCTATGCCAAATGAAGAATTTTAATTAATCGTTTGGAAACTTACATTAAACTTTAAAAAAGGAGGAAAGCTGGAATATTACTGACATTTACAAAGACTTTGCCACAGCCAAAAATGGCAGCCACTATTTGCATTTGAAAAGCTTGCACATTCCAAGGCATCAAAAGTGCAGACACATGTCTGCTTAGCCTGTACCCAAAGCAATAGCTTACCCTATTGATTAAGCTACCTGAGATTGCTTTCAAGAGCATGGCACTCACAGCCATCCTGGGGTATTATCATTGAAAGGGCAAACCTCTCCAAGGGAAAACATTGGCACCATGAGGCTTCAGAGATGGAAATTCCTAAAATTGAATGTCATTAGAAAGTACCAGAGAATACGCTGAGACAATCATGTGACCGTTTGTCCATCTCTGTGAAAGCAGGGAGTTTCCCTTGGATAAACAGACAAGCCAGAAACTCAACCTGTGCAGAAGCCAGAAGGGCTCTCTCTCTCCCTCTCTCTCTGGAAGGCCTGGTGGGACGTGTGGAGCCTAGTTGCCGGCTGTCAGACCCAAGAGAAACACACCGAGAAGGAAACCCTCTGTGCAGCTGTCTCCAAGAACAACTATCAACGCAGAACTTCAGGACCACGAATTCAATCGGAAGACCACTAAAGCTACCAGACCACAGACTGTGCATTATTTTGATTTGTTCTGGACTCAACTCCAACACAAATCTATTCCTCAGCACTCTGTAATCTATTTGTCAGTGTGTGTGTGCACCCACGTGTGAAAGTGTAGTGTCATTTTATTATTTTATTTAGATCGGGTTTAGATTTTTAAATACAATAAGCTCACCCCCTTCTTTAAATTCAAGAAAACCTGTCCGATTGGTTCTTTTATGATCACCAATAAGGTAAAAGGTAAAACACTCACTGAAGTGGTAAGCACGTTCACTGTTTAATAAGAGGAAGGAAAAGAGGGGAGCCTTGTGACTCCTCCTTACCTGATCGTAACAGTGCGGATACGGAGGCAGAAGCATATCTCAGGATCAAGTATGACACCAAGATTGTGAAAAGTGTGGTTCAGCCTCAGACAGTTGCCAGGGAAAGGGACGATGTTGGTAGCTAGGGAATGGGGTTTCTAGCAGGGACCGAAAACAATGGCTTCAGTATTCCCAATAGTTAATTGGAGGAAATTTCAGCTCATCCAGTACCGTATGTCGGACAAGCAGTCTGATAATTTAGCAATAGTGGAGGAGTTGAGAGAGGTGGTGTTGAGGTAGAGCTAGGGGGTCATCAGCAAACATGTGAAAACTAAAACGGTGTTTCCGGATGATGTCACCGAGGGGCAGATTAAAAATAGGAGGGGGTCAAGGATAGATCCTTGGGATAAAAGCAAAATATGCAAATGCTGGAAATCTGAAATAAAAACAAGGAATGCTGGAAATACTCAGCAGGTCTGGCAGCATCTGTGGAGAGAGAAGCAGCGTTAAGGTTTCAGGTCAGTGACCCTTCATTAGAATTGGCAAAGGTTAGAAATGCAATAGGTTTTAAGCAGCTAAAGCAGGGGTGGGGCAAGAGATATCAAAAGTGAAGGTGTTGATAGGACAGGGTCACAGATAATAACTGCCCAAAGATCATGGAGCAAAGGCAAACGGTATGTTAATGGTGTGTTGAAAGACAAAGTGTTGGTGCAGAGAGGGTGCTAATGAACAGAAAAATGAACAGCCATGGCCTAAAGCACAAACATGAAAAAAACAGTGGGCAGGCACGTGGTAAGAAAAATGAATGATGAAACAAACTAAAATAAAATAAAATAAAAAGAAAAAAGAAAAATAACTGAAAATAAAAAAGGGGGCCCCATCATGCTCTGAAATGATTGAACTCAATGTTCTGTCCAGCAGGCTGTAGCATGCCTAATTGGTAAATGAGATGCTGTTCCTCGATTTTGCATTGATGTTCACTGGAACACTGCAGCAAGCCCAGGACAGGTATGTGGGCATGAGAGTGGGGGGAGGGGGAGGGGTGGTGGGGTCTTGAAATGGCAAGCGGTCACCCAATCTGCGTTTGGTCTCCCTGATGTAAAGGAGACCACATTGTGAGCAGCGAATACAGTATACTAAATTGAAAGACGTACAAGTAAATCGCTGCTTCGCCTGAAAAGGAGTGTTTGGGGCCTTGGATAGAGAGGAAAGCGGAGGTAAAAGTACAGGTATTACACCTCGTGATTGCATGGGAAGGTGCCGTGGGAAGTGGACGATATGTTGGGGGTAATGGAGGAGTGGACCAAGGTGTCATGGAGGGAACAATCCCTTTGGAATGCTGACAGGCGAGGGGAGGGGAAGATGTGTTTGGTAGTGGTATCACACTGGAGATGGCAGAAATGGCGGAGGATGACCCTTTGGATATGGAGGCTGGTGGGGTGGAAAGTTAGGACAAGGGGAACCCTGTCGCGGTTCTGGGAGGGAGGGAGGGGAAGGGGTGAGGGTAGAGGTGTGGGAAATGGGCTGGACACGGTCGAAGGCCCTGTCAACTACAGTGGGGGGAATTCTTGGTTGAGGAAAAAGGAAGGCATATCAGAAGCGCTGTTGTGGAAGGTTGCATCATCAGAGCAGATGCGTCGGAGACGGAGAAACTGGGAGAATGGAATGGAGTCTTTACAGGAAGCAGGGTGTGAAGAAATGTAGTCGAGGTAGCTGTGAGAGCCAGTGGGCTTATAAATGAATATTAGTAGACAGCCTACCCCCACAGATGGAGACAGAGAAGTCAAGGAAGGGAAGGGAAGTGTCGGAGATGGACCATGTAAAAGTGAGGGAAGGGTGGAAATTGGAAGCAAAGTTGATAAAGTTTCCCAGTTCGGGGCGGGAGCAGGAAACGGCACCTAAATAGTCATCAATGTACTGGAAAAAGAGTTGGGGGAGGGGGCCTGAGTAGGACTGGAACAAGGAATGTTCGACATATCCCACAAAAAGACAGGCATAACTAGGACCCATGCGAGTACCCAGAGCAACACCTTTTACTTGAAGAAAGTGAGCGGAGTTGAGGGAGGAATCGTTCAATGTGAGAACAAGTTCAGCCAAGTGGAGAAGGGTGGGGACTGGTTAGGCCTCTGTTCAAGGAAGAAGCGGAGAGCCCTCAAACCATCCTGGTGGGGGATGGAGGTGTAGAGAGATTGGACGTCCATAGTAAGGTGGCGGCGGCTGAGGCCAGGAAACTGGAAATTGTCAAAATGACGCAGGGCGTCAGAAGAGTCACAGATGTTGGTGGGAAGAGACTGGACCAGGGGAGAAAAGATAGAGTCAAGCTAGGGAGAAATAATTCAGTGGGGGCAGGAACAGGCTGAGACAATGGGTCTGCCAGGACAGTCCTGTTTGTGGATTTTAGGAAGGAGGTAAAAGTGGGCTGTCGGGGGTTGCGGGACAAAGAGGTTGGAAGCTGTAGAGGTAAGATCTCCAGAGGAGATGAAGTCAATGACAGTCCTGTGGACAGTAGCTTGATGTTCAGTGGTGGGGTCATGTGCCACAAGGAGTTGGGAAGAAATGTTTTAGAGTTGGTGCTGAGCCTCTGCAAGGTAGAGGACAGTATGGAAGACAACAGCACCACCCTTGGCGACAGGTTTGATGACAATGTCAGGGTTAGGCCTGAGAGAATGGAGTGCAGCAAGTTCAGAGGAAGACAGGTTAGAGTGAGTGAGGGGGGCAGAGAAATTGAGACAGCTGATGTCTCGCCGATAGTTTTCAATGAAAAGATCAAGAGTGGGTAATCGGCCAGAGGGAGGGGTCCAGGTAGAGGGAGAATGCTGGAGGCGGATGAATGGGTCTGCTAGTCGGGGTAGGACTCCTGGTCAAAGAAGTGAGCCCAGAGGCAAAGGCGACAGAATAAGGGGCGGCACAGTGGCGCAGTAGTTAGCAGTGCAGCCTCACAGCTCCAGCGATCCAGGTTCGGTTCTGGGTACTGCCTGTGCGGAGTTTGCAAGTTCTCCCTGTGACCGCGTGGGTTTCCGCCAGGTGCTCTGGTTTCCTCCCACAGCCAAAGACTTGCAGGTTGATAGGTAAATTGGCCATTGTAAATTGCCCCTAGTGTAGGTAGGTGGTAGGAGAATTGAGGGAAGGTGGGGATGTGGTAGGGTATATGGGATTAATATAGGATTAGTATAAAAGGGTGGTTGATGGTGGGCACAGACTTGGTGGGCCGAAGGGCCTATTTCAGTACTGTACCTCTCAATGGCATAGTCACTATGACTAAGAGGAGCTCAATGTCATGCTGAGCACGAAATTCATTGAAGTGGGGGCGCAAGGGGATAAAACTGAGCTCCTCGGGGGTGCACCAGAGTTAACAGTGTGGGAACAGGAAGAAAAGTCATTGCAGATGATACTCTGGCTATAATTAGATGGCAATGGATCCAGGAGAGTGCAGTCCCGCCCAGCTGGTGGACAGTGGAGAGGCATTGGAGGAGGATGGTGTGGTTAACTGTATCAAAGTCTGCAGACAGGTCGAGAAGGACAAGAGGGGACAGCTTACTTTTGTCACAGTTACAGAGAATGTCATTTGTGATTTTAATAAGAGCCATTTCAGTACTGTGCCAGGGGCAGAAACTTGATTGGAGGGAGTCAATAATGGAGTCCCAGGAAAAATGGGCACAGATTTGGAAGGCAGCACATTCAAGGACTTTGGAGAAGAAAGGGAGGTTGGAGACGAGTAATTTGCAAGGATGTTGGGGATCAAGGGTTTGTTTTTTTGAGAAAAAGGGTGATGACGTCAGTTTTGAAGGAGAGGGGGACAGTAACTGGAGAGAGAGAACCGTCATCAATATCAGATAACATGGGACCAGAAAGGGAAGTTGGATGGTCAGCAGTTTAGTGGGAATAGCTTTGAGTGAGCAGAGATCGATCTCCTGGACAAGTTGAGCTTGGAGAGGGCATCAGGGAGATAGGAGAGAAACTAACAAAAGATGCAAGTTTAGGGCTAGGGCAGGGAAGAACTCTAGAGGAAGTTAGAACTGGCAGAGGCAGTTGATCAGTTTCAATTTCAGCGACAAAGAAATCCATGAGCTCCTCACACTTATTGTTGGAGGGGAGGGTGGAGAAGACAGGGGAGAGGGGTTTAAGAAGATGGTTTACAGTTGAGAAAAGAAGGTATCTTTACATTCCAGGATGATCCCGGAATAGTGAGCAACGTTAGCGGAAGAGAGGAAAACCAAAAAGTGTGTTCATTTTGCAGGATTAGTTACCTGGCAATGTAACCTGTAAGATAACGAGACAATTCCAGTGAACCATGGTAGAAAATTTAAAATAAATGAAAGTCACATTCACGCAAAACAGGAGAATTCAGAGGGTCCATCGAGACTCGGGAAAGCATATGAGCAGCTGGATTTCTAAAATCCTGTTTTCAAGGAACACGTCAAAAATTCAATGCAATTCAGGCAAACCGAGGATGAAGCAAAAGCTAGTTAACGGTGAAAATAACAGGACAGGAATTTTGACTTTGGAAAGATAAAAGAAATTCTTAAATCCTTCCTAAAGTGTGGTGCCCAGAATTGGATACAATATTTCAGTTGAGGCCAAACCAGTGTTGCATAAACATCCATCATAACCTCCTTACTTTTGGACTCTGCCTGTATTTATAAAGCCCAGGGTCACATATGCCTTATTAACCACTTTCTCAACCTGTCCTGCCACCTTCAACGATTTGTGCATATCAACCCCCAGGTCCCTTTACTCCAGCACTCTCTTTAAAATTGTATCCTTTATTTTATATTGCCTCTCCTCATTTTTCCTACCTTAGCGGAGGGGTCAATAACCAGGGGGCATCGATTTAAGGTAAGGAGCAGGAGGTTTAAAGGGGATTTGAGGAAAATTTTTTCACCCAGAGGGTGGTTAGAATCTGGAATACAGTGCCTGAAGTTGTGGTAGAGGTAGGAACCCTCACAACATATAAGTAGTATTTAGATGAGCACTTGAAACGCCACAGCATACAAGGCTATGGGCTAAATGCTGGAAAATGGGACTAGAATAAGTTAGGTGCTTGATGGCCGGCACAAACACGATGGGCCGAAAAGCCTGTTTCTGTACTGTATGACTCTGTGACTCTACGACTCTACCACCCTTTCAGGCAGTGTGTTCCAGATTCCAACCACCCTCTGGGTGAAAATTTTTTTCCTCAAATCCCCTCTAAACCTCCTGCCCCTTACCTTAAATCTATGCCCCTGGTTATTGATACATCCACTAAAGGAAGAAGTTTCTTCCCATCTATCCTATCTATGCACCCTTACATTCCTCAGTATCCTCGGATGCATCTCATCCAGTCCTGGTGACTTATCAATTTTAAGTACAACCAGCCTTTCTAATACCTCCTCTTTTTCAATTGTTGGCCCATCTAGTGTTGCAACTACCTCCTCTTTCACCATGACTTTGGCAGCATCTTCCTCCTTTTACAGATGCAAAGTACTCATTTAATACCTCAGCCATGCCCTCTGTCTCCACGTGTAACCGCCCTTTTTAGTCTCGAATCAGACCCACTCCTCCTTTTACTATTTATATGCCTACAGAAGACTTTTGGTTTCCCTTTTATGTTGGCTGCTAGTCTCTTCTCATACTCTTTGCTTGTCATATTTCTTTTTCTACTTCCCCTTTGAGCTTTCCATATTCAGCCTGGTTCTCACTTGCGGTATCAAGCTGACATCTGTCATAGGCACCTTTTTTTCTGCTTTATCTTACTGTCTCTTATGTCATCCAGGGAGCTCTGGCTTTGTTTGTGTTAACTTTGCCCCTTCATGGGAATGTTCCCAGACTACCTCTTTAAAGTCAGCCCATTGTTCAATTACAGTTTGGCCTGCCAATCTTTGATTCCAATTTACTTGGGCCAGATCCATTCTCAACCCTTTGAAATTGGCTCTTACCCAATTAATTATTTTTACTCTGTGTTGCTCTTTATCCATAGCTAACCTAAACCTTATGATACTATGATCACTGTCCCCTAAATGTTCCCCTTAATCCACTTGACCCATCTCATTTCCAAGAACCAGATCCAGCAATGCCTCCTTTCTCATTGGTCTGGAAACATACTGATGGGGGAAAATTCACCTGAACATATCATGGAAACTCTTCCTCTGCCCTTTACCCAATTACTATCCCAGTCTATATTAGGATAGTTCAAGTTGCCCATAAATACTCTACAGTTTTTGTACCTCTCTATAATTTCCTTGTAAATTTGTCCTCTATATCTTTCCCACTCGTTGGAGGCCGACAGGATCCACCCAGTAATGAAACGTTACCCCTATTGTTTCTTAGCTCTAACCAAACCATTGTTACCCCCTAAAGCATTACACTCGATTTTCTGCAATCTTTTATGCTAGTTCAACATTCAATTTGCCAGGAAAAAGCCTCAACCACTAAACTAGCCATAACCCAGGATGAGAATGTGAGTTTCTGCCAATTGCACTGGCGAGTGAAAGGCTCTTCAAATTGTGCAAAGTTTATTAGGCGTACAGGCACAGTTTTAAAGTTTTTCATTCCAAAAAATATTTAATTTACTAAGAAAAATAAACCGTATGCACTAAAGTAGTAAACAGATCAGTAAAGCTTTTTCAAAATTATTTTTAGTAATTTTAAATCAGGTTATTCATAGGCTGAAGACAGGATTCTTACTAAAATTCTTTTTTCTGATAATCCTATTTTCAGTTGTATTAGAACATAGAACAGTACAGCACAGTACAGTACAGGCCCTTCGGCCCACGATGTTGTGCCGAACCTTTAACCTACTCGAAGATCAAACTAACTACCTACCCTTCATTCTACTATCATCCATGTACCTATCCAAGAGTCGCTTAAATGTCCCTAATGTATCTGCCTCTACTACCACCGCTGGCAGCGCATTCCACGCACCCACCACTCTCTGTGTAAAGAACCTACCTCTGACATCTCCCCGAAACCTTCCTCCAATCACCTTAAAATTATGCCCCCTGGTGATAGCCCTTTCCACCCTGGGAAAAAGTCTCTGGCTATCCACTCTATCTATGCCTCTCATCATCTTGTACCCCTCTATCAAGTCACCTCTCATCCTTCTTCGCTCCAATGAGAAAAGCCCTAGCTCCCTCAACCTTTCTTCATAAGACATGCCCTCCAGTCCAGGCAGCATCCTGGTAAATCTCCTCTGCACCCTCTCTAAAGCTTCCACATCCTTCCTATAATGAGGCGACCAGAACTGAACACAATATTCCAAGTGTGGTCGAACCAGGGCCTTATAGAGCTGCAGCATAACCTCGCGGCTCTTAAACTCAATCCCCCTGTTAATGAAAGCCAACACACCATACGCCTTCTTAACAACCCTATCAACTTGGGTGGCAACTTTGAGCGATCTATGGACATGGACCCCAAGATCCCTCTGTTCCTCCACATTACCAAGAATCCTGTCTTTAAGCCTGTATTCTGCATTCAACTTCGACCTTCCAAAATGAATCACTTCACACTTTTCCAGGTTGAACTCCATCTGCCACTTCTCAGCCCAGCTCTGCATCCTGTCAATGTCCCGTTGCAACCTACAACAGCCTTCCACACTATCCACAACTCCAGCAACCTTCATGTCATCGGCAAACTTGCTAACCCAGCCTTCCACTTCCTCATCCAAGTCATTTATAAAAATCACAAAGAGCAGAGGTCCCAGAACAGATCCTTGTGGAACACCACTGGTCACCGAGCTCCATGCTGAATACTTTCCATCTACTACCATCCTCTGACTTCTATGGGTATTAGTAAAAGTGGGCCAGGTTAGCATGCTTAAGTATATCAATGAACACTTTTTAATGGAAAGAAAAACAATTACGTTTTATTACGTTACCCAATTGCGCTGGTTCATGGAAGATTATAAGTATATGACTCAGGTTGGCAGGCCGTATCTAGCAAGGTAGTGCAAGGATCAGTTCTTGTGCTCCAGCTATTTGCAATCTACATAATGACTTAGATGAGGGGAGTGACTGCAATGTATCCATGCTTGCTGACAATACAAAAATAGTTAGGAAAGTAGGCGATGAGAAGGATGCAGAGAGGCTGCGGCGAGATACAGACAGGTCGGGTGAGTGGGCAACAGCATGGTAGACGGAATACAATGTGAAGTCTGGAGTTATCTAATTTGGTAGGGAAATAAAAAGTAATTTTTTTTGAACGGAGAGAGACTGGGAAATATTTACATTCAGAGTGACCTAGGTGTCTTTGTACATGAATCACAGAAAGTTAATATGCAGGTTCACAAACAATTAGAAAGGCAAATGATATGTTAGCTTTTGTTACAAAAGGATTAGAGTATAATAGTGAAGAGGTTTTACTACAATTATACAGTGAGGCCATATCGGGAATATGGTGTGTCGTTTTTGTCTCCTTACCTAAGGAAGGACATACTTACCCTAGAGGAAGTGCAACAAAGGCTCACTGGACTAGTTCCTGGGATGAGAGGATTCTTCTATGAGGAGAGATTGAGTAGGCTAGGTTTCTATTTCCTGGATTTTAGAAGAATGAGAACTGATCTAATTGAAACATTGAAAATTCTAAGGGGCTTAACAGGAGAGCTGCTGAGAGCGTGGCTGCAACTGAGGAAGGTAAGGGGACCCAGACAGCAGGAATGCAGGAGCCTCAGCCTTTGCAATTGTCCAACAGGTTTGAGGTTCTTTCAGCTCGTTTGCATAAGAGTGGGGCTGTGGGGTGGATGAGCAACCTGACCATGGCACCATGGTACAAGAAGCCATTCAAGTGGGGGGGCGGCACAGTGGTTAGCACTGCAGCCTCACAGCTCCAGCAACCCGGGTTCAATTCTGGGTACTGCCTGTGTGGAGTTTGCAAGTTCTCCGTGTCTGCGTGGGTTTCCTCCGGGTGCTCCAGTTTCTTCCCACATGCCAAAAGACTTGCAGGTTGATAGGTAAATTGGCCATTATAAATTGCCCCTAGTATAGGTAGGTGGTAGGGAAATATAGGGACAGGTGGGGATGTGGTAGGAATATGGAATTAGTGTAGGATTAGTATAAATGGGTGGTTGATGGTCGGCACAGACTTGGTGGGCCGAAGGGCCTGTTTCAGTGCTGTATCTCTAACTAACTAACTAAAAAGGAATTTAGTGGTAGTAGGGGACAGTATAGTGAGGGGTATTGGCACAGTACTCTGCAACAAAGAGCAAGAGTCCAGAGACTGTGTTGTCTGCCTGGTGCCAGAGTTCGGGATATCTGCTCAGGGCTGGAGAGGAACTTACAATGGGAGGAGGAGGATGATCCAGTCATTGTGGTCCATGTAGGTACCAACAATATAGGCAGGACAAGGAAGGAGGTTCTGCATAGTCATTATGAGGAGCTAGGCACCAAATTAAGCAGAACCTCAAAAGATAATAATCTCTGGATTATTACCCGAGCCACATACAAATTGGTTTAGGGCAAAGATGATTAGAGAAATGAATGCGTGGCTCAAAGACTGGTGTGATAAAAATGGGTTCCGGTTCGTGGGATGCTGGCAACAGTACTGGGGAAAGTAGGGGCTGTACCGTTGGGACGGTCTACACCTGAACCATGCTGGGACTGGTGTTCTAGCGAGCCGCATAACTCGGGAAGTCGAGAGGGCTTTAAACTAAATAGTGGAGGGAAAGGGATCAAATTTGGGAAGGTGTGGTAAATCAAAGAGTAGAGATAAGGCAAGACAGAAAGGTATTAATATGGGAAATGATAGACCGTGACAGGAAGGGATAGAGAGTACAAACCTAAAAGTAAATCAGCAGTCAAGGCTAGATGTTACAAAAATAATAAAAGGACAAAACTAAAGGCTCTGTATCTGAATTCATGTAGCATTCGAAACAAAACAGATGAACTGATAGCACAAATAGAAATAAATAAGTATGATCTGATAGCCATTACTGAGACATGGGTGCAGGACGACACAGATTGGGACCTGAATATTGAAGGTACATGACAGTTAGGAAGGACAGGGAGCTAGGAAAAGGTGGAGGGGTAGCTCTGTTAATTAATGATGGCATTAGCACAATAGAGAGGGATGATCTAAGTTCAGGAAACCAGGATGTAGAAGCAGTTTGGGTAGAGATGAGTCATAGAGAGATACAGCACTGAACCAGGCCCTTCGGCCCACCGAGTCTGTGCGAACCAACAACCACCCATTTATACTAATCCTACATTAATCCCATATTCCCTACCACATCCCTACACTAGGGCAATTTATAATGGCCAATTTACCTATCAACCTGCAAGTTTTTGGCTGTGGGAGGAAACCGGAGCACCCGGCGGAAACCCACACAGTTACAGGGAGAACTTGAAAACTCCGCACAGGCAGTACCCAGAACCAAACTCGGGTCGCTGGAGCTGTGAGGCTGCGGTGCTAACTACTGCGCCACTGTGCCACCCCTGAGAAATAATAAAGGCAAGTAGTCACTCGTGGGAGAGTTGTACAGGTCCCCTCACAGTAAGCACACAGTAGGACAGAGTATAAAAGGAAGTTTTGGGATAGTTTCTTAGAATAGCACGTTCTGGAGCCAGAGAGCAGGCTATACTAGACCTGGTAACCTGCAACGAGATAGGATTAATTGATGACCTCATAGTGAAGCCATCGCTAGGTAACAGCGATCATAACATGATCGAATTTTACATTCAGTTTGAGGGACAGAATAATGCGTCCAAGACTAGCATTTTAAACTTAAATAAAGGGCAATTCTGAGGGCATGAAAACAGAGTTAGCTAAAGTGAACTGGCAAATTAGGTTAAGGGATAGTTCAATAGAGATGCAGTGGCAGACATTTAAGGGGAAATTTCAGAATGCACAGAACAGATACATCCAATGAGAAAGAAAAATTCCAAGGGGAGGACCCACTATCCGTGGTTACCTAAAAAATGTTAAAGATAGATCAAACGTAAAGAAAAAGCATGTAATTGCGCTAAGATGGGTGGCAGGTCAAATGATTGGACAAAATATAAAGAATAGCAAAGAGTGACTAAAAAATTAATAAGGAGGGAAAAATTAGAGTACGAGTCAAAGCTAGCTAAAAATATAACAGAAAGTAAGAGTTTCTATAGATATGTAAAAAAGAAGTGAACAAAGTGAGCGTTGATCCTATAGAAAGTGAGCCTGGAAAATTCGTAAGGGAAAATAAGGAGAAGGCAGTTGAATTGAACAGGTATTTTACATCGGTCTTCACTATAAGAGGCTACAAGTAACATCCCAGAAATAGCTGCAAATCAGGAAATGGAAGGGAGGGAGGAACTCAAGAAAGTTACAAACACCAGGATATGGTACTGGACAAATTGTTGGAGCTGCGGGCTGACAAGACCCCGGTCCTGATGGACTTCATCCTAGGGTCTAGTGAGATAATTGATGTGATTTTAATTTTCCAAAATTCCCTAGAGTCGGGGAAGGTTCCATTAGATTAGAAAATAGCAAATGTAACTCCTTTATTCAAAAAGGAAGTGAGACAGAAAGCAGGAAACTACAGGCCAGTTAGCTTAACATTGGTCATAGGGAACATGTTAGAAGCTATTATTAAAGACATTATAGCAGAGCACTTCAAAAAATTCAAGGTAATCAGGCAGAGTCAACATGGTTTTGTGAAAGGGAAATCATGTTTAACCAATTTATTGGAGTTCTTTGAAGTAGTAACATGTGCTGTGGATAAAGGGAAACAGGTGGATGTATTGCACTTAGATTTCCAGAAGGCATTTGATAAGGTGCCTGTGGGAACAGATTAAAGATAAGCTAATCGGCTGATTAATCAACTAACAGACACAGTTTATAAAGAAAACTAACAGGCAGAAACTGACAGGACAGCTGCAGTTAACGGTTCAAGGAAGGGGGGGGGGGTGGAAAATGTGAAACTTGCTGGTACGAGCAAACCAATTAGGCTCTGACACCACAAAAATTGCAGAAGTCCGCAGACCAATTAGGAACAAGGGGGGGGGGGGTTGCCGGACAAGTATAAAGGAGGCTGGATTTGGCGCGCAAAGTGCAGTCCGTTTTCGGCACGCAAAGTTCGGTCCGTTTTTCCCAAGCTGTAACGCAAAGTTCTGTCCGTTTTTCCCCAAGCTGTACAAGAATGCCAGGGAACGACAGAAGTTTGATAACATGGCTGAGCTGTTTGCTGTAGTGAAGAAAACCTACATCAAGGAGAGGAAGTCAAGCTGTAACAATTACTTACCTCAATAAAGTTTTGAAAGTTACGATCGGACTCCGTCTTTTATTGTAAACGATGGGATCCAACAACTTGGCGTAGTCGGCAGGATCGCTGGACGATAGAGACCGAAGCCCTGGACATCGGACCTATATCGGCCCCCGGTGGTAAGGACTCCTCTACTAAAAAAAAAAAGTCCTCGGCCGTTGTCTAGTTTTGGTACTCCACCACGCGATCCCGAACATTTCCGGCTCGAGACCCCATTTATACTCGGCGGTGTTCGACGGTAACACACCGACCCGGCTGAAAAGCCCCACGGCATCTGCAAAAGAAGCCCCACGGCTCGAGACCCCCTGTATACTCGGCGGCGTTTGACTGTAACACACCGACCCGGCTGAAAAGCCCCACGGCATCTGCAAAAGAAGCCCCACGGCTCGAGACCCTCTACACAAAATCAGTACAATGCCTGACGAAGGCAACCGACAGTTACCACCACCGTAAAAGGCGGGCGGGCCCCGCCAGATGTTCCCAAAAATGAAATTTTTCGGCAACTAAAAGAATAGATAGAGCAACAGTTTAACTGGCCAAAACCTGTACCGAGATCGAAAAGAAATACGGTGCCTCCAAGGGACAGTGGTCCCTGGAAGATATAAAGAGAGCTTGGGGGAAGGTGACCCGTTTAAAAGGATAAAGAATGAACCAGATGGTCCTTAGCCGTAATGGGTCAGATCCGACAGTGTAATAAAATTATCCGACAAGCTCAACATGATCGCGACCTGACTAATACAAACCACCAACTGAAGGCGGTCTGCGAACAATTAAGAAAGGAAAAGCTTAAATTAGAAAAATTAGAGACTGAAAAACAATCTGAAAAGGAAAGGCTGGAGACTGAAATTAAAGAACTTAAAAAAACAATTACAAGACGGACGGCGACCCAACTGAAGGGACCGGGACTGCCCTGCAGACCCCGCCGACCACAACCATCTCGCCTGTACCCAAATCTGGACTCGTTACTAAAATAACTACGAAAAACGCAATGGCGTGAAGCCGGTTTCGAGGAAGCAGAGTCCTCCAGCTAAGCAAGTGATACTGATGAGTTTCCTTTTGCGCGGCTCACCCCACTTAAGCAGAAACGCGTTAAGGTCAAGCAGGAAAAGAGGATTACAGACGGTAACGAAGTGATCACGTCTGAGCACAACACTCATTGGATGCATGTCCCGGCAGATCCAGAGAAAACTGATAAATGGTCTAAAGAATTGCCTGACCCGAAAAAGGGGGGCCAGAAGAGGTGGGAGCAGTTGGAACGTCTGAAGGGAATTTACCACCTCCACCGGGACGGGGTATAGATCTTGACCGTGATGGTGCCCGGGTGAGCGGGGCGAAGGCTGAACACAGAGGTCCAAACTGCTTTGGGCAAGGATGAGCAACAACTAGATGCCTGATGGGCTGCGATTATTCAGTGGCTGCGAGCGTTCTGTCCCGCAAAGACAGATTGGGGTAAAATTGCCACCTGTCAGCAAAAAGGCACGGAGGAGGTGCAGGAGTATGAAGAGATCTGCTTGGTTGGAATACTGGGGGATAACGGACATTGCCCCAGAGGCACTAGACAACACCTCTGAAGTTGGCTTTTGTCACAGGATTAAAACCAGAACTATCAAAGATGTTGAAGGTACATCCTTTGCAGCACTGGTTGACCGATGCAGTCAGCTGGACAGGGACATGGGTGCAAAGCTCCGAGCCCTGCAGGCAGGCTGGACGCCCAAAAAGCCTGATAAGCAACCCGGGACATGCCACCACTGCAAGAAGGAAGGCCATTGGGCTAAGATGTGTAGAGCAAAGGGACGGGGAACAGGACGGCAAGGATACAATCCGGCACCAAGACCAGGTCCCTCCCCTGAGGACGATGATCTAGAAAAATTCAAACAGTTGTCACCCCAGCAACGGAAGGAGATACTGGCGTTACTTGGTGCGGCAAAAAACTAGCAGAGCCCTCCCTCACCCCTCCTGGCGCTAACAGAACAACGAAGAGATGGATTGTATATAACTGCTAGGGTGGGCAATCAAGATATAGACTGCCTATTGGATACTGGGGCCGAATTAACGTGTCTACCTCAATGATAAGGGAACTCTATACCGATGGACGGTAAAGTTAAAACTGCCCACGGAGCTGGTGGCCATGGGGTGGTGATCAGGAAAACTCAGCCCATACGCATTGGTCTTGGTCCACACGAATTGATAACACCGGTCTGGATAGGTCCAGTGGACCAGGCCCTTCTTGGTATGGACGTTCTTACCCAGCTGAACTCCTCGTTGCATTTCGAAGGCGGCCAGGTAACATGGTCTATCAGAAGTCAGAAGGAGGAGCTGAGGGAGCACCCAATATGGGCTCGGGATAAGAACGATTGTGGGTTACTTCAAATGGAACTGGCAACGTTTACAGGATCCGCTCCGCCTTGTACTAAACAATACCCCATTAGTCCAACAACTATTGCAGGAATCTTACCTGTAATTAGACAGCTAGAGGAGCGAGGCGTGCTGGTTAAAATACACAGTACCTCCAACAGCCCTGTGTGGCCAGTACGGAAACCAAACGGGACCTGGCGGCGTACAGTTGACTATAGAAGGGCTAACCAGTGTATTGATCAAAAGGCCCCTCTAGTAGCTGACCCCTCCACGATATTCAATGCCCTGAGGCCGGAACATGAATGGTTCTCTGTTATCGACATGGCCAATAGATTTCAGTCGGTGCTACTGGCACCCGAGGTCCAGCCGTGGTTCGCCTTCACCATTCAACAAGAAAAGTACACCTGGACCCGGCTGCCACAGTGTTTCCACAACAGCCCTACAGTATTTCATATGGCCCTACAAAATCATTTGAGGGAGTTACCTCCCATGCACTCCACGGTCATCCAGTACGTAGACGACATCCTGTCAGCCTCTGAAATGGAAGGACAACACGGACAAGATCTGCGTACCCTGCTGGACCATCCTCATCAGAGAGGACACAAAGCCAGTATCGACAAAGCACAAGATTTCGAAAGGAAAGAAGGAACTTACCCAGGACAGGACCACAGCCATCCGGGCTGCCAAACAGCCCACCAACATCCAGGAGCTTAGGTCCTTTTTGGGTTTGTGTAACTTCAACAGAAATTGGATCGACTCCTACACACAACTGGCTCAACCGTTAAATGATCTCTTGAAAGGGAAGCGGGCCTCGAAGGAAGCGGTCACCCTTACGAGAGACCAAGAGGCCTTCGAGAATTTAAAGAGGGCCTTGTGCTCGACGCCAGCCCTGGGAATCCCCGAAAACGGGAAACCGTTTACCCTGTTTGTACATGAAAAAGAGGGATATATGACTGCCATATTGACATAGGAGCATGGGGACCAACAGAGACCTATTGGATACTATTCGAGAAAACTAGACACCATAGCCCTAGGATGCAGCAGTTGCTTAAGGGCCATGGTAGCTACATGCCAAGCTGTGATGGTTACTGCTGGTCTGGTATTGGATCAAAAGCTAACAGTCAAGTGTCCACACACCGTCCACACATTGCTATCCATGAACAGAGTATCCCAAGTGACAGCAGCCAGATGGACCCGATGGACAACGGTCCTAGAGGCCCCCAACCTCCATATAGTCCGAGCCAGCCCGGTAAGCCCAGCAACTATGCTCCCGTTGGCTGGGGAGCAAGAGGGGGAAGAGCATGACTGCGTGGAGGCTATGAGAGACAGAGGAAGTAACCTTAGCGGCGGAGGAGGCATTGCACAATCCGGGTTTAATCCTTTTTACAGACGGCTCCTCCTTTGTTGACAACGGTACCCAGAAAGCAGGATGGGCGGTGACAACCCTGCACGAGGTCGTGGCGACGGGATGTCTGTCCTCAGGGACGTCAGCCCAACAGGCCGAATTACAGGCCCTGTCGGAGGCATGTCGGATAGCAGAGGGAAAGACGGCTAATATTTATACGGACTCACGATACGCCTTTGGGAGTTGCTCACGACTTTAGTCAGTTGTGGCGTAAAAGGGGATTTCTCACTGCCGCTGGTACACCTATCCGAAACGGGAAAGAGGTTCGAGACTTGTTAGAAGCCGTGCAATTACCACAAGAGGTGTCCATTCTGAAATGTAAAGCCCATACGAAGGACAATACCATAGATGGCGCAGGGGAACACCCTAGCCGACCAGGCAGCCAAGGGAGCCGCCTCACAGGGTGATTCTTCGGATGTACGGACGCAAATATGTAAACTGGATGCATCCAGTCTGGCACAAGATCTACAAATAACGCAGGGCGAGTGCTCCAGAGACGAAAAATGGACATGGATAGAGGCAGGGATCAAGCTATGTGAAGACGGCATCTGGACGCGCCGATGCCCTTTTAGCCCAACAGATTCACTCCTGGGGGCACCTGGCCCCACAACAGATGACGGCTCGGTTCCAGAAAAGCTGGTTGGGTCGGGGGTTCAAAAATCACGCCCAGCTGGTGGCTGACCGCTGTGTGGTCTGTCAGAAAAACAATCCAGGACCCACCAAGGGTCCTCAACTAACAGCTCCTGCTCCAGCTGGGCCATTCCAGTGCTTGCAAGTCGACTATATCACTCTCCCACCTTGCCAGGGATACACCGGCATTCTCATCATTGTCGACAGATTTTCCAGATGGGTACAGGCCGTCCCAGCCAGAAGAGCCAAGGCCAATCACACCGCTAAGGTCCTGTGTAAGGACTACATCCCCAGATGGGGAGTACCGGTCAGCATTGATTCTGACCAAGGAACTCATTTTACAGGCGCGGTCTGTCAGGAAGTCTGTCGGCTACTGAACATTACGTGGGATTAACACTGTCCTCACCATTCATAGTCCTCGGGCCAAGTGGAGCGAATGAACCAGACTCTAAAACAATGACTATCTAAGTATCACCAGGAAGGAATACCATGGACCCAGGCGCTGCCAATAGTTCTGTGCCGTATTAGAGCGACTCCGAACAGAACTACGGGCCTGAGTCCATTTGAAATAATAACGGAGACCCATGTCTCTGCCGGGAACAACTGATTTGTGAAAAGCTGATTGTCACCTGATGAGTGATGCTCTATTAGAGTATTGTCAGAACCTAACAAATGCTATCAATTCTGCTTCCTCGCAGGTATCGGCAGCTTGGGGTGACTCACCAGAAGGAGGGCACGACATTGTCCCAGGGGTCTGGGTCTATGTGAAGAAAATACATAAAGAACCATTGGGCGCCAAGTGGGAGGGACCTTTCCAGGTGCTACTGACCACCCAGGCAGCAGTTAAAGTCGAAGGGAAGAAAGCCTGGATACACGCCTCTCACGTCAAAGGAGCGATCCGTGACTAAACACCGACCTGCTATTAGGACAATTACCATTTGCCAATATGTTCAGAATTTTTATTATCTGCTTACTTTTAGCTAACCAAACCTTTCCACTTTGGGGAACTAATCGAGTGTCCAGGGAACTACATGTCAACTCTTTCCTTTGTATATCCTACACATATGCCAACGGAGTTAACCTCTTGAGCTGTTGGGTTTGTGCCCACGTGCCTACCCACTCAAGGGAGGGCATCCTCTTACAAACCATCCCCTTCAATGCATCGGAAACGGTGGAATGGGTTGGACGAGTAAAAAGGTACCTACCCGGGGGACAAGCAAGGAAATGGCAATCAGCGGGCTATTCCTTGAATGCCTTCGTGGGGTGGAAACAGCCCGATTACAATCGGACCCGAGAGCCCCCATTTTTGGTCCTCACTAACACCTCAGGAGTGGGAAGACCCCAGGGATCAGTGTGTATAGTTAACCAAGGAAATGGGAGCCGCATAGGTTGCAGTACATGCAGGAAAAATGTAATCATCAGGAGGTCCAGTACCACTGTCACTGTTCAGGGACAATTAAACTTGAAACCCCAGCCTGTAAACTTGTCAGGTGCGGAGAGACCTCAGGACTGTATATAGCAGGCAGCATAGAGGGACCGGATACCCAGAGCAGGGACAATTTAACACCATATAATGGCACTTACTTCATTTGCGGCCACAAGGCCTATCCCTGGTTACCGAAATTCTGGACAGGGTCTTGTTACTTGGGTATGTGACATCCAATATCTGCCATTTGACCTCCCTGCCTGTACCACCTCACTGGCAAAGGAGGAAGCGAGCTATCACGGAGACAAAGAGATTCTTTGCGATCTGTTTCCCTGGTATGGGACAGCCAAGCTGGCCAGGGAGTCTATTAACATGGCCTCTGTCCTGGAAAAGGTGGCCAACGACACCTCTGAGGCCCTGGTTAAAATAAATGCAGAAATGGTGGCCATCCGAACCGTACCCCTTCAGAACCAGATGGCCCTAGACTTTATCTTAGCTGAAAAGGGGGGCACGTGCGCCCTGATTGGGTCCGAATGCTGCACCTACATTCGAGATAGCTCTGAAGAGATCACCAATCTGGCGGAACACATCCGAAAGGAGGTAGAAAAGCTCAAACAACCCCCAACTCTCACCTTGTGGGGTTGGGCGACCGGGCAGTTGGGTTCAATAGGGACTTCAATGGTACAGGGTTTGATCTTTTTGGTTATAATCATAATTTTGTATTTTACGTTTTTGCTTATTAAGTGTTGCTACAAACAAGTGACCGATACCGCCACCAAGCTTATGCCCTTACAAAGCTCCCACCGTTCCCTCTTGCAGCACAAGCGGGCAACGTATTAAGCACAACCCCTCCGGGTGTTGAAGGCTAGTAGACCATCAAAGGCACCAAGGTGGGATTGAGGGAGTGATTCTTAAAGAAGTTTGAAGAATCAAAGGGGGGACTGTGGGAACAGATTAAAGATAAGCTAATCGGCTGATTAATCAACTAACAGACACAGTTTATAAAGAAAACTAACAGGCAGAAACTGACAGGACAGCTGCAGTTAACGGTTCAAGGAAGGGGGAGGGGGGGAATGTGAAACTTGCTGGTACGAGCAAACCAATTAGGCTCTGACACCACAAAAATTGCAGAAGTCTGCAGACCAATTAGGAACGGTGGGTGGTGGGGGGGGGGGGGGTTGCTCCCAGACAAGTATAAAGGAGGCTGGATTTGGCACGCACAGTGCAATTCGTTTTTGGCGCACAAAGTTCGGTCCGTTTTTCCCAAGCTGTAACGCAAAGTTCTGTCCGTTTTTCCTCAAGCTGTACAAGAATGCCAGGGAACGACAGAAGTTTGATAACATGGCTAAGCTGTTTGCTGTAGTGAAGTAAACCTACATCAAGGAGAGGAAGTCAAGCTGTAACAATTACTTACCTCAATGAAGTTTTGAAAGTTACAATCATTGTAATCGATGGGATCCAACAGTGCCACATCAAAGGTCATCGTGGAAAATAAAAGCTCATGGTGGAGGGGGTAACATATTGGCATGGATAGAAGATTGGCTAGCTAACAGGAAACAGAGAGTAGACATAAATGGATCATTTTACGGTTGGCAAGATGTAATGCGTGGTGTGCCACAGGGATCAGTGCTGGGGCCTTAACTTTTTACAATTTATATAAATGACTTGGATGAAGGGACCGAAGGTTTGGTTGCTAAATTTGCTGATGACACAAAGATAGATAGGAAAATAATTTGCGAAGAGGACATAAGGAGACTACAAAGGGATATAGGTAGGTTAAGTGAGTGGTCAAAGACCTGGCTAATGGAGTATAATATGGGAAAATGTGAAATTGTCCATTTTGGCAGCAAGAATAAAAAAGCATATTATCTAAATGGTGAGAGACTGCAAAGCTCTGAAATACAGAGGGATCTGGGTGTCCTAGGGCATGAATCGCAGAAGGTTAGTATACAGGTTCAGGAAGTAATTAGGAAAGCTAATAGAATGTTAATCGTTTACTGCGAGGGAAATTGAATACAAAAGTAGGGAGGTTACGCTTCGGTTATACAAGGCATTGGTGAGACCACATCTGGAGAACTGTGTACAGTACTGGTCTCTTGATTTAAGGAAGGATGTAAATGAAGCAGCTCAGAGAAGGATTACTAGACTAATACCTGGAATGGGTGGGCTGTCGTTTGAGGAAAGGTTGGACAGTCTAGGCATGTATCCGCTGGAATTTAGAAGAGTAAGAGTCGACTTGATTGAAACATATAAGATCCTGAGGGGTCTTGTCAGGGCAGATGGAGAAAGGATGTTTTCCCTTGAGGGAGAATCTAGAACTAGGGGTCACTATTTAAAAATGTGTTGCCCATTTAAGACAGATGAGGAGAAATTTTTTCTCTGGGGGTTGAGTGTCTTTGGAACTCTCTTCCTCAAAAGGCAGTGAAAGTAGAGTCTTCAAATATTTTTAAGGCAGAGGCAGATAGATTCTTGATAAGCAAGGGGATGAAAGGTTATCGGAAGTAGGCGGGAATGTGAAGTCGAGGTTACAATCAGATCAGCCCTGATCTTATTGAATGGTGGGGCAGACTCGAGGGGCCGAGTGGCCTACTCCTGCTCTTAATTCGTATGTTTCGCCTGGCTAGGGAATCTAGAACATGGGGTCAGTGTCGTAGTGTAAGGGGTCAGCCATTTAGCACTAAGATAAGGAGAAATTTCTTCACTCAAAGGGTTTTAAATCTTTGAAATTCTCTACTCCAGAGAGCTGTGGATGCTCATCATTGAGTATATTCAGGACAAGGGTCAATAGGATTTTTGGGAACTAAGGGATATAGGGACAGTGCAGGAAGGTGGAGTTGAGGTAGAAAATCAGCCATGATCTTGTTGGTAGAGTAGGCTAAAAAGGGCCAAATTGCCTACTACTATTTCTTCAGTTCATATGATTATGCAAATGTTGATCAGAAACTTGAACTTTAACCTAAAGAGTGCAATTTCAAGTGCATTTTGGGACCAATTTCCTGATTGTGCCAAAGGCAGTTCCACTAGCCCCTTTTTTTAAATTAAAAAGCAGTTCACACATCTGACTTGCAACCTTCAACTATTGCGCTTCCCTTTTAATATTGCCAATTCAATAAAAGGGCTCATCTGCCTTCCATTTTCAGTTCAGAAGATTGCTCTCTGTCTGAAACACTAACTTACCTTTTTGGATGGTGACTGCCCTGCCTGTATTTCTAGTATTTTATGCTTTTGCAGCAAGTGGGAAGGGAGATTCCTATTAATATCACACCATTAAAATGATCACACTGTGATTCTTCACAATGGTTACTTGGCTCATTCTTACACCAGACAGGCAACTACAATGAACAAGGAATGAACGGTAAAACAATACTGCAGGAGCTAACGCAATAGTTAAACAAAATAGCTTTTGTGCCAGAAGCTGAACACATACCACATGTGTAATTCCTAATGCAAGGTTTTCCAAATACAATATTAATCTTGCACAAGGTACTATTCCAATTTTTCTTCATCTTTGTTTCAGGCTTCCCTTCTAAGGTGCCCCAATCTAAGCAATAGTGTTCATAATTTCAGATAATCTATATATTAAATAAATACTGGTTTACAAACTTTCCTCAATATATGTAGGACAAAATTGGATCATGGCAGTCCTCAAACTATTTCTACATCTAAAATAATATTTTGTGGTAACAGGAAGAGCAGGTCACAAACAGTACCAATAATAGGCATGTACTTGTAGTAGTTAACTGACCAAAGGCTTGTAGATCTGCAAAATATACCCAGAAGACGGAGGAGGATAATGGAATAGAAAAAGGAGTCACGAAAAGAATAGAGAAATAAACAAAATTTAAAAAATTAAAACCTACAGAAACCATAGCATTCCCTTGAAGTATCTGTATTTGAAAATCAGCAACTCACAATTGTGCCACATAGAATCTCTTAATTGGCATGCTTCCATCACAGGCCAAAAGGATGAATGTGACTTGCTTTCAACGCAGCACAACATTTACAAGGTTAATACTGAACACCTGCCAAACTCACCTGAACTCTAAAATATAATTAGAATTTTGTTTGCAAAAAGATATTGCTTTGCTCAACAAGTTTTATTTCTCCAACATGTGTGTTCCCCATTTTATCGTCCTGTATTTTCACAAATTTAACACATTTGCTCAGCTAGAGATTGAGAGAGGAGAATTATACAAGAAAATTATCAATTTTAGTTGTTCATCTGCAAAGGATCAGTCATCACATCTGGGGAGTAAATTTGTTTGGCCCAATGCAAACCATAGCATGTATCTGACAAATCTCAGCTTACCTCAAACTCAGCATGTCGATGTATATCCTCTGCCCGCTGTCTGCTCAGGATAAACTCAGCCTCATTTGCTACCCTCACCAGGTGGTCTTTCATGGTATGGCACAGCAGTCTATGCAAGAAAAAAAAGTATCTCAGAACCAAGTTCTCAAGTAGTAAAAATATGAAAATATAAACTTTGACTAAATACTCCCGGCATTTAAAACAAGCAAACTGCGATAACCATTCTTTAATCTTGTGCATAGTCTGTCCTGTATATAACACTTCTTTTTTGAAAAGTCCTGAGGAAATGTGCAGATTTTTAAATTTTGTACATAAAAGCATTTTCTTCAACTTAAAAAAATGTACTCATACACAAGCAGAAAAATAAATACAATTCTCAATTTTTTTCCCCAATTGTTTAGATACAAATCTGTTGAAAATAGAAAAATCTCATACACTTTTTAAAATAAAAATTTTCCCTGTAAAAGACAAGATTCAAGTCCAACAATAAATCTCAATCCTTTCAAATTGGCCATTTTTAAAACCTTTTGATTTTAAAAGACACAGGGAAGGATTTTGTGCTGCCCTTGGAGACGAGGGAGGAGGGCAAACAAAATGCAGGAGGCACCGTTCCAGACGTCGCCCGGGCCACTTGTCATTTTGTCGGGGACAGGGACGGCCTTCCCGCCTCACCAACACTCCCTCCCTCCACACCCTCTCACCAGGGCCTGCCTGAATGGCATCGGCGATCCCAACTGCACTTACGTCTCCTGGGTCTCCTCCAGTCTTGGACCTCCTGCAGTACTGGCAGTGACCACCACTCCCGGTGGCGCTGCCCACACTACAGAGCTGCCAGACTTCCAATTGGCCAACGGCTCTGGAGGCAGGAGCTCATCCCTTAAAGGGATAGCATCCCTGATGGCAGCAATTAATTGGGGGCCCAATGGAAGGCAGAGGTGGGGTCTCCTCCCGCCTTCCGGCCCACCACCAGGATCCGTGTCGCCATCATAAAATCTGGCCCACAGTTCATAAAAATAGACTTATACATCTTTCTAACTGGTGCAGTTTCACAAGGAGCTCGATTATTTAACAGGTTTTGAACCCTATTGTTTTAAGAATCCACTTTTTTTTTGTTCAAGGGATATGGGCGTTGCTGGCAAGGCCAGCATTTAGTGCCCAGCCCCAACTGCTCTCAAGGTGGTGGTGGTGAAATGCTTACTTAAACTACTGCATTCCTTGTGGTATATGTACGCTCACAGTGCTGATAGATAGGGAGTTCCAGGATTTTGCCCCAGTGAAGGAACAATGATATATTTCCAAGTAAGTACAATATGTGACTTGGAGGGGAACTTGCAGGTGGTGGTGCTCCCATGCAACTGCTGCCCTCATTCTTCAGTGTGAAGAGGTAAAGGATTTGGAAGCTGCTGTCAAAGTCGTCTTGGTGAGTTGTTACAATGTATGTTGCAGATAGCGCATACTGCAGCCACTGGTGGAGAGTATGAGAGTTTAAGGTGGTAGCTGGGCTGCAATCAAGGGGGCTGCTTTGTCCTGGATGGTGACAAGCTACTTGCTTGGACGAGTGCAGCACCAACACTCAAGTTAAGAGCATTCCATTACATTCCTCAATTGTGCCTTTGATGGAAAGACTTTGGGGAGACAGGAAGGGAGTTACTCCAGAATACCAAACCTCTGACCTGCTCTTGTAGCCACAGTATTTATGTGGCTGGTCCAGTTAAGTTTCTGCTAATGGTGACTCCCAGGATGTTGATGGTGGGGGAGTCAGTGATGGTAATGCCATTGAATGTCAAGGTAGGTGACCTGACACTCTCTTGTTGGAGATGGTCATTGCCTGGCACATGAGCTGGCAAGATGGATACAGAACTGGCTCAGTCACAGAAGACAGAGGGTATCAGTGGATGGGTGTTTTTCTGAATGGAGGACGAGTGGATCAGTGCTGGGACCTTTGCTGTTTGTAGTATATATAAATGATTTGGAGGAAAATGTAGCTGGTCCGATTAGTAAGTTTGCGGACGACACAAAGGTTGGTGGAGTTGCGGATAATGAGGATTGTCAGAGGATACAGCAGGATATAGATCGGTTGGAGACTTGGACGGAGAAATGGCAGATGGAGTTTAATCTGGACAAATGTGAGGTAATGCATTTTGGAAGCTCTAATGCAGGTGGGAGGTATACAGTAAATGGCAGAACCCTTAGGAGTATTGACAGGCAGAGAGATCTGGGCGTACAGGTCCACAGGTCACTGAAAGTGGCAACGCAGGTGGATAAGGTAGTCAAGAAGGCATACGGCATGCTTGCCTTCATCAGTCGGGGCATAGAGTATAAAAATTGGCAAGTCATGCTGCAGCTGTACAGAACCTTAGTTAGGCCACACTTAGAATATTGTGTGCAATTCTGGTCGCCACACTACCAGAAGGACGTGGAGGCTTTGGAGAGGGTACAGAAGGGGTTTACCAGGATGTTGCCTGGTCTGGAGGGCATTAGCTATGAGGAGAGGTTGGAAAAACTCGAATTGTTTTCACTGAAACGACGGAGGTGGAGGGGCGACATGATAGAGGTTTACAAAGTTATAAGCGGCATGGACAGAGTGGATAGTCAGAAGCTTTTTCCCCAGAGTGGAAGAGTCAGTTACTAGGGGACATAGGTTTAAGGTGCGAGGGGCAAAGTTTAGAGGGGATGTGCGAGGCAAGTTTTTTTTTTTTTACACAGAGGGTGGTGAGTGCCAGGAACTTGCTGCCAGGGGAGGTGGTGGAAGTAGATACGATAGCGACGTTTAAGAGACATCTTGACAAATATATGAATAGGAAGGGAATAGAGGGATATGGGCCCCGGAAGTGCAGAAGGTGTTAGGTTCGGCAGGCATCAAGATCGGCGCAGGCTTGGAGGGCCGAATGGCCTGTTCCTGTGCTGTACTGTTCTTTGTTCTTTGAATGTTACTCACTTATCAGCTCAGGCCTGAATGTTGCCCTGGTCCTGCTGCACACAGGCATCTGAGGTGTCGCGAATGGTCCTGAGCACCGTGCAATCATCAGAGATCATCCCCACTTCTGACCTTATGATGGAGGGAAGGTCATTAATGTAGCAGCTGAAGATGGTTGGGCCGAGGACACTACCCTGAGGAACTCCTGCGGCCACGATGATTGGCCTCTGACAACCTCAATCATCATCTTTTGTGATAGGTATGACTCCAGCCAGTGGAGAGTTGTCCACTGATTCCCATTGACTTCAATTTTACTACGGCTCCTTGATATCACACTCAGTTACATGTTGCCTTATGTCACCCCACCTCTGGAATTCAGCTCTTGTATCCATGCTTGGTCCCAGGTTGTAATGAGGTCTGAAGCCGAGTGATCCTGGAGCGACACCTTCCATCATTTTGCTGACGATTGAAGGTAGACTGATGGGGCAGTAATTTGACTGAGTTGGATTTGTCATGCATTATGTGGACAGGACATACCTGGGCAATTCACCACTTTGTCAGGTAGATGCAAAGCGAGGGGGGCGGCGGAAGAAAGCGGGGGGTGGGGGGAGAAAAAGGGAGAGAAGAGGAGGAAGAAAAGGGGGAGAAGAGGAGGAAGAAAAGGGAGGAAGAAAAGGGAGGAAGAAAAGGGAGGAAGGGGAGGAAGAAAAGGGAGGAAGAAAAGGGAGGAAGAAAAGGGAGGAAGAAAAGGGAGGAAGAAAAGGGAGGAAGAAAAGGGAGGAAGAAAAGGGAGGAAGAAAAGGGAGGAAGAAAAGGGAGGAAGAAAAGGGAGGAAGAAAAGGGAGGAAGAAAAGGGAGGAAGAAAAGGGAGGAAGAAAAGGGAGAGAAGGAAAAAGGAACAAAGAGGAGGTGGTAAGGAGGAAGGAGGTGGTGGTGGTGGTAGGGGGGAAGGAAGGAGGAAGAAAGGGGGAGGAGGAAGAAGAAAGGGGGAGGAGGAGAATGAAGAAGGGAGGGGGCAACAAAAACAGTTCCTTTTTGGCCAGACTATGATCAACTCATTTGACTGCAATATCAATAAGCGCAACGCCATTCCTCATTCAACAACAGTTCGGCACCTTATCTTACCACTACTACTGACCATCACAGCACCCACTTGGTCACCATGCTAAATAAAAGCCATCACAAAATAAACATTCCAAACCATATTTATAAATCAAACCATGCCATGTTGCATACAAACGTCAACTAAATCACCTTTGTGCATTCCCTTAGTGACTGTCTTCCATGTGTTTTGCTTGTCCTACTGCTCCTGTGAAGTACTACCTTAGTGGCTGCAGCATGGTTGGTGGAAGACTGCTGACTATCACTGGATGAGACCCCAGATGGCCTTGGAGGACAGCCTCAAGCAGTTCTGGCCAGCTTCAAACTGCACCCTCTCAGCAGTCTGTTTTGGCTGGCTAACAGCACAGCAAAGACACTGGAGGAGTGGCAGTTGTTGGAGAACAAATGCTGTCATCCTGAGAGGGGGCAGCAGGTTGGTGCTCCACAAAGACACCACCACTCCTCCGGGGCAGCGCCTCAGCCATCCTAGTAATTTGTTGGAGGACAGATTGCTGGTCTGCTATGACATGCTACAAACCCCTTTCAACACTGATATCTGAGCTATGATGGCAGCAGTCTGAGCATGCATGGGAGCAGTCTAAGCTTGCGTGGTAACAAGTTAAGCTTGCATGAGAGCAATCGGAGCGTCCATGGCAGAACTGATCTTGCATGACTTCAGTTTGAAATTCCACTGCAGTACTCAGACATTGCAGTGCTTATGCTGCAATAGGAGCGGAGACATCAGTCAGCAGATACCGTATCATAGTTGGGTCTGCAAGTATTCTTGTAGAGTTGGCCACCACTTCGTTAACAAGGATAGGCTCTAAGCTCTACGCAAAGCCTTGTGCCGAGTTGATGTTGGACTCCTCCATGCTCCTCGACATTGATGGCAGGCTTTCCAGCAGCCCTGCCAAAACAACAAGCATTTAATTGTGCATATCCATCAGCCTTCTTCTATAGATCACCCCATCGAAGTTCTCATCCAAGGCCTCTGCAATAGAACTCATGTGCAACCACGCCCTTCAACGAGCTGGCATATGTTACTCCTTCCCCAGCACCTGACCGCAGGCAATTGATGTAACACCATGTGCTGATCCCTCATCTAAGCTATCCTCTAAAGTACTTGCAGTGTCAGTATCTGAGCATGTGATGGGCTGCATGCGATAGAGTGACTGCTGAGGCTCCTGCTCTACAAGGCTAGTTCTCATGATGCCTTCTTGTGTCTCCCACAGGTACAGACATTCACCCAAGAAGACATTCCCCTTCTCCATCACTAGGCCAAGATGACCAGCAAAATCCAAAGAAGCACCACCTTACAAGCGCACCATCCACCTGCGCAGATTAACTCACCTCGTTGGTCCTTGCGTGCATTTAGATAGGGTGGCACTGGGTGAGGAGCATGCACGAGTGTGCAAGAGGAGATGCTAGAGGCAGAGACAGCTGTGGTCAGTGACCCTCAGGAGTTACTGGAAAGGAGGCTCCAGCTAGACCAGCAGCAGCAGATATGCTCCAATATGTCAAAGTTCCCTGAGATAGTGCGGGGTCATGGGCAGAAAACAGCGGAGTCCATCCAGCTCATTTGTGCCATCTTGGATCAGGACTGAGTGCATGTGCTCCTCCATGGAGAGAGTGGCCAACTTCATGGCTAACCATATGCGGCAGCACTTGGGAGTGCATGAAGAAATTGTGTACTGACATCCACAGGATGCAGGTCACACTATATAACATGGACTGGCCAGTGGCGCTGGTGGGGCAGAGATGGTTGGAGGGAATGCCAGTTGTTCCTTAGCTGATGCTCTCCTCCAGTCATCTGGAGGACCTACTAAAAGCTGAGGATGAGGGTGCCAACCCTCACTGGGCACATTCATCATCCTCGACCTCCTTGACTCCTCTGACAGTGGAAGCATTTGTGCAGCAGGGTGAAGTGACGGAGGCTACCCCTGTAATGATGCAGGTGCAGCAATCTCTGGAGATGCCCCCAAGGGCACCTCCACAACTAGGATGATAACCTTATGCATCTCAGCTGCAAGCCGAGACAAGTGAGCAGGCTGCCTCCACATCCTTAGAGGTCACAAAGGTAGCACTGTGTAGAGGTGGCCGAGCACGAAGGCCACCACATTGGAGTGGGTCATTGGGGTGTCTTCTTGCTGTAACTGTGCACGGCTTTCCTTTCTGAGCACAATGTAAATAATGACACTTGAAGCCACACGTGAGACCCCTATTATTGATGAGGGACAGGAAAAGAGGCATGAGATTGCGAAGGAGATCAAGGGTTCCTGAACAATGATGATAAATCCTCCGGGCAGATATTCATCCATCATTGGCATTAAGAGTTTACATATTCAAAGCTGCATCTTCAATCGAAGTGTTAGCAAAGGCACTTCAGTGAGTTCTATGATATGCCTTTCATCCTGGGTCAGAGGGGCTCAGTTGAAACATTCCTGAATCAGATGATCCCTGACATTCATAGTGTCCTGACGAGAACTTTGGAGAGCCATGCCATGCCTAGCCACCTCCTGTGCAGCCAGAGCACCTCAGTGTTCTGTATCCTCCCCCTCCATCTATTCTTCCACAACCTGCTCCTCCTCTTCCTTCCAGAGCCCCACCACCGTCAAAGTCCACACCTCTCTGGAAGGCTATGTTATGGACAGCGCAGCAGGCCACAACAATGAGTGCAACCCTGGCAGGAGTGTATTGCAGGGTGCCACCCGACCAGTTCAAGCCCTGGAAACGCATCTTGTGAAGCCTGGTTGCCTGCTTAATGGTGGTCCTGGTGAGCAGATGGCTTTGGTTCTATTGCCTCTGTGCCTGTGTCTCCCAAAGACAGGTGGGTAGCCATCTCTTCAAGGGATATCCCTTGTTCCCTCAACGCCATCCTCGGACTTTAGGAATTGGAGTGAAGAGCTGCGACAGCCTGGACTGCTGGAGGATGAAGGAATCATGGCAGCTGCCAGGAAATCGAGCGCACCATGGAGGAAGCTCTTGTTGTCACAGAGCAGCTGAATGCTGAGGGAATGGAAGCCCTTCCTGTTGCTGAATCTGAGTGGGCAATCACTGGATGCCTTGTTGGCTACATGAGTACAATCAATGATGCCCTGCACCTGAGGAATCCAGCAATGGCTGAGAAACCCACTGACTCTGTGCCTACGAGGCCATGTCTGTTGCGAACTAAGTGTATTGCCCGCTGCTGGCAAATTGGACATCAGTCACCTGCACGATGCAGTGGTGCGCTGCGCTGCCGTTTGCGAGATGCCATCAAGGTCTGCAGCTGATCCTTGCAAGGAGCCAGAAACGAAGAAGTTTAAGGCCAGTGCTATGAGTTGAGAGATCTTTGTTGATGAGGGCACAGATGTCTGTGACTATCTGTCTGGAGAGTTGCAGATTTCTGCAGCAATGGTTCTTGCTCATCTCCAGGTAGCTCGATCTTTGCCGGTAGATCCTATGCTGGGCATGGTCTCCATATTCTTCCTGCCCCTCATCCCTCCCCCCTCCTGATGTCCGGGGCTCTGCCCTTACTGCACAGGGTGTTGCTCCTCATCGCCACTGGGCCCAAAATCTGAGAGTTGTATACCCCATTGCCAGCTGGTGCCTTCCTTGTGGTCAGGTGGCCACCCAATTGTCCTTGGCAGCCTTGCCCCCTGCTCCTCTGCCTCTCACAATGCCAGGAGGGCGACAACCCTCTTGTAGTGTCTGTGTTGACTGCTCATTCTCCCCGACACCTATACTGTGCCAAGTGCACCCGCTTGTTGATGGCTAGTCTCCCACTGTGCCGTTCACCCTTTTATGGGACCCAGCCATGACTGGTTCCCCACTGCATACCCACCTCCCTTCACCTGGTCTACCCCAGACAGTGAAGGAAGCCCCTGTTCCCCTGCAAAAACCACAATATCCCTCATTAACGAGCTCTTAAAAAACTCCTTAACCAACTTAAAATTGGCCTTAATTAGGACCGAGAGAGATCACAGGGCCGCCCTACCCCCGCCCTGGTGAACATGGCCAGCACCAGGAAACCAGCACACCGGTCGCATTGGTATTTTAGACCCCCTGCTGCCTCCGTTCCTGCCCGCGGTGGGACTCGAAAATCCATTACATCAGCCTGGGAGAAAGTGTCATCAATGTTTCCAAGATTATTTTCTCTCAAACATTCCACAAGAAACACTTCTATGCACAGATTTTCTAACTATCACTGTATTTCAGAGAAATGCTATCACATCCTCACCCATTCAAGAACCTCATGAGATCTATAGCGACTTGCTGTGGAAGCGTTGGAAATGTCTACCCACTTTAGTCCTTCCAGCAAAGATATACACCAGTATGAAATTACTGGATTGCAGAGGATGACATACAGCTACAGGCTTGTGTTGACCTGTATCAGTGTTTATCCTTCACATGAGCAGTAGTCCTAATCCCTGTGTTTGCCTTGCTTCCATATCCCCTTAATCCCTAACATCCCCAATGAGCTTCTTCCCTGTAAGAAGGTAATAATCTAGGATGCACTCAATCATATCTGACTGCTCAGTCAGCAGAATTCCTCAGGTTCTTGCACTCCAAGAAACAAATATTTAAATGACTCTATGCAAAAGTCATAATCTCTGCAAGCATACTCAACAAGAAAATGACATTCCAGTTCTGAATTGTGTGGCAGCAGATAAATTAAGGCAACCAGGAAATGGCCATAGGTAAAATCTATTGGTGAGACCCAATGGCCATCCTGTTAGAATTCCATTTCAAATATGGTTGGTCTACATTAAGTGCTTGCAACTGCCCAATACTGTGTGCCTAAACAGTTTTCAAAGGAAGAAACTTAAACATCTGAAGAAATTCAAACAACATGTACATTAATTTGCGAAGAAGTAAAGCGAGTGGGATCAAGCGCAGGCTTAGTTGGTACAATTTCCATCCAGCTTGTTTAAATAAAACACATCAGGTACTTCTTAAGCTCTAAAAGCAAATGAGTGTAAAAGTGACAACACAAACTTAAACTGAACTAGGTTATACTCAAACACATAGTGGAGATACTTTGTGTTATGTGGGGCATCAAACACATTCAGCCCAACGAATTTAGTAGACAATAGCAAAAACTTTTTCCAATGTTTGTTATAAACTCTTATTCAAAGATGTCCTGCAGGAACTAATCAAGATATCTAGCATTGGGGACAGATGACACTGATGTGACGACATCAACTTATGTTTATATTTATATTTATTATGCAGTAAAATGTTCCAAGGCACTTCACAGGGCTGTTAATAAATGAAATTTGACACCGAGCCACACAAGGAGATACTAGGGCAGATGACAGGAGGTAGGTTTTAAAGAGAGTCTTAAAGGAGGAAAGAGAGATGAACAGGCAGGGAAGTTTAGGGAGGGAATTCCAATAACCAGGCCACAAACCAGGAAGTGTCTTCAGTTTGGACACAATTTTTGTTTCCCTGTCAAACTCCCTTTCCCCCAGCTGCAAGAGGACATCCCTCATGTGAAGCAGTCGTATTCTGCCTCTGTTCATTTCCATGATGTCAAAGAACAATGGTTTGCACAATTTTCAATGCCCGCTCGTGTCTTGAGTTATCAATAAAATCAGACAAAACAGAAGAAATGGATACAGAAACCTTTCACGGGCAGGGAAAGGAGGCACCTTCCAACCTGTATGTAAACATGGCGTTGTCCTCGGTCAGAAACACCTCGAGTCGATGGATGTAAGGATAAACAAACCATTCTTAATCCAAATGTCAAGTCCTGAAAAAGTTGTAACTACTTCAAGAATATGCAGGTGCAGTAGTTAGCACCGCAGCCTCACAGCTCCAGCGACCCAGGTTCAGTTCTGGGTACTGCTTGTGCGGAGTTTGCAAGTTCTCCCTGTGACCGGGTGGGTTTCTGCCGGGTGCTCCGGTTTCCTCCCACAGCCAAAGACTTGTAGGTTGATAGGTAAATTGGCCATAATAAATTGCCCCTAGTATAGGTAGGTGGTAGGAGAATTGTGGGGATGTGGTAGGGAATATGGGATTAATGTAGGATTAGTATAAATGGGTGGTTGTTGGTCGGCACAGACTTGGTGGGCCGAAGGGCCTGTTTCAGTGCTGTATCTCTCTATGACTCTATGCATCTGGAGACTGCCAATCTGTAATACAGGGAGGGGAGAAAGGTACCACCAGATTTGGGAAAGGATGAGTAGAGGGTGAAGAGGTCAAGTGGTTAAGTTGCAAGGAAAAAATTACTCTTCGTGCAGTTGTTCAAGACCTGACTTGTCCGCGGCTCAGGGAGCGATGCTCATCCAAGCATGGAGTAGAAAATCAGTCTTTAATTTGTTACTTCTTCCATATTGATATTTGGCAGACTAATTAGAAAGGGGAATGCAGGATATTAATAGTGGGTAATTGCGATATTTGTACCACAATTTATAATGCTGGTGCTATGTATTAAGCTGGATAGCAGCTTATGATTTAATTAAGTGCTTATTATTGTTGTTTTCAGCTCATCAGAAAAAGATTGACTTAGCAACTGGTGTTTAATACAAGGGATTTGTTCAGTTCAGTGAAACATGTACACAGAATCTATTTCAGAAGTACATGCTGATAAAGTGCAAGCACCTAGTCTAACATTTGTGATCATGGTCCATAGGGATGCATTCATCAAAAATCTCCTAAAGACTGGGCTGATAAGTGGAAAGTAACATTCATGCCATAGAAGGGCCAGGCAATGACCATCTCCAACAAGAGAAAATCTAACCATCTCCCCTTGATATTCAGTGGAATTACCATTGCTGAAACCCCCACCATCAATGTCTTGTTTGTGGCAGGGGTAGGCGGTGGGGGGGGGGGGGGGGGGGGAGGTTGCCACCAGTGACCAGAAACTTCATTGGATCTGCCATATAAATACTGTGGCCAAAAGAGCAAGTCAGAGGCTGGGAATTCTGTAGCAAGTAATTCACCTCCTGACTCTCCAAAGCCTGTCCACTATCTATAAGGCACAAGTCAGGAGTGTGATGGAACACTCTCCACTTGCCTGGAGGACTGTAGCTCCAACACTCAAGCAGCGAGACACTAACCAGGACAAAGTAACCCGCTTGATTGGCACCCCATCCACCTTAAACATTCACTCCCTCCACCAGCGGCAGCAGTATGTATTATTTACAAGTTGCACCATAGCAAGTTGCCAATGTACCTTTCACAGCACCTTCGAAACCCACTACCTCTACCACTGAGAAGGACAAGGGCAGCAGACACATGGGAACACCACCACCCAGCAAGTCCCCCTCCAAGTCACTCACCAGCCTGACTTGGAAATATATCATTGTTCCTTCACTGCCACTGGGTCAAAAATCCTGGAACTCCCACCTTAACAGCACTGTGAGTATACCTAGACCACATGGACGGCAGCAATTCAAGAAGGCAGCTCACCACCACCTTTTCAAGGGGAATAAATGCTGGCCTTGCCAGCAATGCCCACATCCCATGAATGAACAAAAAAAAAGCTGGTTTGTTTTGAAGCAGGCAAATACATGCTTATCACATAACTTCCCCACAATAAACTCCATAAATATATGGAAGATGTGGAATTAAGTATTATGATACCATCCCATTAGTCCAGTTAAAATTTCTGACTGGATTATTTAACCACTTTTTGAATACCTTGCTGTGCTCCCTGTGCACAGACCATCTAAGAAAAAATGGCTGGCAATTGCTTACACTTCTATGTTACTAATTGATTTGTTAATGATTAACATGTAACCCAGATGGACGTTACCAACTCTCTTACATCTGCACAGAATCCTGGTGTTATCAAGGCTCATAAAACATTAATCAAGGGCCAAATTCAGAGCAACCATTCTGTTGCAAGAGGTCAAAGCAGGTCAGGACCATATAATCAGAAACAATAACAGGCCAGGTCTTTCCATTGCAACCTAATACCCTTGTTACTTTACACTGGCCCCTGGGATCAAATTCAGTAGCAAAACTCCCCAGCTTCACCCCCACCCCCCACCCGCCCCAACAGAACAGAAATGCTGTTCCAAGTATTATCGTAAACCTTCAGCAAACTTAATACATTTAGAGAATCTCCTCGCAAGATAGTTCTTTCTTCCATCGAAAATAATTTATCCAACATGATTTTGTAAAAGGAAAACCAAAACTGTTGTTGCATAAACACAAAAATCAGACTTTTAAAAAAAAATTCAAGTCCATTCTGGGGGTTGGACGATCCACAGAATATGGCAATGTATATTTCCTAGAGTACACAGTACATGATAGTGACCAAATATTTTCACAGGATTTAAGTGAATAAATATTGTCAATGCATTTTCAATTTATCTTTACATTCTTAATTGGGCCTGAAGAATGAATTTGTTTATCTGAAGTTCTTCAAATAGGTATTGTTTCGAACTGAAATATAATGTCTAACCATGCATACTTGTACACAACTAGAAAACTAGAAAAAACTAGAGTCTTGAAAAGAAGACAAGATGAAAACTCCACGAACATAGCACAGGATATAATACAATTTTTTTTTGCAGAAGGTATGCAGGCAAAAGTTTCAAGGAAAAATATTTCTCCACTGGAAAACTGCCCACAGTTGAAGAGTTTTTTGGCAGCAGCTACCATGAGACAAAGATCAGTGTCACTTGCTCACTAACACTGTATACAAGTGTTATGAACCTTTGAACTCTGAAGCTGGAATCTAGGGTCAGTGTTCTCAAAAATCTGTGTGTGGATGTACTTGAATATATTGCAAATTGGTAACTAAAAACTTAATCTAGCAAAGATCTACCTCTTAGAACAAAAAATACTAAAACATTACCTTCCTTCATTAACAAGCTCAATAAATGCAAGACCAGCATTTTTCTGAATGGAGTTCTGCCATTCCTGTAATGAAAATTGGAAAAAAAATTAGGGTTCTGCGCAAGTGAAACACACAAAAAATAAATCTGGTTACAATGTGATCCATATGATCCACAGCCTTCACACCAATGCTGCCAATTGACTGACACTTGCTACAAATCTTTATAGCAAGCGAAGATAGAAAATGCAAGAGAGAATAAAACATATTTATCATGATATAATTTAGCATTACCACTTCACACACTGTTGGTCAAGGAACACCCCAGTCTAAACAACTTTCAAACAAGCCTCAACTGAATCGAACCTTAAGTGAGTTTTAATAGTTCTGGAAGCAACTTAATGGTCAATATCTTTCATGACCAATTTAATATTTCAACACTGCATGTACACGCATTACAATAAAGCAATTTGATGTACAATATATAAAAGGCTAAGGTAGCCATCTCCCAGTGGTACTGAGAAAAACAAGCTAAAAGCCTCAGACTTGACCACTAATGCTTCTAAAGTGCCGGAAATCATATTTTAGCACTTCAGAGAGAGGGGTTGTAAGATGCAATTAACTGAGTCAATAAATTCATACCTATTCCTAAACCGTAAATTGACATTATTCAGAAATGTTTCAAACCATATTTGCATCTCATTATATTGGTCTTAAAGCAATGAACCATAAAACAGAGAAGTAACTTACTTAGAAGATACAACTGAATCAATATAATTAAAAAGGTACAGGGAAATTATATTTTCCTCCTTTATAGTTGTCACATTTTGCAAACAATCAATTCCTCCTATTTAGTAGTTATACATACAATACTGGCAGTATGATAGCCAAAAGGCCGTTGGTTCAAATCCAACTCAAGAGATTTTAGCAAATAATCTAGGCTGACATTGTCAAAGATGTCACGTTTTGGCAAAAAGGAAATAACAGGAAAAGACAGGCTAGATAAAGAAACTATTTCCACTGGTTGGAGATTCTAAAACTAGGGGGCATAGTCTAAAAATTAGGACCAGACCGTTCAGGAGAGATATTAGGAAGCACTTCCTCACGCAAAGGGGGTAGAGGTTTGGAACTCGCTCCCACAAACAGCAGTTGAAGCTGGAACAGTTGTTAATTTTAAATCTGAGATAGATATATTTTTGTTAAGCAAAAATATTAAGGGATATGGGCCAAAGGCTGGAATATGGAGTTAGGCCGCGGATCAGTCATGATCTCATTGAATGGTGGGACAGGCTCGAGGGACTGGATGGCCTACTCCTGTTCCTATCTTCCTATGTTCCGATGTTGTATCAGACCCTAAATCGAGGCCTCAGCTATTCTCTCAGCTGAATGTAAGACATCCCATGGTACTAATGTAAGAGCAGGATAGTTCTTCTGGTGACCTGAAAAACATCTAACCCTCAACCTACAATTAAAACAAATAATCTAATTATTTATTTCATCGCCATGTGTGGGACCTTGCTGTGCGCAATTGGACTGCCGCGCTTCTTATTGATACAAATCAAATGTACTCCATAGGCTGCAAAGAGCTTTGAAATTCCAGAAGTAATGAAAGGCATTATATAAATGCAAGTTCTTTCTCTTCTATGTCAAGATACAGTTTAAAAAAAAATAAAATCACATCCAAATTTTTTAACTTATGAACGGTTCGGCACTTCCAGAAATTTCAGGTATATTCTAATTGAAGAAAATTAGCTATCTAGTCAAAAGCACGTAAGAGGTAACAAATAAAATATACATTGCTTTACAAATTTTGCTGGAACATTCTGGCAATATTGCAATCTTATCCCTGGGTATTTCCTGTCCCACCAGCAGGACAGACACACCAGAGGTGGTGGCACAGTGGTATACAGTCAGGAGGGAGTTGCCCTGGGAGTCCTCACCATCGACTCCTGACCCCATGAAGTCTCACGGCATCAGGACAAACATGGCAAGAAAACCTCCTGCTGATTACCAACTACCACCCTCCCTCAGCTGATGAATCAGTACTCCTCCATGTTGAACAGCACTTGGAGGAAGCACTGAGGGTGGCAAGGGCACAGAATGCACTCTGGGTGAGGGACTTCAATGTCCGTCACCAACAGTGGCTCGGTAGCACCACTACTGGTCGAGTCCTAAAGGACATAGCTGCGAGATTGGGTATGCAACAGGTGGTGAGGGAACCAAGAGGGAAAAACATACTTGATCTCATCCTCACCAATCTGTCTGCCGCAGATGCATCTGTCCATCACAGTATTGGTAGGAGTGACCACTGCACAATCCTTGTGGAGACGAAGTTCCACCTTCACATTGAGGATACCCTCCATTGTGTTGTGTGGCATTACCACCGTACTAAATGGAACAGATTTAGAATAGATCAAGCAATGCAAAACTGGGCATCCATGGAGGCGCTGTGGGTCATCAGCAGCAGCAGAATTGTACTCAACGACAATCCGTAACCTCATGGCCTGGCATATTTCCCACTCTACCGTTAACATCAAGCCAGGAGACCAACCCTGGTTCAAGACAGAGTGCAGGAGGGCATGCCAGGAGCAGCACCACGCATACCTCAAAATGAGGTGTCAACCTGGTGAAGCTACAACACAGGACTACTTGTGTGTCAAACTGTGTAAGCAGCATGCGATAGACAGAGCTAAGCGATCCCATAACCAACGGAACAGATCTAAGCTCTGCAGTCCTGCCACATCCAACCGTGAATGGTGGTGGACAATTAAACAACTAACTGGAGGAGCCGGCTCCACAAATATCCCCATCCTCAATGATGGGGGAGCCCAGCACATCAGTGCAAAAGATAAGGCTGAAGCATTTGCAACAATCTTCAGCCAGAAGTGCCAAGTTGATGATCCATTTCGGCCTCCTCCTGATGTCCCCAGCATCACAGATGCCAGAATTCAGCCAATTCGATTCACTCCACGAGATATCAAGAAACTTCTGAAGGCACTGGATACTGCAAAGTCAATGGGCCCTTACAATTTATACAAAAATTTATTTAGAGATACAGCACTGAAACAGGCCCTTTGGCCAACCGAGTCTGTGCCGACCAACAACCACCCATTTATACTAACCCTACAGTAATTCCATATTCCCTACCACATACCTACACTAGGGGCAATTGACAATGGCCAGTTTACCTATCACCTGCAAGTCTTTGGCTGTGGGAGGAAACTGGAGCACCCGGCGAAAACCCACGCAAACTCCGCACAGGCAGTACCCAGAATTGAACCCGGGTCCCTGGAGCTGTGAGGCTGTGGTGCTAACCACTGCACCGCCCAATATTCCGACAATAGTACTGAAGACCTATGCTCCAGAACTTGCCGTCCCCTAGCCAAGCTAGTCCAGTACAGCTACAACACTGACATCTTCCTGGCAATGTGGAAACTTAACCAGGTACGTCCTGTACACAAAAAGCAGGACGAGTCCAACCCAGCCAATTACCACCCCATCAGTCTACTCTCTATCATCAGTAAAGTGATGGAAGGTGTCATCAACAGTGCGATCAAGCGGCACTTGCTTAGCAATAACCTGCCCAGTGACGCTCAGTTTGGGTTCCGCCAGGGGCACTCAGCTCCTGACCTCATTACAGCCTTGGTCCAGACATGGACAAAAGAGCTGAAATCAAGAGGTGAGATGAGAGTGACTGCCCTTGACATCAGGGCAGCATTTGACCGAGTATGGCATCAAGGAGCCCTAGCAAAACGGAAACCAATGGGAATCAGGGGGAAAACTCTCCACTGGTTGGAGTCATACCTAGCGCAAAGGAAGATGGTCCCGGTTGTTGGGGGTCAATCATCTCAGCTACAGGACATCACTGCAGGAGTTCCTCAGGGTAGTGTCCTAGGCCTGACCATCTTCAGCTGCTTCATCAATTACCTTCCTGCAATAAGGTCAGAAGTAAGCATGTGCACTGATGATTGCACAATGTTCAGCACCATTCGTGACTCCTCAGAAACTGATGCAGTCAGTGTAGAAATGCAGCAAGACCTGGACAACATCCCGGCTTGGGCTGATAAGTGGCAATTAACATTCGCGCCACACAATTGCCGGGCAATGACCATCTCCAAGAATCTAATCATCTCCCCTTGACATTCAATGGCATTACGATCACTGAATCCCCCCACTAACATCATCTTACGGGTTACCGTTGACTAGAAACTGAACTGGTAGCCCATATAAATACCGTGACTACAACAGCAGGTCAGAGGCTCAGAATCCTGTGACGAGTAACTCACCTCATGACTCCCCAAGCCTGTCCACCATCTACAAGGCACAAGTCAGGAGTGTGATGTAATACTCTCCACTTGCCTGGATGGGTGCAGCTCCAGCAACACTGAGGAAGCTCGACACCATCCAGGACAAAGCAGCCCGCTTGATTGGCACCCCATCCACAAACATTCACTCCCTCCACCACTGACAGCAGTGTGTACCATCTACAAGATGCACTGCAGCAATGCACCAAGGCTCCTTAGACAGCACCTTCCAAACCCACGACCTCTACCAACTAGAAGGACAAGGGCAGCAAATGCATGGGAACACCACCACCTGCAAATTCCCCTCCAAGTCGCACACCATCCTGACTTGGAACTACATCGCCGTTCCTTCACTGTCACTGGGTCAATATCCTGGAACTCCCTTCCTCACAGCACTGTGGGTACACCTACCTCACATGGACTGCAGCGGTTCAAGAAGGCAGCTCACTACCACCTTCTCGAGGGCAATTAGGGATGGGCAATAAATGCTGGCCTAGCTAGCGACACCCACATCCCATGAATGAATAAAAAAAATCTGAAGGTTTTCTGTGCATAGCTGGAATACGTTAAATTAAAGCAATGAAAGATCTCAAGTCACCAGAGGTTTTCTCAAGCCAAAAATCTGTAGGTTACAGAAGGAGCAACCAGAAAATATAGTACGAGAGCAATGCAGGACTGTCAGCACAGTTTAATGACCAGGTGAGAAGTTGTCTAGGGGTCCCTCTCAGGCTTCACCTGGTCTTACTGTAACAGGGTTTAATTTCTAACACACCATGTTTTTAGCTCCCCCGTGATGAATCACTTTTCACCGCTTTCCAATTATAAGGCAAAGAAACCAACACAAACAAGTTTTCTTCGGTTTAAAGAAGAAAAGTTGAAATTTATTAAACTTGAACTTAAACTCTAATTTGGTTGACACCTACGGATACACAACGAGCCCACGCTCGCATGCATACGCGATACACACATGCAAATAGAGACAGAAAAGAGAAGAAAAATAAAGTGGAAAATCTGAGGCAATATCTGAAGAGTTTTTGTTAAGGTTCTTCGAGCTCACTGTAGAGTCCTGGATTGTAGGTAGATTTTGCTTTTCTTTGGGGCCCAGTATTCTTCTTAAACCTTGTTCACTGTAAGAGACTTTTCTCCCTTGGGGTTCATGTGGCTTCAGTGGATTCAGAGGCTTGTGAGAAAGAGATGGGAGCAGACAGGAGAGATCTTCTCAGTTCAGAAGCAAACAGACACTCTGAGTTCAAACTGTTTGTACAATTCAGCACAACCCAGGTTGCCAAGCAGGTTAGTCATGTGACTAACTGGTCTGACCATGTCTTGGATTCTATCACCTTAGCAATCTCTGGAATGCTCCTCTTACACACATACCTGGTCATCAAGGTCCATTGTGGGTTGAATGTGTCAGAGAATGGTCCTTTGTCCTTCCAAGCACTCTCTGTTAAAATGTAAATGTCTTTTCCAGCCATGGATGATCGGTTTAACAAGTCAAATGAATGTTTATGACAGAATTAATGTGCCTCATTCTTGGCAGATGGGGGTCTAGCATGACAACAGATACTACAAAACTACTCAACAGTTAAACAGGAATATGATAATTATTTTCCCTTCTGCCACATGTTCAAGAATAACTTCTAGAAGTGCCAATGATAATGTTACAATACTTTCATATACCATTACCATTTCTATTATGCTGTTGTTGATTAAAATTCAACATTTAATGGCAATTTGTGCCCTCTCTTTGAAAGGTGAATCCTTTTACAGGGTCCAGCTACAAGATAGCTAAAAATGATCAGCTCCTTTAGAAATGGGATAAAAGCAGCATTTACACAGAAAAATTACTTTTTGGTTTAATATCTATTCCATTGCCCTTAACTCTCAAACTTATACATATTTTCTCCCCAGCTGGGACAGCAGTTAAATGAGATTTCTATAACAAAGCCACACGTATTAAGTGTCATTCATTGCACCAGGTGAGATAGCTCTTGCACTTTTAGGCTCTCCTGCACTCAAGGAGTGCCTGACAACAAATCACTGTTTTGAAAACGCTTACTTTAACCAGTTGAAATCACAAACTGCAGTGAACACCCGGCACTTCCTACAGCAGACAGCATCACTAAGTAAATTTTATCCCACCCCAAAATAAATAGTCAGTATTCCACTATTACAATGTCATACATAGGCAAAAAGTATCCTTCACACATCTGTAGACCAGTCTTTTTGAGCAGCACCTCAAATCTTCACCAAAGGAGAATTTTCTGTTTCCCTCTATAATGAAAACTAAGTCTACATCAATAAAAAAAAACTGTTCATTTAATGTTGTCTGATTTTTCTATCTATAATTGGCATCAGCACGATGGGATGAAAGGCCTCCTGTACTGTTACATTCTATGATTAGGATCAAATGGCTTAATTTAGAGACAAAATATGAACACAAAAGCATGTTAGCTTTGGGTATGATTTTGTAAAGAGGAACAAAATTTAAAAAAGCTAAATCAATTGAAAAAATGGTTACTCACTAGTTGTAGATAATGAAAAGCTTATTTTTGACATAAAACATTGCTCATACCATAAAAACTATAAAATACATTTTAAACATATCCATTTTCATTGAATAATTGTTGCAGTCTGTTTCATCTTTATGTTGCTTTCTGGTTCCCAGATGTTGGAAAGAATCACACTTTAAACTTGGAAAAGGCTGGAGTCAGTCTTGTTTAATATAGCACCATGCTCTGTGCTGTGGAACCTGGTTCAACTGGTTCTTGTGTTACATATAACATGACTCCCCAGTGCAGTCATGAATATCACCCAACCCACCCCCCCCACCCCCCCGGAACACTTACACATAACAACTAGTTCCGAGCTAATTAGTTCCTAACACTTTACAGATAGTATAATACATACATATACAACACAGTCATTGACAATTATTTCTATACCACTTTCTCTACATTGCAACAATGATTACCCTTCAATATGAAGCTCTTTGGAAAGTCCTGTGATGCTATATAAATGCAAGATGTTTCCTTGCTTACTCAACTGAATACCTTGAGATGTACAGGGAAGGCTGCTTGGTATTTTAAAAGCATGCTGAACATTTTTCCATGTTGCAAAGTACTTTTTCTGCAAATTATTTCCTGGTTTTACTCTTACTTTCCTCCTCATCCTGAAGTTTTTCCACTCCTTACTGGGTCAAAATTTCACAGACACCAGGGACCTCAAACATCTCATTCTGCTTACCATTCTTCAGGGATCAACTTGGGCAGGGAACCAAAATAGGCAATTTAACCATGAGAGTTCTCACAACCGAACAAGTCATTTGTTCACTGGACACCGTCTGCACAAACTTCCACGCAGGGTCGTTGGGAAGTGAGCAGAATTGGAATGCTGGTTGACTTTCCCCTTCCTAAGCCAGGAACATGGAGGGCCAATTAGAACACATTACTGCCGCCCCAGCTGAGATCAGCAAACTCAATACAGATCAAGATTGAATTTGGGCCCTGCCGTGTCTATGTGGCTCAGCTATCAGCTGATGTAATCAGCCTAGCTAGCAGCCTGCAAGTATAAGCATCATTGCCACTGCACACAATGCTAATTACTACAAAACATTTTCATGATGCATCCACGCCTATCATTTGGATTTCTCCAATATTTTTTGGCTCAATGGCAATTTCCATAAGCATAATGACCCTCCTATGGGCAGAAACCCAAACTCCAAACCTGAATTCTAGTTAGTATGCACAGGCAACTGAGTTCTAGTTATGCTCCTCTTTCTTACTCGCTGGTTGTTTGAATTCTGTAGGTCTGGAAATTTGCAAAGGAGTTTTACTGATCCGGTGCTTTCCAATGAAGAAGTAACTTCTATTTTGAGTGCAGCATTTAAAAAGCATTTAAAACAAAAAATAAACCAATATCAGGCAATAACCACCAAGGGGAGCACATGCAATGTCCACCACATTCTGCTTTCTCCAGAACGTGGTAAATACCACCACTGCAGACCATTTACTGACTAAAACTACTAGTTAGATTTATTTTCATGTTCAGAATACACAGAAACCAAATGATAAAGCAAGATAGCAATTCAAAGCAATACCTAAAAACAATGAATGCAGAATCAAAGGAACACAGGAACAGGAGTAGGCCTCGAGCCTCATCCACCATTTAATTAGATCATATCTGATCTATATCTTAATTCCATTTACCCATTTGGTTCAATATCCTTTGACACTTAAAAAAAATCTATTTCAGTTTTGACATCGACAGTCTCAACAAGCTTTTGTTTTGCGGTTGGGGGCGAACAGGTAGGGAGAAAAATTTCCTCGATCCTTTGCATGAAGTACTCATGGCATCACCCCGAATCAATCCATAGCAGTTAAAGTACTGTATTTAGAAGATGTTTCTTAGAGATTTGTTTGCAACAAGACATTTAGATGAAACAGGCAGATTTGTCTCAATGCATATGCCACAGATCTATGTTGCATACCAACAATGCAACCCTCAGTTCATCCCTTCAGATATTCTGCCAAATCTAAAGACTGAAAGAGAACTTCCAAGTACTTATTCACTTGGGCAAATGCGGATTAATTAGGGAAAGCCACCACGGATTTAAGGGCAAATTGTGTTTAACTAACTTGGAGTATTTTGATGAGGTAACAGAGGTGGTTAATCAGGGCAATGCTGTTGATGTGGTGTACATGAACTTCTTAAAAAGCATTTGATAAAGTGCCACACAACACACGTGAGCAAAGCTATAGCTCATGGAATAAAAGGAACAGTAGCAACATGGATTCCAATTGGCTCAGTGTCAGGAAGAGAATAGTGGTTAATGGATGTTTTTCAGACTGGAAGGAAGGTTTGGAGTGGAGTTCTCCAAGGGTCGGTGTTACGACCCTTGCTGTTCCTTGATATAAAGTAATGACCCAGACCTAGGAATACAAAGCACAATTTCAAAATTTGCAGATGATACAAAACTTGGAAACATTGCGAACTGTGAGGAGGATAGTGTAGAACTTCGAAAAGTCGCAGGTTGATGGAAATGGACGGACAAGCAGCAGATGAAATTTAATGCAGTGAAGTGATTCATGTTGGTAGGAAGAACTTGGAGAGGGTGTAATTCTAAAGGGGGTGCACGGGCAGAGGGAACTATGTATATGTGCATAAATCATTCAAGGTGGCAGGACAGGTCGAGAGAGCGGTTAATTGAGCATACAGCATCCAGGCTTCTTTATAGGAGCACAGAGTACAAAAGCAAGGCAGTTAAGTTAAACTTGAATAAAACACTGGTTCAGCTCAACTGGAGTATTGCATCCAGTTCTGGGCACCACACTTGAGGAAAAATGTGAAGGCATTAGAGATAGAGTGCAGAAGAGGATCACGAGAATGATTCCAGGGATGAGGACTTCAGTTGTGTGGATAGACTGAGAAGTTGGGACTGTTTTCTTTGGAAAAGAGCAGCTTGAGAGGAGATTTGTTCGAGGTACTCAGAATCATGACAGGTCTGGACAGGGTAGCTAGGGAAAAACTGTTCCCATTGGTAGAGGGATTGAGAACAAGGAAGCAGAGATTTAAGCTAACTGGCAAAAGAAGCAATAGTGACATGAGGAAAAACTCTTTCACGCAGCCAGTGGTTAGGATCTGGAATGTACTGCCCAACAGTATGTTGGAGGCAGATTCAAGATGCAATTGGATTGTTATCTGAAAAGAAGAATGCGCAAGGCTATGGGGAGAAGCACGAGGTAAAGTGCTCTTTTGAGAAACCGGCACAGACATGACGGGCCAAATGGTTTCCTGTGCTTTAACAATTTTGAGATTCTGTGATTTATTCAGTCCGACGGCTTCATTACCACCAGCCCCAATAATATTACCTCCTCACACAAATGGCACACAATAATATATAAAGAGGCAAATTCCTGAGTCTCCGACAATGTCCAAGACTTCTCTTTTCATAGGACCCAAGTGCAGCCATTGAAAGCATGAAAAATGCGATCCTGTTTCTGTTTGTCTTCCAACAGAGACGCTAAGAACTTTGACTGCTCTCCTAGGAGCCCTAATACCAATAATGCTGCCATTCAAGAATGTTTTTTTTCCTGAATGCGTTTTAATTTTTAAAAATCATCCAGAATTGAAGATAGCGACCAGGAATACGACTGAGCAGGTACTTGCGTGCCATCTTGATTCCGAGTTCTGTTAATGCCTTGGACCGATTAATGCCTTGGACCGCATGCAAATATGCACAAAGATTCCTGTATCCAAACTAATTTTCAGACCGACCAACCAACCTAGTCTGATGCACATAGACAATTTGTCTCCTATCTTTCATTTTGAAATTTGGAAAAGGAAGACTACTTACATTCTAACTAGCTATTTCAAAAGTATATGAAAAGACAAATTAACTCGCTGACAAGTTGGCACCCCAAAGTGTTTCCATCCTCAGAAAGCTCACCAACAAAGAGGATAACCAGACCCAAACCACCAGAACAACTAGTATACCAAAGAAAACCCTACTTAAGGCATGCAAGAGGAAACCAAAGCCAATCCCAAACTCCAGACTGTAAGCTAGAAAGAATAGTCATGTTTATGTCCAAGAATCATCAACGCCCTCCTCTAAAATTCCACCTACGACCCCTCTTTCCTTGAAACTACCACCCCATCTCCAACCTCCTTCCTCTCCAAAGTCCTTCAAAGCATTGTCACCTCTCAAATCCATGTTCATCTTTCCCACAACTCTATATTTGAACCTCTCTAAATCAGACTTCTGCCTTTGCCACGACACTGAAACAGCCCTCAAAGTCATAAATACAGTAAATTTCTACAGAGTTCTAAAGTCAGGGAATTTGGTGAGTGAGAGAATTTTAAGGATGGATCTCTTTCTAAAGTTTGGTTACGTTTTACATTTATCACAACTTCAATTTAAATTAGTTTGTAGCTTCTTTCACAATGTTGGTCGGTGGTAAACAAGCAGCATGCTAGTGAGATTGCACAATTAGTTAATAAGTGGCTAGTTAGAACTGGTAATTACTGTCAGTGGGGGCTGTCTCAGGTCTTTGGAATTCTTGCTAGAATAAATGCAGGAGGCTTTTGCAAATGCACAGAGCGAAGTTCCATGAATACTGCTGCTACAAAATATTAAACTCAGAGAATTTGGCGCAGTGAGGGAAGAGGTGCTGGTCTGATATTTTTTTTTTTTAAAAGGAGCAGTCCGAGAGGGGGAGGGGGAGATAGCAAGACCTTGGAGCTGAGGTATAGTGGCATTAATTAAAATTAGTATTTTAAACAAGGTACTAACTAGATTCTAAAAGAGGGAATAGAGGGGTTTTTTTAGATCATGGATGGGAAGCTGAGTCCTGCTGTTGGAATTCCTGCGCCATGTGGGAACTTCAGGACAATTCACGTGTATTGGAGGGACATATGCATTGGAAGCGTCTCCAGCTGCTTGAGCTCAAGCTCAGGATTTCCAAGCTTCAGGGGCATCTGGAGTTACTGCGAAGCCTCAAAGAGGATGAGAATTTCCTGGATCGTACGTTTCACAAGGTGGTCAACACACAGGCAGAGAGAGTTCAGGATAGCAGATGGGTGGCCATCAGGAAGAGGCTAGAAGAATAGGAGTCTTCAGGTGAGTACCACTCTCAAACCGGTACTCAGCATTGGAAACCGTTGGGAGTGACGACATCATGAAGGAGTGCATTCCAGACCATGGCACCAATGAGTAAGGGACTACAGAGTGGGGGGGGGGGGGGGGGGGGTGGGGGGCAGAAAAGTGTGGAAACGCAGTCTTTAAAGGAGATTCCATAGTTAGGGGGACAGACAGGTGTTTCTGTAACTGACATCATGAGTCCTGCATGGTGTGTTGTCTGCTGCCTGGTGCCAGGGTAAAGGTCATCACAGAGAAGGTGCAGAATATGCTGCGGGGGAAGCAAGTGAGTACACGTTGGTACCAATGACAGAGAGGGCAAGTTTTAAGGTCTTGAGGTCAGAATTTCAGGAGCAGTGGAGGAAGTTATAAACATTACGGACAGGTGAGGAAGGGGTCTCAGGCTCCACCTTTCACCCCTTCACTGGATTGACCGCAACAGGGTTTATCCTTTTTACACAATGATTGAACTTACCACCTCAATGAGCACTTGCTCCTGTTCCTCTCATATAATTGCCAAAGAGCCAGACGGAAAACGGTTTCTGCCAGACACCCACTACCCTCTGGGTGAAAAAGATTTTCCCTGACGTCCCTTCTAATCCTTCTACCAATTACCTTAAATCTGTGCCCCCTGGTAATTGACCTCTCCACTACGGGAAACAGGTCCTCCCTGTCTACTCTATCTCA